>NC_057832.1:38755079-40111508 GCF_910594005.1 Cervus elaphus
TTTTCACTGCCTCAAAATCCTCTGTGTTCCACCTATTCATCCTCCTCTCCCTTCTAACCCCTGGAAATTACTGAAATTTTTACTGTCTCCATAGTCTTGGCTTTTCAAGAATGTTGAATAGTTGGAATCAGACAATATATAACCTTTTCAGACTGGTTTCTTTCACTTAGTAATATGCATTTAAGAGTTCTCCATGACTTTTCATGGCTTGATAGCTCATTTCTTTTTAGTGCTGAATAATATTCCATCCTCTGGTGTACCATAGCTTATGTATCCATTCATCTACTGACAGACATCTTGGTTTCTTATGAAATTTTTGGCAATTATGATTAAAGATGTTCTAGACATTCATGTGCAGGTTTTTGTGAAGACTTGAGTTTCCAACTTATTTGGGTAAATACCAAGGTGCATGATTGCTGTATTATATGGTAAGTATATTTGGCCTTATAAACAAGTACCAAACTATCTTCCAAAGTAGCTGTACCATTTTGCATTCCCACCAGCAATAAATGAGAGTTCCTGTTGCTTCATATCCTTACCAACATTTGGTGTTGTTAGTTTTCTCAACTTTTAATAGCAATGCAGTAGTACCTCACTGATGACAGAACATTTTTTAATTTGTATTTCCCTGATGACATGTGATGTGGAACATTTTTTCATGAGCTTATTTGCTATCTGTTTTATCTTCTTTAGTTGGTGTCTGCTAAGGGCTTTGGCCCATTTTTAAACTGGGTTGTTAGTTTTCTTATTGTGGAGTTTTAAAAGTTCTATGTATATTTGGATAACAGTATTTATCAGTTGTGTTTTTTGCAAAAAATTTTCTCCTAGTCTGTGATTTATCTTTCCATTCTCTTTCATAGAAGAGGTTTTTAACCTTAATGAGGTAGCTTATTGTTTCTTTCATGGATGATGCTTTTAGTATTATCTCTAAAAGTCATCACCATACTCATCTAGCTTTTCTCTTGTGTTACCTTATAGGAGTTTTATAGTTTTATATCTGTTTATAGTATAGGAGTTTATATTTTTAGGTCTGTGATCCATTTTGACCTAATTATTGTGAAGGGTGTAATGTCTATCCAGATTAATTCTTTTGCATGTGGATATATACATAAGCCTGCATAATTGGGTACACAGTTGGTATTGTTTTTGTGGGCAAACTGTTTTCTGTTAGATCCATAAAGAATAATAAAAATGAAAGTTTTAATTTTACCTTACCTTGACTTATTCTTTCTTTGCTGTTCTTCTTTTTTTAAAATGTAGATCCAAGTTTGTTACCTCTCTCTCTCTCTCTCTCTCTCTCTATATATATATATATATATATAGTTTTATTTTTTCTCCCCTATCTCTGGAGAACTTCTTTTAACATTTCTTGCAAGACAGGTCTGTTGGCAACAAATTAGTTCAATTTTGTTTCTCTGAGAAAGTATTTCTCTTTCATTTCTGAAGGATAATTTTACAGGGTACAGAATTCTGGATTTTTTTTTTTTTGGTCTCTTAAGACTTCAAGTATTTCACTCCACTTTCTTCTTACGTGGTTTCTGAGGAAAAGTTGAATGTAATTCTTATCTTTGTTCTGTTGGTAAGATTGTGGCTTCTTTTACAACTTTATCTTTGCTTTTCTATTGTTTGAAAATGATATGGCTAGATGTAGGTTTTTTTTTTGGATTTATCCTGCTTGGTGTTCTTCGATATTCCTGGAGCTGTAGTATGATATCTGACATTAATTTTGGGAAATTCTCAGTTACATTATCAAATACTTCTTTGTTCTTTTCTCTCTTCTTTTCTGATAATTCCATTTCACATACATTATACCTTCTGTAGTTGTCCTGCAGTTGTTTTTCTTTCCGTCTTTGTTCTCTTTGCTTCAGTTTTTGAGATTTCAGATTTCTCTCTTAGCTATATGCAATCTAGTAATGAGCCTATCAAAGGTGTTCTTCATTTCTGCTACAGTTTTTTAAAAAAATCATCTCTAGCAAAATAGTATCTTTCTTAAGATTTCCCTTTTTCTGCTTACATTGCCTGTCTGTTCTTGCATGCTGTCTTCTTTATCCATTAGAGCTCTTGGTTTATTAATTCTCAGTTTTTTTCCTCTCCCCTTAAGTGGAACAATAGAGCTAGAATAGGCTGGAGTTGGATATCCCACCCCCACTCCCCCTGTCAGTTAGGCTCTGATAATCTTCAAAACAGGTTAGGGTCTGGCTAGTTAGTTTCCCCTGAGTTCAGGCCTTGTTGAGTGCTCTGGCATACTTAAAAATGGTTCCTTTTCCCATTCTCCTGTCATGAGAGAATGAGAAGTTTTTCTCCTCTGTTGTTTATTTTGAAAGCCTGGTGGAGCTCGTGGAGTTAAGTCTCACAATATTGTGAGAGTTTTGCTTGTGGCTGAGTCCCCCTTGAAGTTTTAAAATCTCAGACTTTTTCTCACTGAGCCTCCAGCAGTTCATTAATTAATAGTTCAGGCTCTCCTCCCCCAGCACTGGTTCCCACTGTGGTTTCTGCTTGTGAGTCTGCTCCGGAAAGCTGTGACTGCCTGTATTTGCCAGTCTGTCTCTCCAATTTTGGGGGTGGCAATTTGACCTGTGTCCTCCTCTCTTTTATGGATCCAAGAAGAGTTGTTGAATTTTTAGCGTGTTTTGCTTTTTACATGATGTTAGCACCAAGTGGTGTGTTCCAAATTACTTATATGTGAAATCAGAACTCTCCTAGAGTTGTTTTTTTTTTCTTTAAGCCAGTTAGAAGAGTATGGATTTGAGAAGCTGCCCCATGGTTGTGATAGTCTTGTGACTGTATTAAACTGTGAAGGTGGTCAAGGAGGACAAAGTTCTTAATTTGTATTCTGCTTCTGTGCAGTTCTCAGAAAGCCTGGTCAAAAAAATACCACCGGAAAACTCTAGAGGTAGTTCTGTGTCTCCCTGGAATCAGTACCTAAGGTGGGATAAATGTGACAACATGATGCCAGCACATCTGCTGTCCACAGCTGGTTAGTTTCATTATCCTTCAGTCACAGTGGGAGAAGTTTCTAGCAAAAACTAAGTGTTAAGGTACATTTTCTTAAGAACAGCATTCAGAGTTTATTCCTGCTGAGTTCTCATTCTGGGTAGATGATTAGGATGGAGGCACACTTTGAAACAGAGCCCCTGTGATTATGAAACAGGACAGGCTCCACTGGGTGGACATAGAGGAACATGGTCCGTACCAGTGCCAGGCAAACTTTGGGTGGTCTTCCAGCAAACCTATGTCTACTCATCCTCAGTAATCTGCACTGTCTTTTTATACTGAGTAACTTAAGGGTAATGAGGCATGATCGTCTTGGTTCATGTGGCTCTTGACTACAGATTAATCAACTTAGTTTTGGTAATTTTCAGAAGCTACAGAACATTATCAGTGAGTTACACTTGACAGCAACTAGTCTGAGGGTTGCAACTGAGGTTTAAGATGGAACTAGGAGCACTTCCAGCCCTTCTGATAGTAAGATCTGGTACCAGCCTCCTGCCTTTCTCATTTCATCTTGTATGATATCTTCCCAGCTCACTCTGCTCCAGCCTCACTGCCTTCTCACTCTATCCCACCAGTAAGTCTCAGCTTGAATCATCTCAGAAAGGCCTTCTGTGTGGCAGTCCTCCCGTCTCTCACCCCTAGTTATGAAAACATTACTCTTATATTTTCTTCATAGCATTTATCACTCTGGAAAATTTCTCTGTTTTATTTTTTTTTCTTTTTCTTTGATGACAGTCTCTACTAGAATGTAAACTCCATGAAAGCTGGACCTTACTTACTTAATGCTGTATCCCTAGCACCCAAGAGAGTATCTGGCACTTAGAAGGAACCTGATAAATAAATGTTTACTAAATGAATAAAATGCATTCTTATCCAGAGTAATCCTCTCTAACTGTGGGCCATTGCCTCATTGTTGCTTTTCTCAGCTGTTGCATTTGGTCTTACATGCTCAAGCTCTCATTTTCCAGACCAATCTAAATAGATATAATATAAACAGCCTCCGTTTCCCTTTCAGATCAAGATGGGGCAGGGTCGGGGGTGGTGGTGTTGGTGGTGCAGTGGTCGCTAGCCCAGCACAGGGTTCTGCAGACCCCTCTCTGATCATGACAAAGAGTCTTACAGGCTGCTCTTATATCTGGAAATCTGTGTCCCCCATTGACTGTGAGACCCTGCAGTCATACCCTCCTCCATTGGTCCTAATTTTCAGGACTATGCTGCTGCTTGTTTTCTAACACCCCTGTGTCTTTAGCATGGGAACTGAAGCCCTGCCCTTGGCAAGAAGCCCCTTCCACATGGACAGAATGCCTAGATGACAACCATCTGCCATCCACTGGCTTGCTTTCTTTCCTAGCAAACTCTGCCTATTCCCCTACCCTCACCCAAGTTAATTACTGCTGACAATCCAGAAAGTGTCTGTAGGCTGGGGGAAGCAATGCAATCATCACTCAACCTTGCTTAGAGTTACTTGCCTTAGGAGAGAAGAAAAACAGTTTATAGCAAATAGCTTCAGTGCAGCTTGAAGTTCTTGCTTTGCTTTTGGAATAAGCATTTCTAGTGTCACTAATACTTTATTTTAAATGCAATGAATACATGCAGCATTGATTTGATCTGAAGTGCCTAACAAATTGATTGGAGTTTCTGATTTCTCCTTTCTCTCTACCTCTTGCTTGTTTTTATTTATGTTTGTATCTTAAGACTCTAAATGTAGGATTTCTGATAACTTTCCTAAAATACAACTTGTCTTGATAGCCATGCCTTTTATGGACTACATGAACTAGCTTCTTTGACCTTTAGTGCCAGCGTGTATGAAGGAAGAGTGCATCCTCCTAGTGCCTGCCCTGCTGGTTGACAGGAAAGGCACAGCTCCTGCCAGGCAGACTTTCTGAGCTGTAGCTATTCCTTCTGGGTCCTTGAATCTGATTTCCCTCTTGCCTCACTCAGACTAGGAATGGTAATAGTGTCCCACTGTTGCTACTTTCTGGGGTGATTCACTCTTGTTGATTTCTCTTTTCTCTTCCTGTACTCATAAATGATCAATTTATTATGCTTTTTCTGATTGTCTGTTCATGTGTGTCATTTGTTTTTGCTGAGACCCTAAGTATAATACATGGGATATAAATTTGGATAAAGGTATTAGTGTGTAAGGTATGGTATATGTGTAACCATTTAAAAGAAAACATAGGAGGAAATTCTGAGGCCATCAGAGTAGATGAAGTGGTATTAGATATGACACAAAAAGCACAATTCATACAAGAAAAAAATTATTAAATTTGTCTTTCTCAAAATCTTTTGCTCAATGAATGACCCTTTAGAGAGGATGAACAGGCAAACTACAGACTAAAAGAAAACATTTGCAAACCATGTATCTCATAAAGAACTCTCAAAACTTAACAGTGAAAAAAGCAAGCAATCCATTTTGAATCATAATGGTTAAAATTAAAAAAAAATTAACACCAAATACTGGCAAGGATGCAGATAAAGTAAATCACTCATGCATTGCCAGTGGGAATGAAAAATGTGAGAAATATTTTGGCAGTTCCTTAAAAATGTGAACATTCTCCTCCCATGCAACCCAAAATGACACTCCTGGGCATTTATCCCAGAGAAAGAAAATTTATGTCCAGATAAAAATACCTATGTAAATGTTCCTAGCATTGGTATTTGTAATATGAAAGTTTCTGTGAATGAATGATTAAATAAACTGTGTTGCACCTGTACCATGGAATACTATTCAGTAACAAAAAGAAATAAGCTAATGAAAATACATGCATAACTTGGGTGGACCTCATGATAATTATGCTGAAGGAAAAAATTTACAAACAAGAGATTATGTACAGAATTTATATAATATTATCAAAATAAAATTATAGAGATGCAAAAGAGATTTAGTGGTTGTTAGGGGGTAGGGACAGTACTCGGGAGGGAGAGACACAGTATGAATATAAAATGTACCACTAGGGATCTCTGTGGTAATGAAATGATTCTGTACCTTGATTGTATAGTAGTTATACAAATCTGCCTGTGATAAAATTGTATAGAATCTCACACACACAAGAGTGCCTGTCAAAACTGGTAATAATCTAAACTAAGTTGTTTATTTTACCAGTGTTAGTTTCCTGGTTTTATATATATATGTACACAGACACTATGCTGCTGCTAAGTCACTTCAGTCGTGTCCGACTCTGTGCGACCCCATAGACGCAGCCCACCAGGCTCTTCTGTTCCTGGGATTCTCCAGGCAAGAATACTGGAGTGGGTTGCCATTTCCTTCTCCAATATATACACTATATAACACAGTTATATTAAGATGTTATCTTTGAGGAAAAATGGGTGAATGGTACATGGAACCTGGCTATATTATGTTTGTGACTTCTTGTGAGTCTATAATTATTGAAAAATAGAAAGTAAAAAAAAAAATCAGTCTCATTTCGGGACCATTAGCTTGGGAAATATGTTGTCTTGGTCTTTAGCAGGAGGGAGGGGAGGAGAGGAGGGTAACACCATAAGCACTTTGCTGTTAGCTGTATGTCATTGCTAAGCTGTGTCAATAATAGTTAAATTGCCAAAAGATCTGAGTATTCCCAATGGGAAGATTTATTTTCAGTTGTTGTTTAACTTAAACTTTAAAAAAATGAGTCTTTCATATCTCTTTGTGGAAGCATTTCCAAGGAAAGATATAAAATCCATATAAAATTTCTCTTGACAAATATACAATTTGTACTCTAAAATGTTAGTAATTTCCTTCTACAGAATATTCAAACTTGTACAGAGATTTCAGCCATCTTCAAGGAGCCCTGGACACACTTCCAGAGACTTTCTAAAAAGATGTCACCATTCCGTTAAACACTCTGCACTCTCTCCACCTAGCTCTAATTTTTTCCTAGGTTGTGGCTGTTGTAGTTGTCAGCTCTAATATTAATGTTTCTTTGTGGTGATCAAAACCACAGCTACAAAGTACTATGATGAAAACAGGAGTGGTAGATACACCAACTCAGCAGTGTGGGGTTTGAACGAGGCTGTAGCTTGTGGCAATTTGATCTCATCCAGGGGGAGAAGCTTCTCTTTTTTGGTCACAGATCCAAGGAGCTTGGCTTTCAAGTCAAATAACTGATCCAGGGTTTGGGCACAGTAGAAAGTGGACAACATTTCAAACATCTCATTAATTCAAGTAAAAAGGAGAGACATCAGTCTGATTTCATTAAACCTTAGACTTACACATAGTGCTTTCCAAAAGGCTAATATATCCATATAACTGTGCATCTAAAAATAGATAAGAAAATATGTGATAGTATTTCAGGCACTTATATATGGTATTATTATCATGTAGGCAATTCCTTGACAATTTTTAGAGAGACCTCAAAAAATTCCCTTAAAAGTGCTCCCAGAGCCTCCGGTGCATGTTTTGCTAATACTGCCACACTCAGGAGTGCTTCTGCAGCACTTGATACTAATGTACTTTACAAAGAACACTATTTTCCTCGTAATCTTTGTCTTCTGTGTGCTTGTGTGCGTGCTAAGTCGCTTCAGTCATATCTGACTCTTTGGGACTCTATGGACTGTAGCCCTCTTGGCCTCTCTGTCCATGGAATTCTCCAGGCAAAAGTACTGGAATGGGTTGCCATGCCTTCCTCCAGAGGATCTTCCTAACCCAGGGATTGAAACCTTGTCTCTTAGGTCTCCTGCACTTGCATGAGGGTTCTTAACCTCTAGCGCCACCTGAAAGCCCAACCTTTGTTTTCTAGAGACATATAAATTCCCCTATTTTTAGTATCACCCATGTTTTGATCCATCTAGATGATAAATAACATATTTGCTGAATGAATGAATGAAATTCAAAACTTAATAAAGAGTTGCTATATTCTTATTTTATGGATTAAAAAGATTTTATGACATGGTGAAATAATACCTAGAATTGAATAGAGACATCTTTGACTTAGGTAAGTTGCAAAATCAGTGAGTCTTGGTTTTCTTCCTAGTAAGACTTATTATGTCACAAGTTTTTTTAGAAGGATGAATGAGATCTTAACTGTTGAAAGTGATTTGAAATATAAAGTGCTTATATTAAGACTGAAGTCAGTGGAGTAACTCAAAGAATGAAGTTAGTGGTATTGACAGAGATTGGGTTTAGGTCTTCACAAATGGAATTCCGTGTTTAATGTTGTTGCTCATCTTTCAACATTTTCTAAAGCTGGTTTGAAGACAGTGAGTATAGTTTTCTACAAAATGACACAGAGAGTACCGGAGCAAGATTATATCTGCCACAGATGAAAATACTCTAATTTATGTGTCATAGTAATCTATTCATTGGTTTATGGACCCAAAATTCTCCAGGGGGACTCACAAATCCACATAATGTTTCCAGGTGCCAGATTTTTCATTTGGAGTGCTTATTTAGTTGACAGATGTGTAAAAATCAAATGTAGCCAAATGACTCTTCAGTTACTACTAAGTTGATAATGCCGAAGACTGTTTATCCCAGCTGAGTCACTGGAACCTCTACCTAGACTGTGCTTTTCAAATCTTATACTAGAGTTTAATGTTATGCTATGCTAATGCCAGTGCTTTTGTCCCCTATGCTTTATCTTTAAAATATAATGCCTCTTTCTATTATAAACACTAACTTACAAAGAGATCTCTTTGAGGACATCAGAAGAGATCAGTAACAGCATTCAGTTCCTCAAGGATACCAGTGAAACCGTGGCTTGAAGATTCACATACAAATCAGACTGGGAGAAAGTTTCTATTTGGGATAATAAATTATAAAATCTTAAAGCATAAGTATTAGTTGGACATTAAGTATTGAGTCCCCAGATGTGCCCTGCCACTGATAAAGAAGATCAGTGGAGGAAAACTGATTTGCCAGGTCTTGCAGACAGTAACTGGTAGAGCTGAAATTTGAATCCAGGTCATCTGATTACTCTAGTTTGAATGCTGTTTATGCTATTACTATCCTTTAGATAAAAATGTTAATTTTATGTTAGACAGACTTGGTAAGCATAGAAGTTATATTAACACCAGTAGGAGTGATTAGGTTTCCCAGGTGGTGCAGTGGTAAAGACTCTGCCTGGCAATGTAGGAGATACAAAAGACTGAATTTGCTCCCTGGGTCAGGAAGATCCCCTGCAGAGGTATATGGCAACCCACTCTAGTATTCTTGCCTGGAAAATCCCATGGATAGAGGAGGCTGGCAGGCCCCAGTACATAGGTTTGCAAACAGGTGGACATGACTGAGCATGCATGAACAAAATGATACTAAACATTAAGAAGTTTTGTTAGGGTTTTCCAGAGAAAAAGAACTAAAGGAGATCATATGCATATATGTATGTATATGTTTGTACATGTATGTATGTATATCAAACATGTATCTAAAATTATAAGGAATTGGCTTACACAGTTACGAACACTGAGAAAGAAGTTACAGGGTCTACACCAAGACCTGCACACAGCAAGCTGAAGACCCAGGAAAGTCAAGGTATTTGTTGTTTAGTTGCTAAGTCGTGTCTGACTCTTTGTGACCCCATGGACTGCAGCACGCCAGTCTTCCCTGTCCATCACCATCTCCTGGAGTTTGTTCAAGCTCTAGTCCATTGAGTCAGCGATGCCATCCAACCATCTCATCCTCTGTCATCCCCTTCTCTCCTTCTTTCAATCTTTCTCAGCATCAGGGTCTTGTCCAGTGAGTCAGTTCTTTGCATCAGATGGCCAAAGTATTGGGGTTTTAGCTTCAGCATCAGTCCTTCCAGTGAATATTCAGGTCTGATTTCTTTTAGGATTGACTGGTTTGATCTCCTTGCTGTCCAAGTAGCTCTCAAGAGTCTTCTCCAGCCCCACAGTTCAAAAACACCAATTCTTCTGCCCTCAGCCTCTTTATGATCCAATTCTCAACATCTGTACATGACTACTGGAAAAACCATAGCTTTGATTATCCAGACCTTTGTTGGTAAAATGATGTCTCTGCTTTTAATACACTATCTAGGTTTGTCGTAGTTTTTCTTCCAAGGAGCAAGCATCTTTTAATTTCATGGCTGCAGTCACCATCTGCAGTGATTTTGGAGCCCAAGAAAATAAAATCTGTCACTATTTCCATTGTTTCCCCATCTATTTGTCATGAATTGAGGAGACCAGATGCCATGCTCTTAGTTTTATGACCTTTGAGTTTTAAGCCAGCTTTTTCACTCTCCTTTTTCACCTTCATCAAGAGGCTCTTTTGTTCCTCTTTGCTTTCTGCCATCAGGGTGATGTCATCTACATATCTGAGGTTATTGATACTTCTTTGGGCAATCTTGATTCCAGCTTGTGGTTCATCCAGCTGTGGATGACAAGTGACATCCACAAGTGACAAGATACAGACTTCACTTACTCCTTTCCCAATTTTGAGCTGAGGTATAGTTCTAATCTGAGTCCAAAGACTTGAGGACTAGGAGAGCCAGTGGTGTAAATTCTAGTCCAAGTCTGAATCTGAAGGCAGGGAGAGAAAGCCCCAGGGTCCCAGTTTGAAGATAAGCAGGCAGAGAAAGTGAATTCTTATTTCATCTTTTGTTCTGTTCAGGCCTTTGATGGACTGGATTGGCAAGGCAATTTACTTTACTCAATCTACCAAATTAAATTTTGATCTCATCCAAAAACACCCTCACAGATACCTTTAAATAACATTTGACCAAATATTTGGACACCCAGATATTTAAACTAACCGTCACAGAAGTGGACAAATACCTTAGTTAATATTTTAGATTTTATAATGATAATGACTTCTAAGTAGGATAGTTGTTTTATAGAAAAAACTCCAATATATTTTGCATTCCTGGTTTTTTTTTGCCCTTCACATAATTCCAGGGTATTTTTCCTCTTTTCTTTCTTCAACTGGGAAAAAAAAAGTGATACTATATAAAAAAGGTTTAAAAGGTTGATTTTTTTTCCCTAAAAAGTCTACTGTTATTCTAAATAAATGATATTAGCTATTTTTTGTGATAAGAACAAATAAAAAGTTTCAATTTGTAGCACATGCATTCCATATCAAACATGTACTGGGATGTATATCAGTGAAATCTGATCTTTAAATAGAGTGGATCTTGTTTTTAAGAAAAAATTATTTATGTTTGACTGTGCCGAATCTTCAGTGGTGAACACACACTTTCTCCAGCTGTGGCAGGTGGAGGCCACTCTTCAGTTGTGGAGCACCGGCTTTGCATTGTGGTGGTCTCTCTTGTGGAGCACAGGCTCCAGGGCTCGTGGGCTCAGCAGTCGTGACTCCTGGGCTCCAGAGCACAGGCTCAGTAATCGTGCTGTACAAGCTTAGTTTCCCCATGACGTGTGGAATTTTTACAGACCAGGGTTCAAACATGTGTCACCTGTATTATAAGACGAATTCTTAACCACTGGATCACCAGGGAAGCCCAGAGGAGGCCTTTTATATTTATAAATCTCTACACATGGCATCTTCCAGTCACTTTAGAATTCCTGTTTAAAAAACAAACAAAACCACTATGGGAGTGAAAAACTTAAGTACTTCCAAAGGTCAGATAGATAATGTAAATGAAGGAAGCATTCTAGAACAAGTTTTTTTTTGTTTTTTTTTTTTACGCTAGGTGGTTTATTTTATTTGTTCAAGGACTCATCTTGCAGGCTTTAATAGCAAGCATGGGCTTTGATTCTGGGAGCCCAGATTCAGACTTAGGAAGACAAAAGCGAACTGTGCTCCATGTACATGGACGCAAACTAAAGGCTTGTGGTTAATCAAATCGTAGTTTTAAGTTTCTACAGCCTCGCAGCCAGAAGTCACAGGTCCTTTAGGTCCTTCTGGATGCCCCAGAGGGTATCTGCACTCTTCTTGAGTTGGGCAACCTCTTCATCCTTCAGCTTCTTGTTGATAACGCTGGTTAACCCTCGAGCATTCAGGATACATGGAAGGCTCAGGAAGACTTCATTCTCAACGCCATACATGCCCTTCACCATTGTTGACACTGGGTGAATCCTGGATAGATTTTTCAACATGGATTCAATAAGATCAGCCACACTTAATCCAATAGCCCAGTTGGTATATCCTTTTAGCTTGATGACTTCATAGGCACTCTCAACCACCATCTTATGCACTTCCTTCCAATTTTCACTATCATTTTCTGTTCCCATTTCTGGATTCAGTTCCTGGAGAGAAATGCCTGCCACATTCACTCCGCTCCAAACAGCCACGCTTGAGTTGCCATGTTCTCCCAAAATCCATCCGTGGCAGCTGCTGGGATGAATGCCAAGTTTTTCAGCCGTAAGATAGCGAAATCTAGCAGAATCCAGATTACATCCACTCCCAATCACACGGTGCTTGGGTAATCCACTTAGTTTCCAGGTAACATATGTGAGAATATCCACTGGGTTGGAAACCACAATGATGATGCAGTCAGGACTGTACTTGACAATCTGAGGAATGATGAACTTGAAGACGTTAACGTTCCTTTGCACCAAATTCAGGTGACTCTCCCCCTCTTGCTGGCGAACTCCTGCAGTTACCACCACGATCTTGGAATTGGCAGTGACAGAGTAATCTTTGTCTGCCACAATTTTTGGTGTCTGAAGGAATAATCTCCCATGCTGCAGGTCCATCATTTCTCCCTTGAGTTTATCTTCCAAAACATCCACAAGAGCACGCTCATCAGTCAGAGACTTTCCCAGAATGCTGATGGCACATGCCATACCAACTTGTCCAACACCCACTACAGTGATCTTATTGTTTGAGATTGTTCCCTCTTCTTCCGCAACTGGTGCAATCAGTTTGTCCTTAAGAGTTGCCATTGTGCCCAGGGGAAAGAAAGTTCTCCAGACAGTGGTGAGGGCTGCACGAAGAAGACGAGGTCAGCAGCGTGCGTCTCCTCCGGCGCAGGATCAGCAAGGCTAGAACAAGTTTATAGAGAGCAGTAGGGACAGTGGCGAACTGGAATGCATGTGACCTGCCTGTATGGGTCTGCAGTCAGCTCCAGTCCTGTGCTGCCATGAGAAATGTGAGAGCAATATTGCAAATTCCCATGCTTTGTTTTTTAACCTTTAATTAATTTATTTATTTTTGGCTGTGCGGGGTCCCTGTTGCTGCTTGGGCTTTTCTCTAACTGTGGTGAGTGGGACTACTCTCTAGTTATGGTATGTGGTGGTCGCTTCTCTTGTTGCAAAGCATGAGGTCTAGGGTGCACGGGCTTCCATAGTTATGGTGCATGGACTCAGTAGTTGCAGCTCCTAGGCTTTCGAGCACAAGCTCAGCAGTTGTTTTGTACAGGCTTAGTTGCTCCTTGGCATGTGGGATCTTCCCAGATCACGAATCAAGCCTGTGTCTCCTGCATTGACAGGCAAATTCTTTACCACTGAGCCACCAAATAAGCCCCCCAAAATCCCCATTTTTTTTTAAAAGAATTTGAAGTGCTGTGATTTTAATTTTTAATACAAAGATGCAACTAATTCTAGTTTTTTTAAAAAGTTTAGACCAAGCTAAATACATCTGTCATTATATCTGGCCTATAAGTTTTTAGTCTTTGACACCTGATCTAAAGCATATAATTTCTTTTAAAATTCATTCAGGACAAGTAGAGGGCAACAAGTCCCAACTAAGAGCAGATTCTGGGCAATCAGCCAGGTTCAGTCTTTGTTGTTGTTTTTGTTTTACTTGAGGTAATACTGGTTTAATAACATGATGTAATTTTATGTGTACAACATTATTTCAACTTCTGTATATACTACAGCATGCTTACCACCAAAAGTCTGCTTTCCATACATCATAATACAGTTGACCTCCTTTATCCATTTCACCCTCCCTCAGCCTCTCTTCCCCTTTGGTGACTGCCAGTTTGTTCTCTATATATTTTTGTTTGTTTTAAATTTATTTTGTTTGTTCATTCATTTTTAAAATAATGCACATATGAGTGAAATCATGTGGTATTTATTTCTTTTTCTGTCTTGTTTTACTTAGCATAATACCTCAAGGTCTATCTATATCATTGCAAATAGCAATATTTCATATTTTTTAAAGCTGAGCAATATTCCATTATATTATATATCACATCTTCTTTATCTATTCATCTATCGATGGGTGGTTAGGTTGTTTCCATATTTTGCCTATTGTAAATAATGCTGGAATGCACATGCGTGCTTCAGTCGTGTCCAACTCTTTGCAACCCTATGGACCATAGCCTCCCAGGCTCCTCTGTCCATGGGATTCTCCAGGCAAGGATGCTGGAGTGGGTTGCCATGCCCTCCTCCAGGGAATCTTCCCCACCCAGGGATCAAACCTGAGTCTCTTACATCTCTTGTATTGTCAGGCAAGTTCTTTACTACCAGCACCACCTGGGAAGCCCTGCAGTGAACATGTGTGCATGCTAAGTCACTTCAGTTGTGTTGGACTCTGTGATCCTATGGACTGTAGCCCACCAGGTTCCTCTGTCCATGGGGTTCTCTAGGCAAGAATGCCAGAGTGGGTTGCCATGCCCTCCAGGGGATCTTCCTAACCCAGGGATCGAATCTGCAACTCCTGCATTGCAGGCTGATTCTTTACCTCTGAGCCACTGGGAAACCCTTTCCAATGAATGTAGGGGTGCATAAATCTTTTTGAATTAGTATTTTCATATTCTTCAGATAAACACACAAAATTGGAATAGCTGGATCATATGGTAGTTCTATTCTTAATTTTTTGAGGAATCTCCATTTTTTTTTTTTTCCATAGTAGTTGTACCAGTTTGCATTCCTGCCAACAGTGTATGATGGTTCCCTTTACTTCACATCCTTTCCAGCTCTAATTGTTTCTTGTCCTTTTGATAATACTGGCTCAGTCTTTAACACTTCTCTGTGTAATTATGTGATTCAAATTCATGATTTAGGAAAGTAACACATTCTGTAAGCCAGGGGTCTCAAGATCTAATGGAAACTTTGAATGAAATCTTTGAAGCCAAGTTTCTCTTGTATTTGGAAACTGAGTTAACCCTTGTTGATTTGGAGGATTATCTCTGTTCCTTTCTGTTCTTGTCCAGTGCCAGCATAGCCCTGAAAAAACAACCAAAGAGTTGTTTGGTTATTCTCTTGTGGTAGCTGCTATTTGGCCATAAATGGTAGGATTTTGCACTGAGGAAAGCTATGCCAAATCTGCTGATACATGTAGCTGGTTTGGTTAAGGTAATACAACTGAATTGAAATAGTTTGTTTTTTCTTTCATTATTAAACTTTTTTGTTTTATCCGGATGGTCTATTTATTTACAATTTATTTGTTTGCAAGGATAAGACTGATGTCTTAGGAAAGAATGGTTTAAAAAGTGATTATTACAATGTAACTTGGCATTATAAAAAAGAAAGAACCCTGCTAGAATATACTACACTGTATGTATATGAGTTTTGATCTAGGGTTGTTACTTTTACTGGTATTCGCTAGTTTGATGCAAAAGCCATGTGACAATTTATTATGAATGCTGAAAACTGCTCTTAGGTTAAATCTAACAGTTGCTGCTACGTTTATCACCTTATAAGATCTGTTCTCAAATTTTAACTGTAAGTTCATCTGTGTAAAAGCTTGTCTCCAATGTGGCTGCTAACGGTTCTTCTTCTCTCTGTACATGCGTGCTGCTTCTTTCATCAAAACGTGGAATCTTGTTTCTCTCATTTCAATCTGGGCAGTCCATGTAACTTGCTTTGACCAATAGAATGCAGCAGAAGAATCTAAGTAAGTTTTGGGACAAGTCTGTAAGAAATTTCTACTTCTGTGGCCTTGGAAACCAGGTGCTGTGCCAAGAAGCTTAGGCTAGGCTACCGAATGATGAGGGATCACGTCAAAGTACTGGGGTGATCTCTGGGATGCCCCATCCATGGTCAGCACCAGACTACATAAGAACTCTGAGGATAATTTAGGCTGGTAAAGTTCCAAACTGAATGCAGTTATGTAAATGAAATCTTCTGATACCATGTGGACCACAAGTCCTGCCAATCCACAGACTATTCTTTCAGGGTACTGCAGTTTGTGTGTCCCTCCTTAAGCAGATTTATGGATTAGAGTATACTATTCTAAATAATAGAATCCTCATAATGTTTTTATTTATTTATTTTTAATTTAATTTATTTATTTTAATTGGAGGCTAATTACTTTATAATATTGTAGTGGTTTTGCCATACATTGACATGAATCAGCCATGGGTGTACATGTGTTCCCCATGCTAAACCCCCCTACCACCTCCCTCCCGATCCCATCCCTCAGGGTGATCCCAGTGCACCAGCCCTGAGCACACTGTCTCATGCATCGAACCTGGACTGGCGATCTGTTTCACATATGATAATATACATGTTTCAGTGCTATTCTCTCAAAGCATCCCACCCTCGCCTTCTCCCACAGAGTCCAAAAGACAGTTCAATACATCTGTGTCTCCTTTGCTGTCTCACATATAGGGTTATTGTTACCATCTTTCTAAATTCCATATATATGCGTTAGTATACTGTATTGGTGTTTTTCTTTCTGGCTTACTTCACTCTGTATAACAGGCTCCAGTTTCATCCACCTCATTAGAACTGATTCAAATGTATTCTGTTTAATGGCTGAGTAATATTCCATGGTGTATATGTACCACAGCTTTCTTATCCATTCGTCTGCTGATGGGCACCTAGGTTGCTTCCATGTCCTGACTATTATAAACAGTGCTGCGATGAACATTGGGGTACACGTGTCTCTTTCAGATCTGGTTTCCTCGGTGTGTATGCCCAGCAGTGGGATTGCTGGGTCATATGGCAGTTCTATTTCCAGCTTTTTAAGGAATCTCCACGCTCTTCTCCATAGTGGTTATACTAGTTTGCATTCCCACCAACAGTGTAGGAGGGTTCCCTTTTCTCCACACCCTCTTCAGCATTTATTGTTTGTAGACTTTTGGATAGCAGCCATTCTGACCGGTGTGAGATGATACCTCATCGTGGTTTTGATTTGCATTTCTGATAATGAGTGATGTTGAGCATCTTTTCATGTGTTTGTTAGCCATCTGTATGTCTTCTTTGGAGAAATGTCTGTTTAGTTATTTGGTCTATTTTTTGATTGGGTCGTTTATTTTTCTGGAATTGAGCTGCATGAGTTGCTTGCATATTTTTGAGATTAATTCTTTGTCAGTTGCTTAGTTTGCTATTATTTTCTCCCATTCTGAGGACTGTCTTTTCACCTTGCTTATAATTTCCTTCGTTGTGCAAAAGCTTTTAAGTTTAATTAGGTCCCATTTGTTTATTTTTGCTTTTATTTCCATTACTCTGGGCAGTGGGTCATAGAGGATCCTGCTGTGATTTATGTCGGAGAGTGTTTTGCCTATGTTTTCCTCTAGGAGTTTTATAGTTTCTGGTCTTACGTTTAGATCTTTAATCCATTTTGAGTTTATTTTTGTGTATGGTGTTAGAAAGTGTTCCAGCTTCACTCTTTTACAAGTACTTGACCAGTTTTCCCAGCACCACTTGTTAAAGAGATTGTCTTTCCTCCATTGTATATACTAGTCTTCTTTGTCAAAGATAAGGTGTCCATAGATGTGTGGATTTATCTCTGGGCTTTCTATTTTGTTCTATAATGTTTTTAGTATTAAGACAGGAAGTGATCATGGGCATCTCTTATGCTGTACAGAAGTTCAACAGTTATTTTGAAATAAAACACTTGGGGGAGTTGTCATATTTAGTGATAAATGGTGCTTATTTATTTTATAAAATATAAGGTTCCAAGTTTGCTGACCTTTCTGTGATAAGTAACCATGAGTAGACTGCTACCTAGTAGAAAATTAACACACACACCCTTATTCATTCATTTTCTCTGTGCCAGCAAAAGAGAGGCAGTTTCATAATTAGTGAGAAAATTCCTTTCTTTTCTTAAAATGAAGTCTTTGAAAAACAAATATTGGGGAATATAGTAGTGCAGAAAAAATAATGTGTTACCTAAGAAAATGCTTATTTTGGCTTGTAAGAAATTTGAAAAACAATTAAAATCGATTTAGAAATCTTCCAATGTGAGAGTTTCTGTGTGTTTGAATCCATTTGTGATTAATGTGCAACAACTCTAAATTTACTAGCTGAATTTCACCAAAATATAAAATTTTTGGGTGGCATTGAAAAATGAGCATCAGAATTTAGTACGTGCAACCAAATGTTGGCACTTTTCCTATTTGGGAAATACAAATGTTCATGAGAAATATTTTTCCCTTATAAAAACTATGTATCAAAAGAAACAACTTAGAAGCAAACTTAAGCTCCTCTCATTAGATGTTAAACTAAAATTTGTGGAACAACTGAAGTATATTATTGTATTAACTTAATATTATGTTTTTAGTGAGAATCATTTTATGAAAATACAAATGACCAATAAAGTATTTTAAAATATTGTGTGCTTCATTATCTTATTCTATAAATTTTCCTAATTTTGGGGTTTTAGATGCATGTTATGTAGATAATACAGTACATGTATATAATTTAAACATAAATGTCAATTATTTCAAGTTCATGTTTGAACATTTTTTATTGTTGGATTGTACTATCCAAATAGCTTGGAAACGAACATTCTAGAACCTCAAAAAGATATTCTGTAGTATCTTCCATACATGTTATTATGTGGAAAATAATGTATTTCTGATTGTTCATTGATGAAAAGTCTACAGAGCAGGAATATATTTTTAGCCCTTTCATAGATAAGAGACTGGGGATCTGGCTTAGATTTGTCTTCTTGCAGATCACTTGGATTTGGTACTCTTAGCATCTATTCTAAAATAATGTAGATATTCATATTTGGCACCTTATGATAATTCTATTTTTTGCATATACTACAAAGGACAACACATTTCTGAATGGGTCAGCTACTACTTCTGTAGTCTAGAATTAATATTTTCTTCTCCATCTTGAAAATAGACCAAGTAACAGTGAAAACCTGACAAAATTGATTTTTTAAAAATAAACAGATTCTTTTTTAGAAGTTTTATTTTTTTGTCTATTTTTGGTTGCACTGGGTCTTCACTGCTGCCAAAGAAGATTCTACATTCTGCAGCACACAGGCTCTGCATTTGCAGCTCCCGCGCTCTATCAGCCTGGTGCTCGGGCTTAGTTGCTCTGCAACATGTGGAATCTTCCTGGACCAGGGATCGAACCCATGTCCCCTTCACTGGCAGACAGATTCTTATCCACTGTACCACCAGTGAAGTCCCCAAACTGACTTTTTTATTCTGTTTTTTTTTCCCCTATTTTTAGCATGTTGCTGGGTAGGGAGGTTAGCGAGAGGGAAGCATTATCAGGGAGAAGTTAAACTTCATCCAGCAGTTTTTTGTTCACTTTAACCTTTGGAAAGGGAACTCACTTTTGTTTCCTATTCTTGCGCTCTGGGAGAACAGAGAGGGAACATTTTAGTATAAGTACTTTTCACTCATGCAAGTGCATGACAGATACACCACTTAACACCAGCACGTGCTTGTAGGTAAAAATATATTTCAGTAAATGGAATGAAACCTTGCTGAATTATGCTGAAGCAGTTTAGAGCATTTATTTCACTTCACTTTTGGAAAATTTCACTATAAGCAACTTTACAAAGAGGGAGACTATATAAAAATACACGTGGGGTAAGCACTTTAGAAGGTTTATATAATGTCGAAATGCAAGTCTTCTTTCTTCATCAGGAATTTCCCTTTGGTATGATAGATGTTATAAACTTGAAAGCTACAAATATTGAACTAATTTGGGTAAGATATTTGTTATCTTTATAGCAGATGGTATAATACAAATTGTAAAAATACCCTTAGAAAATATTACCCTTTTATACTTCATTACTTTTGTGTTTGTCTATAATGTATCAGTATTTAAACAGCTGTTACAGTTTCCTCTCTATTTTAAAATGTAGTCACCCACATTGTTATTCAATGTATATATCAACCAGATGTGTTAGAGTTCAGTTCAGTTCAGTTCAGTTCAGTCGCTCAATTGTGTCCGACTCTTTGCGACCCCATGGACTGCAGCACGCCAGGCTTCCCTGTCCGTCACCAACTCCTTCAGCTTATTCAAGCTCATGTCCATTGAGTCAGTGATGCCATCCAAACATCTCATCCTCTGTCGTCCCCTTCTCCTCCCGTCTTCAATCTTTCCTGCCTCAGGGGCTTTTCCAATGAGTCAGTTCTTTGTGTCAGGTGGCCAAAGTATTGGAATTTCAGCTTCAGCATCAGTCCTTCCAATGAATATTCAGGGCTGATTTCCTTTAGGATGGACTGGTTGAATCTCCTTGCTGTCCAAGGGACTCTCAAGAGTCCTCTCCAACTCCACAGTTCAAAAGCATCAATTCTTGTATTAGAGTAGTACTGATTATTTACAGCCTCTTCATGCTTGGTTCTCTTTTAGGCTAAGGAGGAAAGAGTATCCCAGTAGCAAGTTTATTATTTGTTTTGTGGAGGGTTTAATAGGTGAAGGTATAAATTGGAAAGATTTCTTCAAATAAGAAAGGGACAGAGATACTAAAGGAGGAATAGTGTTTGAAGAGAAAAAGGAAGATGTTTCAGGTGATAGGAAGAACGGATAATCTGAAGGATTTCAAAGAAAGATAAAAGGGATCAAAACTTAGGAGAGAATTAAAGATTTGTTGTAGCATGTATTATGTAACTCCTTTCTCAGCCATCCCACAAAACCTCTAGTAAAATTCAGTTGTTGGTCCATGCTTTTGGAATGTTTATAATTCTGGATATATGTTCAAGGCTGGTTTTAAAGTGTCTGTGGATATGAAAAGAGTAGAAACCTTCTACAGTTAGGGATAAAATAAGCTGTGGTGTACTAAGAGGCAGAAGTCAGTTTGCTTGAGTAGGGAGGATTATTTTATCATGGACATCAATTAGAATTTTCTGTGTAGGGTGATAAAAAGCAGATTTTTTTTCACTTTTATTTTGTTTTTGAATTTGCTGTGAATGTGCTCCCTGATTGTAGGCATCCGGGCAGACTGCTCTTCCCACCTTCCTACCTTAGTCTCTCATTAGAAATAAGCGAAAAGCTCTAATTCAAAATACAGCATATGTTGGAATTTCCATCAGAAACTTACCATTCTTTTTTTTTTTTTTTTTTTAGTTGTTTTATAGCAAATTAGAGGACATCTCAGGAACCTAAGTGACCAACATACTTTGAAGTCTCTGGTGAGTTTGGTCCTAATTTGTAGCTGTTCTGTCATATTAATACTTGTAGGTCAGAAGCAGTTCCCTAAATAGGAAATGTGAAAAATGATGTTCCTGCCTTCCTGATAACTGCAATTCCTTTGTACAATTTCTTATCACTTGTAAAGCAGTGAGAGTAGGTTTTTGGGTTTTTTCATTTTTGTCCTTTTTCTCATTTCCCTCCTCTTTCTCTTTCTCTCATTTTGTGTCTACCTGTCCCTTCTTTCTGACTCTTGATTTCCACACCTAAAATAGGGGATCATCAGAGATCAGTGAAGTTATGGAGGGATATAGTTAGAGCACCTACTGGTGAATATTCTGGTTTCTTCATCACTGGTCAGACTGAAGCTTAATGAGCTTCATTTACTGGTTTTGTTTTATTGGGGCAGTTAAAAGGAAGAGCCAGGGAAAAAGAACATAAGGGAAATGACTAAACAAAAATACTACCATGGAAATAATGAGGGTGAGGCCATAAAAGTTTTGTTAGTCATTTATTTCCAATGTACTGTGCTCTCTTTCACAATGTCTATACTTGCAAAATATTTATAATGAGATTAAAAATCTTAGTTGCTTGCTTTATTTTTTTGATGTAAACTTAGATTTCCTCCCCCAGTAGATAAATGCTGAATTGTTAAAGTTGTAGTGTTGTTTCTACTTGTGTTTCAACTACAATATTATGAAGAAGGGAAAAAAGGTGGTGACAGCAAACAGATTCCTCTCAAGGACTCTTAAGTCACTTATGCCTTGTTTCCTCTTTTTCTCTCTCCTTTTTCACTTCCTGCCAAAAGGTCCTCATCATTTTTAGTCTACCTTTGCTCTTCTGATAGGAGCTCACTGAACTCCACATATGGATGGCATCATGTCGGTGTGGATGGTAGCCTGAAACTTGTGCCTGGGCTGTTGAGACATGGAACAGCTACTTTCCCTTAATGCCAAACTTTGGCTGTACTTTTTTTGACCAACTGTGAATTTTAACAAGTGTGAATTATAACTGAAACAGAGGTAATCAAACTTTTTCTATAAAGAATCAAATAGTAAATATTTTAGGCTTTGCAGGTATCTAGTGAAAAAAATAAAGTAACCTAAAAGTTGAGAATTCCATTTTATTCAGTGGGCACATGGAGGCCTCAAGCTGGGGAGACAGGCTCTCGGCTAACTCTGAGGGACTGCCCTAAAGAGGTAAGGGAGGAGTCAGGATATATAGGAGTTTTTGCAGAAACAACCAGGTGATCAGAGTGTTAAAAAATTACTTTTAATCTTTGGAAGAAGATGATGATTTGAAGGACAGTGAACATCTCAAGTTAATGAATTTAGTGCTTTTCTTTGCATGGGAAGATGCAAGAGTCTGGGCTCACTGAAATCATTCCTTTGATATGCACCTTAACTATCTAGGGCCTATATCCTGCTTTTCTTTATCCTGAATCTTCTAAGGGTGCACAGCTGGGGGTGGCTGCAGTGGCTGATAGCTTGATGGCTTTAGAATCCTTTGTTTACTGATATGGCAGGTTACATTCTTCTTCAACACAGGCGATATAGTCTCTATTAAACTTTGCTCTCGCAATGCAAAAGCAGCCATAGATAATGATAAACAAATGGATGTGGCTGTGTTCCAATAAAATTTAATTCTGAACACTGAAATTTGAATTTCACAAACTTTTATATGTCATGAAATAAATTCGTCTTTTGGTTTTTCAGTCATTTACAAATGTAAAAACCATTCTTAATTTGTAGGCTGTACAAAAACAGGGAGCAGGCTAAATTGACCTACAGGCTGTAATTTGCTGGATGTGAACCAGAACATTATTCTTTGCCGTGTTATTCTATACCACCAGTTTAGTGGCTTAAAACAACAGTTATTTATTTAGTTTTTTATTTGTTGATTGGTAATTTGGATGGGCTCCACTGGGTAGTTCTTGACTAGTTTCAAGTATGTATCTGTGGTCAGCTGTTGGTCATGTAGTTGGTTCTGCTTCTAGGGGTTAGTGGCCTGTGGCTGGGGTAATCAAGGCTATTATATTAAAGGTCATGTATCCAGAAGGCTCACCTGTGCTTGTTCACATGGTGGTACTAAGAGCAGCCAAAATAGGCAAACCCCTACCTGGGAGAACGTTGCAAGGTTCTGTGAGTTTCATTTTGCTACTGTCTCATTGGCTGAAACAAGTCACATGACCAAGTCCAGCATGTGGAAGAGGACTAGGTATGGATCCAGGCAAGTGTGAACAGCTGGAGTCTTACTGCCACAACCTACCATAGAAGGCCCCTGACTTGATGATTTATACCCTTTCCATAGGCAAAGCACATTCCTTCCCTTCTAAAACCCCCTAAATTTCATCTAGTTACAACATCAGGCTAAAAGTCCAGGATCTCTTGATATAGAATCATGTCTGAAAGTACCTTTGAATGCAGTTCCTATATATTTAGTTGCACTAAAAAGCTAAGTTACAGCATAAGTAACTTAAGACAACATGATAACTATAATAGTAAGAACCATTTGAAATGGAAAGACTGAGAGCAGAGCAGTCACTGGTTCACAAAAATTCTGAAATCCAGCCAGGCATATGTTGTCAGACCATCTGTACTCCAGGGGCCTATCAGGGAATACTCCAGTATTTTGGAGCTTCCCTTGTGGCTCAGCTGGTAAAGAATCCTCCTGCAATGCCGGAGACCTGGGTTTGATACCTGGGTTGGGAAGATCCCCTGGAGAAGGGAAAGACTACCCACTCCAGTATTCTGGCCTGGAGAATTCCATGGACTGTACAGTCCATGGGGTCACAAAGAGTCAGACACGACTGAGAGACTTTCACTTTCTGTACTCCATGGTCAGAAAGTTTTCCTTGATTAGGCTGAAACTGCTTTCTAGGTATGTTTCTCCAGTCTGTTGTTTTTTAACAAATCTCAGGGAGTAGTTGCTGTTCCTGCTGCTGCTAAGTCGCTTCAGTCGTGTCCGACTCTATGAGACCCCATAGACAGCAGTCCACCAGGCTCCCCCGTCCCTGGGAGTCTCCAGGCAAGAACACTGGAGTGGGTTGCCATTTCCTTCTCCAATACATGAAAGTGAAAAATGAAAGGGAAGTCGTTCAGTCGTGTCCGACTCTTTGCGACCCCATGGACTACAGCCTACCAGGCTTCTCCATCCATGGGATTTTCCAGGCAAGAGTACTGGAGTGGGGTGCCATTGCCTTCTCTGGGGAGTGGTACCCTAGTCCATTGTTTTTCATAGTTCTTGTCTCTGACTTCTGAGATGACGTTCCTTATATTTTTAAAAAAGATTTATAGATTTATTTATTTATTTAATTTATGGCTTTTTGGCTGTGCAGGGGCCTTCTCTAGTTTCGGGCAGGGGCTACTCTCTAGTTGTGGTGCTTGGGCTTTTCAGTGCAGTGGCTTCTCTTGTTTCGGAGCACAGACTCTAGTTGCTCAGGCTTCAGTTGTTGTGTTGCATGGGCTCAATAGTTGCAACTCATGGGCTATAGCGTACTGGCTCAGTAGTTGTGGTGAACAGTTGTTCTGCTGCATGTGGGCTCTTCCTGGACTATGGATCGAACTTGTGTCCCCTGCATTGGCAGGCAAATTCTTTACCACTGAGCCACCAGGGAAGCCCCATCATTCCTTATTTATAAGCAATGGATTGTATGTATAGCTGAATATCATCCTCAGCCTTCTTCATTGTTATGGAGTGTTGGGGTCCCAGAGGCTCTTCATGGTTTGAGATGATGTGGTCTCTTTCAGTGCAGGATGGCTGGGCTTTTATCAGTGTAATTGACTTCAACATTTTGAGAGCTTTCTATGACTCTGATTCAGGTATGGAAGCCAATTTCACAATTTATATAGAGGCAGTTTTCTTTGTACTTGGGTGTGTCAGGCTGCTGGGGAACTGCCTTGGAGAATTTGAAGGTTTTTTTTTTTTTTTTTTTCTTTTTTCTTTTTTGTCTGAGAGTACTATATGTCCTTAAAAATTGTATAGCTCTTAACAAAGGGATTTGGGCTTCCCTGGTGGCTCAGTGGTAAAGAATCCACCTGTTGATGCAGGAGACACGTGTTTGATCCCTGGGACAGGAAGATTCCCTGGAGAAGGAAATGGCAACCCACTCCAGTATTCTTGCCTGAAGAATCCCATGGACAGAGGAGCCTGGCGGCTATAGTCGATGGGGTCGCGAAAGATTTAGACATGACTTAGCGACTAAACAACAAAGGGACTTTGAGTCACACTATGATTCGATCTTTATCCTGAAACCATTTATTACTTTGACAATTTTTCTTGACTGGGGAGATTGGAGATAAAGGACAGTTAAGTTTTTTCCCAGCATATCCTGGCCCCTTTGCATTCCCCCTAACTTCTGCTTGCAGACAGAATTTTCTTGAGCTCATTTCTCCTTTCTTGTACCTTATCATAGGCAGTTAAAAGAAGCCAATTGACTTTAGCTTTTTGTGAGACCATCTCCTTAGCCAAATTCATTAGTTACTACAGGCAGCATTTTTATTAATTATTTCACAACTACATAACTTAGGTCACCTTTCCTAGTCTGCTTTTGCAGTTTCTTTGGGCTTCCCAGGTGGCGCCAGTGGTAAAGAACCTGCCTGCCAACACAGGAGACGTGAGAGACTCAGGTTCAATATCTGGGTGAGGAAATTCCCCTGGAGGAGAAAATGGCACCAACTCTGATATTCTTACCTGAAGAATCCCATGGACAGTGTAGCCTGGCAGAGTATGGTCCGTGGGGTCGCAAAAAGCTAGACACGACTGAAGTGACTTAGCACACACATACATGCATGACAATTTCCTTATCACTTTCATAACCCCTGCTAACAGTGTGCTCACCATTTTTCCAGCCATCACAGTTTCTTTCCTGCCTCCACCAGACACCTGTTCCAAAGCTAATGTCTCGTATTTTGGGCTTTTGTTACAGAAGCACTGTACTTCTTTGTACTGATTTCTTTATGAGTTGTTGCAGCAGAACAAAGCATCCAAACCCTAGTGGGTTAAAACAGTCATTTATGTCACTCATAACATATGACACATATGTGCTGGAAAACCTGAACTGGGCTCAGCAGGGTAGATTTGACTGGTCTTTGCCAGCTTCACTTGTACATCTGTAGTCTTTGACAGTTAAAGAGGTTTGACTTCAGGTGTTGGCTGGCTGCTGAGGGGCAACAGGGAGACTGGGCCACGTGTCTGTCATTATCAAGCTGGCTAGCCTGGGCTTGTTCACGCAGTGGTGTTGGCAGGGGTTCCAATCAGCCAGAAATTTCAAGTCCTGATATGCAAGAACTCTTTAAGTCTCTGCTGTGTCACATTTACTGTTGTCACATTGGCTAAAGCAAATCACGTGGCCGTTCCAAAGTGAGTGTGGAATTATCCAATGGCATACACTGAAGGAAGGGATGATTTCAGAAAGGTATGAAATATTTGGGGCTATTAAGGCTACAGTCTGTAAAACTAGTCTTATGCTAAATAGAACAGACTACAATCTGACATGTAGATAGCCTGCCAGGTTTCTCTGGTAGCAAAAGAGCTGCCAGCTTGCTAAAAGGTCACTGAGTTTGCTGAAACTGCAAATTTTGAGTGACTGGTTATGCAGCTAGTTGATACAAGCATGGAAAATTCAAGTTATGGCTCTAAATTTGGTAAATGATACTTTCTAAATACCAGGACTATATTTAGATTTCTGCACTGTGCTTTTAGAGCTTGAGCTACCAAAAATGCAAGGGTATGGAAAGAACAGTGCTTCTGAGAGTAGGCAAACAGAGTGAAAATAACAAAAATTACAATACCTAACATTTACAGGATGTTGGTCATGTGCCAGATACTGTGCTGGTAGCTTTTCATGGATTATGTCATATCTTTTAAAAACAGAAAAATTAGTATTAGGAAGTTAAGAAGAATTTTTTTTTTTTTAATCTAGAGAGCATAACCTCCTCTCAATATAATGGGAACACTTTTACGTTATTCTCAAGATTAGGGGTTCTCTTTTCAGACACCATTGATTGGAGGTTGGAGATTATAGAAAAGCGTAGGTTACTTTGGAGTCTACTGGTCATTTACTCCATTTCCTATTTGCATGAGTATTATTGTTTGGGACAGTTTCCATCCTTATAGTGAATCCAGCTGAAATTTAAATCCTTTCCTTTTGCCTTTATCAAGTAAAATATCCTAGTTTAATAATTAGTTTTTGGGAAGAGAGCCTATTGTGATTCTCCTTGCATATTTCCTGTCCATTCTTTATTGACCCCAAAATGATAAAAAAGAAAATAACAGATTTTCCTAGAATAAAATACTTGCTTTTTATGATGTATGTGTATGGATTCACAGATGTGAATGTATAAGGATTCACAGAAAAGTTAGCAAAGAAACGATAGGAATTAGACTTGAATAGAAGAGTTTTATTGTTGTTGTTTTGTTGCTGAGTCACGTCTGACTCTTTGTGACCCTATGGACTGCAGCACCCTAAGCTTCCCAGTCCTTCACTATCTCCCAGAGTTTGCTCAAAGTCATGTGCATTGATGGAGAAGGCAATGGCAACCCACTCCAGTACTCTTGCCTGGAAAAACCCATGGACGGAGGAGCCTGGTAGACTGCAGTCCATGGGGTCGCAAGAGTTGGACATGACTGAGCGACTTCACTTTCACTTTTAACTTTCATGCATTGGAGAAGGAAATGGCAACCCACTCTAGTGTTCTTGCCTGGAGAATCCCAGGGATGGCAAAGCCTGGTGGGCTCTGTCTCTGGGGTCGCACAGAGTTGGACATGACTGGAGCGACTTAGCAGCAGCAGCAGCAGCAGCAGCAGCAGCATGTCCGTTGATTTGGTGATGTTATTCCACCATCTCATCCTCTGTCACCCCCTTCTCCTCCTGCCCTCAATCTTTCCTAGCATTAGGGTCTTTTCCAATGAGTTGGCTCTTTGTGTCAGGTGGCTAAAGTATTGGAGCTTCAGCTTCAGCGCCAGTCCTTCCAATGAATATTCAGGGTTTATTTCCTTTAGGGTTGTCTGGTTTGATCTCCTTGCAGTCCAAGGGACTCTTAAGAGTCTTTTCCAACACCACAGTTCTAAAGCATCAATTCTTCAGCACTCAGCCTTCTTTATGGTCCAACTCTAACATCCATACATACAATTACTGGAAAAACCGTAGCTTTGACTATATACACCTTTGTTGGAAAAATGATATCTCTGCTTTTTAATATGCTGTCTAGATTTGTCATAGGTTTCCTTCCAAGGAGTAAGTGTCTTTTAATTTCATGGCTGCAGTCACCATCTGCAGTGATTTTGGCGCCCAAGAAAATAAAATTTGTCACTGTTTCCACTTCCCCCCCTTCTATTTGCCATGAGGTGATGGGACTGGATGCCATGGTCTTAGTTTTTTGAATGTTGAGTTTTAGACCAGCTTTTCACTCTCCTCTTTCACCCTCTTCAAGGGGCTCTTTAGTTCCTCTTAGCTTTCTGCCATTAGAGTGGTATCATCTGCACATCTGAGATTATTGATATTTCTCCTGACAGTCTTGATTCCAGCTTGTGATTCATCCTGCCTGGCATTTCACATGATGTATTCTGGAAAAAAGTTAAATAAGCAAGATGGCAATATAAGCCTTGATGTACTCCTTTCCCAATTTTGAACCAGTTCATTGTTTCATGTCCAGTTCTAACTGTTGCTTCTTGTCCTGCATACAGGATTCTCAGGAGATGGGTAAGATGGTCTGGTATTCCCATCTCTTTAAGAACTTTCCACAGTTTGTTGTGATCCACACAGTCAAAGACTTTGATATAGTCAATGAAGTATAGTCGGAAGTATATATATATATATTTCAGTTCCCTTGCTTTCTCTTTTATCCAGTGAATGTCAGCAATTTGATCTCTGGTTCCTCTACCTTTTCTAAATCCAGCTTGTACATATGGAAGTTCTTGGTTCTTTTATTGCTGAAGTATAGGTTGAAGGATTTTGAGCATAACTTTGCTAGATGTGAAATGAGGGCAATTGTACAGTAATTTGAGCATTCTTTGGCATTGCTTTTCTTTGGGAGTGGAATAAAAACAGACTTCTTCCAGTCCTGTGGCCACTGCCAAGTTTTCCAAATTTGCTGACGTATTGAGTGCAACCCTTTAAAAGCATCATCTTTTAGGATTTGAAATAGCTCAGCTAGAATCCCATCACCTCCACTAGTTTTGTCCGTAGTAATACTTCTTAAGGCCCACTTGACTTCACAAGTCTAACTCTAGACTTGTGATGGTGAGTGGCCACACCATTGTGGTTGTTCGGATCATTAAGACCTTTTTTGTATAGTTCTCTTGTGTATTCTTGCCACCTCTTCTTAATCTCTTCTGCTTCTGATAAGCCCTTACCATTCTTGTCCTTTAGCACTCCCATCCTTGCATGAAATGACGTAGTAGAATTATTAAAAGTGCTTTTCTTCAGAAACTTAGGTTAAAGTGAAGATTAAAGTGGAAGAATAAAGCAGACCAGGAATATATCAACAGCTTCCCCTTAAATGGATAGAAAATATTAATGCTAAACTCTGACACATACACAATTGAGATTGAGCAATGGATGTGTAGGGGTAAAAGAAGACTCTATAAAGACATAAAACTGATAACTAAACTTTATTTTTACATTTAAATTAATTATTTTGGAAGTAGTGCTTTCTCCATGAGAGAGAAATTTTTTTTTCTTTTTAATTAAGCTAAATTATAAGCAAGAAAAAAAATGTGTAAAGTATCTCAGATGTTCAAGTTTGTAACTCTAAATTATCATCTGTAATTGGCTAACTATGGCAAAATTAAATGAGGCACATCAGCAATTAAGAAGTTACCTTAGTTCATCAAACATCAACATGAGTCACCCATAGCTATACATATGTCCCCTCCCATTTGAAAGTATGTTTGACAGAAAACTACAGAAGTTTATAAAGCAATTAAATTCTTCAATTAAAAAATAAGTAAATTCAAAAAAAGAAGTTACCTTAGTTTAGACTGATAGACATATATATATATATACTAGATGATAAACAGAAAATTCTTCAACCCCTACAGAAAAACAAGCACAGTGACAAATAAAGTTGTGTTAAAGGAAGGGAATAAGTCCACTCAGTTGTGGAATGCTCAATTTTTAAAAACCTTTCCTCTTTTTTTTTTCAAGAATATTTATACATTTGTAATTGTGATGTAATCTGCAGAAATTCTTGTTAGTTTTACTTTTTAATTTTGAAAAATTTCAAGCATTCAGAAAAATTATAGAAAACTTTATAGAATTCTAGAACACTTGTATGCACATCACCTAGATTGATTAATATTTTTTCACATTTGTTTAATTTCTTTGTAATTATCATCTATCTATCTAATCATGCTGAATTATTTGAGAATAAGTTGTAGATATCATAACACTTCACCTCTAAATACTTGAACCTTATATGTCATTACAGCCTCATGTATTAATTTAATTTGATACAGTTTAATTGTAAAATTCAGGAAATTTAACAGTAACACAACACAAATTGCCTAATATATGGTCCACATTTGGATTTAGATTTTTAGTCCTAATAATGTTCTTTAGAGAAAAGCAAACAAAACAAAAACCTTTTTTCCTATCCAGGCATCAATCCAGAATTACATATTGTGCTTAGTTATTGTGTCTGTTTAGTCTCTTTTAATCTTGATCAGCCCATCAATCCTTTTGTTTTTTCATGACATTTTGAAAATAACAGGCCTGTTATTTTTGTGTAACATCACTGAATTTGTTTTTGATTGTTTCCTCATGATTAGATTCAGGTTGTGCATTTCTGTCCGGAGTACTGTCTACATGGGACCGTTCTTCTCAAGCGTATGACCACATGTCACACAATGTCAGTTTATCTCATTATTGGTGATGCTAACTTTACTACTTTCATAGGGATGTGTCTGCAATTATCTCTACTTAAAAATACCGTTCCCTTTGCTAATTAACATATAAACTAAGAGGAGATACTTAGGTCCTACTCTCCAACTAACTTTTGCCTAAAGGTTGTAGCATTTGCTGATAATTTTTGCCTAAATCAGTTATTACAATGTTAGTTACCAATTATTAAAAAAATTTGATCAAGCAGAAATTTTTACTTGTGATTTTTTTTAAAAAAAAGAGTGTAAAAGGGTTTATCACAAGGTATTAATACACCTGTAGACAAGTAGAAGGGTACAGTAGTACTACTGGTAATTAATCTGGAAAGGCAAAAGTAAAGAATAACCCCAAAGAAGAACAAAGCTATTGCAACAAATATTCTGAATTTTTCATCAAGCAGTAGAATGGTAATAAGTTAGATCTTTGAAGTGAAATGCATGCATCAACCATTTCCCCCTGCATAATCTTAAACTGCTTTGCATTTATACACAATCATGCACAGTGATAATCAGGAAAATGTTTGGACTGTACAGAAAAAAAAGAGCTTGGCACCAAGTCTAATAGAAGAGAAATACGAAAACAAGGGGGTCAGGTAAGGCATTTAAGACTAGAAGATGTTTACATAAAATATCTAAAGTAGTTGACAAATGATATTTACTTATATTACTAGTTTTTCTTTCTCTATTTCTGGCTAATTTTATTAATAAACTATAGCTTTAGATTATTCTCAGTTGCATCTAGTGAATTCGAAAAAGAACAACTCTGCCATAAAGTATCTATCATGTCTTGCCGAATAAAATGTATATTTTGTGCAACCTGAGATTGAAGGCTTTCGAAGCTTGTTGGAGGTTTAAATCAGACAACCCCCCACTTCTTGCAGGCACAGTTGCTTGTCATTTTGAGTTTGATTTATCTCAAGCAGGAGCTAAAACTGTATTAAAATCTTCTGTTAAGCATGTAAAATTCCACACATATAGAGTCAGTAAGCTAAACATCTCTAATAAAAGACAGCTGTGTTCTCATTGGAAGCAAAAATAGGATAGTAAGAGACTTGTTTCTGTGAAAGGTGATATAAAAGCATTAGAAACCAAGTGTCTTCTCTTTGCTCTATAAAATGACTCTGATATAGAAAGCAATAAAAATACTTTAGATTATTTTTTTAAGTGCACATAAAATAATCAGTGAATCTGTGTATTCACCTATTGATGAGTTTAGTAATACAATGAAAAATTAGCTACTTACTGAGTGTCCTCTGCTTTATTCATTATTTCACTATATATTTTCCTTTCTCTTTGAATCTATGTGAGAATAAACCTGGGATATAACATTATATAACATTAATGGTTTTATAATCATTGTTTCTGTATAATTTCAGAGATTATTTTTGGCATCTTAACATTTTTGTTTTGCTCATTTATGTGTATATTTTAAATTTTTAAAATTTTATTAGATAAGTTTAAAACATTATGAATATGGATTTTTAGCCTTAAAATATATATAACCAAAGAGAATGACCCATTTACCCTAGAGTTTGTATAATTTATCTGATTAGCTATCTTGTAAATTTTTGTTCACCTTTATAGTATAATGTACATGAAAGGAAACAAAAGTAAAAATTGATGACTTCATGTTGATAAACTTAAGCTGAAATTAAATAGCATAGTTTGATTACAGCTTAGTCTGGAATTCTGCTTTGGTTCACCTGATTATGGTGGTGCAGTGCATTTTATTTATTCATCTAGAACATTTATTTAGTGCTGACACATAGAAATTGTTCAATAAGTAGTAATTTTATTGTCTTTAATGCATTAAACACATCCATACATATCAGTTCAGTTAGGTTCAGTCGCTCAGTCGTGTCTGACTCTTTGCAAGCCCGTGGACTGCAGCATGCCAGGTCTCCCTGTCCATCACCAACTCCTGGAGTTTACTCAAACTCATGTCCATTGAGTTGGTGATGCCATCCAACCATCTCATCCTGTGTCATCCCCTTTTCCTCCCACCTTCAATCTTTCCCAGCATCAGGGTCTTTTCAAATGAGTCAGTTCTTTGCATCAGGTGGCCAAAGTATTGGAGTTTCAACTCCAACATCAGTCCTTCCAGTGAATATTCAGGAGTGATTTCCTTTAGGATGGGCTGGTTGGATCTCCTTGAAGTCCAAGGGACTCTTAAGAGTCTTCTCCAACACCATAGTTCAGAAGCATCAATTCTTCAGCGCTCAGCTTTCTTTACAGTCCAACTCTCACATCCATACATAACTACTGGAAAAACCATAGCCTTGACTAGACAGACCTTTGTTGGCAAAGTAATGTCTTTGCTTTTTAATATGTCATCTAGGTTGGTCATAACTTTCCTTCCAAGGAGTAAGCATCTTTTAATTTCATGGCTGCAGTCACCATCTGCAGTGATTTTGGAACCCAGAAAAATAAAGTCTGTCACTGTTTCCACTGTTTCCCCATCTATTTGCCATGAAGTGATGGGACCAGATGCCATAATCTTAGGTTTCTGAATGTTGAGCTTTAAGCCAACTTTTTCACTCTCTTCTTTCACTTTCATCAAGAGGCTCTTTAAGTTCTTCTTCATTTTCTGCCATAAGGGTGGTGTCATCTGCATATCTGAGGTTATTGATATTTCTCCCGGCAATCTTGATTCCAGCTTGTGTTTCATCCAGTCCAGCATTTCTCATGATGTACTCTGCATATAAATTAAATAAGCAGGGTGACAATATATAGCCTTGATGTACTCCTTTCCCAATTTGGAGCCAGTCTGTTGTTCCATGTCCAGTTCTAACTGTTGCTTCCTGACCTGCATACAGATTTCTCAAGAGTCAGGTTAGGTGGTCTGGTATTCCCATCTCTAAGAATTTTCCACAGTTTATTGTGATCCACACAGTCAAAGGCTTTGCCCTAGTCAATGAAGCAGAAATAGATGTTTTCCTGGGACACTCTTGCTTAATCCAGCAGATGTTGGCAATTTGATCTCTGGTTCTTCTGCCTTTTTTAAGTCTAGCTTGAACATCTGGAAGTTCATGGTTCATGTACTATTAAAGCCTGGCTTGGAGAATTTTGAGCATTATTTTATTAGCATGTGATATGAGTGCAATTGTGTGGTAGTTTGAACATTCTTTGGCATTGCCTTTCTTTGGGATTGGAATGAAAATTGACCTTTTTGAGTTTTTCAGATTTGCCAGCATGTTGAGTGCAGCACTTTCACAGTATCCTCTTTTAGGATTTGAAATAGCTCAACTGGAATTCCATCACCTCCACTAGCTTTGTTCGTAGTGATGCTTCCTAAGGTCCACTTGACTTCGTGTTTCAGGATGTCTAGCTCTAGGTGAGTGATCACACCATTGTGATTATCTGGGTCGTGAATATCTTTTTTGTACAGTTCTTCTGTGTATTCTTGCCACCTCTTCTTAATATCTTCTGCTTCTGTTAGGTCCATACCATTTCTGTCCTTTATTGAACCCATCTTTGCCTGAAATGTTCCCTTGATATCTCTAACTTTCTTGATGAGATCTCTAGTCTTTCCCATTCTATTGTTTTCCTCAATTTCTTTGCACTGATCACTTAGGAAGGCTTTCTTATCTCTCCTTGTTATTCTTTGGAACTCTGCACTCAAATAGGTACATCTTTCCTTTTCTCCCTTGCCTTTCCCTTCTCTTCTTTTCACAGCTGTTTGTAATGCATGTGTATATTGCTGACATGAATTCCTCATAGATTAAAATTTAAATTTTTCTTTTATAATGTATGCAATATGGTTTTAAGTTTATTTCATGCATTTAATAATTATTTGAGGACCTTCCATGAGCCATGCCCTGTACTAGTCTTCAGCAATGCATCTATGGATAAGATACATGGACCATCAGCTTTCAGGGAGCTTATATTTTTTGTAGGAAAGACAGAAAAGAAACAAGTAAACAGGTAAATAACATAATTAGATATTTTCAAGAATTCTACAAAGGAAAAGTGCCCAGAGTAATTAGTCTTGGCAATTAAGTATGTGTGTGTGTTTGTTCACATACCCCTGTGTGTTTGTATTATGTATATTATTATGTATATGTATTATGTATATGTATTATGTAATATTATGTATATGTATGGATGTGTGTGCATATATATAGGTGCATATATATCAGGATTGGCTATCCACTTCAATACAGGTCTTACACACCTTGTTCTACATGATGAATGATTAAGCAATGATGATGATGGCACAAAATCTCTCCTACAATTCTTGCTGTAGAGTTACTAGATTTCCATATGAAGACACACATACAGGGCAGGTATGTTTATTAATTGTATGGTATGATGAGTTTTTACGGTTAAGTGGAAATGGATCATTTAAATGTTTTCATCTTCATCATCTTCATGTTGAGTATGCTGAGAAGGAGTAGAAAAAGGAGGCATTTGTCTTGCTATCTCAGGGATTGCAGAGGCAGAAGAGGTGAAGGGGAGGCATGCACACTTGGTGTTACTTTATAGAAATACACTGTAATGACAGCCTGACTTTTTATCTTTTTCATTTTTCTGAAAATGTTTCCAGTCCTTCTTCCACTATTTGCTTCATTTTCAGTGCCTGTATCATGGAAGGGTCTCTGACATAAACAGAAGTGAGAAACCGTCTTGAGTGATCGGAACCCTCCCGCCAGATGTCTAATGTACATTTATTTCTGGTTCTGCTTCTTCTACATCTTCTTCCTCTTCCTCAGACCTTGGTTCAGAAGCACTCACGTCCATCAGGTCATCCTCTGTTAATTCCTTTGGTGTGGCTTCTATAAACTCTTGAATTCCTCTGGTGTGGCCTCTAAAAGCTCTTCAATTTCTTGAAATTCTTCACCCACTACCCTTTTTCCTTTTTGCCATAACCACAGTCTCTTTTGTGATTTCCTTGATAGGCTCTGTTGTAAATTCTATGAAGTCATGCGTACCCTCTGAAAGCAGTTTTTCTAGCAGTAATTTATTATTTTGGGCTTATTATTACTTTTTGGCTTTTTCTGTTAATAAAGATGACATCGTCAGTGGTGTAATCCTTCCAGACTTTTACAGTGTTCTCTCTATCGGGGTTTTCTTCGTAGCACTGAAAAAATCCTTCCAGAGAAAACCAGGTGTCTCCTTAACGACCTCCTGATCGAGAAGCTGAATTAAAGATGCATTTGGTGCAAACAGAGCACTTTGACATCTTCGGTTGAATTCATGGGGTTCTGTGTGTCCAATATCAAGATAACTTGAAAAAGCAATATGTTACTGGTAAGGTAGTTCCTAACTTGAGCAAATAAAAGCATCTATGAGACTGATCCCCAGAAAAAGGGTTTGCACTGTTCAGGCCTTATACAAACCAAAGTCTGGCATCTGCTGTTTATCTTTTCCCTTCAAGGCTTAGAGATTAGTAGCTTTACAGATAAGGGTGGATCTGATCACAAACGTGACTACATTTGCACAAAACAATAGGGTTAGCCTATTCCTTCCTGCCTTAAATCCTGGTGCTTGCTTCTCTTTGTGACTAATAAATGTCCTTTGTGGTATTCTTTTTTTTCCCGCAGAATAGGGCACTTTGGTCTGCATTAAAAACCTGTTCAGTCAGAAAGCCTTTCTCCTCAGTGATTTTCTTAATGGCATCTGGAAACTCATCTACTGCCTCTTGGTCTACAGCAGTTGCTTATCCTGTTATCTTGACATTTTTTAAGCCAAACCTCTTTCTTAAAATTATCAAACCATCCTTTGTTGGCATTAAATTCTCTAGTTTTATATCTTTCACTTTTCCTTTTGCTTTAAGTTTTCATTATAATGATACTGTTTTTCTAGAGTTATATTAGTATATATAGGTATATCTTTCTTATAGCAATCTTGTACCCACGTAAGTCTACATTTTCAGTACAAGATTAAAAGATATTTTTGCAAAAAAGTGCAAAGTTTTCATGGCTGCTGGCATAGCTGTGGCAATGGATTCACAAATTTACTTTTTAAAAACAAATAAACAAACAATGGTCCTGATGCTGGATTCATTTATCTTGAAATGGTGTGCAACCACAGCTGCAGACCTAAATCTATAGTACATATCAGACAATTCAGCTCTTTCTTGTAACATCATGACTTTTCTCTGCTTCTTGGGAGTCCTTCCAGCTTCACAAATAGTGGGGCTATGCTGTGCTGTGCTTAGTCACTCAGTCATGTCTGACTCTTTGTGAACCTAAGCCCTGTAGCCCTCCAGGCTCCTCTGTCCATGGGATTTTTCAGGCAAGAAAACTGGAATGAGTTGCCATGCCCTCCTCCAGGGTATTTTCCCAGCCCAGGGATTGAACCCAAGTCTCCTGCATTGCAAGTGGATTCTTTACCAGTCGAGCTACCAAGGAAGCCCCAATAGTGGGCCATGTGGGTGTTATCCAAGGCTTATGGTATTGGATAAACGAAAAATAAGCAAGAACCATAAGTGATCACTCTTTTCTGTGATAGACAATGTACTGGAGAGACAGCTGCTCAGGTAGATGATTAGTGTCACATGGCATTTTAAGTGGATACTTGTAACACTTGAACTTACTTCAAGAGCAACAGGAGGTGGGTACAAAATTAATACAGTAGTACAGTATGTACTACAGTTACTTATATGCAGTTATAATTTAATAATGACTATTTTTGTTTACATTTCTCTCAATTGCAAGTGATGTCACTTACAGTCTCTGTGTGCATAAGTTCGATAAATTTTAACTTTTTACAAGAGTTTTGTATATGTTTTACAGTAGAAAATGATAAAGTAGACTCGTATCTATCTACATATTTTATACATTCATGACATAGTTAAAAAATTTTTTTTGATATTTCTAGGTCATATAATTGGTCTGTGAGGTTTTTCAAGTTGTCACAAATCTCCAAGCACTTTCCCAGCAGATTTATTAAAAAAATTTTTTCATATAAGTGGACTTGTGAAGTTCAAACCTATGTTGTTCAGGTGTTGACTGTATTTATGTATGTGATACTGTAGATTGGGTAGTCAGGGAAGTTCTGTCTGGAGAGTATCATATAGACCTGAAGAATGAGAAGAGATCAGTTACATAAAAGGGCATGGAATGTTTTTCCAGAAGCAGTCTTTAGGATTTATTATGATTTTATGATAGTTTTAAATTTGGAAATAACCAAATAACTCATCTAGTCCTCCTGAGGTCCCCCAAATTCAAGTTACTTACCCAAAGTTTCATTAGCCAAGACTGAAATGCAGAGATGACTGCTACTCTGTAAAACAGAGTCAATTAAATATATAGAGACATAAAAGCAAAAATTATCATGTGCAATATTAAGAGAATGGAGTTGGAAGTTTAGAAATGGCAGATCTCTTTCATCTTCACATTTTCCATTTCATCTAAACTCAGTGAAGAGTTTAAAATTCAATATAGGTAAGTAGGCTAAAAAACTATAATTCTGAGTCATCAACAGCATATCTGAAAGGAACAACACAGCCAAGCCTGGCAGCTCCTATTTTTCGGATTAGAAATTAACTACTATGTTGTCAGGATGAAATGGTATGTTTTATTACTGAAAAGGCAGCTCTATTAGCTTCTTTGGGCCACAAGGACCCATTTATTTAATTACTTCTTCCAGGACACTAAGTGGATCTCTAGTGACCAGGCCAAATTGTTGCACCTTAAAAGGTGAGCAGCACATTCACTTTGATGGATAGTAGGTTTTCTTTACTTTGCTTCCATTTATTCATTTGTTTCACTAAATACATAAAGAAAGGAAGAGTCCAGTTTCTTTTCACCTCTGCTGAAAATAGCTTAGAGCCAAAGCATTTTGATTAACTTTTAATAAAGTAATATGATAGAAGTGAAAAGTAAGACACATCATCTAAATGAGGAGCACAAGACTTGTTTTAGATTCCTATAAAAAATCCTTTAACAGACTTTATTTTCAGAGCAGTTTTAGGTTCCTGGCAAAACTGAGAGGAAGGTACAAGAGATTTCCCATATACCCCTCCATAACCTCCCCCTAGCCTCTCCTACTATGAGCATCCCCCACAAAAGTGGTCCATTTGTTAAAACTGATGAACCAACATTGACATATCATTATTACCCCAAGTCCCTAGTTTACATTAGGATTCATTCTTGGTATTGCACATTCTATGGTTTTTGGCAAATATATAATATATACCCAGCATTACTGTATACTGAATGATTTTTTTTCCCATTGCCCAGAAAATCCTTTCTACTCTACCTGTTCATCCCTCCTCCTTTGTAACCTCTGACAATCTCTAATCTTTTTTACTGAGTCCATGATTTTGCTTTTTGCAGAATGTCATATAGTTGGAATCATTCAGTAGGTAGTCTTTTCAGATTGACTTTTTTTAAACTTAGTAATATACATTTAAGTTTCTTCCATCTCTTCATAGTTTTGATAGATCAGTCCTTTTTAGTGCTGAATTATATTCCAGTCCTTTTTAGTGCTGAATTATATTCCATTGTCTTGGTGTAAGATTCCTTTCTTAGAACTCCAAACTTAATAGAGATTTTGAATGAGAAAATTTAGAATCAGAGAAGAAAATGTAAAGTTATATTTAAAAATTATTTTATAACAAAGTGTGAAAGAATAGATTCCTATAATTAAGCATGCAAAAACAGAAATATGTGTTGTTTTGCAGAATATCTTCCCTTTGTTAACAAAGTTAAGGTAATGCTAAAATCTCAATAGAGTCAATAGAAAAAAAAATAAAAATTGACACATCCTATAATGTAAATATAGGTCAAGGGTAAATATCATAGTATAAAAAATCTATATCTTAGATATTTAATTGTACCAGCTGATAGCCTGCGTTTCAAGCAAATTTTCTTTCAGATTCTTTGAGTGTGGTTGGTATTTAAGCTTTACTAGCCCAGCATTGAGCATCTGTTACTAATGGGTTATGACTTTCATCTTTTAATTTTTAATTCTTAATTTCACATGCTATAAAGCAGTAACTGCTATAATCCTTTTAAATGAGTTTTCATTGGCACTCACTTTAGTTTTAGGGATAAAAATATATAATATCTCACAGCACCTTTCTCAAGAGAAATTAAATCTTTTCAGACATTAGTGATTTTCAGAAATTTTCTTTAAGGTAGGTAGGAGATATTTATCACAATTCCTACTGGATGAATTGAAAAGCAAGTACACAAGCTGAGAGTCAAGCTCTTTGAGGTTAATTCATAAATCAGTAGGGATAAGTGAGAACAGAAATTCTACATTTTTTAAAAAAAATTTTATTGTGGTATAGTTGACTTACATTGTTGTGTTCATTTCTTCTGTACAGCAAAGTGAATCAGTTATATGTATACATCAGCTCAGTTCAGTTCAGTTCAGTCGCTCAGTTGTGTCCGACTCTTTGCAGCCCCGTGAACTGCAGCATGCCAGGCCTCCCTGTCCATCACCAACTCCCAGAGTCCACTCAAACCCATGTCCATCATTTGGTGATGCCATCCAGCCATCTCATCCTCCCTCGTCCCCTTCTCCTCCTGCCCTTAATCTTTCCCAGCATCCGGGTCTTTTCAAATGAGTCAGCTCTTTGCATCAGGTAGCCAAAATATTGGAGTTTCAGCTCCAGCATCAGTCCTTCCAAAGAACACCCAGGGCTGATCTCCTTTAGGGTGGACTGGTTGGATCTCCTTGCAGTCCAAGGGACTCTCAAGAGTCTTCTCCAACACCACAGTTCAAAAGCATCAATTTTTCGGTGCTCAGCTTTCTTTATAGTCCAACTCTCACATCCATACATGACTACTGGAAAAACCATAGCCTTGACTAGACAGACCTTTGTTGACAAAGTAATGTATACATATATGTTTACATATATCCAAGAAATTCTATGTTTTGATTCTTAGGATCTGGTGTTTTCCTTTCTAAACTTTGCCTTGTTGATTTTATTTTTTATTTATTTATTAATTTTTTTTTGCCTTGTTGATTTTAGTATGTAGCGAATTGTCATGATTTGTATTTCATTAAATCATAATGTATGACAACTTAAGTAGCCATTTAAATTCTATCTGATTTTTTCCTCTTCTTCCTCTTACCTAATGGTGGAATGAAGATGATTCATTATACTGCCTATCATGAAGAGGTCTGATTTTAGAGAGAGGAGCTCAGGCTGAAATCTTGACTCTGAAACTTTATTAACCATGTGATCTTGGGAAAGTATTTAAATTGTCTAAAACTATAAAAAAAATGAGAAAGAGATATATCTACATCATATAGCATCTATATCATAGAGTTCTTATGGAAATAAAACTATTGATTATAAAGTATCTGTAGAGTACAGTGCATAACACATTGAAAATGCACAATAAATATCATTTCTTATTAAAACCAGAGATAGAAAATTCTTGTTGTTGTTGTTGTTTTATATATCATAGATTCCTCTAGCAATAGTGACTTAAATTTTAGCTTAAATTATTGTAATAAATATATTGCTGTTATTTCTGGACTTAAATTAAAAAAAATTCCTTCTTTATCTTGCTTTCTCTTTAGCACACATTTGTGAGGTTTCATCTTGGTTAAAAAGAAAAAGCCCTTCCACAGAACCCTTATAGTGTTTCTAATACTGTATCCAAGGAATCTAAGCTTTTGTATTGGAAAAAGTCTTTTTGTATTCTCACTATCAGGAGAATTAATTATTGAATGTTTGTATAAACATCTAAATTTTAGAACATTACATGTTATGACTTGAAGCTTGATTCATTGCCTGCATCACTCAGTCATGTTTGATTGACCTCAACTAAAAATCAAAATTATGATTCAAGTAATGTGGGCTGCAACTTGTATTAAGTATTTTAACCTAACGGCAGGACTAATTCATATCTTACGCTGGCTATCATTGACTACAGACTCAGTGAATATTTGTTGAGTTACTTTAATACCATTCCTTGGTAAATGGGTGGCTTTACTTTATGGATATTAGTCTTTAATTCTCTGTTCAAATCATTGTATGAGCTCTAGGAAAAAACTCCACTAGTTTGTTTCTTTAAAATACAGTTTATTTGTTTATGCTTATTTCACTTAGCATAATATCCTCTAGATCAGGGGTCCCCAGTCTCTGGGCCAGGGACCAATACCAGTCATGGCCTGTTAGAAACCAGGCTGCATAGCAGGAGGTGAGCAATGAGCACAATAAATGTAATATGCTTGAATCATCCTTAAACCATCCTCCCCACCCTTTGTCCATGGAAAAATTGTCTTCCACAAAAACAGTCTTGTGCCAAAAAGGTTGGGGACCACTGTTCTAGATGCATCCACGATTTCACAAATGACAAGATTTCACTTTTGTTAAGGCTGAGTAATATTCCATTATATGTATGTGTCACACCTCTATCCATTCACCTATGAATGTACATTTACATTTCTTCTGTATCCTGGCTATCGTAAATGATGCTGCAATGAATATTTACAAGCATATATCTTTTTGAAATAGTGCTTTTGATTTTTTGGGGGTAAATATTTAGAAGTGAAATTCCTAGATCGTATGGCAGTTCTATTTTTAATTTTTTGAAGAACCTCCGTACTGTTTCCTATAGTGGCTGCAACAACTTACAATCCCACCAGCAGTGCACAAGAGTTCTTTTTTCTCCACATCCTTTCCAACACTTGTTATTTGTAGTCTTTCTCACGATAGCCATTCTGACAGTTGTGAGGTGGTATCCCTTTGTAGCATTGTTTTGCATTTCCAGGATGATTAGTGATGTTGAGCAACTTTTCCTGTGTCTACTGGCCAGCAATATGTCTTCTTTGAAAAATGTCTATTTAGGTCCTCTGCCCATGTTTTAAAACATTTTTTTTTATGTTGAGTCGTGTGACTTCTTTGTGTATTTTGCCTATTAACCCCTTATCAGATATATTGTTTGTGAATATCTTCTGACATTCTTGAAAGTCAACTTTTCGTTTTGTTGATAATTTTCTTCATCAGGCAAAACTTTTTAGTTTGATGTGCTCCCATTTGTTTATGTGTGCTTTTGTTTCCCTTCCCTGAGGAGGCAAATATTAAAAAATATATATATATATTGCTAGGACTGATGTCAAAGAGCATAGTGCCTATGTTTTCTTCAAGGAGTTTTATGGTTTCAGGTCTTACATGAAAGTCTGTAATCCATTTTGAGTTTATTTTTGTATGTAGTGTGAGGAAGTAGTCTAGTTTGATTTTTTTGCTTGTAGCTATCTGTTTTTCTCAAGCCATTTACTGAAGAAGTCATTTTTTTTCCCTCTTGTATATTATTGCATCCTTTGTCATAGTTTAAATGACCATATGAATGGGGTTAATTTTTGGGCTCTCTATTCTGTTCCATTAATTTATATGTCTGTTTTTGTGACAGTACCATGCTGTTTTGATTACTGTTGCTTTGTAGTATAGTTAGAGATCAGGGCATATGGTAGTTCTAGCTTTGTTCTTCTTTCTCATGATTGTTTTGACAATTGAGGGTGTTTTGTGTTTCCATACAAATTTTAGAATTATCTGTTACAGTTTTGTGAAAAATGCAATTGGTAGTTTGATAGGGATAGCACTGAGTCTATAGATTGTCTTCAAATAATGTGGCCTTTTAAACTATTATTTCTTCTAATTTATGAGCATGGTGTATTTTTCCAACTGATCATGTCACCTTTAATCTCTCATCAATGCAATTGGTAGACACTGATGCCAGTTTTCAGGTTTTAAAAATAGTAGTCACACCACACTGATTGTCAGGGTATTTTCTCATAAAATAGAGGATTGTATGTGTGTGACTCAGTCTGTAGCTTTACTCTGCCTCCCTGCCTCCCATCCTGTTGATTCTGTGTACCTCTTGGCTCGTTAATTGTCTCCTTTTGTTCAGAGGGAAATAAATTCTGGCATTGTATATGCTATGATGAATCTTAACCTCTTACTCTTAATTCCACCCTCTCCTAAGGGTGGAATAATATCAGAGATGTTATGGACTCTCAAGGTAAAACTTCACATAATCAAATGTCAAGTGAATTGACCTGGCGGAAGTGTCTTAGCATTATAGATCATCATATGTAAAGAAAATCACCTCATGATATTTTTGATCCAGCTGTTGTATTTAAAATTTAGGAAATTGACTAGACATTAGCAGTGTTTAGCAAATGAATACATTTAAGTTATAGGAAGAAAATTGAAACAGGATGGTTTTGTTTTATTTAGCAATGCTTTCTTAATTGAATTTGGTCACATTATTTGACTATTACATGTGCGCTTTTTTTCATTTCTTGAATATATTTTACTTTAATTAAAGTGTAGTTGATTTACAATATTAGTTTCAGGTGTACAAATGTAGTGATTCAATACTTTTATAGATTATACTCCATGTAAAGTTACTATAAAATGATGGTTATATTCTTCTGTGCTGTGCAATATATCCTTGTTGTTTATCTATTTTATGCATAGTAGTTCGTATCTCTTAATACCATATTGCTATCTTGCCCACTCCCCACTATATGTACAGTGTTAATGAAGGGAAGGCATCACTCACTCCCTAATTGGACCTAATGGGAAATTTTTTCCCATTTGTACCCAAGTACTTGGAGTGTATATCTTGGGTACATATTATAGACAGTTGGGGACATCTGCTTGATAGTTAACTTCAACTCTGAATTTCTTTCTTCTGTTGTTTCTGTTCAGGGCAAGTGTTATTTGAAAGGAGTAAAACAAATACATCAATAAACATGCTCATGAATATGTTATTAATTAATATTCTATAATATCACATGGCAAATCTAAACTTCAGATTAATGCAAATCTTTACACATCTCAGTATGTTTAGCATATTTTATACAAATAGTTATTAAGAATAAAAATTCTAATTTCAAATGGAGAAAATTCATAACATGCATCTTGGGTTGTGTTTTAATCACTGTATACCCAGGAAGGTATCGACAGTTGTCCTGTGGAAGCTATTAAAGTTGCTGTCCAAGGTTAAATGAAATTGCAGTTTATCAGAACTGCATTGAGAAAAAAAGGGAATCTGTTCATGGCTCTTGATTAATGCCAAGCGTGATCAACACGAGGGGGTTCATTAAGCTATACATCATGTAGGTAATTTAACATGTCATTGTGCCTGCTGTCTGCCTTGACTGTGCACAGCTCTGGGTTTCAGAGTTGTACCTCTGACCCACTGAGTTTTATATAGAAGCACCCCTCATACTTCACTGCTGCACATTTTTCATTATGCATACTTTTTGTATAGACGCATTAAACATTTCATATAAATTATTGATATGTTTTGGGACGAAAACATATTTTGTTTTTATAATGGGTTCCCTTCACACTAAACATAGTAAAACTTATTAGAAAATTCCTCTCCTTTTGAATTTTTCTCTTCACTTAATCATATCAATTATTGACATAATCAACATATATGTCTTAAAATCTGATGTGACTTGGGAAAAGCTTTTGAAATTATTAACTAAATCCTTTTGAGTACTCTTATTTGTGTCCTGTAGTATACTTTCACAATACAAATTTACAAGAAAAGTTTTTTCATCATTCACAGTGGTTTTCTTATTACTTTTTGCTTCTCTAGCACTCATTTTAAAAAGTTGATTGCGTGTGTGTGCACTCAATTCTGCCTGACTCTTTGTGATCCCATAGACTGTAGCCCGCCAGGCTTCTCTGTCCATGGAATTTTCCAGGGAAGAATACTGGAGTGGGTTACCATTTCCAACTCCAAAAAGTTGTCTGTTAGTTGCTCAGTCTTTGTGACCACATGTACTGTAGCCCGCCAGGCTCCTCTGCCCATGGAATTCTCCAGGCAAGAATACTGGAGTGGGTTGCCATTCACTTCTTCAGGGGATATTCTTGACCCAGGGATCAAACCCAGGTCTCTTGCACTGCAGATTCTTTACACTCTGAGCCTTAGGTTTGGGCAAATATTAACTGCAGATACATTATTTGTGATTTTATTACATATTGAAATGTTATTTAAAACATAATTGTCATTGCAAAAACTTCTGTGTCATTTTAGAAAACATACCAAGCATGATAAATGATGGAATGTTTTGTGTTTATATGTTTTAGAGATTTTTTCAATGATATTAATTTTTTTAGAGATGATGAGTCCTTTATTTAAAATGTTTATAAGAGCTATAATTTTGACTTCTAGTTTTTATTTAATTTTTTTTCAAAATTAAATTTGCTAATGTTATTAGTATTAAATATAATTTGACAGCTTATACAAGAAACAAAGTATTTCCATGTAAAAGACTAAAAAAACTGTGATTTATCATTTTACATTATTTGTTATCTAATACATGGAATTCAATACAATCATACTTCATCATTCTCACTCAAAAATAGACTCTCCTGGTTACCAAAGATTTATGGCATACAGTGAACTAGAAGCCAAGATCTCAGCCATAACATCAGTGGCTGTTACAAGGAAGGACATGGCAAGGGAAATATGACCATGGTTGGAAGCAATCTTAATATTAAAATTTTTGGCACCTGAAATTTAGTGAATCAGTTTCACATTATGCTTCTTTTAGAATCCTATGAGTGCATATGCAAATTGGTAGTCTAGACAGAGACCTAAAACTTCCTAAAATGTCCTAGTATGACAGTTGTTTATTGATGACTGTATTTTGGAATTTCCCTGTTTCTTGATTTGTATATCTATTATCTTATAAATTGGAGCCTCTATGGGTTCTTTAACGCATGGACTCCTATATGATACTGTAATGCTTTTTAGGATACAAAAACAAAAACAAAACTTTTTAGGATACAAAAACAAAAACAAACCAGGTAAATAATTTATAGGACTGCTTCCCAGGTGGCACTAGTGGTAAAGAACCTATGCAGGAGACATATGAGATGTGGGTTCGATCCCTGGCTCAGGAAGACCCTCTGGAGGAGTGCCTGGTAACCCACTTCAGTACTCTTGCTCCTGGAGAATCCTGTGGACAGAGGATTCTGGTGGGCTACAGTTCATAGGGTTGCAAAGAGTTGGACATTACTGAAGCGACTTAGCACAGCACAAGTATACATATGAAAGAAACTACTATCACTGATGTACAAAATGTTGAGGTATGTTTATGGGGGATGATAACCTTGTTGGCATCTACCATTCTTGAAAGGAGATTGAAATGCCATTTAAGAGCTGAAGAGACCAGATGCCAGATTTTAAAGGTGCACCTGAATAATGGAATGCTATTTCTATTTTAGTCTCTGTCTTTTTTTTCCCTGTTGGACTGTGTGTGAATGCACTGTATACAATACCCTCAAGATAAACTGTTTGATTATTTATAATTGGATGTTTGAAAATGTATTTTAATTAGGTCTAAGACAAAATTAGAATGATTAGAATGATTAGAATCTAGTGAATTACAAAGATTTTCAAAGGCAACACAACATGAAGTGTTTTCTTTCCTGGCATGTAAAGAGGAGAGGATGAGTTTACTTGTCAGCTCTCAGTCAAACTCCCAGCCATTTATTGTAACTATATGATGGGTTCCTCCTGAAAAATGCTGCAAAGGTCATTTCACATAGGCAAGGTCTTTTTTCTTGAATACTTTTTTTTAAGAGTGTTTTCTGCCACCATTAATTACCAAGGGTTTATTTATAAGACAATAATTAATTATATACCTCTGGGAAGCTCAAGAGTCAACAGGAATCAAAGCAGGCTTGGTAAGGAACATGGAAGTCTCACATAATTAAGCAGGGCACTGGAGACCAATTGTTTACAGAATGATTTTGCTGGAGCTAATTGACACTAATTATTTAATCTGATTTTCTTCTTCCTAGTTTTTCTTCTGCAGAGTCACTGCTTTCTGCTAACGATGCTCAGGGAGCTCTCAAGGTGTGCTGTGCCTGCACTCAGTGTGGACTCCCCACGGGAAGTCAGTAATGCTGAGATCGTTTCCTCACATGAACAGAGTGTTGTAGAAGACAAACCAAAGAAGAAGTCCACAAATCATAAAAGGTAAAATCACTTCTATTGATGACTGTGAACTTTTCTCATATAAGACTAATCCAGTTTCTACTCAGGTTTAAGTTTAATTCATTTAAGATTTAAAAATAAGTATAAGCAGTGAACTCATAGTTTCCACACAATTTTTTTTCATGTCTGAGGACTGTGATGTGATTGAAAAGAAAAACAAAGTTTATATAGCTGCTGAAGTAAAAAGAAATGTTCCAGTTGAGCTTATAGTGAAACTTAGAGAACAAACCATCTGCAAACATGCCACATTTTATGCAGGATCTATGGTGATGGGTACATGAAAACTGGAAACACATGGTAACTAACTAAAAAGTGTACAATGTGAATTGCATTTTATGGTACCAGTGTCTCTGTGGTTTCTACTTAGACTGTTCCCTCCTCTGAATATCACTGTTTGATGACAGTGTTCAGAGTTAAGATAATCAAAGTGAAACTGAAAGTCGCTCAGTCATGTCTGACTCCATGGATGACCTCATGGACTATACAGTAAGTGGAATTCTCCAGGCCAGAATGCTGGAGTGGGTAGCTTTTCCCCTTCTCCAGGTGATCTTCCCAACCCAGGGATTGAACCCAGGTATCCTGCATTGCAGGTGGATTCTTTAGCAGCTGAGCCAAAATGGAAACCTGAGAATACTGGAGTGGGTAGCCTATCCCTTTAGCAGATCTTCCCATCCAAGGAATTGAACCAGGGTCTCTGCATCGCAGGCAGATTCTTTACCAACTGAGCTATTAGGGAAGCCCTAAGATAATCAAAGATGGGGATTATTTTACTGGTTGCATATTTTGATTCATTAGCTTCTTAATCCTTCATCATATTCAGGCTTCTATATTTTGTATAAGATTCAGGTTCTAAATAATCTTCTGGATAAAAAATTATTAAAAAATTGAATCTCTACCATCTCTATTGTACTGTGAAGAATAATAGGTTTATTTTTGGATCCCTGTTACCCACCTCATCCTGTGTATCCCCCTCCTCACCTTTCTGGTGATGTCCTAAGCTAGTCTGTACTAGTCTCTTTGCCAGATCATTCTCTCCTCCCCCTTTATTTTCTTTCTCTGCTGTGCAGGGTTACATGTTCCATGATTTTTCCCTGTCTCTCATTCTTTGTTTTCCAGAGTGAAAGGCAGCTAAGGAGTCCACATTTGATTTTAAAGTGCTCGCTTTCCCACATCATTGCCTGTTCTTAATTTTATGAATATTTTGTTCACTATAGAGAGTCCTAGAGAACTTAATGTTATGGAAGAATATAGATATGAAAAGACATATTTTGGGATATTGTAAGAAATGTAAATGACATATTTCAGAATTCAGAGTATGAGGACATTTTCCCAACCTGGAGATCAGTTAAAGCATCCTAGAAAGAATAGGTAGTCTCCTGGCTTACACCAGGGAATTCAATAAACATGATTAAAATCCATCCCTGAGTTAAGTACCTAACTAACCTGAAGAGACTTCAAAAGTAGTTCTCTTTAAAAGATACTGTGAAATATAATAATTGTCTTTATTTAATGCTGGGCTCTCTTCTAAATGTTTTGAAAGAGAAAGTGAAAGTCGCTTTGCTGTGTCCGACTCTTTGTGACCCCATGGACTATAGAGTCCCTGGAATTCTCCAGGAAAAATACTGGAGTGGGTAGCCTTTCCCTTCTCCAGGGGATCTTCCCAACCTAGGGATCAAAACCCAGGTCTCCCATATTGCTGGTGGATTCTTTACCAGCTGAGCCACAAGGTAAATGTCTAAATCAATTAATCTTCCCAACAGTCATATGAGGAACACAATTTTACGTACTTAATTCGTTATCCTCATCATATAGATAAGAAGGCCAAAGTGTAGAGGTAATATAACTTGCACAAGATCATATAACTGTTCAATATTGAAGGTGGAATTCAAGCTGAAATGATTTGGCCTCTAAGCTCTTAACCATGGTGTCTGAAGAGGACTGTGAAATTTTTCTGCCAATATTTTTGGTCGGTATGGTTTTCAACCCTGGATTCTCATTGGAATCATGTGTTTGGGGAGAAGGGCAGAAGTTGAATTTTAAAAGATAGCATTAATCTCTGAAGGGTGGGGTCCAGGCAAGAACACTTTGCAGTGTCTCTCTCCCACCCCCTCTCCCAGCCCCTCACGGACTCTCAGAGATTCTAATGTACAGCCAGGATCAACAGGTCCTGCTCCAGGCCCTGTGGTGGGAGCTGTTCTCCACCTGCCTTCTGTCCATGTCCACCACCCACAGTTTCTAAACGTTGTAAAAGTGTGTCACCAGTCCTCTGGCAGGAGGCCGTTCCTCAGGTGCCGATTCTCAGTGTCAATGAATCAAACTCTACAGACCGCAGATCTCTACATTTGAGAATAGATCAAAACCGTGGTTAACAGTTGGTCCAGGACAGACCCATACAGAAGCCGCCCCTCCGGCCTGCCTTTCCTGCTGTTAGAGATTCTGATGTGCAGCCAAGGATGTCCAGCCTGATTCACCATTGATGTAATCATAACAGCCTAGTGACCCTGGAATCCCTAGACCCTATTCCCTTTCAGCCTTTTATGTAGTGGCTTTTGGCCATTGAAAATGGTTGCAGTATCAGTATTTTCGTCAGGGGTTGCAGATGGTGATATTCTAATTTAACCATTCCTTCTTCCTTTATTAGCCACCTTTCTTCCAAGAATTGATGAGAACTTTGCTCATCAACTATTTAATTCATCTGAAATCAATTCATTCTGTATTTTAAATCTATCAGTTTCATATGAGTGAATTTGGTGTCCTGACAACTTAAAAAAAAAAAAATCCGGGTTTTGTTACATTTTGGTGCCATTATAAACTTACAGCTTTCAATGTACTGTAGTCATTCTTCTTAATACTTACATTGTCCCTCAACTGAAGAACCACTTGAAGTTGGTTGTTCATTTGTCATGACTCTAGTAGTCCTTGATAGCATTATTGCTATTAGGTTTCCTAAGTACATTCTGTTCAGTTTCTTCTCTGTCCCTGGAATCAGTGGTGATTTCCTTTAAGTGAGAAATGATATTAAATGTTGTATTCTGGGCTCTAGGGGAGCTCGTTGCTCCTGGGTTGTCAGTGCTTTTAACTTTTTTTATTTGGCAGATATAACATATTTTTAAAACAAAAATAAATTATGAGTGTGTACTGGTATTTCCAAGTCAAATATAAAATTGTAGCTTATTCTATATAGTACTTTTGATTTTATGTTTGTTTCTCTTTTCTCTTTACTGAAAATCTTCGTCCTTTCTCTTGCTGTGTGGGTAACTTTTATATATATATATATTTTTTGTTGTTGTTATCTTTCCATAGTTTCTTTAGTAAATATATATGTACATATGTATACACACACACACACACACATACATACTCACAACACAGAATCCCCCTTTATTTGTCTTACACAAAGGCTTCTCAGGTGGTGCTAGTGGTAAAGAACCTGCCTGCCAATGCAGGTTAGACGTAGGAGATATGGGTTCAGTCCCTGTGTCAGGAAGATTCTCTGGAGGAAGGCACAGCAACCCACTCCAGTATTCTTGCCGGGAGTATCCCATGGACAGAGAAGCCTGGTGGGCTACAGTCCATAGGGTCGCACAGAGTCGGCCACAGCTGAAGCTAGTTAGCACACATGCACGCAGCCTATAAGAGACACATATGCTTCTGTCTCTTGCTTATTCTACTTAAGGATACATCCAGGGGCTTGCTCATTCCTCTGTAGTGTTTAGAGGTCTTTCTTATCACTTGCCATAGCTGTGTGGCTAAATAGCTACATTAGGCTAAGTCTCTGAGTTCTTATTAGTTTCAACATGATCTCTCACATTCAGTTCTTTTAACCTCTGAAGAAGCCTACTCTTTTTGGTCCACCTCCCCATTTCTTGCCCATATTGCCTCCCATCACACATAACAAAGCTTCAGCATTTGGCCTTACTTGGAGTGGGCACTCAAAGCGACTTTAATAGGTTTTCTTCTTCATTTCACTCAGTCTCTGAAGCTGACTCACCTTTTCTTCCTTGAGCCACCCCTTATTTGAAAGCCTGGGTGACCTTACAATAATCTTATCTTTTCCTGCTCTAAATCTTGCCTCTTTCTGAAACCAGCCTCTCTCTGAGCTCTCTTTCTCACCAGTCTGATGAATCCCACTTCCCCCTACTCTGGATGGTAACAGATTTCAAAATATGGAGATGTTTCTGTCTTGAGTATTTCCCTACTTCCCTAGAATAACCCCTTTCAGGAACTCACCCTTTCTCAGTTACAATATGAGGCTCTCTTTTAAAAAATTATTATTTACACTCTAGCTCATTTCAGAGGGGATTCTAGGCACTTAACTGTGACAGTATTAAAGTTATTTATTGACTGGCCAGAGTATTGGAGGAATGTTTTAAATTATGGACACACAAACTCATACATATATACCAGACAAGTTTATCAGGAGCACTTTGATCTTGAAATAGTTGTTAAAACACTAGATGTATTATTACTTAATTAAAAAGTCATCTTCAGTAGTACAGATTATCACATTGTGTGGCTTCCAAAATTTTATATATATCTTTAGAGGAATGTGATTTCTAAGGTTAATCAGAAGCTCCTGAGGACTGTTCATCTTATCATAGTTACTCATCCACCTGAGTTTGGGAATTTGAATTATCTCAAAAACTAAAGCTTAACTAAATTCTTCAGTGGACTTATAAAAGACATTCTTGAGGATAATTTAAGTTTTTTTTTTTCAAAAGTAGCTGCTTTTGTGATGGCTAAAGAGACATAAAAATTGAAAACACATTTGCTTTATTTTCCTGTAAATAAGGAAATTTAACAAGACACCAATGTAAATAATTGCTCACTTTCTTCCTCCCTAGTTTTTTATTCTGAATATAAATGTAATCATTCTCTGATTATAAAATGTAGATTATACATGCATGTAAAAAGAAAATAAAATATTTTCCTAAACAACTGTTATTAGCAGTATTAATATTTTGATATGTTTCTTTTCAGGAGTTTTCTAAATAAATATAAAGCAGAAATTAATATAATTTAAATTTAGTTGAAATTGTAAACAGTGACAGACTTTGGTTTTTTTGGGGGGCTCCAAAATCACTGCAGATGGTGACTGCAGCCATGAAATTAAAACATATTTGTTCCTTGGAAGAAAAGCTATGACCAACCTAGACAGCATATTAAAAAGCAGAGACATTTCTTTGCCAACAAATGTCCGTCTAGTCAAAGCTATGGTTTTCTAATAGTCATGTATGGATGTGAGAGTTGGACTATAAAGAAAGCTGAGCACTGAAGAATTGATGCTTTTGAACTGTGGTGTTGGAGAAGACTTTTGCGAGTCCTTTGGATAGCGAGGAGATCAAACCAGTGCATCCTAAAGGAAATTAGTCCTGAATATTCATTGGAAGGACTGATGCTGAAGCTGAAACTCCAATACTTTGACCACCTGATGCGAAGAGCTGACTTATTTGAAAAGACCCTGATGCTGGGAAAGATTGAAGGCGGGAGGAGAAGGGAACGACAGTGGATGAGATGGTTGAATGGCGTCACTGACTCAATGGACATGAGTTTGAGTAAACTCCATGAGTTGGTGATGGACAGGGAGGCCTGGCGTGCTACAGTCCATGGGGTCGCAAAGAGTTGGACATGACTGAACGACTGAACTGAACTGAACTGATAGTCTTTTATATCCTGCTTTTCTTCACTTGTCATTACGCTTAAGCATGTTTAAGTCATATAATGAAAAAAATTTATTATTTTAGTATTTTCATAGCATTGGATCATTCAGAAATTATAAAATGTATGCAACAGTTCCTCTGTTGTCTCAAAATTATGTTCTTTACAGTTTTTAAAAGTATTAACTGCTGTTTACAATTCAGATAGTTTCCTCAGACTCTACTTCCTAAAGTGAAATTACTGAAGACCAGTTGACTCAGTGTTTGGTCTGTCACCTCTGCTCTTACCAAAATGATCAAATCAATCAGGAAATGTAGGAGATAAAGCTTTTGTCTTAATTTCAGTTCATGACATACAGGATGCCCGTCAATAACAGTTGTCATTAGTTAATAAGAGCATCTCTTTTAGTGGTGGTTTCATTGCTCAGTCGTGTCCAACTCTTTGCAATCCCCTGGACTGTAGCCTGCTAGGCTCCTCCATCCATGGGATTTTCCAGGCAAGAATACTGGAGTGGGTTGCCATTTCCTTCTCCAGAGCATCTCTTAGCATGAGTAGATTTGCATCTATGCAGGTCTCAGGTGGTTCAGCACAGGATAACACAAGGACGTTGCATAGAGGACAGGATTTCTGGATTCTAGTCTCAGCTTTTCTACCATCATCTTGTGTGACCTCATCATTGTTAACATCTCTGTGCCTTAGTTTCCTAGTCTGTAAAGTGAGGAAATCTATAAAATTATATTTACTAAGATTTCTTCTGGTCCCCAAATTCTCTGATTTAATATTTGGAAGATTTTATGTTTGGAAGTTGGAGGAAGCTACTTTCTAAAGATGTGGCTGATTGGATTTCTGCTGTCAGCATCGCATCAAAGCCATCCTTTATTTGCAGATGAGGAGAGAACAGATTAACTTGTTCTTAGGCTGAGTCTTAGTTGTTCTAGTTCATGCAGCTTGTACTTGAGAAAGTACCAACTGAGTTACTTGACTGTCTCATTTAAGTCTGCCTCCCATCCTCTGGCAAACTCTTTTCAGCTCTAGGTATCACAATCTCCAAGAAAAGTTCTAGAGACCGTTATCTGTAAGCTTCTGCACATTTATAACCCAAACCTTCTATGTTCCAGTACAGGAACTGCAACTCTCCACTAAGGCCCACTCATCAATTTTGTTGTCTATTCTGTGACAAATGATATCTGATGGGCAAACACAAAACTGTGTGGAAAAGTTCAAAACGACCCTGGGAGCATGAGGCAGGGGAATAGAGTATTAATTTGGCTTTGATCGTCAGCCAAAATTAAAGATTTACAGGATGGCAATTGTAATCAGCTTATCATATAGCTATGACACTGGGAACTGCTAACATTTCTTCTAAGAACAAGAGCAGTACTTACTAGGCCATCCACTGTCCCACTCAATGGAAAGGGATGACCACTGACAGAAAGATCTCAGAGCAAAGTTTGTTTTACCACAGTGGTTCTCAAGTTTTAGCATGCATCAGAACCATGTGTATTTAAAAAGAAATTTATTGGAGTGTACTTGATTTACAGTGTTGTGTCAATTTCTTCTGTGCAGCACAGTGATTCAGTTATACATATATGTATGTGTATGCGTGTGTGTATCTTGAGTTAAAACTCAGGTTGCTGGACCATATCCCTAGTGTTTCTGATTCAGTGGCTCTAAGATGGAGCACAAGAATTTGCATTTCTATCTAATTCCCAGATAGGCTGATAATGCTGGTCCAAAGATCAGACTTTGAAAATCACTGGCCTACTGGATTTGAAGCACTCTTCACTGTAATCACACCATATCTTCCATTTGAGTGAATGGTGAGATAGCAACAAGATGTTAAGTAGCTTTTGTAAGGAGAGGTGAAGAGTGATGATTACAGGTATAGGGCTGGCGATGAATATTCTACAGAGACTAATCCGAGGAATGGTGAAGTAGTGCAACACAGTATGTGGGAGTTAAAGCATAATAGTTGAAGGTGGTCTTTGTGGAAATTGACTGTCAGAGATGTAGTAGCTAAGCCTAGGGAAGAAGCCACCAGGTTAAGAGGCTAAACTGGCAGCAGCAATAGGCTCTTTACAGGATAATAATCTGTAGGTCAGTTATTACATTAAATAGTCAAATATCATCTGTCATCAATTTATACCTTTCTCAACTCGTAATACTCCCTCTAGTTTTCTGTAATAGGAATAACAGTGATAGATTACTAATAGAATGGGCTATTGTGGAATATTGGCTGGCAGGAAACATTTCCTTTTCTTGCATTTTTTACCACATAAGAGTTTTTCACATTTAAATGATCTGAATCTTGAAGTACCTGCCACTTAGAAAGGGAGTTCAATATACCGCAGCATGCAAGAATATGAACCGGAGGAACTCTACAGTTTTTGTCTTCTAGAAGCACTCCCTGTTCAAGTTTCAGCCAGAGAATCAATGGGGAGCAAACCAGAATCAATTTTAATTGATTGTTCATGTTTTAAATAATTGGCATTCTTCCCTAATGCTTGACAGAATAGCAACTAGAGTCTGATGGTCTGTAATTTTAACTCCTATTCTAAATGCATATTACTGTCTAGCAACTATTGCACCTATAAATAACACACTGCCCCCATAGTATGTCAGAGGAAATAGGGGAGCAGAATAAAGGAGAAAAAGAATAAAATTGTGCTTATATGTGTTTATTTGCACATATGCACACAAATGAAGGCTCTAGCTACAACAGTTGTGGACAAGATCCATTGTTGGTAGTAAAATAGTGTGTAAGGAATAAACTTTTGCAAATATTAAATTGATATGCTTTCATTTCTTTCTTATTTCATGTTTGTAAACTTCTAAGTCCTCCAAGGTTATGTCATGAGGTAAATTGTTCCAAAAGCAAGAGAGAACAGTATTAGCAATAACATGAAGACAATTTTGAATACTAGAGGACACTAGAAATCCTTTTAGCAAGTGTGGCTTACAGCATCGTTGCTTACCCAACAGCTCTGTATCCCACACCTGTTTTCTAATCTTGCTAACAGAATTCAGACTTTGGGACAACCATTGAGCCCAGCTTCAAGGGATGAATTTTGAATGTTTAAGTAAATTATAGTTATTCCAGATGACTAAAAAGTGCCCCAAAGAGACTTGTAAAACCAGTGGTTCTCCCTCTTGGTGATATACTGAAACCTGGGATCAACCCCCATGAATACTGATTTAATTGGTCAAGTGTGACACAGAGCATTGGTATTTATAATAGCTCAACAGCAGCTATGAATGAGATTCACTGGTTTGAACTTTTGAAATAACCAAATTTTAAAACAAATTGGACTCTATTCAGTTTCCCATTGCACTTCTTGTTACAAGAATATTTAAAGACTAAATAATGAAACCTATACCTCTGAGTTATACTATGAGAAAAGCATATGGACCTTCCTAAATAATACCCATTTTTGAGTCCTGTCTTGGATATTTTCCTTCTGCTTTTACTAAATTCTTATAATACTATAGCAAAGGGTAATTAATATCCCCAGTTTTACAGATGAGAATATTGAGCCTAGGCAAGAATGTAATTAGTGGAGTCAAACTCAGGTTCTTGGGCTCCAAAGTTCATAGTCTTTCATCTCTACCGAACTGCTTTTCAACTCTTTTCATCTACATCCCAATACCTGATTCTTACTCCCTAATGATACAGAGCAAAGCCAAGACAAGTAACTTTAGATTTCTGTCTCTCCAGACTAATGCTCCAGCTCCTAAATTTAAGACTCAATCCAGTCATAATCAAGCCTTACTGGTCCAATTTTTGAAATCAAGTCAGTGTCAAGCAACCTAAATCCTCAAGCCCTATTGTATTGAGGGTACAGTAATATAGTACCTGAAAGTATAATAATACAGTGCCTTCAACTTCTTGAAGCATTCCAGTGCCTCTAATCCTAAAGGAACAACAGAGAGTCCCATGAGCTTCTTGATATGCGTTTATAGATACTGCTTTTTGCTTCTGGAAACATTTTTTTGTGAATCAATAGCAATTAAATTCAGTAGCATATTATGTCTCAGTCCACTTTGGGATATTAATGGTCAGGATTGGCTATCTACATTCAGCAATCTGACTGGATAAAAATCAGATTTCAATTTTATTGACCTGTGATTGTTATTGCATCATTCAAGAGAGCCTGTGTTGCTCCAGGACAAATTTGGTTCAGTATCTGAATTTCTTCTCTTACCACCAGTGGCCAAAAAACACTAAGCCGTTTGTTACTAATATTTTGCTTAGATATCAATCAAATATTTTTTTACCCATGATAAGTGTATATTTCTTGGGGAAAAAATCCAAGCCAATATTAACTGACTTGATTTCTTATATTCCTCTTACTTCACTCTTGTTTTAGTCCATTGCTTCTAAGTGCTTGATTTCTGTTAAGAAGGCCTATTTTCCAAATCATCAATGTAATTGTGAAAAATATTAGTTAATTTTCTGAGTAATATAGTACTGCAGTTCATGTTGGTTTTCACTCACTGAACATGCTGGTTTGTTTTTTTTTTAATTGTGTAACTATGACAGAGGTATATTGATCTCTTAAGTGCTTAATCAAACTCTATTAATACTGCTAGCCATATGCTATCTGTCAGAAAGGTATAGCCTTGAAATGTTTATATTCCATGATTCAAAGGTAAATAATTTATTACAAGACTATTTTCTGGGCCTACTGAGTGTTGATCCTGGATTTTTTGTGCTTTGTTGTTAACTTGCAGTTGGCTTTGTCTAATCCTATGTAAAGTATGCTGATTTATTAGAACACTCACTCTATTGTAAACTATAATTGGATATTCTTGAAAGAATTAGTTTCATTGATTTAGTCAGTGACCACAGATATTACTGAAGTAAACCTCTTAACAGTGTATGGGTGTACTTTGACCATGATCAATGTTTCTGAATCTTCCCTTGTACCTTTTTGTTTTGTTTTGTTTTGTTTAGTGTTATCTGCATTGATTTAAATCTGCAGCAAACATTAAGTGCTAAATTTATCTTGACACAAAATTTCATTACTTTTCTGGAGATGCACACTTTTCTTTGTTTATTATAGAATAAAAATACTCCCTGGCAGTCTTTGAAAATAATTTGTACTTATGTCAATATGTATCAGCAGTAGATGATAAGTAAAGCGAAAAAGTAAAGACATTGCCCTTAAAATAATCAAAGTAAGTTTCTTCTTTTTTATAACCATTGCAATCATCTACCTTTGTGACTTCTAAAGGAATTTTGAACTTTCTGAAAATAAAAGGTTAAGTTCAACAGTTTTAAATCTTTTTGTATACCTGTGAGTGAGTAGAACTTGACAAGTGATATGCTAAAGGATGAATAGTGAATATGATCTTGACTCAGAGTCCCTTGGAAACAGCTTTTATCAAAAGTTTGCTGACCCTGCAAGCAACTTTCTACCCTATTTAACAACATTAAGCCCAAAGAAAAAATTGGGAACTCGACCTAAGGTACATGTGGGTTGTGTATCTGTCTTCTGAATTATACATCATGGAAAAATATAAAATATACAGCTTAGTAGCATTTTATTAGAATTATAAGATAAAAAGGGACAAATCCATACAGCATATATATGCATGGTATACTTTCTGGTTAGAGTAGAAAACTTGGGAATGTTTGATTTTTATATCTCTCATTTCATTTATTTTTTGAATTAAAAAAATGGAAGTATAGTTGATGTATAGTATTGTGCCAGTCTTTGCTGTGCAGCAAAGTGACTCAGTTGCACACATATATACATTCTTTTTCATTATGGTTTGTCCCAGGATATTGGATATAGTTCCCTGTGCTTACACAGTAGGACCTTTATTGTTTATCCATTCTAAGTGTAATAGCTTACATCTACCAACCACAAACTCCCAGTCAATCCCTTTGCCTCCTCCTCTCCCACTTGGCAACCACAAATCTGATCTCCATGTGTGTGAGTCTGTTTTGCAGTTAGGTTCATTGGTGCCATATTTTAGTTTCCACATATAAGTGATGATGTTTGGTATTTGTCTTTCTCTTTCTAACGTACTTCACTCAGTATGGTAATCTCTGGTTGCATCCATGTTGCTGCAAATGGCACTAGTTTGCTCTTCTTTATGGCTGAGTAGTATTCCATTGTGTATCTGTTACACATCTTCTTTATCCATCATCTGTCCGCGGACGTTTAGGTTGCTTCCGTGTTTTTGCTATTGTGACTAGTGCTGCTATGAACAGGGGTGCTTGTATCTTCTTAAATTATAGTCTTGTCCAGATACATGCCCAGGAGTGGGGTTGCTGGATTATATGATAATTTTATTTTTAGTTTTCTGAGAAACCTCCAGACTGTTTTCCATAGTAGCTGCACCAACTTATATTCCCACCAATAGTGTAGGAAGGTTTCTTTTTCTCCACAGCCTCTCCAGCATTTATTTGTAGTTATGTCTTTCATTTTAATATCTACAATATAGTTAAATTTTTCCTGGGTATGGAGAAAATAAGGGGCACTATGTTTATTTGATTTTCTTTAAAAAATAATGTAAGCAGGCTACACATGCACATAGTATAAAATTTAAAAGGTAGCAAAGAGATTTGAGGTAAAAGTGAGCCCCTCTACCATCCAATAGTTAGCTACCTAATCCCGTCCCTGCAGGCCACTAGTTACCTGTTTTTTCGTATATACCACCAGACACACCTTCAGTGGACTGTCAGTGTGTATCCGTATGTGTGGATGCATACACAAACAGTAGTACATTGCACAATGTTCTCTACCTTGATTTTTTTCATTTAGCAGTGCTTTTTAGAGAGTTTTCCATATCATTACACCCAGAGTTGTCTCATATTTTTAAAAAAACTGGCATAATAATCCATTCTATAGATGTACCACAGTTTATTTAACTAGGACTCTGTTGATGGACATTTAGGTCATTTCTAATCACTTGCTGTATTGAACGATATTATAATGAATATCTTTTTACTTGGACTATTTCTTACATGTGTAAGTATATCTTAGATTACACTCATGAGTGGAATTTTTGGGTCAAAGGACATGTTTAACCAAAATTTTGGCAAGCATTGCCAGGGTGATATTTGAATATTTAACAGTTACCACAGCAGAAGCTCCAATCAATCAGGTTGGATGCCAGCTTTAGACAACTGGTAAAATCTGGATATCAAATGTGAACACTGTTAAACTGCCTACCAAAGACATACTAATTGATCAGTCTGCTTTGAATCATGTTTATGAGAATAAATACCATATTCTTCTACTTCTGCTATTTCCATTTATAGAATTTGCTAAATCTCAATGGTTTTTTATATTATTGATTTACTGCTGATAAAACGTTACCTGAAGACACAGGTGGACTGGAGGGAAAAGGTGCTATATTCAGAGTACATAATGAATGTAGTACATTATAACAAAGCCAAGTTCAGAATTGTCTATCAACATTATTGCCAATGCAGGGCTTCCTGCCCACGTGACTGAGTAGGTGACTAGAGCAGAGGGCTTATCTGCCTCTCTGATTAGAAGGTCAGCTTCATGAGGGAATAAGTTGTTTTTATTTTCCACAACAGTATCTTCAACACCTAGAAAAATGCCTGTTTTTGAGTTGGAGCTCAAAAAATAGGTTTCCCTACTGATTTAAATAAATTAACATTGAACAAAGTATCAGGGAGATAATCTTCCCTACAAGGAAAATAATGAAAAGTTGTGAATATTCGCATAGGATTTTTGTTGTTATACCTATTTTCTTATTTCTAAGGTTGGGAAATTGGTCACTTATTGGTGTATCCCGAAGTCAGAATTACTGAAGGCAAAACTTAGATTTTACCATTAGGCCTTTTAATTCAGTTCCTTGAGGAAGTGTCTGTGTTTGAATATTCTTAGACCATGATTATAGCTAAAATTTGCACATTTTATAATGTGGTAATTGTATTTAGCTAGCTGACGTCTTTTGTTTTGGAGGGCTGGGGTGTAGATACTTGCGAATGTAGAATTTAACACCTGAAGTAGTAATTATGTGTACTTAGAAATTACAGGGTAGAAATTGGAAATTGGAATGGAAAAGGCAGGTTATAGAAAATAATACGCAATATATAGATTTATGTGTTGAGTACTGTGGGGACACATAACAAAAAAATGCTTGCAATACCTTAAAACACAGTTGCTAACTTTCTTAATTCTCTCCCGCCTCCCTTCCACCTCCAATTCATGAGGAACAATGAGGCAAAGTCATGTGACAAGGTGCTGATTCCAAAACACTACTGTATTAACATGGAATTCAATGCTGTATCATCAATTTAGATTGTCTGGGAAAAATATGATCTAGAAATATTGTGTTATGTATAATATAACATCTTTACAGCACACTGAATTATGTGGACTTCTTCAGCCTTTCTCCCATGTAAATATAATACGCAGGGACTTGAGATGACTTAAAAAAAAAAAACTGTCCAGAATTTCAGATGAGCAAGAACTAGCTAAATGTAGTATTGAAGTGAAGTTGCTCAGTCATGTCCAACTCTTTGCGACCCCATGGACTGTAGCCTACCAGGATCCTCAGTCCATGGGATTTTCCAGGCAAGAATACTGGAGTGGGTTGCCATTTCCTTTGGTGCAAAAGTAATTGCAGTTTTGCATTGTGAAACTTTGCCATTGATATTGGAATGCATTCTTAAATAAATGTGGTTGTTATACATCATTTTAATGTGCATTTCTCTCTTTTTTTTTTGTTAATGACATTACTTGTTATTTATTTTATATTTATTTTAGACTAGGGAAATGATGTGAGACAAAAAGCAAATTTGAACGATTTTCTTATTCTAGTTCAAAATGGATCATAAACAGCAGAGACAACTTGCAACTTCAATGACACATTTGGCCCAGGAACAGCTAATGAACGTACAGAGCAGTGGTGGTTCAAGAAGTTTTGCAAAAGAGACAAGAGCCTTGAAGATGAGGAGCATAGTGGCTGGCCATCAGAAGTCGACAACAATCAAGAGGATCGTCAAAGCTGATCTTCTTATAACTACAGGAAAAGTTGCCAAAGAACTCAACATCAACCTTTAGTATGGTCTTTGGGCATTTGAAGCAAATTGAAAAGATATAAATGCTGAATAAGTGGGTACCTTGTGAACTGACCACAAATCAAAACAATTGTCCTTTTTAAAGTGTTGTCTTCCCTTCTTCTACACAGGGCTTCCCTAGTGGCTCAGACGGTAAAGAATCTGCCTGCAATGCAGGACACCCAGGTTCAATCCCTGCGTTGGGAAGATTTCTGGAGAAGGGAATGGCAACCCACTCCAGTATTCTTGCCTGGAGAATTCCATGGACAGAGGAGCCTGGCAGGCTACAGTCCATGGGGTTGCAAAGAGTCAGACACGACTGAGCAACTAGCACTTTCACTGTCATGCAACAACAACGAATCATTTCTTCATCTGATTGTAATGTGCAATGAAAATTGGATTTTATAAGACAACCTTGACAACTGGCGATGAGCAGCTCAGTGGCTGGACTGAGGAGAATCTCCAAAGCTCTTCCCTAAGGCAGACTTACACCAAAAAATAGTCAAGGTTACTGTTTGGTAGTCTGCTGCCAGTCTGATCCACTGTAACTTTCAGAATCCTGGCAAAACTATTACACCTAAAAAGTATGCTCCGTATATCAATGAGATGCACCAAAAACTGCAATGCCTACAGCCAGCATTGGTCAACTGAAAGGGCTCAGTTCTCCACAACAATGCCCAACTGCACATCACACAACCAATGCTTCAAAAGTTGAATCAATTGTGCTAAGAAGTTTTGCCTCATCTACCACATTCACCTGACCTGTCGCTAACCAACTACCACTTCTTTAAGCGTCTCAACAACCTTTTGCAGGGAAGATGTTTTCACAACCAGCAGGAGGCAGAAAATGTTTTCCAAGAGTTCATCAAATCCTGAAGCACGGATTTTTTTTTTTTACAGGAATAAACTCATTTTTCATTGGCAAAAATTTATTGATTGTAATGGTTCCTATTTTGATTAATAAAGATGTGTTTGAGCCTTGTTATAATGATTTAAAATTCATGGTCTGAAACCACAATTATGTTTGCACCAATCTAATATTAAGTATGTATAAATACTACTATAGAGCAGGAATGTTATGTAATTTTCTGGAAAGGTTCCATGAGGACTGGGTTTATTTGATTCACTATCAGATTTCAGCACTTAGCACCTGGCACACAGTAAGTACTCAACAAATATTTGTTAGATGAATAGGAAGAATATTCTTAGTTTGTGAGACTAAGTGAGGGGATTCTTGATAAAAGCAGCAAGTGGTCAGCATTTGTTAAAGTGTTAAACATCCTGAGACAAAGGGGTTGAGTGAGTGTTGAGTTATTAAATAATGCCTATGATATCAAACCTGGATCCTATTAAGCCCCAGGCTAAGGGGTGAACAGTTAATTTCATAGCTGTACTAAATAGTTATATCACATATCAGTCAAGGTGATATATTCCTCTAAATCCCTTGGAAAGCACCCAAGGGCAGAGGCCAGAAATCATTATAAGGTTGACTTGGAAAACTGCTAATAAAATGGGTCATGGAACTTTTTTCAATTGCCAAGAAAATAATGTAATAATGAGATTGTGTCTTTCCCCTTTTCCTTTGAAAATGCTTTTAGTATTCTTATCTATTCAATCAAAGGATTTAGGAATGTTCTAACCATGAATGTTTCTGTGTTTTATATTCAGAACTTATTAAAGTGGATACCTGATGAGTTGTATTATCAAATTAAAATATCTATGAATCAAAAGAGAGAGAGACTGGATTTATTGAGCTTTGTAAAGATCTTTATATTACAAAAACTGACAGTTACTAAAGTTTTATTTGAGGGTAGTAAATGGGAAGATTTTCTCTGTGAGAACTGAATGTAGATAAATAATGGAAGAATGTTTAATAGATGAGGCTTTAGAATTTTACAAAGAGCTTTCTGTTATAATATGCAATTAAGCATATTGGGAAAGCTATTGAAAATAAAGCATAGTTCTACATTGTTAAAAAATGAGGTCTGGAAGCAATATTCACAATTAACATCAGGTTAGTTCATCATCACTTGATTTACAGTGATTTAACAATGTTGCATTGCACACATTTTTCAAAATCCAATTGCTAATCTATTTAAGGTCAAAGTGAGTTGGAACACTATTAGAACTTCATTTTAATGTTCTGACCTAAAATGGAAATGCATGTACCAGAGCTCCCAAGTTTGCATTACTTCTGGGTATTACATCATGTTCCTAGAACTGTTTTTCTTCATGATTTTGCCTCTTTACTTTATACCTTTTTATTCGTGGAAAAGGGAATTCCATCTTGAATTAGTGAATCATATTTACACTTCCTTAGAAGGAGAGATGTCAGTCAAAATGTGATTTGGCAGTTTCCATGGATTCTCAGAATTTTGCAGAATGTGTTGAGAAAAGTATTGAATTCTCCCCACACAGAGGATACAGCTTTTTAACTGGTGAATGAAGCTAATTGACTGGGATCTCCTTGGAGTACTGCATCCAAACTTTACTTCATCCCTCCAACTTAAGGCTTGTATGATATGAAATTGTGACAAGTAAAGGAATAAAGACTTAACACTGCCCCCCAAGTGCCTTTTTAGATATTTTTTGACAGCATCCCTAGATGTTCCTTTAATAAGCAGAAAGAACTATATAGTTCTTATCAATCAATTTCTCCTCGCAGCTTCTGAGCAGATGTAACCTGCTTTAAGACAATCCATTTTATGAAAATCCAAAGTAAACCTGCTCTTTACAAAAGAATAATCCCTTGAGAGACTCTGAGTAATTTTAATAATCTGAAGAACGTATATACATTTGCTTAGTTTTGAAGGATTTTCTACATTTAAAATTGTCTAAGCATACTCTGAAGTGTGGGGAGGAAGATATGTTTCAGTTTGTTTAAGCTGAACACTTGCAGCCACAAGCAGATATTTGGCTTTTCCACACAACTCTGGAAATCCAATACTTCTTGTCAGATGGTGCTGGTAATTTGAGGGTGGGGGGACATGGCAATTGTGAGGATTTGAAAATTAGCTAGAAACAGATTCCCTGGGTTGGGTTATGGGCCAGGAGGAATTCCACAGCCCTTTTAATTGACACTATCAGTTCAGTCACTCAGTCGTGTCTGACTGTTTGCGACACCATGGACTGCAGCATGCCAGGCTTCCCTGTCCATCACCAACTCTCAGAACTTGCTCAAACTCCTGTCCGTCGCGTTGGTGATGCCATCCAACCATCTCATCCTCTGCCATCCCCTTCTCCTCCTGCCTTCAATCTTTCCCAGGATCAGGGTCTTTTCCAATGAGTCTATGCTTTGCATCAGGTGGCCAAAGTATTGGAGTTTTAGCTTCAACATCCGTCCTTCCAGTGAATATTCAGGACTGATTTCCTTTAGGGTTGACTGGTTTGATCTCCTTGCTGTCCAAGGGACTCTCAAGAGTCTTCTCTAACACCACAGTCCAAAAGCATCAATTCTTTGGTGCTCAGCTTTCTTTATAGTCCAACTCTCACATCCGTACATGACTACTGGAAAAACCATAGCTTTGACTAGACAGACTTTTGTTGGCAAAGAAATGTCTCTGCTTTTTAATATGCTGTCTAGTTGGTCATAGATTTTCTTCCAAGGAGCAAGCATTTTTTAATTTCCTGGCTGCAGTCACCATCTGCAGTTATTTTGGAGCCCAGGAAAATGGTATTTCTCACTGTTTCCCCATCTATTTGTGATGAAGCGATGGGACCAGATGCCATGATCTTATTTTTTTTGAATGTTGAGTTTTAAGCTAGCTTTTTCACTCTCCTCTTTCATTTTCATCAAGGGGCTCTTCAGTTCCTCTTCTCTTTCTGTCATAAGCGTGGTGTCATCTGCGTATCTGAGGTTATTGATATTTTTTCCCTTGTTACATTGATACTACATAACAAGACAAAAAGCAGAACTTCCTCAATGGTATGAGAAATCTCTTGAGAGCCCTGGAAGCTTAGAAGGTAACTTCTCTGTGGGTCATTTTACTTTTCTTTTCATGGAAATCAGTGAAGCAGTTTCGTGAAACTCAGAGGCAAGGACACCAAGTAGGGAGGTAAATGATTAAAGAGCTACAACTTCGTGAGAGAGAGCAAGGGCCAGGCTAAGGCTCCAGGAGTCAACAGGCCTGGAAAGGAGAGCTGAGACAGCATGCTCAGGCTTTTACTGAAGACACAGCTAGGCTCACAGCTGGAAACTTCAAACTGTTTTCAGAGGCAGGAGTGGATCATGGTTTTGTGGGGACTGAAACTTATACAGTTTTAGAAATAGAAAGTGAGACGTGATATAGGGCCTCTAAAGTGGTCTTTGCTAAAGAAAGGCCTTGAGGTTTATGCTATAATTCATAGCAAAATGTATGACTTATCCCTCCTTGTATAAAACAAAATACATATCACTCTTGAGAAATAATAATAATTTATTGAGCCCTTACTATGTGCCAAGCATTATGTTAAAACCTTATTATATTAGTTTCCTAGGTCTGCTGTAACCAAATACCACAAAAAATATTTTTAATTTTTTATTTATTTAAATTAATTAATTAATTAATTTTTACAGTTTAGAGACCAGAAGTCTAAAATCATGTTGTTGGTAGGGCCAAGTTCCTTCCAAAGCCTCTAAGGGAAGATCCTTTCTTGCCTCTTCCAGCTTCTGGTAGCTTCAGGCATTTTAGTTTGTGGCGGCATAACTCCAATCTCTGCTCTTGTCTTTACACAACACTCTTCTCTCTTTTCTTCTTATAAAGAAATCAATTAAATTTGATAAACATTCACCCTAACTCATATAGCCTCATCTTAAAATTTTTGTTGTATTTGCGAAGACTCTATTTTTCTAAATTAGGTAACATTCACAGGTTCTGGTAGTTAGGGCTTCCACGTACTTGCCACATACTCGTGGGAAAAACCAAGTTCAACCCATAGCACTTACAAATGGCTCCTTTGATCCCCACAATAATCCCAGGAAAAGTTACTATTATTATCCCCATTTTACAGTTGAAGAAATTGACACTCAGAAAATGATTTGCCTGAGATCACTGAGCCAGTCTAACACTGGGATTCCATAATTCTAGCTGAGGTCTGATGACCCCTGTACACACATATTTAATTATGATGGAAGTGAGTTAGTCTGTCTTCTTATGCTTATCACTATAATAATAGCTAGAGCTTTTTTTCGCTAAGAATCAAGACAAAGGCCTTCTATCACCCATATCTTAATTCTCTTTCAAGATTTCTTGAATTGCTTTATGGACATCATCTCTTAAACTTTATTTGGTAATTAGTGACACTTAAAGTGTCCATTTTAGAGGTTTTTTGTGTGTGTTTATGTGTGTAGTCACATTCAGGTGGTTCTAATAGTCTTACTAATTCTCTACTTAAAATTACCCCAAATTTTCTTTTTCAGATTTCTTACACAGACTTTTTTTTTGTATATAGCTGTAATCAAAGTAACACAACCAGAATTTTTTATATGTTCAATGGTTGTGTGGTACTGCAGGGTACTTTCAAAAGTAGTGAAAGAATTCCTTTTTTCTCTCATGATTTACCTGTATGTGCTAAGTCACTTCAGTCATGTCCAACTCTTTGCGACCCTATGGACTATAGCCTGCCAGGTTCCTCTGTCCATGGGATTCTCCAGGCAAGAATACTGGAGTGGGTTGCCATTCCCTCCTCCAGGAGATCTTTCTGACCAGGGATTGAACCAGCGTCTCTATGTCTCCTACATTGGCAGGCGGGTTCTTAACACTAGCACCACCTGGGAAGCCGTAGAGATGACTTGATGAGTTCAAAGAGAATCAAATACATATAAATTTTAAAGAAAAGCAAAATATTATTCATAGTCAGAAATCTTCCAGCGTTTTGGAGACCTTATTATGTCTCTCAGCTTTCCACCATATGTGGTTACTATAAGATGACAGTTCAGGTAAAGGGCACTCAGTAAGAACTCAATTTGTCAGCGTTTTCCAACTTTATTTCCTGGGCAACAGAAGAACTCCTGTCCAGAGAAATGGTCAGGCTATATATGGTGAAAGGGAGAATTGGGTTTCCAACCTTATCACAACTTACTTAACCTCCTTCCACCTCAGTTTCTCATTCATAAAATCTAGAAATGAGTCAAGATTCTTAAGATATTTTCCAAGTCAAATTATTGCTCCTAAAAGGTTTCAAATAATGTTGAAAGTTTTGAAAGTGTTGACTACAATTAGCCATAAGTGCAAATAAACAAAACTTAGAATAAACACCCACCATTATTCCATTTTGCTAATTGTTCCTTTTTGTGTGTGTGTGGTAGACATTTTTGCTTACTAACACTATGTTTAATGTCAATCAGTGGGAAATGGATATTTAGAGCTTCTATGACAATGAGTTGTTTTTTACTTTGAAACACATAGTATAGTTTATCTGTTGAAGTATCTCAGATCTAGAAACTCCAGTGTAACTGGGATCAGTTCCCACCTGGTACCTGGTGTGTAGAATGAACCGCTACCTACCCTACTCTTTCCTGTAAGGTGCTTGCTAGTTGTATTCTGTGTGGTTAGGGTGGGCTCAGCAAAGTCCTGGGAGGGATGCAGGTCCTTCCGTTAGACTGTGCCAATGTAGGTGGGCAGCTGGAAGAGCAGCCCTCACCCCACAGTGGCAAGAACTTCTAAAGAGGACAACTGCCACACCCCCAGAATGGCCAGAAGAAATGCCTTCTTACTGGCATCTACGAGACACCGAGAGTGCTTATGAGTGCCTCTATAGTAATAGTTCTTAGTCCTGTGTAGCTCTTCCAGGTAGGCTCTCTTTTAGTAATACCCTTCTCCTCCAATCTCCCCAAATCATTCTGTTCCTTCCAGTTTCTCTCCAGGTCAGGCTGGAGAAGGATGACTTATTAGTAACAAACACATAATCAAAACCACAAAATAAGAGCCCATTAAGGTAGTGCTTGAGACTGAACGCTGAGTGCCCCCACGTTCATATGTTGAAACACTAATCCCCAACATGATGGTATTTGCAGATGGACCTTTGGAAAGTAATTAGATCTTGAGGGTGAAGACCTCATGATAGAATTAGTGCTCTTATGAAAGAGACGTGAGAGAGCTTATTATGTCTCTCAGCTTTCCACCATATGTGGTTACTATAAGATGACAGTTCAGGAAAAGGGCACTCACTAAGAACTCAATCTGTCAGAATCTTCGTCTTGTACTTCTTAGCCTCTCAAACTATGAGAAATTAATGTTTATTGTTTAAGCAGCTTTGATTCTTTTGCTACACTGTTATTCCAGTGATTTTTTTCCAGCTTAAAATTTGGAGGCAACTTTTCCTTAAGAGATTACCAAGTATCAATATCTTCTAACATGGGTAAGTCCCACTGACTCACAGTGTAATATCATACTCACTTCACACCCCAAATTTCAGTCTTTCATCATACATTGTATATTGTTTCATGAGCACCAAAGAATTTCAACTTTTGAACTATGGTGTTGGAGAAGACTCCTGAGAGTCCCTTGGACTGCAAAGAGATCTGAACAGTCAATCCTAAAGGAAATCAGTCCTGAATATTCATTGGAAGGACTGATTCTGAAGCGCCAGTACTTTGGTCTCCTGATGTGAAGAGCTGATTCATTAGAAAAGACCCTGATTCTGGGAGAGATTGAAGGCAGGAGGAGTAGGGGACGAAAGAGGATGAGATGGTTGGATGGCATCATCGACTCAATGAGCATGAGCTTGAGAAAGCTCTGGGAGTTGGTGATGGACAGGGAGGCCTGGCGTGCTGCAGCCCATGGGGTCGCAGAGTTGGACACAACTGGGAGGCTGAACTGAGCTGATTATACATTAACAGTTATTAGGAAAACTGGACTACTACTACTACCATTATATGACAGAGGACACACAATTGTGATGAGGGAAAGCCAAGGTCAAAGAGTGGTTTTCTTTTGGGAAAAATTCTACTACATAGGAACAGAATTAATTTAAAATGTTCAAGACATATTAAATGCACAACTGTGACTACAAGTTGCCATTTGGTATGCTTTGTATTGGGCTTCCCAGGTTGCACTTCCCTGCCTGCCAATGCAAAAGACATAAAAGATAAGGGTTCAATTCTGGGTTGGGAAGATCCCCTGGAGGAGGTCATTGCAACCCACTCCAGTATTCATGCCTGGAGAATCCCGTCGGCAGAGGAGTCTGGCGTACTATGGTTCATAGGGTTGTGAAGACTCAGACATGAGTGAATATGCTTACCATGCACATGTGCTTTGTTTTATAAGGTATAAAATGACCCCCTCTCCTTCTACAGAATGTTAGGCTGACACTGAAGACCTAAACCTTTCATAATTCAATATTTCACTGTTCTCTGGTTGTACCAAGAAACAGACAAGTAACAAATAATTTCATTTCTTTAAAAAAAAGCATTTACACTTAACAAATGGGATGAGGTAGAATTCTCTTTTCATTAAAAGTGTGTCTGTTAAAAAAATCCCACTTAGAAGATAGTTGACTAAAATTATTTCTCTGGATTGTATAAGGAGGAAGACAGGAACCATGAGTAAGACCTGACATTTGACATCAATCAGACTTAGCTTCTTTCTCTTCATCATTACAGGCTGGATGCTGCTCATTTTTAATTTATCCATGTTCTACAGGTTAATCTTTAGTTTCATACTTCAGCCTGTTTTTTCTTTTCCTTCCTATTCCCTTTTGTTTTTGCATGAAAAATTAACCTTTCCTGTTGTTATTTTTGGTTTTCTTTCCACTGTTGCAGAAATAGGTTTAGCTGACAACCTTGTGGTCTCCTCTTGGGCTCCTCCTTCACTGCCCCTTGGCTGAGCTGGCACCAATTCCCCTACTCCCCATTGTTTGATCATGCCTATTCATTCATTCTGGAGAAGGAAATGGCAACCCACTCCAGTATTCTTGCCTGGAGAGTCCTATGGATGGAGGAGCCTGGTGGGCTGCTGTCTATGGGGTTGCACAGAGTCAGACACGACTGAAGCGACTTAGCATGCATGCATTCGTTCATTCATTCATTTTTTTCTAGTCAACAAATATTTTTTGTTGTGAATCACAATTCTAGGTAAACAATGAGGAAGAGCAAACCATTTCTTGCCCCCATGGAGCCTATAGACTTGTTTATTAAAAACAAGGCAATTTGAAGGAGAGAACAAGATGGTGGAAGAGTAGCTGGATGTGGAGTACATCTCTCTCCATGGATACATCAGGAATACACCTTCAGACACAGAAGTGCATGCAGAACACTAGTTGAGAGCGGACAGGAGTACCTGACCAGTGGAAAAGAATATATAGAACCAGGCAAAACTCGGTAGGAGGAAGGAATTAGGGGGGGAAACAGGACTGTTAGTAGGACTGGGCTTGCCCTCAGCAGGTGGGAGAACTGAAGCAAGGGTCCGATTCCCACATTAGAGCAACAGTCTGAGTCAGAGGAGAAGCATTTAAGGCTGAGAGTAAAGCAGCTTATCTGTGGCAGCCTAAATGGAATCAGAATCAGTTCTTGCTGCAGCTATACATACCCCGGACAGGGATGCAGGTCCCCTGCAAGGCACAGTGGCTGGGAGCTGGAGTTTAGGGATTGTGGAGCAATCCCAGGGTGAGGGCTGCTGTTGTCTGTGGAGAGACAAATCAAGGGGATATGAGGGAGGAGGTTGTGGTGGGAAATGCCTGTGGAGGAGAGCCAGGCAGGCATGGAAGCAAGGTGATACTGCTGAGTCACGCATAGCGGGTGGAGCCATCACCATAGCCTTTTTCTCCTCACAGGCCAGCCAGCATCAGCAGCTGAACAGTAGAGAGGTTGGCCCATCAAGCACCTGAGGCACTGAACTACAGAGTAGGACCCCAGCCAGGGCAGCCCCTCTCTGTGCCTGACGCCCTGAACAACTGAGAAGGATCCCAGGCAAGGGAGCCCTCTAAGTGCCTGAATGGGCAGAGCTATGGAGAAAGACTGGCCAAGGAGGCCTTCTGATCGCCAGCTATAAGAGGCTCAAAAAAAAGACTGATAAGGCCATAACTCCTGGGGCAGAGGCAGTCTGTGTCCCTGCACACTTGGCACTGCCAGGGTCCCCGCAAGCCAAGCAACTGTGCCACATTCACACTCAATTCTCACGGGGGCAGAGATGCCACAGGCAAAAAAATATTTGCATCTATGTGCACAGGGTTGCTTCAGTCATGTCCCACACTCTGCGGCTCTGTAGACTGTGGCCTGCCAGGCTTCTCTGTCAGGTGGGTTTTCCAGACAAGAATACTGGAGTGTACTAGCCAATACTGGTTGCCATATCCTTCTAGAGCACTGTATTTTCCTGCTGCCCTAGCCACCAACTCCGCTGAGTACCTGGTGCTTCCAGAACTCCTCTGAACCAAGCAGCTGCATCACCTCCACGTCTGGCCATCACAGGTGGAAACCCAAGTGCTCCAGGCAGCCTCAGGAGCAATCCCCAGTGGACAACCCACATGCAGAGATGAAAATAAAACCACAGTTGAAACCCAGCAGTGTGACTAAGGAAGAAAACTCAAAACCTTCCCACCAGGTGTACAAGCTGAAGATTAAATCCACATGACCAACTAGGCAGACTCAGTTTTATATACTGTCTATGGAATATATAAAAGGTCATTGAGAGCTCCCACAAAAGAAAATGCAGTAGTTCTGATAGCTGTGGACATTGGAGGCAAGGACACACAGGAGTAGATTAGACTAGCTCAGATTAGAATCTGAGCTGCCCCCACAGCAGGTTCAGAGGTCAGCAGTGTTGGAAGGCATCCTAGGGAGATGAGGTGGGCTGTGACTCCCCGCGAGGGAAGGGACTCTGACAGCAGTGACTCAAGAAACACATTTATTATTTTTATGTTTGACTTGTTCTATAGATTCTTTTGGATTTTTTCCCTCCTGTTTTCCCCCTCTGTTGTAGTTGTCAATTTTATTGGCACTATGAAATCTAATTAAACTTTAGAGCTTTTTTTTCCCCCCAGTCACATTTTTTATTGTTATAAACCTCTGCCTCCATGTTGGGCTTTTGCAGTTCTATGGAGTTTTCCTTTTTTTTTTTTCTTTCTTTCTTTTCTCTTTTTTAATTTTAATTTTTAAAACTATTATTATTATTTTCTACATTTATTCCCTTGTTTGCTTTCCTATTGTTCTTTTTCCATTGCAGTTAACCTTTAATGTATAGAAATCTTCTTTATCTATGTCATTTAACTTTGCATATCTATTCTTTATTTCTTTTCTTTCTTTCCTTTCCTCTCAACATATTTGTTCATTTATTTTTATTACTTTATTCCCCATTTGGCAGCTTGCTTTAGTTTTGTTTTCCACTTTGTGCTTTAGTTTTGTTCTTAACTGGTAGATATAATTTTCTGTTTCCTTTGTTTGCCAGGTCAATCTACAGTACTTTATTTTAGTTGGACTGTTTTGACTTTGCTTATGGATGTATATGTATATGTGTATATTCCATTATTTTAATTTTTATTTGCCTGATTTTGTAACTGCCATTTGTCTGGGGTTCATCTTTGGTTTCTTGTCTTTGGGTGTTTGTTTTAATCTCACTTAATGCCATAAAAAACCACTTGTGGAATCTTTGTTCCTGACCAGAGATCAAGCCCTGAGCCTTTGGAGTGGGAACATGACTCCAAGACCCTAGACTACTAGAGAACTAACCCTGGGGAGTATTAAATAGTGAGAAGTCACACTAAAGAAACCACTTGAATACAAGACCCTGCATCACCCAACCACCAGTAACACCCTGTGCAGGATGCCTCATCTAAACAATAAACAAAACAAAAATACAAAGCTAATCATCAGCAGACAGGATTACCACCTCACTCAGCCTTGCCCATCAGAGGAAAATCAAACAAAAAAACTCAGCACAAATCTCATGCTATACAAAGCTTATGCAAACCACTGGGCCAACTGTAGGAGGGCAGAAACCTAAAGGAAGAAAGAATTCAACCTTGAAACCTGGGAAAAGAAGACTCAAACACAATAAGTTTAGTGCATGTATATATATATATATATACACACACACATATATATGTAATATACATATTATATATGTATAATATACATATATATATAATATACATATATACATATATATATATAATAAAAAGCCAGAGAAATATTACACAAATGAAGGAACAAATTAGAAACACAGAAGTCCAAATAAATGAAGGGGAACTGGGCAAACTACCTGAAAAAGAATTCAGAATAATGATAGTAAAGATGATCAAAAACCTTGAAAACAAAATGGAGAAAATGCAAGAATAAATTAACAAAGACCTAGAAATTAAAGAATAAACATACAGAGACAAGCAACACAATTGCTGAAATTAAAAATACTCTGGAGGGAAGCAATAGCAGAATATCTGAAGCAGAAGAAAGAATCAGTAAGCAGGAAGATAAAATGCTGGAAATAACTTTTGAAGAGCAGAATAAAGTAAAAAGAATGAAAAGAACTGAGGATAGTCTCAGAGACCTCTGGGACAGTATCAGATGCACCAACATTCGAATTATAGGAGTCCCAGAAGAAGACGAGGAAAAGAAAGAGTCTGAGAAAAATTTTGAAGAGATTACAGTTGAAAATTTCCCCAAGTGGGAAAGGAAATAGTCAATCAACTCCAAGAGTTCCATACAGGGTACACCCAAGGATAAACAAGCCAAAACACATACTAATCAAACTACGAAAGACTAAATAGAAAGCATATTAAAAGCAGCAAGTAACATACAAGAGAACCCCATACATTTAACAGTTGATCTTTCAGCAGAAACTTGGCAGGCCAGAAGGGACTAGCAGGATATATTTAAAGTACTGAAAGGGAAAAATCTACAACCAAGATTACTGTACTGGCAAGGATCTCATTCAAAATTGATGGAGAAATAAAAAGCTTTTTAGACAAGCAAAAGTTAGGAAAATTCAGTACCACCAAACCAGCTTTACAACAAATGTTAAAGGGACTTATATACTCAATAAATAAAAGAGAAGAAAAAATATCTACAAAATCAATACCAAACAATTCAGAAAATGGCAATAGGAAAATGTATATCAATAATTACTTTAAATGTAAATGGATTAAGTGCTCCACGAAAAGACACAGACTGAATGGATAAAAAAACAAGATCCATATATAAACTGTATACAGGAAACCCATTCAGATCTAAAGACACATATAGACTGAAAGTGAAAGGATGGAAAAATATATTCCATGCAAATGGGAAGGAAAAGAAAGCTTGAGTAGCAATCCTCATAGCAAACAAAATAGACCTTAAAATAAAGAGGATTATAAGAGGTAAGGAAGGACACTACATAATGATCAAGGGATCAATCCAAAGGAAGACATAACAATTGTAAATATCTACTCATCCAACATAGGAGCACCTCAATACATGGCAAACACTAACAGACATAAAAAAAGAAATTGACAGTAACACAGTAATAGTAGGAGACTTTAACACCCCACTCACACCAATGGACAGATCATCAAAACAGAAAATTGATAAGGAAACCCAAGTCTTAAATGATACATTAGATGAGATGGATCTCATTGATATCATCAGGACATTCCATCCAAATGCAGAATACATCTTCTTCTCAAGTTGACATGGAACATTCTCCAGGACAGACCACATCTTGTGTCACAAATCAAACCTCAGTAAATTTAAGAACGATGAAATCATATCAAGCATCTTCTCTGACCCTAATGCTATGAGACTAGATATCAATTACAAGAAAAAACAGCTATAAGAAACATGAACACATGGACATTAAACAACATGTTTCTAAATAACAAACAGTTTACTGAACAAATCAAGAGGGAAATAAAAAAAAATTCCAGAGACAAATGGCAATGAAAACATGACAACTCAAAACCTATGGGATGCGAGTGAAAGCAGTTAAAAACAGCTGTAAGAAACATGAACACATGGAGATTAAATAACATGTTTCTAAATAATGAATAGTTTACTGAAGAAATCAAGAGGGAAATAAAAAAAGTTCTAGAGACAAATGGCAATGAAAACATGACAACTCAAAACCTATGGGATGCAAGTGAAAGCAGTTCTAAGAGGGAAGTTTATAGCAATACATTCCTACCTCAAAAATCAAGAAAAACATCGAATAGACAACCTAACTTTACACCTAAAACAGCCCAAAAAAGAACAAAAAACCCCCAAAATTAGTAGAAGGAAAGAAATCATAAAGATCCGAGCAGAAATAAATGAAAAAGCAATGAAAGAAACAATAGTAAAGATAAATAAAACTAAAAGCTGGTTCTTTGAGAAGATAAACAAAATTGACAAACCTTTGGTCAGACTCATCAAGAAAAAAGAGAAAAAATCAAATCAACAAAATTAGAAATGAAAAAGGAGAGGTTACAACAGACAATGCAGAAATGCAAGGGATTATATGAGACTATTATGAACAACTATATGGCAATAAAATGGATAACCTGGAAGAAATGGACATATTCTTAGAAAAGTTCAATCTTCCAAGACTAAACCAGGAAGCAATAGAAATTATGAACAACCCAATTACAAGGACTGAAATTGAAGCTGTGATCAAAATTCTCCCCCAAAACCAAAAGCCCAGGACCAGATGGCTTCACAGGAGAATTCTATCAAACATTTAGAGAAGAGCTAATGCCTATCCTTCTATAACTCTTTCAAAAAATTGCAGAGGAAGGAACACTTCCAAACTCATTCTACGAGACCACCATCACCCTGATACCAAAACCAGACAAAGACAACACACAAAAAGAAACTACAGGCCAATATCACTGATGAACATAGATGCAAAATTCCTCAACAAAATTTTCAGTTCAGTTCAGTCACTCAGTCATATCTGACTCTTTGTGACCCCACGGACTGCAGTATGCCAGACTTCCCTGTCCATCATCAACTCCCCAAGCTTACTCAAGCTCATGTCCTTTGAGTCGGTGATGCCATCCAACCATCTCATCCTCTGTCATCCCCTTCTCCTCCCACCTTCAATCTTTCCCAGCATCAGGGTCTTTTCAAATGAGTCGGTTCTTTGCATCAGCTGGCCAAAGTATTGGAGTTTCAGCTTCAGCATCAGTCCTTCCAGTGAATATTCAGGACTGATTTCCTTTAGGATGGACTGGTTGGATCTCCTTGCTGTCTAAGGGACTCTCAAAAAAATTTTAGCAAACAGAATTCAGTGACACATCAAAAAGCTCATACAACCAAAATCAAGTTGTGTTTATACCAGGGATGCAAGGATTCTTCAATATGTGCAAATCAATCAATGTGATATACCATATCAACAAATTGATAGATAAAAATGATATGATAATCTCAATAGATGCAAAAAAGCTTTTGACAAAATTCAGCACCCATTTACGATTAAAACTCTTCAAAAAATGGGCATAGAAGGAACCCACTTTCACCACTATTATGCAACAGTTTTGGAAGTCCTAACTACAGCAATCAGAGAAGAAAAAGAATCTAGATAGGAAAAGAATAAGTAAAGCTCTCACTGTTTGCAGATGACATGATACTGTACATAGAAAACACTAAAGATAGTATCAGAAAATTACTAGAGCTAATCAGTGAATTTAGCAAAGTTGCAGGATACAAAAACAATACATAGGAATCATCTGCATTTCTATATACTAACCATGAAAAGTCAGAAAGAGAAATTAAGGAATCAATCCCATTCACCATTGCAACAAAAAGAAACTGTACACAGAAAATTATAAGACACTAATGAAAGAACTCAAAGATGACATAAACAGATGGAGAGATATTCTGTGTTCCTGGGTAGGAAAAATCAATATTGTGAAAATGACTGTGCTATCATATGCAGTCTACAGATTCAGTGCGATCCCTATCAAATTACCAATGACATTTTTCACAGAACTAGAACGAAAAATTTCACAACTAATATGGAAACACAAAAGACCCCAAATAGCCAAAGCAGTCTTGAGAAAGAAGAATGGAGTGGAGGAATCAATTTTCCTGACTTCAGATTACACTAGAAAGCTACAGTCATCAAGACAGTATGGTATTGGCACAAAAACAGAAACATAGACCAATGTAACAAGATAGAAAGCCCAGAAATAAACCCATGCACCTATGGGTGCCTTATTTTTGACAAAGAAAGCAAGAATATACAATGGAGCTGAGACCACCTCTTCAGTAAATGGTGCTGGGAAAACTGGACAGCTACATGTAAAAGAATGACATTAGAGCACTTCCTCACACCATACACAAAGATAAACTCAAAATGGATTAATGACCTAAATGTAAGCCAGAAACTACAGACTCTTAGAGGAAAACAAGCAGAACCCTCGATAACATAAATCAAAGCAAGATCCTCTAATCCACCTCCTAGAGTAATGGAAATAAAAACCAAAGTAACCAATTGGGACCTGATTATACTTTAAAGCTTTTGCACGGAAAAGGAAATCATAGGCAAGGTGAAAATACAACCCTCAGGAAAAAAAAAAAAGAAAATACAACCCTCAGAGTGGGAGAAAACAATAGCAAATGAAACAACTGACAAAGGATTAATTTCCAAAATATACAAGCAGCTCATACAACTCAATACCAGAAAAACAACCCAATCAAAAAGTGGGCAAAAGACCTAAACAGACATTTCTCCAAAGAAGACATACAGATGGCTAACAAACACATGAAAAATCAACATTGCTCCCTATTAGAGAAATGCAAATCATAACTACAATGAGATATCACCTCACACCAATAAGAATGGCCATCATCAAAAAGTCTGCAAACAATAAATGCTGGAGAAGGTGTGGAGAAAAGAGAATGCTCTTGCACTGTTGGTGGGGATCTAAATTGATATAGCTGCTATGGAAGACGGTATGGAGATTCCTTAATAAAAAAAACTAGGAATAAAACTAACATATGACCCAGCAATTTCACTCCTAGGCATATACCCTGAGGAATCCAAAATTGAAAAATACACATGTATCCCATTATTCATTGCAGCACTACTTACAATAGCTAGAACATAGAAGCAACCTAGATGTCAATTGACAGATGAATGGATAAAGAAATTGTGGTACATATACACAATGGAATATTATTCAGCCATGAAAAGGAACATCTTTGAGTCAGTTCTGATGAGGTGGATGAACCTAGAACCTATTATACAGAGTGAAGTAAGGCAGAAAGAGATAGATAAATAGCGTATTCTAACACATATATGTGGAATTTAGAAAAATGCTACTGAAGAATTTTCTTACAGGTCAGCAGTGGAGAAACAGACATAGAGCATAGACTTGTGGACATGGGGAGAGGGGAGGAGATGGTGAGATGTATGGAAAGAGTAACATAGAAAGTTATATCACTATATGTAAAATAGGTGGCCAACAGGAATTTACTGTATGGCTAAGAAGCTCAAACAGAGGCTCTGTATCAACCTAGAGGGGTGAGATGGGGAGGGAGATGAGGTGGGGGGAGGAGTTCAAAAGGGTGGAGATATATGTATACCTATGGCTGATTCAGGTTGAGGTTTGACAGCAAACAAGGAAATTCTGTAAAGCAATTGCCCTTCAATAAAAGAAAAAAATTTTAAGGCAATTTGTTAATGTTTATTGAAAGAATAGTTCATATTTCTAGATATTTATTTATATGTTCAGCATTCACTAGGTTTTAAAGGTATATTGTATATATTTTTTTCTTGTCTCTATTTCTTCTTCTGTATTTGTGAAATTGGTATTTATTTTAGATTATTGGATCCTCAAGAATAGGGATTTTTCTTTTTCTGTCCCCGGTGGAGGCCTGCTTATAACTGATGTATCTTAATCAATGCTTGTTAATGATTTTATCATTTAGACTCACACAATTTTAGCCTTGGAAGATGCCTTAGAGATCATCTAATTTAATCCTTCTATTGTATATGTGAGACAGTGGAGACTCTGAGTGATAAAATTTTTTTAAATAAAATATTGGCAAGAGCTGTTGCTAGGTTCACATAGCTAGTTTTTTCAAAACTGGAACTAGAATCTAGTTTTTCTGGATTTGAATGTAATGTCTATTAATTCCAAGCTGCACAATTTTTGCCAATTTCTTAATTTCTCTGAGCCTCAGTTTTGTCATGTGAATTGAGCATGCAGGAATTCAAAACAGACAGCCTCTGATTATATGGATGGCCTGTTTTCAATGTGACTGCCAAATATTGGTGAGAGAAGCCATGAGGAGATGAACAAGGACTTAAAGTGGGCTTGGCATAGTCTCCAGCTCTCTCTGAGAGACAACTGGGGATAGCTCTTCCATCTTCAAACTAAGCAAGTTCACCTAATTGTTGTGAATCACAGGGAGGTGACAGAGTCTAACCTGAATACTACAAGAACTCAAGTGACTAACTTGAATACGAAAAAGAAATATGTGACTCCCCCCCCCAAAAAAAAAGATGAGTTGGATCACACTGATTACAGGATGATTTTTCCTTAAGCCTATATTCCTGTCCTCTAACAGGTCAAAAATAAGTGTAAGAAGTATTTAAAAGAATGAAAAGATAATATTATCAATTCTTTCTTTTCATTGAAAGTTTTAATTATACTTTAATCTCTGCAGTTGTTTTCTTTCTTTTAAATAAAGGGTATTTAGGGAAGAGAAGCACAGGAGCTTTTATGTTTAATAGCCCCTGACTACCCAGTCCTTTATTTGGTTCAGTTCAGTTCAGTTCAGTTCAGTCGCTCAGTCGTGTCCAACTCTGTGACCCCATGAATCGCAGCACGCCAGGCCTCCCTGTCCATCACCAACTCCCGGAGTTTACTCAAACTCATGCCCATCGAGTCGGTGATGCCATCCAGCCATCTCATCCTCTGTCGTCCCCTTCTCCTTCTGCCCCCAATCCCTCCCAGCATCAGGGTCTTTTCCAATGAACACCCAGGACTGATCTCCTTTAGGATGGACTGCTTGGATCTCCTTGCAGTCCAAGGGACTCTCAAGAGTCTTCTCCAACACCACAGTTCAAAAGCATCAATTTTTCGGCGCTCAGCTTTCTTCACAGTCCAACTCTCAACATCCATACACCACCACTGGAAAAACCATAAACTTGACCAGATGGACCTTTGTTGGCAAAGTAATGTCTCTGCTTTTTAATATGCTATCTAGGTTGGTCGTAACTTTCCTTCCAAGGAGTAAGCGTCTTTTAATCTCATGGCTGCAGTCACCATCTGCAGTGATTTTGGAGCCCAAAAAAATAAAGTCTGACACTGTTTCCACTGTCTCCCCATCTATTTCCCATGAGGTGATGGGACCAGATGCCATGATCTTAGTTTTCTGAATGTTAAGCTTTAAGCCAACTTTTCACTCTCCTCTTTCACTTTCATCAAGAGGCTTTTCAGTAGAGGGGATTTATTTGACTCTGAGGAATAAGAGAGTAGAATAAACTCATCAAATGAAATGGTAATTTTTATTCCATTATCTTTTTCTATACTGATCACCTAATTGGTGGTTATTTCTGAGAAGAGAAATATTTTTAAAATACATATAAGGTGAAATATGACTGAATAATAGGGTGTGTTCATTCAATGGCATAAAAAGTTATCTGAGACTTAACTGCAAAGGAACACCGAACAAGCTATTAACATGCAAACATATTTTAATTAAAATTTTGAGTGAAAAATTTGTTGTTATTAATATAAAGTTGTAAAATGCTACTATATTCTAATTTAGGAAAATTATATTTAAAAAGCATGTGAAAAATATGCTCATCAACTTCAGGATAGTGGTTCCCTTTGGGGATGAAGGGAATTGTGTTGGGGAAAGAAACAAAGGATGCTTCAGCATACTTTTTTACTTAAAAAAAAGACAATAAAAGTTACTTTAAAATACAATTGGAAATAATACCCTTATAATTTAAAAAATGGAGCTGTTTAGACTAGACTAATAGTAATTTTCTGTGTTATTTAGTTTAGTATTGTCTTACAGAACGTCCTGCAATGATGAAAATGTTCTGTCTCTATGATGTCTAATCAGGGACCCACTAGCCACATGTGGCTACTGAGAATTTGAGATGTGGTTAGTGTCACATACAAGCAGAATTTTAAATGTGTGTAATTTTAATTCATCTAAATCTTAAATTAACTTAAATTTTATTGCCGCCAGTAGCTACTGTATTTGACAGCACAGATTTAGATCCTTCCATTTGACTTCTTTTTGTAAAGACCCTGTCTCATTATTCTTTTAATACAAATTTGAGTGTGAATATTTGAAGAAAACTCAATAATCTCTTGTTAATGGCTAGTATGGCAAAGGACAACTGAAAGTTATTGGGGTTTTGGGGGAAGGTAGAAAAAGAAACCTTCCTAACTGTGTTTACATTTGTAAAGTGGAATGAGGAGAAAGGTCACTAGAAGTTCCATTGGGTGTCAATAGGAAAGAAAGAATCAAAGCCCTCTAGTTACTCTTGGGGTGGTGCTTCAGATTTGGTAACAGATTTGATAACTGAAGACTTAATTTCCCTGGTGACTCAACTGATACAGGAGGTTTTATCTTTTTCAGAAAACTAAGAGTAAATTGGCTGGTTCAATAGAATTACTGAGTCCAGTTAGGTAAGTATTTGTTGTGTTTATTAAGTTGTTTATGTAGTATAATAATACAAGTGATTTAATAAAGATAAGACTTCAGATAATGTCAACACACTTACCCACTCTGCAGCTGGTCTGTTTCAGGCAGTTAAAACAAATTAAAAGATAAAATGCCACTCACAAAAAAACTGATCTTTGTCCAAGGGAGACACTTAAAATTGAATGAAATTTTCCACATTCGGTGCACAAAGACATATGCATATATGTAGGAAATGAACCTCTCTGTAATATGGAGATTCTTTACCCTGAAGGAAATGATCAGGAAGCTATATTTTGTAGGTGTTTGCCATAATGAGATATAATTAAAATATATTCACAGTTTGTAGACAAGTATTAATGACTAGTATTAATTTATAGCCAAATAATGGAGATCTTTGAAATACTATTGATTCTGTTATTTATTTATCTTTATATACATCAAGGCACAGCTTGTGAAAGCTTACTAGGCTATAAAATGTAGATGCTGTCACTGGAGTGACATAACATAAAGTGTATCTGAATTTTACCCAACCTTCACTATTTAAATTGCTTTGAAAAAGATGTATGCTTTTAATTGTAGTGTCTGTAGGACATAATCTGATACTTGAAAAATATAGTAAAAAGGGTGATAACAGAGAAAGAGGATATGTCTTTAAATGGTCAAATCATTATTTCTTTTGTCTTCCAGATTAGGATGGATGAGATTCCTCTGTTCTTTCAATGTACCCAGGACAGATCTCTACCATTTCGGTATGCCCTTACCTATATTTTCCATCCAAGGCCTATGTCACAATTCTGTGAACATAATTCCTGTTCAAAAGAGTATTTAAAACACGGTTTAGTAACGGCAACCCAGTAGGCCCATGGTGAACACTTGCTGAGTTCTAAGCCAGTGATCTTTCTTACAAGACACCAAGGTGGTTGTCACATAACAGGAAATGTTGGATTGGAGCATGAAACATGAGGCTGATGACATCAATTCTTGGTTTGAGCAGGAAAGAAGTATTTACCATAGTTCTAGAGTACTCTTTCTTTTTTGTTGAAAATTGTGTGGAATGTTTAATATTCCTAGTGTTGCAGTCAGTTCAAATGCTTGACACACAGAGACATCACACATTTGCTATTGCAAATACCAGGAATGAGATGTCCATCTTCCCTATGAAATGAGAAGCTGGCCAGTTCTGAACTGGTAACCAGGTGTGGTAGATTGTTTAATGGCCACAAATACCTCTAATTTCTGTACCTGGCTCCTTTACTGTTCTTTCCTTCCAGAAGTGGAATCTTTCCTATACCTTGAGTCTGGACTGATCATGTGGTTTGTTTGACTGATAGAATGTGTCAGAAGCAATGTGTGAATTCCAGGGGCTAGGGCTCTAGAGGATTTGCTGTTTCTGCCTTTGCATTCCTGGAATGCTACCCTGAGACTTCCATGTGAAGCAGTTTTGGCTTGCAAGATGAGAAGCCATTTGGTGAACTGAGGCTTCCCAGAACCAAGTATCAGATATGTGAATACAGTCACCTTGGACCTTCCAGACTGTCTGATCTTTCACCTGAAGCACCCACATGGGTGAGCTTAGGCAAAACCAGCACAGGAATTGTTTCAATCCATTAAGTTTTATGGTAGTTTGTTGTACAGCAAAGGATAACCCAGATAGTGAGGAAATAGCTTCTTAAAGTGAGATTGTTGAGAGAGCATATAGAAAGATCAAGAACATGGCGGCATTATTAATTTCCAGGTCATTTTAGAAAAGGATATGAATTCTCTGATATAGAGAATGACATGAGTCACTTGGTAGTGGATGACAGCTATTTCAGTTAGTACAGTGCATCAGTGTAAAAAAATTAAAAGATTAAGGTTCATACCTTACTATTAATTTGACAGTGCTTATCCATGCAAATATACTATGTCCAACATCTTTTTCAGTGGTAGAAATTAAATTCTTTTCTTTGAAAATTATGAGAATCAAATCACTTGAAGACTGACAATAATAGTGACTGATATTTCCAGAGACTTTATACACAAGAATGACCCATCTCAATTTCCCAACTTACACATGTGTAGTTCACCTATGTATTTGTTAATCACAGGGAAATAAGTGTGCTTGAAATGCTTGAAATATATTGATGACCTACTTACATGTCTTGTCATTTTTCTGTAGTTGTATTATTCTAGTGGTTGTGGTTTCAGATTGCTTTGGGTCTCTAAATGTAAGAATTTAAGATTATTTTTTTAAAGTAAAAAAAAAATATTTAAAAAATTTTTTTAAGTAGAAGAGATTTTTTTTAAGTGGAGGAAAGATAGGGAAGTAGAAGCAAAGACCACTCCATTCCTTAGTGCATCTTGCTATGGCAATGCAACCTAAAGAAATGTTGATAGTTGACTGGTGATCCTTAAGTAAGCAGTTTTAAAATATGCCTGTATTAATCAATATTTCTTCAAACACCATAATGGTACAAAATTTCAACAACAAGAGTAACTATCTTTTTACCAAGTTGTAGGCAACAGAAAATGCCTCTCAATAAAAGATTTTCCAATCTCAGCTCAGAGAAATAATAGTCTTATAAAAAAATAGTGTTTGGAAGGTTGGAAGGAAAAGCAGAAGATTGCAAAACTAGGCAGAAGTCTACCAGCTGTTAGAAAGTTCAAAATGTCAATAAATGAAACTAAATACTGGCCTTCTAAAATCATTTTTTAGCTAAGATAAATAAGATCCTTTTCACCTTAAATTCTCATTTGACAATATCCTAGGACATGTCTTGGCTATTAATACACTTGGGTAGCCTCAGGGAGACTTTCAAAAAGTGGTTCTTAAGATACTGATATTCCTGTCTCCAGACTCATGAGTCATTTGGACACAATCACTGAATTTAAGAGATATTCAGTTCCTCACCATTGAGGAACTGGTAGAAAAAAACAGTTATTATATTGAGAGTTCAATAAACATTCTTTCATTTTCAAGGTAGATTCTCACAACACCATTCTAAAATCTGTGACTACCAGATCTTCTGAGGAAGGAATAACCTATCTTCAATTTTTCCCTACATCCATGGCTCTTTTCATCAGTGTGTCAGTCAGTCAGTTCAGTCGCTCAGTCATGTCTGACTCTTTGCAACCCCATGGACTGCAGCACACCAGGCCACCCTGTCCATCACTAACTCCCCGAGTTTACCCAGACTCATGTCCGTTGAGTCGGTGATGCCACCCAACCATCTCGTCCTCTGTTGTCCCCTTCTACTCCTGCCTTCAATCTTTCCCAGCATCAGGGTCTTTTCAAATGAGTCAGTTCTTCGCATCAGGTGGTCAAAATATTGGAGTTTCAGCTTCAACATCAGTCCTTCCAATGAACACTAAGGACTGATCTCCTTTAGGATGGACTGGTTGGATCTACTTTCAGTCCAAGGGACTCTCAAGAGCCTTCTCTAACACCACAGTTCAGAAGCATCAATTCTTCGGCGCTCAGCTTTCTTTATAGTCCAACTCTCACATCCACACACGACCACTGGAAAAACCATAGCCTTGACTAGATGGACCTTTATTGGCATCAGTGTGTATCTCTCTCCAAATAAAAAGGCAGTGTGGTAAAATATGGAACAGCCACAGGTGCTCCACCTTGGGAAAAGATAAGAACTTCTATTCACTAGGAAATGGGCTCTGTTAATCTTCTGTTTTCACATCAAGATTTCTGTGGCATTGGGGCTATTTTAGTGGGTATTTATAGCTTAGAGAATTCAGCACCTGTTAGAAGATGGATGTAGGGGAATGCAATTTTTTTTACAAATTTCTGAGATATATCTCAATCTTGGTTTAGTTTTTTTTTTTTTTCCATTTATTTTTAGTAGTGGAGGCTAATTACTTTACAATATTGTAGTGGTTTTTGTCATACATTGACATGAATCAGCCATGGAATTACATGTATTCCCCATCCTGATCCCCCCTCCCACCTCCCTCTCCACCCGATCCCTCTGGGTCTTCCCAGTGCACCAGGCCCGAGCACTTGTCTCATGCATCCAACCTGGGCTGGTGATCTGTTTCACCCTAGATAATATACATGTTTCGATGCTGTTCTCTCGAAACATCCCACCCTCACCTTCTCCCACAGAGTCCAAAAGTCTGTTCTGTACATCTGTGTCTCTTTTTCTGTTTTGCATATAGGGTTATCATTACCATCTTTCTAAATTCCATATATATGTGTTAGTATACTGTATTGGTCTTTATCTTTCTGGCTTACTTCACTTGGTTTAGTTTTGAACGATTAGCTGAAACTGGGGTAGAAAATTGAAAGAAAGGAAATCTTATTTCTCTTCACAAGGGATATGCCGGTGTGTCTGTCTACCCATGTACACACAGTCATGTACATGTACATGGTGAGTTTTAGAGAACTTTTTATTCTGTAGTAAACATTACATAATTTGTAACATTTTATGCATTACATGTCCACTGTGTGTAAGGCAATGTGCTGAAGGTGGCCAAGAAAACACATTCTTAGCTCCCAAGGATCTCAAGTGTAGTAGATTTATGTTTTCTATTCTTGCCTTTTGCATTAAGTTATCTGTTCCTAATAATAGTACTCTGTATTTGGATGTACATATACATTTGAACAGTAGCTATAGAAATGGCTTCAGTTCAGTTCAGTTGCTCAGTCATGTCCAACTCTTTGCGACCTCATGGACTGCAGCACACCAGGCCTCCCTGCCCATCACCAACTCCTGGAATTTACTTAAACTCATGTCCATTGAGTCGGTGATGCCATCCAACCATCTCATCTGCTCTATTGTCCCCTTCTCCTCCTGCTTTCAATCTTTCCTAGCATCAGTGTCTTTTCAAATGAATCAGTTCTTCACATCAGGTGGCCAAAGTATTGGTGTTTCAACTTCAGCATCAGTCCTATTGGAGTTTCAGCTTCAGCATCAGTCCTAGAAGTGGCTTGGTAATGTGGAAATGCCATATCTATAGCCAGTTCATAGGCAGTTGGTATTAATACATAACTTCCTTTGGCACAAAAGAATAAATTAGTGTGCAAACCAATATTTAATGTGTGAACAAAGAGAATAAAATATCCTATTAAACTAGCAAGTAATTTCTCCTTGTTATTTAGAAATGATTTTTAATTTAATTATTAATTTAATTTTAATTAATTTATTTTAAATTTATCTCCATCCTAAAGGAGATCAGTCCTGGGTGTTCATTGGAAGGACTGATGTTGAAGCTGAAATTCCAATAGTTTGGCCACCTGATGCGAAGAGCTGACTCATTGGAAAAGACCCTGATGCTGGGAAAGATTGAGGGCAGGAGGAGAAGGGGACAACAGAGGACGAAATGGTTGGATGGCATCACCGATTCGATGGACATGGGTTTGGGAGTTGGTGATGGGCAGGGAGGCCTGGCGTTCTGCGGTTCATGGGGTCGCAAAGAGGCAGACACAACCGATCGACTCAACTGAACTGAACTGAGCGCATGTATGCGCGGTCGCTCAGTCGTGTCTGACTCTCTGCGACCCTGTGGACTGTAGCCTGCCAGGCTCCTCTGTCCATGGGATTTCCCAGACAAGAATACTGGAGTGGGTTGCCATTTCCTCCTCCAGGATATGCGAGAGTAGGTAAGAGGAAACATAGTTTTTTATTCTTTTTAAACAAGAAAGTTATGTTAGGTCTCTAGCATTGTCATTAGGAAAAAAATTGGCACACAACTGTGGCATTTTAATTAGTTATTTGCTTCCTATTGTAATAACTCCTGTTTTGTGTCCATGGATTTTATGCTAGATGGTTAAGTGATTCAAGAAACTGTTTTGTGGTGGTATAATAGTTTTGTTGAAACTATAATATATATAATGTGCCAGGCAATATCTGATTTAATTAAATATACTTTATGGGTGAAAGAATTCATGTAATATCCTTAGGTGCCTTAGTCAAATTCATGATGGCCAATTCATAGGCAAGCACAATATTACCCAATTAGCAGCCTTGGCTTTATGACTCAATTGCTTTATGTATTTTAAATTTCAGTGTCTCTTGTGGTCAATCATCTTTCAACATTGAGTACTTAAATGCAGTTTCAAAATGAAGGCACCAGAATCACTGACCAGCATAGCTACTTGGCAGTTGTTTTATGATGCTGGTTATTGTGAATGTTAATATGTCTCTGTTCATAGCAATAATGTATTTCTAACAATGCTTTCATGAAATTAAATATTATAGAAGCTAGCTGATTAGTGTGAAATGTTTTTTAGGCAATAATTATCAGATGTATAAACCAAAGAAAAGTAAAATATTTCAATTCAGTTGCTTTCAATCCTGTGGGGATTCCCAAGTGCCTATTGTATTTTGTGAAGAAAATGACATTTTTATTCAATAGAAAGTGAGCCAGGCCCACATGCTACCCAGCTCAGCTTAATTGTATGAATTCATTTAAAAAATTCATTTCTTTTAATATATTAAAAGAAAGAAGACGTAACAGAGACTTAGAATAGCTGTCATTTCATGAACAGCCATATATAATCCACAGTGAGATTACCTTATGACCAATTTATCTATTGAACAAGTTATTTTAGAACTCAATCCCTTATTGAGTGATTTTGTAATAGTTTGAATATTCTTTCTTTCTCTCTTTTCATCTTTATAGCTTTCTTAGAGGTAAAACCAAGCAAATACAACTTAACTTGACTTAGGTGATTCTGCTTCACTTTATGACTTTTGTACAATTGTGGGTATCTTTTTTTTTTTTTTAAATATCTACTGTACTTCTGAATGTAAGAGGCTTTGAAAGTCTAAAGATCCTTTGATCAAAGTTTAATTTTAAGGGAGTCTGCTTAAGGTAGGCTGAATATTCAGATAAATTTTCTCAGTAAAGAACTTTTAAGAATACTTGGATAAAACTTTAAAAATTATAATTTAAGTACACTACTGAATTGAATGGAAACTAAGGATAATTTTTGGAGACTAGAAACAAGGAGAAAGTGAGACTGGAGAGAGATAAGCAAAGATTGAAACCCTCACTCTTGAACTCCATCTGCAGGTGGACAGGAAACAGTCTGAAGCTGTAATTGTGTGGGAGTTTGTCTGAATGCTCAGAGAGTGACTTGGAACTGCTTTCCCCTAGAGGGAGAAAGCATGTAGATTCTTGCCCTTTACTGACATTGGCTCTGGATAAAGAGTTTAAACAGAAAGTCTCCTCTGAGGATTGGTTCTCAAAGCCTATTCTCCCAAGAGTTTGGTCCCAGATTCATACTACCACACTATTATGTGGAAAAAACAAAAATTCACACGGATAATGTACATTATGGGTATCCAGGCTGAGATGGTTTGAGGTTCCTGGAAGAGACAAATACACTTTGGAGCAATATAATTGAAACATAGAGGCCGAAATGATAAACTCTGAAGATGGAAGAAGGTAACATGAGTCAAAGAATGCAGAAAGCTTTTAGATGGGAAAGTCAAGGAAACAAATTCTCTCCTGGAACCTCCAGAAAGAATGTAGCACTGATAACACCTTGAGTTTAGTCCCCAAAACTCATTTAAGGCTTTAACTTTCTAGAACTGTAAGAAATTTACAGTTAAGATAACAAGTTATTGTTAAGTTTTTAAAAAATATCTATTTATTTACAAATGAATATTTATATTATGCTGGTCTTCCTTGCAGCACTCTGGGCTTTCTCTAGTTGTGGCAAGCAGGGGCTCCTTTCTAGTTGCAGTGCGCCGGCTTCTCATTGTGGTGGCCCCTCTCGTGGTGCACAGGCTCTCGGGCGCACGGGCTTTAGTAGTTGTGACACAGGGGCTCAGTAGTTGCAGCTTGCAGGCTCCAGATTACAGGATCATTAGTTGTGAAGAATGGACACATTGTCTTGCTGCTTGTGGGGATCTTCTGAGACCAGGGATCAAACCAGTGTCCCCGGCACTGCTAGATGAATTCTTAACCACTGGACCACCAGGGACACCCCTTGTGTTGTTGTTAGTATTGAGGAGTCACTAAGTCATGTCCAACTCTGTGACGCCGTGGACTGTAGCCCTCCTGGGCACCTCTGTCCGTGCACTTTCCTGGCAAGGATACAGAAGTGGATTACCCATTTCCTTCTCCAGAAGATCTTCCTGATCCAGGGATCAAACCCATATATCCTGCATAGGCAGGAAGATTCTTTACTGCTGAGCCACCAGGGAAACCTCAGTTGTTAAGATAAATAACTTTTCTTGTTTGTAGCCACTAGGTTTTTGGTAACTTGTTGCAACATCAATAGGAAACTAATACATGGTGATTAGATGAGCTGGTTTCAGAAGAAAGGTTTCTTTTTTTCCCTCAGACTTAACACTTTTAATTTTGTATCTGGGTTTAGCCAGTTTAACTATGTTGGGGTAGCTTCAGGTGAACAGCGAAGTGCTCAGCTATACATATGCATGTATCCATTCTCCCCCAAACCCTCCTTTCCATCCAGGCTGGCACATAACATTAAGTAGACTTTGCTGTGCTATACAGCAGGTCCTTATTGCTTATCCATTTTAAATACAGCAGTGTGTGCATGACCTTCCCAAAGTCCCTAACTGTCCCTTCCCCCTGGCAACTATAAGTTTGTTTTCTAAGTCTGTGAGTCTCTTAGGAGATAAGAATCTGATACCAATCAGAACCACCAGAAGACCATGGAGGAAATTTGTACTTGGATTGAGAGATTGCAATGTCTATTTAAAATGTTGCTTTTTTTAAGGTGCCATTGATTTCTCTAAATCATTTGGAGGCCAAATATTTTTAAAATTTTGTACATAGAAAACACAACACTTGAATTTTAGTGCTGTGGTTTGGTCGTTTAGTCACTAAGTCATGTCTGACTCTTGCGACTCCATGGACCGTCATGGCCTGCCAGGTTCTTCTGTCCATGGAATTCTCCAGGCAAGAATACTGGCATAGGCTGCCATTTCCTTCTCCAGGGGATCTTCCCAACCGAGGAATCGAACCTGGGTCTCCTGCATTGCAGGCAGATTCTTTACTGACTGAGCTATGAGGGATTGAACAGCACTGAATTTTAGTGCTATTCCCATATATGTACATATTCAGGCTGATGAACCCAGACTTACAAACTAGAATTTGCTGCCTAATCACTGTGTGGTATTTTTTTCTGAAAATCAACGTATAATAAATTGTTGACCAGAACTTTGATCTTAATGGTTCAGTGTTTAAAAGAGCTTCCTAAATCAAGTATAGGAAGAGCTAATTGAGGAAACTGAGCCCTAAATTATGGTTTTGTATCTGATTTCTAAAGCACATATCAAGAGAGATAAAATGCAAAAATTAATACAAGGGAAAGAGCTGAAATACAAGGACTCACACTTCAGTCTCTGACCTGAGATATTGTAACTCAGTTATTTTTGATAGTGTTTGTCCCCTTGATCAGCCACTTTGCTATAAGACCTTGGACAGTACCAGGACATTTCTCTGGCAATTTTTATCCATCATTGCTTAAACAGATGTTAGGCTATTTCGACCATCCACTGTTCAAGTGAAAGTCATGATTCAAGGTGAGTAAAAGTAAATATCTCTCCCTATCAATACAATCCCACAATTTGATCTTATGTGAAACGTATTTCCATTTATCAGAAGATCATGTAGCATCATTTGCTCACAGTGTTTTCTAAATATTTATGATTTGTGTACATTTTGAATTTGAAATACATGAAATATCCCCTGTGTTAGGAAATTGAAACTATCTCAGGTAAAGAATCTGCCTGCAGTGCAGGAAACACAGGAGACTCACAGGTCTGATCCCTGGGTGGGAAGGTCTCCTGGTGGAGGAAAATGGCAATCCACTCCAGTATTCTTGCTTGAAAAATCCCATGGACAGAGGAGCCTGGTAGGCCACAGTCCTTGGGGTCACAAAGAGTTGGATGCAACTGAGTGACTGACACACGCACGTGCAAGACAAAAGTATTCTGTAGAGAATTTGGTTGAAAATAAAAGGCTAACTTTGAAAATCAGTATTTCAAATCCTAAACTTTGGATTTTCCTATAGAATCTGTTTCTCATTTATCTTTAGATCCTCACACAGTTTTTAATACAATGTCTAAACCTTGGTAAGCATTTGCTCACTACATACAGTGTATATTTGCTTTATACATATAGTCATTATACCCACAGTCACTTGTTTTAATTTTGATTTCTCTTTAATGTTCATGAGTAACTGATTTATGGGATTTGCCAGGATGTTTCCTGAAGAAGTCCCGGTAAGACAAGAGGGGTATAATATAAATGGGAGAAGAACAGGACATTTCTCATTCCTCGGCCTCTTCATTCTCAGTTGTTCTGAGCCACACTGGGGATGGGTAGGGAGGGATTGTTTCTTGGACCATCTAATGAGTATGATGAGACCACTCGGGGGACAGTGCATATCTGACAATAGATGAACAGGAAGGTGCTAAAGTCTTAATGCAGCTACAGTTTGAGACATATGAACATTCATTTCATCCAAGACTATAAGCAAGTCTCAAATACTACAAAAAAAATGTTTTTAGAGGTATATGTACTTGGTAAAACTTCTTAGGGTTCTAGCAAGCAGTGCTGAGCACCATCAGCATTATAATCTTCTGTAACTAAAATAACGTTGTTTCTCATCCTAAAAACTTATAATCCAGACCACAGAACTACCTTTCGGGCTATGAAAAGTGAAAGTGAAGTTGCTCAGTCGTGTCCAACTCTTTGCGACCCCATGGACTATAGCCTACCAGGTTCTACCATCCATGGGATTTTCCAGGCAAGAATACTGGAGTGGGTTGGCATTTCCTTCTCCAGGAGATCTTCCCGACCCTGGGATTGAACCTGGGTCTCCCGCATTGTAGGCAGACGCTTTACCATCTGAGCCACCAGGGAAGTCCTAAGTAAAAGTGAAGCTCAGCTGTGTCCAGCTCTTTGTGATTCCATAGACTATCCAGTCCATGGAATTCTCTAGGCCAGAATACTGGAGTGGGTAGTCTTTCCCTTCTCCAGGGGATCTTCCCAACCCAGTGATTGAACGCAGGTCTCCTGCATCACAGGCAGATTCTTTACTAGCTGAGCCATCAGGGAAGCCCAAATAGGGGTCTTAAAATTCATGTAAGCATTTTTGTTGTTGGACAGTCACTCAGTCATGTCTGATGCTTTGTGACCCCATGGATTGCTGCATGCCAGGTTTCCCTGTCCTTCACCATCTACCAGAGATTGCTCAAACTCGTGCCCCTTCAGTCGGTGATGCCATCCAACTATCTCATCCTCTGTTGTCCCCTTCTCCTCCTACTGTTAATCTTTCCCAGCACCAGGGTCTTTTCCAGTGAGTCAGCTCTTCACATCAGGTGACCAAAGTGTTGGAGCTTCAGCTTCAGCATCAGTCCTTCCAGTGAATATTTAGGATTGAGTTCCTTTAGGATTGACTGGTTTGATCTCCTTGCTGTCTAAGGGTCTAGTCTTCTCCAGCAACACAATTCCAAAGCATCAGTTCTTTGGCTCTCAGCTTTCTTTATGGTCCAACTCTCACATCCATACACGACTACTGGAAAACCTTTGTCAGCAAAGTAATGTCCCTGCTTTTTAATACACTGTCTAGTTTTGTCATTGTTTTTCTTCCAAGGAGCAAGCATCTTTTAATTAAATGGCTGCAGTCATCATCTGCAGTGATTTTGGAGCCCAAGAAAGTCTGTCACTGTTCCCACTATTTCCCTGTTTATTTGTCATGAAGTGATGGGACTGGATGCCATGATCCTTGTTTTTTGATTGTTGAGTTTTAAGCCAGCTTTTTCACTCCCCTCTTTCACCTTCATCAAGAGGCGTTAGTTTCTCTTCACTTTCTGCCATAAGAGTGGTCTCATCTGCATGTCTGAGGTTATTGGTATTTCTCCCAGCAGTCTTGATTCCAGCTTGTGATTCATCCAGCCTGGCATTTTGCATTATGTACTCTGCATAACTCTTGAGAGTCCCTTGGACTGCAAGGAGATCAAACAGACAATCCTAAAGGAAATCAGTCCTGAATATTCACTAGAAGGACTGATGCTAAAGCTGAAGCTCCAATACTTTGACCACCTGATGTGAAGAGCCAATTCATTAGAAAAGACCCCAATGCTGGGAAAGATTGAAAGCAGGAGAAGATGGGGACAACAGAGGATGAACTGGTTGATTGGCCTCACTGACTCAATGAAGGTGACTTTGAGCAATCTCTGGGAGATAGTGAAGGACAGGGAAGCCTGGTGTGCTGCAGTCCATGGGGTTGCAAAGAGTTAGGCACATTCGAGAGACTGAACAGCAACAACAACTCAGCATAAAAGTTAAATAAGCAAGGTGACAGCATACTACCTTGATGTACTCCTTTCCCAATATTGAATCAGTCTGTTGTTCCATGTTCAGTTCTTTCTGTTGCTTGTTGACCTGCATACAGGTTTCAGGAGGCAGGTAAGGTGGTATTGCCATCTCTTTAAGAATCTTCCTCTGTTTCTGTGATCCACACAGTCAAAGGCTTTAGTGTAGTCAATGAAGTGGAAGTGGATTTTTTCTGGAATACTCTTGCTTTTTCTGTGATCCAACAGATGTTGGCAATTTGATCTCTTGTTCCTCTGTCTTTTCTAAAACAGCTTGTACATCTGGAAGTTCTTGGTTCTCATAGTGTTGAAGCCTGGCTTGGAGGATTTTGAGCATTACCTTGCTAGCATGTGAAATGAATGCAGTTGTGTGGGAGTCTGAACATTGTTTGGCATTGCTCTTCTCTAGTATTGGAACGAAAACTGACCTTTTCCTGTCCTGTGGCCACTGCTGTGTTTTCCAAATTTGTATATTGAGTGCAGCACTTTCACAGCATCATCTTTTAGGATTTGAAATAGCTCAGCTGGAATTCCATCATCTCCACTAGCTTAGTTTGTAATGAGGCTTCCTAAGGTCTACTTGACTTTGCACTCCAGGATGTCTGGCTCTAGGAGTGTGATCACACCATCGTGGTTATCTGGGTAGTTAAGATTTTTTTTTATAATATCTGATAATAAAATATCTTCCTAGGTATTGGTAAAGAATGCAGGAGGCATAAGAGACGTGACTTTGATCCCTGGTCAGAAAGATCCCCTGAAGGAGGGCATCCAACTCACTCCAGCATTCTTTCCTAGAGAATCCTACGGACAAAGCTGCCTGGTGGGCTATAGTCCATAAAGTTGCAAAGAGTTGGACACAACTGAAGTGACAATTATGCACAAGCATAATATAATTAATAATGTGTAAAAGTAAGGCAATTTCAGGAAAGAATGAAAAGTGAAATTGAAGTTGAAAGTGGTATTATTCAGTTCAGTTCAGTTCATTTGCTCAGTCATGTCCAACTCTTTGCGACCCCATGGACCTCAGTACTCCAGACTTCCCTGTCCATCACCAACTCCTGGAACTTACTCAAACTCATGTCCAACGAGTCGGTGTTGCCATCCAACCTTCTCATCCACTGTCATCCCCTTCTCTTCCTGCCTTCAATCTTTCCCAGCACCAGGGTCTTTTCCTGTGAATCAGTTCTTCTCATCAGGTGGCCAGAGTATTGGTGCTTCAGCTTCAGCATCAGTCCTTCCAGTGAATATTCAGGATTTCCTTTAGGATTTACTGGTTTGATTCCCTTGCAGTCCAAGGGACTCTCAAGAGTCTTCTCTAACACCCCAATTTGAAAGCATCACTTCTTCAGCCCTCAGCTTTCTTTATGGTCCAACTCTCACATCCATACATGACTACTGGAAAAACCATAGCTTTGACTAGATGGACCTTTGTTGGCAAAGTAATACCTCTGCTTTTTAATATGCTGTGACCCAGATGGTAAAGCGTCTGCCTACAATGCGGGAGACCCAGGTTCAGTCCCTGGGTTGGGAAGATCTCCTGGAGAAGGAAATGGCAACCCACTCCAGTATTCTTGCCTGGAAAATCCCATGGATGGTGGAACCTGGTAGGCTACAGTCCATGGGGTCGCAAAGAGTCGGACGCGACTGAGTGACTTCACTTTCACTTTCATAACGAAAAAGCTGTATCCACATCATAACAGACTGTTTCCTAGCGACCGAGTTCAATGTGATCTACATATCCATGAAACTAAAACTGAGCCTTAAGAAAATAGTTTGTCAGAAACTTAATGAAATTAATGAGTATAGTTTTTCTATATCCAGTAACAAACATGAGCCTGCCACATCATACACAGTCTCCTTAATCATTAGCAAATTTGCAAGATGATCAAGAATGTGGTTAGACTCTCAGGTCTTATGCAGTTCTAGAATGGCTGTGTGCCTGAGCGAGGAACAGAGGAAGAATTTGTGTATATGTAGGTGCCAATGGGAGAGGGACTTGGTTTGCTTTTATATTAGTGATGTTATTGAGAAATAGATGTATAATATATTATGACTTTTCCCAGATTGCCCTTTTCTCACTAGACTCTGGTCATTTTAATAAAATGTTTATTTAACATGCAGATTTTTGAGTCTTGTAGTCTGCATATAATTATGATATAGTTGAACATGACTTTGAGGGATCCCCTAACCTTCATATGAATGATTTAACTTATAAAGATTACCTTTAAATTTTTTTAAATAAAAAAAATTGAGAGAGAGAGACACCTGGCAGTCTTTGTTTTGGGGCAACACCTATTCTATTGTTGGATTATCCTATTGGCCAAGCTAATGTCTAGAGCAAATGAACTATAATGTTCATTTTAGACTGATTTTTTTCTTATTTGAACTTCCATCATCAGAGTTGCTGGCCAGAATTATCCTAAAATACTGTAGGTGCTTAAAAATAGCCTTCAGGTCACCTTGGAGCCTCCTTCTGAAAATGTCTTCACTTTTCCTTGTCAGGCTCCTCCTTCCGTTCTTTAGTTAGTTGGCTTTCTCTTTGAATATGATTGGGTTCTGCACGGGTTTTTTAGTGCGCCGTTCAAAACAGGATACTTTCTCCCTCTGACTAATGGGGAGGAGAGAAGAAGAATTATGTTTCAGCCTTGCCTACTCTACTCCTATTGATTTGTGCTGGTATCATATTGACTTTTATCACAATAGCACTGAATTGGTGATTCATATTCAGCTTCTGGCCATCCCCCCACTCGCTTTCTGTTTTATTTGTTCTTAATTGCTTTTCCCCATCATGTCTTTGTGATGCCTGGTAGTTTTTCCAGGGTATATTACTCTGTTCTTGCCCTACTAAATATTTTTTAGTTGTTCTTAATAGTCAAGTGTTAATTTCTTCTGGCAGTAAAATATGGGCGTGCTTTATAAAATGCTGATCTGAACACATGGTTACTTTTGCATAGCCTTTTTTCAAAACCACATAATGTCTATTCACCTATATATGTAAAATATAATGTTTCATAGTACATTATCTATAGTAGATGCTGCATAAATATTTAGTGATAGCTAGTGGCCACAGACTGTTGAACACAGAAACCATTTCAAGAGTTTACAGGAAACTGATATTTTAGAAAAACATGCTTTGGATGGTCTTTCTTTCCCATTTACAATCTTAAACAATAAGGATGAAAAAGTCCAAACCGGAGGGCTTCTGTTGTTCTCAGTGAATAACTGAGATGGTGTTTGGTAGCATGCTCACAAGGTTTGTGGAAATTAACTTCACACCAGGAACTCTGTATTGAAATAGATTGTTTAAGAATAATTCTTCTCTTTGAGAAGGGTGAGGGATTAATCTACAGAAATGTTCATGCTAGAGCCGTGCATGTGTTGAAATTTGTCAGGGGGAAGATAAATGGGCCCTCCTTGAAAAGTAAATCGCACCATGGCTAATCCCTTGGGAAAGCTGAAGAATTGTTATGGTAGCAAAGCAACCTCGAAAAAGGAGGCACCATCCCTTTTTACTTAGGAAGTAGAAATATGGGGAGAAGACAGGATTGCAAAATGAGAAGAAAATGTGCTTGGCTATAAAAATATATTTATTAAAATATATACATAAGATCTAATTATATCTATATTTTGATTTTTTGAGGAATAATTTATGTACTCTAAATGGAACGTCATACTTAGGACTGTTATTAAAAGCATTTGACAGCATGCATCCAGACACTGACCATTCAGAATGGATGTCAGGGGAGGTGCCTGAGCCTGGTCTTCATGGGAGGTGCCTGAATCTGGTCTTGGTTACCTCATCCAATGACCAGGTGTTAACTCTTTAGTTGCTAACTCAGTAGAAAGTTAGAAGTGGGGTTGGTAGACCACTTGGGAGGCTCAGAGCAGTGACCATTTTCTAGCATGTATGGAAGATATTAATATTTTAGCAAGCAGTATGGCTCTTCTAGTGTGTACCATCTAAGTATCAGTCCTCATTCTAATAGAAAATTATCTAGTAATTTTACTGGAAAAGAAAAGAATATAAGCTTTCTCAAAAAGATGGCATATTTTAAAGGAAAATGTTCATGAAGTGCTCATGAAATTAGAAATGTTGGTGAAATTTAAATATCAGATAAGTAACAAATTTCTCAATGTGAATATATTGAAATAAATATTTGGGACAAACTTATATTAAGACATTATGCATTATTTATTTGATATTCAATTCTAAGAGCCCTGCATTTTATCTGGCAGCCCTAAACAGAATACATTTAGCAGGACCTGTATCAGTCCTATTGAAAATGGTAAACAAAGAGAGTAGAAAGGAGCCCAGCTCACTGAGATCACCTGAACATATTTGACAAAAAGCTGCTCTGGAATTCCAGTAACATGGCAAGAAATCTTAAATGCAGAATTATAGAACTAAGGATACAAAGGTTTCACATAATAAAATGCTTTTGAGATTACACTAAAAGGAAATAAGGTGTTACTTGCATTTAAAAGTTGTCTTTCCCAACTAGGAAAAGCTATTTCAGTCATCATCAAATAGCATTAATCAAGTCCCTGTCTGCATGGGACCTTCTGCAAGGTGTTTTGCAAAGTGAGAAAACAGACATGGCAGATAAGCCTTTGTCAGCCTGTAATCTAGACATCTATACTGAAATGCAGCCATAAAGGATATAACTGAAGAAATGTTGATCAAGGATCCAGAACCTCCCTCATTTATTCTAAATGAAGAAGAGAAAAGTTCATCTAATTTATAAGAAAGAATTTTGTAAATCATTTAAAAATGCAGTTTTATTATAGCCAGTTATATATATATATATATATATATAGTATATAAAACTACTGTATATAGTAGATTCAGAAATATATGCTATTGAGCAGGGTTTCTCAACCTTGGGACTATAAACCTTTTGTACTGGATAATTCTTTGTTGTGAGGAGCTATCCTGTGTATTGTGGGATGTTTAGAGCATCCCCGGCTTCTTCCCACTAGATGCTAGTTACATGCGCTCTCCCCATCCTGCCCATCAAAACTGTCTCCTGACATTGCCAATGTACCCTGGGGGACAAAATTGCTTTGAGTTGAGAACTACTGTTCCAGGAAACTACAGGAGGGTAATCCCCAGCAATATGAGTGGAGGTAGGAAGAGGTCTCCTCACTCACAAACGTATCCATGAAACAGTTAAATATCTGCAATATCCAGAAAGCCCTCATTTTAAATCATTACCTCAATATTAAAAATACTAATATCTGGTTGCATCCCAGTGATTCTGGTTTCATTGATCTGGAGGAAGACCTGGACAACCTGACATTTTAAAAATGCCCCAGGTGATTCTAGGTTTAGATTTACTCTCTGGAGTAGTGAGCAGCAGAATCTGCTGGAAGGCTTGTAAACAGATTTTTTGGCCTCGGTATTAACCCTGAATATTCATTGGAAGGACTGATGCTGAAGCTGAAACTCCAATATATTGGCCACCTGATGCGAAGAATCAACTTACTGGAAAAGACCCTGATGCTAGGAAAGATTGAAGGCGAGAGGAGAAGGGGGCGACAGAGAATGAGATGGTTAGCATTCCTGACTTAATGGACATGAATCTGAGCAAACTCTGGGAGATAGTGGAAGACAGGGGAGCCTGGTGAGCTGCAGTCCATGGGGTTGCAGAGTCGGATGCAACTGAGCGACTGAACAACAGCAACAATTCCTGATTCAGTAGGTCAAGGGTGACGCCTGAGAATGTGAATTTCTCACAAGTTCTCAGATGCTGCCAACGTTGCTGGTCCTCAGGGCACACTTGGAGATCTACTGGCTTAGCGATACACTCCTGACTGCTTTACACTTTTGCTTCTTTGGAGGGAAGGAAGTGTCGCAGACCAAAACGCATGGGATTGGTGGATTGTAGAGGAGGAGCAGGCCCATGTGGTTCCATCCCTGCTGAGCCCTTTTTGATGTTTCCCTTCTGCAGTCTGAATACATCCAGCTGTTCTCTGTGGTGCAATGAAGCAGTCAGCTCCTACAGCAGGACCTGGGGGTAAGTCTAGCTGAATTTTAGATTGCAGTTTGCAGTCCCCTTGTGCTCACACATCTAAACCATGTTTACCAGCTTTTGATCAGTCATGAAGCTGACAGTCTGCTTGTCCTTTGGTGGGATGCCTTGTATGTCTCTTAATTGTTTAGGACCATGGATGGGGAAAGGGAATAATACATTGGATCCCTTCCTCTACCAAGCAAACCCTAATTCAGTCCCTTGGACTTCTGTCTTGTTCTCCAGCACTGGAGAGAGAAGGTAGGAACAGAGGGCACACATATAATCCCTTCCTGAGGTCTCCACGTAACTCTTGAAATAATATAATTTTTGGAAACATCATAGAAGTACAAAAGAATGTTGATAAGCATAAGTCTTAGGCTTTTCAGGTTGTAGCAAGTTTGTAAATGTTCACTGAGACGGAAAATGAAAACAAAGAAGTCCGGAGAATTTCCTAGAATAACTCATCAGTGTCAAGGCTGAGTTTGTTGTACCACTCCCCTCTCTATCCTCCCCTCTGCCCAACCAGGTCTACAAACCTCACTCTCTTGTTATAGTCATTGGGATTCTGGTGCATACTCATGTTTCTAACTCACTGTCTTGGTAATCTGCCTTAAATTTTGTTTCCTAACTATTGCTTGCCTGATGATATTATAATTCCAATTAATCAGGTTAAAAGTTGACCTAGAAAAGGATCATGGGAATCCACTGATATTTGTTCACAGAACACTGCAGTAGTCTTTAAAGGAATTGCCTGCTAAAGTGCTATACATATTAGAGCTACCCATAAATATTCATATATTCATTGATGATGGATTACATGAATAGAATAATGGACAAAGGTGGTTAGGAGAGCTAGTCTATTAGAAAAATTTAAAGTACAACCCTACTGTCCTATAAGTAGAGCTTGAAAATTGCTGTGCCAAGGATATTTCTCATCTTCAGCCTTGTCATTCTGTGGAAGATCTAAGGGGAATGCTAACCCTCCTCCCCACAAGAGACACTAATTCAGTGTAAGGTTTTCCTCCATGAAAGATCCCTCAGTGAAGCACAAGACCGAAATAGTAGGTTTTGAAAAATAGTGAAGTATATGGTAAAGCACTTTGTGATTAGACCTCAACTCCAAGGAAATGAATTCTCTGAGTTGTGCTTTTCCATAGTTTGAGTGATGTATATGATTGTGTATAAATACAGAATAACCATGGTCAGTATCAACTATATGAATAACTACCTATTAACATATGCTTGACTTACTTGGTGGCTCAGATGGTAAAGAATCCTGCAATGCAGAAAACCTGGGTTCGATCCCTGGGTTGGGAAGATCCCCTAGAGGAGGGCATGGAAACCCACTCCAGTATTCTTGCCTGGAGAATCCCCATTGATAGAGGAGCCTGGCGGGCTCCAGCCCATGGGGTCACGAAGAGTCAGACATGAGTGGACGACTCAGCACATAACATAGGCTTACACCACTATTTATTATCTTATTTTATCTTTATAATAGCTCTAGGCAGGAGAAATGGTAATAGTAATAATAATAATGTTATCACTGTCCTTCCCATTATTTCAAAGAAAAAACTAAGACCCCACACTTCTCTGTTAGTAAGAAGTGGAGTCAGAATGAAAACAGGTCTGTTTGCCTGTGCTCCAGCCCACCATGCACACTGCTTAATGCTTGGAAATAGCCCCATCTTGGACCTGCAGGGCTCTATCTACACCCTTTCAAAGAAGCTGCCATAACTGGTAACCTAGGCCTTGCATAAATTGGGGCTGTAGCAATTATATTCCTAAAACAGAAGCACCACCCCTCTTGCTGAGCCCCATGGGGCACTGACCTCAGTTGATCCACTACCATTTTTGCCTCTAGCTAAGGCCTAATAATTTCCTCTTTAGATCTTCAGTTGCCAGAATGTCAATGGTCTGTGACTAGTCTTAACCCAGTTGTATATATGGCATAAGCTCCTTCCAGGGCTGAGAGGCTAGACACACTAGTTTGTGTCTTCTTTTCCATGGTCACCATGTAACTTTGGAACTCTAACATCAACTGTTAGAGCTTCACTATGTCATCTGACTAAAGAGCATTTGTGAGGAAAGGGACATATCCTGTTCCATCTCTTTCTATAAAAAGGAGAAAACAAGATTTAGAGAGTTAAGTAGCTGGCCTGAGCTTGGCAGTACCAGACTAGAACGTAAGTACCCTAAATATCATGTATTTCCCCACAAAGATGAAATGTCAGAATGGCTTGTTTAATTTGATCCACAGAGTCAGAGGAGTTAGTATTGTTACACTGGACCTGTTTCACATACCTCATAGATGAATCAAAAAATCAATATATTTTGGTTGCCAAAGACAAATACAGTGTCTTTGTTAGATGTTGTGAAGGATGCCAAGATCAGTTAGATATTTTCATCCCTGGAAACTAACTCTCCAGTTGTTATCCTGGGCTGGAGTTTGGAGAAGTTCCTCAAGATTGAATATGAGCCTTTGACATAGCCCACATAGTCCAGAATCTTCTGAGAGGACTGGCCAAACTTAGGCCACCCAGTGGGTATCCTTCTGCTCAGCCAAGCCTGGGAGCTGTGCAGACTGTGAGAATAGCACAGGCTTTGGAGTTGACTGGGAATGAATTAGAGAACTTTTTACTTGCCCAAATTATTTATTTGTCTGAAAGTCACTTTTCTCCTTTATCAAAGTGAGGTAATAAATAGCAACCATGCAGGCTGACTGGGACACTAAGTGAGATAATTATGTAAAATGTCTGGCACTGAGTGTGTATTCAATAAATGGTAGCTGCAGTGTCTGATACTAACTACTGTTAGTATCAGTAGCACCCAAATGGGATCCCAGGTCCAGATCTGAAACATATAGGTCTCTTGGAGCCTTACGGAGTGAAAGGGAAACCCACAGGCTTGCAGTGGTCTGAAAGCAAGCTAGTGGGTTCCCTCTCACAAGGAATGCTTTCCTGTCTGTGTTCACAGCTTCACCTTTGGTGGCAGGTTGTGTAAACAGGGATCTGCCTCTTCAAGGCTAGGAAATGATTCTTCCTGCCTCTGAGCTGGGTCCAGCTGTCATCACGTGTGTGCTCAGTGATGGCCTCCAGAGTTTAAGAAGATTGTGGAGATACTTGAGAGGTTCAGGGAGGACCATGCTGTTCTGAGGGTCGCAGTGTGTCATTGTGATTGTTAACTTTATGTGTCAGTTTGACTGGGTTATGGGATGTCCAGATATTTGGTTAAACTTTATTTCTGGCTGTGTCCGTGATGGTGTTTCTAGATGAAATTTATACTTGAATCCATACAGTGAGTAAAGTAGGTTGTCCTCCTCAGAGTAAATGGGTTGCATTCAATTCATTGGAGGCCTGAATAGAGTAAAAGGCTGAGTAAGAAAAAAATTCTTTCTCTCTGTTTGACTGTCTTTGAGTTTAAGATATTAGTCTTCTGCCTTTGGACTCAGACTAGGACTAGAATTACACCATTGGCTCTCCCAGGTCTCTAGCTTATGGACTACAGATTTTGGTACTTCTCAGCCTCTATAATTGTACCAGCCAATTTCTTAGAGTAAATCTCTTTCTCTCTCTCTTTTATTGGTTCTGTTTCTCTGGAGAACTCAGACTAATATAGTCATCTAAGAAAGATGTTAGATTACGTGTTACAGGAACAGACACAGAAGGGGAAAGGGTATCCTTAGGGAGGTGTTGAGCAGCTCAGTGCCATGCGGCAGAGAAGATGGGTTCAAATGCCACAGGATAGCCAGAAGAAAGAGACTTGACAACAAGAGTGATTAAGTACTACAACCAGATAACAAGGATGAATATAAGACCTAGTTCTGGCAGAACCGGGAGAATAGGCTGAACATCCATGTTTCCGGAAACCTGGAGAGAAGGTCTTGTCTGGACATAGAATTTGGGCTGAATTACACCATGAATTTCCTTCTGATACTGAGATGGATTTATTTGACCTTTTGAAAGTCCAGAGGAAATTCTGGAAATTTGACTTTGGTGAGATTTAATATAAGTAAAATTTTCTTTATTTTTATAAATAAAAATCTAGGATTTGGATAATTGATATATCGCACTTAATATTTGCAATTAATATTAAGAGATTTGGGCTTCCTGATTAGCTTAGTAGGTAAAGAATTCATCTGCAATTCAGAAGACACGGGAGAAGTGGGTTAAATCTTTGGGTTGGGAAGATCCTCTGGAGAGGGAAATGGCAACCCCCTTCATATTTCTTGCCTGAAAAATCCCATGGACAGAGGAGCCTGGCAGACTACACTCCAAAGGATCTCAAAGAGTCAGACATGCCTGAATGACTGAGCATGCATACACATTAAACAACATGGGATAGTTACAACTTTTGCCTTTATGAGAACGAAGGTCACATTGACTGAGTGAGAACACAAGACATTGATTGTTCCCTGCAGAACAAGAAATCTGCATTCAGGTCAGGAAGCAACAGTTAGAACTGGACATGGAGCAACAGACTGGTTCCAAATCGGGAAAGGAGTACGTCAAGGCTTGTCACTCTGCTTATTTAACTTATATGCAAAGTACATCATGAGAAATGCTGGGCTGGATGAAGCATAAGCTGGAACCAAGATTGCCAGGAGAAATATCAATAACCTCAGATATGCAGATGACACCACCCTTATGGCAGAAAGTGAAGAAGAACTAAAGAACCTCTTGATGAAAGTGAAAGAGGAGAGTGAAAAAGTTGGCTTAAAGCTCAACGTTCAGAAAACTAAGATCATGGCATCCTGTCCCATTACTTCATGGTAAATAAATGGAGAAACCATGGAAACAGTGTCAGACTTTATTTTCTTGTTCCAAAATCACTGCAGATGGTGACTGCAGCCATGAAATAAAGAGATGCTTACTCCTTGGAAGGAAAGTTATGACCAACCTAGATACCATGTTAAAAAGCAGAGACATTACTTTGCCAACAAAGGTCCATCTAGTCAAGGCTATGGTTTTTCCAGTAGTCATGTATGGATGCGAGAGTTGGACTATAAAGAAAGCTGAGCACTAAAGAATTGATGCTTTTGAACTGTGATGTTGGAGAAGACTTGAGAGTTCCTTGGAGTGCAAGGATATCCAACCAGTCCTTCCTAAAGGAAATCAGTCCTGAATGTTCATTGGAAGGACTGATGTTGAAGGTGAAACTCCAATACTTTGGCCACCTGATGCGAAGAACCTACTCATTGGAAAAGACCCTGATGCTGGGAAGGACTGAAGGCAGGAGGAGAAGTGGATGACAGAGGATGAGATGATTGGATGGCATCATCGATTCAATGGACATAAGTTTAAGTAAACTCCGGGAGTTGGTGATGGACAGGGGGCCTGGTGTGCTGCAGTCCACAGGGTCTCAGAGAGTTGGACATGACTGAGCGACTGAGCTGAACTGAGGGTGATCCCTAATCCAACCATTATGGCTTATGTCCTTTTTTAAAAAATTTATTTATTTTAATTGGAGGCTAATACTTTACAATATTGTAGTGTTTTTTTGCCATACATTGACATCAGTCAGTGAAGAGAGTACATGTGTTCCCCATCCTGAACCCCCCTCCCACCTCCTTCCCCATCCCATCCATCAGGGTCATCCCAGTTCACCAACCCTGAGCACCCTGTCTCATGCATTGAACTTGGACTGGCAATCTGTTTCACATATGATAATATACATGTTTAAATGCTATTCTCTCAAATCATCCCACCCTTGCCTTCTCCCACAGAATCCAAAAGTCTGTTCTTTACATCTGTGTCTTTTTTGTTATCTCGCATATAGGGTGATCATTACCATCTTTCTAAATTCCATACATATGTGTTAGTATACTGTATTGGCAAAACTCTATTAGCCTTTGCCCTGCTTCATTCTGTACTCCAAGGCCAAATTTGCCTGTTACTCCAGGTGTTTCTTGACTTCCTACTTTTGCATTCCAGTCCCCTATAATGAAAAGGGCATCTATTTTGGGTGTTAGTTCTAAAAGGTCTTGTAGGTCTTCATAGAACCATTGAACTTCAGCTTCTTCAGCATTACTGGTTGGGGCATAGGCTTGGATTACCGTGATATTGAATGGTTTGCCTTGGAAACAAACAGAGATCATTCTGTCATTTTTGAGATTGCATCCAAGTAATGCATTTCGGACTCTTTTGTTGACCGTGATGGCTACTCCATTTCTTCTAAGGGATTCCTGCCCACAGTAGTAGATATTATGGTCATCTGAGTTAAATTCACCCATTCCAGTCCATTTTAGTTTGCTGATTCCTAGAATGTCGACATTCACTCTTGCCATCTCCTGTTTGACCACTTCCAATTTGCCTTGATTCATGGACCTAACATTCCAGGTTCCTATGCAATATTGCTCTTTACAGCATTGGACCTTGCTTCTATCACCAGTCCCATCCACAACTGGGTATTGTTTTTGCTTTGGCTCCATCCCTTCCTTCTTTCTGGAGTTATTTCTCCACTGATCTCCAGTAGCATATTGGGCATCTACCGACCTGGGGAGTTCCTCTTTCAGTAACCTATCATTTTGCCTTCTCATACTGTTCATGGGGTTCTCAAGGCAAGAGTACTGAAGTGGCTTGCCATTCCCTTCTCCAGTGGACCACATTCTGTCAGACCACTCTACCATGACCCAACCATCTTGGGTGGCCCCACACGGCATGGCTTAGTTTCATTGAGTTAGACAAGACTGTGGTCTGTGTGATCAGATTGGCTAGTTTTCTGTGATTATGGTTTTAGTGTGTCTGTCCTCTGATGCCCTCTCGCAACACCTACTGTCTTACTTGGGTTTCTCTTACCTTGGACGTGGGGTATCTCTTCACGGATGCTCCAGCAAAGCACAGCCGCTGCTCCTTACCTTGAATGAGGGGTATCTTCTCATGGCTGCCCCTCCTGACCTTGAACATGGAGTAGCTCCTCTCAGCCCTCCTGCGGCCTGCAGCAGCCGCTCCTTGGAGGTGGGATTGCTCCTCTCGGCCACCGCCCCTGACTTCGGGCATGTGGTAGCTCTTTTTGGCCACCGCCCCTGACCTCAGGCCTTGGAGTAGGAAACAAAGCAGGGCAAAGGCTAATAAAGTTTTGCCAAGAGAACGCACTGGTCATAGCAAACACCCTCTTCCAACAACACAAGAGAAGACTCTACACATGGACTTCACCAAATGGTCAACACTGCAATCAGATTGATTATATTCTTTGCAGCCAAACATGGAGAAGCTCTATACAGTCAGCAAAAACAAGACCAGGAACTGACTATGGTTCAGATCATGAACTCCTTATTGCCAAATTCAGACTTAAACTGAAGAAAGTAGGGAAAACCGCTAGAACATTCAGGTACGACCTAAATCAAATCCCTTATGACTATACAGTGGAAGTGAGAGATAGATTTAAGGGACAAGATCTGATAGACAGAGAGGCTGATGAACTATGGATGGAGGTCTGTGACATTGTACAAGAGATACAGATCAAGACCATCCTCATGGAAAAGAAATGCAACAAGGCAAAATGGTTGTCTGAGGAGGCCTTATAAATAGCTGTGAAAAGAAGAGAGTGAAAAGCAAAGGAGAAAAGGAAAGATATTACCATTTGAATGCAGAGTTCCAAAGAACAGCAAGGAGAGATAAGAAAGCCTTCCTCAATGATTAATGCAAAGAAATAGAGGAAAACAACAGAATGGGAAAGAATAGAGATCTCGTCAAGAAAATTAGAGATATCAAGGGAACATTTCAGGCAAAGATGGGTTCAATAAAGGACAGAAATGGTATGGACCTAACAGAAGCAGAAGATATTAAGAAGAGGTGGCAAGAAAACACAGAAGAACTGTACAAAAAAGATCTTCATGACCCAGATAATCACAATGGTGTGATCACTCACCTAGAGCCAGACATCCTGGAATGTGAAGCCAAGTGGGCCTTAGAAAGCATCACTACAAACAAAGCTGGTGGAGGTGATGGAATTCCAGTTGAGCTATTTCAAATCTTGAAAGATGATGTTGTGAAAGTACTGCACTCAATATGCCAGTAAATCTGGAAAACTCAGCAGTGGCCACAGGACTGGAAAAGGTCAGTTTTCATTCCAATCCCTAAGAAAGGCAATCCCAAAGAATGCTCAAACTACCACACAGTTGCACTCATCTCACACCCTAGTAAAGTAATGCTCAAACTTCTCCAAGCCAGGCTTCAGCAATACGTGAACCATGAACTTCCAGATGTTCAAGCTGGTTTTAGAAAAGGCAGAGGAACCAGAGATCAAATTGCCAACATCCACTGGATCATCGAAAAAGCAAGAGAATTCCAGAAAAACATCTACTTCTGCTTTATTGACTATGCCAAAGCCTTTGACTGTGTGGATCACAATAAACTGTGGAAAATTCTTAAAGAGATGGGCATGGCAGACCACCTGACCTGCCTCTTGAGAAACCTGTATGCAGGTCAGGAAACAACAGTTAGAACTGGACATGGAACAACAGATTGGTTCCAAATAGGAAAAGGAGTACATCAAGGCTGTATATTGTCACCCTGCTTATTTAACTTACAAGCAGAGTATATGATGAGAAACGCTGGGCTGGAAGAAGCACAAGCTGGAATCTAGATTGCCGGGAGAAGTATCAATAACCTCAGATATGCAGATGACACCACCCTTATGGCAGAGAGTGAAGAGGAACTAAAAAGCCTCTTGATGAAAGTGAAAGAGGAGAGTGAAAAAGTTGGCTTAAAGCTTAACATTCAGAAAGCTAAGATCATGGCATCTGGTCCCATCACCTCATGGGAAATAGATGGGGAGACAGTGGAAACAGTGTCAGACTTTATTTTTTGGGGCTCCAAAATCACTGTGGATGGTGATTGCAGCCATGAAATTAAAAGATGCTTACTCCTTGGAAGGAAAGTTATGACCAGCCTAGATAGCATATTAAAAAGCAGAGACATCACTTTGCCAACAAAGGTCCGTCTGGTCAAGGCTATGGTTTTTCCAGTGGTCACGTGTGGATGTGAGAGTTGGACTGTGAAGAAAGCTGAGCGCTGAAAAATTGATGCTTTTGAACTGTGGTGTTGAGGAGACTCTTGAGAGTCCCTTGGACTGCAAGGACATCCAACCAGTCCATCCTAAAGGAGGTAAGTCCTGGGTGTTCATTGGAAGGACTCATGCTGAAGCTGAAACTCCAGTATTTGGCCACCTCATGTGAAGAGTTGACTCATTGGAAAAGACCCTGATGCTGGGAAGGATTCGGAGCAGGAGAAGGGGACGACAGAGGATGAGATGGTTGGATGGCATCACCGACTCGATGGGCATGAGTTTGAGTAAACTCTGGGAGTTGGTGGTGGACAGGGAGGCCTGGTGTGCTGCGATTCATGGGGTCGCAAAGAGTGGGGCATGACTGAGCGACTGAAGTGAACTGATACTGTTTTGGTGTTTTTCTTTCTGACTTACTTCATTCTGTATAATAGGCTCCAGTTTCATCCACCTCATTAGAACGGATTCAAATGCATTCTTTGTAATAGCTGAGTGTTACTCCATTGTGTCTATGTACCACATCTTTCTCATGCATTCATCTGCTGATGGACATCTAGGTTGCTTCCATGTCCTGACTATTATAAATAGTGCTGCGATGAACATTGGGGTACACATGTCTCTTTTCCTCGGTGTGTGTGCCCATAAGTGGGATTGCTGGGTCATATGGCAGGTCTATTTCCAGTTTTTAAAGGAATCTCCACACTCTTCTCCATAGTGGCTGTACTAGTTTGCATTCCCACCAACAGTGTAAGAGGGTTCCCTTTCTCTACACCCTCTTCAGCATTTATTGCTTGTAGACTTTTGGATAGCAGCCATTCTGACTGGCGTGAGAGGGTACCTCATTGTGGTTTTGATTTGCATTTCTCTGTTAATGAGTGATGTTGAGCATCTTTTCATGTATTTGTTAGCCATCTGTATGTCTTCTTTGGAGAAATGTCTGTTTAGTTCTTTGGCCCATTTTTATAGGGTCATTTATTTTTCTGGAATTGAGCTGCAGGAGCTGCTTGTATATTTTTTAGATTAATTCTCTCTCATTTACTTCGTTTACTATTATTTTCTCCCATTATGAAGACTGTCTTTTCACCTTGCTTATAGTTTCCTTTGTTGTGCAAAAGCTTTTAAGTTTAATTAGGTCCCATTTGCTTATTTTTGCTTTTATTTCCATTACTCTGGGATGTGGGTCATAGAGTATCCTGCTGTGATTTATGTCAGAGAATGTTTTGCCTATGTTTTCCTCTAGGGTTTTTATAGTTTCTGGTCTTACATTTAGATCTTTAATCCATTTTGAGTTTATTTTTGTGTATGGTGTTAGAAAGTGTTCTAATTTCGTTCTTTTACAAGTGGTTGACCAGTTTTCCCAGCAGCACTGTTAAAGCAATTGTCTTTTCTCCATTGTATAGTCTAGTCTCATTTGTCAAAGATCAGATGTCCATAGGTGCGTGGATTTATCTCTGGGCTTTCTATTTTGTTCCATTGATCTATTTTTCTGTCTTTGTGCCAGTACCATACTGTCTTAATGACTGTTGCTTTGTAGTGTAGTCTGAAGTCAGGCAGGTTGATTCCTCCAGTTCTTCTTCTTTCTCATGATTGCTTTGGCTACTCGAGGTTTCTTGTATTTCCATACAAATTGTGAAATTATTTGTTCTAGTCTCTGAAAAATACCACTGGTAGCTTGATAGGGATTGTGTTGAATCTATAGATTGCTTTGGATAGTATAGTCATTTTCACAGTATTGATTCTTCCAATCCATGAACGTGGTATATTTCTTCATTATTTGTGTTCTCTGATTTCTTTCATCAGTGTTTTATAGTTTTCTACATATAGGTCTTTTGTTTCTTTAGGTAGATTTATTCCTAAGTATTTTATTCTTTTCATTGCAATAGTGAATGTAATTTTTTCCTTAATTTCTTTTTCTGTTCTTTCATTATTAGTATGTAAGAATGCGTGGGATTTCTGTGTGTTAATTTTATATCCTGCAACTTTACTATATTCATTGATTAGCTCTAGTAATTTTCTGGTGGAGTCTTTAGGGTTTTCTGTGTAGAGGATCATGTCATCTGTAAACAGTGAGTTTTACTTCTTCTTTCCCAGTCTGGATTCCTTTTATTTCTTTTTCTTCTCAGATTGCTATGGCTAAGACTTCCAACACTATGTTGAATAGTAGTGGTGAGAGTGGGCACCCTTGTCTTGTTCCTAACTTTAGGGGAAATGCTTTCAATTTTTCACCATTGAGGATGTTTGCTGTGGGTTTATCATATATGGCTTTTATTATGTTGAGGTATGTTCCTTCTATGCCTACTTTCTGGAGGGTTTTTATCATAAATGGATGTTGAATTTTTTCAAAGGCTTTCTCTGCATCTATTGAGAAAATCATATGGTTTTTATTTTTCAATTTGTTAATGTGTTGTATCACATTGATTGACTTGCAAATGTTGAAGAATCCTTGCATCCCTGGGATAAAGCCCTCTTGGTCATGAGGTATGATCTTTTTAATGTTGTTGGATTCTGTTTGCTAGGATTTTATTTAGGATTTTTGCATCTATGTTCATCAGTGATATTGGCCTGTAGTTTTCTTTTTTTGTGGCATCTTTGGTTTTGGTATTAGGATGATGGTGGCCTCATAGAATGAGTTTGGAAGCTTACCTTTCTCTGCAATTTTCTGGAAGAGTTTGAGTAGGATAGGTGTTAGCTCTTCTCTAAATTTTTGGTGGAATTCAGCTGTGAAATCATCTGGCCCTGGGCTTTTGTTTGTTGGAAGATTTCTGATTACAGTTTCGATTTCTGTGTTTGTGATGGGTCTATTAAGATTTTCTATTTCTTCCTGGTTCAGTTTTGGAAAGTTATACTTTTCTAAGAATTTGTCCATTTCTTCCAAGTTGTCCATTTTATTGGCATATAGTTGCTGATAGTAGTCTCTTATGATCCTTTGTATTTCTGTGTTGTCTCTTGTGATTCCTCCTTTTTCATTTCTAATTTTATTGATTTGATTCTTCTCCCTTTTTTTCTTGATGAGTCTGGCTATTTTATTTATCTTCTCAAAGAACCAGCTTTTAGCTTTGTTGATTTTTGCTATGGTCTGCTTTGTTTCTTTTTCATTTATTTCTGCCCTAATTTTTATGATTTCTTTCCTTCTACTAACCCTGGGGTTCTTCATTTCTTCTTTTTCTAGTTGCTTTAGGTGTAGAGTTAGGTTATTTATTTGATTTTTCTCTTGTTTCTTGAGGTAAGAAACAAGTATTGCTATGAACCTTCCCCTTAGCACTGCTTGTACTGAATCCCATAGGTTTTGGATTATTGGATTTTCATTTTCATTCATTTCTGTGCATATTTTGATTTCTTCTGTGATTTGTTGGTTATTCAGAAGCATGTTGTTTAGCCTCCATATGTTTGTCTTTTTAATAGCTTTTTTCCCCCTGTAGTTGACATCTAATCTTATAGCATTGTGATCAGAAAAGAGGCTTGAAATGATTTCAATTTTTTTGAATTTACCAAGGCTATATTTATGGCCCAGGATGTGACCTATCCTGGGGAATGTTCCATGTGCACTTGAAAAAAAGGTGAAATTCATTGTTTTGGGGTGAAATGTCCTATAGATATCAATTAGTTCTAACTGATCCATTGTATCATTTAAAGTTTCTATTTCCTTGCTAATTTTCTCTTTAGTTGATCTATCCATAGGTGTGAGTGGGGTATTAAAGTCTTCAACTCTTATTGTGTTACTGTTAATTTCCCCTTTCATACTTGTTAGCATTTGCCTTATATATTGTGGTGCTCCTATGTTGGGTGCATATATATTTATAATTGTTATATATTCTTCTTGGATTGATCCTTTGACCATTGTGTAGTGTCTTTCTATGTCTCTTTTCACAGCCTTTATTTTAAAGTCTATTTTATCGGATATGAGTATTGCTATTCCTACTTTCTTTTGGTCTCTATTTGCGTGGAATGTATTTTTCCAGCCCTTCACTTTCAGTCTGTATGTGTCCCTTGTTTCGAGGTAGGTGTCTTGTAGACAGCATATATAGGGGCTTTGTTTTGTATCCACTCACCCAGTCTTTGTCTTGGTTGGGTCATTCAGTCAATTTACATTTAAGGTAATTATTGATAAGTATGATTCCATTGCCATTTACTTTGTTGTTTTTGGTTCGAGTTTATAAACCTTTTCTGTGTTTCTTGTCTAGAGAAGATCCTTTAGCATTTGTTGAAGAGCTGGTTTGGTGGTGCTGAATTCTCTCAGCTTTTGCTTGTCTGTAAAGCTTTTGAATTATCCTTCATATCTGAATGAGATCCTTGCCGGGTACAGTAAATCTGGGTTGTAGGTTTTTCTCTTTCATCACTTTAAGAATGTCCTGCCATTCCCTTCAGGCCTGAAGAGTTTCTGTTGAAATATCAGCTGTTATCCTTATGGGAATCCCCTTGTGTGTTATTAGTTGTTTTTCCCTTGCTGCTTTTAATATTTGTTCTTTGTATTTGATCTTTGTTAATTCACTTAATATGTGCCTTGGAGTGTTTCATCTTGAGTTTATCCTGTTTGGAACTTTCTGGGTTTCTTGGACTTGGATGGCTATTTCCTTCCCCATTTAGGGAAGTTGTCAACTATTATCTCCTCAAGTATTTTCTCATGACCTTTGTTTTTGTCTTCTTCTGGAACTCCTATGATTTGAATGTTGGGGCATTTGACATTGTCCCAGAGGTCTCTGAGGTTGTCCTCATTTCTTTTAATTCTTTTTTCTTTTTTCCTCTATGCTTCATTTATTTCCATTCTATCTTCCACTTCACTTATCCTATCTTCTGCCTCAGTTATTCTACTGTTAGTTCCCTCCAGAGTGTTTTTTATCTCATTTATTGCATTATTCATTACTGATTGACTCTTTTTTTATTTCTTCTAGGTCCTTTTTAAACATTTCTTGCATCTTCTCAATCCTTGACTCTGGGCTATGTATCTGTAACTCCATTTTGTTTTCAAGATTTTAGATCATTTTCACTATCATTATTCTGAATTCTTTTTTCAGGTAGACTCCCTACCTCCTCCTCTTTGGTTTGGTGGGCATTTATAATGTTCCTTTACCTGCTGAATATTTCTCTGCCTTTTCATCTTGTTTAGATTGCTGTGTTTGGGGTGGCCTTTCTGTATGCTGGTAGTTTGTGGTTCCTCTTTATTGTGGAGGCTCCTCCCTGTGGGTGGGGTTGGACGAGTGGCTGGTCAAGATTTCCTGGTTAGGGAAGCTTGCGTCAGTGTTCTGGCAATTGGAGCTAGATCTCCTCTCTCTGGAGTGCAAGGAAGTGTCCAGTAGTGAGTTCTGAGGTGTCTATGGGTTTGGCATGACTTTTGGCCACCTGTATTTTAATGCTCAGGGTTATGTTCCTGTGTTGTTGGAGAACTAGCTTGGTATGTCCTGCTCTGAGACTTTTTGGCTCTTGGTTGGAGCTTGGTTTCAGTGTAGGTTTGGAGGCTTTTGGATGAGCTCTTGTCAATTAATGTTCCCTGGAGTCAGGCATTTTCTGGAGTTCTCAAGTTTTGGATTTAAGCCTCCTGCCTCTGGCTTTCAGTCTTATTCTCATAGTAGTCTCAAGATTTCTCCATCCATATAGCACCAATGATAAAACATCTAGGTTAATGGTGAAAAGGTTCTCCACAGTGAGGGACACCCAGAGAGGTTCACAGAGTTACATGGAGAAGAGAAGAAGGAGGAGGGGGATAGAGGTGACCAGGAGGAGAAGAGGGGGAATCAAAAATGGAGGGCCATCTAGCCAGTAATCAATTCCCTATGTGCTCTCCACAGTCTGGAACACTCAGATAGGTTCTCAGAGTTCCATAGAGAAGAGGAGAGGGAGGAAGGAGATAGAGGTGACCACGAGGAGAAGAGGGAGAGTCAAAAGGAAAGAGACAGATCTAGCCAGTAATCAGTTCCCTACATTTTCTCCACAGCCCAGAACACCCAGAAAGATTCACAGATTTGTGTAGAGAAGAGAAAGGGGAGGGAGGAGATAGAGGTGACCTGGGGGAGAAAAAGGAGAGTCAAAAGGGGGAAAGAGCAATCAAGCCAGTAATCACACTCCTAAGTAAAAATAGGTACTGAAGATTGGATTCTTAAAGGTACAAAATTGATAACAAAAACCAAAAAGCAAAGGTTAAAAATCTGCAGTAGAGGTTAGACTCTCAAAAATACAATATTAAAAAAAACAAAACACAATCACAAAAATTACAAAAAATACATACATGAAATTTGCTTTAAAAATAGGGTCTTAAAAAAAAATAGGGTCTTTTTTTTTTGCAAGGTAATAGTAGGTTATAAAAATGAAAATTAAAGGAGTAATAAAGAACTTAAAGAAATTTTTTTAATTACAAAATGATAATAGTAAAATATATCTAGGAATTTCTCTGGAGCTGTTGAGGGCAGTGTGGGGTCAGTTCAGTTTCAGATAGTTCCTTGTTCCAGCTGATACTTCTTCTCAAGGTCTATAGGCCCTTTCCAATGTAGTCGGTGCTAACTACAGGGTTTTAATCTGTCACTTCCAGAGCAGTCCCCTCTTCTTTGTTTATTTTGGCTTCCTCTGTTTGCAAGTCTCTTCAGTGTCTAATTTCCACCCTGACACAAGGGGGCGAAGGTGGTCACTTATTTAGGCTCACTTGTTCAGTCATGCTGTGGGTGGGGGAGGAACGCTGGAAACAAATATCACTGGCGTGTGTAGGGAGTGCTCACAGTGTCTCGGCCACACTGGGTCTGCCCCCGCTCATGGCCTGTGCGCTTGCCCCGTCTACACTGCTCAGGCTCCAGGTTGCTCTGCAGGGGAGCTGTCTAAAGTGGGCCCTGGGTTGTGTGCAGGTCTAAACCACTCAGGTTCAGGTTCTCGGGTACTCCATAAAGGCACAGACTTGGTTGGGCCTGCGTTTCGTGCCCTTCCCAGGTGTGAGCGGCTCAGGCGACAGGTGCTTGGCAAGCGAGCACACTCTCCCAGCTGGGTGGTGCGTCTTCTCACCTCCCCGGTCCCTGCCCCTCGGTTTCCTGGGTGTGCTGGGAGGGCGCTACCTCAGGTGTGCTGTGTGTCTCCTCTGGGGAGCTGATCTCTAACTGCGACCCTCCTGGTGGATGTCAACCGTCCAGGATCCCAGGAAGACTTTGTTGGTAACTGGAGCCTGCTCCCAGTTTGGTGCAGGGTGCCGTCTCTGGGGCCGAGACGGCCCCTTGCCCTCTGGCTCTGGCTTGTCGCCAGCCTGCCTCTGGCAGGGGGAGGGCCGGTCTGCAGCCACCTCGCTCTCCTCTGGTATTCCCTCAATCCTTTGTTCTGTGAGCAGGCCAGGATGTGCCTCAGAGCTTTTCCCAGGAAAGTTCTTTTCTATTTTTTTTTTTTTCCCTCTCTGGCTATTCCAGTTTGGGTTGCTATCTCACGTCAGCTCCCTCAAACTGTCCTCAGGGCACTCAGTCCCAGTCCTCACCCTATGCATGCAGCCCGTACCTCCCTGTTCAGCGCCCGCTTACTGCTGGTGGATGAGAGTGTCCAGTCTACCTCTCTGCTGGGAGTTGTGGCTAGGCGCATAATCTGTGGGTTCTTTTTTTTTTCTCCCTGTTATGTTGTCCTCCAAGATTCCAAAACTCCCCCACAGAACCACTGGTGGGAGGGTTTCCTGGTATTTGGAAGCTTTTCCACCTTCATGACTCCCTCCCAGGAATGGGTCTCCATCCCTAACTCTTTTGTCTCTCTTTTTATCTTTTATATTTTGCCCTGCTGCTGCTGCTAAGTCGCTTCAGTCGTGTCTGACTCTGTACGACCCCATAGACGGCAACCCACCAGGCTCCCCCGTCCCTGGGATTCTCCAGGCAAGAACACTGGAGTGGTTTGCCATTTCCTTCTCCAATATTTTGCCCTACCTCCTTTCAAAGAGAATGGGCTACCTTTCTGAGTGCCTGGTGTCCTCTGCCAGTGTTCAGAAGTTGTTTTGTGGAACTTGCTCAGCATTCAAATGATCTTTTGATGAATTTGTGGGGGAGAAAGTGGTCTCCCCATCCTATTGCTCTGCCATCTTAGGACTGCCCCTGGCTTATGTCCTTTTAAAAAGGAGAAATTTGGACACAGACATGGGGAGAATACCATGTGAAGATGGAGGATTGAGTAATGCTTCCAATAAGCCAAGGAATGCCAGTGATTACCAGCAAACCACTATAAGCCAGGAAGAGGCAAGGAAGGATTTCCCTACAGGGTTTATAGGGAGCATAGCCTTGATGATACCTTAATTTCAGATTTGTAGTCTCCAGAACTAAAGACAATAAATCTCTATTTTATGCCACCCAGTTTGTGGTACTTTGTTATGGCAGCGCAAGGAAGCTAATGCACTAGGCTAGGAGATAGATATAACTAAGGAAAATACAATGATATGTATGCCTTGACAAAGATAAAAAGGAATAGAAAGATTCCCACAAACGGGGAATTAGAAGGATCCAGTGAATAAGGAGAGAAAAGTACTTAAATGTGAGATGACATATAAGCTTGGTCTTCTAGTGGCCATTGTAGTAATCTTATCATGATGGATCCTGATTCATTATTTCATCTTTGATTTGGGGTCCCCAAAATACTCAAGCCAGGAATAGTGTGGTGACATACACAATGGAAATCAGAAGTGATACTTTAGGAGTTTAAAAACATTTAAAGCGTAAACACATTCCCACTTGTTTTATATATGTTTATGATTTTTAATTGTTGGATATTCTCTGTTTATCAGGCCCTGAAGTTGGTATACGTTTGATTAGCATATTTGAATACTCATATTTCCTGGTGTTTATATATCAGGTTACAAAGGTGATCCACATGAAACCCCTGGGCTCATGTGCCCACCCAAAGATCAATTTGGAAAGGTCTAGTGTGGCTTTCTCTCTGCAGGTTTCAGTGGTTTTGATTTTTTGAGTTTTTCCAAACAGTATAAGACTCATTCTAAACAGATTTCTTACATGACTTTTAAGCTTACTTTTCTGTAAGATTCAAGTTCAGTATGTACACCCATACAAACTTTTAAGCTTTCATATCCTACTTTTCTGTAAGATTCAAGTTCAGTATCTATATCCATGCAAATACAGCTACACAAACTGATTTTGTACAAAAAATCCGGTACAGAGGGACCATAGGTCTCAGGGCAGATAAGTTTTCTAATGGAAGCTATAGTATGTACAGAATGTTACAGGTTATAACAAACTCCTGAATTTGGGATTAACTGGTTTAAAAATCAGTTTACCTATGACATATAACAAGAATTTTCACAACGTTGCAAACATAAAAAGTCACTGGTGTGGGAATATTTATCACAGCATATTTTTGATAGATATAATGGACTTTCCTTTTAACACATTCTGTTATGTTCTCATATATTTTTCTTTGAGTTCTTAGAAGAAAGTTGCTATACAAATTCTTGTTATTTTTATTGACTCCTATGTTACAGTGGAGCTAGATGAATAGAGTTTAAAGTCAAGTGTTGCTACATATTTCCAGGCCACTTGGCACCTCAAACATGTAAGCACTTTTTCTAAAAGAGAAGTGCGCTATATATTGATCTTATTCTGCCCCAGCATTTGGCAATTATATGAAGTTTTAAGCATCTCTTTAGAATTCCCAGCTTTTCCAGGGCCAATTTCTATTCAAGGTTTTTATAGCTGTTCTCTTATGACATTGATCATTCTAAGCATTTGAACATATTAACAGTCACATGTATCTTTGCGATGCATATTTTTTATTTGCTTGTCCAAGCTCATTCTTCAGATGGTAAATCTCTTTAGGTCAGTGAATGAGTATGTGATTTTTTTTTTATATTACTGTGCTTTGTCCACAGGTCATATTCAACTCATGTTGCTATGGCAAGAATAAAGCCAGCAACCAAACCTATAGCTCTCTCTGTCAAGGAGGGTTCTTTCCTTCTCCTTCTTCTTGCCCTACATTGATGCAAAGATTCTAGATCTCCACTCTCATGGATCTATGAAATGCTTGCTCCCTGTTTTACCATCTCTTCTCTCCTAAGGAGTATGTTAGTTTTCACCGTTTTCATCCCTTATCACAGAAGTAGAGAAGTGCTTCATTCTTTGTGGAGTCACATTCAGCCCACTGCACCTAGTCATCTTAACTTATTAGCATGTGTGTGTAGGGCACTAAGAAGAGGAAGAAGTTACAGGGATATTCTGCTCAGTATCCTGAATGTTCAAATATTATCTCTCAAGGAAATAGACTAAGAACCAGAACAGAGTTCTGATCTAGATATGTCATTTTCTCACTGGTGACCCTGAGCTAGTTGCTTCATCTATTGGAGCTTTAGTTTCCTAATCTATAAAATGGGAATAATAATACATTCTACTTGTCTTATGGGTATATTCATACAAATGCAAGGTAGAACTATTTGGGGGCCAGTGATCATGAAGCAGTCTTCAAGATGGTCAAAATATTTTTGTGTGTTCAGACCATTCTCTCCTATTGCCTGCCTCACACTTCAGCCCAATGTGGGCATCCCTTTTTCCTTGTTGATGCTTCTAGGACTGGAACGGGGCTTATTGCTCCCAAGAGAAGAAGGGCTGTGGTGGATTGAGCAGATATCCTCCTGAATAGCAAAACGCATGCCCATCAAGTCTGTGCTGCACAAAATAACTTGGTAGGATATACTGAAACAAATAAATATGGTATTATGAAGCTTTATCAGATTTAGGAAATAGTTCCTGGGGAATATCTCTATAGCATGTTCCTGAGTGGGTCTATGGTGTAGAGCTTCCTTTGAGAAAATAGCTTATATGCAGCAATTATTTTGTTGAACCACATGAAGTTGCAATAGTCAACCATTTTTGACCCCCAAAATGGCAATTATATGAAATTCAACCTGATACCTCTTCTTATCACCCCCTCCCCCCACAGTCTGGTGGGGATTATGGACTCAGACTGGTCCCAGGATTCTGTAGTCACGATGACATGATAACAATAAAATTCTGCCAAAGAGAACTCCTCAGTCAGTCAGTTCAGTTCAGTCCCTCAGTCCTGTCTGACTCTTTGCGACCCCATGAATCACAGCACGCCAGGCCTCCCTGTCCATCACCAATTCCCAGAGTTTACTCAAATTCATGCCCATTGAGTCAGTGATGCCATCCAGCCATCTCATCCTCTGTTGCCCCCTTCTCCTCCTGCCCCCAATCCCTCCCAGCATCAGGGTCTTTTCCACTGAGTCAACTCTTCACATGAGGTGGCCAAAGTACTGGAGTTTCAGCTTCAGCATGAGTCCTTCCAATGAACACCCAGGACTTATCTCCTTTAGGATGAACTGGTTGGATGTCCTTGCAGTCCAAGGGACTCTCAAGAGTCTTCTCCAACACCACTGTTCAAGAGCATCAATTTTTCAGCGCTCAGCTTTCTTCACAGTCCAACTCTCACATCCATACATGACCACTGGAAAAACCATAGCCTTGACCAGATGGCATAGCCAGACCTTTGTTGGCAAAGTAATGTCTCTGCTTTTTAATATGCTATCTAGGCTGGTCATAACTTTTCTTCCAAGGAGTAAGCATCTTTTAATTTCATGGCTGCAGTCACCATCCACAGTGATTTTGGAGCCCCAAAAAATAAAGTCTGACACTGTTTCCACTGTCTCCCCATCTATTTCCCATGAGGTGATGGAACCAGATGCCATGATCTTAGTTTTCTGAATGTTAAGCTTTAAGCCAACTTTTTTACTCTCCTCTTTAACTTTCATCAAGAGGCTTTTTAGTTCCTCTTCACCCTCTGCCATAAGGGTGGTGTCATCTGCATATCTTATTGATATTTCCCGGCAATCTTGAATCCAGCTTGCGCTTCTTCCAGTCCAGCGTTTCTCATCATATACTCTGCTTGTAAGTTAAATAAGCAGGGTGACAATATACAGCCTTGATGTACTCCTTTTCCTATTTGGAACCAATCTGTTGTTCCATGTCCAGTTCTAACTGTTGTTTCCTGACCTGCATACAGGTTTCTCAAGAGGCAGGTCAGGTGATCTGGTATTCTCATCTCTTTAAGAATTTTCCACAGTTTATTGTGATCCACACAGTCAAAGGCTTTGGCATGGTCAATAAAGCAGAAATAGATGTTTTTCTGGAATTCTCTTGCTTTTTCGATGATCCAGTGGATGTTGGCAATTTGATCTCTGGTTCCTCTGCCTTTTCTAAAACCAGCTTGAACATCTGGAAGTTCACGGTTCACGCATTGCTGAAGCCTGGCTTGGAGAAGTTTGAGCATTACTTTACTAGGGTGTGAGATGAGTGCAACTGTGTGGTAGTTTGAGCATTCTTTGGGATTGCCTTTCTTTGGGATTGGAATGAAAACTACCTTTCCCAGTCCTGTGGCCACTGCTGAGTTTTCCAGACTTACTGGCATATTGAGTGCAGTACTTTCACGGCATCATCTCTTAGGATTTGAAATAGCTCAACTGGAATTCCATCACCTCCACCAGCTTTGTTTGTAGTGATGCTTTCTAAGGCCCACTTGGCTTCACATTCCAGGATGTCTGGCTCTAGGTGAGTGATCACACCATTGTGATTATCTGGGTCATGAAGATCTTTTTTGTACAGTTCTTCTGTGTATTCTTGCCACCTCTTCTTAATATCTTCTGCTTCTGTTAGGTCCATACCATTTCTGTCCTTTATTGAACCCATCTTTGCCTGAAATGTTCCCTTGATATCTCTAATTTTCTTGACGAGATCTCTAGTCTTTCCCATTCTGTTGTTTTCCTCTATTTCTTTGCATTAATCATTGAGGAAGGCTTTCTTATCTCTCCTTGCTATTCTTTGGAACTCTGCATTCAAATGGGAATATCTTTCCTTTTCTCCTTTGCTTTTTACTTCTCTTCAGGAGACAGGGATCAAGACTATCCCCATGGAAAAGAAATGCAAAAAGGCAAAATGGTTGTCTGAGGAGGCCTTACAAATAGCTGTGAAAAGAGAACTCCTAGCTGTTACCAAAAAAATGTTTTCCTCAAATTTTGCAAATCTGCCATATGTGTTTCTTTAATTAAAAACAAAGACATGAAGTGTAGCTGCCACATGTCAGGCAGAAATCTGTTTATGCCTGGAATTAGTAAATATCAAGATGCCTCTTTACACTGACTGGCAAAAGCTGCAGAAGTAAAATACGTAAATAAAAAAGAACTCCTTGGCTAGGCGGGTGCATACTCCAAAGAGTATTAATTTGCATAATAAATAGTTCAATATTCAGGAGGTTATAAAATAGCAATTACTGCTGAGTTGCTATATTAGGGCTTGCTAACAAAAAAGACACTTAAAATGCAATAGTTTGCTCTCACAGTGGCATTCTCCTAAAATCTTTATTTTGAAACAAGATTTTATTTTTTAAAGTAGTTTTGAAATCCTTTGTACATTTCTTTGAAAGAAAAGCAGAAATATGCTAGCTAAAAACAAAAACTGATAAACAAATCTATGGGAAAAAAATCAGCCATTAATTTGTATCTGTTTAAAAAAAAAAAGAAAAAAATTAGCTGCTGAGGAGAGTGTTTTCCTCATGTAAGAAAGTACAGGGAGACCGGTGGGGAAGTGTGGAGTCAGACTGCAGTAGTAGGTGGTACACTCAGGCAGCGGGTAGAAACAGAAGTCATTACATGTTATGCCAATAGGAAGGTTGACTCCTGCTAAAACACCATCTGTGTTTTTAAAAATGACTCAAGTGTTCCAGGTATTGTGTATCCAAGTACAGTTTCTACTTGCTTTACATATTGTAAGCATTTAATATTGGAAAAAAAATATAGCTTTTTAAGTTGTCTTTTTTTCAGTAAATGTTATAGTTTTAATGCTCTTACACAGAACTTAATTTTTCAATAACATTGCTTTTAGAGTGTTACATGTGTATATATTACATTAAGCCATTTGATTAAATGTATATCTACACATATAAACCTATCTTTATAGGTTTATATTTGTTTCCTGGCTATGAAGAGAACATGGTGACATCAAGGAAGGTTGTATTTATACCAGTGTATCAGAGGAGATTCTTTTTAAAATGAAGCTCTTGGAGTTGGGACAGCTACATTTGTTAGGCCCCAGCAAAGGTTGACAGCTGGAAGGATGAGGAAAGGGAAGACCAAGAAAACATTCACTGAGTCCCTGTAGGGTGCTGGGAGCCGCGCTGAACAGTGGAAGGCTCAGTTATACAGTGTTAGGTTTACATTACACCCCAAAGTTAGCTACTTTGTCACAATGTTTTCAGCAGTTCCAGGGTTTAAAACTTCCCCAGATGCCAAACAAAGGGACAGTTTATCTTTTGGTGTGTAGAAGCTGCCCCTAGTTAAAGCACCATAATTATTCCCCCATCTCATTGGAAGATATATTTCCAATCATATTTTATTTTTATATTTAATGATCTTTATCAAACATTTTTAAAATATTTATATTATTTTGTTAAATTGTGTTATACTAATGCTTTTAAGGTCTTCCTAGGTGGCTGCTAGTGATAAAGAACCCACTGCCCAATTCAGGAGACACAAGAGAGGCTAGTTCAATCCCTGGGTCAGGAAGATCACTTGGAGAAGGAAATGGCAACCCACTCCAGTATTGTGGAGAATCCCATGGAGAGTGGAGCCTGGTGGGCTACAGTTAGTTCCTAGGTTAAAAAATTCAATTTATCTACTTCTTTGTTGCAGAGAATTGTGATAACATACTCAATAAAGGACTTTCAAATATTAAACACATTATAGTAAGATAAAATTGTACAAGAAAAGAGAAGTGGAGACACAATTTCAATGGGATAAAACAATCATGTAAAATTTGCAACTGTTTAAGAAGACTTGGTTGAATCTATTTTTCAGTGGATGACGGTAGGTGTAAAATCACTATGGCATTTATGTCCCACTGAATTCATTGAAAAGAGTGATGTAAAGTTGTATTTTAAAATGTCAATATTGCATCCTTTACAACTATTTCCACTTATGATTAATTTAAGATGTCAACTTGAAATGTATGAGGGACACACAGTTTTTCAAATTTATGGTCATTTTCTTCCACCTCCTTATATGTGTAGCCTCAAAGAAGACGCCCCTTGAAGGCTAAGACGTTAAAAAGTTTAGACTTCAGTTTATCTTCTTTTGACTATTAAAAAAAAAACCCAAAAAAAACTTCAGTTTTGGTACATTGTCAGGTGGAATGTAGCCAAACATGATTTCTTTACTTGTTTCTACCACCAGTCCCTGGCCTGGTTCTGCATCTGCTTATTGCCTCCCCATAGCACATGAAATCAAAGACAGTGTCTAGCTCAGCAGTAGCACTTTTGGCGTATTTAATAGTTTTATTTTAAAATTTTCTCAAATATTTATCTCTTTATGACCTGAAAGAGATTTTTGTCTATGATAGATTACTTGCTTAGAAGCTCAGCTCGTGTGTTCAAATAGATATAGGTGAATGACATTCCAGCCTTGTGCATTGTGCAAGCTGAGTGTGTCGTGTTCATCTGTTACCATGCCTCCTGGCGTCCTCTTGGTGACTCGGTGTCTCCTTTTCTTTACTAGGATGGGCATTTCCTCCACTGTCACATGTGAGAAAAAAATTCATAGAAGTCAGTGCTTTTGTTATAGCTTCTTTGTCCTTCCAGGTGCTATTTTTTTCCTAAGCCATTGTCAGTTGAGTCCTCTTTAAGTTGATCACTTTTACTCTGTATTAAAAGATAACTAACACTTGGTCCTTGTGTCTCTTTGAAGTCTTGATACTTCCAGGTCTTCATTCTATATTCTATTTGCTTATATTTCACATTTTGTTCTTTGAAATCACTATCAGTTTTAAACTGATACCTCCTAAATATAAATGCAAAGTTATTGAATCCATAAAAGTTGTTTGGCAGATCTGGTCTAACTTAGAGTTGTAATTCAGCTTTATTACAAAAGAGAGGTCTCTGATGCCATCATTAAAAACCTTTTGAGCTCCTTGAATCATTAGATAACAACCACTATTACACAGTGGAATCAGCTTCATTTTTTAAAATTTAGTATTATTTTATTTTTAAAAGCTTATTTTATTGAAATATAGTTTACAATGTTGTGTTAATTTCTGCTTCAGAAATTAACTGAATCAGAGTGATTCAGTTACACATATACATACATTCTTCTTATTATTTTCCATTATGGTTTATCACAGGATACGGGTATAGTTTTCTCTGTTGTACAGAAGGACCTTGCTGTTTATACATCCTATATATAGTAGTTTGTATCTGCTAGTCCCTAAACTTCATTACTTAGATTAGTGACCTTAGCACATTTCCTGTTTAGTTCAGAAACTTCTGGATTGTGAATGTGAAGATGATCTAGTAACATAATACTGAAGGACGTGAAAAATAAAAGGGCCATCAAACATCAAAGACAGATTTTCTATTAGCCCTGCTAACAAGCTACTCTTCTCTCTCTTTACACCACAAAATACCTTGTGAAGAGGTGATGGCAGTAGAATGAGCAGAGTTAAGAGAAGCGCTAGTGCACTAGGATACGCTGGTAGCCTGCACGAGATGTTAAAATAATGAAATAATTTTGCATCAGTTGATAGACAACCACTGGCCCAGCCCCAAGTGCTCCTATCTCACCTCTGTTCCTGAGCTTCCTTGGCTTCAATCTGGACTCCTACACCCACCCAGGATATGGGAATTAACTAGGTAGACCCTGATAGGACAGCTGGTCTCACGATCCTGCTCCAACACATTGAGCAGCATCTGTTCTCATTGGTCACTACCTAGAACTTTAAGTTGCTAAACATTTAAAATACTATCCATGGTTAAAAGTATTGTTTTATACTCTTGAACTTGATTTTTAGTATTGTTTTATACTCTTGAACTTGATTTTTGGCCCTTTGCCTTTTTCTTTCTTTGCAGAACTGTTTGGCCCAATTTTTCACAGTTTGAAAATAGGATAAGCCCAGGGTTGATAGCATATACTTGATTTATGCACATTTTCATGCATTTGCTACTTGTTCCTTAGTTACGTGTTTCATGATGGTGGTGTCACTGTTTTTCTACACCATAATTTCCCTGGGCACTTCACTGCTCCTTCATCACACAGGAAACTGTAAGGGTCAGTGATCTTCGGTGCCACCACTTCCATTTCCTCATTACAAAAATTGACCTTCTTTCTGTTGTTTGAAAGGGCTCAGGCCACTGTCATTCAGATTTCAGGACCGTTGAACAATAATAACAGTATAGGAGGAACAGGCAACCACCGCAGCAGCTGGGCATTGTGCTCTCTTCCTGGAATCCATTTTGGTTTTCTTAGGCTAGCCAGCAGGCGCTGTTTGCTGCCTTTCGCAGGCATTATATTTTACAGTAATTCCCTACTTGTCATTAAGCCATTTAGTTGTATTAGAGAATTGTGCTCTACTCTGTGAATATTTGCCAAGGTTCTTGTGCTTTCTAGGCAATTTCATATTCATACTCACATCATGCAACTCTACATGTACAACTAGTATCACAGAAAAATGAACTAATTAGTAAGCCCTGTAAAACTACCAGTTGCCTTCTCATCATCTATGAATTTGGTGTGTGTGTGTGAGTGTGTGTGTGTGTGTAAGGGATACTGATGTGAAACTAGTTCAGAAATGAAAAAATAAAAGCACCAACAAAAATTAAAACCAGACCTCTCAGTTTTTTCTTCAGAGTGTTTCATCTGTTTATTCTTTCACTTTCATCTACTGAAATCCCACTGAATTTCATCTACTGAAATCCCACTGAAACCACTTTCTGTATATCTAGTTGCTCTTTGAAGAGGAATTTTATGCATTGGAAATACGATGTTAGAATTCAAAATTATCATTATTAACTTAAAAGTAATAACCTCTAAGTACTAGGCAAAATTTCTATCTCAGTAGTACAAATTATGTTTATGATAAAATACATTATTGTAGCTTAGATATTATCCCATACAATCAGAAGACAATTCACTAACTTTTTGTATTTTTAAAAGGCAGTTGTATCATTTTTCCTATTCAGATGAATGTACAGTCTAAGCATATAATTTAGTGCTGTTCTTTTAAAAACAAGAATTCCTTAAAGTTTAGAATCATGGAATCAGGATCTCTTAGGTTCCTTTTTTTTTCTTTCAAAAACCATCTACTATATGCCACAGAGTATGTCAAAGATTCATAGAGTAGAAGACATTCCCTAACCTTAAAGGATTTTTAAGTTTATGTTTTGCAACAATCTTTTTCTAAAAGTGTTAATTTTATAATTTACTTTGAATGGAACACAATAGCTTTGGGATTTAAATGACAAATAATTGTTTCTATCACAGAATGTTGTATACTTAAAAGTGGATAGTTAGCTGACTGAACAGCAAGGCTGTGATACCAAATGAAATATCAACCAGAAATCAGTTTTCAAAGAATTTTAACTTTCTGAGACTTTAATTGAAGGCTTAGAAAAATAATTTTAATGGGTAATTGCAACCTGTATTTGTAGGTAACTAATTTCATTCCAGATTTTCTTCATAAAAAATCTTAAAAGTATAGTTTTATGGTGAAAGGAAACTGAAGATTTTATTTATGATGTCATAAAAATGTATTATTTTTTTAAATATAATCTTTAAGTTTCTAAACATGTTGTATTAATACATCGGTTCATCTTTTATTTAAACTGTTTAATAGTTTGCTAATGCAGTTTACTTTAATGGCACCCAGTATAATGATTTGCTAATAATTATTCAAATATTACTTCTAGCCAAGAAACTCCTTTTATATATACATTTTGTACTGCTTGTGTTAATGTGTGTGAGAGCTTAGTTTAGGCAATTCTGAACACCATTAGCATCTCTTATTTGAAATGGGGCTTTAGAATACAAAAATATAATAATTTCCCTGAATAAAAAAAGAATTAATTATGCAGCCTGAGGAGAGAAATAAGGAGCAAGCAGGTGTAACACAGGCCCAGGAGGAAACAGGCACATGTGCAAGCGTACTGCAACTCTTTCTGTGACTAAGAAAGAAAAAGAAGTCATACATTTCATATTTCTAGGAGAGTAGTTTTTTTTATCAAGTCAAGGAAATCCAGTACATGTCTGTATCCAGATTCTGTATATGGCCTAACTGAGCCAAGGATTTAGAAATAGCTTATTCTGTGGCCAGAATCTTGTGATTTTCACCAACTGATTTGCACTGTTGGTGGAATTTCCTGACCAAGGCTTTTTATATGAACCAAGGGGTTTCCCAGCTGAAGGAAAATGAGGCAGTTAAACCTCCACATCCTAGTCACAGATTTTGTCATAATGACCATTGGCAGCAAACAAGATTTCAGTGGGCTCCAGCAATGCCAATCAGAAGCCACTTCCCTTTGGGTTGACAGAAGCATGAGAGGAGATTTCCTTAGAATAGAACTTGTACCTTTAATACCATTTCTTATAAGAGAAGAAGAGTATACACGTGGGAAAGAAGATCTCACTGATTTTTAGATAAAGGTTGGTTCCCCCAATCTGAACATTTCAATTGATTGGTCTTTCTTGAAATAAAGGCTTCCAGCATCATTTATTTGTTATCAACAGTGTGTAAATTAGTTTGAATTCATTTAAGATAAGATTCTCTGCCATGGTTATCAGTTGTGAGCCGATAATATCATTCTCTAAAAAAATTCTGAAAACCAAGGTTGTTTTCAATTTACTGTTTTCAATTTTTCCATTGTGCCCCAGATTACTTGTATGAGGGGAAAGTAGGATTGCCTGAACAATAGTGGGGATATTTTGGTTGCAAGAATGGAGGAATTAACTAAAGTACATTAAAAGCACTTTAAAAATGGAAATGCAGATTAATTTTTTTCCTAGGAGACATGCTCAGAAATTTGCAGTGATAGGACTAAATGCCTTGGATTATATTATCAATTCTCTTGACAAAGCAACTTTAATCTAGAGCTGGAAATACAATGTTGTAAGAAAAATACTTCTTTCGACTTGCACTGAATGGAAAGAGCACCCCCACCCCTGCAAAGCCACAGAAGTGAGAAAGCTGCCTTATTTTCTACATCTCACTATGCAAAGAACAGTTTTCTTCCTTTGTTTTAAGGCTGCTAATACCTTCATTCCCAAAGGAGGACACTGTCCAAGGGGTAGAAGTTAGTCATTTTCCCCTGGAAATTATTGCTTTCTTACATATTCATACAAATTCAAATACTTGGCTCTTCATTCTTGTTAGCTCTGACCAAGAGTGTGTATTATTTACTGTAAAGCAGATTCTTGAGTCTTTGTTAATCTGTAAAATAATTCACCATAACTAAAGGCCTTATGCCACCCTGTCCTTAGTTACCACCATTAAAATATTTCTCCAGGATGAAAAAGAACAGTACTTTCTCAGATGACTCTGCTCATGAATAAAGTGATTCTTATATTTTTGTTAAAAACTGTGGCAAAGTTAATAGTAAAATGACTGTTGTCAAAGACTGCCTAGAGTCAAATCATACTTTAAACACTACTGTTCCAAAATAAATATTTCCTATTTATAGATTAAGCCCACATCACTGGCATTCTGCATGGCTTTTGTAGGAAGGCAGCACCACTTTAAATACATCAAAAATTTCTATGCTAAACAAAACAAAATATCAGAAATGCTGCCTCCAGATGGATTTATCCAAGTATAAATACTGTTGGAATAATAAACACTGATATCTGAATAGAGAGGGGAAAATTAACAGATGAAGGGAAAATTCTTGAATGATTTTTTAAGATGCACTTGTATCATATCATCTTATTTAACCAGCCTAACGAACTTGTGAAGTTTCAGTCAAGAAATGAAATGTGGGGGCTTCCTGGGTTGTGCTAGTGGTAAAAAACCTGCCTGTAAGTGACGTAACAGACACAGGTTTGATCCCTGGATTGGGAATGTCCCCTGGAGGAGGGCATGGCAACCCACTACAGTATTCTTGTCTGGAAAAGAACATGGACTAAAGAGCCTGGCAGGCTACAGTCCATAGGGTCTCAAAGAGTTGGGCATGACTGAAGTGATTTAGTGTGCATTATAAGATATGCAAACTAATTTGTTACAGAAGTGTTGCATAAAAATGAAAGCAGGAGGTGGGGAGAGGGTTGAGAGAAGGATTACAAAGAGATGGGCATGAGGAAACTTTTCAGGTTGATGCAAATGTTCATTATCTTGATTATGGCGATGGCTTCACAAGTATGTACGTAGGTCAAATCTTATTAAATTGTTTGCTTTAAATAATTACTGTATATTTTAAAATTATGTATTAATAAGGTTATTTTAGATTTTAAACCCCCAAAAGGTAAAGCAAATGTTAGAGCTATTAAGAATGGTGCCCAGTGGTGGCAGTTGGCTCTAGTTTAGTTTAAATATAATTGCCTTCCTCATTTCATTCTTGATTAGTACCTCTGGAATTGGGAGACTGGAAATAAGCAGAAAATGCAAGATTGCCTCATAAGAGATATTTGAAAAATGACAGCAAAAATGAAAAGCAAACAAACAAACACAACAACCACCAAAACCCTCCCTTTCCTTGATTTTCAGAAAAAATAAAATGTATAGGAATTCCAAGAGTTTAGAGAGATGAGGAACAATCTATCTGATAATTTGCATATTTGTGAATTTGCTTTTTTCATCATGTAAAAGCAGATGAAACAAACATTTTTAGCCTACTAGATGGTGTGCTGGGGGAAATAGTAATAGTTTCTGCCTTTTAAATGTTCATCGTCAGCCTAAAGAGTGGCAAGCATAGGCAGAAGGAGTTCCATCTTAAAAAGGACTGTGAGGAATACTGAAACCAGAGAGCCACAGGGTTTGACACACTCAGGAAGCATAGCAACAGTGGGGATCAGGCTGACTGCTCCCAGTCCTGGCAGCTGTGTCACCCTGGCATGGATTCCTCGAGTAATGTGGGCACCGTATCAGCTGTCTCTGCACCTCATTTTTTTCAGCCTTCTTTTTTTGTGTATTGCTGTGCTTAGTCGCTCAGTCGTGTCCGACTCTTTGCAATCCCATGGACTATAGCCCACCAGGCTCCTCCTCCCATGGGGTTCTCCAGGCAAGCATACTGGAGTGTGTTGCCATTTCCTTCTCCAGAGGATCTTCCCAACCCAGGGATCAAAACCCAGGTCTCCCGCATTGCAGGCAGATTCTACCATTCTGAGAATGGTAGAGAGCTGAGCTACCATTTCGTGTTCATTAGTCACAGGAATATTGTGCAAATCGAGGAGATGTCTCTAAGTGCTTCAGCCTAAAACAAATGCAAAAATAACTGTGAGGTTCTAAGAAGTCCATACTTTCCTTTTACATTTGAAAAATAATGAAAACAATCTCATTATTTAAGAGCAGATAGCAAAACATATTTGTGGTTTGGTTTCAGGTCCTCGTGGAAAGTGCAAATAAGAAAGCTGTTATATAAACAAATAAAAATGAGCAATAGTTTTTCAACAGTTAAACCAGAATTTAGAATACATCTCTTAATTGTTTTAACCTGAAAGAACTATATTTTGGGGACAAACTGCAAGATTCAAAAAATGGGAAAGGTCTTCTAGGAATTATTTCTAGTCAAGAAGAAGTAAGTTCAGGGTCAGATGGCCTCTCAACACTCATTGCTGATTGCTAGAGTGATGATAGCTGACATTTGTGTGCCTGTGTGCTAAGTCACTTCAGTCATGTCTGACTTCGCAACTCTATGGACTGTAGCCCACCAGGTTCCTCTGTCCATGGGGTTATCCAGGCAAGAATACTGGAGTGGGTTGCCATGTCCTCCTCCAGCTGACATTTACTGCAGGCCTATGTTGCACCAGGTAGTTTGTTAAATCTAATTTAATCCTTGTAACTGCACTACAAGTTAGATGCTGTTATTATCTCCATTTTGGAAAGGAGGAATGGAAGTGTAGGTAGTTTACTGACCTGCTAAGACCACACAGCTAGTGAAGACATAGACAGCATTTAACTCAAGATCTGCCTGGTTCTGGATCCTCTGCTCTTAAACATAAACTCAGCACCTCAACCCTATGACTTTCAACTCCAAAAGTAAAACAGTTCTGTTTTGCTAAGGGCCAAGTTCCAAGTGCCTCACAAAATCTCTGTCACTATATCTTCTATTTCCCTAGCCCTTATCTTTCGTCTCACCAAATACCATTATTTGCATGTGTATTTTGAATGTGGTAACCAGATACATTTAGAAAAAAATCTTGGTCTGAAAGTGGTGACAGGACACACTCTAAGTACAGTTGGCAGCACTCTGTTCCCAACTCACCACAAAGAACATACGAACTCTTTGTGCCTGACACTTTACACAATATGCTCCTTGGCTTTAAGAAAACATTATTTCATGTTCTTACTCTAATCAGTCTTGTCTGCCAGTCTCGAGAACTGAGAGGTTCATTGTTATATGCAGCTGTCATTTGTTCCATCTCCCAGCTCTCTCTGCCTTCAATATCTTTGTGGTATTTAGTGAAAGTAATTTTCAGTTGGAAATCTTCTGCCCTTTCAGTAAGTGCAAGTATAGCACTTCATCAATGGCCAAAGAATTCTGAGCTATCTGGGATGTATCAGGACAGTTGATAAAACCTCACGGAGCAACCTATGATAGTACATCCCATCATAAATTAAAAAAAAAAGGCAGAAAGGGCCTTTGTCAGTGTTTATCTGAAGCGCTTTTATTCTTTGCCCTTGATTTCCTCTTCAGAAAATTGATGCGCCCTTAAATTGAAGCAAGAGGCTTGACAGGTGATGGTTAGTGTGATAACTGCTCAGATTTCATCAGCCAGTGTTTTTCTGGTGGTGCAATTGTCGGAACTTTCAGCTAGATTACCTGTCATCCACTACATCAGATAAAAGAGGCAGAGTTGAAAGATGCAGTTTTGCCACCGTACCTTATAGGAAATGAAAAGTGCAGGTGTGGTAACGGTAGCAAGAAAGAAGTACAATTATTTTCTAATCAGGCTATTTCTTTGAGAAATTTGGTGCCTAAATTTGCAACCATTGGGCAAAACTGTTGCTGAATTTGCATTGTTAAATTAACAGAAAAGAAATGAAAAGAACTGTCATACTGTAGGTAGTGCTACAAGCTGTCTTCTCGATCCATTTTATTTGTTCACAAAATGAAGTAGTCATAGTTTATTTTTAGATACAAGAAAAATGTTCCTATTTTGGATACATCTCAGTATACTGATGTGGAGCCTGTATTTTGATCTGCTGTTAAGCTGTTTGAAACTGTTAAAGGAGACATTATTCTACACAAAGTTTTATGGAAAAACTTTGCAGATAGAAACATTGGAGACAGCACATTTTGGAGGAATTGTTTGGAGGCCATGTAGTCAGAATACTTTTGTGACAGATATTTTTTTTCAGATTTTAAAAGCAACATAGGGTGGTAAATCAAAATAGGAAAGATTCTGGATAAATGTATTTTTGTGAGATTATATTGTGGACTGTTTCCTGAACATCTGATTATACAGAATGAACTAATCTCATTCCTTTAAATCTGTCATTCTTAAGAAGACAAGCAAGTATTTGAATACAGTTTTCTCATGACAAATGGAAATTTTTTTTACCTGGAAAGTAAAAGGGGCACCTTGTTTCCTGATAGGGTGAGAGACAGGTATATATTGTGATCTTACCACATTAAATCTCCACTAGAAAAGACAATTTTTCAGAGTTGTCTACAATTACCCATGATCACTTATTTTCCAGAGTCAAACTTAATATCCAAATCTGACTTTCAGACAATGAACAACTGTTTCTTGTTGGGACAAATTAAAGATTTTACATAGCCCAGTCACATGGTTAGACCTGTTTTCAATTTAGTTGCATGTAGTCATCAGAGTAAATCTTACCAGAAAATCTTTATCCTCACATTGTGGAGCCTCTAGTTTAGTTTGTTAAATATTAATCTAATACGGGCAAGAGAGTTCCAGAAAAACATCTATTTCTGCTTTATTGACTATGCCAAAGCCTTTGACTGTGTGGATCACAATAAACTGGAAGATTCTAAAAGAGATGGGATTACCAGATCACCTGACCTGCCTCTTGAGAAATCTGTATGCAGGTCAGGAAGCAACAGTTAGAAAAGGACATGGAAGAATAGACTGGTTCCAAATAGGAAAAGGAGTATGTCAAGCAGTATTGTCAGCCTGCTTATTTAACTTCTATGCAGAGTACATCATGAGAAACGCTGGGCTGGAGGAAGCACAAGCTGGAATCAAGATTGCTGGGAGAAATAGTAATAACCTCAGATATGCAGATGACACCACCCTTATGGCAGAAAGTGAAGAACTAAAGAGCCTCTTGATGAAAGTGAAAGAGGAGAGTGAAAAAGTTGGCTTAAAGCTCAACATTCAGAAAACTAAGATCATGGCATCCAGTCCCATCACTTCATGGCAAATAGATGGGGAAACAGTGGAAACAGTTTATTTTTTTGTGCTCCAAAATCAGACTTTAAATCAGACTTTAAATCAGACTTTAAATCAGACTTTATTTTTTTGTGCTCCAAAATCACTGCAGATGGTGACTGCAGCCATGAAATTAAAAGACGCTTACTCCTTAGAAGAAAAGTTACGACTAACCTAGACAGCATATTAAAAAGCAGAGACATTATTTTGCCAACAAAGCTCCATCTAGTCAAGTAGTCATGTATGGATGTGAGTTGAACTATAAAGAAAGCTGAGCACCGAAGAATTGATGCTTTTGAACTGTGGTGTTGGAGAAGACTCTTGAGAGTCCCTTGGACTGAAGGAGATCCAAGCAGTCCATCCTAAAGGAGATCAGTCCTGGGTGTTCATTGGAAGGACTGATGTTGAAGCTGAAGCTCCAATACTTTGGCCACCTGATGTGAAGAACTGACTCATTGGAAAAGACCCCGATGCTGGGAAAGATTGAGGCTGGGAGGAAAAGGGGACGACAGAGGATGAGATGGTTGGATGGCATCACTGACTCGATGGACATGAGTGTAAGTAAACTCCAGGAGTTGGTGATGGACAGGGAGGCCTGGTGTGCTGCAGTCCATGGGGATGCAAAGAGTCAAACACAACTGAGCGACTGAACTGAACTGAAACGAATATGCGTAGTAGATACATTTTGCCATGTCATCTCTAAAGTTCCCCTTTCTCTGTTTTATTTGGAGGTAGTTTGCTGTACTAGAATGGCAGAGGCAGAACTATGGCGACCACACACAATGATGATCAAGGGTTTGGGGTGTGCTTGGAGAAGTCTAAGATCATATGCACCAAATTGGAAAAATTTGTTGACTCCAAGAAGAGTGACTGGGAAGAGGAGCGAGGCAGATGATTAACTTTTACTTTATATGTCTCTGTATGGTTGGACTCAAATAAACTTTGTAACCAAAAATTAGTAATAAAATACATTTGAAACATTTTTTAAAACATATACAGTCTTATAAATAGATAGCTTAGCTTTAAATACTGGCTCCTCTATTCTCCAGCTATGCAATTTGGGATTAGTAATTTTTCTTCTTAGAGCCTCAATTTCCTCATCTACACATGGCATTAATGATAATATGCAGATTCTAGACTTATTAGAGGATTAAATTATATAATCCACATGAAGTGCTCTGCACGCTGAAACTAAACAGTAAACATCAACTTTCTGGAATAAGGAGGCCTAAATATCTATTTGATATATAGAGTGTTTCTCAAGTAAAAAAATTTAAATGTCTTTGAGCTTGCTTTTTTCTTATAAAGTGGGCTTATTAGAAGTAATGGTATCTGAGGCTCTTGTTCTAATATTTCATAATTACTTTTAAATGTAGTTGGAAGAGTGTACATGCATGTTGACTCCATGGCAAAAGACTCAAGTTGAGATCTTAGTCTATCATGTATGTCCTCATCACAACATTAGGTTGAATATTATGTCTGGGAATAACATTCCTTTAGACAGTCACAGCCTAGATGTGACCCAGTAGGTGGTTCAGAGCTGCTTTAGATGATACTTGCCCACAAAAAAATCTCTATCTCAGTTAAAATGAACACCTCAGTATCTCTTCTTTCCTATTTTCATGTATTTGAAGTACAAAGTCTCTAACAGTCTAAGAAGAAACCTGAGGATGGGGAGATGGTGTGATGGATTGGGAGACTGGGATTGACAAATATACACTACTATGTATAAAGTAGATAACTTATGAAAACCGACCATATAGCACAGGGAACTCTACTCAATGCTCTGTGGTGACCTAAATGAGAAGGAAATCCCCAAAAGAGGGGATATATGTGTACATATAGCTGATTCACTTTGCTGTAGAGTAGAAACTCATACAACATTGTAAAGCAGCTAGAATACATTGGCCACCTGATGAGAAGAGCCAATTGGAGGTGGATCTGTATCACAAAATACTACTTAACAATAAAAAGGAACTATTGATACAACTTGTCTTGAAAGGTGATGTTGCCATGTTACTATATTTTGGCCCATGGGACAAATATATATATATATACCTTTAAAGGAGCCTTTAACCTTCCTGCTGGCTGGAATGTGAATGTGGTTGCTGGAGCTCAAGGTAATATCTTCGTCCACCTGGTTTGAACTATGTATAGGAGAACCACAAAGTAGAAAAAGACTGGGAGTCCAATGATACCAGCCTGACCTACTTACCCATGGGTCTCTTTTATTTGAGAGTAAAATAAGCAATACATGTAAAGTCGTCTTTATTTGAGGTTTTCTGTCATTGCAGATGAATCCAAACTTATTAGACACAGATGCTAAGACAGAAGAAACAGAAAGAAGGGTGGTATAACTAGGGGAGAGTAGCAAGGAGAGAGTTGTATAAATGAAGTGCAAGAGGTAGCTGAGCAGGGTAAGAGTCGAGTTTTGTTCAAGGTATGATGGAAAACCATTTTGGAAAGCCATGTTTTGAGGACAGTGCATGATCTAATTTGCATTTTAAAAATTTACTTTTGTTTGCTGAATATGGCAAGTGGTGAAGCATGGCATATAATTATAAGGCTACTGACATATTCTAAGCAAGGGAAACAGAGAAGTTGATAGATTTGGAATAGTCTTTAGAGACAGGATTCATTAGACGTGCTGCAGGATTATGTTGTTGTTGTTGAGTTGCTCTTTCATGTCCGACTCTTTGCAACCCCATGGACTGCATCACTCCAGGCTTCCCTATCCTTCACCATCTCCTGGAATTTGCTCAAGCTCATGTCCATTGAGTCAGTGATGCCATCCAACCATCTTGTCCTCTGTCATACCCTTCTCCTCCTGTCTTCAATCTTTCCCAGCATCAGGGTGTTTTCTAATGAGTTGGCTCCTTGCATCAGGTGGCCAAAGTATTGGAGTTTCAGCTTCAGCATCAGTCCTTCTAATGAATATTCAGAATTGATTTCCTTTAGGATTGAATGATTTGATCTCCTTGCAGTCCAAGGGACTCTCAAGAGTCTTCTCTAACACAAGTTCAAAAGCATCAATTCTTTGTTGTTTAGCCTTCTTTAAGGTCCAGCTATCACATCCATACATGACTACTGGAAAAACCATAGCTTTGACTATATGGACTTCCTGGGCTTCCCTGATAGCTCAGCTGTTAAAGAATCTGCCTGCAATGCAGGAGACCTTGGTTCAATTCCTGGATCAGGAAGATCCCCTGGAGAAGTGATAGGCTACCCACTCCAGTAGCCCATTCTTGGGCTTTCCTGGTGGCTCAGAAGGTAAAGAATCCATTTGTGATGGGGGAGACCTGAGTTTGGTCCCTGGGTTGGGAAGATCCCCTGGAGGAGAGTTATGTTAGAATGTTAATAACAGAAGAACTAAAATAATATAATAGATTTGGACAGATAGATAGTGATGGGGACCTATTTGGCCTCCATGCAGAGATGTCAAGTTGGCAGTCAGACATCTTAGGCCAGAGTTCTGGGAGAGGTCACACAGAGATTAAAAGGGATTGGCACATGGCTGGACCTGCTCATACTGGGACTATGTATAGTGAGAAGGAAGAAGGAATCCTAGAGCACAGGCTTACATAAGAGCAAAACAGAGAGTCCCCATAGGGAGGCAAGAGGGGGTGATCAGGGAAGTTTTACCTCAGAAAGACCTATGATGAAAGATTAAGGGTGAATGGGGATGTCAGGCAAACTGGAATAGGGTGATAATGGAAGTATTCCAGCCGCAGAAAATAACATGTTGAACAGCACAAAAGCATTCAAGGGACGGAAAGAAGTTGTTAGTGATGGAACAGAGTAATGGTGGAGGAGGTAGGGTTGGAAGTTGGGGTGAAGGTGGCTGTTGAGGTCAAAGACAGACAGATGAGCAAGAGTCAGATTTTGGAAGGGATAGTAAGGAATTTGAGCCTCATCCTTAGAGTACTATGTGTGCTTAGATGCTCAGTAGTGTCCAACTCTTTGCGACCCCATGGATTGTAGCCCATCAGGCTGCTCTGTCCTTGGGGATTCTCCAGGCAAGAATACTGGAGTGGGTTGCCATGCCCTCCTCCAGGGAATCTTCCCAACTGAAGGATTGAACCTAGGTCTCCTGCACTGCAGGCAGATTCTTTACCACCTGAGCCACTGGGGAAACCCAAGAATACTAGAGTGGATAACCTACCCCTTCTCCAGGGTGTCTTCCTGGCCCAGGAATCAAACCAGGGTCTCCTGCATTGCAGGCAGACTCTTTACCAGCTGAGCTACCAGAGAGGCCCAAAGTGAAAGTGTTAGTCGCTCAGTCGTGTCTGACTCTTTTCATGGACTGGCTCCAACTCTGACTTGACAGGCTCCTCTGTCCATGGGATTCTCCAGGTAAGAATACTGGAGTGGGTAGCCATTCCCTTCTCCAAGGGATCTTCCCGACCCAAGAATCAAACCCACGTCTCTTACATCTCACACAATTATCCTCTCCCCAACTTTTTTATTATAGGAACATTTCTGTTCTTAATTTCTTGGAAGTGTTATAGGTTCTCTGGGTCTTAAAAGTCAAGGTTTCTAGGCAGAGAGTGGCATGATGAGCATTCCATGCAGGGTGAATAGCATGTTCAAAGACATGGAGGTAACTGGGATACTCCATTGTTGAAAAGCTTGGTGTGGAAAGGTGAGTACAGTTGACCCTTCAACAATGGGGGGTGCGCTGGTAAATCCATATGTAACTTTTATTTGGCCCTTCATATTATCAGTTCTTCCAAATCAATAAATTCAGCTAAACATGGACTATGTATTTACTGTAAGTACTGTAGTATTTACTATTGAAAAATACTGGGCTTCCCAGGTGGCACAGTGGTAAAAGAACCCACCTACCAGTGCAGGAGAAACAAGGGACATAATTTCAATCCATGGGTTGAGAAGATCCTCTGGAGGAAAAATGAAAACCTGCTGCAGTATTCCTGCCAGGAAAATCCCATGGACAGAGGAACCTGGCGGGCTACAGTCCATGGGGTCGCAAAGAGCCGGACACAACTGAGCACATGCACATACATATACACACATATTGAAAAATACTATTTCAAGCCAATGTTATTTAAGGGTCAACTGTAGTTCTGAATGGCTAAATCATGGTCAATTAGAGAAAAAGCATGAAAACTCTCTCTAGCTAAATACAAAGTAGTTGTACAGACCAATAAAACAGAAAGTCTAAAGACCCCCACATAGTACAAGAAGCTTATTTGCCAAAGAATAATGACTTATTCTCTCAAGTCATTGAGAGAAAAGGTGTATTAGTCAGTAAGCAATGCTGGGACAATGGTAAGGCCATCTGAAAAATGTTAAATGTAATCCTATCTTCATATCATACTCTAGGATTATTGACAGAAGTTTCAAAAATTAAAAAAATGATGCCATGATAATAGATAGGACAGCATGAAAAATCCCTTTACAACTTTGGAATGGAAAGGGCCTTTTTAATTATGACTAAAGCCTTTACACCATAGTAAAAATATAGGTACATTTTTAGAAAATACTTGTTAAACTTCTGAATGGAAACAAAGCAAAAACAATAAACAAATCCAGAGAAAAACAATAAAACAGAAAAGTAATTTCATGTTAACGAAATAGCTAATTGCCTGAATATGTACAGACACTCTACAAATGGTTTAAAACTCAATTTTTTAAAAAAAGGAGAGAGTTAAATAGCATTTTATAGAAAAGGAATAGCCCTATGAACATGAAAAAATGCACAACCTCACTCAATATAAAAGTAAATTAAAACCGCACCAAGATATCATAATTTACCAGAGTGTATTATCAAAATTCCAAACTTCCAAAATGCAGAAATTTATTAACATTTTGTTTTCAAGCCTGTGGGGAAATGGGTAATTTTATATGTTGCTGATAGCAGTATGAAGTGATTCATCATCTGTGAAAAAAAGTTTGATTTTTTCACATTTGTGAAACAAATCATATGTACTTTGACCTAGCTATCCACCTTCTGGGAATTTTTCCAATAGATAAACTTACACATATGTGAAGTCACATATATTCGAGATTATGTCCTGCAACATTGTTTTTCATAGCAAAAGACCGGCTCAATTAAAATGTTCACCAGTAGGGGACTGGTTAAATTAATCATGGTATATCTATGCCTTGGAATAATATGCAATGAAGTTGGCTCAGAATCTGCTGCAATACAGGAGACCTGGGTTCAAACCCTGGGTTGGGAAGACTCCCTGGAGAGGGGAATGGCTACCCACTCCAATATACTTGCCTGGAGAATTCCATGAACAGAGGAGCCTGGTGGGCTGCCATTCATGGGGCACAACCCATGGGGTCGCAAACAGTCAGACACGACTAAGCGACTGACAATTTCACTTAAAAAAGAAACCAAAAAACAATAACTGGGTAACCTCTCTGTGTATCAGTATGGATAGAGTTCTAAAATATATGAAGTGAAAAATAAGCCATGTGTTGAACAGTGTGTATAAATCTTTGTTTTAGGAGAAAGAATATAAATATATATTCTATCTTAATTATATTGTTTATACAAAGAATTATGCAAGAATTATACAAATGAATTATGCAAATAATAAAAATTGTACTCTGTGTGGAAGGTTTTATGGAAGTGACAGATGGAGACAGTGATAGAAGCAAGTGCCTTCACTGTATATATTTTAATATTTGTTGATTTTTAAATTATAAAGATATATTAATGATTTTTTTTTTAAGAATTTGCCTCTACCTCATTCAGCATTTCAGTACTTCAGTTATTAGCTATTAATTCATTTCAGGCATTCGGGTTTTGTGTTTGCTTCTTTTTCTCCTCTGCCAGCGGTTAATTTTGTAAGCTATGGTCCTAGAGTAAAATCACTAAGAGAGCCTCTGCCCATAGCATTTTCCATGCATTGCAATAAGGGGAGAGTTGGAAATCACAGGAGGAATAGTATTTTTGATGTGTTCTCTGCCCTGTGGTCAAAGCTTTGATACTTGCTGTGTGTGGAGGAAAAGTTCCAGGACATTAAAACGATTGTGTTCTTATTCAAGGTCAACTTGCTTTTGCTTTAAAAAATGAGCTAAATATTCCTAGAAGACACGCAGAGAAATAATGCTGGAAGTCAGTTTAAAAAGAGAATGAGATACTTAATGGAATGAGAAGGGAGAATGAAATGCCAAAATTAACCCCCACATGCAGATAGAGGAAAGTCCAAAGAAACTAGCCACCCAAAGGATAACAGGGGAAGGGAAAGAGGAAACTCATCAGCAGGGAAATACAAATGACAAGAGGCTGTTAACACTGATTTATCTAGAGGTCATGACTGAGAAATACACGAAAGATCCCTCAGGGGTAGACCTGAACCATTAGGCTGTGATATTGAGATGCCCTCATTTTACAGTCAAGGAAGACAAGGCCTTAGACTGTGAAGAGAACAATCTAGTATCACACCAAACCATGTCTGAGGCTTCAGCCTAGCATTTTTGTTTTGCTTTGTTCTTCACTTGCCTGTTTATTTTGTGACTCTTGATAATTTTCCATTTTATTTCATTTGGAGGCCCTCATTTTAACACGCATAATCACTGTATATGTTTCCAGATAATAGGAGGAAAGTGAGGAGGAGGCTAGGAGGAGAGAGATTAAATCTTGCAAATGAATGTAAAGTGATAACAGCAAGTAGTGGACATGCATATGAAATAAATAAACAAAAAATATCATTTGTCCTGAAAGTGGGCCCAGAAAAGTCTTGCTCTGGAAACAAAGGGCAAAAGACGCATGAACATGGCTCTGTATCTTTCTTGTTCCAAGGCTTTTTGTAAAAATGATGGTAAAGCATTTTAAAAAATCATCCTTTCTTATTGTCTATAAATCAAAAAGGAATGAATTGCCCCTCAGTGTTTTTTTTTGCTGTAGAATATATACTCTGCTACAGGTATCTTACAAAAATTCTTCCAAAATATTCCTCAACAAATTCTTCTTAAGGCAGAGTTTTACCTCCAAATTACTGTTTAATCAGTTTATTATTCATGTATGTTTTCCTCTATAGTAGGCTTCTGCTGCTGCTGCTGCTAAGTCGCTTCAGTCGTGTCCGACTCTGTGCAACCCCATAGACGGCAGCTCACCAGGCTCCCCTGTCCCTGGGATTCTCCAGGCAAGAACACTGGAGTGGGTTGCCATTTCCTTCTCCAATGCATGCAAGCGAAAAGTGAAAGTGAAGTCGCTCAGTCCTGTCGGACTCTTTGAGACCCCATGGACTGCAGCCTACCAGGTTCCTCCGTCCATGGGATTTTCCAGGCAAGAGTACTGGAGTGGGTTGCCATTGCCTTCTCCTATAGTAACTAAGAAGTGTTTAAAATTTTGTTCCAGAAATAGGAGGATGTCACACAAACATGAACTCTTAGCTCCTAACAGGAGAGTAGTGTTTTTCTATTCCCATTCCTAGACCTACATCACACAAAGGTTCACATCAGAGATGTTCAGTCTTTAAATGTGATTTAGCAATAATATTGAGTCCCTAATAACACTGATTGATTCCAGATTGTTTTAACGTAGACCATTCTGTTTATTTTTGGCTTAAGTCTCAGAAGAACCCAAAGAAACAGAAAAGATGCTACCTAATTTACCATTCAAGAAAATATTAAATGTTTTATATTTTCATTCTAAACTAAATAAATTTCAAATACCCTGAGGAATCATGGGTACTTAAGAGTGATCACTTTTAGGGCTTTAAGGTGGAATTTTTTCCTGTTCCTTCTTTGGAATAAGATCAAGCTCTAAAGTAACATGGGTATTATAGAGAAAGAGACTAAAAACAATACCCGCAATCTTTTGGAAATGTAGAAAATCAGATAAATACACTTGCGGTTGAAGTTCTCATTTTATACTCATATTCTAATTTAAAATTTAGTCCTTTCCAAGTTTGTACCATCTACTAATTTTTTTTTTTTGATACGCTTAAGAGGACATTGATTCTGATACAGCAGACTGATCCTCCACTAACACTCTTTCTAAGGGAAACTGTAATAAAGGTTGTAGAGTTTCATTGTCTCTGATGACATTAAAAATTATCCTTTTTTCAGATCAACAGAAAAACACATAAAAACTGGGACCGCCCTTCTGTTCATCTCACTGGTTCCATTTTTTCTGCTTCCTAAGCTTAACAGCAGCTAACTATTGAAATTAAGTGATGAGTTAGATACTATATACAAATTACGTACTTATTGAGCCTTAGAAATGTTTTATACTTTCAAGGGTTAAAAAAATTTTTTTTAAACATGAGCCAGTCTGTTTCAGTAGCCTTCTAGTCAGTAGCTGCTTCTCAGTTCAGCATGTTCTCTTCTACCCATAACCTTCATCCACAGCCCTAACTACTTTCTACCTCCCATTCCAAGTGCAACACTTGTGACAAGCCTCTAAAAGTCATGACAGTGTTTACTTATGAGTAGGGCTTCAGTTCTAAAATTTCTGAGTTGAAGGATAATGCCAGAGAATGCTATATGCTATTAGATATTATGCTGTAATGCTGTAAGATATACCAGGATTTCCAAAGGTCTAATTGCTATCATGCCATTAATTCAAGGAAATTTATAATGATAGTTGCCATTTAGTGTGCACCTACTATAAGCCAAGCATTCACAAGACATCTAATCTTTGAAAAATCCTGTGAAGTTATATCCTTTTCTGTTTTACATATGGGGCAAATAAAGGTCATTTCTTCAAAATGATGATGATGATGATCATCATCATCATCGTCTGATAAATATCAGAGTTATGATTTGAGCTTGCATTCATTGTTGTTCAGTCACTAACTCCTGTCCCACTCTTTGCAACACTATGGACTGCAGCATGCCAGGCTTCTCTGTCCTTCACTATCTCCCAGAGTTTGCTTAAACTCATGTCCATTGAATTGGCAATGCCATCCATCCATCTTATCCTCTGTTGCCGCTTTCTTCTCCTGCCCTTAATCTTTCCCAGCATCAGAGTCTTTTCAAACGAGTCGGCTCATCGGATCAGGTGGCCGAAGTATTGGAGCTTCAGCTACATCATCAGTCCTTCCAATGAATATTCAGGGTTGATTTCATTTAGGATTAACTGGTTTGATCTCCTTGCAGTCCAAGGGACTCTCAAGAGTCTTCTCCAACACCACAATTTGAAACCATCAATGCTTCGGCGCTCGACCTTCCTTATGGTCCAACTCTCACATCCATGCATGACTACTGGAAAAACCATAGCTTTGGGTCTATAGACCTTTGTTGGCAAAGTGATGTCTCTACTTTTTAATATGCTGTCTAGGTATATCATAGGTTTTCTTCCAAGGAGCAAGTGTCTTTTTATTTCGTGGCTGCAGTCACCATCCACAGTGATTTTGGAGCCAAAGAAAATAAAATCTGCCACTGTTTCCACTTTGCATTTACCAAGAGTTCAAGCTCCTGCTATTTCTACTCTTCAACTAGCTGTGGTCTAAAGCCTAAGGCTCCTTTGATTCTAAAAGGACCTTTTTGGTCCCATGGTTCTAGTTCAGGTCAACATGGGAATTTATTTCTTGAGTACTTTCAAAAAAAAGATGAAACCATATTAGATACACCTTAGTGTCATCTTGCTTTATCTCATCTTATTAAAATAATTAATATTAGGAATAGAAGATTGAGTAGAAACCATAGTATTATATTAGCTGGAATGTCATACTTCTCATTGATTATATGTAAATTGAAGTTCGCTTGTCCATCCACCTATCCATCCATCCATCCATTTAACTAATTAAGAACTATTATGGGTCAGTTGCTATTGTAGTCATTGATCAGAGCTTTTTTTGCTCTCAAAGATTATATTCTCAACCAGCGAGTCCAGTAGAAATTTCCATGGAATGAAAATGTTCTGTATCTGTGCTTTTGAAACAACTGAGGAATGAAGTTTGATTTAATTGTATTTTTAAATTTTGTGAAGTTTTACTTACTTTAAATTAACTTAAACTTAAATAGCCAAAAGTGGCTAGTGGTGCTGTATTGATTGTCACAGTTCTAGCAGATTTGAGGAGGTGGGTAGACAGAAAATAAATAAGCAAATTATTTTTTTATTTGGATGAGTATTATGGAAAATAAGCAAGGTGATATGGTAGAGGTTAGAGGAGTGGCAAGATTAATTAGGGTTGTCAGGAAAGTTTTCTTTGAATAAATTCCTTTTAAACTGATTCCTGAGTGAGGATAAGGAGCCAGACATGCAAAGAATAGAATGACATTCTAACTGAAAGAAGCAAGTTAAAATGGCTTGCAGAGAGAAAGATTTTGGTGTGTTCAAATTTCAGTAAACAGATCAATGTTAGTTAGGTCATGGTGAGCAAAGAGCAAGCAACGTGCAATGACATTGGCAGGCCAGATAACGTGGAGTTTTGTAGATTATAGTAAAGAGTATGGATTTTATTCTAAGTGAAATCTAAATTTATAGATAATATTTAAAACATCAGATTATCCTATAAAATACTTATGTGCAAAGTTGAATGATTTAAAGATGAAATGGGTGATATTTTGGAGATTTATTATTTTTAAGAGCTTTTTTTATACAGTTTAATTAAAAAAGAGCCCCATGTTGAAGAACTGCTGGTAGTTATGAAATTGTCTTAAAGATTCAAATAATCATGTCCTTAAGATATTGGAATCACCAATAGCAAACAATCTACTTACATAGATATCCAAAGGGAGAGTAATATTTGGAATCAAGGCCTTTCATTTTTAATCTTTGGTGAAGTTAATTTATAACATCTCTCAGGGCTAAATTGCATGGTTATGGAGCAAAAATATGAAAACTCTTTTTAAATGTTTGGTCTATAGCCAGTTTCCTGTGGATAAGTCATCACATGAGGAAAACATAATACAAAAATTATGTACTCAAGTCACAGCAGAGACTCCTAGACAACCTTACCAGTCCTGAAAGTAGTTCTTTACCTAACTTGATTTTAAAGATATTATTCTTGAATTTACCTGGAGATCTGAGCTACTGATGCCACTAATTCAATATAGTACCTTTAAGGAGTCACAGATGCACTTGGGCCAGCACATGGAGAAAGGGTCAACAGTACCCTAGTCACCGTAGAAACTATATTATTTCAGATAAAGCATATTTTTTTTCCAGATAAAGCATAATTCATGATACTGAGGTCAACCAATACCAGTATTGGTTGAAAAGAATGTACCCAAACTGTGTCATAAAATGGTTGGAAAAACTGCTAAAAATGTTACTAAAATAAGCAAATTGCTAAATTAAGTAGACAATGCACATTACCCTAAAAACTATCTACGTTGTGGAATTTTTAAGTCACTGGCTATTTAATGTCTCTTTCACATACAGACTCTTAAGGTTTACAAAGCTGTATTTTTAAATGATGTGAACTGTTCAATGTTCATAAGGTATGTCACTTCAGTCGTGTCCGACTCTTTGTGACCCCATGGACTGTATCCCACCAGGCTTCTCTGTCCCTGAGATTCTCAAGGCAAGAATCCTGGAGTGGGTTGCCACGACCTCCTCTCTGGGATCTTCCTGACCTAGGGATCAGATCAGCATCTCTTATGTCTCCTGCATTGGCAAGTGGGTTCTTTACCACTGACGCCACCTGGGAAGCCCATTTATAGGGTATTAAATATTATTTTGCTATACCATTTTAAAAATAAAAATGTCATAAAACTTAACTGTCAAAGAAAATAAAGTTTTAATTCATATTTAGGACTTTTCTTATAATAAAAGGTCAGTTAGTACTTAAGGAGTAAAGAAGTGGGTAGAGAGAGAAAGGAATCCCCATTTCATTCTTAACCAAATTAGTCTGTGCTTATGAAGATGTCAAACCTTCATTTTACCCAATAAAACATTTTTGATGTGGTAATGATGGTCCCCCTAGTGTATTTACATAAAACTAGAATGATAAAAAATTCCAGCTTTGTAACTAAATGTGGACCTATAATTGTTTTAAGTCTTTAAACCAAAAACAAAGCACAGACATGGTTTTTGTCTTAAATTTAGAATAAGTTGAAAAAAATACATTGATGTTCTTTGTTTCAAATGTATTTTGGAACTTAGCAGACCACATTCAACCTAGTTAAATTATCTGAATGGATTTTTGGGGAAGAGAAAAAGAGTCTGTTCATTTTAATATACCTTCAGAAATATTTTACTTCTTGATGATGACAGCAGCTCTTGCTGACAACTATTAATACATTATAAACACCCCATCAGAGTTATATAAAAACATGTCAGTTTTAAAGAGAACATCTTTGACAGCAAATTTTCTGATTGTGAAACAGCTGTGCCTTCAGTACAATGCATTAAGTAGTTTATTCCTTTTAGATAGTTAAATTGTGCATGAAATGTTGCTGGCGCAAGGGCTCCAAATCTGGCCTGATTAGCGAACATCTGTTACATTGGAAAAATTCATGTCTACCCTAATTAGCTGTCAGGCTGATGTACATCAGGCCTGATGGTGAGGGATCCTGTGCTGTTTAAGTCAAACCAGGTTCCTCTCCTCTCCCGTCACCTGCCCTTTCAAATCTCTTCCTCTCATGTGTTGCTGTAATTAGAGATGGTTGGACATACAATGGAGCAGGCTATGGTCAGTTATAGTCCCATCTGTGCAATATTTTAATTCCCACCAAACTTGGGAGCTGAGACATAAAGTAGTTCAACAGCAGTGAGGCTGTGAGACCTGTTAGGTCTATGACATTCGATAATCCTGGCACCAAGAGCTTCATTTGAAAGACTCTTAGAATCCTGAAGTCACCATCTGTGGTGATGAAGGGTTATCTGTAGCTTCTGAAGAATTCATTTCTGTTTTGTTTGTTTTGAATAGAGGTAGCTCTCAGCTGATTTTGCAGATGTGACATATACTGTATGATTAGGTACTGAAAAGGATCAAAGTGTTCTGAAAGTGGGGATTTCATAGCTAAATATTTTGTGGCTATAGACAGATACAGGATGCAATTGAAACCAAAAGATCTGATTTTGTCAGGTTTATTAGTCCAGCGTACATAGGATTTTCCAATATCAATAAAAACTTTCATTGACCTGTGGATGGACACAAATCATAACTTTCTGTTCAAGCTAGCAGTAAACTGGAAAGTGCAGTTCAAAGTTTTCCTGAGCTGGTGAAATCCTCATTTGCTCTGTTACAGCCTTTTATATGAGCTGCATTGCCTGAGGACAAGTTCACATTCAACCTGAAAGATTAAGAATGTATAAGATTACAACATCAGATTTTAGAATGTGATTTGACCTACAAAGAATGAAAAATCAGCTTTTTTCTGACTTGGTATCATCCTTTAAAGATAATTCAAGTACAGGATTATTATTATTCCCAAGCATATGTGAGGTATAATTACAATGTATGCTAAAATTTAGTAATTGAGGACGAGCTTTATAAAATGCTTGATGCATAAAGTTATAAATGGGGAACTTATTTACCCAGAAAATCAGTATTTTTTAGATGAACTCATACAGGATCACATGTAGAATTCTGAATGTTTTTGTTTCAGCATTCTAGCCAAACTAGAGTTGAATTTTCTGATTGAGGTGGGCTTCCTCCCTCCCTTCCTTTCCTTTCTTTCTTATGATTTTTCTTTCACCTTGAAATACTTTCCCTATCCATCCAAAGCTTACCCTATAAGGTCTTTAAGTATGGTCTCAAACAATAACTTTTCTAATAGTATCAACCCTAGTTTAAAGGAAAGAGCAAAACTTAGTGAAATTAGTATACTTTATATTAATATTATGATTTTACTTGCATCATCTGTCTCTTTTCCACAACTGACATTTTGCATTTCTTTTGTGGTACTTGCCATTTCTAATTTTTTATTTAGATTTTTAATTTATTTATTTAGATTTTATTTAGATTCTGTATACCAGAATACCTCTTATCTCTTATACTGGACTATAAGCTCCTTAGAGACAGAGGCAATTCATTACTATGTATCCCATAAAGTACAGTTCATAATAGGCACTCAATGACTGTTTTTTGAATGAATATAATTAGGCTCAGATTGGAAATGTTCCAAAGCAGTGATAGGTCTCTAGGTGCCAGTGTGCACCAGGACTAAGTCCCATGAACCATGAGGACTTACTGGCATCTCCAGCTGCCTGGAGATAGCCACCACAGGTCAGCTGGGAGAAAGGCTTGTTTCAGAGATCTGAGGTGTCTTGTAGGCATGGGATGGCCTTGGAAACATCTCCCAGCATCCCACTAAAGTGCAGAATGGCCAGACTCCTAATAGAGCTACCCAAAGTTCCTAAAGTGTTCAGAATTGTGATCCCAGGAAGACACTGTAAGTCCTGCTGGTCTTGGACTGGTCCCAGCTTGTTCAGGATGTGAATTTGGGTTGCCATCCTGGTTGGAGGTTCAGAGAGGCTCTGGAACAGACTGGGCTTCTTCATGTTTGACTTCTGTCCCCCTGTGCTTTCACATGGCATCCTCTAGAGTTTTCCATACTGGTGTGTAGGTTTGTCAAGAACCAAGAGTATAGGAAGTACTATAAGAACAGAAATTTTATGCTCTATTTTGTGGATTTTAAAGAAAATAAAGAATTTACATTTTATACATAGGGTAAGGTTTTAGAATTGTGTTTATTCTATCTTGAAAACTACTTTGTAATAATAAATCACCAGAAGACAGAGAATTACAATGTGCTTTCACTAACTTGAAAAATATCTTTTCAGTAATTTATTTTCTTTTTGAAAAAAAAAGACACATTAAAACATTTTAATTTTACTGCACATTAAAAATTTTAATACAAGTTATGTTGTTCATTTGAATATAGCAAGTATTTTCCATTTTTATCCAATGAACACAGTGTCTGCATTTGAAATGCATAGAAAAAAAACCCGACTAAATAACAGCTGATGATCTTTATTTAAACATCTAGTATATGTCACTTTCCATGCAACATTCTTACTGCTCATAGGCTCTGTAAGATTTATTATCTCTCTTTTACAGATGATAGAATTTATACTCAGAGAGATTACATAATTTGCCTGAAGCTACACAGCTAGTAAATAGCAGAGCCAAAATTCAATTCATATCTGACCTCAAAGTAGTTGCATAACTACCACTCAAGGAAATCTCTTTTCATATTTTAAACATATTTCACATTTATTTTATTTATAAGTATTATTACTTGTCTTTTTAAAATACTTTGAAGACTAAGATTATTTATTTGGATAAATGGTATTGTTTCCCAAAAGGAACTATGATTTTTATGCATTTTGCTTGCTTGATGGTGGCAAGTCCAATAGTTTTATAAGAATTTGCATGGTATTTGATGCATGCTTTTATGTTTGATTGGGCAAGTCTACTCAATGTATATATGTAGTTCAACCCAAACTAATAAGGCTTCTGAAACCTCTTTAGGAAATTTTATCTTTTAGATCCAAGTTTCTGAGGCCTGGATTCCAGTAAATTCTAATCTTTCTATGAGATAGACCATGAGGATTATAATAGAAGACTTTGAAATAGTTTTGATGATTCTGACACTATCTGCCTTATGGTCATATAGTTGCTGTGTCTGATTTTTGACTAACTTGATAAATAAAATCAAAGGCTTTTTCTGCAGTTAATAAAGAATGATACAACAGAAATATTTACTATGCACTATGCCAACAACTAAATTAACCAGTAATAATTGTTTTCGGTGGTACCAACCAACAGCTGAGAAAAAAAAAAAAGCCCACAGGTCATTACATTTATCAAAATTAACGATAGTTTCTCTCTCCACCCTCCTGTATACCACTCCCTTGATCATGCTGCATTTGACACACACACACACACACACACACACACACACACACAGGAAAAAATAGCTAATTCTTTTCAATGTTTGTTTCTCTGGAAGCAGTCTTAACAAACTTTTGAGTATTTTGTGTTGGTGAGACTGCAAATGTCTTATTGCTATTCCAAGCCTGTAATTTACTCTGGAGATTGCTGATGCCATCCTTTCATAGAATCATCCCTGTCATGTTGCAGATGGCAACAGAAGGTCACTCCCTTCCTGGTGTGACTTATTCTCCAAGTTTGTCAGAGAATAGGTATCAAATGCATGCATCCCTTCAGAAAATGGCTGCACTCAGGCCACCTAAGAGCAGGTAGAGAGTCATTACCTCTTTCTTCAAGCTTCACTTTGCAGAGTGTGTAACCCTTGTAAGAGGATTGGCTAACCCCTCAACCTTCAGCTGAGCGGTCATCAGCTCCCAGAACTAGCGTGGCCATCATCCGGCCCCAGCACTCTGGGCAGTGCCTCGGTCCTGGGGACAACCTTCACTGGGCAGCGTGGCAACAGCCCTGGAGACCCTGTCAGCAGAGTATTCCTTGTTGATATTGCTTAAGATGATCATTGTGAGGGGCAGCTGATAAAACTTTTGGGGAGAGTAACTCTCGACAAAATGAAATGCCTCATTAGTGATGACATGAGGGATCATCAGGGGAAGAATCCCAGAGTCATGGGTCACCACAGAATGTTAGGTCACATAGTTAAGGACACATCTGGATTCTACAGGCCAAATTTGAATTTCTGTTTAAGAAATGATTTTCTACAGAGTAAAAGTAAAGGATGAGCCCCGTTGTGCAATAAAAGCTGTAGTAGCTGTTATCACAATGGATTTACACTAAATCCATAGTAAAAATATTTACTCTTAACTGTGAGCGTATCATGTACATGTGTGCCTGATACTCTTATTTCTTTGCTGTTGTGGAAATTATGGTATCTAAACCCAAGCAAAGGCAGGAATATTCATAAGGGGAGAAATCCAACTTTGTTCTTAAACCCAAACAATCAGTCATTTCACTCAAAACTAAAAGATGGGCCCTCAGAAGATAGAGCCCTAAAATAACTCTCACAGTCAGCCAGTATAGAGATGAAAATTAAACTTAGATTTTCTGACACTCCACTCTTGTTTTCTCATCACTGGATCCTCCCAGTTCACTGAGAAATCATTAGGTTTACACTATAAGCCAATTCTCAAAGCCTGACAAATTTATAGCTTCTCAAAACATGGAGGCCAAAGCAGAAGTTATCAATTATTTTCAAAGTGTCTAACTTTTAGCTGGGAATACATCGATACAGATATGTGATGGCATCTGGAATTCCAGCCAGTCCTCAAGGGAATATCCACGAATGCCTTTCTGGAGCTCTCTCTAAGATGATAAAATAGGTTCTAGTCAGACACTGTACCTCACATAGTGTAACAGCTTTCGACATAAATCTGGACCATGATTTACATTTGAAAGCAGCAGATCGATATTTGAGGAAGGATTATTTTTTATCAACTTGGCTCTAATTCTCTGAAATATAAAGTTATTTTTTAAATGTCAAGACCAACTATACCCACAGTGGCATGGAATGGCTTTGTCGAAAAAGTTGAAAAAAAATTAAACGTAAATTTTGTGTTGACATAATCCAGGTTAAGTCTAGAAAAGAAAAATACTTACTTTTGTAAAATGAGAGGCTATTTTATCACTCAGAGAATGTCACATCAATTGTAAAGCCATCAGCCCCAAGGTTTGGTGGTGATTGCTTCATATTTACTGTTAGTCCGGCAATAGGGATGGTACTTTTACAGTCTTTGGACAGACTAGTGAGTGTGACATTTAAAGTGTTGATTTTTGCAGCACTTATGTTAATTGTTGTAATTTTCCTGATGAACCACCATTCTGGTTTCCTGATGCAGCCAAGATAGTTTTACATTTTCTATGCAGGGCCTCTTTGCCATTTGGTCTGTGTAGTGTCAGCTTCGAGTGCTACTGAAAGCAGACAAAATTGCAAGCAAATTGCATCAGATTGCCAACATTGTGAAAAGGTAAATTGCTTGCAAATCTATTTAAACCACTGCCCTATTTTCATCAGCTTCAGTACTTGGTATTCATGATTGCTTAATTGGCGACCTTTCCTATTGTGTAGTGCTTTATGGTGTAATGGAAAGCGATCTTTACCAAACCAATTACCCTTTTTTTCTCAGCACTACATTATTGCTGTGATTGCAACTGCCAGTCCTTTGTAAATGAACTTTCTGATTTCAATGATGTTTTTAAAATGTAAGATAGAAAAAAGTGGCATTCATATTGTGCGATGTTCTATTTTGAAGCCTCTTTGTAGCCACTATTGTCTGGGAAAATGGACTGAAGGGTTACACAGTACCTACAAATATCCATGTAACTATTATTAATATTATTATAATGTCCTCCTTTGTACTGAAGCTCAATTAGGAAAGGATAGGAGAAATATTTTGTCACCCTGTCAAGTGCACAGGAAGTGCATTTGAGGCTTCTTTTTTGACACATACATTATCTCTAGTAATAAGATGAGATTTTTTATAAGGAGTGGTGATGAAGATATAAAATCAATTTAAATAAAATTTACATTGCTAGTCTGATGGCTACTCAACATTTAAAAAGGAACCTTAAAATGACTCAAATATTAAGACTTGAAATAAAAGCTTTATTTTATAAGAGAAAGTTATGAGCAAGCTGAGAAGCAGTGAACTTTTAAGATTTCAGGTTTTGAATATAGATGACAAAACACAGCAAAACATGACTATTCTATTAGTTCAGAGCTAAAAATATGTATAATGCAGATAGCCTGAACTGTAACAGAACTAAGAAAGCTTAATTAAATATTCTCTTAAATATTCTATAAAGTTAGCATCCACATGAATTCTCATAAAAATGGACATAGAATGATACAGAATCCTGTTTATGTATTTTCATGTGATTTAGAAAATTATATCATTACTCATAAGTGTGTGTGCAGAAAGGGAGCTACAAGTAATTTAGTCATTCCCTAATACAGTAAATGGAAATGGATGCATCATTCTACCCCCTACAGTTAGAAACTCTATTGTACGAGGGACATTTTGCAAAGATTTCTTTTACTCTCTCCTCTCATTTAATTAGGGAAAAAATGGAGTTCAAACAAGGCTTGCCAATGATAATCAGGTGATTGTTGATTTTAGTACCTTTGATGTAATGTAATGATTTATTTACAGCACAGCATCTTATTCTTTGAAAGCAGAGAAATGTGTTTATTATCTACTGCTTATGAAAGTGTTCATAACAACCAATTTCACTGTGATATTGAGTTCTAATACAGTTATTATTTTGTTTAGGCAATATATATCCTTTTGGAACAATTAGACCTGTGATTCAATTTCCTAACTTTAAATGAGTGTCCTACTAATTGGGAGCAGTATACATAAAATCTCTCACCTTGTGGAGGGACTTTATTTAGTAACTCTTGTGGACAGACTTTAAGATGATTTTATTTTCACTGATAGTGGAGAAACATAGATTAGCACAGACTGCAGTTATTGGTGTTGATGTTATGTAAGAGGTTGGTTGTGAATGATCCCTCTCCTCATTCTTCTTTCTCCACCAGTACTGAGTCCTGTGATGGTGAAGTGGATAACAACAACAGCCATAAGAGCCCAGGCTTATGATGTTTCAGACTCTATGCTAAGCACTTTAACTGGTTGATCTCACTTCAACCCTCCCAACAATCCTATCAGGAAGGTACTATTACTATTCCCATTTCATAGATGAGGCAACTGAAGCTGAGGTTTAGAAGCTGACACAGGGTGTGTGGGTCATAAATGATACATCTAGAGTACAAAACTGGACAGTCTGGCTCCAGAGCCTGTGTTCTACTGCTTGAAGAGTTTAGTTTCCCAGCTTTTAATATTTATTTCTTGAACTAAGGAAGGAAAACTGGTTGGCTTACATAAATGTTTAAATATTCTAAATATCTGATTTTCCAGAATACTTTAAGTACTTGAGGAAATGGAGTGTATCCAGAAGTCATTTAATCTTATGCTCTTTTCTTCTCTTTATACATGGTACAGATTTGGCACTGATACTCATGTTTACATGCAAAACTCTAAGAAACTCAGATGTTCAGATTCAGCTTCTGCGTGCAAAGAATTTTATGAATGCCAATGCTCACAAATGGGTCCTGCAGCTATTTCTCCTTTCCTTCCTTCTTCATCCTTGGAGAGAGAGACTTGAATACTGTAGAAACAGTAAATATCCAGCCAGTTCATCTTATCATCTCTGTTAAATAATGTACTGTAGAGTTATTGTTGGAGTTTGTTTGTTGATGTTTGGAACCATCTCATTTTAGTCCAAAGCTCTTTCAAAGGAATTGCAGTAGGAATAATTAACAGATTTCCTCATGTCTGTGATGAGTGCATTTGCTGAAGGTTGGGGAGGTGTAGTGGAATGAGGTTGGGGAAATATGAGTTGTTGGTTCCCCTTCAAGTGATCTGCAAGCAAGTTATAGAAGAATGATATGTTCTTTGAGATTGTACATGAGACATTTGTTCAACTGATTTAAACAAAAACCTAGGTGTTTTCTTGTTTGATATTCCAATCTTTACTCTGCTATGGATAGCCAGTGGGAGCCTTGTGCATATTCCCTAATCTTTTAAACGGCAGGTAACCACATGTTCTATCCCAGAGGGGTCATATCAGTTCAGCTCAGTTCAGTTCTGTCGCTTAGTCATGTCCAACTCTTTGCGACCCTGTGGACTGCAGCACACCAGGCTTCCCTATCCATCACCAACTCTCGGAGCTTGCTCAAACTCATGTCCATTGAGTCAGTAATGCCATCCAACCATCTCATCCTCTGTTGTCCCCTTCTCTTCATGTCTTAAATCTTCCCCAGCATCAGGGTCTTTTCCAATGAGTTAGTTCTTTGCATCAGGTGGCCAAAGTATTGGAGCTTCAGCTTCAGCATCAGTCCTTCCAATGAATATTCAGGACTGATTTCCTTTAGGATGGGCTGGTTGGATCTTCATGGACTGGTTGTGCTTCATCCAGCCTGACATTTCACATGATGTACTCTGCGTATAAGTTAAATAAGCGGGGTAACAATATGCAGCCTTGATAGACTCCTTTCCCAGTTTGGAACCAGAGGGGTCATATATTCTATGCCAAAATGTTGGGAAATTTTGGAAAAGAGCAAGAAGCTGGAGAGTACTCTATAGCTTCCTCTTTATGCAGACCCATGTACAAATCTCGATTTACCACAAAGATTAATACAGGGTTGAAGGATTAGTTGGGGGATATTAACTTAGGAAAGGATCATTTATATAAGAATCTATGGCATCTTTATTTAGTAAATGTCCTGAGTAGATTGAATACATTATTTCATTTGTGAACAAAAACTAATGTAAAGCTTTCAGTTTGCGTGTAATTGTAGGAACCTATCTCTTGTGTTGTGTCCTTCTGTGATGTGCTGCTGCCGCAACTCCTTACACTCCAGCAGAATGTGCATCTGTGAGGATCATTTGTTTTCTGTCATCACATTTTTCTTCATAACATGCAGCATCCATTTACCCCAAACAAGAAAAAGGAATTAAACAAGGTTGATCATGCAGGTACTTACTGACTGCTCATGAGTATTAAACTTTTATTTAACCTGTATGATACAATGTGCTTTTGTCATTGATAATGATGTCATTCCTTCTGAGTAAATAGAAATTCTCTGAGCTTACTTACTTGGCCTTCATTCTTTCTGTATAAGAAGATAAACTATGAAATGTTTCAGTAAGATAAATAACCCAGAACACTTTTCCCCCACAACTCTTCTGTTCCCCACAACTCTTATTTCCAATTAATAAATGACTTTTCTGAGATGTACCATCAGAAAGATTATAAAATTTAAAAACAAGTGGAAATGGTATGCTATAAAGAACACAATAAAGTTTGTGGAACAGGATCAACAGTCTGTTATATTCAGATTGATAATCATTGGCTCTGTATATTTTATGGAGAATGTATCTACTTGATATGCTAGTAATAACAATCATGTTTAATATTTATTTAGGGTTAATTATGAGCCAGGTACCTTATTAAGCACTTGTCATCAATTAGCGCATTTGATAATTCCAGTAACTCCATGAAGGACATACTATTACCACCCTTGTTTAATAAATGAGGAATCTGAGGTTCAGAGAGATTAAGCAGCATTTCTAAGATGGTTTCTAAGTAGTGGATCTGGGATTCTAACAGGGATAGTCTAGAAGTCATTGCTGGTTTCCAGTTGAACAAGGAGGAGGAGGAGGAGGGGAAAGAGGAGGGAGGGTAGGAGAGCAGGGAAGCGAATTTCAGAAATAAGAACACCAACAGGGGGCTGTGTTATCATTAACAAGCTCCCAAGTGCCTAATCATGCACAGTAGGATTTAGAATTCTCCATAGGTTTTTTTGAGATCACTTCTTACTGTACATCCCTGCCTGGAAATCAGTAATAATTCTTGTCTTTACAATTTTTTTTTTTCAATTGACTCTTGACTAATGAAGCACTCCTTATATTTTGGCTTCTTGGTAGCAAATGCTGTCAATCACATAATGATTTATAATATGGTATTGATATCTTAACATAAGCAAATTTCCACCTAACAGGAAACTATTTGGGGGGGACTCTTATGTAGAACTACTTCCTTTCTCTCTCTTCAGGTGAATTTTTTTTTTTCCATTTATTTTTATTCGTTGGAGGCTAATTACTTTACAATATTGTAGTGGTTTTTGCCATACATTGACATGAATCAGCCATGGATTTACATGTGTTCCCCATCCCGATCCCCCCTCCCGCCTCCCTCCCCATCCCATCCCTCTGGGTCTTCCCAGTGCACCAGCGCTGAGCACTTGTCTCATGCATCCAACCTGGGCTGGTGGTCTGTTTCACCATAGATGATATACATGCTGTTCTTTCAAAACATCCCACCCTCACCTTCTCCCACAGAGTCTAAAAGTCTGTTCTGTATTTCTGTGTCTCTTTTTCTGTTTTGCAGAAAAATATCGTTACCATCTTTTTAAATTCCATATATATGTGTTAGTATACTGTATTGGTGTTTTTCTTTCTGGCTTACTTCACTCTGTATAATGGGCTCCAGTTTCATCCACCTCATTAGAACTGATTCAAATGTATTCTTTTTAATGGCTGAGTAATATTCCATGGTGTATATGTACCACAGCTTCCTTATCCATTCGTCTGCTGATGGGCATCTAGGTTGCTTCCATGTCCTGGCTATTATAAACAGTGCTGCGATGAACATTGGGGTGCACGTGTCTCTTTCAGATCTGGTTTCCTTGGTGTGTATGCCCAGAAGTGGGATTGCTGGGTCATATGGCAGTTCTATTTCCAGTTTTTTAAGGAATCTCCACGCTCTTCTCCATAGTGGCTGTACTAGTTTGCATTCCCATTCAGGTGAGTTTTTAAGGGTCATCTTAAGTTAGGTTAATAGCAGAAAGAGAAATGGAAAGACTCAGGAGAGAAAGTGATGTTAAAATCCAGGGAGATGGACCTCAAAATAAATTTAACTTACTACTTCTGCCTTGGTTCCTAATGATACAGGTGTTCTTTCTTTTTAATGCATACTGGCTAAGAAGATTTTTAAGGAGAGACATTTTGAGATGCCCTCTACTCACACTTAGCTATTTGGGAAGCCATACCAAAAGCAAAACGAGCAATTACTTTTCTCACACCCCCCAAAAATGTGTGTTAATCAGAGTGATGATTTTTTTTAGCAAGGAGAATATTCAGTCTTGGGGGGATGGGTGGAAGAGTCCATGCAGTCATTCAGTGAACATTTTTTGAGCACGTTCTATGATCCAGCACTGTGGGGCACACAGTAAGAGTCTCAACTCCTCTCTAAGAGCTTCATATTGTGTTGGCTTGCTTTGGAGTCAGCTACAAAGAAACTTCTTTTAGAATGCAGTGCAGTTTTGAAAAAATAATTTTCTTTTAATTAAATAAGTTAATTTTAGAACAATCTATGTTTAAATGGCAGTGGAAAAAAGCAGAAAGTTGTGGATCCAAGAATAGAAGTTTGCGTTAAATGGAGACTTGCTTTACCTAGTAGTGGTAGTGGCTCTTTGCTACCACCTGGACTGTAGCCTGCCAGTCCTTGGAATTCTCCTTGGAATTCTCCAGGCAAGAACACAGAAGTGGGTAGCCACTCTCCTCTTAAGAGGGTCTTCCCTACCCAGGGGTAGAAACTGGGCCTCATGTATCATGGGCGGATTCCTTACTGTTTGAGCCACCAGGGAAGCTCCCAAATCATCAGACAGAGGTCCATCCACGCACGCACGATCAGTCACGCCCTGACGCTCTGTGACCCCATAGACTGACTCAGTCACGCCCTGATGCTCTGTGACCCCATAGACTGTAGCCCTCCAGGCTCCTCTGTCCATGGGATTCTTCAGGCAAAAACACTCGAGTGGGTTGCCATTTCCTCCTCCAGGGGAGCTTCCTGACCCATGAATCAAATCCTGGTCTCCTGCATCTCCTGTACTCCAGGTGGATTCTTTACCTGCTGAGCCATGCTTTACCTAGGACACTTCATTATTAAAAGTGTACCAATACATTTAACATATTCAATTTCATATGTAGATATTTATTTTTTACTTATCATTTTAATCAATATAGGGGAAATTTCATGATAATGATTTGTTTAAGAATACAGTTAACTTGACTTTGACTCCTAAACTGAATTTTGACATTCAATGAATATATAATCTAAAATTTCAACTGGCCCATGTTTTAAAGTATTTGTATTTTAGATTAATATTTCAAAAATAAAAGACTGAGACTTTCTTACTCATGCTACCCTTCTAAAATAAAGCCTTGAATCCTTTCATTATTTTAGGATGAAGTTATCTTATTTTGGTTTGTTTCCAAATGTAAGATAGATTTTTCATGGCACTCTTTCTAAGTAATATCATCATGAAGTGTTGAGACTTCACAGACTTGCTGAGATTTTTTAAAAACATCTATTTTAGAACTGTCTTACCAACTTAGAGCATTTTAATGAGCAACTTACTATTTGAACAGTGCCTTTTGAAATGAACTCTGTAGCCAAGCATGCTGATCACTGCTGTCTCTGGAACCCTGAGCACCACATAACTCATGGGTCTGGCTACCATGAGATTGAGCATGAAATTTCACATCAAAGACCTCCATGCCTGAGGAGCAGAGATGCAAGGGGGTGGTGTGGCCAGGGCAGAATAGAATGCACAAAGCAGATGGAATTTTTCCGGGTTTGTTCAGAGTCCAGATGGAGTTTCTGCAGACCAGGAACCTTTGCAGTTGCTGCTTACCCTGGGAATAACAAGCTTCTGTGATCACAGCTACAATAATAGGATCATGTTCCCTGAAAGACCAAGGAATACTTTGTAATAAGCAGGCTGTACTTCGAGGCTGGGCTGGTTTCCTGGGCATACAATCTATGCAATTGCACAGGACTCTATGCTTAAAAGGGCTCCATGTTTGGCTTAATATTCTACAGTCACTGTTCCTAAATTCTTAGTAATTTTTGAACAAGAAGCTCCTTATTTTCATTGTGTAGCTGGTCCTAATAAGAGGTTTATTTTAAATTAAGGACATCTCATTCTAAGAAAGCCACTGACAACATCCACAATGGAGTAGGGTCTACAAATTATCACAGAGGAGCTGTTAAAGAAATGAGGACTGGTTAATGGGCAAAAATAAAATGTGATCAACGATAATGCTTTATGACTATCTTGATCTAGTAGAACTAGAAATGGTTACCTAGGGAAGGAATGAGAGCTCCATGGCTCTATTATTGGAGTCTTCATCTCAGAATAATAGTAAAAGAATTTCTGTGTATCAGTGGTGTTTGCACTTTTTGATCATGACCTATAGTAAGAAATACATTTTATTAATGATCTTATATTTATGTATGTGTGTATATGCACATATACATATGTACTTATATGTATTTTGTGTGTGTATATGTATATTTTGCACATTTATACACAAATTTTATGAAATAACTCTCAGTTTTATCCCACATGGTATGCATTTTGATACTTTCTACCTTTTTCTGTTTCATTAAAAATTATATTGGTTCTTATCCACTAAATACGGAGAAGGCAATGGCAACCCACTCCAGTACTCTTGCCTGGAAAATGCCATGGACGGAGGAGCCTGGTTAGGCTGCAAATCCACGGGGTCACGAAGAGGCGGACACGACTGAGCAACTTCACTTTCACTTTTCACTTTCATGCACTGGAGAAGGAAATGGCAACCCTCTCCATTGTTCTTGCCTGGAGAATCCCAGGGACGGGGTAGCCTGTTGGGCTGCTGTCTGTGGGATCGCACAGAGTCGGACACGACTGAAGCAACTTAGCAGCAGCAGCATCCACTAAATCAATTTGTTGTCAACTGATGTATCCACAGTTTGAGAGTCCACAGTTTGAGAGGCTGTTATATAACATGGGCTTCCCAGGTGGCACTAGTGGTAAAGAACCTGCCTGCCAATTCAGGAGAGGTAAGACATGCGGGGTCGATTCCTGGGTCGGGAAGATCCCCTGGAAGAGGGCATGGCAACTCACTCCAGTATTCTTGCCTGGAGAATCCCATGGACAGAGGAGCCTGGCAGGCTATAGTCCATGGGTTACAAAGAGTTGGACACGACTGAAGTGACTTAGCCTGCACGTATGCACCTTATTTATATATCATGAGACATTGCATTAGATAATTCTCTACATTTTTCTAGCTCTAAGATGATAATTTTCAAAAGTTAAAAATTGCAAGCTGGGACTTCCCTGGTGGCCCAGTGGTTAAGAATCCACCTGCCAATAAAGAAACACAGGTTCAACCCGTGGTCCTGGAATATTCCACGAGCCACAGGGCAACTAAGTTCATGTACCATAACTATTGAGCCTGAGTGCCCTAGAGCCCAGCAAGGGAAGCCACCACAATGAGCAGCCCGTGCACTGCGATTAAAGAGTAACCTTACCCCCATCCCCTGCGCATCACAACTAGAGAAAAGCCTGCACAGCAGTGAAGACTCAGCATAGCCAAAAATAAACACATTGGATTATGTTTTAAAAAATTGCAAGTTACCCCACTGGTGGCTGAATACATGCCTAAACAATTCAGTGGCAAAGCATAAAGAGCCCTTGATTAATTCTTGGAAGACCTGGTTCAAACTAGCAATTTAAGGTATTTTAACACTTTAAAGAAATCTATTTGTTAGTCTTCTCAATTGCTTTATTAGGAAAAAAATTTTTTTTAATTCAGAGAATTTCTTCCTTTTAATAACAAATAACAGAATGCTTAATCTTCCAAATAAAATCTTTAGAGTGTATAAAATGGTTTAGGAACTGCTTTAATGGACTCTGAGGACTGGTCGGGTCTTTTACATATCCTGCTCACCACTCTCCATCCCTCCTCTCAACTTCCATCCCTAGACCCGTAAGACTCCAGTGAACACAGCTGAAAACCACTCTACTTAATAACTGAATCTTAGACTTTGATCTGGGAACTTCTGGTCTGCAGTAGTGATTGGGAATGAAACCAAACATTCAATATCTTTCTTTGTTTTTCTCTCAGTTCAATGTTTTAATCTCAGAAAATGAAAACACACCAGAATGAGGCTGTTTCTGTCTGGTTCCCTACTTTATCTTCAACATCTAGCAGAGTACCTGGTATACAATAGGTGCTCAGTACATATTTACTGGACAAATAGGTCACTTTTTAAAATGTACCAAAATAAAAAGTGTTTGGTGGGAGGTGTTTATGAAAATTCTCCCAACTGTTAACAGATTCAGATTTTGAAACTAAGGTTCATGTCTTTTTAGGTTGATTTTAGTAATACATATTTTGTAGTGAAATTGAACATTGATATCTCTATCTTATAGATAAGAGTACCAGGCCCTTATGAAATTCATAGAAGTAAGAACGTCAAGGCTGTATATTGTCACCCTGCTTATTTAACTTATATGCAGAGTACATCATGAGAAACACTGGGCTGGAAAAAGCACAAGCTGGAATGAAGATTGCCAGGAGAATTATCAATAACCTCAGATATGCAGATGACACCACCCTTATGGCAGAAAGTGAAGAGGAACTAAAAAGCCACTTGATGAAAGTGAAAGAGGAGAGTAAAAAAGTTGGCTTAAAGCTCAACATTCAGAAAACTAAGATCATGGCATCTGGTCCCATTGCTTCATGGCAAATAGATGGGGAAACAGTGGAAACAGTGTCAGACTTTATTTTTTGGGGCTCCAAAATCACTGCAGATGGTGATTGCAGCCATGAAATTAAAAGATGCTTACTCCTTGGAAGGAAAGTTATGACCAACCTAGACAGCATATTAAAAAGCAGAGACATCACTTTGCCAACAAAGGTCCATCTAGTCAAGGCTATGGTTTTTCCAGTGGTCATGTATGGATGTGAGATGACAGTTGGACTGTGAAGAAAGCTGAGCACCGAAAAATTGATGCTTTTGAACTGTGGTGTTGGAGAAGACTCCTGAGATCCCTTGGACTGCAAGGAGATCCAATCAGTCCATCCTAAAGGAGATCAGTCCTGGGTGTTCATTGGAAGGACTGATGCTGAAACTGAACTCCAATACTTTCGCCACCTCATGTGAAGAGTTGACTCATTGGAAAAGACCCTGATGCTGGGAGGGATTGGGGGCAGGAGGAGAAAGGGACGACAGAGGATGAGATGGCTGGATGGCATCACCGACTCGATGGACATGAGTATGAGTGAACTCCTGGAGTTTGTGATGGACAGGGAGGCCTGGAGTGCTGTGATTCATGGGGTCGCAAAGAGTCAGACACGACTGAGTGACTGAACTGAACTGAACTCAACCTATTTGCAGGCAGGAATTATGATCCATAGCTACTGAATTTCTGATCTGTTTATTGGTGAGCTTTGGAAAGAATCTCCATGAGGACCTCCTAGCATTCAGTGGATGAATGGGGTGCATCTTGGTTCATGACTTTGTAGAGTCCCCTAAAACACTGATATTTTGTTGACTGGTATAATTGATAAAAAGGAAGTTGCTCTGTGGCAGTCATTTGCCTTTCTGGGCTTACCCATTTCATTCCTGAATATGACAGCATTACTGTTAGTAGCAGTTTGTTTCATAATATTGTGATATGATTGAAAGCAGATGGGAAAGAAATAAGGTCACATGGATTTTTTTCACCTAATGGAATTACTACTCAGAAAAAAAAGTGGTGCTTTGGTTGGGTAAGTTCTTGTCATACCAAGTGAGCTCTTCAAAATGTTATGTCCCATTTGTATCACTAACTCTATTTTTGAGATGACAAGAGATGAATGAAATATAAAGCTTATGGTTACACGGGGTACTCATCTTCATGCACAACTTCAGCATTAATATAACCTTTAAAATGTAACCTTTAAAAAGTGCAGTAGTTATCAGCAGCATGACCCATATCTAACTGGAACTGCCTGTCAAGCCTTGCTCATTTGATGCATGAAAGTTCTATATTTTCCTTCACAGGCATATGTTAAGTACCTTTATGTTGGCCCAAGCAGCATGCCAATGTAGAATTTCCTTAATTGTAGATTCTGAGTCAGGGTAATAACTGTTGGTATCTATCTATTTAGGTGGCTCAGAATACACAGATGCTTTGAAATAGTTTCTTACTTAAACTGAAATCAGAGCATTCTCTCAAGTAACATGCACATCTTTAAACTAAGTTTGAGCATTCTTACTCTCCTTTAAAACAATTTAGCATTGTTACAGACATACTTAGAACCTACTTAAATTTGGACAGATGTTTTATTTGACTTAATGTGTATACTATATAAAAACCAGTTAACTACTTGTCACATGACAATGTTCTCTATCACAGGCCTCAAAATAAAAATTGCACTAGGTGCCAAAATGTATCAGAATAGCTAAATACTTTCAGTGAGAAGGGCCAGATGAAAGGCCATTTCCCCTATTGGGTAAAGTAGCTTAACTTTAAATAACATGAAGTTGCCAAATTTCAACCATTTTTGAGCTACAAAAGTGGCAGTTTTATTCAGACTGAAATTGAAGAAAGTGGAGAAAAACCACTAGACCATTCAGGTATGACCTAAATCAAATTTCTTATGACTATACAGAGAAGTGAGAAATAGATTTAAGGGACTAGATCTGATAGACAGTGCCTGATGGAGGTTCATGACATTGGACAGGAGACAGGAATCAAGAACATCCCCCATAAAAAGAAATGCAAAAAAGCAAAATGGCTGTCTGAGAAGGCCTTACAAATAGCTGTGAAAAGACGGGAAGCAAAAAGCAAAGGAGAAAAGGAAAGATATACCCATTTGAATGCAAAGTTCCAAAGAATAGCAAGGAGAGATAAGAAAGCCTTCCTCAGCGATCAATGCAAAGAAATAGAGGAAAACAACAGAATGGGAAAGACTAGAGATCTCTTCAAGAAGATTAGAGATACCAAGGGAACATTTCATGCAAAGATGGACTCAATAAAGGACAGAAATGATATGGACCTAACAGAAGCAGAAGATATTAAGAAGAGGTGGCAAGAATACACAGAAGAACTGTACAAAAAAGATCTTCATGACCCAGATAATGACATGGTGTGATCACTCACCTAGAGCCAGACATCCTGGAATGTGATGTCAAGTGGACCTTTGGAAGCATCACTACGAACAAAGCTGATGGAGGTGATGGAATTGCATGAAATATTGCCTTGATGGCTCCAATTTTCTTGAAGAGATCTCTAGTCTATTGTTTTCCTCTGTTTCTTTGCATTATTTATTTAAGGAGGCCTTATCTCTCCTTGCTATTCTCTAGAACTCTTCCTTCAGTTGGGTGTATCTTTCCCTTTCTCCCTTGCCTTTCACTTCTCTTTCCTCAGCTCTTTGTAAGGCCTACTCAGACAATCACTTTGCCTTCTTGCATTTCTTTCTTTTTTTTTTTTGGCAGTGGTAGCAATCTGCAAAAATCAGTCATTTTCCTCACGGTGCATCCATGTTGCAGCATGAGTCAGAATTTCATTCCCTTTTAGGCCTGGGTAATGTTCCATTGTATGCCTATACCATATTTTGCTTATCTACCATCCATTGATGGGTGCTTGGTTGGTTCCATATTTTAAGTACTGCAAATAATACTGCTTTGAGCATAGGTATGCAAATATCTGTTTGAGTTCCCGCTTTCAGTTCTTCTGGGTGTATACCCAGAAATGAAATTGCTGTATCATGTGGTAATTCTATTTTTTAATTTTTTTGAGGAACCACTATAATATTTTCTATAGCAGCTATACCACTTTACATTTTCACAAACAATTCAACTTGTCTGTATCTTTGCCAACACTTGTTATTGTCTGTTTTATTTATTTATTTTTTTGATAATAACCATCCTAATGGGCATGAGGTAGAATCTCATTATGGTATCTCCTTATGCTAAGTGAACATAAACCAGTCATAGAAAGATAAATATAAGATACTTAGTCAAAATAATAGAGAAATATAATGGTGATTGCCTGGGGATGGGGAAAATGGATAATTATTATTTAATAAGTATGAAGTTTTAGTCTTACAAAATGAAAAGAGGTAAGTGGACAGATGGTGGTAATGGTAGTACAATATAATGTATATGTATATATTCAATTTATATAACATATAAATATACTTAACACTACTGAAATATGCACTTAAAATGGTTTAAGATAGTAAATTTTGTGTTACATGTTGATTTTTTTCTTACCATAATTATCAACGAATGAATGAACGAAAGAAAACCACCACTTTTTTTTTCTTTAAAGAGAGATGATCCTTTTGTTTAAGAAGAAATTGAAGCAAAGCCAGTGAGTTAGCTTGCCTGAGAGTAACATCATAACAAGAGTACTGGTTACCTGGCCATCACTTTGGAATGATAATGTGAAATAATGCTGTTTGACTATTCAAAACTGGACCTTGAAGAAGGGAGACTGAGTCTCCAGGTCTCACAAATCTAAAGATAGTATATGCTCATATTACTGTGCCATCTGTTTTATAACCGTTAGTTTTGGTCCACATGATAATAGACTTTGATATATATTGTTATATGTTTGACATACATTCAGTATACTATTCGAGATCTTATGCTTGGTCCTTGATATTTCATCTTATTGTCAACTGGTAAGTCAAAGTCCAATTTAAACAATACTGATGTGGGAGAATCATCTCTCCTCCCTTTCAGAGGTGATCTGCTTTGACTCTGTCTCTATCTTGTGTTTTAGGACATTTCCTCTCTGTAGAGTCCCCTGTCCTCTGCAGCAGCATCCTCGCTGGTTTTTCTGACATGGATGTGGAGGGAGGCATGGCATAGCACTGTGTGTGCCTGACAGTTTTTAATTACCCTACTGGTTTTCTTGGGATCTCCGCCAGGACTCAGCAGTCTCATGTTCTAGATTCATGATATTTTATAACACCTTCAATGTGTATTTAAATTGATCTGAATCATGTAGAGCAACATTTAGTTCAACGTATTTAGGTCTACCTGGAAGAACCCAGTAAGGTATCAAAATACCCATCTTAAGAATAAAATAATTTGGAACAGTTTGGGAGACCTCCCAGAAACCACTGATCAACTTATTTGACCATATTATAATATTTAGATCTAGATCATTTTTCTACTATGCTAATTTTGAAATCCCGCTTTAAATTTGACAGAAAGAGCTGGCAATTTAGATGCTACTCTAAGCACTTAATATGTTAACTAATTTGATTCCCAAAGCCTTGGGATATCCCTGGTGGTTCAGATGGTAAAGAATCTGCCTGCAATGCAGAAGACCTGGGTTCAGTCCCTGGGTAGGTAAGATCTGCAAGAGAAGGTAATGGCAACCCATTCCAGTATTCTTGCCTGGAGAATCCCATGGACAGAGGAGCCTGGTGGGCTACAGTTCATAGTGTTGCAAAGAATCATACAGGACCGAGTGACTAACACACACACACAACCTTAAGGGTACGTGCCATTATTACTGACGTCTTACATTGGACAGTACCTGACACCGCAAAGCTAAGCAACTTACCCAAAGTCAAACCACAAATAAGAGGTGGAGATAAGTGTTGAATGAAATCATTCTGGTTCCAGAGTCTGGACACTCAACCACTATACTCCCTCACCTTTCTCAGAGATCAGGGGTCTGTAACCTTTAACTAGAACAAGTACAACAAAATTACTCAAAGGGAGAAAATGGGTATTTATAAAATTTGAGGAGGAGAAATTAATCTGCCCAGATAGAGAAAGCATTTGGGGGACATATAAATATAGCAAGCCCACCTGGAGATAAGGGTTTGAAAATCCCTTGCCCAAACTATCTCAGCCATGTCTTTGGTGCCTCTTCAATGAGTTGCCTAATGGAGCCATCCAGTTTTTACACTTTTGTCAGAGTTTCTATTCCAGGAAACATTCATGATAAGCTCCTGCTAAACAGGTTCATGTGTATGTGTGTACATGATGCACGCACATGCACACACACACACACACACACACAGACACACACACACCCCTCCATACCTCTCTTCACATGCTGCTCCCACTGACAAGGACATCCTTCTTCCCCAAAGTCCCAGGTCACTGTGGAAAATGTCTGCTCATTTTTAAAGGTCCAAATGAAATGTTGGTTATTTTCTGGAAAGCCTCTTTCTTCTCCAGGAAGGTGTTTGATCCATCTCAAAAATGTTCCTATAGTACTGCACACTTTTATGAAAGACTTATTACAATGTGTTAGGATAATTGTTCACATGTCTCTTTCTCCCACTTACATTCAACTTAGGAAATGGTCACAACTTCCTCATCTGTATCCTCAGCGTCCATCAGAGCTTGACAGAGAAATTTCTCAGTAAATAGTTAGATTTGCTACTACTGGATATGATTTTATGGATATTTATTATCTCCTGGCAAAATAAAATATCAGGGTCCATGTGTGGGTGTTTTATAGCAAGAACAAAACAAAATAAAACTCCTCTCCTTAAAAAGTCTTGATCCTTAATGCAGTGGTATTTTCTTTTATAGGAAGTTAGAGAAGTCCTTTGTGCATTTACCTCCTTACCCATTTGAGTATTTTGAAGACTGATATATTCTACAGTGCAGGTTTTATTAAAAAAAATAACTTTAAGAATCAAACTCTAGAAATTGTGGCATTCCTTCAAATAGGAGAGAATGTCTATATTGCTCTCCACATGCATTTTAAAGTTAGTTGTCCTTCTTTTATGATATGGTTATATCAGTGATTTCAGAGAGGTCTCCCAAACTGTGGCAAATCACTTTCTTTTTTAAGATGGACATTCTGATACTTAAATGTTTTCATTTCCTTCCAGGTAGCAACACAGAGTAACATCATCTTATACTGTTGGTCAATTAGTTGTAAGGAAATGTATCACTGAACCTGTTCCATTGTCTTTTATTCAGTGCCTGCATTTACTGGAGGTTTTAGATGCCACGCGCCTAAAGGCCTTTCATCCATCCAGCAAGGGCTTTCCCTGGAGTTGAGCTGTTGGCGGATGCAGCCCCATTCCAGTCAGATCCATACACAAAATGCTTTATCCCCAAGCCATTGTTTTCATGTTTTTCCTCTGTCCCTGTTGAGCTAACACCTCCCAGAGTAATTCCACTGGCACACTGTGAGCCAGAACCTCCTGGTCTTGGAGGGGGAAGCTCCACAGACCTTCACTCCAGAGTGTCAAGTTAGGGCACAGCGCAGCCCCCTTTACGAGATAAATGGTGGTGTGGAAACAAGTCAGCTTAGCCAACAACTGCCTGAGCCACCACAGTCAGTGTCTTTTCTGTAATTATTGCATTTAATACAGCTAGTTACTTGCACAAAAGAGCTTCCGGATACAGCAATTTCCACTGGGGGTTGTTTAGGAATGTACAGGCCCATCATTTAGCCCTGATATTGTTGGGTTGTCAGAATTGATCATAGCTCTTGACGGAACACCTCTAGCTTTTTTTTTATGGAGTGCCTCAGAGTGACATTTCACATTGTTTAAGTAGGAGTGATCTGTTAGTTTATATTTTATCTAAAACTGCAGATCAGATGACCTCCCTCAGGGCCTAAGTACATGAATCCTTTTCGCATGTTATAATTAATAGTGGAGCCCAGAGAGAAATTCATAACAAGGGGCCGAAGAGCTGGGCAGAGCAACTTGTCAAAAAGAAGGAAATTCCACTACAGATTAGCTTATTTTTAAGCATGTCAAGCTCTACATACAAACATGATCTATTGCTTCCTTGTAATGTCTGTTTGGACCCACATGCTCGGGGCTGTGTCAGAGACTGCTGTAAATTTTGTCTGAGTCAGGGCAATTCTGATTGATCTCTGAGTGTAAAATCGATAAGAAGACACTGTCATTTTCTTAAAGGATGAGCTAGAAAAGGAAAATAAATTAAGACTCCACTGAATGTCTATCTCCAGTGCTCATTAATTCAGTGTGGTCTGTACTTTGTTAATGTTATGGCCACAGCTTTAATCTTCCAGGTGCTCTTCCTGTGGCTACTTGCCAGCGGCCCTTTCTTACGTTATGTATATTTCATCTGAATTGGGCTGAGGTGGAGGGATAAAATGGCTGCCCTCTTTTCTCTCTTAGCTCTTGCTTAATCCATTTTATTATTTTGGAGAAATACATCATCATGAATACTGATTAATTTTAAAATGGACAGAGCCATTCTCTCTCTCCTCTCAATCTCTCTCTCCTTGTTCCTATCTCTACCCCACCCCCCTTCATCAGGCGATAGATTCATTTGTCTTAAATAGTTTGGGCAAATAACTACCAAGCATTTTGCCTTACATAATAAACTCTATGAAGATTAATTTTCTTCTGCCTATTTCTCTTTCTCTCTCCCTCCCCTTCTCTTTTCCCTCCCCCACCCTGTGCCTCTATGTCTCTCCCTTTCTCTCTCTCTCTTCCCCTCCCCTCTTTCTCACCTAAGGCTTTTATCTGCACTTTAAATTTTTTTGTAGATTTCTTCAGCCTTAAAACTTCTTGCACATCAAGATTTTTTCCATTCTGTTTCAAGAAATAGTAGCTCTTCTAGTAGTTTAATAAAACACACACTTACACACATACACACAGAGTTTAAAGGCTTCTTGGTTGTTTGTTGTATTTACCACCATAGAGTTCCAAACACGTCCTGGATCTTCAGATTTTGCATTTTGCTCCTCAAGAAGAAAAGGAAAGGGAAGGCAAGGCATGTAGGATATTCTCTCCTTCTTATTTGTATTCTGCAATAATTATCAGTATCATAGCACTTTATGTTTCCCTCTGCTGTAGAAACTGAACCTTTAGTTTTGTCTGTAGCTCTGTCTTTAGCTTCTGTGAATGGAGATAGTGAATCAAGTGTTTTTCAGACATTGCTCATTTCTGACATATTCTGAATCCCTCACACATGAGTTATACATTGTGGTCACATCTCCAATAATTGTTCATGGAAACTCATGAATAGGAGACTGGTTCTAGAAGCTTTTTATTTGTTTGTGAAAACATATATTGACCACATAGAATTTTTTTTAGGTTTCTCAAAAATGCAGAGACTTAAAAAAGGAGGAAGTGGTTAAAAAATCTAGATCAATTTGCTTCAAAAGGCATTAAATTCATATTCATGAAGGGTGTTTGCTTTCTTTAACAAAGCACAGCACATGCCAATTAATTATTTCTCAGGAAAAGGTCACTTAGGGGACTAACTCTGTATCTCCCGTCTTCCCAATTGAGTGTGCTAAATGAATAGATTTGCAAATTTAATCTACAAGTGACACATACTTGGCCTTGAAATTGTTTGTCTTATTCATCTTCTTTTAAACATTTGTCTTTATTTATTATAAAGACCATGATATAGTGAGATAACATCTTGAAATTTGTAAACAATATATAATTATTTTAGGACTAAATTTAAAGAGAAACTATGTACTAAAGTAATACATGTACTATGTACACCACACCCCACCACCTATATGATGCTGTTGTAATTCTTTACGAAAGAGACTGCTTTCAGAGAGCTGATGGACATCTGGAAATCACTAAAAGTAGTCATCTGTATTTTTAAATTTTTGTTTTTTTCTTAAACCTGAATATTTAAAACTTTTCTTTGAAGGAAATAAATTTGATGAGACAGTTTAATGACTATTTTGTATGCATATGGAAGCCCACATTTGCTGAGGGGCACTGTTGCTCATGTGTTCATTCACTCCTGCCTGCTGTGTGCCAGGCACTCTGTCATAGGTGTTAGGAAACAGAGGGAATGAGTGGCAAACTCTTTACCTACATGTTACAGATGACACATACCTCACAGGGTAACTGAGAATTCCATGACAGAAATGTGTCTAAAACAACTAGAATATAGTAGAGTTTTAGTAATAATAGTTCCTCTTCCCTGCATTTACTGGTTGATGGTGGCCTGAGGCAAATCATTTATTGAAGAACTTTAGTTCTTTCATCTATAAAAATGAGATAATACATCTTTCCGTGCAGAATTGCTGTGAATTTGAGAGATAATGTATTTTTTTGACAGCACCTCATACATATCATGTACTCAAATCATATTATGTATTAGTATTTTTATTTTTTTTATTACATCTAAAATGTCTATAGAACATCCAGGTGGAAATGTCTGGTAAGATGTTGAAAATGAAAGGGTGAGGCAATTCCAAAATTTTAAAACTTTAATTACATAAAGCAAATATTATAACAAATAGTTATATCCTTTTCAGCCCAAATTCATATGTCAAACCTCTTTGCTGGTCTTTAGCCACTCAAGTCATGACCAACTCTTTACAACTCCATGGACTGCAGCAAGCCAGGCCTCCCTGTTCTTCACCACCTCCCAGAGTTTGCTCTGTCCATTGAGCATTTGACTCATGTCCATTGAGTCAGTGGTGCCATTCAACCGTCTCATCCTCTGTTGTCCCCTTCTTCTCCTGCCTTCAATCTTTCCCAGCATCAGGGTCTTTTTCAATGAGTTGACTCTTTGCATCAGATGTCCAAAGCATTGGAGCTTCAGCTTCAGCATCAGTCCTTCCAATAAATATTCTGAGTTTATTTCCTTTAGGATTGATTGGTTTGATCTCCTTGCAGTCCAAGGGACTCTCAAGAGTCTTCTCCAACACCACAGTTCAAAAGCATCAATACTTCAGCACTCAGCCTTCTTTATGGTCCAACTCACATCCATACACGACTCCTGGAAAAACCATAGCTTTGACTAGACAGATCTTTGTTGGCAAAGTAACGTCTCTGCTTTTTAATATAATGTCTAGGTTTGTCATAGCTCTTCTTCCTAGGAGCAAGCATCTTTTAATTTCATAGCTGCAGTCAACATCTGCAGTGATTCTGGAGCCCAAGAAAGTAAAGTCTGTTACTGTTTCCATTGTTTCCCCATCTATTTGCCATGAAGTGACAGGACTGGATGCCATAATCTTCACTTTTTGAATGTTGAGTTTTAAGCCACCTTTTTCACTCTCTTCTTTCACCTCCATCAAGAGGTTCTTTAGTTCCTCTTCACTCTCTGCCATTAGGGTGGTATCATCTGCATATCTGAGGTTGTTGATATCTCTCCCAGCAATCTTGATTCCAGCTTGTGCTTCATTCAGCCCGGCATTTCCCATGATGTACTCTTCATATGTTAAACAAGCAGAGTGACAATATACAGCCTTGATGTACTCCTATCCCAATTTTGAACAAGTCTTTTGTTCCCAGTCAAACCTCTAATATGATGGTATTAAGTGGTGGGGCCTTGGGGAGTTAATTATGTTTTGGGAGTGGTACCCCTATGATGAGATTAGTGTCATTATATGAAGAGGTAGCTAGCTGGCCCTCTCAGTGTCATGTAAGGGTACAAAGAAAAGCTGACCATCTGCAGATGACACTGAATCTGATAGTATCTTGATCTTGGACTCACCAGACACTGGATCTACTGTTGCCTTAATCTTGGACTTCTCAGTTTCTAGAAAGATAAGAAACAAGTACTGTTGTTTAAGCTATCTAGTCTATATTATCTTGTTATAGCAACCCAAATTGAGTAAGGCACATATTATATTCATAAGCAGTTATGAGTAGAGGCTATTTTCAGACTGCTACTGATACTTCTGCATTCACAGCTTCTGCATTAACTTGACTTTAATAGTTGAATTAACCCTGAGTAGGCAGTCAGTACTTTTAGAATATCCACACATGCATTGTAGAAATCAATTTACATGAAGTGTAAATGATGGTCTACTTCATGCCACAGCCAGATCAGAGATTTCAAACCAGCCAGGAAACCCAAAAAAATGAGGGGTATGAACAGTCTATTTATTTAAACTTAGTATCTGTGCCAGATAAATTTCCTTAGTGTCATTTAACAAGCTTGTGAAAGGATTAATATTCTCAGTATTAATCTAAAATTTAAATGTATATTCACTTTGACTCAGAAATAGTTCTTTTGGGAACTTAATCAGAAAAGATAATTCAACAAGTGTGCCCAGATATATAAACTTAGTTATTCACTGTAGTCTTGCTTATGGAAAAAATTTAATTGTTTCCACATAGGCAATTCAAAATAGATTGTAATTTATAAATGTCATTGAATCATGCATATGTTTAAAATGTATATTGCTCTATAACTAGTGATGTCTAGGACATATTGTTGAGATCATCTTGAAGGATGGTCACTAATATGCAAGCAATCTCTTATGGTTGGAATTTGTAGTGATAGCTTCTGTGATTCTCTGTATTGCTTGAATTTTCACAGTGATTGCATATAAATTTTATAAACAGAGAAAACTTATTGTTTTTGAAAAAAGTTGTGCCTCTATCTTGTTGGGTAAAGAGTTTTAATCTGCTAATAGATCAGTGGAAATGTGAAGAGAATGTCCTTTGGGGTGAAGAGGACACCATACCTCTAGAATCCTCTCTTTCAGGTTCTAACCCACAACCTTGTTTGTTTTTTCTGTACATTTAAGCCACGTCAGAACTCTCCCCTGGAAGGCAAAGCTGGGAAACCGCAGTACTCTTCAATCCTATACTCTTTTTTGCTTACTCATTTCCTATTTTTTCTCTCCTGGCTTCCTTGCCTCCTGATCTAGGAGTTTCATTTCATATTATGTCATTACCTTCATGGTCTTGACATGATTATTAGTTAGTTGGACTTGAATTGTCACACTGGTGACCTTACCTAGACCCTGATCAAGGAAAGGGGATGCACACATTTTTAGTGAAATACTGGAATAATACATACTTGAATTCAGAGCTTCTTGTATAGATATTTTTCCCTTAATTAGTTCAGATCCCATAATAAAATAACACAGATTGGGTGGCTTAAACAATAAAACTTTATCTATCACAGTTCTGGAGACTGGAAGTCCAAGATCAAGGTGCCAGCAGAGCTGGTATCTGGTGAGATCTCTCTCCTCGGGTTTCAGATGGTTCCTTTTTCCCTATGTCCTCACATGGCCTGTCCTTAGTGCATGCAGATAGGAACCAAATGTCCTGGTGTCTCTTTTTATAAGGGCATTAATCCCCTTATGAGGCACTGAGATCTCATCTAAACCTAATTACCTGCAAAGGCCCCATCTTCAAGTACCACCACATTGGGGGTTAGGGCTTCAAGATAGGAATTTGGCAGACAAGGATGGTGTGGAGGACACAAGTCTGACATAGCAGCTTCTTAAACCTGAAAAAGTAAGACTCTTAAGTTTAGTAGATTGTCTAAGGACCTGCAGGCTTTGAGGAACATTTGAAATGATTGGGCTTTTTTTTTTTTATGAAGTCTGTAGGAATGTGGAGAGGCTATATGTGGAGAGGAAATACTGGAAATACAACCAGTTCGCATTATTTGGAGTTATTATGTTATGTAAAGTCACCAGGAACACTGAATTCATAAACGTTGAACATTTGCTCCTGGAGGAAATGCAGGATTCATTTCCTGCAAGCCTCTGGTCACAACATTTTTGTCAATCTACCAATATATAACCTTGTTTAATGTGTTTCTGTTTAAAGACACCTTGTTTAATATATATTATTGATTTGTTAGCATTGAATTCACAGGCAGTAGTACTATAACTCATGTCTGAATGAAGCATATTGAATGCATATATTTTCTCCTTAAGGCACATCACAGCTTTCTTGTGTTTAGGAACACTATACAGCATGTCAGCACTATGCTTAGGGACCATTTTAAACAGTGAAATCTCTAATAAAAATGCAAAAAATTGACACTAAATAGATTGCATATAGGATACTCATTAAGAGTAGGAGAGCTGAAACAAGAATATAGAGTTGTTGTCTTGGTCATACTCACTGGGATATGTGCACTAGGAGAAAGCAAAAATTTTTTGCTTTTCTGCACACACACACACACACATCTGTAAATGACCATAGAAGCAGCAGGAGCATTGATTTGGGGATTGATTTTAGAGATTAGGAATATTCTCAAATATAGAATCCATGGATGGTGAGGATCAGCTATAATTGTATACATTCTTACTGGAACCTATGGTCTAAATAATTGTTCTCAATGTAGCCACAGCAGTAAGAATATACCTATAATGGTGTCCTTCCTTCCAATGTGGATTTCATATGAAAAATTTGATATTAATTTATAAAGCAGCAAAATCATGAAGAATACAAATTTTTCCTTTGTGTTGATTGTACATCTCTCTTGGGGCTTCCCAGGTGGCTCAGTGGTAAAGAATCTGCCTGACAATGCAGGAGATGCAGGTTCAATCCCTGGGTCAGGAAGTTACCCTGGAGAAGGCAGTGGCAACCCACACCAGTATTCTTGCCTAGAAAATCCCATGGATAGAGAAGCCTAGTGGGCTACAGTCCATGGGGTCACAAAGAGTTGGACATGACTGAACGACTGAGCACACACTTCTTGCATCTCTCTAAGCATCCTTTCTCCTCCACCCTGCCCTCATGTTTCAGGTTTGCATCACATTCCACTGCCATAGCTCTGTATTCAATTGACTGCATTTTGAAATTAATCTTCCAGCTCAGTTCTGGAAAAGCTTTTCTAATAAGTATATGAATAGGAGACTTTAGAGGGAAAACTTACCTTATGTTAGGAATTCAGCAAGTTAAATTTGAACTCAACCAACATCTGTTGAGTGCCTATCTTGTTTGTGTACATTCTGCTATTTAAGCACGAACTGTTTAATGGTGGGGTGGTTGAATTTCAAAGTTCCTATCAGAAAGATGAGAGTGTCACCTTTATGACACATCTCAAATCGCACTAAATAAGTAGCATTTACTGGTCTGTCTACACTTTCTACTCAACCTATTTCTGTCATACCTCTGCTGAAACAAAATGAAGGGTAGAGTCTTAATAGAAGTGCATGTGCCCACTGTAGGAACTATAGAACTGCAGGTGAGTGTAGGATATGACAAGGAACATTGCCACACACACCCACCTTTAGATTAGATTGTGTTCCAGATGTAGGTAGCCAAAGTGACAGGAACAGTACAGAACTTTAGAGCAGGAGCAGATGTGTTGCTTCTCAATACAGTGTCCTTCAGGCCTCAGAATCTCTAAGGGAAGGAATCAGCTGCCAGGGATGTTATAGGCATAGGGTAGACTCCTGCGGGAATGGCGAGGCCAGAGTCCTTCTGCGTCACTCTTCTTTTATACTCATAATGGAATTACTACTTTGAGAGAATTTATACCAACAATCTATGGGCTTCCCTTAAAGGAAAGTTCTATATACATCCAACATGCCTTCTTGATTCTTGAATCAAACCCTACATCATCAAGTAGGCAGAAAGCAATCAGTGTCCAGGAGCCCTCTCACTTTCTGTCATAGGTCAGGTTTCCTGGAAAACAGACTCTGAGATTTATATGAGTCTGGGAAATACTCTCAGGTATAATAACTGTGAGGGGAAAAGGCAGCAGGAATAGGAAGGGGAGAAGTTTATCTGCGAGGCAGTTGTAACAGAGGGTCCAGACTCTCCTCTGGAAGCTCTGGAACTGCGATAGCACTGCAGAATTGTCCAACCTTGTGGGGAGCCTAACCTTTTTACCATTTTATGAGCAGTCACTGGGCTTTCCCTGGGGGAAGGCTATGAACTTGCACTTGTTTGTGCTCTTTGGCTGTGGGAAATTCCTAGCAAGAGGCTGACACCAGGAAGCGACGGTAAGGAGTGTCTCAGTGTTGTAAGGGGAATCTGGATGTGCCCCAAAGCGTTGACTCCACTTCCCTTACAGGGATCAGGTCCTGTACTGGACTCCTCATAAAAGTCCTTTTTCTCTTCTTCCTCAACAGTAAATATCTTGCCAGGTGTTAACAGAGATAGAAAAAATATTTCCCCAGTTGTATTACAGTCTAGATGGGAATTAGATATACATTCCTGAGAATATTTGAAAGGACAGTAGAAGATGAATATGTGGTATGAACAATGAGTACTTTAGATTTTCAGAAGATAGTGACTTCACAGAGAGGCTAAGTTTGGTCTAGGACTTAAAGCCTAATGGTAAAGGGTTTAGCAGATGTTCAGTGAAAGAATATGCAGAGAATGGATCAATGGTTCTCAAGATATGCATCTAAATCACCAAGACTATTGCTTGTTAAAATGCAGATTCCTGGGCCTACCCTCTGGGCTTAGGTTTCAGTAGGTCTGGGATGGGACCTGAATTTTGGCATTTCTAACAGATTCCAGGTGACGCTGATGCTGCTGGTCCTGGGATAACACTTTGAGCATCTTCAAGTAAAGCATCATAAAAACAGCACATTGCTTACGAAGGAAAGCACGTAGGTTGATTCAGAGACTGTCTAAAGCAGTCTGGCTGGAATGAAGGAAAAGCAAAGTATTGTTAGGATTTCAGATTGGAACCAGATTATGAATGATTCCAAATATCTTATTAAGAGATGTAATTTTTTAGTTCATAGAATGTCATGGAAAGTTTTAGAGCAGAGGAATAACATGATTAAAAGACTCTAAGATCATCAGTTCAGTTCAGTTCAGTCGCTCAGTTGTGTCCAACTCTTTGCAACCCCATGAACCGCAGCACGCCAGGCCTCTCTGTCCATCACCAGCTCCCGGAGTCCACCCAAACACCACTGAGTTGGTGATGCCATCCAACCATCTCATCCTCATCCCCTTCTTCTCTTGCCCTCAATCTTTCCCAGCATCAAGGTCTTTTCCAATGAGTCAGCTCTTTGCATCAGGTGGCCAAAGTATTGGAGTTTCAGCTTCAGCATCAGTCCTTCCAATGAACACCCAGGACTGATCTCACTTAGGATGAACTGGTTGGATCTCCTTGCAGTCCAAGGGACTCTCGTCTTCTCCAACACCACAGTTCAAAAGCATCAATTCTTTGGCACTCAGCTTTCTTTATAGTCCAACTCTCACATCCATATATGACCACTGGAAAAACCATAGCCTTGACTAGACGGACCTTTGTTGGCAAAGTGATGTCTCTGCTTTTTAAAATGCTATCTAGTTTGGTCATAACTTTCCTTCCAAGGAGTAAGCATCTTTTAATTTCATGGCTGCAATCACCATCTGCAGTGATTTTGGAGCCCAGAAAAATAAAGTCAGCCACTGTTTCCCCTGTTTCCCCATCTATTTGCAATGAAGTGATGGGACCGGATGCCATGATCTTAGTTTTCTGAGTGTTGAGCTTTAAGCCAACTTTTTCACTCTCCTCTTTCACTTTCATCAAGAGGCTGTTTAGTTCTTCTTCACTTTCTGCCATAAGGGTGGTGTCATCTGCATATCTGATGTTATTGATGTTTCTCCCGGCAATCTTGATTCCAGCTTGTGATTCTTCCAGCCTGGCACTTCTCATGATGTACTCTGCATATAAGTTAAATAAGCAGGGTGACAATATACAGCCTTGACGTACTCCTTTTCCTATTTGGAACCAGTCTGTTGGTCCATGTCCAGCTCTAACTGTTGCTTCCTGACCTGCATATAGGCTTCTCAAGAGTCAGGTCAGGTGGTCTGGTATTCCCATCTCTTTAAGAATTTTCCATGGTTTATTGTGATCCACACAGTCAAAGATCATATGTAAGGTCAATAAAGACAAGGCATCATGGAAACAAATATCTTTAGAAACAATTCAACATAAACCCAGAAGTAAGTGACTGAAGCCCTAACATCTTTGTCAACTCTTATTTACTTCTGTCACAAACTGACCTCCATCAAAATGGCAGTTCAAAAACTGCCAGATTCTTTTGTTAAAAATTGGTAGCTACTGTTATCTCAAAGAAGATATCTTCCCAATACCATTGCTACCAGGTTCATAGTATTAAAAAAGCATATATATATATATATATATTTTTTTTTTTAATTTTAAAGCAGATATTAGTCCAATGCCAAATATATATCCACTTATAATCAAGAAGACACAAAAACTATTTAAAAACTTTGTTATTATAAGATGATGATACCTCTGCTTTCTATCCTTAAACACTAACAAATACCTTCCTTGGAAGATTCACACCAAGATGGAGACAGAAAATTCTTTGGGTGAGAACCACCAGCTCTTTAACTGGTTCCTTTGATAGGAAGTGGAGAACAGTTGACCAAGTGGAAGTCTAGTCTTACAGGGCAGCTCAATGCTTAGCTTTGGAGCTGACTGGATTTTTATAACCTGGACAAATATAGCATGTCTTCAGTCCCCTCATCTAACCACCACTCATTACCACCAACAGAAGTTATTTTGAACATTTCTTAAGCTATTTATATAATAAATAAATTCCTTAAGCAGATTTATATAATAATATCTAAAATGCTTGTACAATTTATAACCATCACTAGAGTGCATATTCATGATTAGATTGCTTCAGATGCAAACTAATTGCTCCTAGGTGTGGATTAAAGTTAATTTACAGATATATAATACCTAGTTTATACTGATATGGAGCTTCCCAGGTGGTACTAGTGATAAAGAATCATCCTGCCAATGCAGGAGATACAAGAGACATATGTTCAATCCCTAGGTCAGGAAGATCCCCTTGAGTAGGAAATGGCACCCCACTCCAGTATTCTTGCCTGGAAAATTCCATGGGCAGAGGGGCCTGGTGGATTCAACTGAGCACATAAAAGAGTCTCTAAGAGTTAAGCCATAATAACAATGGCTCAAGTTGGGCTTCCCTGGTGACTCAGTGGTAAAGAGTCTGCCTGCAATGCAGGAGATGCAGGAGACTCAAATTTGATCCCTGGATCAGGAAGATCCCCTGGACAAGGGCATGAAAACCTCCTTCAGTATTCTTGTGGTCAGCGAAGGTGGGTGGGCTACAGTCCATGGGATCGCAAAGTCAGATACAACTGAGTGACTAAGCATGCACGTGCAGAAACTATAACTATTCTCATTACTTGTGTTTTTATACCTCTCAGATTTTGTCTCTAACCAGTGGCATGCTGGCAAACTCTTTCTGGAAGAAGTAAAACAAACAAAGCAAAGCAAAACTTGAAACCTGATTTGTAGTCTTTGCCAATTTCTGTGGTATAAATACTCCCACATTTTCTGGTTTCAAGTTTTAACAACCAGCACACAAAATTCTTGAATACTTAACAGCCAAATCTAGCATGCTTTGGGCTCTAGCTTACAACTATCTCTAGCCCATTTATTTTATGTATTAAACCTGTATTTGCAAAAGACTTGCAGTTACCATTGCAGTGGCATTCCCTAAAGTAGAGTATTTTCACTGCCCTGAAAATTCTCTGTGTTCTTCTATTCATCCCTCCCTTTCCTCTAACCTTTGACAACCAGTGATCTTTTTACTGTCTCTATGATTTTTGCCTGTTCAAAATGTCACATAGTTTGAATTATATATAACCTTTTTGGATTGGCTTGTTTCACTTAATAATATGCATTTGATGTTCCTCCATGTCTTTTCATGCCTTGATAGATCTTTTTTTAGTGTTCACTGTCTGGATGTTTATTTACCCATTAACCTGCTGCAGGATATCGTGATTGCCTCTGTGCTGTGCTGTGCTTAGCTGCTCGGTCTTGTCTGACCCTTTGCGACCCCATGGACAGCAGCCTGCCAGGCACCTCTGTCCATGCAGATTCTCCAGGCAAGAACACTGCAGTGGGTTGTCATGCCCTCCTCCAGGGGATCTTGTCAACCCAGGGATTCAATCCAGGTCTCCTGCATTGCAGGCGAATTCTTTACCATCTGAGCTACCAGGATAGCATCTGCATTTTGGCAATTATGAATAAATCCACTAGTTAGATTAATATTTATCATATTTGTTACTGGTTTTTATTCATTGCCTCTTTTCTCTATTCCTGTTTTCAGTCTTCCACTCTTTTTATGTCTTTTGCAGCTTTAATTGAGCATTTTATGATTCTGTTATTCTCTTCTTTCTTAGTATAATAATTATACTACTTTTAAAAAAAAATTAGCAGTTGCCCTAGAGTTTACATTTACAACTAATCTGAGTCTACTTTCAAATTAATACTACACTGCATTGAGTATCTTATAGTAATGAAATATTCCTAACATTTTTGTTACTCATTTCACTTATACATAAGCTCTAATCACCAAATACATTGTTGCTATTATTACTTTGAACAGACTCTTATCTGTTAGATCAATTAATTTTTTAAAAAAGTTTTTTTTTATTTTATATTCACTTATTTATTCTCTAATGCTTTCCCCTTTAAAAAAGATAGATCTAAGTTTCAGACCTATATCATTCTCTTTGTTTCTAAAGAGTTTATATAATTTCTTACAAGGCAGGTTTAATGGTAACAAATTCCTTCAATTTTACTTTGTCTAAGAGACCTTTTTTCTCCTTCACTTTTGGAGGATAATTCAGCACAATATAGAATTCTTGGTTGGTAGGTTTTTACCCCTCTTAACACTTTAAATATTACACTGTGCTCTCTTTTTGCTTGCATATTTTCAGAGAAGTTTGACATAGTTTTCATCTTTGTTTCTCTATAATTAAAGACTACTTTTTTTTCCTTCTGGCTATTTTTTAAGATTTTCTTTTCTTAATTTAATTTTCTTTTCTTAATTTTCAGTTTGAATATGGTATCCTGTGTGTCTTTTTTTTTTTTTTTAATTTCTGCATTATCTTTCTTAGTGTTCTCTGAACTGCTTTGATTTAGGGATTGGTAGCTGAAATTAACTTAGTGAAATTGTCATTTATTATTGCTGCAAATATTTCTTCTGTTTCTCTCTCTTATTAGCCTCCTTTTGGTATTCCCATTTTACATATGTAACTCTTTTTGTAGTTGTCTCACAGTTATTGGCTGTTCTGTTTCATTTATTCAGTCTTTTTTTCTCTTTGCTTTTTAGTTTTGAAAGTTTCCATTGACATATCTTCAGACTTAGAGATCCTTTCCTCAGCCATGTGGAAACTACTAGTGGGCCTATTAAAGGCACTCTTCATTTTTCCTACAGAGTTTTTGATCTCTAGCATTTTTTTTTAATTTTCTTAGAATTTCCAGCTCTCTGCTAACATTAGCCATATGTACTTGTGTGCTGTCAACTTTATAGATTAGCGCCCTTATCATATTAATCATAGTTGTAATTCTTTTTTTTTCCCTGATACTTCTGATACTCTTGCCATATCTGACTCTAGTTCTAATGCTTCAGTTCAGTCAGTTCAGTCGCTCAGTCGTGTCTGACCCTTTGTGACCCCATGAATTGCAGCACACCAGGCCTCCCCGTCCATCACCAACTCCTGGAGTTTACTCAAACTCATATCCAGTGAGTCGGTGATGCCATCCAGCCATCTCATCCTCTGTCGTCCCCTTCTCCTCCTGCCCCCAGTCCCTCCCAGCATCAGGGTCTTTTCCAATGAGTCAACTCTTCGCATGAGGTGGCCAAAGTATTGGAGTTTCAGCTTCAGCATCAGTCCTTCCAATGAACACCCAGGACTGATCTCCTTTAGGATGGACTGGTTGGATCTGCTTGCAGTCCAAGGGATTCTCAAGAGTCTTCTCCAACACCACAGTTCAAAAGCATCAATTTTTCGGCACTCAGCTTTCTTCACAGTCCAACTTTCACATCCATACATGACTACTGGAAAAACCATAGCCTTGACTAGACGGACCTTTGTTGGCAAAGTGATGTCTCTGCTTTTTAATATGCTGTCTAGGTTGGTCATAACTTTCCTTCCAAGGAGTAAGCATCTTTTAATTTCATGGCTGCAGTCACCATCTGCAGTGATTTTGGAGCCCAAAAAATTAAGTCTGACACTGTTTCCACTGTTTCCCCATCTATTTGCCATGAAGCAATGGGACCAGATGCCATGATCTTAGTTTTCTGAATGTTGAGCTATAAGCCAACATTTTCACTCTCCTCTCTCACTTTCATCAAAAGGCTTTCTAGTTCCTCTTCATTTCTGCCATAAGGGTGGTGTCATCTGCATATCTGATGTTATTGATGTTTCTCCCGGCAATCTTGATTCCAGCTTGTGCTTCCTCCAGCCCAGCATTTCTTATGATGTACTATGCATATAAGTTAAATAAGCAGGGTGACAATATACAGCCTTGATGTACTCCTTTTCCTATTTAGAACCAGTCTGTTGGTTCATGTCCAGTTCTAACTGTTGCTTCCTGATCTGCATACAGGTTTCTCAAGAGGCAGGTCAGGTGGTCTGGTACTCCCATCTCTCAGAATTTTCCACAGATTATTGTGATCCATACAGTCAAAGGCTTTGGCATAGTCAATAAAGCAGAACTAGGTGTTTTTCTGGAACTCTCTTGCTTTTTTGATGATTCAGTGGATGTTGGCGATTTGATCTCTGGTTCCTCTGCCTTTTCTAAAACCAGCTTGAACATCTGCAAGTTCACGGTTCACGTATTGCTGAAGCCTGGCTTGGAGAAATTGAGCATTACTTTACTAGCATGTGAGATGAGTGCAACTGTGTGGTAGTTTGAGCATTCTTTGAGATTGGAATGAAAACTTACCTTTTCCAGTCCTGTGGCCACTGCTGAGTTTTCCAAATTTGCTGGCATATTGAGTACAGCACTTTCACAACATCATCTTTCAGGATTTGAAATAGCTTAACTGGAATTCCATCACCTCCACTAGCTTTGTTCATAGTGATGCTTCCTAAGGCCCACTTGACTTCACATTTCAAGATATCTGGCTCTAGGTGAGTGATCACACCATCGTGGTTATCTGGGTCATGAAGATATTTTTTGTACAGTTCTTCTGTGTATTCTTGCCACCTCTTCTTAATATCTTCTGCTTCTGCTATGTCCATACCATTTCTGTCCTTTATTGTGCCCATCTTTGCATGAAATGTTCCCTTGATATCTCTCATTTATTTGACGAGATCTCTAGTCTTTCCCAATCTGTTGTTTTCCTCTATTTCTTTGCACTGATCACTGAGGAAGGCTTTCTTATCTCTCCTTGCTATTCTTTGGAACTCTGCATTCAAACTCTGCATTCAAATATCTTTCTTTTTCTGCTTTGCTTTTTGCTTCTCTTCTTTTCACAGCTATATTTAAGGCCTCCTCAGACAGCCATTTAGTTTTTTTGCATTTCTTTTTCTTGGGGATGGTTTTGATCAATGTCTCCTGTAAAATGTCACAAACTTCCGTCCATAGGCACTCTGGACACTTTTTCTGTCATCAGATCTGTCTATCAGATCTAGTCCCTTAAATCTATTTCTCACTTCCACAGTATGAAAAGGTGAAAAGTTAGGACACTGAAAGTTGAACTCCCCAGGTAGTTAGGTGCCCAGTATGCTGCTGGAGATCAGTGGAGAAATAACTCCAGAGAGAATGAAGAGACAGAGCCAAAGCAAAAACAACACCCAGTTGTGGATGTGACTGGTGATAGAAGCAAGGTCCGATGCTGTAAAGAGCAATACTGCATAGGAACCTGGAATGTTAGGTCCATGAATCAAGGCAGATTGGAAGTGGTCAAACAGGAGATGACAAGTGTGAATGTCAACATTTTAGGAATCAGCAAAGTAAAATGGACTGGAATAGGTGAATTTAACTCAGATGACCATTATATCTACTACTGTGGGCAAGAATCCCTTAGAAGAAATGCACTGTCCATCATAGTGAACTAAAGAGTGTGAAATGCAGTACTTGGATGCAATCTCAAAAAGGACAGAATGGTCTCTGTTCATTTCCAAGGCAAGCCATCGAATATCATGGAAATCCAAGGTCTATGCCCCAACTAGTAATGCTGAAGGAGCTGAAGTTGAATGGTTCTATGAAGACCTATGAGACCTTTTAGAACTAACACCCAAAAAAGATGTCCTTTTCATTATGGGGAACTGCAATGCAAAAGTAGGAAGTCAAGAAAACCTGGAGTAACAGGCATATTTGGCCTGGAGTACAGATTGAAGCAGGGCAAAGGCTAATAGAGTTTTGCCAAGAGAATGCACTGGTCATAGCAAACACCCTCTTCCAACAACACAAGAGAAGACTCTACACATTGACATCACCAGATGGTTAACACTGAAATCAGATTGATTATATTCTCTGCAGCCAATGACGGAGAAGCTCTATACAGTCAGCAAAAACAAGACCGGGAGCTGACTGTAGTTCAGCTCATGAATTCCCAGTAGGTTGGTTTCTGATAAAAGTTTCTCATGAGGGCAAAAGTTACTGAGAAGGGCATTTCAAAATGGTTAGTTTCACCCTCACCTCTGCTGGAAGCTTGAGAGGATTTTTTCTCTGATATTTATTCTGAGAACTTGGTATAGCTCCTGGAGGTAAAAGGCAGAAAAGTGTATGGGGCTGCCCTGTACCTGGACCCACCTGGAGTTTTTAACTGTCAGACTTGTTCCCACTGTATGCTATGCTATGCTGTGTCTCTTCAGTTGTGTCTGACTCTTTGTGACCCCGTGAACTGTAGCCCACCAAGCTTCTCTGTCCATGGAATTCTCCAGGCAAGAATACTGGTGTGCGTTGCCATTTCCTCCTCCAGCAATTCATCAGTTACAGTTCAGGATTTCCTACCCCAGCACTGGCTCTTATAGTGTTTTCTACTTACAGGTTTTACTCTCTGGATCCTTTTGTCTGTCTGTGTCTTCAGTGTTTGGGACAGGACTCTTCCCTGTGACCTCACTTCTGTGATAGAGCTAAGAAGAATTTTTCAGTTTGTTTAAGTTTTTTTTTAAATACACATTTTAATAAATAATTTTAATGTATATAAAATGAAACTCAAATCAAAATATCATTAAAAAATATTTCTCCATGGATAAAGATCTGTGAAAACATCTTTTTCTGAGAAATTTTTTTCAGAGGTAAACAGTTATTTCACATCAGTAATTCCTACTAGCAGACATTATCTCTGGGCCATAGATATATACTGAGCTTTTAAAATAATAAATGTATCAGTCAGCTTGAGCTGTCACACAGGATACTGCAGTCTGGGTGGCTTAAACGACAGAAATTAATTTTTCCACAGTTCAGAAGCTGGAAATCCAAGATCAAGATGCCAGGAAGGTTAGTTTCTGGTGATACTTTCTTCCTGGCTTGGAGATGGCTGCTGTGTGCTCACATGTCCTTTCCTCTGTGTGTGAGTGGTGTCTCTGCCTCTTCTTATAAGGATGTCAGTCCTGCTGTGTTAGGGACCACTCTTCTGACTCTTTTACCATTAATTATCTCTCTAAAAAGCCTTTATCTCCAATACAGTCACATTGTGAGTTAGGGCTTCAGTTTATGAACTTGATGGTGGATGGGGGGGGGGGGGGTGCGGGGAATAAAATTCATTCCTTAATTGCCATTTGTTGAGAAAGGATGCTAGAATGGTTCTGAGTATATGGAGTCATGGTTCTGGTTTCCAGTGTTAGAAACATAGATGTGTACATATGTATGTGCATGTGTGCATATGTGTGTGTTTCCTCTAAGTTTTAAAATGGTGTTCTGTGATTCAGTTATATTGTTTTTGAATTTTTTAATTGACTGTAAAACAACTTGTAGATTTGTTTCTCAGACTGTGGTTTGTGGGTCATATGTATCAAAATAAATTAGTGGCATTATACTAAATGAGGATTCCTGAGTTTCACCTTAGAATTATCAATTCAGAGTAAATGAACAACTTGGCATGGGTTCATGTCCTCCAGGCCAGGGTTATATTCCCCAGCCATTAAAGGGAAGGGCCAATCCTTTTTGGGATGTGAGCTTGAGTGCTGTGATACTCCTGTGTGTATGGTATCATTCAACATCCCCCAATAGCAATGCCCGGGGAGCATTGTTGTTTCCGCTTCAGAATAATATGTCTAGAATTCTGTCACAGAGAACCTTGCATTGGATCTAAATGCTCATATTTTGAAAATCTATTTTTGCATTCATCAAGTGAGTGGTCTGGTATTCCCATCTGAGGCAGAATCGTCATGTTTCCATAAATCTCACTTGAGAATAACTTGTCCCTGGTTCTTACTAGACACCCAACATCCTTTCAGGTGAACATGTCATCGGATAGGAAATGGCAGAATACAATACACATTCAGTTGTAACAACAAGAAAATTTGCACTTTTATCAAAACTTGTTGGTAAACATTGCATATGTTGGCCAGGATGCCTGTTGGGCTTGAGGAGAGGGATTATGTGGGAGAATAGAGTAAAAGTGGTTTAAAAAAGGCAATCGAATGGTCGATACCAAAATCAGACTGATTATATTCTTGGCAACCAAAGATGGAGAACCTGTATACAGTCAACAAAAGAAAAAAAAAAAAAAGACTGGGAGCTGACTGTGGCTCAGATCATGAACTCCTTATTGCAAAATTCAGACTTAAATTGAAAGTACGGAAAATCACGAGGTCACTCAAGTATGACTTAAACCAAATCCCTTATGATTACACAGTGGAAGTGACAAATAGACTCAAGGGATTAGATCTGATAGACACAGTGCCTAAAGAGCTATGGATGGAGGTTCGTAACATTGTACAGGAGGCAGTGATCAAAATCATCTCCAAGAAAAAGAAATGCAAAAAGACAAAATGGTTGTCTGAGGAGGACTTACAAACAGCTGAGAAAATAAGAGAAGCTAAAGACAAAGGAGAAAAGGAAAGATATATCCATCTGAATGCAGAATTCCAAAGAAGAGCAGGGAAAGATAAGAAAGTCTTCCTAAGTGAAAAATGCAAAGAAATGGAGGAAAACAATAGAATGAGAAAGAATAGAGATCTCTTCAAGGAAATTAGAGATTCCAAGGGAACATTTCCTGCAAAGATGGGCCAATAAAAGACAGAAATGATATGGACCTAACAGAAGCAGAAGATTTTAAGAAGAGGTGGCAAGGATACACAGAAGAACTATACAAAAAAGATCTTCATAACTCAGATAATCACGATTGTGTGATCACTCACCTCGAGCCAGACATCCTGGAAAGTGAAGTCAAGTGGGCCTTAGGAAGCATCACTATGAACAAAGTAGTGGAGGTGATGGAATTCCAATTAAGCTATTTCAAATCCTAAAAGATGATACTGTTAAAGGGCTGTACTCAATATACCAGCAAATTAGGAAAACTCAGCAGTGACCACAGGACTGGAAAAGGTCAGTTTTCATTCCAATCCGAAAGAAAGGCAGTCCCAAAGAATGTTCAAACTACTGCACAATTGCATTCATTTCACATACTAGCAGGGTAATGCTCAAAGTCCTTCAAGCTATGTTTCAACAGTGCACGAACCAAGAACGTCCACGTAATTCAAGATGGATTTAGAAAACACAAGAGATCAAATTGTCAAAATCTGTTGAATTGTAGAAAAAGCAAGAGAATTCCAGATAAACATCTACTTTTGCTTCACTGACTGTGCTAAAACCTTTCATTGTATGGATCACAACAAACTATGGGAAGTTCTTAAAGAGATGAGATTACCAGACTATCTTACATGCCTCCTGAGAAACCTCTATGCAGGTAAAGAAGCAACAATTAGAAGCAGACATGGAACAGCGGACTGGTTCCAAATTGGGAAAGGAGTACGTCAAGGCTGTATACTGTCACCCTGCTTATTTAATTTATATGCAGAGTACATTATGTGAAATGCTGGGCTGGATGAAGCACAAACTGGAATCAAGATTGCTTGGAGAAATCATAATAACCTCAGATATGCAGATGACACCACCCTAATGGCAGAAAGTGAAGAGGAACTAAAGAGCCTATTGATGTAGGCAAAAGAGGAGAGTGAAAAAGCTGGCTTAAAACTCAACATTCAAAAAACTAAGATCATGGCATCCAGTCCCATCACTTCATGTCAAATAGAGGAGACAATGGAACAGTGACAGACTTATTTTCGTGTGGTCCAAAATCACTGTAGATGGTGACTATAGCCATGAAATTCAAAGACTCTTGTTCCTTGGAAGAAAAGCTGTGACAAACCTAGACAGTGTATTAAAAAGCAGAGACATTACTTTGCCAACAATGGTCCGTCTAGTCAAGGCTATGGTTTTTCCAGGAGTCATGTATAGATGCGAGAGTTGGACCATAAAGAAGGCTGAGCACCAAAAAATTAATGCTTTTGAACTCTGGTGTTGGAGAAGACTCTTGAGAGTCCTTTGAACTGGAAGGAGATCAAACCAGTCCATACTAAAGGAAATCAGTACTGAATATTCATTGGAAGGACTGATGTTGAAGCTGAAACTCCAATACTTTGGCCACCTGATGCAAAGAGCCAACTCATTGCAAAAGACCCTGATGCTGGGAAAGATTGAAGGCAGGAGAAGGGGACGACAGAGGATGAGATGGTTGGCTGGCATCACTGACTCAATGGACATGAGCCTGAGCAAACTCTGGGAGATGGTGATGGACAGAGAAGCCTGGCGTGCTTCAGGCCTTGGGATCACAGTCAGACACGTCTGAGAGATTGAACAACTACAACAAAAGGCAACAATGGTAAGAAGGAAAATATCCACCATTTATTGAGAGAATATTATGGTAAATCTTATTCATATTATTTTTAATCCTCATAGTCACATGCCAAATATTGTAATTAATTCTTTCATAGAAGAGAAAATGAGGTTTATAAAGTTAAGGATTCACACTCAGATTTATCTGATTCCAGAGCATAAATTTTTTCCCATTTTGTTTCTAAAGTTTTATGGAGCCAGATCACAGAGTCCCTCATATAATATGATGTTGGAAAGTTTAAATGGTATGGCTAACATTTCCTAAAGTGCATCCTGTGGGATAGTAATCCTTCAGCACAGGAACTTTGTTATTCTAAATGAAGGGCTAAGGTGCCCAGATAGGATTATGATATACTGAGTTTCACCAGTCACTCACATTCTCCCACCATGCATCTCTTGAGCAATGATGTGTATGCCTGAAGCCACTGTTTGGAGTTGGGGTATTCTGGGGCCGCAGAAGAGAGCTTTTGAATGTGTGATGCTAAATGCATCCATTCAGAGGTTGATATCATAACCTTAATCTCATTAGCAACACAGGGATGAAATGTACATTGTGGTAAATATGGTCAGTAATAATGTAATATCTTTATATGGTGGCAAATGTGGTAAAGATAATACAAACTTACAATTACAACATAAGTCCTAGTGATGTAATGTACAACACGATATAAGTAACACTGGTGTATGTTATACATGAAGTAGTTAAGGGAGAAAACCCTAAGATTTCTCATCATAGGAAAACTATCTTTTTACTTTATTTTGTGTCTGTATGAGATGATGGATGTTCACTAAATTTATTGATGCAATAATTTTATAATGTATAATGTATGTAAATCAGATCACTATGCTGTACATCTCAAACTTAATACAGTGCTATGTATCAATTATATCTCAAAAAAATGGAAAGATAAAAGGCAACACTATTCTAGATCTGTCCTATACCTTATACCTATCATGTGATACGTCTTTACTTTGAGGGAATATAGTCAATTCCTAGGAAGCGTGTTTTATTTTGTTTTTCTTTTTTTTTTTAAAAAAATCTCATTTGTTGAGCTAAATTATTTAAGAATGTTTAAAAACTGCTTAACCTATAGAATTTTAACTATATACTTAAATGTATAGTTATATATATATATGTATATGTGTATATACTGCACAAAGAGTAAGCTTCCAATTTTGTTATTATGTATATTTAGACATCTATATGAACATGAAAGTGAACGATTAGAAGGAAATAGTGAGAATTGATTATATCTTTTGTGACAGTATTACAGATGATTTTCTTTACATTTTCTAAGTTTTCAAAAGAATATATATTATTTTCATAAGAAGAAAAATATATTTCCTATATATGTCCTCATTGCCTAGTTTAAAAATGTGTTGTATTGCTTTTCTTTTTCAGTCTATCTGGGCACATGTCCCTTTTGCATATTTTATTCATAGACTAACATTCTTGTCTGACTTTCACAATGAAATCAGCTTATTAATGCTGAGAAGAAATACTAAAATTTGCACTGAGACTGAATGATCTTGAGCATGGGAGAAACTCTGGAGACCAAGAGAGAGAGAGTATGTGTGTGTGTGTATGTGTGTTTCTAACATATGATGGAATTTGAATGAGTAGAAATACAAAATGGGAGTTAACTCAAGCAAGAGATGGAAGGGAAAATATACAAAGGAGAGGGTGGGGAAAGAAGTCAGAAACGAGTAAAACATAGACAAAGGCTAGAAAAGAGGTGGAGAGCAACAGCCAAAGTGAATGTAATAAGGGTTACACATTCCAGAGCATGCTACAGAAATCCCAAATTGCTGGATGCTAAGAAGAGTGGATTTCTAATACAAATTGAGACTATCCTTTCTCTTCTGTTTTATTTATTCATTTATTGCTAGTCTCCATGCTTTTTTAACATAAAGTTTTAGACTATGTTTCTGTTATATGAGCCATAGATTACTGCTTTAGACAATTATAGTCCTATAACATATGTTAGTAATAAATTTGAATCAACATTATTTTCCAAGAAGTATATTTTCAGGATACTTTGACTTTCAACTTTGTGATGCTCATGAACATTAAAAGGAAAAGAAATGAAATAGTCCTATTTCTAGAACTGTGGATAACTCATTAGTTTTGGTTTAAATAGATTTTTACAACCTAATTTTACTTTTTGGTGATCGTCCTTTTCTCTTTGGGGAAGACTTGTACAGTCAGAGCCTTGAGCCTGTGTAAACCTGAAACTTGGCCTGCACAGTCCTGAAAGTGCCTGGACCTTCATGGCTTTCACTTGAAACTATGAAGTTGGTTTGTTTTCCATTAACCTATCTGAGATGTCTAGATTACCAATTGTCCAACCACCTGTTGCTTGGTTTTCATGAATAAATGCATGTGTGTATGCTCAGTCACTCAGTTGAGTCCAACTCTTTTGTGACCCCATGGACTGTGTAGCCTGCCAGGCTCCTCTGAGAATGGAATTTCCCAGGCAAGAATACTGCAGTGGGTTGCCATTTCCTTCTCCAGGGTATTTTCCCGACTCAGGGATTGAACCCACATCTGCTGCATTGCAGGCAGACTCTTTAACACTGAGCCACTAGTGAAGCACTCACATGCACAAATGCTTTGCCCTCAAACCAAAACCTTTTACACTACGTTCACACATGCCTAGATTCCATATCTAGAGATTCATTCTTTGTGGCCTTTTGCATTTTGTTGCATATGAACATATTTCCACTTCTAGAAGAAAGTCATTCATGGAATGATAAGCCATTTTGTATTGGGACTGATTTTTTTTTTTAATAATATTTATTGAGTGAGATTTTGACCCAAAGATAAATAGAGATATCACAAAGAATTTATACTTAATAAGTAAATTTAGGATATCAAGGATAATTGAAACAGTGGAAACAAACTTGATATTGGCCCAGTATTGCTTATACTCTGCAAGCTGCATTCATGTGTAGCTCTCCTTTGAACACATAAGTTAAATATTAGCCACCTTGTTTCAGAATGTTCTGCTCTAAATTAAGATTTATCAGTCTTTGGCACTGTTGATAGACTTTAGTTTGAATAGTCCTTTGCTGTGAGCAGTTGTCATGGGCATTATATGATGTTTAGCAGTATCCTTGACCCCTACCTGTGAGATGCTATAGGACACACTACTCCTGCGGTTGTGACAACCAAAAATACCTCCAGAATTTGCTGCACATCTTCTGGGGTGCAAAATAACCCCTGATTGAGAACTGCTTGTCTCAGATAATCTGTGTTTTTATTTTTCTCTCTAGTGTCTGGAATCTAATCAGCATTTCTTTAAGTTCATATTTAGCAGGTATATATTTCCTTTAAAGCATTTTTCCCTCATCTCTAGCCTACTCTTTAGTTTTCAATTAGTATGATGACTCTTGTGGCCCCAAAAGTTTATAATTAACCACTACACATAATCATTGCTACTAGGCTTGATGTAGAGAGAGTCTATATAAAATTGCTAAAGGATTGAAATAGGGGATCTATCACATGTTCAGTTCTTTGACCATACTGAACCATTATGTCAACTGCTCTTCCAGATGACATCATAGCCTCAAAATCTAGTTTTCCACTTCATCTCCCAATTCATGTATTTACGTATATGTGTGTGTGTGTATTGAAAAAATAATCTAATATAATGTAAGATGATTAGCTCTCCTTTGAAGATCTTTGTAGGGTTAGTGTCTGATCTAAAACAAATTGCTTAGTTTATGTTGTTGATTTGTGTTTTAACTTTAACCTAATAATACCCTAAATACATTTACTATGTCTAGATTCTGCTCAAGGGATGGCACAAACCCAGCAGTAGTGCTATCGTTATGAAACATGCCAAATTATAGTGTTCTAAGGACTGAAGTGGGCCATACTAAATTTAATGCAGAGAATCTGAAGGTTAACTTGCTGGGGGAAAACCCAAATCATGCTAGGAAAGGTAAAAGAAGTTGGAAGCAACTGAAGCAGTGTCATAGAGGAAGCATGTGTGCCAAGGGGAAGACACAAGCAAGGCTGGTTCAGAAAGCCAGAGGCCAGGAAGAATGGGACTAGGTAACGGTGTGTAATAAAGACAGCCCAAGGCAAATGGTTCTGCATTAGTGTAGAGAACAATGCCTGGATTATAGAACCTTACTTCTCTGTGTGCTGGTTGTATAGTGTCCAGCAAGACCTGAGGGCTTAGAGATGCACAGTAGAACAAGGCTCTACTTTAAAAGCTAGATTATGAAGTCATGTACTCTAGATCAAATTCCCAACCTACTCACTGGATTATGAATGTATTCCAGTATCTAAGTCTCCCTACATACTAAATCATGGCTCTACAAAATATGCAAAATATATCTTAAAGAAGACAGTCATACACTTCTGTTATATTTTTGGCCCTTAAAGAATAACTTTGATCTCTAATTCACCTCGTGGTATTAAGAAATTTTCAGAACAGCCTACATTTTAAAAAGATATCCAACTATTAGTCACAGTTATTGGCAACTCCCATATGTGACTCATATTACCTATTGGATAATAGTTTGAGAATCATTTGCTAAATCTGAAATATATGAGTTTAACATTTTTAAGGGTTGGTAAATGTATTTAACATAAGAAAAATGCAGGGAATTTTGTTGGTTAATTGATCATCATGGTAGTTTGTTATCAGTAAATACTGGCACATAATTTTCCACATAGAATTATTATCATACCTTTCATGTCTACAAGCTATGCAGAGGAAAAGCTTTTTAGACTAGATTGAATCAATTAGATAATGCATGTGAAAATGGTTAACAGAGTATTAGGAACAAGTAGGCACTTGATATTTTTCTTAGGGAAACTAAGTAAGATAGTGAGTGGCTATCTCAACTTATCCACTATGATTGAGATGGAGCCAGGGAATGAATTTAGAATTCTTGTCATGAAATATATTGCTTTTTGTTTGCCATATTGGACCAAGAAAAAGAGTCTTCCCTGTCTATAATTTTTCTCTTTGCAGTATTGCTTAACATGATGACTATAAAATGGGACATACAATATGGCCACAGTTTTGCTATTAAGTGATAGTCATGCCTTAGCAACAGTGAAGTCTACCATGAGCCCCAGTCAATGTATTTAACATTTCTGAGCCTCAGTTTTCTCATCAGTGAAGCAGGTGTGCTATCACCTGCCTCATTAAGACTGATCTCAGAGTTAAGACACACATACTGTGTCTAACACAGGGTTTGACCAATAATATCTCCTCCATAGAGGGAATTACAAATATTTCATTTTAAGAGAATCTAAATATTTTTGGCAATATTTTAGTCCATTCATTAGGAAGTTTTTGTCATTAGGTGTCTATATGATATATTTAAGCTTGAGAATTTGGTTCATATTTTTAGCTTTTCTTATTAGATAATTTTAATGGCTACATCCTTGGAAAATATATTAAAAAGATTTTTTCTGTATTTTCTAAAAGCTTTCTTATAGCAAAGAACATTATTTTACACTATCCCTTAAAGGATCCAAATGAGAGTAGATATGGCTTCTGAAAGTCTTGGGTATTTTTAATCTTCTAAGTCTTCAACCAATTGTCATTTCATTAAGGTGCCCTGCCGAGATGTTCTTTCACATACCATCATTAAGATGAATTGTAGCTCTGCTCCGTAATACACATATTACAAGCTCAGTCCACATGCGCTGAAATTATAACTGCAGACACGATTCCAGTTCCCGGAGAGCAGTGCGGAGTCACAGCTGCTGTTCCAGGCAGCTTTGCTGTCAGTTTCAAGCTAGAAACCACCTTTCTAATGAAAAGAACAAAAGCTCAAAATAAGAGTAAAGGGATTGGCTCTTTGGCAAAAACCAAGGATTGAAGTGAATATCAAAGATTATTTTTTTAAAATTTCTTTTATCATGGAAAAATATACATAAAATACAATGTAGCAATATACACTTATTTTAATCATTTGTAAGTGTACAATTCAGTGGCATTAAAAACATTCACAATGCTGTGTAAGCATCACCAGTATTTATACCCATTACTTTTTCATTATCCCCAACATTATTTTAATTATCCCCAACTCTGTACCCAGGAACAAATCACTTCTCCTTCTCCCTGACCCCGGATTCTGGTAACCTCTCTTCTACTTTCTGTCTCTGTGAATTTACCTGTTCTAGGTACCCCACATTCTAGTGAAATCATAAAATATCAGCCCTTCCATGTCAAACTTATTTCATTAATCACACACCTATGTAATAGCATATTTCAAAATGCCATACCTTTTATGGCTGAATAGCATTCCACTGTTTTTATATACCACATTTTGTTTATTCCATCATCTGTTGACCCTGGGTTGTTTCTATGAGCATTGGTATACAGATATCTGTTCAAGTTGCTGCTTTCAATTCTTTTCGGTATAAAACTTGAAGTGGCATTACTGGGTAACATCATAGTTCTGTGTTTAACTTTTTGAGGAAACATCAAACTGTTTTTCAGAATGGCAGCATGATTTTACATTTTTATCAACAGTACACAAGGATTCCAATTTCTTCACATCCCCACTGGTACTTGTTATTTTCTAGTTTTTGTTATTACTATTGTTATTCTTGTCATCCTAGTAGGTATGAAGTGGTATCTCACTGTGATTATGATTTGCATTTTCCTAATGACAAATGATGCTGAGCATCCTCTTTTGTACTTATTGGTTATTTATATATCTTCTTTGGAAAGACATCTATTCAGATCTTGTGGCTATTTTTTCATGTTTCTCGATTTTTATTAATTCTCTGAGGCACAGAAAATCCAAGTGATTAACCCAACAATATTCAGTAGATGACAAAGATAAGACTTAACCCCCTTCTTCTGACTCTGGGCCCAGTTCTCTTTCCTCTGGAATCTGTAGAGTCGGCAAACTGCCCTTGAGTCAGACGTGGTTCACAGAAGCACATCAGAGATTCTCAGTGAATTTGGCTCAACACGGTCCCTTCAACTTATCATTCGGAGCTGACATTTTACTGTGGCTAGTTTCTGTGGGTCACCTTTGACTAATTTTAAGGGGACTTGTTTGTTTTGTTGTTGCTAAATTGTAGGAGTTCTTTATATATTCTAAATATTAATTCTTTATCAGATACATAATTTGCAAATATTTTCTCCTATTCTGTTGGTTGTTTTTCCACTTTCTTGTTAGTGTCTGTTAATACATAAAAGTTCTTATATTTAATGAACTCTAGTTCATCTTGTTGCCTGTGTTTGGGAATCATAGCAGAAGTTACTTTTTAAAGTTTCAATAGAACTTTAACACTGATTTACAAAGATTATTTTTACAACTTGTCTTCTGTCTTCTGCTATCTGTTGCCATAAAAAATGTTTTCCTGGTTTACAGGGTGCCACTAATCCCTTGTACTGCCAGCATGATGCTCACAGTCACATAGAGTAGGTTTGCTCTGTTGGCTATTTCTCCAGAAGCTAATATCATCTCATCCTTTCTGCAAGAGGGGACAAGACAAGGTAAAATGTGTCCATGATATTCAATATCCAGGCTCACAGGTAAGACTGGGTTTGTTGTTGTGACATACTCACATACTAAGAACACAGTGCCTGAGGAGCCTATGCTTAATCTTGCCATTATTCCTTCATTTTCAGAGATGACCTCTATTTACCATTTATTTAGCCAAAAAAAGACATGGCCCAAAAACCAGTGTTGAAGACCTCTCTCCCACTGTGCTAAATACTTATAAAGACTTCACTAAACTAAAGTTGATCTCAAAATATATGTGTCTAACTAATTCCTTGTTCCCAAATCCTTATTTTGTGCTGCCATACTTTTGGTCCAAACAAGAGGAATAATAAACAGGAAGGGAAAGGAATCAAGATGCCAAGCTGAGAAGTACAAGTGCTCTAAGAGATGAGAAAAGGCAGTCCCAACCTAGAGATGGAAAATACCCAACAGTCCTTTGTGACCCAGAAATACCAGGCTCATCAACCAGTCTGTCCTTTGCTTGGAGGTTCTTACCAAACTCTTTCCAAGAAGATTTGGAATATTAAATGCCTTGAAACTTAGATTGAGGCTTCATCCAAAGATGAGAGATCAGAAAAGCAAAACATCATGTGAACGTGAATAAGTCAAAACTACCACACCCGTTGCTTACTCACTGTAAAGACTAGTAAACATCTTTATGTGTGTCATAACTATGCTTTTAATCCTTTTTCTAGTACAAATAAAACTGTCCAGCCACAAGCAGTGTATACAGTTAAAAATACACACTCAACAATTGTGAGGAAGTACAATTGGCTTGAAAGATCTGAACCTCAAGAGGAAACAAAAAAAAAAAATCACTCAGTGCAGCCATATTAGAGATATACAGAATAAGCTTTTCTGGGAAAAGTATGGTTAAGACCCAAGAAATAATCATCCTGAGAAATTATGTGGGCCTATGGAACACTAGGAAATCATGACCAGCTCTGAGCTTTTTCTGCCAGGTGCTGTATGCATCTTAGCATCAGGGCCTTTCCTGACTGTCCCCTGGGATGCTTCACGGGTCCCCCATTCTGCTCACCTACCACTGTCCAGGCCTTCATGTCTTTGTCCTATTTTCTGGAGTAGGAGTTGGCAAACATGTAAAGAACCATATAGTAAATATTTTAGACTTTGGAGTCCAAGAGGCAAAATCCAGGATATTGTTTAGAAATTTATATATAACCATTTTACACTTAAAACTATTTAAAAACATGAAAACCATTCTTAGCCACACAATTTGCTGAGCCCTGTCCTGAAGGACTGATCAATCAGTGTATTTAGGCTGTGGAAGAGCAGCGGGAACATGTCATTAGCACCTGGGGTGAGTTTGTGTATTTGGGGATTCTTCATTGACACAGAATGCTAAGCTTTGTGACATTTTAAGGACACAATGTTAAATGATAAGCAAGGACATGACAAAACCATAAAAATATTTCTCTTCCATAAAGGAGCACTGGCAGGCAATTCTTTCTATCCCATTGTGAAACGTGAAAGTGAAAGTCGCTCAGTCCTGTCCACTCTGCGACCCTATGGACAGTTCCATGGAATTCTCTGGTCCAGAGTACTGGAGTGGTAACCTTTACCTTCTCCAGGGGATCTTCCCAACCCAGGGATCGAACCCTGGTCTCCCACATTGCAGGCACATTCTTTACCAGCTGAGCCATAAGGGAAGCCCAAGAATACTGGAGTGGTTACTGATGTCTATAGTTGCGTGATAAAGACTGATCAAAAACAGCTGAAAAGTTTCAGCCAGAGTCTGGGAAGCATGACAGTTCTTCTTGCTGTCTTGGACTTATGAGAGTGCTGAGAAGTGAAAGTGACCATCTTGTTACTATGATCATGCTGGTGACTGACAAGCAGCACAGAGGGCTTATGAGAATGAATGAGATAATGTCTGTCAAGTGCTTTGAGCTCTTTAGAAGAAATTTTCTTTGTAATTAGAAAGTAATGCTGCATTATTACAGTTATTATGATTATCATCATTATTAAAGGTAGAGCCAGAAGACAGGGCCCCTCCAATGGGAAAAGTCATGAATAAAGCCCAGTAACTCATAAAGGAAGTGGTTCATGCATCAGTTATGAGCTTCCAGTTTGTAATTACAGTGTACTGGGTGGTTTTACATGTAGCAGTTTGTTATTCATCCAGAACAACCTTTACTTGTATAATAGCTCCCAATACACAGCAAACATAAATGAAACAGACGAAAGCTCTGTGTGACCACCAGCTTGCAAATTTGAAATTCAGTTACCTATCAAGGATTGTCTTTAAATTTGCACAAAAACACGGTAAAATTTGTCAATGAGAAACTGGGGTTAAGGTAAGAAAAAAATGTAAGTATGACTCTTACATGTGTGGACACGAGGATAACAAAAGGAACCATATATTCACTTCACTCTCCCATTATATTACACATTTATAAAGCCTTTACTTAAGTACTGCTGCTGCCAAAATGTAAGAGTTCAATTTTACTCTCTTTGGTTCTGAAATGCTCTTTTTATTTTGCCACATCTCAGGTCCCACAGAGAGGAAGGAATGAAAACAAAGGGTAAAGAGTAATCAAAAATCACCCTGAGGGGTTTAGAGGGTGCCTGTTTGCCAGTCCTTGATTCAAACCCAGATGGCCACTGGGACACTACGGGACTTGTCCAGCAGCCAGCCTGTGCCCTTCTGTCGGCACAGTTGTGCTTCTTAAACTCGGCTATAAGCACATTCTGAACATGGAGTTTAAGCTGTGGTTTAACTCAGAGATCTTAAGCTGGGAGACAAACCACATTACTAAGAACATCAGACACTAGTGTCTCCCTGCTGCCTGGGCAGGGTGTTTTAGATTCAATTCAGTTCAGTCGCTCAGTTGTGTTTAAGTCTTTGCGACCCCACGAAATGCAGCACTCCAGGCTTCCCTGTCCATCACCAATTCCCGAAATTTGCTCAAACTTATGTTCATTGAGTTGGTGATGCCATCCAACCATCTCATCCTCTATCGTCCCCTTCTCCTGCCTTCAATCTTTCCCAGCATCAGGGTCTTTTCCAATGAGTCAGTTCTTCTCATCATGTGGCCAAAGTATTGGAGCTTCACCTTCAGCATCAGTCCTTCCAATGATTATCCAGGACTGATTTCCTTCAGGATGGACTGGCTGGATCTCCTTGCAGTCCAATGGACCCTCAAGAGTCTTCTCCAACACCACAGTTCTAAAGCATTCTTCAGCGCTCAGCTTTCTTTATGGTCCAACTCTCACATCCATACATGACTACTGGAAAAACCGTAGCTTTTTCTATGGTGTTCTAGACCTTCTTTATGTGGAAAGAACTGGTTATTTACCACTTTGACACTCTAAGTGACCAGTCTGAGTACCTAATTTGACCTTTAACCCCATCCAGCATGCAGCTGTCCACATTTCCTTTTCAAGTTCATCATTCAGAATCCACAGATGGAAACCGTGGTCTCTTACATGCAGTCACTGATAGAGGGATAGACATTGTTTAAGTCTGGTTAAAGAGTGCAAAACATGCCATCTCAAAATATGCCACTGTGGCGCAGGGCTTACTTTTAGCTAAAGAAATTAAAAAACAGCAGATGCACGATGGGTACTCTAAGGAGAAGGATGTAAAACCCCACATGGGAGATATGCATCCTATGCCAGGAGGGCAGTAACATTTTTATCACCAAAAATTGGAAGTAGTAGTAGAAAAAAATATGTACAAACAAGCCTTGTTAAACTAGCCCTTTTTTTCCTACTTTTCTACCATTAACAGCCCTAACCCAAGCCCCTTCGCTTTGTCATGTTTTTATGGTTTACTTCTCTGTCCAATTCAGTGTATAAACACTCAACTCTAACTTGGTCTTTGGGTCTTCATTTCCTTAAGAGGACTCTCATGTCATGTAAAACTTTTATTAAGTAAATGTGTATGCTTTTCTCCTGTTAATCTATCTTTTGTAACAGGAGTCCTAGCTAAGAATTTATCAGGGTAGAAGGAAAGGCTAGTTTTATTCCCCTACACTGTTTTAGCAAACATTTTCTCAAAGGCTAATTAAAAAAAAAAATAATGGGTCTCATTCTTTTCCATTCAAAACAAACATATTTATTAAATCCTGGAAGAAAAGAAGTTTATATATATTCTACAAATTATATTACTGACCTTATTTAATAAGTGAAAGTCAATGAGAAAATTGGCAGAGCCTTTTAGACAATAAAATGTTAAAAAGCCAAGTATGTTTGAGGAGGAATCAGAAATTACATTTTAATCTTTCAACCCTTATATTTGTAAAGTGCCTTAGAGTTCACAAATGATGGCCACATGTCCACTCTCATTTAATATGTGCAGCACATGAGGTTTATATTATTATCATTTCTATTTTTCCACTAAAGGAACCAAGGTTCAGAGAGGCACGCTGATCTATGTGAGATCATATATCCATTTAGTGTCAAAGCTGTGGAGAGAAATAGTTTGTTCCAATATTAAGTTCATACATTGAGAATTATGTTAGGATAGTTTGGCTATCCTAACAAAGGAGTTTGGCTCCTATAACAAAGGCCCAAGCAAGACAGAAGTTTATTCCTTTCTAATTCAATTGTCTTTAAGTGTCTGGGCACAAGCAGTCCCAGGCTGATAGAATAGTTCCACCATGCCTAGGATCCAGGCTCCATCTTCTTGTTGGTCCTCAGCTCGTGGCTTCCCTCTCACAGTCTAATTCAATCATTTTGTTCCCATTATCACATCTTAATTCCAGCCAGCAGGAAGGGAAAGAGGAAGGGAGGAAGGGTTCTCTGTTTCACTCTATGAGCAGAGTCTGAAAGTTGTGAACTTTGCTCCTGCTCCCATTAGCCGGAACTTGAAAACAACTAATGGTGAGCAGCTTTGCACACAACAAAACCAGGGCATTCTATTAACAAAGGACAAAGTATGAAAAGCATATCAGGGGACAACTAGCAAGCTTTGTTATTTTGAGTACCTATTGTGTTATGAACTATTTAAGATACTGGGATAAAGGAAAGAGAAATCTATGGTTACTGCCTGTCAATTTAAGCCAGTCTTAGCTTTTTTCCCCATCTGACTAGAAGATTTCTCTCATCCCTAGCTAGGCAGGACAGTTTGAACCAGGCAGTCAATAATGGGAATAATGATGCCCAAGATCCACATCTTAATCTCAAGAATCTGTGAATGTCACCTAATATGGCAAAAGGGACTTTGCAGATGTGATTAAATGGAGGATTTTGAAATGGGTAGATTATTCTGAATTGTCTGGATGGGCTCATGTAACCAGAAGTGTCCTTATAAAAGAGAGGCAGGAGATCAAAGTCAGTAAGAGAAGGCAGTGTGACTCCAGAAGCAGAGATGGCAGCGACACGCCACAGCCAAGGAGTGATGACAGCCTTAGAAGGCGGCAGAGCCATGGGGTTGATTCTCCCTGGACTCCGCAAGGAATTAGACGTGCCAGCATTTTAATTTTAGCCTTTTAAGACTAATTTTTAACTTCGGACCTTCAGAACTGGAAGAGAAAAGATTTGTAATTGCTTTAGGCCTCTAAGTTTGTGACAATTTGTTACAACAGGAGTAGGAAATAAATACACCAGGTGAATGTCAGCCCAGATACCATTAATTTCTCATAAGAGCCAGATGCCAGGACTCGACTCTGTATGGTGGAACATCCCTGGCACCACCTTCCTTATAAATGACATGGAACACTTGGGAGCCTTTTCTGTCTTGAATTCTTTTGCTTTGACATTGGGATAATGATCCTAAGTCTTATATAAAACTGCAGGCCATCATGGCCTGGCAATCACTGTTCACTCATCCTTAGTTTAAATCTATGGAGTTCTGCTCTTTGCATTCCAATCATTTTGTAGTAAAAATACAAGGATCATTATAAAGCTGCACTGTCTGTGTGTACCTTGCTTTCAGAGATAGGTGATTCATTTTTGGCAAGTAGTTAACTCATATACTCTCAAAAAAAGGAAAATAAACTTGGAGAAACTTAGAGGAATAAGGGTGATTAGAAAAGTATGACCCACAGTAAACTAGTTGTCAGTACTACATTGAATTGCTGTGATCTTTGGCCATTGTCACAAGGAACAGTCTTGTCGCTGTCCTCCTCTTTCTCACTTGAAAACACTGCATGATGAGTCAAGAATGGCCACAGGCCCCATCGGAAACAGAGGAGAATGAATGGGGTGTGGCTCGAATATGTCTAATGTGAATTGCTTAGGGCTGAATGGAATCATGCCCTGAACTTGAGCACAAGGCACTGGATAAACACAGCACCTAAACCAAAAAATTGAGAATTAATTTGTCCTTATGGAGAGAAGCCAGAATCAGATGCTTCATCTGTAGATGCTAGTCAGCTCTTCTTCACTGTCAATTCTTAGGAAAACAGAGGATATAAAAGATATACGTATAGTAGCAGGTATTTAAGAGAATACTCTTAAATATGTTGAGGCTGGATTTGGTTCAGGGTGAATAAATTCTAATGACAAATATTTCTGTTATGTTTTGGAATGAGCAAAGCATTTTTGTAGGTATCAATCTTGTGTCATTATTGCTGCCACTCTATGATCTTATTATTATCCTTCTGGTTACAGATAAGAACCTGAGATGCTGGTAGCTCATCTAAGTCTTACTTAATTTTGACAGAACTGAACTGAAGTCTTCAAACTCTGAGTCTGGGTTCTTTCCACTGAAACATGAGGCCTCTGTAGTGACTCTGAATGTGCTGCATTGGTAAAGGTATTCCAGTGCGCTGTGAGAACCGCGGAATTGTACAGGATTTGGGGGTTATTTTAGCTCTGCATGTGCGTGTCACGGTAGAGCTAAGGAGTATGTTTGGATCAGCTGTTCTCAGACATGTTATCAATGTGAGGGCAATGCTGACTGTACACAATTTTTCTAATTGTCTTTCTCCTTTGACTCCAGTGCTTTCATTATATACATCAGAGGCTATAGGGCTTCCCCAAGAACCTTTGATTACAGTTGTTGTTTATATGTTTAACAGTGACCCTAGAAGTCAAGTATATTCCCCAGTGTTACATAACCAGCATGTCCAAGGTTTCTTGAAGCTGAGCTGTTGTTGCTCACCTCCATTTTCTCAGTGTTCCTCCTTCTCACTGTCTAGGCCTGCAGGCTGGCCTGGCCAGAAACCCTGCTCAAAAGACCCACCCTATTCCAGGCGCTTCAGAGTCTCAAAGAATATCTGCTGAGGGAATGAATGGGGTGAGATTTACATGTACGCCTTCAACTTTGATGCTCTGAGTCCCTCGACTAAAAGACAGACTAGTCTTTTCTCACAGTGACTCTTCCCAAATATTGTTGTCACTCTCTTGTGATCCTTATATCTGCTTGTGAATCCATCTTCATAATTTGTGCTTCCTGCCATTGTACTAAAACCCAGATGCTCACTCACAAGCTGAACTCCACATCTGATAATTGCTTTGTTGGTTCTGAGAGGGAAATTTACTTATTTTTGCACTGTCTTGATTCTCATAGTTTGTGTCAGCCAGGGCACATGTTCTTTCTGTGTTATGATCAGCAAGATGTGTCCATAGGGCTCCAAAGTGTTACTGACCTTCCATTTCATGTAAAAACTGTCAGCATGATTGGGTCAAGATGAGTTCCAGTATCTGGAGTCATTCATGTCCCATGATGCATAGGTTTTGTTATTTAAGGTCATCATGCTGGTATCTTTCCTGAATATGTTGGAAAATAATAAGTAGTCCTCACAACTATACAAAAACTTAGGTTTGATACCATGAATGGTCTAAGTATGACAATAACTTAAAGATATATGCAGTTTCAGAGGTGATGTCAAGAAAATTCTCTAGGATATTTCCTGGTGCTGTACCTCACAGTCCATTCACACAGCTGAGATCCTTTGCTGGGTGCTGGTGTTAGCTCTTTACACACGGTAGACACTGGAATGTCATCTTACACCCACACCATAGTTTTCTATGCAGTAGCCTTATATCTCCATGTATGTTGTCAACTCTTCTGAAGACCTAATATCTTGTTTTTCTGTTTTCCCAATGTCTGAGTATACAGGACCTGGTCATTAAATACCAGATACTAAAAAATAATTAAATAAATAAATACCAGATACTATTTGATTCAGACATTTGCATATTATAATCAGGAAGCTCTAGCAAATGAACCTGCAGTTGCTAACCTGCTTTGGCTACATTCACACCGATCATTTAAGGACATTGCATACATGACATTTTTAGCTGTGTTAAACTAATCAGTTGAATCATGAGCCAGACTGGAAGAGAAAAGAATGCAGCTGAAAATATCTTGTTCATCAACCCTTGGGAAAGGCTAGGATCATGACTGAACATACTGACTCTCCTTTGCCTTCCTCTCACTATAGGCCAAGTCTCTTCTCATCCTTGCTGATTAATTCTATATTTCTCCTATTTCAGATGGCAACCAGTCTCTATACCCATCTGTATTATCCCTGACCAAAGTCTTACCAGATTTAAGGGAAACAAGACTCTAAGAAACTTGTTCATCGTATTTTTCTTTAATACACACAGCTTCTGTTCTCCACACAGGCAAGGCCAGTGTCTCTCACAGTCAGCCATGGGCACGGGGCTGCTCCTCACCAACCTGTCATGTCATATACTTTCATCTTTCCATCATCAGTCTGTCTCCTTTTTCATTTAAAATGGACTTTATTTTTAAAATGACATACTCACAAAAAAGTGCACAGATCTTAAATGTAAACTTTGATGGATTTTCAGAAAGTGAGTACATCCATTAACCAACATGTGGGTCAAGGAAGACTGTTATCAGCACGTATGAATCACTCAGGCTAATCATTATCCATCTCTAAAGATAACCATATCTCACCATCCTGACATCTTGCACCAGAAATAAATTCTTGTATTTTAAAATTTTATGTGTACAAATGGAACTATAAAGTAAGTATTTTGTGTGTCTGGCCTCTTTTGCTCAAAATTATGTTGTGAGACGAATCTGTGTTCTTGCATGCAACAATAAGTTGTTCATCCTCATGTTATATAGTATTCCACTGAATATATCTGTGACAATTATTTTTTTCATTCTATTCTATCCATTTGATACTACAATTCATTTATTCATGTTCTCCTCTGAACACATTCATGTATGTCTATTAAATATATGCATTCATGTGTTGGGTATATAACTAAGAGCAGAATTAATGTGTCTTAAGATTGTCAAAGGGCTTCCCTGGTAGCTCAGCTAGTAAAGAATCCATCTGCAATGCAGGAGACCTCCGGTTTGATTCCTGGGTTGGGAAGATCCCCTGGAGAAGAGATAGGCTACCCACTCTAGTATTCTCAGATTTCCCTGATGGCTCAGATGGTAAAGAATCTGCCTGCAATGCAGGAGACCTGGGTTCGATCGCTGGGTTCGGAAGATCCCCTGGAGGAGGGCATGCAATCCACTCTAGTATTCTTGCCTGGAGAATTCCATGGACAGAGGAACATGGCAGGCTACAGTCCATGGGGTTGCAAAGAGTCAGACATGACTAAGCAACTAAGCCCAGCACAGCGTAGCAGAGGATTGTCAAAAGAAGACTTACAGATTTGAAAAAGAAAAGAAATTTATTTGCAAAGTGATAAAAAAAATTCAGACTTCAAAAAACTCATGAAAACCAAAAACCAAGAAGTTGTTTGAGTGGGAAATAACCCTCAAGATTTCTGAGTTCACATTACTTGATTCATCTATTCATGGTGGAAAAGTTTACCTTTCTGACATGATTACCATATCCACAAATGTCATGATCTGTTTTCAGATATCAGCATCTCAAAAGTCAGAGATAATGTTGTTTCTGCAGGGCAGGCAAGGCATACAGGAAATGTTCAAGGTGTTGTTTAATTGGAGTCCCAGTATTGCACAGGTAAGCCTATTACATTTGTAGTGTTTCGCTGCCAAGTATAACATCATCTCTGTGTAAGTGACACATGTTCAGTTCAGTTCAGTCACTCAGTCGTATCCAACTCTTTACAGCCCCATGAACTGCAGCACACCAGGCCTCCCTGTCCATCAACAGCTCATGGAGTTCACCCAAACTCATGTCCATTGAGTTGGTGAAAACATCCAACCATCTCATCCTCTGTCATCCCCTTCTCCTCCTGCCCTCAATCTTTCCCAGCATCAGGGTCTTTTCAGATGAGTCAGCTCTTCACATCAGGTGGCCAAAGTATTGGAGTTTCAGCTTCAACATCCGTCCTTCCAGTGAACACCCAGGACTGATCACCTTTAGGATGGACTGGTTGGATCTCCTGCAGTCCAAGGGACTCTCAAGAGTCTCCTCCATCACCACAGTTCAAAAGCACCAATTCTTCAGTGCTCAGCTTTCTTTATAGTCCCACTCTCACATCCATACATGACCACTGGAAAAACCATAGCCTTGACTAGACGGACCTTTGTTGGCAAAGTAATGTCTCTGCTTTTTAATATGCTGTCTAGGTTGATCATAACTTTCCTTTCAAGAAGTAAGTGTCTTTTAATTTCATGGCTGCAGTCATCATCTGCAGTGATTTTGGAGCCCAGAAAAATAAAGTCTGCCACTGTTTCCACTGTTTCCCATCTATTTGCCATGAAGTGATGGGACTGGATGCCATGATCTTAGTTTTCTGAGTGTTGAGCTTTAAGCCAACTTTTTCACTCTCCTCTTTCACTTTCATCAAAAGGCTGTTTAGTTCTTCTTCACTTTCTGCCATAAGGGTGGTGTCATCTTCATATCTGAGGTTATTGATATTTCTCCCGGCAATCTTGATTCCAGCTTGTGCTTCTTCCAGCCCAGCATTTCTCATGATGTACTATGCATATAAATTAAATAAGCAGGGTAACAATATACAGCCTTGACGTACTCCTTTTCCTATTTGGAACCAGTCTGTTGTTCCTTGTCCAGTTCTAACTGTTGCTTCCTGACCTGCATACTGGTTTCTCAAGAGTCAGGTCAGGTGGTCTGGTATTCCCATCTCTTTCAGAATTTTCCGCGGTTTGTTGTGATCCACACAGCCAAAGGCTTTGGCTTAGTCAATAAAGCAGAAATAGATGTTTTTCTGGAACTCTCTTGCTTTTTCAATGATCCGGTGGACACTGGCAATTTGATCTCTGGTTCCTCTACCTTTTCTAAAACCAGCTTGAACATCTGGAACATCTGGAACATCAAGGTTCACGTATTGCTGAAGCCTGGCTTGGAGAAGTTTGAGCATTACTTTACTAGCATGTGAGATGAGTGCAATTGTGTGGTAGTTTGAGCATTCTTTGGCATTGCCTTTCTTTGGGATTGGAATGAAAACTGACATTTTCCAGTTGTGTGGCCACTGCTGAGTTTTCCAAATTTGCTGACACATGTACTTATTCATTATGATAGCAGTACAAAGGGTTAGTTATGCTTTTAAAGGAATGTAAGTATTCAGCTTCGGGTGATACTGCCAAATAGTTTTTCAGAGTGATTGTATCAATTTACATTTCCACCAAAAGTGTGCATTAATTTCTGTTGCTCTACACTATTACTACTCTAGATGTTGTTTGTGTTTATTGCAGATAAGGTGTGCATTCCTCTACTTTCCTGTGGCCACTTGGTAATCTTTTGTTTGCTGCCATTCAGTCTCAGCCATCTTTATGTTGGATTGTTTGCTTTTAGTTGTTATTTTTTAAGAGTCCTTTGGGCTTCCTGATGGCTCAGACAGTAAGGAATCTGCCCTCAATGCAGGAGACCTGGGTTCGATCTCTGGGTCAGGAAGATCCCCTGGAGAAGGAAATGGCAACTCACTCCTGTATTCTTTCCTGGAGAATCTCGATGAATAGAGAAGCCTGGCAGGCTATAGTCCATGGGGTTGCAAAGAGTAGGACACAGCTGAACGACTCACACACAAGAGTCCTTTATGATATGGATATGAATTATTTGTTTGATATATGTAGTACAAATAATCTCTTCCACTCTGGCTTGACTTTCCTTTTCCTTCCCTTAACAGTCTTTTGATGACCAAAAGTTTTTAATTTTAATGTAATCCAATTTATTCATTTTTTTTCTTTTATGGTTAGTATTTTTCTGTCCTATTAAGAAATGTTTGCCTATTCCAAGGTCATGACATATGCTCCTAAGTTTTCTCCTAAAAGCTTTATTTTTTTACCGTTCACATTTAGATCTACAATCTAACTAGAATTGGATTTTGTCAATGGTGTAAGATAAAAGGTTCAGCATTCATTTCCAAATGGAAATCAAATTGACCCAGCACCACTTATTGAAAAAAGTAATTGTCATCCTTTCCCTATTACACTGTAGTGTCATCTTTGTCAAACATCAGGTGACCCCATGTGTTTGAATCTGTTTCTGAATTGTAGTCTGTTCATAGGTCTGTTTTTGCAGCCTATCTGGAGTGAATTGCCATTTCCTTCTCCAGGGGATCTTCCTGACCCAGGGATCGAACCCGGGTCTCCTGCATTGAGAGCAGATTCTTTACCATCTGAGACATCAGGAAGCCCAAAGACTCTTAAAAAATAACAACTAAAAGCAAACAATCCAACATAAAGATGGGTGAGACAAAATGGCACCAAACAAAAGATTACAAAGTGGGCAATACCAACTTATTAGTCATTACTGTGTCTGGTAGTTTAGATCTTCAAGTTATGTTCTTCAAGATTGCATTGGCTATTTTAAACCCTTCACATTCTGCATACATTTTAGAATCAGCTTTTCAAATTACGCACATAGACACACACATATACACACACATACACACACACTGTGGATGTGATAGCTGTTGAGATTGCATTGATTGTATAGATAAATTTTTTTAGAATTTTGATATCGTTGTACTACTCAGTTTTCTAATCCATCAAAATGGTATTTATTTCCTTTTAGGTAGTCTTTAAATGATCTTAATAATGTTTTGTAGTATTTAGTATAGAACTTTTAAATATCTCTTGATTTTCTACCAAGCTCTTGATATATTTTATTCTTTTGTAAGTGAATGATTTTTAGTATTTTACTTTCTTTGTTTTTGTGGTTGGTGTACAGAAATATAATTGACTTTTGTTTGGATCTAAATGACATACCTTTTTTATCTTTTCTGTGTCCTTATATTTAAGCTGAATTCTTGTAAGAAATCTATTGTTGTATTTTTAAAACCCAGTCTGACAATCTGTGTGTGTGTATGTGTGTGTGTGTGTGTGTGTGTGTGTGTGTGTGTGATGGAGTTTTGAATCTTGCTTACTTTTGCTTGAACAACATTTCAGCACAGTACATAAAACATACATAATTTTTTGATATGACTATAAGTTAAGTATAGATAATAATAGTACCTACTCCATAGGGGTTTTGTGAGAAATAAATTGCTAATTTTTAAAAACTTAAACTATAGTTAATATTCAATAAGCTAGCAGTTATAATTTTTATTACAGATATATAATTTTCACTAAATCTTTGCTGTTTCAAATAACCAGCCATGAACATCCCTGTGCTATTTATAATATCATACTGTTATTACTACATGGTTCCACAGCTCTGTTATTACATGTGCATGTTTACAATTTACATATATAATTACAATTTTTTTCTTTCTCCTATAAAGTGTATCACTTTTATGAATTAGCCTAGAAAACTTCTATTTATGTTAACAATGTCAAAAATTTCTTGGTACTTACATGCCACTCTGATTAGCTTATGTTTAATAAAATCAATCTGTTAATCACTTACTGAACACTTATACATATCAGGCATCATAGAAAGGTTGTATCACATAAGTAGTAAATGTTGTTCAAGAATCAAGTTTAGTTTGGTTTGAATTCAAAGCCTATGGTCTTATGCTATGATTCTTCTAAGAGCAAATCTTTCTCATTTTATTCTTGCTGCAAGGGAAGATGGAGAAGTTAAGTGGCCTGCACAAAGTCACAGAAGAGATGGCTTTCTAATCTTTAAGATTTAATTTTAAACTTCTTTTTAAAATTTAGTTTAGCTATTTTATAATGTTGTATTAATTTCTGCTGTATAGCAAAGTGGATCGTTATACGTATACATATACTCCTCCCTAATCACACAGAGCATTCAGTGCTGCTGCCTGTGCTATGCAGTGGGTTCTCATTACTTATCTATTTTATACACAGTAGGACTTCCGTGGTGGCTCAGTTGGTAAAGAATCTGCCTGCAGTGCAGGAGACCTGGGTTCGATCCCTGGGTTGGGAAGACCCTTAGAGAAGGAAATGGCAACCTACTCCAGTATTCTTGCCTGGAAAATCCCATGGACAGAGGAGCCTAGGGGGTTACAGTCCATGGGGTTGCAAGAGTTGGACACATCTTAGCAACTAAACTACCACCAGTGAATCCCATTCTCCCAATTCATCCCACCATACCCTTCCCTCTTTGGTGTCCATATATTTGTTCTCTATGTCTGTGTCTCTATTTCTGCTTTGTGAATAGGTTCATCTATGCCATTTTTCTAGATCCCACATGTATGCATTAATATATGATATTTGTTTTTCTAATTCTGATTTACTTCACTCTGTATGACAGCCTCCATCCACATCTATGCATAATTTTGAACTTATTGTCAGCAGTAACTATGCCTCTGACCTTCTTTCTACCTCCAAACCATAGACATGGAAAAAAACTCAATAAATGCCAACTCCCTGACTGACTAACTTATCTGACTACACAGGTTCTGCAAGACTAACTCACATGTTATCCCCGAGCAAATACCTTGACATTTCTGGCATCTTTTAGTTTCTTAGCAAAAAAGAACAAATCTGTGCCTGTGTTTATAAGTTAGAATGAAAAAATAATATACATTTCCTATGAATAAATCAGTTCATTCAATAAGAAGTCACAGGACAGCATACCTCTAGCTGCTACTCCCTTACATAACTGAGGGTTTGCCTTCACCTAATAATGATCTAGTCTCTCTTGATAATCCTTCATATTCATTTCCACTGATAGGACAAAGCAAAGCCGGGACATCACCCCAGGAGTCTTATCACCATTCTTTATGGGTTTCTTTGTTTTATATCCAGGTTATCATCTCTGTTGGACAAATTGTTCTTCAATAACCTGCTTAGTCAGAAGTCTGAAGTAACTTAATTGGTTAATAACAAAAATCTTCCTCTTTCTCTTTTTCTGAATTTGTAGGGTTCCCCATTCTTATGACATAAACCTACTCATCATCACCAAATGCCTTTTAACATTTTAAGCTATAGCATTTGCCTTCAACTAAGCTTTTTTAATTGGGTCAGGAGGCTTTATGCATCGCACATGGAGCTGAAAAATAACATTCACCAGCTTCACGAAGGCTTGGCTATCGCATTATAAATTCCTGCAGTAGAGGAGGATGGTAATAGTAATGTCAAGTCCCACCCATTCTTTACCATCTAGAGAGCACTTCATGTTTCTTGTTTGCTTATAATGATATTTTTAATTGTTGTGTCACTCAAATATAGTAATTATCGATTTGGTATAAAAATACTTCATTATTCTGGAATACTTTTTCTATTTCAGAAGCATCCACAAAGATTGCTAATTTTTCTCTTGAGGAGAAATAGAATGAAATTTAAATAGATGTATTATTTGACACAAGTATGTTATTCCTCCTTTATAGTTTTCCATAAGAAAACAACAGAGAATCATGCCCTTTTTCATCCAACACAGTTCTGATAGGTAGAAGGGAAAGTATTTGCTCATCATTAAGAATTGATCCATCACTTTGTAGAAGTAAATGAATGGTTACACTTAAATTAAAGAGCAGAGTTTTATTATTGGACTAACTACTCAATTCAAACTTCCTTGATTCAGATATTTAACTCATAATTTGATGAAGTGAAAGAACACTGGAATGGAAGGTAAATGCCTGAGATCAAGACTCAGCTTTTACTGTCAACTTGGTATTGACTTTGGGAAGTAACTCAATCTCTTTCTGCATCCTCACCTGTAAAGTGAAAGAATTAAAATACTGAAGTCCCTTCTAGTTGTTAGAGTCCATACACTATTCATAATAAAAAATTAATTCCTACAAAATCTTAGAATTTAGATTTCTGTCTTTTAAATCTTTGACTGTTCTATAACCTCAGAAAGTAATTGTATAACTGATATCCCACTAACTGTTGCTGTTACCAGGATTAAGAAGTATAGCATGTTTGTTTTACCAAAGCAATTCTACTGTGGTACTTCTTAAAATTTTACCTTTAAGCTAATAAGTTATATTTTCCATTTAAACCTTAACAATGTATATATAATCTAGAGTCATTAAACATTCACTCAACAAACACAAGTTTAGGTGTTTGTTGAAAAAATTAGATCTGTAAAATCAATTTGACCCATATTTTAAATCAAGCATGAATTATCTGTTTATCATCTATTTATCTACATACTGTATTGTGCTTGTATATTCAAGTTTTGTTGTATTTTAGTGAAGATTATAGACACTTTTGTCGTTTGATTTACCCACCACTTGAGATAAAATTGATTCCATTGTTGTTTTCTTCACGGGTCCATCCTTTCCACTGTGGTAGTAGAGAGAATAGGATCATCAGGGAACCTAAGTGCAGTGTCGGCAATTCACTAACCAAAGGCAATTTACTTATAGCCCACCTGACTGAATTATCAGGAGAGTGAATAAGATAAATGAATGCATTTTGTAAAGTGTAAAGTGCTAAACAAATGCAAAATAGCATAATACTGATTGTGAATTCCTCACTCAAGCTATTAATTCTTCCACACACGCTCAGCAGATATTTTGCGTACCTGGTACATGGCAGGCACTGTTCTCAGCATTGGCAATCAGCAGTCAAAAGGCAGACAGTAAGGTAAGTCTGAGAAACCGTCACAGCAGAAAGGAGCCCAAGTAAACATAATTAATAAATGTAACATATTATTACATTTATTGGATGGGATGAGATTCTGAAAAAGGATATTAGGTGAAAATTAAGGAAGTCTGAATAAATAATAAACTTTAGTTAACAGCAATATGCTAATATGGGTTCATTAATCACAACAAATGTATTATACTACTATCAGTTCAGTCGCTCAGTCGTGTCCGACTCTTTGCGACCCATGGACTGCAAGATGCCAGGCTTCCCTGTTCACTACCAACTCCAGGAGCTTGCTCAAACTCATGTCCATCGAGTCGGTGATGCCATCCCACCATCTCATCCTATGTCATCCCCTTCTCCTCCTGCCTTCAATCTTTCCCGACATCAGGGTCTTTCCCAATGAGTCAGTTCTTCACATCATGTGGCCGAAGTATTGGAGCTTCAGCAAAGACTCTAAGGCAGGGACCAACTTCAAATGTTTGAGAAACAGAAATAATTTGTGAGGTTGGTGTGTCATGAGCACTGGCAAAGGTCCGGTGTGAAAAGTTCAAAGAAGGAAGACTTGAGTTCTCCAGAAAGCTACAGAATGTACTAGAGTACATTTTTTTGCTTCAGGGCAGCATGTGGGATCTTAGTGCCCTAACTAGAGATCAAACCGACGCCCCCTTCCATGGAAGTGTGAAGTCTCAACCACTGGACCACCAGGGGCATGCACAGGAAAGTCCCCCTGACTAGAATTTTGGAGTAAGATAGACTCAGGATGTTGTTCACATGAAATGGTGCAGCTACTCTGCCCTAAAAAGATTTAGAGTAAATCCTGGGGGCCAGCTGCTCTACACAGGTTAATACCAGTTTCATGACACCTACATGCTGCTTCCTGAAGTCTTACTTTGGGGAAGCTGGACTTCAAAGGAGAAATCACAGCCAACACGTTTTCATCGTTGGCTAAAAGCCAGTTTCATTTGTGCAAGTACCAGAGAAGAAGCTTCAAAGTTCTGCATATCACCCACTGGCTTCCAAGGACCCTTGAATCCTCTGGTCCATCAACCACAGTGGTGTCCTACTCCCTCCATCCCCTCACCTGCCCAGCACAGAATTAAGCACATTTTCAAGAAAGGCAGGGGCTTTCCTGGTGGCTCAGACGGTAAAGAATCTGCCTGCAATGCAGAAAACCCGGGTTTGATCCCTGGATCTGGAAGATCCCCTGGAGAAGGGAATGGATACCCACTCCAGGATTCTTGCCTGAAGAATCCCATGGACAGAGGAGTCTGGTGGCCTGTATAGTCCATGGGGTCACAAAGAGTCAGACACAATTGCGCTTTTTGAAGAAAGGCAATATAGCAGCAGCCTTTTGTCATTGCCCTTGACTCAGCTCCTTGCCCCAGCTCCTTGCCCTAGCCTACGAGAACTAACACCCCAAACCCTGCCTTGGCCATCATGCAGATACTTTTCACTTCTTTAAATCAAATTCTAATGATTCAGCAACAAAGAGAAAAGGAAGTTGGAGAGAGTAGCAAGAGGACTACACTGGGAGTCAAGAGAACACAATTCAAGTTTAGATGCTGCCACTTTCAGATCCTTAATTCCTGATGTGTGCAATTAGGACAGAAGCCTTGCCCTGCTGTTCTGATAAAATGTGGTGGGAATCAAGTAGCTCTTGTCTGTGGAAAGTGCTTTGTGAGCCTAGGCTGCTATGTATACATGGAAAGGTGGAGAAATGGAGTAGCTTCAAATTGGGGTGTTTTGACTGGCCGTCGATTATGGGAAGAGCGCTGAGGAAGCATGGTGGTGGAGTGGGAGTGTGAAAAATAGACCCTTTGCCCTTAAAGAGCCAGGAGTTATACTAGAGTGGAGATCCATGCATTCAGGGGCCACCATCCTACACAACTGTGGTGGGTGCCATTTACATTGTGGTCTAAGCATGTATTTGAAAGAACTAAGTAATAATGTAAGTTAACATCAATTAAAGGAGAAGTAGTACTGTTAGGAGCTCAGTGACTGGAGGCAATGAAAAAAAAGATAAATAGAAGGGATGGGGCTTCAGCTAATTGGTAGAAGAGGAAACATTCTCATGGGAAAGAGACTAGAGACAAAAGGCCTATAGTAAAATTAAGGATATAAAAATCATTGAGATGTTTTCATCAGGACTAAAAGAAAACTTATGTGACTTTTTTGCTCTTTCCTTAAATTTCTGCTCAAAATATGGGAATAGTTTAGGGACTTACAATGTTGATGCTGTTGTTCGTTCTCTAAGTCACGTTTGACTCTTTGCAGCCCCCTGAACTGCGGCACACCGGGCTTCCCTGTCCTTCACCATCTCCCGGAGTTTATGCAGACTCAAGTCCATCGAGTCAGTGATGCCATCCATACGTGTCATCCTCTGTCGCCCCCTTCTCCTCTTGCCCTCAGTCTTTCGCAGCATCAGGGTCTTTCCTAGTGAGTCAGCTGTTCGCATTAGGTGGCCAAAGTACTGGAGCTTCACCTTCAGCATCAGTCCTTCCAAAGAATAGTCAGAGTTGATTTTGTTTAGGATTGACTGGTTTGGTCTCCTTGCTGTCCAAGGGACTCTCAAGAGCCTTCTCCAGCACCATAGTTTGAAAGTATCAGTTCTCTGGCACTCAGCCTTCTTTATGGTCCAACTTTCACATCCATAAGCGACTACTAGAAAAACCATAACTTTGACTCTACAGACCTTTGTCAGCAAAGTGATATCTCTGCTTTTTAATACGCTGTTTAGGTTTGTCATAGCTTTTCTTCCAAGATGCGAGTGTCTTTTAATATTGTGGCACTCACCTTTTCTTATTCAATTCAAGCACAGCTCTAAGTATCTGTGGGAAAGGCCAAGAGAAGAATAACATTCCAACACCTAAAATCTTTGCATTGGTTTGTATTTTTATTGACCTATGATCTCTTCACTCCTGGTCTTCATCCAGTGTTGAAAAGCAAACATAAATTTCTTTTAAAACCTGTGCACACATGCATTTGGGGTCTTACATCCTTATGTCCAAGAAAAGCATTTTGCTCATCAGTAAAGTAATGACACTTAGGGCTTCTCTAGGTCCAACATTTCTTTACATTACAATACATTAGAGTTGAATTAAACAATTTAGTTAAATTTTAATTAAATTTGTAATTCTCAAAATTAAATTTTCTTCTAAGCGTGTTACCTGAAAGTAAAGTGAAAATGAAAAGTTAGTCGTGTCCAACTCTTTGCCATTCCATGGACTGTAGCCTGCCAGCTCCTCTGTCCATGACATTTTCCAGGCAAGAATACTGGAGTGGGTTGCCATTTCCTTCTCCAAGCGTGTTACCTACATTTGAGTAAATAAATGAATGTAAAAGCTGTAAGTATTTCTGTAAAACTAGGTCAATCGAGGATGAATTTTTACTGTTGTCATTTTTTGTCCCCTTTTTATTATATGACCTTTGATTTTTTTTAAAAAATGCCTTCAGTTTGGTGGTTTATAATTTATTTTATTAATAACATCTGATTCGAAAATAGCAGTGTCCTATATGAATTTTACAGAGAAATCTGCTTTCTTTCATCACAGCTTCTCTGTGTTGGTAGGTTAGCTGGAAATTTCCCTTCTGATCAGTTTTGTATTACCCATAAGAGGAGAGGGAGGCAATGTGCACCAACCAATATTCTGATGTTTTGAGGATAAAGATTTGGCAATGGAGTTTTGTCATCTCCTTTATCTTCCTCCTTGGAGTTTTCTGCAAAAGCTGAAGCTGTGACTTTTATTCAACACCTGCATCTTTAACAACCAGAGCAGTATAATTACCTTTCTTGAATATTCTATAGAATTGTCAAACAGCAATTTTCTTTTAGAAGACAGGCTTTAAAATAATGTCGTTTACATACAGAGTTTAACATCTCAAGCTAAAAATCTAATTACAAGAATCTGAAATTTACTGCATGTTTATAATTTAGTCTTTATAAAATTGCTAAATTAGGCACCTTTAACATATATTATGAGGCAGAAAAAATACATGTAGTGAGATAAAATTAAATATTTTGGAATTTCATGAATATATATTGATTTCTATTAATATAACTATATTAACACTACTTGGTATTTAATTGCATTTATCTCGATTCAAACTATTTGTGGAGAGAGGTGGCTTACAATGACATGACATCAATATCATTTCCTCGTTGTTAATGAAAACTACCAATATTTTAGAAGGACTGCCATTATACCTATGTATAGATGGCATATTCAAGCAAGCTGAGATAATTCTTTCAATGGACACACTACATAGTAATGCCAATACTAAATATTAAGATTAGGATTTACATAGTGTACTGCCATTTGATAAAAGTGACTCATACGCAGACTGTATAAACACTTATTATTTTTGTCATCCTGATTTTATAATTTTTGAAGTGCAGATGGGATTGTCAACCATGGGAAGCAGCAGTACTTCAAAATTCTGCTACAATGTGAATGTTAAAGTGGAAAATTTACATAGCATCACATTATTTCTTTTTGGTACAAACTCTAAATTAATGTTATGAAATGTTATGAGCATACCAATAAAACTACTGCTTATAAAAATTAAAGAGTATCTTTTATAATCTCCAAATTGTCACTCTGGCAGTTCCTCTGTTGCCCCACATTATTCTCAGAATGTCTAGTCTGCTACATTTTCCTTGTGTGCTTCTGTTTAGGATCTCTGTTCTTTTTTGCCAGTATGTGTCCAAGGATTCTGCAAGTCTTTTGTATCTTTCTAAGCATGTTCTCTACGACAAAGCTATTCAGCCTGGAGTCTAATGTACAACATTCCCAGGCTCTTCCTCAAAAGCACACTCTGCCGTTCTAAACATACACACACAGACAGATTTAAAAAAGAATTTTAATAGAGTCTCACATTGCATTGTTTTGAATTTCTATCATGTCTAAATAACTAGTGTTTGTTCATACTGTTACATTCTATAGAAATATAACTGTCATGTAAAATAATTTTTATTCTGTTTGTATCTTGGTCATATACAATATGATATTTGTGCCTGAAATCTTAAATATGCCAGTAGGAAGAATCACAAAATCTGAAGTACTGGAAATGTATTCTTTGTGCTATGATACTCAGTTTAAATCTTGATATTTCCAGTTAGGAAAATAATATTTGAAAAAGGAAATGATACTAAAAATATTCCACCTATTCATGAACAATTCTCAATAGCCATATTTTATTACATAAGCATGTTGCAAACCCAGTTTCTCTCCTGTATTTCTAGGTCCCCTATAAAATATGCACATATGATGGTAGATACATGTGTACATAGGTTGTGTATATTTCACATGCAAAAGCCAGAAAGCAAGAGTAGTGTTTTCATTTCAGCTTATATATGGACGTAATGTCACCAAAGCAACAAAAAATTCTCTCTCTTTTTTTTTTAACTTAGCCTTCTCAAGTCATTGCTCTATATTTTATAGGGTTTCTCCCATACTATCTTAACTGGATTAGAGAATAAGGACAAGTTTTCTCCATTACAAAATTCTCATTTAATCCTTATCCACACTTAATTTATCAAATTAAATCAGACAAGATTGATTCCGGGGCTTTTCAAGCTGGACATCATGTGTAAAATCGGCAGACAACGGTTTGTAAAGGGTGCCCACCGTGACTTGTCATAGCATCTTGCCTCAGCCTCAGCTGCCCTCGCGTCGATCCAGGCGGGGTCAGGATGCTTCTTGGTGTTACACTGGGGGCTCTGCGGGGAAACAGAGCAGCTACACAGCCTCCAGCAGAGTTACTTATTACACCCGCGGCCCCCTTCACCTGCCCCAGCCATTCAGAATAACATCACACCATAAAATATTCATGAACCGCGCAGTGCTGCAGCCAGGGCTCGCTACTGCAGGTGGCTGTTACATCAGTAATTGCCCAATACTTCCCTCCACAGCGTAAAATTGTTTTCATTATGTGTCATGAACACAGAGCCAAGCAGAGCCCTCTTGAGTGGTTTCCCAAGGGCTGGAGGGAGGTGGTACTTAAACAGGCGCTTTTTGGCTTAGATTTCAAAAAAAAGGAGAAGCCAGTGAAAGCTCATCATTAACTCTCCTTCGAAGTGCAACAAAAAGCAGAAGCTCATGCAAAACTCCTATAAAGATTATCCTAAATGTCTCAGTTACGAGGAAGAGCTTTAGGGGCTTTATCGGGACTTAGGATACTTCAAGCTGCTTCAGCAGAGAAGAGAATAACTTTCCACCTGACTGAAGTTCCCATGGAGTGCGGAGCTGGGGGATAAGCAGGTTTCAGCAATAAACTCCTGCATTGTGAGGCAATAATGCCCAGCCAGGTCTCCCCATTTTGATTCAAGGGTGTCTTTTTCTTTCCCCCCTGTGGAGGACTAATCACAGCTCCACTTTGTTTAATTGCAGCAAAGAGAGAAATGTGTTTAAGAAGTCATTCTGGACCCCTTTAAATGAATGCTGGGGTTCTTCAAGGACAACAAACAGGATGCATAATAAATAAGATTTAATTTTCAGATCAAAATAGGCCAAGTTAAAGATTTTTAGTGACTGATCTAGGAGAAATGCAGCTGAAAAGAGAATAGAAAGTGAGGTGGGGGGGAGTAAGGTGGGGGGAGCAACAAGTGGGATTAAATTCTTGGTTTTCGTGTAGCACAAGCTGCTTCTGCATGGGGGGAGGGTCCTTACAGGAATAAAATCTTTACAGAATTGGGAATTACTAGCTTTCCCTTGCATTGTGATTCTGATTTAGAAAGAAGGAAGGAAAGAAAGAGAGAAAGAAAGGAGATAGTAAAGAAGGGAGAAGAAAGAAAGAGGAAAGGAAAATTCTTGATTTTTCTTATAAGCGATGTCAGATCTTGATAATTGACAGAGACTTGCCCGCCCTCGTTTTCTTGCTCCGGCCTAGCAAAGTCGGGTGCAGTGTGTGCCTTGTGATGGCCCCAGGGTCATGAACTCCCTGCGGGTGGGGGTGGGGTTGGGAGGAAAAGCATTTATCCATCACATGCTTTCTTTCTGAGTTTGACACAACTAAGTCACAGACCAAATGATTGGGAAGCACCCTTTTTCATCAGTTTAAAATCTGTGTATTTCTTCCCACTCTGGCCTTAACCTCTCCTTAAAGGAAAGCTAACTATAAACTCATTGTAAGATGTGTATTAGGTGACCTATATCACTGTCTTTAGAAACTGTTTGAAACTGTTTTGTTTTAAACAAAACTGTCTCCCAAACTGTTTTGGATGAGATGACAAAATCACTCAGTTATGCAGCTATCTTAAATGGTCTTACCCAACTTGAAAATGTGTAATATGAATCCCTCATGTTCATACTATGACCTGTACATTTCTGACTTCTTTTCTTGAAAGGAGTTGTCATCCACTCATCTAGAGAGAGATTTTAAATCTTAAAAAAATTTTTTAAGTCATACTTTTGGTAGTATTTTCTTTAACGCAGTATCCATTGATAACAAATTGACCATAGATAACTGTCAGTGTCATAAACTGAAGAAGGCAATAGGCATAAAACCTCTCACGGGCATCCGCTGCAGGAGGTTTTCCTCTGGTTAAATGGAAGATGTGAGGTTATTTAGCATCTTGCAAAAACAATATAGAGTGAGTTAGTGTGTGTGTGTGTACTTGCCCGTGATATACATATGTATCATGAATGATGGATTTCCTTTGCATCTGGTAACTATAGACTTTTTTCCCCCTGAATACAGCAAATGACTGTTTCAAAATGAAAAACCACTATGTGTTTGAATGTTGTATTATGCCTAGTCCTTTTTTGAGTGAAAGGCCGCTTTTAAAAGTTAGGTATATCATTGCCAAAAAGGGGCTAAATAGTACTGTCAGCATTTTGAGAAGGAATAGGTCCTTTTTCCCCTTCCTTCTCAAACTCCTTTCTGGACAGCTGTTAGTGACTTACCGAACTTTTCATATGGATATGTATGTTAATGGCAGGCAATGAACTGGAGATGAAGAGGCCTAAACACAGGCCCAGCTCTTCAGTACACATCAAAAGCCTTTACAAAAGGAGCAGTAAAAGAGGCAGCGATGGCGGAGCCTTCACTTTTGTACCCTGAATTAGTTCTGCAAGCAATGAAACTGATCTTTTCTCCTTGCCAGAAAAGTCTGCTGATTTTTGTGAGTGCTCATTAGCACAAGAGGCATTTGTGAAGATAATTGACTGACGCTGATACTGCTGCCTGTCACAACAGTGCCAGCCAGCAGTGTATGTGCATTTTAATAGTTGTATTTTTTTTCTTTCTTAGACTTCATGGTTTCTAAAAGATACCCATCTTCCAATGGTTTACTCTTTTATCTGAAGCAGAAGATTTTTTCAACCTTTCCTTTGAAAACAGATAGCTAAACTGAGTTTAAAAAATACTGTGTCTCTGCGCAGTACCTGCTGTGTACACATGTGCAGGCTTTAAAAGGTCTCAGCTATTAAACACATACAACTGGAAAGAAATTATGCAGAAAGAGACCCAAAGTATTTGCTCAGATGAACATTCAGGTAATAGTGTATACCGTAAGGATTCCTATAACACAAACTGTCATTCTGGAGGAATAATAAGTAAAATGATATTCCACTATCATCACAAGTAACTACAATGACAATAAATTTTGAAACTTTTTATGGTTTCCACTTTGGAGACATGTTCTCAAAATCAGAAAATTTCAAAAGAAGATACGGGAGCAGGGTAAGTGTTTTTGGAAGTCCTAATTTGCAATGCTTTGACATGAGGCTCTCTTCTGTCAGATGGTACCATCAAGAATGGACTTCAAAGAATAAAACTGTAGATTTCAGGGGACAGTTAAGGCTATATGTTCATGGTGTCAAGGAATTCAACATCAAACATGACATGAACATTCCTTCTCAATGAGTTCTTGATGACAATTTACAACACATTGTAGAATCCTGTATTACTTAGCTGACACATGCCTTTCCCTTTTCTAAAGGAACTTCTGAGACATGTACTTTAATTATACGTCTGACTGTTCTTTATAGGGAGTTTGTGTGTCATCGCAGCAAAACGCAGACTTTACCATGTGTCTTGTCCCAAATGCTAAGTCTTCTGTAGTCTATACGTATGTTAAGCCGTTTAAGGACTCTGTACATTGAAAATTCTCAGAATACCATTTTTCTGAAACATTTCAGAAGCCTGCCTAGTTGTAACATTTCACATAAAGAGTGTTATCTTTGAGAGAGTGAGAAGTTATTTCCCCAAGTTAAGAATGACACAATGAGTTGAATGAATGCAAGAGTCACTTCTATACTATAACCACTTTAGAATGAACGTGAGTTGTCTGTTTTACCCTCCAGAGTGTATGTTCCTAGCAGCTCAGCTCACTGATAAGCCAGGTTGCTCTGAAAGGGCTCCAGAGGAGGGTAAATATGGTGGTCATTTTGTTGGTTTTTTCACTGAATCTGCTCCTTGATATGTTCTTGATTTCTCAAAATGTAGCCATTGTGTCAGCATTTTCTGAAAAGTTAGCTATTGAATCCTTGATGCTTCACCTTAATGGGGTTATATATTTCACATCACAGACAGATACCAAGTTAAAGCATATCAGGGAAAGAATCAAAATTGTTTTGGCATTGTTTTCTGCCATTTGGCTTTCCTTTCACGGTAATCTAATAAGCAGGAAGCTGGCCATCCTTCCAAAGGTGAATGGTGGGATGTGCTATCATGGGGTGTGTTTGTGGGTTGGGACCCTTCCATTTCTGTGTTAAAGAATGCAAAGAGGAGATTTGAATAACACATGGACTTTTTCTTTACCAAACTGTCATATAAAATCATATTTGAGAAAAAAGTGCTCAGAGAATAATAATCCACATGTGATGCAGAGAAGAAGCACTGTGTCCAACAATAGATAAATAAGAAAAAGAAGAAAATATCCACTTTTTAGGTCATTATGCTTCCCTCTTCAGAGACACCTATGCTCAAATGGGGAAGTGAATCTGCTGGCAGTGCAGGAGAAGCATATTCTATCCCTGGGTTGGGAAGATCCCCTGGAAAAGGAAATGACAACCCACTCCAGTCTTCTTGCCTGGGAAATCCCATGGACAGAGAAGCCTAGTGGGCTCCAATCCATGAGGTCACAAAAGAGTTGGACATGACCTGGGGACTAAACAGCAACAATGGGTATAATGTCTTTAATGATAACTAAATCTCTTTCAAATACCAAGACCTGGTTTTTCTTCAGGTTTCATAAATTTTTCACCTTTTACAAATGCCAAATGTTGGAACAAAAGGTAACAGAATTGCAATTAAAACCCACATAGCATGAATGTTGCCTAGTCTTTGGTGGAAACTATTTTTGTAGAAGCATATTTTAGACCACAATGAGACCCAGTGTCTACAATGAAATCATCTATGTTGGAGAAACATGATGAAGGCTTGTAATCTTTCTAATATTAAATGATATAACTTTTACCACCAATCTTCTGAATGAGTTTGTCATTATCATCTATTTCTGTTAGGTGTATTATTCATTTAATAGATAGGAATGCATATATAATAGAATATATTTATGTATTTTTAATGAAGAAAGAGAGGACTGACCAATTCAGAGAAGTCAGATATGAAGGAGATCACTAATCTGATCATTAGAACATATTTGCTGATAAATGAAATATGGGAGTCTTCAAAAATGGCCAAGTAAGCAATGCATCTGAATATATTTTTAAGCAGTGAATATATTCTGGGGAAGATATATGTTTGGTGAATTCACCCAACCTAAATCATAACATAAACACACAAAGAGAACCTACTATGTAGGATTTGCAAACCCCCAGCCTAGGAGAGTAGAAGAGCAACATCAATGGAAAATATATATTGTGTCTAGAAGTTACAGCCTCTTCTAATTCACTTAGGAATAAAGAACCCAGTAGTCCAAGATTTTCTGAGTTTTCAAGAAGAGTCAGAAACCTGATTTAATTTTATGTGAAATCACCCCCATTTTAATCTCTAGGCAACTAATTTTAAAACTTGCATATAAAACATGCCTATGGGGGCTGAATTCTGCCTACCGATATATAATTTGCAGCTTCTGATTTAAAGTCTTAAAGATGAATTTTTTCATGTAAATGAGATTCTATGAAGAAAATAAATATATCCCCTTTAAAAATTTTAGTAGATATTTTAGAAATAAATATTTCTTACAAAGGAATATTTCTGTGCCAGTATTACAGTGTTTTTTATGTTCTACTAGGTGCTATATATCTATTTAAACATCTTGATGGTTCTCATAGAAATCATAATTAATGTTGATGGAGAATTCAAGTAGAATATGGTAGAGATGATGTTTAAGACAGAAATCATTAGAATTTACTCCATTATTTCACAATGTTTTAATCCAAATAATTGGAATGTAAAAAGCCTTTGTGATAAGTCATTTAATTTTCCAAATCATAGTCTACAAAATCGTAAAGTTCTTTCTACCACTAGAAAGCTATCGGTGAATATGTCACAATCCCTGACCTCAACACTGTGACAAACTCCAGATGAGCATGCATGTACACATGTGGGGGTTATGTTTGTATGTAAGTATTCTACCATTTTGCTATCCACAGCACGGTCCCTGGGAGCTTGTTAGAAATGCAATATCCTAGGACCCACCCTAGACCTCCCTGCAGCTTAATAAGATCCCTAGGTGGTGTTTAAGCACAATGAAGTTTGACAAGCCTTGCTATAGCAAGAATTGTAACAAAGAGCCAACCACTGAAGAGAGAGGTCACTACCAGCTGTGGGGCCTCAAGAAAATGTCAAGAGAAGGTTGACCTTGAGTTAAGAAATGAAAAGTGATAAAAGTCAGAGAAATGCCCTGTCTTATGTGAATTCATAGAGCAATGAGGACATTCAGTTTACAGTTGCTCTCAACTCCAAATCTGGCCACCACTTTGAGCTATCTGCCCGGAATCCTCCCAGTGACCCTATCCCTTTCTCCTGTGGCATCAGTGCGTCAGACCAGACAATGATGGCTTAGCTATTCACTCCCCAAAAGGGATTTGGTCATTTGACTTAGTTAGCCAGCCGATAGCATCATTAGATGTTTTAAAATGCCACTGAGTACACAGTATACATCAAGCTTACAGACACATGAGTATATTCCAGACCTAAAAAAATTTTCAGTAATGTTAAAATGGATCTGATTTAAATCATAGACTTTAGAGTGTAATTAGAGATTATCTATACTAGTGACTTCCTAACTTATTTTTCTCTCTTTATGTGTTTGTATTTGTGTGTATATATACATATATAGATCTTCCTCTACTTATGATGGGTTTATGTCCCAATAAATGCATCCTAAGTTGAAAATATCATAAGTCAAAAGTGCATTTAATTCCCCTAACCTACCAAACATCATAGCTTAGCCTAGCCTACCTTGAACGTGCTCAGAATACTTCCATTCAGCCTATGGTCGGGCAAAATCATGTAACATGAAGCCCATTTTAAAACCTGTTGAATACTGTCCTGAAAGTGAAAAACAGAATGGTTGTGTAGGTACAGAATGGTTTTAAGTGTATAAGCTGTTTACCCCTGTGATCACATGGATGACTGGGAGTTCAGGGTCATTGCCACTATCCAGCATCATGAGAGTATTATACTGCATATTGCCTAGCTCCGGAAACACTCAAGATTCAAATTTCAGTTTCTGATAAATGTGTATCACTTTTGCACCATAGTAAAGTTGCAGAATTCTAAGTTGAATCATCAGAAATCAGGGAATATCTGTAATGTATATATTTATATGATATATATGTACGAATATCATACTAGAATATAAGTTCCACCTTGACAAGAGCTTTTGTCTTGTTCAACTGATTTTAGTGTCATTAAATAGACATTGAATATTTGTTGACTATGAATGTTTATTGTCACAAAATAACATGAATCCTTATTATGTGTGGAGTACTGTCTTTTCTATCTTGCTCTATTTCATTAGAAAATAGTGATAGTGGGCTATGAAGCATCGCAAGCACATACTGGTCTGGGCTCTAGAGCCGTGTACACAGATTTGATTAGGAAGGGAAGGGAACTTGTAATTAGAGAAGCTCATTTTTATCTGTTGGAATTCCTGTAAGATCTCACCAGAAAAAAAAGATTCCAATATTGAAAAAGAAGAGGCCTAAAAACTATTATTCGAAGTCAAGTTAAGTGAAAGACTAAATTAATGCATTGTCTTGTTTTTCTACATGAATCTAGGAAGGGCTGAAAAGGCAAGGGGCATGCCTCAGGTTTGACAAAAGAGTTCCCGAGGCCAGGTCAAAATAAGTCCTTCGATCTTTCCACCACTGAGTAAGTTGAGATTGTAAACACCCAGAGAGCTGTGAATTAAGTATACATCAACAAAAATAGAGGCATCACCTCACCACAACACCTCCACATTTGTGTCACATTAGAGACTGTGATTTGCCATTTTTCAACTGACACCCTAGGAGAGTAGGGTTTTGTTAATTAGAATTATTGCTCAAGTATGTATCCTTAGTATGCCTTTAAAAATTTATCAACTACCATTTGTAAATCCTCAGTAGAAATATGTTAATATCTTTTTATGTTCAGTGGCAAAAACACAGACACCCACATTTAAATAGTTTCAAATTATTATCAGAGATAGTGAATAGCCTAGCTAGATATTTTGCATCTAAATAAAAATATCAGAAAGTCCCATACTGCTTAGCTTTAGTTATTTTCTCAATGAACCAATCAGCATCCCTTTGTACCACATGTTTAGAAGGTTACCATAATTTTTCAGGGAGAAAAACAAATGTGTTGATTAATACCATCTCCTCATCTTGTCTCTTTCTTGCTTTCTCAGTTGCAGAAACAATGTAGGTTGACAAGGAAAGAAGCAGAATAACATTTTTAGTAAAAAAGTCATGAATTGTGAATTTTTATTCTTTAAAAAAAAAAGGTTATTATATGGCTTGGACATATCTAACTTGTTCATCTTAGACATCCTAGGCCATCTGCCTAGAATATACTTTCCCAGTTCTTTTGATGATTTCTCATCATTCAGGTCTTACTGTCAATGTCACCTCCTTGGAGATTCCAGTCCTGAGCACTTTTCTGAGGCAGTGCTTTCTCACCATTACCAGTTCCTGATCAGCGTCTTCTCTGAGCTGCTGGTTCAGTCAGCCATTCATTCCCCAGGTAGACAAGAAGCCACATGAGGGTAGGCCTCCTTTCTCTGTCCCAGTACCTGAAATATGTCTGGAGTATATAGCATGTGCTCAACAATATTTAGAATGAATGAGTGAAATGAATGAATTTGTGTAAGATATATGGCATATTAAATGCTACTTTTCTGTCCCATTAACAGATGAAATGGCCAACATCCATTGGATCATAGAAAAAGCTAGAGAGTTCCAGAAAAACATCTCCTTCTGCTTTATTGATTACACCAAAGCTTTTGACTGTGTGGATCACAACAAACTATGGAAAATTCTTAAAATGATGGGAATACCAGACCACCTCACCTGCCTCCTAGGAAATCTGTATGCAGGTCAAGAGGCAACAGTTAGAACCAGGCATGGAACAACAAACCAGTTCAAAATTGGGAAAGTAGTATGTCAAGGCTGTATATTGTCACCCTGCTTATTTAACTTATATGCAGGGAACTCATGCAAAATGTCAGGCTAGATGAAGTACAAGCTGGAATCAAGATTGCTGGGAGAAATATCAATAACCTCAGATATGCAGATGAGGTTATGGCAGAAAGAGAAGAGGAACTAAAGAGCCTCTTGAGGAAGGTGAAAGAGGAGAGTGAAAAAGCTGACTTAAAACTCAACATTGAAAAAACTAAGATCATGGCATCTGGTCCCATCACTTCATGGCAAATAGATGGGGAAACAGTGGAAACAGTGACAGACTTTATTTTCCTGGGCTCCAAAGTCACTGCAGATGGTGACTGCAGCCATGAAATTAAAAGACACTTGCTCCTTGGAAGAAAAGCTATGACCAACGTAGACAGCATATTGAAAAGCAGAGATATTACTTTGCTGAAAAAGGTCTATCTAGTCAAAGCTATGGTTTTTCCAGTAGTCATGTAGGGATGTGGCAGTTGGATCATAAAGAAAGCTGAGCGCCAAAGAATTGATGCTTTTGAACTGTGGTGTTGGAGGACTCTTGAGAGTCCCTTGGACTGCAAAGAGATTAAATCAGTCAATCCTAAATCAGTCCTGAATATTCTTTGGAAGGACTGATGCTGATGAAGCTCCAATACTTTGGCCACCTGATGTGAACAGCTGACTCATTGGAAAAGACCCTGATGCTGGGGAAGATTGAAGGCAAGAGGAGAAGGGGATGACAGAGGATGAGATGGTTGGATGGCATTACCGACTTGATGGGCATGAGTTTGAGCAAGCCTCAGGAGTTGGTGATGGACAGGGAGGCCTGGCATGTTGCAGTCCATGGGGTTGCAAAGAGTTGGACGCGACTGAGCGACTGAACTGAACTGAAGGTTTCTGAGGATGTTCTGCAGGCCAAATTTGCTAAATTAGCAACTCTTAAACAGTATTAGCTCTTATGCAGGTGGCCCCACACTTATAAGTGGCTTCTCTTCTCAAAGACCACTTCTAGGCCTGTCGCTTAAGATTCAAAATGAATTTTCCCATGGAATCACTGCTTTCAAGTGGTTCTATAGGCAACTGGTGTAGTCTTGTTACCCAGAATGTACAAAATTATCACTGACAACAGTGTTGAGCCCCAAGTTCTGACCTGAGTTCAGGTTGCTGACTTTGAGTTGTTTTGGGGTAAAAGAGGCAGCTCTGAGACCTGAACGCAGCTTCCCATGGCCTTTAACTTAATCAGGTTTTAAGGCTTTCTGAGCTTTAGAAGAAATAAAGAGATGGAGAGAAGGGAACTGGAGCCTGGTTGGAGGTTTGGGGGCTAAATAGGTAGCAGGGGAGAGAATTGCCAGCATCAGAGAAGGGAAGAGCAGGGGCAGTCTTGCAGAGCTCTGGGCTGAGTTAGAATTCTGGTTGCTCCCCCAGTGGGGTTGATAGTGACATAGGATGCCAGAGGAGGGCCATGAAGACAGTATGGACCTGCTGGCAGGAGGAGGAAGAGGACCACGAAATTATGAACAATCATGTCTTCAGCATTTTACAGGTATTTTGCATATGCTGCTTCATTTAATTCTCAAAGCAGTTTTAAACAGTTGTAGCTTCATTCATTTACCAGCAAGAAAGCTGGAGATCAGAGAAGTTAAGTAACATGCCCAAAGTTGCCAGTCAGTGATAGACCTAGATTTAAAACCTGATCCTGCAAGACTGCAAACCTGCTCTTATAACCATTTCATGACTCACTCTCCTGTTAAAAGAATGAGATGGGTAGAATTAGAAACAAAAACAAACAGCAACATTTTATTGATTTGAGAGCCAGTTAGATGTGTTCTATTCTTTCAATTTTATGATGGTTTTCTCTTGGGTTGACTTTCCACCCCAGCTTTAGTAAGGTAAAATTGACACATGAAAATGGTATATATTTAAGGTGTACTATGTGATGATTTGATATATGTATAAATCATTAAATGATTACCACGATCAAGCTAATTAATATATCCATCACCATTTGTTTGTGTATATGTATGTTGTGAGAATACTGAAGATCTATTTTCTTAGCCATTTCGAGGATACAGTAGAGTATTATTAACTATAGTCACTATGCTGTACATTAGATCCCTAGAACTTATTCTGTTATAACAGAATACCCTTAGACGCACATCTCCCTAGTTCCTCCACCCCCTCGGTCTTTGGCAACCACCATTCTACTCTCTGCTTCTATGACTTCTGCTTTTTCAGATGTCACACATAATTGAGATTGTCTTTCTGTGTCTGGTTTATTTTATGTAGCACTTTGTCCTTCAGTTTCATCTATGTAGTTGCACATGGCAGGATTTCTTTATTTTTAAGGCTAAATTATATTTCACTGTATATAATACGAGAAGGAAATGGCAACCCATTCCAGTATTCTTACCTGGGAAATCCCGTGGACAGAGCAGTCTGGCGGGCTACAATCCATGGGTCACAAAGGTTGGGCATGACTTACCAACTAAACCACCACCATATATATATATAAAACATGTCTTTTACCCATGCGTTCATTGACAGACACTTAGGTGTGTCCATACCTTGGCTACTATGAGTAATATTGCAATGAATATGGGAATGCAGATATCTTTGTGATACTGATTTCATTTCCTTTGTCTATATACCCAGTGTGCAATTGCTGGCTAATGTGATAGTTTTCTTTTTAATTTTTTGAGGAACCTCCCATACTGTTTTCTGTAAGTTGTCTGTACCAGTTTTCATTCCCATCAGTAGTGTACATGTATTCTGTTTTTTTCTATGCCCTCACCAATACTTCTTCTTTCTTGTCTTTTTGATAATAGCCTCCTGGCTTGTCTTTTTAAAAACAAATTTTCTATTTCCTTTTCAGTTTCTTGTTCTCTCACACATTCATATCTTGTACATATGTCCAGGTTTAAGAATGACGGGATAGAAATGTCCATCTTCTGGGACAGAAAGGGAAATTGGATCGGTGCCTGTCATCCCTCTTTTCCACTGTTCCTATTGCTCCTGGAAGAAGCTGTTTTTTACTCTTGGGTTTATTTAGGCCTTGTCCTTGATGTAGAGACACCCTAGAGGAATTGCCAAGCACAACCAAAAGGATACTTATGGGCCTTATTTCAATCCGGTAAAAAACTCCACATCTTTACAAAGAACTGTGATGGATACAGCAGGCCATGCAAAAATGAACAAGTCATGGTTCCTTTTTCCAAAAACTTTACAATCTGTATAGCAGATACAGAAATATTCATGCCTAAACTACAATAAGTGTGAACAATGATAAGAGTTCAATGGAGGGAAATTTCTCTCTTTTAATAATTAAAGAAGCAATGGAAATTTGTTTAAAACACTCAAAATCCAAAATACTAAAAAATTAAATATTTTTATCCTATCCCATTACCATCTTTCATGATAAACACCATTATCTATTTTAACATCTATCCTTGTAAAATTTTCTATACATTTACAAATATGTGCTCATATAGGCTTAAATAGCCTCTTTCTCTTCCTTCTTTTCTTCCTTTCTTCCATAAAAATGAATTTATATTCTACTCAGTATTCTGCAATTTACTTTTTACTGCCATATTTATATGTTGACATTCTTTTCTTGACACTATACAACTATTTAGTTCTTTTTATTGGCTGTAAATATTCTAATATATAGCTACAACATAATTTGTCTGAATATTTCTCTCTTGATGAGAATTTCCATTGTTTCTATTTTCTGGATGTACTAACAGTGCTGCAGTGAACATTCATGGATATTCCCTTATGCACAAGTGTATTTTTGTGGACTAGAGTTTTGAAGTGAAATTGCCGTTAGTTACAGCATTTTGAAAGGCTTTGTTAGAGTCTGACAAACTGCCCTCAATTAAAGGCTGTGATAATTTCCAGAATGAGTAGACCTGGTTGGGAGAATCAGAGGAAGGTTTATTTGTTATGGTCCTTGAGGGATGTGTAGGATTTTCACGGGCAGAGTTGGGGAAAGGAAGGCCAGATAAAGGAATTGTGTGAGGGAAAGACACAGAGGCTAGAAGCCTGCAGCCCACTCTTGCGAAGGGGACAGGACGGTTGAGTGGAGGAGAAGGCGTGGAGATGGGTAGAGGGGAATGAGGCTGGAAAGCATGTTTAACTAATGAGTCTAAATTATTCTGCAGACTGTAAGGAAAACATTAGGGCTTTATGTTGTAGTTGGTGTCATAATCAGGTCAAATCTGCCCTCATTCAGGAGGCGCAGAGGTACCATGGGCATTAGTCACTTTTCTACTGGATGGAACTATCATATTGGTTTTGACATGTTGCTCTTTATTCTATTTCTTACTTCTGTTAGCCTTCCAAAACAAAACTCAGGATTTTTTTTTATTACCTAGAAATTATAGGACCAATGTGCCCTTTTATATCAGCAAAAGTTAAAGCAACTTTACTTCCTTTCTTTTTGTTGTATTAATTAAATTTCTAATATGGATTTCTACAATATGGATTTCTACTCTGGCTACTTGTTTGTGGAGACAGTTTCTAAAACAATAGTTTATTAGTCTTACTATATTTAGTATTAAGTGAGTTAATTGAGTATATTTTTATATAGTGGGCTGAACTGGATTGGAGCAAATCCCCTAGATACTGAAATCACTTGCTTGTTCTTGTAGCTCTTAGACAAGGGAGAAAGGGGGTTTATACCTAGAGATTAGCATCCCAATATGCAAGTCCTTTAGCATTTGCTAAACAGTTCACATACTGAGATCCTTCAGTGATATTACTGCTATAAGGTGTTCTAAGTACCAATAAGCTTTCTCTAAACACTTCAAAAAATAAGAGAACCTGGGAACATAGTTATCCAAATAGCTGAGATAATCTGGAGAAATATTCAGGATAGTTTCTCTCAGTTGCATTTAACTGAATTTATCTTATTTTGCTTATGAGAACTTCTGGTGTAAAAAAGGATGGAATAGAGCTGGAAAATCATCACTGTTACAACCTTGAGAGTTGAGGGAAGGGTAGGATTTGACTTTTTTGCCATGGCTTAACTCAACACCCATAGATAGCATTATTACATTTCTACTTAATGATAGTTATTTATGTAACACAGCAATTCTCACACAGGATAGGAAACTTCTTGTGTGAAGACTGTGTAGGATTTGTCTTGTTTGCCAAACCACCTGGCACTGTGTCTTGCATATTGGAGAAACCCAGTAAATATTTGTTGAATGGTTGATTGAATGATTAAACCAATGAATGGAATCAAAACTACATTGTTATTCTCATCTATTCTGTCAGTTCACATGCTATCACATTCATTTCCTCTTTAGGATGATCTCCTTCACAGGAAATGGAAGAGTCTAAAAAGTGGCTAAGAGAAGTGCAGTGTTCAGAGAGCTGGGCTTTTCTGTTTTGTTGTTGCTGTTATTGTTTTGGTTTAACAGGCACACCATACCTTAATGAGAGGAATGCCAGGGTATTTACCTCTAATATTTTAGAAAACAGTGTACCTGATACTGTAGTCACCCTATATGTAAATACATGCAAATTTAGAAAAGTATAACTTCATTAAATTAAATCTGTTTTATCACAATCAAATGATTGAGGTAATAAAGGGGCAAAGAAAGATGATGCTGAATTTTAATGGCTAAAACCTGTGAGTGGAGCATTATCTCGCTGCCGCTGTTGGTAGGGACCAGTAATTGCAGCAGTCTAGACATAGGAACAGATGCAAAGTAGAGCGTTATTATATCAGACATTTGCCCTACTACGATACAGTCTAATTGCCCAGAAAATACATTTCTACATGAATTATTCTTAATTTGATTTGAAATAGGCCAACTGTTGTGTTTTACAGAACTTTATCAAATGATAACATGGAGCATTAAATGCAAGAATAGTTTCTCTTCAGTGCCAGTGCTTTTGAAAAAACAAATAATATCCTCAAAGATTGAAATTATGTAAACTTTCCAAATAGGTAGGATATTTGCTTGGCATTGTAATTAGAATTGTGGTCATCATTGTCACCTGCCTGGCTTTCTAAGTTCACAAAGTTACTACTTCAGGTAATTGCTTCTATTCTGTCTGAATATGTCTTCTTTAAAACTGAAGAGAAAATCATGCTCCCTTATTGAACTTGGAGTTTCACTGAAAGCAAAATTTGTATTAAAAAAGAATACAGTGCCTCTTTTTAGATTTATTGTTTGCTTTAAAGGGGGTTGATAAACTTAAATCCTATCCCATTTCAGTTCTAAAAGACTTTTTAAAACTTTCCTAAGCACTAAATATAAATGGTTTTTCTGAAGGAAATGTGACCCGTATAACCAGTTCTCTTTCTCGAATTTTTTAAGGTCCATTAGAAGTGAGTAATTCTGTGTGTCTGAAACTTTATGCCTGTATTTTTAAGAAATTCAATTCAATTTTTTTCTGCTGGCAGTGAATTTGAAAAGTCTTAAACATGCCCAAACATCTCAGAGGATTTAAAGAAAATTATAATAGTAACTAGTTTCTTCCCCCTCCCTAAAAAAATAGAACACACTACTGAAATTATTTAAATTGACTGAGGCTTTTAAGCAAGTAAACACATTTTAACTAGGTTTTTTTCCCAGTCCCTCCATTCATGCCAACTATAGAAATTAGCCTTCACTCTTCCTTCACTTACACATGGATACACACACTTGCATGGACACAAGAAAAATTTCTTTTCTCCTGTCAGCATTCCTCCTTAACAATGGTTAGATTAGTGGCATGAAGGCGGCCGCAGAGAAAGGACATTCAGGCCAGAAGGCTCCCCACAGGCACAGCTGGTAGGGGTTAATGGCGGCTGAACCTCCCAGCCAGGGCCTTTTCTCTATTGTGTGTTCAACTCCTGGGAAGGAGGGAGACTTGTGACAGCCACTGGGGTGCAGCGGATCAGAGGTACAGCAGCTGGGTCAGAGAAGCAGTGTTCGTGGGGAAGGAGAGTTTAGGACTGCAGGAAAAATGAACTCTGAAATACAAATGGCCATGTCTCTATCTGCACACAACTGCTGCGGGAAAATGCAGAGTATTGTTTAGTAACACAGCTTATCGCTTTTTAATTCATATCATATCCTTATGGGAACAATTGGGCAGGGACACTGAATTATTCATATTGGAGAGCATTTGAAATTTGCGTCAAAACCGTACAAGTATGGCTAATGTTTGTACATTATGTTTGTAACTGTACATGTATGGTTAAAGTTTGCATGTTACCATCGGGGAGTTCTCTTTTCCGCATGGTGTAAAGGATCCAGCGCTCAGACAAAATGGTCAGCTGTAGAAATTGGGGGCCTCCTGATAAATAGTAGGTTGAAATTTAAGGTAAGGGTGATCAATATGTGTGCATTTCCAGATAAAGTGGGTGGACTTGAACATGTACCATGGGATGGGGAGGGGCTTGGGAGCAGATCAAGGCTTCTAATTTATCTTTTGAATTAAGACCAAGACAAAGCAATAACAGCAGCAGCAATGTTGAAACAATTCTAGACATCTGATCTCTTTAGTAGATTTTTATATTCAATAAATGAGGCTTTGCAGGCAAAAGTCTCTCTTTACAGAGAGACTGGATTGTTTAAAGAAAGACAGCTTTGTAACTTCAAGGGACACTTACTTATTAGTGCTGTGCAAGTGGGTTCTGTCACAAAATATGATCCTGTGGCTCAGAGCCTGGCAAACTGAGGGTCTACAATAAATATTGGTTAAATAAATAAGGACCCCACAGCCACAGAAATTGGCTCTGCTGTTCACTTTCCCCTGAAGAGGTCTACTTGTTTGCAAATCAGAATAAGATCCAAGAGGATATTTTTTATGTTGGTGAAGTGAATTTGTTTCTTTTCACAGAGCTGAACATCTCTACCAAAGGATGTTAAAACAATTCACTTCCAATTTAAAGTTGGCCTAATTTCTTTTCAATGAACCCGGCCTTAAGCGCTGTCAAATCTGTCTAATTGGAGACCCAGTTTTTGGCCACCTCTAGGCACTGAATGCTAGAGCCGTCCATTTTCTAATGCTTTTGGCTTGGTTTATCTAATTTGAAATTTTAATGCCACTTGATGAAAATTTACCCTCTCCTTGAGTTTGTTTTGACTTATTATACTCTGAGAGAAAGAAGCAGGGGGCTGGAGAACCGATTAGGGCCCTTAGATTTTACCTGCAGCATCAGCATTTAATACTTCCTCAAGTCACAGTTAGTTTTGCGGGGAGACAATACAGCCAAATGAGCTCATTCAAGCTGGTCTCTCTAGCTTGTAACAGGTGAGTCAGAGACCTGGTGTTAACAACACTCTGAGGCAAACTGAAGAGGTTCTGCTTTGCTGAACCTTGAGCGTCTTCTTGGAAGGGCTTGGCATTCAGAGTGCGTGAGCCTCTTAAGCTCCCCTAGTCGCAAATGGCCGATGCTGGTGTCCATCTTATTACAAGAATCCTTACTGATGCCTGGAAGCTGGTAGAGGTTTTGTACTCAATTTAGGGTAGTTGGAGTTCAGTTGACAATCTGAAGTACCGTAACTATTTTAATATCCCAAAATATGTGTTTGCAATGATACAAGACCATAGCTTAGTGCTGTTTGCAAAATTCATAGGTGTAAAACACCATACTTGTTTGATTCACAAATATTCATTTTATCCCTATTGTTTCATCATAAATGATGAGGATTACCCTAACATATGATTTTTTAAGTATAGAAAAGTAAAAATACAGAAGCTTTTCTATGTATACAGTAAGTCAGAAGCAAGACGGAAAACGTATCCTCAACACATTCATACTCTACTAGAAAGAGCCCCTCCTTCTCTTGAAAGCACTTCATTTTCTTTTCTTTCCATCTTTTTAAAATTTGGGGATGAGGGGTGTGGCAAACAAAAAACAGTCAGAGAATGCTATACTTCTCTAATCACTTTAACCACCAAGGAATCATGAGAGTTAACGTTTATTCTCTATCTTTAAAATCCTAGGCTCTTTGACCCCAAACTTAAAGCTTCATGTGTGTGTGTCTCTATATACTTACGTTTCTTTTTAATTTGAAAGAGGGAAAACAAGTCAAACCTGGGCTCAGACTTTTCCCTCATGCCAAGTTTCAACTCACAGTACATTGTTTTGACTGTGATATTATAAATCCCAGAAAATAAGGCTAAAGTGACCTTCTTATAGCAGAGCTTGCAGGTGCTGGAGTAACACTAGGAGAGTTTGTTGACCTTATTGCCTGGTATGTGTATTAGGCACACAAAGATCCAAAGAAATATTAAATTAAGAGCTCAGAAAGAATTCATTCAAATGACAGCCCTGTACTTTATGAAGGTTTTGCATTTAATAAGCTCCTGATCTCCCTGGGGTAAAGCAATTGATTCAAATAGTTTGTTGTCACATTTTTTAAATGTAGGTAATTCCATTTTCAAAAACAAATTTATCAGAAGATGCTGTTTACAAAATCACAGCACTGTTTTTAAACCATTCACTCCAAGATTGTACAATACAACTACCCAGGACATGCTAGGGAAAGGGTTAAGCTTTTCTGACTTTCAGATACAATGAAATTATGACAGGAAGAAAATTGTGCCATTTTAGCATGAAAATGCTTGTACAAATACTGTCGTTCCTTCCTTCTTACTTTCTTTATAATGCCTCAGCGATAGCTAAGATGACAGACATTTGACAGGTATCTGTAAGCATACGGCCCAGGCAGCTCATTAAAGTTTTTCTTTCTATGCATCAGCTTTCACAAAGGCAAAAACCCATTAGCATTGACTATTTTGCAGATTAGAAGAATTAAGGGCTTCAAACGTTGGCTTATACCAAGCAATGTCATTTGTGAAGTGATGTTTGCTTTATTATTTCCCTTTCTCTCCCTCTGAAACCGGACTGACATGACTTTAGCTCAACGTAGGGCATAATGTGCAAACCAAAGACTGGCTCATCGATGAAAAGAAACACATTCCCTTTTAGACATGACTGGAATGGCAAAGAGGGGAGACTTTACATGTACTATTTAGGCTCATTAGAGGACTGATTATGATAGTTCTCTGGTGTAATCTTTAATCGACTTTGACACTAGATTTGCCCCGTTACAAATCCTGTCATGCAAATTAAGTCATTTGTGTTGTTTGATATGGAAAGATCTGCTATGAAATGAAAGATTAGCTCGCAGATGAGGCACCGGAGACCGCTGCCCCCGTGCACTGTGCAACTGATTACAGGGATGAGAGCGCCCGCTTCTACGCTGCTGTTAACACTTAGGAAAGGAGATTAAATTCACGTGGCTCCAGGTCTTCCTGCATGAAGATACTCAAGATCAAGGTCCATATTTTCATAGCTGTTATTCTTGGACTCCACCAAACAGGCGCTCTGAAGGCAGCACCCTGATGTGCAGTTATTTTAACCTGCTTTCCATAGGGTGGGGTTGCATTCACGCACGCTCATGGATGAAAGCCTCTATGTACAGGTGATTGGTGTTGACCGACTAATGGGGCAGCTCAACAAACCGGGAGGGTGTTCCAGCTGTCCCTGCAAAGCGTAATTTAACTTGGGCCTTCTACTCCCATCCCTCTTTCTGTTTTCAATGTTGGATGGCCATGCTCTCAGGGTTTGAGCCTAATTGATTGTAGAAAGGAAAAGGTAGTGACTTGTAAGACTTGAGGAGAATTTTATCAATAAGATCCATGTGAAAAACTAAATCATGTATATAAAATAATAACATGAATATTAATACTATATAATGACTCTAGTAACTGGACTCTTGTAATTTTCACAATCCGGTTTAGCTTTGCTGGGTATGTCTGGCTGTGAAAATACAAAGTAAATATTAGCAGGAGATGGGGAGGAGAAACTAGATTAAATTAAAACTGCTCATCCTACATCACAGAATATACCAGTTGGGACTTTTTGCTTTTCCAAACTCTCTTCTGATTTACAACCGCAAGTTCACCACATTCAGACCAAATCAGACATGGCTGATAAGCAAAGACATCTACCTAGAACAGACTGTTACATGATGAGTTGAAAGTGAGCATTAAGGATGGTTGACAGGAAGAAAATCAGAAGCTGTGTAGTCCCATGGGTACAGGGAAACTTTAAAAATAATTTGACTTGCTGTACATAATGGTCATTTAGTATTACTGTATTCAAAGACTAGAGGTGAAAGTTGAACTAATTCCTTCCTTCTGTGATTTTTTTAGCCAAAACTGATCAAGAAACTTGTTCTTCCTAAGGTATTTAAAGAAAATGCCATTTTCCTGTATATGTTGATAGTTTCGTGATTGTCATTTATGAGGAGTTACTTAAGGTTAAACCAGATCTTTAAGGGTGGTGAAGTAGCTATAAGTGAAAAGATTTGAAACATTAAATTTTAATTTTAAAACATTAGTCATTTTCAGAATGTAGTCTCATTGGTTTAAAAAAAATTTAAGCCATACATTTGAAATAGGAAATAAGAGCTACAAAGTTACTAGGCATAATTTTGCTTCTTTGAAAATTTAAAGAAAAAATTGCAGCTGAATCAAGAGGCCCAAAACAAATATAATCCAGGTGTCCTTACCATTAATTACTTCTTATTTATTAATCTATGACTTGCATTCTATTTCTTTTCACAAATAGTTTGCTTAAGAAGCGGCAAAATATGATTATAGACTTGCTATTAAATGAAAGGTCAAATGCAATAGAGAAATCAGCCACCTGGAAAGAATGTAGGTGCTCTGCATTTCAGGCACCAGATAAAATATTCCATGTAATTTGGGGGCTGTCATGGAAGGTACTTTTGACTGAATGCTAATGTAAATAGTCATTTAAAATCCCTTTTAAGTGATCATAACACAAGTTAGAGTGACCTCCAGCAGCTTTATCCATGTATCTTCTTTTAGAACATTTTTAATAGGCCAGCTTTGTCTTTTGAATGAGTCACCTACCTCTGTTTTGATTAATTTTGATCAAATTTGGAGACTTCATTTTTCCTTTGTAGCTAGGTAGAGAATTAGCCATTTAGATATCATTGAAAGGAATTTTAATGAATGAATAGCATGTAGATTTTCCTTGACAATTCCCAGGAGAAAATTAGTCCATAATAGAATTTAACTAAAGACTTGAGAAAGTTTTCACAATTTTGCATGCTTACCTCACCAAGGTGTAGGAAAATGTACACACAGATTTCATTCCTCTTGATATTCTTGAAACTAGGTATATTTTAATAATGTGAATTTGTACAGAATCGTGAAAGCATGGAGAAAGGTATCCTAAAAAATGGATAAAGGGAGAAAAATAAAATGAGTTTTGCATAATAAAAGAAGTTGAAAAATCTGTAAGTTAAGAATGGATTAATATTGTTACTTTTATTACTGCTACACTGACATAGTATGACTGCGAGTTCCTACAGTTTATGTACCGTGTGTCATTCATAAGGTATCATCCTTGCTATTAATGTAGTATTTTAATTTTGTAGTACAGTAAGCTTAATTGTGGCTATTCCTCATCCATCCTTTTGGCTTGGAGACCTAGACAATTATACATATTGTTTCAGGCCAGTATCAAAGAGACTGCTGGTACTTCTAGACAGGGCATTTATTCTCAAACTTAAGCCTGGAGGACATGTTAAAACAGATTGCTGGGCCTACTTGCAAACTTTTTCATTCAGTTGTAGGGAGTGAGATTTTACATTTCTAACAAGTTAATGCTGTTGATACTGGTCTGAGGACCACACTTTGAAACCATTGAAATAGAGATTTCAGTGTGGGTGTCATAAAGATTTCTAAGGCTGAGATTATGGGAAAACCTCTGAGCACAAGGGAGAGAAGGGAAATAAATTTCCAACAGACTTCCCTTAATGTGCTGTCTTTCTCTATTTTCCTTTTAATGTAGGGAATAGCCAACTTAGTTCTCAGAATGTATTTTTCAATTTTTACCAAAATTCAGATTTTTTCCATATAAAAAGAACATAGTATATAATAAACCTTTAATGTATATTTTTAACTGTTTCACTCTCTGACTAGCCCAAAGAAAATATTTAACACATGGTGTTTTTGATCTGTAGGATTGTGTGGTGCTGATGATTGAGAAAATTTTAACTTACACCTAATCTCCATCATTCTGTTACAAAATGTATATTGAGTTCTGATGGGCACCAGACCAACAATTGAATTTAGAATTAAGTCTCCATAGGTGAGGTAAACAAAGGGAATAGGTTTAAGGGGTAGGGTGGAGTGAGTTGTGGAGGAAAGCAGAAATTCTTGGATATTAGGGATTTAAATTTCCAATTACAGCACTTTCAGCAATGCTTAAAAAGCCCTTGTTATGTACCAAGCTCTGGGTTAGGGCCTGTGGAGATAGAGATATGAGCTCCCTACCTTCAGGGGACCATGATCTTATTTGTTCTCCGTACCTGCTTAGATTAAGGAAGAACTAGCCTTGGGTTCTTCTTGCACCACGGTGGTCCTGGGCTTCGACCTGCCACTTAGACCTGGTTGTTCTTGCATCTGTCTTTGAGCTTTGTATACTCCTCTGTTTATGGCTCGGCTACTGGCTGATCCACAGTAATGTCCCACTGGCATTTCAAAAATGGACCTTCAGCTTTGTTGCATCTGCCATCCTGTCCCTGTCACTACTTCCAGCTTAAGCCTAAATTCCTCTTGGCCATCCCTTCCCATGTCTCTACCTTTGACAATTCTGATGTCCACATTAATGACCCTCCAAATGCTCACAATTCCCTGTTCCTTGATTTCCAAGATTCGGCAATCACAGCTACCCGCTGTTTACAGTATATCTTTTTCCTTGCTGTCCTTGCTGCTCCATGTCTGAAATTCAAAATTTCAAATCCTCAAATACTATTTTCCAATCTTATTCTTATCCTTATATATTCCCCACACTTAGGTCTTTAGTTATTGCTTCCATTGTGACTTCCTCCTCTGCCAATATTACTCTTCCTGATTTTGTTTGTTGGGTTGCTTACTTATTTGTACCTACAGGGTGGTGGTCACTGTGCCAAGCACTAGGGGTGGGGAGACAAAATAGTTTTCTTTCAAGGTGATCTTGACCCAATGAGGAATACAGTCTAAAGGACAGTCTAAACAAGGATGACAGGGCATGGGAAGGACCATGGTGGAGGTTTGTATTTTCTGCCACAGAACTTAGATGAATGGACAGTTTCCTGGATGTGATGCTGAAATCTTCAAAGACAAGTAGAGTTGGCCATCTGTGGGCACATAGGGAAAAAAAAATGTAACAGTGAAGGAGGAGTATAAGTGAGAACATGGAGACCTGGGCGGGTCTGAAAGCTCAGCTGGTAAAAAGAATCCACCTGTAATCAAACTGGAGACCCCAGTTTGACTCCTGGGCCAGGAAGATCCTCGGCAGAAGGGATAGGCTATCCACTCCAGTATTCTTGGGCTTCTCTTATGGCTCAGTCAGTAAAAGAGTCTGCCTGCAGTGCGGGAGACCTGGGCTCAATCCTTGGGTAGGAAAAATCCCCTGGAGGAGGGCATGGAATACTTGAGGAAACTTTAAACAGTTAGATTCAGCCTCAGCATAAAGTACAGGTAGGAGATGCTTGGAAAAAGAAGAAATCTGGGCCTGGACCGGTAATCAGAAGTCAGATCTTACAGGTGCTTGTATACTCTAACACAAAGACATATGACCTGATTTGTTAGATCATATCAGGTAGGAAAAACACACTGACATTCAGATTGGTGGCAGGGACACCATTTAGTGCCACTGCCCTCCTCTAGGCAGGAGATGATAAGGGTCTGAACCAAGACAGAGGTTGACCTAGACTCTGGGTTTTGCTCCTCTCTCTTCCCAAGCTAAACTCCAGCATCTGTCTTGCCAACACTAATTCTGCTGTACCTTTCAAAGTCTTTAAAATATGCATATCTGTTGACTCAGTATACACATCTTGGAATTTAACTGAGAGGAATTCAAAGATAGGTATATAAAAATAAAATATTACTGTAAAATTTAGAAATAGCCTAATTATCCAATAATAAAAGATTAGTTAAGTAAGTTTTTCTGCAACATTCAGTGATATTTGAGGCAATCATGAAAGTGATCACGAAGCTGGATTTGACGGTTTAACTATGAGTTTATTTGTAAGACCTCTCAAACCACATTCCTCTCAGCACCTGGTATGTTTCTGTCTCATGACTTGATTCTCTGTCCCCCTTAGATCTTCACTGTCAGGATATTGGTATTAGCCTGAAGACATCTGTTGCCATCTGAATTTTCCTACTGCAGTTTTACTGATAGACTGCCTTACGATGTGAGGCTTTCTTTAGGTGTACAAAGCCACTAATCTCTTAGTAGGCTTGGGGCATGCTGGATCTTTTCTTCCATTTGTTAATTAATGTAAAGGCAAGAGCTTTAATTTTGGCTCTGCAGCTGGCCACACCAGAGTTGTGGTTATCACTTGTGGTCTCGGGAAAGTATTTTCTTACATATTTAATCAATTGTTGGCTAAAGGTGAAACACCAAAGCTAAGGTACAGTGCTCATTCATCATTCATTTCCTCATTCTACAGAATCTCATTAAAGAGTATCCTGGGCATGGCAATACAGGATGGTGGGATGGGGAGGAACCCTATAGGTGTTTCTGGCCTGGATCCTGTTGTTTGGGAGTTTGTACTTTTGTTGTAAGGGATTCTAGAAGAGGATACATGAGGGAAATGTGAGATGAGAAGATTAGCTAAGAAAACAGCAACATGAATAACAGTAAACAACATGTGTATAGAAAGTTTGACATTGTACAGTTTGTATTTCACATACATTAGAGTGCTCTTCAAAGGCAGGTGTCACCAAATCCGTATATATCTCATGTGTTCAAGAAAGAAGGATGATCAGCCCAAGAAGAGGTATTAGGATTGGAATGTGAAAGGAGATAGGACTCAGATAGGAATAAAGTCCATTTTGTTTGATGAGAATAATGTAAGAAAAAGCATAGAACAGGGAAGCAAGTACAAGTTGAGTTAGGACTGGAAATTGGACTTGGGCTCATAGTTTGTGAAGAGGAGTGGGTGAGGGTCAGGAAGTGGGAGACTGGGGGTGATGAAACACAGAAATGTAGCCAATTATAGAGCTCCTGAATGCCTGGCTAAGGAATTTGTGAATAATGGAATATTATGTTAACTGTAGCAGTTTTAAAAGATTAATCCCACAATCAAAGGCAAAAGGGACAAAAATGAGGACTAAAAGGGTTATCAGATATTCAGCACTGAGATGCTAAGCCCCTGAATTATGAGAGTGTCCATAACAGCTGTCTCTTCCTGGTTAGAAAACCATCCCAAAATTTAGTGGCTTAAAAACTACACTCTATTATATCTTCTGATTTGTAGGCAGGTTGGGCTCTGCTGGATGATTCTTCATTGAGATTGCTCAGGGTGTTACAGGTAGTTGTAGCCAGGGCTACAGTCATCTAAAGGCTTGACTGAACTGGAGGTGCAGAAGGTTCACTTGCCAAACTGATGCCAGCTGTCATGGGGGGAGCTGAGCTAGACTGGAGCACCATCACACAATCTCGTCACATGCCCTGGGCTTCTCAAAGAGTGGCACGTAGACTGAGAGAGAGCTGCAAGCCTTCTTATGACCTGGCTTTGAAAGCCCCAGAATGGCGTTTCTGTTGAAGCCTGCCCAGATTCAAGGAGAGAGGAATTAGACCCCATCTCTTTGGAAGAACTGTCAAAGAATTGTGGGCATATTTAATTTGCCACAGTAATTGTGAAGATGGAAAATAGGCACTTCCTGGAAGTAACTTGTTCATCAGATGTAGATGGGGACACACATAGAAAGTTGGGCTAAGATCACTAAGAGATTTTATGCCTGATTATCAGGGAAAAGAATTCTTATACCATCTTCTCCTGTCTTACCCCAGTGTCTACTAAATGTGCTCTAAGTGGTGCTTATTTGCCTCTATCTGCCTCTGTGACCCAACAGCAAAGACTAGAATGAAATTGTTTCCCTTATATCTCCAGCGCCCTGTTCAAATCTTGTTATAAAATAGGCATTTGGAAGATATTAGTTAAACAAATGGATATATGAGACACTGCCAGGGATGTGTAAGGCAAAAGGAACAGCTGATTTGGAGAGAAAAGATAATATTTAGTGTTAGATATATTCAATTTTAATATATATAAAGGCAAACATATGTGTTTAGAAAATGAACATATTCTAGATCACTATTGTAATGTAGGCCAAATGGAGTGTTATAAACCAAATTTGCCCTGGACTTAATTTAATATGAAATCTAAGAGGAAAAAAATTGGTGCATAGTTTAAATTTCATTTTAGTATAATTCTGTAATGATGATGATGATAATGGTATGAAATAAGTACATGTTAAAAAGTTTTAGGAGACCTAGCATAGAGGCCTAGCATGTTGCTCCTGGAACATAGCAATAAATATTTATTGTTGTATTGACAAAAAATATGTGAGAGAATAAACTATTAATGTGATTCAGCCTAATTCAATAAACTGTACATTGGCACACTTAAGGCAAATTAAACTTTAAAATAGGTTGATTTTTTCAAACATTTAGAAAAGATGCATGCAATTTTAAAAATTGATTGAATAAAATAATGTAATTTAGTCACAATTTAGCTGAATGAATAAAAACCAAGTTTATTTATTGTCCATAGAAAATTTTAAAAACTGTAAAAATTGAGTAAATGAAATGAAACCAATACATAAATGTGTAAGTAGGTCAAACATGTAAAACTCTGTCCACTAGACACTGAATGATTGTCATTATATGCTGGGTGTGTGCTCAGTTCTCTATTCACTGATATATCAGTCAATTTCTGTAACAGTCCTTTGAAGTAGGGACTAATACTCCCATTTTCAGACAAAATATCTGAGTCTTCAAAGCTTGGCTCTAGACATATATTTGGACTCCATATCTGCCTGGTTCCAGGGCTCATAATCTTAATTAAACACTATGCCCTCAAAAGAGAATGAAATAAACACCAAAATATCATGGAGACGGAAACTCATAATAGTGAGGTGATTTTATTTGTTCAGGGGAGCAGATATCATAAAGTGTAATTGAATCATCTTTCATAAAGAAATGAGTATAATCTAAAGAAAATCATGCACGTAGTATGCTTCATTTGCTACGCAAAATAAGCTTTCACAGGTAGTGAATGAAGATGAATCCTCATGGTAAAAAGTTGTGCCTGGTAACCACGTCCAGATGCAACATATTATATAAACTGTAGTTTGTGTAAATACAAGGCATTAAGAGTCCCTGTTTCCCGTGTTTTGTTGCTCAGTACCTTGAGTTATAAATTGGTAATGCTAAAAGATACCTTTACTGAAAAATGCGGGCCAGCAGTCCAATAGCTGCTGTGCTTTTCAGGCAAATGCACTTTTGTAAAGGACATGCTGGCTTTTTGGCACATATTGGAACTTTATGTTGATAAATTATATTGCTTCTTGCCACCTCCAAATTTGCATTGAATCTGAATTCCACTTCCACCCCTGGGACCCTAATTCCCTCCCCAGGCAAAAGATAAAACAGGGAGAAGGGAGACACTCATCTTGCCCTGAAGTTTCGTCCATATCCCACCGTAAATCCGCATATCCCTAGAAAGAATGCTTACCAGAGTATGGGAGAAGGAAAAACATGCAGTTCCATCCATAGCATTGCAAGAAGAGCATCTAGAATTCTGCACTTATTAAGAGGGCACCAACTTGTTTGATTCCACAAATAATATATAAATAAGAATGAAGGACCAGAGGGATCATATTTTTTTAAAAAAATATGACTTGCATTGTCTTATCTCCATTTTTGGGGGTATCATTCTGCCTTGTGACTTAGTGATATCTCTTGGGAAACACAGATAGGAGATTTTTTACATAGGATGACTCTTTACTAATGAGAGCTGGTCCTGCTGCTCTCAATCTCCTTAGCGTTACAAACTGTGCTGCTCATGACCTTGGGTTCTGATGGTGCAATAATCCACAGGCCTGCTCGTTGCATGTCTCCTACTCCCCCCCCTCACTAACAAGCAGTTATGGGTTCCCCCTTAAGACTGGGCTAAAAATTTATCAATTGGAAAAGACTGATTAATCTCTGGAGAGAAACTCTCTTCTTATTTGAAAGCCCTGATCCTATAGGTATAATGCTTTAAGCTTTACTGCCGAGTCTCCAAGGAAACCATTGCTATTTGTGACTCTGTTTGCAGCTCAAGAAGTAATTCTTACCTGCTCTAGCAAGACTGACAGTGTCATGACAGCTTTGAGAGGCTGTCGTTTCCACAATGAAAGATTCTGTAAATCGATTATTAATGAAGCACTGCCATATTTTAAGTGACTCTGTTCTTTGAGGGAGCGTGTTTATATTTAATTATTGAAATGTGAACTGTGCAGTGGCATAGCAACACAAAAGTCAGCTATTATCCCCCCAAAATGGTTCAAAAATCAATCTTCATTCCAAAACCCATAATAAAAAAATAAAAAATAGCAATTTATTGAGAAAAACTAAAGACATCCTGTGTCAGAAAAGCTATCATTAGTTGTGCTAAAACTAATATGTACAGATTTTTAAGGAGAGATGTGCGTAATTATGCAAAAGAATTTTAAGTACTTAGTGAATGGAGGACCCACTGAATTGTCACTATCATTGGTAGTTTGACATTTGCCCTGCTTCTGCCTGTCACTCCAAATGTGGAGGCAGCTGTTATTAGAAATGTGTATGAATAGTAATAAAAAAAATTCTACACGGGTTACCATGCTTCTGTTCTTTCTTGAGTATGAACAGCTAGTGATAACAAAGTTTTGACCCTGAAGAATCTTGCCTACAAAGGTACTTCCGAAATTGTATGATGACACACGGACATTGAATAGAGGGTGGGAGAGTGGGATAAAGGACAGCTTTTCCAATTGGGCCATTAGTGGCCCCAGAATTTCCACATAAAAGGGAGTGGGACAATAATCTGAATGGAAAATGAATGGAGAACTTGAAGTAGCATTCTTATGGCAGAGTATCGTCCCGACCCAGGGATCAAACTCAGGCAGGTTTTTTGCAGGCAGATTCTTTACAGTTTGAGCCAGCAGGGAAGCAACACAGCTAATATGTGGTAGAGCTGCTTTATCTTAAAGCCATGATGTTTCAACAATTAAGAAGGTAGGTAGCCCTAAATTTGTTGTTGTTCAGTTGCTAAGTTGTGTCCGACTCTTTGCGACCCCATAGACTGCAGGCTTCCTATCCTTCACCATCTCCTAGAGTTTACTCAAATTCCTGTCCATTGAGGCAGTGATGCCAGCCAACCATCTTGCCCTCTTGCCCTCCTACCCTCTTGCCCTCTTCTCCTCCTACCCTCAACTTTTTCCAGCATCAAGGTCTTTTCCAGTGAGTTGGCTCTTTGCATCGGGTGGCTGGAGTATTGGAGCTTCAGCTTCAGCATCAGTCCTTTCAATGAATATTCAGGGTTGATTTCCTTTAGGATTAACTGGTTTGATCTCCTTGCTGTCCAAGGGTCTCTCAAGAGTCTTCTCCAGCACCACAATTCAAAAGCATCAATTATTTGACACTCAGCCTAATTTATGGTTCAACTCTCACATCCATACATTGTAAATAAGTAAATCACATCCTAAATAAGTAAGCAATTTTTAGCATGTAATGGACAAGTAATCTGATACTTCCAGCTCAGTTTATAAGTGAATGAAGATGCTCCTTACAGACAGAGAAGAAAGGCAGTGGGACAGCACATTTGGAAGAGAAGACAATGAGTTTGTTCAGAAAATATTCATTTTTTTAAAGCCTAGGCAGAATGTGCAGAGGGAGGTGAGTAGAATGTGCTAACAGGAGATTAGCCACTCAAGCCTAGAGATGTTGTATAAGGATGTCTAGAAGTTACAGATAAAGCTGAAGCCCTGGGAGTTGGAAAAATTGCTCATGGATATTAGGGAGAATAAGAAGAATAGAGGGGAACTGAGGATAGAATCTTGGGGAAATCTAGTTGTACATTCAGAACTGAGTGGTTTATAAGAAATACAACTGTCCTGAATTATAGTCCAGAGCAATTAAGTCAATATTTCTAAGGTGGGCCCAGACAGAGGGGCCCATGAAGCTCCATGATGACTTTAATGTGCCACATAGGCTGAAACCATGGCCTAAGCAGTGAGCAGGGTGAGGGTAGAGTAATATGAGGTTTGGGGACCACCAGGAGAGAGTTGTAGCTGATCACAAGGTGAGAGGGGCCTGGCAAAAGGGGATCTCCCAAAAGGCTGCTTTCAACATTGTTTACAACAGTCAAGACATGGAAGCAACCTAAATGTCCTTCAACAGAGGAATGGATAAAGAAGATATAGTATGTGATACAATGGAGTATTACTCAGCCATTAAAAAGAGTGAAATAATGCCATTTGCAGCAATATGGATGAATCTAGAGATTGTTCTGAGTGAAATAAGTCAGACAGAGGAGAAATATTGTGTGGCGTCCCTTATATGTGGAATCTAAAAAGAAATGATACAAATGATCTTCTTTACAAAACAGAAATAGAAAACTCACAGACTTCAAAAACAAACTTAGAGTTGCTGGGGGAAATAATGGGGAGAAAGGATAGTTAGGGAGTTTGTGTGGACATGTACACACTGCTATATTTAAAATGGATAACCAGCAAGGACTTACTACATAGAACATGGAACTCTGCTCAGTGTTATGTGGCAGCCTGGATGGGAGAGGAGTTTGGGGGAGAATGGATACATGTATATGTAAGGCTGAGTCCCTTCACTGTTCACCTGAAACTATCACAGCATTGTTAATTGGCTATACCTCCATACAAAATAAAATAAAATTTTTTAAAGGCTGCTTTCAGGAACAGTTTCAATGGGGTTGTGAAAGAGAAATGCAACTGCCTGGATAAATTACTAGAAGGGAAGCAAGGAGTAGGGCTTCTCTTTTTAAGGATTTAGGATTTAGATGGCAAATCAAAGTAGATATCAAGGGAATATTTGTAGGTGGGGGGGAGTAGAGTAGTTGGGAGTGACTGCATCATGTTTGTAGTCTGCTTGGGGGCAATCGAGTGGAGCCGGAGAGTCAAAGGAAGATGTAAGAGAGAAGAGACCCCTGAGATCCTGGAGGAGGTGAATAGGTGTGGGGATTGAGTCACGAGCATAGGCTGGTCTTGAAAAGGAGGGGGCATATTTTTCTTCCTTAAGGTGAACATAAATCAGGATGGATGGACATGAAGGGGGAAATGGAGGCAAGATGAGTTTGGAATTCATACCTGACTGTCTTTATTTTCTTGAAATAGAAGGCTATTCTCTCACCCCTTAAAAGGTGTACCCAGATGTCTCTAGCACAACCTAGGTGAGCTGAATCCTGTGATGGTGATTTGAGCACCTGTAACCTCATGATTGTGCTAATGTGTACTAAGGGCAAATTCCACAAGTCAAGCTTTAGGGAAATCAGAGGCTTAAAGCCAAGAAGTTTAGGTAGAAAGAAGAGACAGAGGTAACCCTAAAACAGCTTGAGAAACCAGGACACCTGATTAAATAAGTGGTCAAAATGGACAGCAAGCAAAGGGCCCCCAAGCTGAAGGAAGCCAGAGTCAGGTGCTCACAGCAGCTGTTTATGGCACTCCCGCAGCTTGTTTCCATATTCTGCTTCTGCATTCTAACAGAGTACAGAGGTTCAGTGATGTCTGGACTAGAGTAACCAGAACAGTGGCAAAAAGTGGACCTCAACCTCCATCCATCACCAGTCACCATCACAGCAATCTAGAGCCAACTGCTCTCAGAGGCACACGGAACCTAAGGATCAAACCCTTATGTTACGCATTGTTACTTTCCTACTCCTCCCTTCAAGAGGTGAAGTCCCTTCCTTTTTTTTCTTTCTCTCTCTCTCTCTCTTTTTTTTTTTTTTTTGCATTTAGACTAAACCTGTGACTGGCTTTAACAAATACAAGGCAATGTAAAAGATTCAGTGTGACTTCTGAACCTAGGTCTTAAAGGACCTTGCAGCTTCTGCTTATTGCTGTGTTGGCAATCAGCTGTCATATGGAAAAGCTTGAATAAGGAGAGATTATGTAGAAAGGGTGGGTGGGGGGTGGAATTCAAGGAGATCTGAGATACCTTGGCAAAAAACCAGCACCAAGGCCCCTGACATGTGAGTAAGACCTTCTTGGCTTCTTGAGTACCAGTCAAGCAACCAGGCTACACTATGTGAAGCAGAAAGCAGCAGTCCCCACAGAGCCCTGTCTGAATTCCTAACACACAATGGTGAACCATAAAATGGTTATTGTTTTATGCTACTACATTTTTGAGGTGGCTTGTTACAGAGCATTAGGCAACTTATACTTTCATTAGGCAAAGAAATGAAAGCCTGAGCCTTTGAGACGGTAGTTCTTGGAGTGAAATTTTCCTATTGCTTATTCCTCTTGTGATCTTGAAAACACAATAGGTTTTAGGTCTGACAAAGTCTAATGTTTCTATTTTTAAAATTTTGTGGCTTTTGCTTTTGGTGTCATTGATCAAAAAAAAAAAAAAAAACCAAAAAACTATTGCTTAATCCAAGGTGACAAAGACTTACGCCTATATTTTCTCTCAAGAGTTTTACCCTTTTACATTTAGGACTTTAATCCATTTTGAGATACTTTTTATATATGGTGTGTGGTAGAGTTCTTCATTCTTTTGCATGTAGATCTCTAGTTGTCATAATACTGTTTGTTGAAAAACAACATACACAAAGAGAGTGTAGAGGAAACTTGTAAAAAAAAAAATAAAAATTAAGCAACAGTTTTCTTTCTTCATGATCTCTTCAATATTTTTACCTGTTCTTCTTTTCTTACTGTGTTTTGTTAGATTCAACCATCAGGATCCAAGGCAGCAAACTTAAGTGATTAAGTCATTTTCTTCATTTGCTGAGGTGCCAGATATCTAACTTCTGTATAAAAACTAGCTCAGTCATGTGGCAGGTTCAACTGGAGAGTCTAGATGCAAATCATTTTCTCCACCATAAATTATTTCAGTCCTACTCAGAGTTTGAACTAAAAAGGTGGCAGAAAATATTTTTTTTTGGTAACGTGTGATACTATTGTGGCCTGTAAAATGAAATAAAAAAAAAAAAGCCTAGTAATTTTTATTCTTCATTTTCAGTCTTTCTTCATAAATTGAATATTTACATAGTGCTAAAGAAATTTTTTCTATGAGCATTTTTCTGTACCAGTCTTCAGAGTACTAGGTCAGATTTCCAAAAAGGACAATGTATGGAATGCTTTTGTTTTTCAACTTTTCTGAATCCTTTTCCTCTTGTTCAAGTACTCATTTTTCTAGTTTTAACATCTAATTCCATTTATAATGACTGAATTTTTGTATATTAAAGAAAAAACTGGTACTACACGTGTGTATTTAAAGGAAAGTATCTAATTTGTAAGTAGGGTGATAATCTGATGTTTATGAAGTGCCAACTTTATCTATTAATATGAGAATTCTGCAATTATCACTGAACTATTCTTTGGAATTTTAGAAAACAGGGTTACTAAATTTCACAATTAAAAGTCAAGAATGAAAAATTTATTTTGCATAAATGAGTGTTTAGACACATGTTCCTCTTTTTGACAGAAATACTGGAATTATGAGACTTCATTTTCAAATTGAATATCCTGTTCAAATATCAAACTACCAAGCAATGACTGTTTACACTCTAACCTCCTGCACACAGTAGACATTTAATTATTTAGTAAACAAATGAAGTTGACTGATCAGTTGAAAAATACTTTAAAAGGAAAACAAACAAGATGAACATTAAGGAAGTAGTCTTATATTACCTATCTTAAAGGAAGCATAAAACTATGTAGATAAAATAAATATGCCTTAAATAAATATAAATAAAATGCCTTCCCATTTGTTGTAGTTTCTATTGTTACATAATAAAACACCCTAAAACATATTGGCTAAAAACAACAACCATCATTCATTCTGCTCACACATATTCACTTTGGGTGAGGATAGCTTATCTCTGCTTCATATGGTTTAGGTAGGTAGCTCTCCTCAGAGTGGAGGATCAGCTTTCAAGAGGACTTCTTCACAAGGCTGGCAAGTCTGTGCTGGCTGTTGGTGCCCATGGTGGGGCTCACCCCGCAGACTTCCCAGTGGGCTGCTTGGTTTTCCTTACAACTTAGTAGCTAGGTTTCAAGAGACATAGAGCAGAAATGCTCAGTTTCTTAAAGCCTGAGTCCAGAAGCTCACACAGTGTCACTTGAGTGTTATATTCTATTGGTTGAGAAGCCTGATTCATGGTGAAGGGATGTAGACTCCAGTCCTAGAAGGAAAGAATGTCAAAGAATCTGCAGACATATTTGAAAACTGCCACACCATTGCATTAAAATGAAACCCATTTCCCTTAGCCTTAAGGTTTTAAAGGTTGATTGTCTTTTTCTGTAAAAGCCAGATAGTAGATGGTTTAGGTTTGCTGGTGGGTAAAGCAGCAATCTCTGTTGTACCTACTCAGTGCATCTACTCAACTCTGCTGTTGTAGTAAGGAAACAGCCACAGGCAGTATGTAAATAAATTAGCTTGTGTGCATTCCAGTCAAATTTTATTCACCAAAATATGTAGCAGGCCAGATTTAACCCCCCGGCCACTGTTTGCCAACCCCATGGACAGAGGAGCCTGACTGGCTACAGTCCCTGGGGTCGCAAAGAGTCTGACACAACTGAGCAACTTACACACACACACAAACACACACTATACATGACGTGCCTCCTCTTCTCCATTCTTCCCTCCCCTCTGCCTACTAAGCTCCAACCACACAGCATCCTCTTAGCCCATCTAAGACAAAAAGCTTGTTTTCCCTTGGGATCTGTGTGCACCCATTCCCGATAGTATTTGCTGTGGCCTAAATACTACTTCCTAGGGCTTCCCTGGTGGCTCAGTGTTAAAGAACCCACCTGCCAATGTTGTAGACATGGGTTCAATCCCTGGGTTGGGAAGATCTGCTGGAGAAGGGAATGGCAACCCGCTACAGTATTCTTGCCTGGGAAATCCCGTGGACAGAGGAACCCAGCAGGCTACAGTCCATGGGTCACAAGGAGTCGGACAAAATTTAGCAACTAAACAACAACAACGGAAGACTACTTCCTCGGCAAGTTCTTCATTAATTGTACTTTATAGACCGCCCCTTGCTGTTTATTCTCCCTGATAATTCTCCATTTCCTTAGTAGTACCTTACATCTTATAATTAACATATGTATTTGTTTTCTTCACCATTCCACTAATATTTGAGTATCACTGTGATCCAGGTGTTCTAACCATTGGTGTTATATTAACAAACATGGCTGACAAATTCCTGTCCACATGGGACAAACAATCTTTATGGAGAGACATACAATAAACTAGAAAGCAAAATATCCGATAGTGCTTAGTACTTTCAAGAAAATTAAAAAGGACTATGAGAGACGGGTCAGGAAGCCTTCAGTGAAGAGACGACATTTGAGCTGAACCCTAAACTGTAAAGAAGCAGCCAGGAAACGATTTGCAAGAAGAGATTTTCATGCAAAGAGGAAGTCCAGTGGACATGTCGGATTGTGGCAGGAGAGTCAAGCTTGGCATGACTGAAGAAATAGAGAGAAGCAATATGGGTGGAGCAAAGTAACTGATGGGGAGGGTGCTAAGTAAGGTTAGAAAGACAGGAGTCAGGTGTTGCAGGATCCACAGGCCAAAAGAAACAATTTAGGTTTTATTCTATACGTCTACATGGATTAAACAGCGAACAGACGTATGGAACATGTGCATTGCGTGGGGTGCTGTGTTGAGTCCCAAGATGTAACAGTGAACACATTGCGTCTTCTATTTGTTTTGAATTTGTGTCTTCTATTTGTTTGAAGTACAGTTGACTGACAATGTGTGTTACTTTCTGCAGTACAGCAAAGTGACTCCATTATACATATATATATGTATATATTTTTTATGTTCTTATTTTTTCCATTAGAGTTTATGCCAGGACTTTGACTACAGTTCTCTGTGCTATACAGGAGGACCTTGTTTTCTATCCATTCTAAATGTGATAGTTTGCATCTACTAAACCCAAACTCCCAGTCCTCTTCTCTCCCCCCAACACCCTGAGTCTCCAATTACACTTTGTGCATCACAAGGGCAAGGATTCTTTCTGTTTTCTCATCACAGTGTTCCCAGAGTTTGGCACTTAGGAAGCACTCCATAAATATTTGTTGACTAAATAAAGGAAAGAATGAGAATACTTTTGAACTTTTTTGGCATTTTAAAGGTACTCTCAAGCTCAAAAATATGGGAGCCTTGACATAATTCTTCATAAATTTGTTATCATGGAAATATAATTTTTTCTCAGACCTCTGATGGGAAAAAATGATATGAAGAAAACAATATAATGTTTTTAGAGCAAATAGTTATCCAGGTTATTCAAGTCGGACTAAACAAATAGTAGGAGATTTTTCTGAGTCTTGAGAAAAGAGCCCTAGCTCTGAACAAGTCACACCTCCAATTTCTATGTATTTCTTGAATAACATATTATTTTTTCTGCTTTGAGCCATGGATACTAGGGGAAAGGCAGCTGTAAGACGTTTTAGTGAACATAATACACTGTCACTATAAAAAGTATTTGCTGTTATAAAACATTGTTTCTCACTTCATTTCACATAATCATAACCCATTAGGCATCTCTGTCTTTGACCTTCAATAAATATCAGAGGACACAAAGAAAGCTACACATGATATAATGGATTTCTCCACTTTCCATTTGTTGGAGGAAAAGAACTTTCCTTAGGTTCTTTGAGTCTCATATTTCCATTTCTTTCTTTCTAGTGTGGTTATCCTGTTCAAGTACACACTATTTTTATATTCATATCTCAATTCTGTCAGGTGCAATGTAAAGAAAGTGAAAGTGAAGTCGCTCAGTCATGTCCCACTCTTTGGGACCCTATGGACTGTAGCCTGCCAGGCTCCTCTGTCCGTGAGATTTTCCAGGCACGAATACTGGAGTGGGTTGCCGTTTTCTTCTCCAGGGGATCTTCTTGATCCAGAGATCGAACTAGGGTCTCCCGCATTGCAGGCAGACTCTTTCCCATCTGAGCCACCAGGGAATCCAAATGATTATACAAATATGATATTTAACACACAATATCTTAGCAGCTGGCCAAACTACCAGCATTTCATTGGACTTCTTCTTTTCTCTGTGTGTGGCATTGGGAGATCATTCCATAAATATTTTCAACCCTCTCTAAAATAAAAGCCAACTCACTCTCATTCTCAAACTTAGCATATTTTACTCTTGAATTGATTGTTTTTTCTGTAAACAAAGTAGTTTTGTCTTTATGTCATGGTTTTTATCAGCCTATTTCTTATAGGCATGATCAATAGTTTGCAACCAGGGATGATTTTGTCCCACAATAGACATTTGTCAATATCTGGAGATATTTTTGGTTATCACAGCCTGGAGGGATGGAGAGGAGGACACTGGCTTCGAGTGGGTAGGCACCAGAGATCCTGCTATAATGTGCATAGAGCAACCACTCACAACAAAGAATCATCTAGCGCCGAATGTCAATAGTGTGAAGTTTGAGAAATCCTGAGCCAGGTTAAGATCTTGCCTGCATCTTTTTGGGTAAATTGATGCTTTCAATAGTTTATATGCTTTAAAAAACACTTGATAATTTAAATCTGTCTTCAGGCTGAGCAAATCAGCTCAGAGAAGGTCGTGAGGGTTTGGCTCCCTCAACTTTCTTCTGTGAGTGGAGGTCAGATACCTGTCCTTGAGCTTATGAGAAGAAGCCTAAATACTATGGGTCTGTATGCTTTACACCCTTTGCCTCTTAGGGGGGGGTCACAGTAAGGTGACCAAGCCTCTCATCACTTCCTCCGGTAAATGATTAATTTTAAGAAAGGTCTCTGCATGAACTCAGAATTTCAGCTGTCTCTCGGAGCAAGTTGTCTGTGTTCAGGAACATTGCTTTTGATTCAAGCCACCAGAAACTGATTATGCTTAACTCACATATGCTCTGCAGAGCAAGCCTTCCCAGGCTGATGAAAGCCATGAAATTTCATAGGTACTGTAAAGTCCTAAAAATTTGGATGGCAAATGCACAAATACTGCCATCAATATCCTCAGGCTTAGTGCTGCTATTAGCATCAGGCGTACATACTATGACTTTATTTCCTAAACTACATAGATAGTGCTTAAATACATGGATTTATTATCACATTTGGCATATTTTATTTATAGCATAAGAAAGGTGAAACATTCTGCAGCATTGCATGTTAAGATTAGGATTTATTGTCCAGGAATCCTTGAACAATTTTATCAAAAGCCCATTTCTAGGTGGTGTTTTTCTGCAATAAATCATACAGCAAGAATCTATCAGTGGACACCAGGAAGAGATAAATGAGTGTAGAGGAAAGAGGGTCATCACAGATTTTTTTCTGTATCATGACCTGTCATTGGCAGAAATCCATTTATTATAGTTCACAGATGATTTTTTTTTTACCTGCTTGCTGTGTTTTCTGTTCAGGGTGTTAGCTAAGATAAAATGAAAACCTGGCAAAACATAAGCCATCAAAATCCATGAAGAGAGACATAATTTAAAGATCATGAGACACAAAAAGTATCAATTTTTTTTTCTCCTCCCATGTAACTGCAACTTTCAGGGGAAATATCTTTTTAAAATGTAAATATTTTAATTTTTAAAGTAACTGCCTCTCAGCTTGGTGGTACAGTTATTGGAAAAACAATTTCCTTTGCAGACTAGAAGTTTCCCCTAGAATGTTCCTTCAGTAGAAAAGCAGTAGAAGGGGTACCTAATAGTTGTTGAGTAGCTTTTAAGCACCTCCTGAATGAGTTTTCTGTCCTTTTTCCCTTTTTTAAAACATACCCTATCTCATTGAATCTGTCATCAGGACTCTGTAATGTGGAACAAGACCAGGAACATAAATACATGCTAACTGCCAGGCTAAATATGAGAATGATCTTTGCGTGGTTGTCACCACAACTATTGTTGAGTTTCCATTTGATTGAAAGAATTCAATAAAATATATTATTTCAGGTTTCTTTTTTAAAATGTATTTGTTTTTGCACTGCCTTTTCCTTCTCAAGTCGTTTAGGATATGAAAAAACTTGCAAAATATATTTCAAGCTTCTCAAAATGAAATAGTAGCAAATACACATTGAATAAGTGCTGAATTTCCACAAGAATACTTAAAACATGTTTGTTTCTTCAGAAGGGAGACTGAAGGGCTACTATCCCTACACACTCTGGGATGCAGAGGTAATGCTACATGACACCCTGGAGAGCCATTCTCTCTCCACATCCCTCCACAATCCTAAAGAGCCCCCAAATAGACACTAGCTTTAAGCATAATACAGATGAGCAATAGGGGAAGTATAGGTGGATGATGGCTTTCCCAGTGTGTGCCCCAGACCAGGTCCCAGGCCTCCTATTAACAAATCCAAAGCAATGGAAGTTCTCATCTCACCTTCTTCCTGGGCAGATGAAGACAAGCCCTCCATCTAGGGGGCTTGTAAACATGCATACCAACCCTGAGCTCACAGACGAAGCGCCAAGAGCAAAACGGAAGTGACTGCTTCCTTCTTGTACTTTCTCAAATGCCATCTGTCACTCTGAGATATTTGGTGGGAGAAACTGGATAGAATGTTTTAGTCATAGGTAGAGTACTAGGGACTGGAAAAGGAAATGGCAACCCACTCCAGTATTCTTGCCTGGAGAATCCCATGGACAGAGAAGCTTCGAGGGCTACATTCCATGGGGTCACAAAGAGTCAGACATGACTAAAATGTGACTGAGCACTAACATAATAGGGACTAGATCAAAATTTAAGGGGACTAAGGGTGCCCAAAACCTCAGTCACCAAAAAAAAATTTTTTTTTAATTAAAAAAAAAGTGACACTTTTTTTAAAAATTATTTTTAATTGGAGGATAATTGCTTTACAATGTTGTTGAATTCTGCCATACAATAACATAAATCAGTCATAAGTATACATATATTCCTTCCCTTTTGAACCTCCTTCCACACCTTCCCCTATCCCCCGCTAGCTGTCTTTCCCACTAGCTATCTGTTTTACCTGTGGTAATGTATATGTTTCAGTGCTACTGTCTCGATTCCTCCGATTGTCTCCTTTCCCCACTGTGTCCACAAGTCTGTTCTCTACATCTGCATCTGTATTCCTGCCCTGCAACTGGATTTATCAGTACCATTTTTCTAGATACATGTATATGCATTAATATATGATATTCGTTTTCTCTGACATACTTCACTCTGTATAACAGGCCCTAGGTTCATCCACTTCAGTTCAGCTGATTCAAATTAATTCCTTTTTATAGCTGAGTAAGACCAACCTAGATAGCATATTAAAAAGTAGAGACATTACATCGCTAACAAAGGTCCGTCTATTCCGTCAAGGCTATGGTTTTTCCAGTGGTCATGTATGGATGTGAGAGTTGGACTGTGAAGAAAGCTGAGTGCCGAAAAATTGATGCTTTTGAACTGTGGTGTTGGAGAAGACTCTTGAGAGTCCCTTGGACTGCAAGGAGATCCAACCAGTCCATCCTAAAGGAGATCAGTCCTGGGTGTTCATTGGAAGGACTGATGCTGAAGCTGAAACTCCAATACTTTTTGGCCACCTCATGTGAAGAGTTGACTCATTGGAAAAGACCCTGATGCTGGGAGGGATTGGGGGCTGGAGGAGAAGGGGACGACAGAGGATGAGATGGCTGGATGGCATCACCGACTCGATGGGCATGAGTTTGAGTAAACTCCGGGAGTTGGTGATGGACAGGGAGGCCTGGCATGCTGCGATTCACGGGGTCAGAAAGAGTCGGACACAACTGAGCGGCTGAACTGAACTGAACTGAACTGAACATTCCATTGTGTGTATGTACCACAGCTTCTTTATCCATTTATCTGTCAGCGGACATCTAGGTTGCTTCCATGTCCTGGTTGTTGTAAATAATGCTGCGATGAACACTGGAGTACATGTGTCTTTTAGACTTATGGTTTTCTTAGGGTATATGCCCAGTAGTGAAATTGCTGGGTCATATGGTAATTTTATTCCCAGTTTTTTGTGTTGGTTTTTTTTTTTAAGGAATCTCCATCCTATTTGCCATAATGACTGTAGCAGTTTACATTCCCACCAACAGTGCAAGAGGGTTCCTTTTTCTCCACATCTTCTCCAACATTTATTGTTTGTAGTTTGTTTGTTTGATGATTGCCATTATCACAGGTGTGAGATGATACCACATTGTGGTTTTGATTTGCATTTCTCTGATAATGAGTGGTGTTTAGCATCTTTTCATGTGTTTATTTGCCATCTGTATATCTCCTTTGGAGAAATGTCTGTTTAGGTCTTCTACCCATTTTTTGATTGGGTTGTTTCTTTTTCTGATCTTGATCTGCTGAGTTGCTGTGTATTTTGGAGATTAATCCTCATCTGCAACTATTTTCTCCCATTCTGAGCATTGTCTTTTCATTTTGTTTATAGTTTCTTTTGCTCTGCAAAAGCTTTTAAGTTTAATTAGATCCTATTTGTATATTTTTGGTTTTATTTCCATTACTCCAGGAAGTGGGTCAAAGAGGATCTTGCTGCAATATAATGTCAAGGAGTATTCTGCCTATGTTTTCCTCTTAGTTTTATAGTTTCTGGCCTTAATTTAGGCCTTTAATCCATTTTGAGTTTACTTTTGTGTATCATGCTTAGTGACACTTTTTTAAAGATTCATTCCTCTATTTTATTTTTTGGCTGTGGCGGGTCTTTGTTGCTGTGCAGGCTTTCTCTTACAGCGAGTGGAGGCTTCTCTTCATTGCAGCGCTAGGACTTCTTATTGCAGTGTGTTCTCTTCTGGGCATCACAGGGTCTAGGTGCATGGGTTTCAGTAGTTGCGCTTCCTGCTGTCCCTGCGGTTCCAGCTACAGGCTTAGTAGTTGCAGCGAGTGGGATTAGTTACTCTGTGACATGTGGGATCTTGCCAGAGCAGGGATTAAAACCATGGTCCCTGCTTTGTTAGGTGGATTCTCAACCGTTGGGCCACCAAGGAGGACCCTCGTGATACTTTTAAGTATTAAAATTACTGCCCCCCAAAAATCCATGATGAGTAAAATGCTAATATTTTTAATATGACAAGATCAGTATTATTTATTTTTGTTTTGCTCTGATGTGGCTCAGTGTGGCCCTGCACAGTATCCACTGAAGTAAGTGGAAGTGAAGTGAAGTGAAAGTCGTTCAGTTGTGTCTGACTCTTTGCGAATCCATGGACTATACAATTCATGGAATTCTCCAGGCCAGAATACTGGAGTAGCCTTTCCCTTCTCCAGGAGATCTTCCCAATCTGGGGATCAAACCCAGGTCTCCCACATTGCAGGTGGATTCTTTACCAGCTGAGCCACAAGGGAAGCCCAAGAATACTGGAGTGGGTAGCCTATCCCTTCTTCAGTGGACCTTCCCTACCCAGGAATCAAATCTGGGTCTCCTGCATGGCAGGAGATTCTTTACCAACTGAACCATCAGGGAAGCCCCTAAAGTAGAGTAAATGAAAGAGGAAGTTAAAGAAAGCCAAGTGTCATCTTTGTAACTGCAGTGGTTTGCTTTAACAAGCTGGACATCTTCTGGAAGCAGGCATTTATCGCATGTTAATGCTATAAACGGAGAAGGCAATGGCACCCCACTCCAGTACTCTTGCCTGGAAAATCCCATGGACGGAGGAGCCTGGTAGGCTGCAGTCCATGGGGTCCTGAAGAGTCAGACATGACTGAGCGACTTCACTTTCACTTTTCACTTTTCTGCGTTGGAGAAGGAAATGGCAACCCACTCCAGTGTTCTTGCCTGGAGAATCCCAGAGATGGGGTCGCACAGAGTCGGACACGACTGAAGTGACTTTGCAGCAGCAGCAGCAATGTTGTAAAGGTTGTGGTTGGGAGCAGCACAGAGAAGTTTATGGAGGAAGTTCAGTCACAGACTCTAGTCCTGGTCTGTCACTTACCAGCCATACGACTTTGGGCAAGTCACTTGACTTTCCCTGTTGCCATTTCCTTTTCCATAAAAGAATGTTGGAAAAAAATTAAGGTTTTGCAATATTTCTGGAACCTACCATATCAATGAAAGAAATCTATAGTAAAGTAGATGACTTGGTCACTGAATTGCATTTATTCAAGTTTAATCCAAATTATTATTTTGTTTATACTTCTAATAAAAACAGTTCATTAAGTCTGCTTTTAAATACTTTAATCTGGATACCAGAAAGGCCCTGAAATCAACTCTGAGGGCCAGTGGTCAGTTCCATTCCACTCCTGCCAAGATAATACCTGTTATGATGATCCATAAAAGACTTCCAAATTTATGGATTCTGTGCCTTTAATAAGTGTTGTGCATTTTTGATTCTTAAAATATGGTGTTGTATTAGATGTCTCATTCTTTTCCAGATAAATGACCCCTTCTTGTGAATCGAGGTAGAACTAAACCTGGGGAAAGTGATTAGAGACACTGGTCATTTCTAGTCACTTCTGGAGTGAAGCCCATGATAAAGAAGATTCATGAAGACAGCAGTTTTACATCACATAATTGTCTCAGACTTCTCTAATTGACAGTGTTAATCAAAATTTAGCCTGGTATTAGTCATTAAGTTATTAAGTGAAGTCACTCAGTCGTGTCTGACTCATAGCGACCCCATGGACTGCAGCCTACAAGGCTCCTCCGTCCATGGGATTTTCCAGGCAAGAATACTGGAGTGGGTTGCCATTTCCTTCTCCAGGGGATCTTCCCGACCCAGGGATCAAACCTGGGTCTCCCGCATTGTAGACAGATGCTTTACCGTCTGAGCCACCAGGGAAGTCCCCTGGTATTAATCGCTTAAAATTCTTTTAAAATCCCATGTCTAATAATCATCCCATCTCTTATTTCAACATACTATGGGACTTCACTTACAGAATTTTGGGCAGTAGTTTTTCTTTAAATGTTAGCCAGTATCTTGAAAGTAGTATGTCCAGCTTTTTGGCATCAGTGGAGTTTTTTTTTGAAAGGAGGACATAATTATGAATCATAAACAATAGAAAGCAGAAATATTTCGTTCTTTTGGGGGAAGGTTACAGGGAACTAAGAAAACTTGAAATATCGTACCAAATAATCACACTTAAGGCATCTGTTGTAGTAGGTTCATCAAAGAGAGTATAATGTGTGTGTTTGTGTATGTGTGAGAGAGGGAGTGAGACCACGCATGAGTGTGTGAAGACCTGAACTCACTTTCTTCTTCTTCCCCAGTTGCTCCATAACTGTGTCTGTTGCTGTGCTTTGGTTATGACCTGTAGTCCCCATGTGCTCACCTGTAAGGTTTATCATCAGCACTTGTGTGTCTGAAACCTTTATATGCCCAGTATGAAAACTGAGATAATAATTCACGGACCTGATAATCCATGTGGTGTTTGATTGTAGGGCCAATGGGGAGAATTTATATACTTTACCATTTAAAATAACTTAGTTCAATTATTGTAAACAGAGTGACTGATAGAAACAGAAAAGACGGACTGGACTCTTAACCCATTGCAGGGTGTAAATTAAAGGCTGTCTTTGGCTTTTTTAACTTAGTCCAGACATTTTACACAATTATTGTCTCAGCAGAGTAGAAGAATAAAAGCTGCTTGCTTTCTTTGCCGTGTATGTTTTTCTTACAAATAAAAGTTGAAAGAGAAGAAAGAAAGAGAGTGACATGGAGAGAAAGACAGAGGCATTTCAGGTTGTTAATTTGGAGAATTAACCTAAAAGGGATATTTTACATAGTTGTTTAAAGTATCCCTAACGTTAATTTATCCAGATATCTCAAACTGACAATAAGACATTATGAATCTAGAGGCAAAACAGTTCCCATAGTTACCCAAGAAATAAAATTGTGTCTTGGGAAGTGGTAATAACAAAGGGAATGTTCATTGAAAATGATAATTTGGTCATTCTGACTGATAAAATTGTTTTTAAGGTAAAATTATTATACAAGTCAAATTGATATCAGCATATTTTATTTTATTTTCAGATTCTGTGATTGCCTTCTTGGGCTGATGTTTAAAGGATTAGAGTGAAGCTTACCTTCTGTGTGTTTTTGAAGCTTCCCACTGATCAGCCTCTGAGAAAAATGCACTGGAGTATCCTGTTTCTAACACTTAAAGATCTAATAGGGATGTTGTTCTGTACATGCTGTCAGACACTGTACTGACAAGAAGAATCCTAGCCCACATTGGCCGAGAGCCGATACATACCTTCCCCGAACAAAGTGCAGGGTAATTAAAGTGCAACCACCGAGAGAGCACCGCAGAGCGCGCACGAAAATAGCTATCAGTAAAGTGTTGGAGATCATGCTCCTTGGGAACCTCGGGAGTTCATTGCTACATTGGCTTTCCTTTTCTTTTCAAATACAGTTAATCAGGGATATTTTCTTTTTTCCTTCACTTATTAACTATTTTGTGAGAAGCTCTAAATAAAAAAAAAAAATAAACTAATATCCCCCCTCAATAATCTCTGCAAAATTACATGAAGAATGCTGTTAGGAGATCAAACATATATGATTTCATAAAATTTAAGGGAAATGAGGCATTTTAAAAGCTTCATTTCAATTACAAATGGAGAACTAAGAACTAAATAAAATGCAGGGGGTATTTTTACATCAGTCACAATTCCTATTCAAACAGCCTATTTAAATGTGCACAGGCCTTTCACGCAGAGCCACTCACATGCCCTTGCATAGCAGGTTCTGCAAGGAAATCAGGAAGGCGCGTTGGGTTTGTATAATCCTGCAACATGACCCTGGGTAAACCTGGCCACCATTCTAGCATAACCATTTAAAAATAGTTTTTCCCATTCACTTTTTAAAGCTACAGTTTTGTGCAAATCATCAAGCATTGGGAACCTCTGAGTAGCTGGTTCCTACAGTGAAATCTAAAGGATTTACACTGGAACTTCCCAATACTACTAAAGGGAACAATGCAAATAAATCCCTTTTGCGGTGATGGGGAAATGGGATCCTTAGAAAGCTCCTTCCCTATTCAATGAAACCTGCCAATTTTTTACTCTTAAAATATGATTCCGTCCGCAGGGCAACTTCAAAATGGTTTCTCCACATTTCTTTAGCTCATGTGTAAATCAAGTGCTGTTCAGCAGATACCACGGATAAATCATCCATATTTTATTTCTTATTTTTTTATAGAATGCATTTGCAAGATCAATTTCTGATTCAGTAGAAGTCCCTTGACCAGGTTAAACTCTATCTGGCTTGCTTTTTTATTTAGGTTTGCGTTTCCCTAAGTAAGCCTCAGGAAACGCAGTGATAGTCTAAGTTCAGTACACAATCGTCTGGCAAGGTCAAGTGGAGAGTTATAACAGGCAGGCGTCTATTTATTTATATGAGTTGCCCATGCTATGCTGAGTTAGCCTCAACACATTCAAGTTTTTAAATCATATAACTTGCTTTCAAATCAGCTTCCTCACGACAGCTGAAGGGTTCAAGTCAATAGATGGCTAATGTTTGTTTTTTTTTTAATTAAATCTCTTGATAGGGTCACTTAATGATTGTTAGGATGCTTGATGCAGCCCCCAGGTGCAAACTGTCTGCAAAGCATAAAGAATGAGCTGTTCTCCCTCTGCCACAGCCTCTGCTGATTTACAACCACTTTGTGTTTGATGCTGGACAGGATAATTTCATCAGTCTCCAACCCTTGTGATCACGTCCCAAAATGACTCGTCAGGTGAAGCCCCAGCGGAAGATTGCTTGTCACCTGTAGGAAGTAGCTGTCTGCTCTGAGTACTCTCTCCTCATAAATGTAATCATCTGTTAGTTATTCATTGAGCTATCCTTCATGGGCTCGATGGAGTGGCGAGGGCACAGGACCAACTCCTCACTGGGGAAACGCTTAGAAACAATGCTAGTACCCATTGTGTTTTTCTTTCTTCTCTCTCATCTCTCTCTAATGTTGGGAGGACAAGTGTACATCTGGGCTCATTTTTGACGATTATAAATGAAAATATCCATGTTAGTACATTAAAGAATATTTTCTTAATTTTTAAAAATTTCACAAGTGAGGAAATGGATTTAGAGATGGTAATTTGCCAAATGTCAAATAGTTGGTCAGGTTTGCCTGACTTTCAATTCTTTATTCTTAACCATTTAGCAGTATTGCAGAATAAATCAATGTTTAAATGAGGTGACACAATCACCTCTCTTACACTTTTAAGCCTAATCTAGAATGAAATAATTTATATATGTCAGCATCATGTTTAATTTAATCCAATTACTAATTAGCCACTTCATTAGTTCATTTATTGACTCAACACCTATTACAATCCTACTACATTCCAGGCACAGGGCATACTGTAAATTACTCCAATGACTGAATGGTTACTGCCTGTAACAGCCACAAAGGAGAAGTCAAGGGCCGTGAGCATGTTTAGTCAGAGTGACTGGAAAAGCCTGCAGAGGACAAGCCACTTGGAGTGGACCTGGATATGTCTGCATTCCCAGATGGCACAGGGCCTTTCAGGGATCAGCATGCACCAGAGTCACTCAAAACACAGTCTGACTTGTCCTAAATCTGTGCATGGTTTCTCTAGTGTATCTTGGGAAATTTGGCCAGAAAGGCTTCTGGGTGGGACCTTTGCAGTGGGATTGCCTTGACAGCTTAGGGAGGAAAAAGAACAGAGCCTGGGATAGACAGGGAGTTTAGAACTGTGCCCAGAAACCTCAATCACAGAGTTTGCTCTGCAAGTAACTAAGGGTAATAAGTGATGGATGGAATATGACTGGAGGTTTGAGACAGAGACCTTGCTTGAAGTTAGAATTCTTGGTGAGTTTGAAACAAGACCTCAAAGAGCCCAGTGGGTCATCATTTAAGTTGATTCAGGATTCTGGAAGCATTCCACATCTAGGTACAGTTCCAGGAGCAGATCTGAAATGCATTCTAGGTATACAGAGAATTTTATTGGTTGCCATGGTGAGAATTAGATCACATCCTGGGGAGGTCTGAGCCTGTGGTTGGAAGGTCTAAACATGGAAACTTCTAGAGCCCTTATGTATTCCTTTGTTCAAAGTGAACTTTGCCAATGCATGTAGGTTGATTCTTCTACACTGATAAACTGAATCAGAATGTCCTTTTCATCAATTCAGTTCAGTTCAGTTGCTCAGTCATGTCCAACTCTTTGCGACCGCATGGAATGCAGCACACCAGGCTCCCCTGTCCATCACCAATACCCAGAGCTTGCTCAAACTCATATCCATCGAGTCGGTGATACCATCCAACCATCTTGTTCTCTGTCATCCCCTTCTCCTCCTGCCTTCAATCTTTCCTAGCATCAGGGTCTTTTCTAATGAATCAGTTCTTTGTATCAGGTGGCCAAAGTATTGGAGCTTCAGCTTCAACATCAGTCCTTCCAGTGACTATTCAGGACTGATCTCCTTTAGGATGGACTGGTTGGATCTCCTTGCAGTCCAAGGGACTCTCAAGTGCCTTCTCCAACACCACAGTTCAAAAGCATCAATTGCTTGGCACTCAGCTTTCTTTATGGTCCAACTCTCACATCCTTACATGACTACATACATACATCAGTAGTTTTGTATTAATAATAGAATTCCTCATACACAAATTTGCTTTCCAGATTAGCAAATACATTTTTGTCAGGGTTTACTCTCCATCTCTAGAACTGTAGGCCCTTGGTTGGTATTTTGCTCAAACTTTTTCCTACAAAAAGGTAAAAATTTGCTGCTCCTCGTGAGTGAATCACTCTAATACTCTCTGGAGGAAGGAAGATCTTTTTTCATAAGCAGTACAATGAATGGTCATTAAACACCTAGCATATCCACTGTGTATAAAAGCCAAGGTGTCATAAAGGTCTGCAGAATTACCAGAGACATGGCATGAACTTACCTCTGGATGCTGCAGAGTATGGAATTTACTAGAACTTTTTCCCAGTGTGGAACCAAATATGCCTCCGGGTGGCATGGGGTTCACCTTGTAGTATGAGGGCTTTCCTGGTGCCTCACAGGATAAAGAATCTGCCTGCCAGTGCAGCCCAGGGTTCAGTCCCTGACTTGGGAAGATCCCCTGGAGAAGGGAACGGCTACCCACTCCAGTATTCTTGTCTGGAGAATTCCATGGACAGAGAGAGCAGTCTGGTGGGCTACAGAAAGTTACTTTTAATTATTAGATTCCAAGGCATTGATAATTGGTAACTTTTGTCACTAAAGACAGCAATGAAATGGGAGAGAACAACACAGGGGTAAATCATTTTCACTTGTTTACGTTCATTAGAAATTGCCAAGTGGGTTCAATTTTTATTCAAAAAAATAAAGGTCTTCCCAAGCTGGGAGGTGTTATGGTCAGCTAAGAAAAAAATTTTTGTAATCAAATTAAAACACACAATGTTGGAGAATATGTTTTTTATAGATGTTGCGATGATTTACTTCTAATCATAATATTCCTAGTAGACACCATAGTAACAAGGATTTCCTTTTAATTAGGTTGTGTCCCTTTAATAAAACTATATCAAGTGAAGATAGACTGAAAACATAATGTCTTTGGCAGTGAAGTAGACTTCTGTGGCATCACTGTCATTAGCTGTGACAAGTGACAAGTGAGAGTTGCTCAATTGTGTCCGACTCTTTGCAACCACATGGACTATAGGCCGTGGAATTCTCTAGGCCAGAATACTGGAGTGCATAGCCTTTCCCTTCTCCATGGGATCTTTCCAACCAGGGATTGAGTCCAGGTCTCCCGCATTGCAGGCACATTTTTTACCAACTGAGCCACAAGGGAAGCCCGCCATTGGCTATTAAGCATAGACAAAGTAGAATACTGGCTTCAGGGATCTTCTAAAAGCAGCCCTGGAAGGTACAGCTTTGGCACAAGCCAAATCGCGTACTCCAGAATCACCTTCTGTAGCAGTGAGACATGTAGGCTACCTGCTTCAGCTCCGTTTGGGGAGCACTGGCTCCTCTGAAGCATGCAAGCGCTTCCACCTTCCCTGGAGGAGGGTGAGCTTGTCCAGAGGGAAATGGTCTTGTAGAAAACAAGTCTAATGACTGCTGGTGACAGGTACAGAGTTCTACAAGACAGAGGTAAGACTGTTTTTGCAAAATAAAATAAATGTCAAGAGTTCGTGGGAAACCACACTTTTAAAATAGACTATGATCCTTTTCTAAAGAATTATAACTTAATAAATTCAGAGAAGAAAGTAATTTGGACATTCCCCTGCAACACAAAGAGATGGCGAGGATTCTTAACTCCTTAACAAAGCTCCATTGTTTTCTTGTGATTTTGCTTTATGGGGTTTAAATTAAAGGGAAGCTACTCTGTGGCAAAGTAAATCTTTGTTTTAAAACATTTAAGTAGAATCCACACTGGAGAAGTTCCTTGAGGGCCAATGCTTGTTCTGAGATGATTTTTTTTTTTAATTGAAGTGTAGTTGATTTACAACGTTGTATCAGTTTCTCGTGTATAGCAATGTGGGTTCAGTTTCGTATTCTTTTCCATTATAGTTTATTACAGGATACTAAATATAGTTCCCTGTGCTATATGGTAGGACCTTATTGTTTACTGAGACAAATCTTTTAACTGGAAATATTTCAAGTCATTATCATGTAAAAGCAACTACAAGACAAGAAATAAACTACCATAATACCATATGTCTTTGCATAAAGTGACCCAAGAGCCTTAGTGAAATCCCCTCAGACATCCAATGTATACAATAAATTGGCTTTTCTTTTAAGCATCCAGAGCTTACTACATATGTACCAACCTTGGGACAAGAAACAAAATGATCATTCACATTCTCTTGCAGCATTGTGTAAGGAGCTAACCTAGCCCCGAACCCTGAAGGTCTAGTTGTTCCAGTTGTTCTGTTGACTCTGGGATAGAAATATTTAAGTAAAAAGTTGACTTCCTTGGTAGGGATTATAACCTGGTACTTTCAAAGTTATTTCATTAAGTTTACCACATAATTATAATTGAAGAAAATATAGGGTTCATTTTTAACACATTTTTACAAAAAAACCTTCACTTTAAAAGCTGTTATTTGAAAAAGTGAAAGTAGCCTTTCAGCAAAAACTAAGTTGGAAAGTATTATAGCATATAGAATGCACATAAGACTTTTTGATTTACTGTATTATAGGAAAGACAAATGAGACTTCTAATCTTTTATGAAATACTTCTAGTGTCTCTATTTCCATTTTCATGGAATTTCATGAGAACATCAATATTAATATCATGGTGGCTGTGACCACTATTTCAGCAGTGTGTGGGCTGTTTCTCTCTTTCCTTTTTGCTCTTTTATTTTGTAATGAAAGTGTATTAACTGTAAAAAATAATTTCATCAATCTTTTAGATATTTAAAAACATAAGGTCATTTAAATTGGCTTATCCAAAGTTATACACACTTTTTGGAGTAATATTTAGTCCAAGTGAGGATGATAAGCACTAAGATCCTGTAAGCACAAGATATAGGAACACAGAGGAAAGACTAAAGAAAAGTTTCATTAAAGAGATGAAGGATAACCTAAGATTTGAATGATGGTGAGTTAGCCAAGAGACCTGGGAGACAAATGTTCCAGGCAAAAGGAATAGCATGTGCCAGAGCCCAGTCATGAGATTTAGCCATTTACTAGGAGATTTGAAGCTATAGAGTGCTGGGAGAATGGCAATGAAAGGACTGAAGGGATAAATGGTTCAGAATGAGGACTTTATCTCAAGGACAACCACTAAAGGATTTTAAGCTTGGGATTGACAAGATCAAATCTGCATTTATTAAGATCAATTTCATAACTGCTTGGGGGAAAAATTGTTGTAGGAGATTTGAATAAGCAGTTAGGGGGAAATACAAGATACTTTATTTAAAGCTGGAATTATTTCACAGGTTAACATGAAAAAAATTACGAAAATTTGGACAGAGTTGATTCTCTCTGACCATACATAACCTACCCAGGAGTCATGTGATATCTATCAGGAGAAAAGCACTGAAAAATTTAAAGCCCAGAGACACAAGATGGCTGAGTTGTTAGTCTTATTAGTAAGATCATTCTGGCAGTGACAAATTTTTGCCAATTATCTATTAAAACTAAGAAGACACCCCATAATTATTGCTTTAAAGTTCCTATTCATTTCCTATGCTCACAAGGTCACAATATGTTGGTCAGGAATTTAAGCAGGGTTTAGTTGGAGGAGTCTACTGAATTTTGTAGCAACATCTGAGGTCACTTGATAATATTCAGTTGGTGACAAGTCTGGACAGGAGGCCTCAAAAAGTCTTAATCACATGTTAAGACTTGAATGTCTTGTCCAGGACCACTGGAATGTCGTTTGGCTGGGCCACTCTCTTTCACTGCATAATTCCAGCAAAATTAAACAAGATGTTAAAAGGAACATACATCATGATCAGTTGGGATTTATCCCGGGGATGCAGGAGTAGTTCAATATACACAAATCAATAAGTATGATTCACTGCATCGATAGTCTGAAAGATAGAAATCATATGATCTATTGAGATGTCAATAAATGGAGGGAAAGCATTTGACAAAATACATGTTTTCATGAATTGATGAAAGAAACTCTCGACAAATTGGGTATAGAAGGAAAGTACCTCAACATGACTATGCCGTACTTGGCAAGCACACAACTAACATACTCAATAATGACATCATGCTCTTTCCCTCTAAGATCAGGAACATAAAAGGATGCCCACTCTTACCACTCCTATTCAACATAATACTGGGAGTCCAAAAAAGGCAAGAAAAAGAAATGAAAGACATCTAAATCAGAATGAAATAAGTAAAATTGTCTCTGTTGGCAGATTATATGATCACGTATGGAGAAAATGCCAAAGACTCCACCAAAAAAAAAAAAAAATTGGAACTAATTACAAATTCAGTAAATTGCAGGATACAAAACCAACATGCAGAAAGCAGTTGCATTTCTAAATGCTAACAACAAACTAACAGAGAAATAAAGACAACAATTAGATTTAAAGTAGCATCAAAAACAATAAAGTGCTTAGGAATTAGTTTAACCAATGAAGTGAAACACCTGTACACTGAAAACTATAAAACATTGATGAAAGAAACTGAAAAGACAAAAATAAGTGGAAAGATATTCATGTTCATGAATCAGAAGAAATGATATTGTTAAAATGTCCATATGGCCCCAAACCACCTATAGGTTCAATGCAATCCCCATCAAAATTTCAGTGGCATTTTTCACAGAAATAGAGAAAACAGTCCTAAAACTCATGTTGAACTACAGAAGACCTTGAATAGCCAAAACAATCCTGAGAAAGAAGAACACAGCTGAAGGCATCACATGTCTTGATTCCAAGCTATATTAGAAAGCTACAGTAATCAAAATAGTATAAAGTGAAGTTGCTCAGTCCTGTCAGACTCTTTGCGACCCCATGAACTGTAGCCTACCAGGCTCCTCCATCCATGAGATTTTCCAGGCAAGAGTACTGAAGTGGGTTGCCACTTCCTTCTCCAGGGGATCTTCCTGACCCAGAGATCAAACCCGGATCTACTGCATTTCAGGCAGGCACTTTACCCTCTGAGCCACCAGGGAATCAAAATAGTATAGGACTGGCATAAAAATTAGACATATAGATCATGCAAGAGAATTGAGAGCCCAGAAAAACCCTCACATATGTGATCAATTAATATTTGATAAAGGAGCCAAGAATATTAAATGAGGAAAGACTAATTTTTTTCAATAAATGGTTTTGGGGAAACTGGATAATCACATGCAAAAGAATGAAATTGAACCCCTATCTTACTCCACTCCAAGAGTTTACTTAAAATGGATTAAAGATTTAAAAAATAATGCCTGAAGTGATAAAACCCTTAGAAGAAAACAGAAAAAAATGCTTCTTAATATTGGCAACATTTTTTTTTTTTGGATATGATACCAAAAGCACAGCAAAAGCAAAAATAAACAAGAGGTACATCATCAAACTGAAAACCTACTGCACAGCAAAGGAAATCATCAACAAAATGAAAACGCAGTCTACAAGTTGGGAGAAAATATTTTAAACTCTCTGTCTAAGGGCTTAATATCCAAAATATATATGGGATGCATATTACTCAATAGCAAATAAAAAGAAATTCCAATCAAAAAATGAGCAGAGGACCCAAATAGACATTTTTACAAAGAAGACACAAAGAGGACAAGCAGGTACATGAAAAGAAGGTCAACATCATTAATCAGCAGGGAAATACAGATTGAAACCACAGTGAGATATCAGTTCATATCTGTTAGAGTGAATGCTATCAAAAAGACAAGAGGTAACAAGTGTTGGTGAAGATGTGGGGGAAAAAAAGAACTCTTGTGCATTATCAGTTCAAATGTAAATTGATACAGCCCTGTTTTCCCACTTGTCATGATTGCTTAACTATTTAGTCTTACGTTGTGTGAACTCTACATGTCACTTCAAGTCCTTTTAGAAATTAGTGAGTATACAAATAAGTAAACCAATAAAAGAGAAATAATTTCAGGCATATATTTATTATGGTGTTTAGAAACAAAAAAATTAACACAGAGAATTGTATTCTTATTTATTTTCTTTCTTTTAGGACCACTGCCCTTAAAAACAATCATCTGAAAACCAAAATATGGCGCATGGTCCCATTAGTGTTACCGTAGAAAATGCAGGAGACTTTTAACTGATAAACATGCACTGTGCCAATCCAGTTTGGTCTCAGACAAGTTGGAATTGATTCCTAATTTTAGGTGGTGGTTAGAGAGGAAATGTGGCTTCCTAGGTGCTGCAGTGCCAATGCAGGAGATGCAAGAACTGCAGGTTCAATCCCTGGGTCAGGAAGATCTCCTGGAGGAGGAAATGGCAGCCTATTCCAGTATCCTCGCCTGGAGAATCCAATGGACAGAGGAGCCTGGCAGGCTACAGTCCATGGGGTCGCAAAGAGTCAGACACAACTGAGCACACACACACACAGAGGGGAAATATGCCCAGAAATAAAGGAAAGAGGGGTAAAATCATGCTATTGACTTTAAGAGCTGGCTTCAAAGGAAGACTAGTAAAGTGCCAGTCACTAGAAAAGGGGATTTAAAGACCTGGATTCCAGTCATGTTTCTGCTGTCAGATGACCGAGTGCCCCTGAGCAAGTAACACAGCCTGGGCACCCGTTCCTCCCGTTTCCACAGTCCCACGCTTCAGAGGTGAGGGCTGTCTTCTACACTCTCCTCACGCTCTCTTTACTTCCATCGTCTTTTTCATTGCATTTGCCACGTGAGTAGACAGAGTTTGTTTATGTGCCTCCTCCCTAGAAGTCAGCTTCTCCTAACTGTGTATGTTTTTCATTCAACTCTGTATGTGTAGTTTCTAACACATAGTTGGTGTTCAATAAAAACAAGGCGAATAAATGTATGAATGAAATCACCTGTCACTATATCTTTCTTGGACTCAAGTTCATTCACAAAATTAAGGGAGTAACTCAGCAGATCTCAAATTTCCTTCTTTGATTCTGGCACATAGACACCTAAAGCCTTTTTAGACCATAAAATAATCAGTCCTTACATTTTCTTACAGTTAAAAGCCATTGACTTTTCTATCTCCATTTTGAGTGTTGAGGCCTCTAACAGGTATATTGCAACTTAAATCTGAAAGCGATCACCTGAAGAAGGAAAGAAAAGTGGACACAGCCCTTTATATTCCCGGGACATGTCCTTTTGTCTCATTATACTCTTGAAAAGATGATGTGAGATAGAAAAAAAGCACGAGGAGGCTAGCATTTGAAAAGGAAAATGCAACAGGGTAGAGAAAAAAGGATCAGAAAAGCCCCTGGAAAGAAGAGTGTGTCAAAGGTATGTCTAAGAGAAGAGAATTGTGGTCAAGGACTCAGCCCTTGACCTGGGAGGGAGGCTATGAGAGACATTTGATCTGCACTTTCACTTAGAAAATGAATCCAGAAGATATCTGAGGCTTCTTTCCTTTTTGTCACAAGTACTTTATTGGAGCTGCTTCAAAATGAGACTTTTAACAGGAGCACTTTAAAAAGATGAAGACAAAAATGTAATAATTGCACGCTCAGGCTTGTAATTTCAGAACATCGTGATGTTAAAAGGGCTCTAAACATGCTACTTCAGATTTGGATTCCTTTTCACTTCTTCACGAAAGACTAATCTCGTAAGATTGGAGCTGATCGCTATTTTTGAGTCACACCAATAAATGTTTGGAGTCCATTGTCAGAATGGGAAAACTATACTTCTTCCATAATTCAAAAATAATTGAAAGAATGTAACTCAACAATTTTAAAATAATGAATTTTTTTAGATAATAGTTAAAGTTCAGTCCAATCTTAGAAAATTCTAGCCCCAAAGAGTTCTTTTTTGAGAAAATAAAGAGAAAGGAATCGATGAGCAAAAATGGCATGTTATAGCAAAACCCATCGTTTTTAGCTATTATCTGTCACATTCCCTAAAGGAATATAGAATACATTTTTAAAGGGTATCTCTGTTGACAAAAGTCAAGGAAAGAGGTACTCTCATGTGTCAAAAGGAATTACTGATGAATTGTGTTTTGTCTAATTGTTCAGAGTAGGTGCAAAGTGGATGAGGAATGGAGATGGGGGAGAGAAGGGACTATGTTTCTCCTGAGGCACTGAGGACTTTTATTTTCCTGTATTTTACAAGGGGTTCACATCAGCCTAAAGCACAGTGTGCGCAGGCTCTTACCTTGTCTCTCTTTGAGGAAAAGAAAGGAAAGGGATTGCAAAAAAAAAAAAATTGCCTGGATGGTAGCTAGAAGAGGCACTTGTGCAGCCCTGGCCTCCTGTCACTGTCTCCATTGTGAGCGGTGTCAGAACCATCACATTAGGTTGCCACCACAGGGTGCATGCAAATGGGGGAGCTCGAAGCAGGCAGCGCTGGGCAGCCACCACCTGCACATTTCAGATTGTTGGCAGGTACATTGCAGTGGACTAAAACAGAATAATTACTGGAGATAGAGTTGGCAAGTATAGTGTACGGGAGAGGCATTCAATTGCACATGAGTACGATAGGTGAACTATAAAAAAAAAAATAGTTGGAAGTGTGGGGGGAAATTCCCCATTAAACACCAGACAGCTGGCAAATCCCATATTCCATTTCATTTCCTATCAAATAAGAAAGACTGACCTATGAAGTCAGATTCTCTAGATTTTGGACCATCGATTTAAACAGGGGACATAAAGAGTAAGTAAAATTGGGGTCTTGAGAGAGGCTTCCTGAACACAGAATGGAATAAGCTCTCAAAGACCAGGGATGCATAGGGAAATGTGTGATAACCATACAGTGCATGAGGTAAATGTAGGGTGAATACTGGGACACTTATTTTATCTATCAAACATATTAGTACTTACAGACCAGTCACTATTCTTAGCACTTTACATGTATTAATTCTTTGAATTCTCAGAGTGACCTTGTTATTGCTTTTCTTATCATTGCCATTTTACATGCAGAGAAGGAAACTGAGTCACAGAAAATTAAATGACTTGTCCAAGACTAATTAGCTGTTCTGTGTCAGGGTGGAGGATTCAGCTCTGGTCCCCTAGTTCCCTGGTCCACACCGTAAACCATCACTTCAAGCTGACTCCCAATGAGAATGTATAAGGATGTTAAACGGGATGTTGGCAGAAATTTACATAGAACAACAACACAAAATGATCATTTTATGTAACTTATCTAAACTATTCAAAGTGAACAGCATTATTTTCTTGAATATGTAGTTATTTGCATAAAAGTTACTTTTTTCTTTGTAAATCTCTGACAGCTACTCATTTATCAGAGTTTTGTCAATGAAATGCCTGAAACATGTTAGGATTCTTCCTTTAAAAAGCTGAAAATTTGCACGTATGTATTTTACATACTTTCCCCGAATCGCAGAGTGTGTTGGGTGGGGAGGATCTGCCTCAAGGCCATGTGTACTCCAGTTGACACTCAGGGAACAATTGGTATCTCTCTAATTTTTTCATATCTTTTGAGCCATTTCTCCTAACAGTAACACTTCATTGTTTCCCAACCAGAGTTCATCCTCCTGTTTCTTCCTAACAGAACTCCTCATTTTCTCATATATTTACCCCCAAATTAGCACATCGCTTTCCTCTGGCCATCATTAATCCAGAAATAGGCATGTGACTTAAGTGACCCTCATTAGGATGAAGTAAAGACATTATATTCCATGGTTCTTCCTCATTTCTTCTTTTCTCTCTCTCAACCCCCTCCCTCTCCTCTTTCTCTCTCTTTCTCTTCTGCCTCTCTTGAGGCTGAGGAAATATCAGTCCCAGTTGCCCCTGGCAGCCATCTTGCCTCTTCTCCAAGATAAGTCAGCTGAATACAAAAGCCTGAAAACTGCAAATGGGAGAGAACTGGGTCCTGAAGACAGCATTTAGTAGCTGATTGTAATGTACCTGCAAATTACTCTCCCTTTGAATTTCCTGTCTTGTGAGACAAGTTTCCATATTGTTTTCCTGTAACTTCTCCTCAAAAGCATCCAAATACAAGCCCTGAGGCCTGCATTTCTAAGTCAAGTATTCCCCACAAGCTCCATTTAGGCCCTTAGCAACTTTGACACTGATGTACAAATACTTCTGCATCTAGATTTTCAGCCACGGGCCCCTTTGACTCAGGAAGCCTCTTAGAGGCTGTCTGGAGTCTTGAACTAAGCAAGTTATGAGACTCCCTTAAGGTACTTTGGTAGCAGCAAAATCATGGACATGAATGAGGCAGGAAGTTAATATGGCAGGGATCAGACTGGTAGCAGAAATTTGTTAGAGAAAAGAATCTGCATCTTTACACTGGAGGGGTTGTTTTCTTTCCGCTGCAGCATTGGTGTGGTAAGAAACAAAGACAAGGTTTCTCAGAAAGAACACTGTTATCAAGCAGCTACTCCGCCATCCGTTCAATTCAGTCACTCAGCACCTCAGGCCTCCCTGTCCATCACTAACTCCCAGAGTTTACCCAATCTCATGTCCATTGAGTCGGTGATGACATCCAACCATCTCATCCTCTGTCATCTCCTTCTACTCCTGCCCTCAATCTTTCCCAGCATCAGTGTCTTTTCCAATAAGTCAGCTCTTTGCATGAGGTGGCCAAAGTATTGGAGTTTCAGCTTCAACATCAGTCCTTCCAATGGACACTCAGGACTGATCTCCTTTAGGAAGGATTGGTTGGATCTCCTTGCAGTCCAAGGGATGCTCAAGCGTCTTCTCCAACACCACAGTTCAAAAGCATCAATTCTTCGGTGTTCAGCTTTCTTTATAGTCCAACTCTCACATCCATACATGACCACTGGAAAAACCACAGCCTTGACTAGACAGACCATTGCTGGCAAAGTAATGTCTCTGCTTTTTAATATGCTGTCTAGGTTGATCATAGCTTTCCTTCCAAGGAATAAACGTCTTTTAATTTCATGGCTGCAGTCACCATCTGAAGTGATTTGGGAGCCCAAAAAAATAAAGTCTGACACTGTTTCCACTGTTTCCCATATATTTCCCATGAAGTGATGGAACCAGATGCCATGATCTTAGTTTTCTGAATGTTGAGCTTTAAGCCAACTTTTTCACTCTCTTCTTTCACTTTCATCAAGAGGCTTTTTAGTTCTTCTTCACTTTCTGCCATAATGGTGGTGTCATCTGCATATCTGAGGTTATTGATATTTCCCCTGGGAATCTTGATTCCAGCTTGTGCTTCCTGCATCCCAGCGTTTCTCATGATGTATTCTGCATGTAAGTTAAATAAGCAGGGTGACAATATACAGCCTTGACGTACTCCTCTTCCTCTTTGGAACCAGTCTGTTGTTCCATGTCCAGTTCTAACTGTTGCTTCCTGACCTGCATTCAGGTTTCTCAGGAAGCAGATCAGGTGGTCTGGTATTCTCGTCTCTTTCAGAATTTTCCAGTTTATTGTGATCCCCCCAGTCAAAGGCTTTGGCATAGTCAATAAAGCAGAAATAGATGGTTTTTTGGAACTCTCTTGCTTTTTTGATGATCCAGCAGATGTTGGCAATTTGATCTCTGGTTCCTCTGCCATTTCTAAAACCAGCTTGAACATCTGGAAGTTCACCGTTCACGTATTGCTGAAGCCTGGCTTGCAGAATTTTGAGCATTACTTTACTAGTGTGTGAGATGATTGCAATTGTGCAGTAGTTTGAGCATTCTTTGGCATTGCCTTTCTTTGGGATTGGGATGAAAACTGGCCTTTTCCAGTCCTGTGGCCACTGCTGAGTTTTCCAAATTTGCTGGCATATTGAGTGCAGCACTTTCACAGCATCATCTATTAGGATTTGAGATAGCTCAGCTGGAATTCCATCACCTCCACTAGCTTTGTTTGTAGTAATGCTTCCTAAGGCCCACTTGGCTTCACATTCCAGGATGTTTGGCTCTAGGTGAGTGATCACACCATCGTGATTATCTGGGTCGTGAAGATCTTTTTTCTACTGTGTATTCTTGCCATCTCTTCTTAATATCTTCTGCTTCTGTTAGGTCCGTATCATTTCTGTCCTTTATTGAGCCCATCTTTTCATGAAATGTTCCCTTGGTATCTCTAATTTTCTTGAAGTGACCTCTAGTCTTTCCTATTCTATTGTTTTCCTTTATTTCTTTGCCTGATCACTGAGGAAGGCTTTCTTATCCCTCCTTGCTATTCTTTGCAACTCTGCATTCAAATGGATATATCTTTCCTTTTCTCCTTTGTTTTTCACTTCTCTTCTTTTCACAGCTATTTGTAAGACCTCTCCAGACAACCATTTTTCTTTTTTGCATTTCTTTTTCTTGGGCATGGTCTTGATCCTTGTCTCCTGTACAATGTCACGAACCTCCATCCATAGTTCATCAGGCACTCTGTCTGTCAGATCTAGTCCCTTAAATCTATTTTTCATTTCCACTGTATAATCAATCATAAAGGATTTGATTTAGGTCATACCTGAATGGTCTAGTGGTTTTCCCTACTTTCTTCAATTTAAGTCTGAATTTTGCAATATGGAGTTTTTGATCTGAGCCACAGTCAGCTCCTGGTTTGTTTTTACTGACCATATAGAGCTTCTCCATCTTTGGCTGCAAAAAATATAATCAATCTGATTTCAGTGTTGGCCCTCTGGTGATGTCCATGTGTAGGGTCTTGTGTTGTTGGAAGAGGGTGTTTGCTATGATCAGTGCGTTCTCTTGGAAAAACTCTATTAACCTTTGCCCTGCTTCATTCTGTTTCCCAAGGCCAAATTTGCCTGTTACTCCAGGTGTTTCTTGACTTCCTATTTTTGCATTCCAGTCCCCTATAATGAAAAGGATATCGTTTTGGGGTGTTAGTTCTAAAAGTTCTTGTAGGTCTTCATAGAACCGTGAAACTTCAGCTTCTTCAGCATTAATGGTTGGGGCATAGGCTTGGATTTCTGTGATATTCAATGGTTTGCCTTGGAAATGAACAGAGATCATTCTGTCGTTTTTGGTCAATTGGGAGAGCATTAGACTGAAGATCTAAAGGTCCCTGGTTCAATCCCGGGTTTCAGCAGACAACCACCATCCATTAGCTGTGTGTTTTATCAAGCAAGTTACTTAGCCTCACTAAACCTCCATTTCCTCACCTGAAAAAAATAGGACTAGCAATCTTATTATTTCTAATCATGTAAGGGTTACAGATAATATGGAGAGAATCAATTCTTGTGCTGAGTCCAAAAGTAGCAACCATTATTATGATGTTGGCTCTACACCCCTTATGTAGTCAGTCTCTTATGTAGTCAGTCTCTTATGTAGTCAGCAGATCATTATTGAGCACCTACTATATTGTCAAGTATGGTCATAGACAAAGAAGGGAAATGCAGTATTCTTGCCTGGAGAATTCCACGGGCAGAGGAGCGTGGTGGACAGAGGAGTCCATGGGGTTGCAAAGAGTTAGACACGACTCAACAACTAACACAGGACACATGGTCATAGGCACCAAGGCTTGAAAACACTTTCATTGAACATTAGTAGCTTTTGTGAGGAAAATATTCATGTATGTGTTGCCAAAAAGTGAATACATACTTTTATTTCCAAAATCTGTCTTTCAAGATTAATACTCCTCTTTCTCCAGGCTTATTATAACTTACTCAAAATGTGGTTTTTCTCTAAACAATGCAAAAGCCAGTACTTCCTTTTAGAAAAATCACATTATTGTCTCCTTCCAGTCCAGACTTCATGGTCTACTTTGTTATGGGAAAGATATTCTAAAGTTTAAAATGAATCAAGAGCTCCATTTGGGAAGAGTAAGGAAAAGTCTACTCCCTTCTCTTGTAAAAATATGAGTTGAGATGATCATCTTGAGTCATCTTATTGAAATTAACTCTTATCCCAGGTTTCCTTGCCTGTCAAAAGGAACCACACCTTCTGCCCTTCAGGATGTACTGTCTCTGAACATTTCTCAGCATTCCTGGATAGGTAGTGTAAGGAAGTGGATGCATTCCTTCATATATGGCAGGACTGGAAATGACCTTCAAAAGGGAAGAACAGCCTGTTCTTCCTCAAAGGGGAGAACAGCATCTGAGGCAAGAACTCACAGACATGGTTTAGTGGTTCCTGCCCACATGGAGACACATCCTTCACCTTTGGAAAAGGGCATGACCGATGGAGGGAAGAGTGGTTTATCTTTGCTTGAGCTGTAGGTTTAAAAGGGAGGCAGTACCCCTGAGGCCATTTTGTTGATGGAAGCAATAATCATTAAAGACATTTCCCAAGGGAACAGGAAATCTCTGAGTTTTAAGAGCACTGGGGCTTATTGGCCATGTTTTTCCTCCATTGCCAACCCTGGAATTCTTAGTGTTTCTTTTTTTTTTCTAGTGTTTCCTTTTTTAAGGGATTCTACATGTCCCATTTACCCTTAACCCACATGGATGACCCCAGAGAACTTTTCTCAATTTCCCTCCAACAGGAAACCTCTCCTTTGGAGACTGATGGATATGAGTTTCCTCAGGAAAAATGATAACAAAAGGACCCACCATCACTTCTGCTCTGTCACCGTTAAGGGCAAATAATATGTAAATCTTGCCAGTGCCTTCTCTGTGAGTTAAACAACAGACCAAGTAGATCCAAAGTGATTACCACCATTGAAAAAAACAGTGCCTTTTAAGTTTCTGAGAAAAGTTAACTGTTGTTCTTTTACTTGACTGAACAGTTTTATAGTCATTTCTTGACAACCAACCAGTTCCTTTAAAATATTATCAAGGTAAAAAAAAAAAAATTAACGCAAAATTAACAAAGCCCATATTTTCCTATCTAGAAAAATCTTGGAGTTTTTAATCATGGAGATTAAAAAGGACTATATTTTCATGGTTCTGACTCCATTAGAAGCAAGACATAAGGCAGATTGAGAAAGTTAAGTAGAAATTTCCAATGTGAAGAGGCAGAAGAGGACAGCTTTGTACATGATTGTGGGGGAATGCATGCTTTGAGACCCCTTTTGGCTGAAGTGATCAAGGAGGGAGTTGAGAAAAGACCTTGAAGAAGGGGTAGGGTATAAAGAATGACTGATGAGAGGAAGGGCATTCTAGTCATGAAAGTAAAGGGTCGGTGAAGGCACCATGGTGAATTCCCAGAGTCACTGAACCAGGGGCAGGCAGAGCTGGTGTGCTGGTTTCAGATGTTTAAGTTGTGTCTTGAAAGCAGTGAGGAGTCATTGAACATTGTGCAAAGGGATATTATGAAGAATGTGGAGCTTTATGACTGTAAATCTGGCAGATGTGGGAGGAAGGGATTAGAAGGGGGAAGACAGGAAGTTGACTGCAGAGGCCATAGGGTCCTAAATCCGGGTGGTCACAGTGGGGAGAGCACAAGGGGAGTTGCAAGATGCTGACAATCAAGCATTTTCTCTGTGGAGACTCATTGAAGTTTTCATATTTCTTTACTACATTTCATAGGGGAAAAAAAAAATCACAATATTGTTTCTAGCAAGTTCAAAATGCAGAACACGATAAGGCTCTGGTTTTTTCAAACCTTTTGAGGTGTAGTATTAAAAGCTTATGAGTTATATATTCAGTATTAACCAGCATGCTTTCCCTTCATTTCCTGTAATACAGATAAGTAAAATGTGCATCCTGTGTATGATTTGTGTATAAGTATATCAATAATAATGTATAAAGAAAACATATCTAAAATTTAATCAGGGTTTCTGATTATAAACTGTATGAATCAGTAAGATAACATACTTAGAGTAGAATTTTCTACATCACAAATCTCAACATTACAGATATCAACCTTTAAATTAAATTTTCGTCATCAAATCAGGTCATAAAATGTCATAGCCTAATTCTCTTCTTATGACTAAGAGAGTAACTAAGGAGAGAGAAAGGAGTTCTACCTTCCATACTTGCTTCTCCCTTCACGGATCTCTTGATTACGGCAAAAGCCATATTGTGAGTTACGTGGTGGCTGAATGAGATTTTCTTAATCTTTTATCTATTCTCACACATATAAATTAGAATGAGGTGATAGGCATTTTAAAAGACATTACTAACTGCCAACTTGTTCAATCCATTTGCTCCATGCCCTGCTCTATGCCCTGCTGGGATCACAAAACCCAAAGAAATATGGAAAGAATCATCAAGCTTGACAGATGGGAGCAGAGAATAAGGAGAGAGTGTTCTTGCTTCCATTCTCACACCCCTCAGCATCACTCCCAGTGGGCTGGGCTTCCTCTGTCTGTAGGGAAAATTCATTTCAAACCTTAAATAAAATCTTTTCAGCTAAGTTCCCATGTTTAACTCTTAGAATGCAAAAAAAAAAAAAAAAATACTTTAGTTAGGGAACTTACTAAACTGGTAGTTTCTTAAGGCAGATATTATGTTCTGTTCATTTAAACATTCTTTTCCTTTGTTCTGTCCCTACAGTACCCACCTCAGACCCTGGCAAACAGCAGATACTCAATTAATATTTATTGATTTGAGTTTCTGAATGGTACCTTTTTAAAGATAGAGTTTAAAAATATATAAACCAGGAAAATTCATCAGGAGTCAAGAGAATTTTAATAAATATACCTCTTAGCTTTCACTTTTAGTAAATAGTCACTGTAATGGTCCGTTGAAAGCAAGCCCTGGGCCATATGTTTAGACAGTAGCTGATGCTGAAATATCCTTACAGCCGTTACACATGGATTTGTGGACTTGACAAAATGCAACAGGGGATGAGTCCTTTATTGAATGGTCCTCAGATGGTTAATTTTGTTTGCTGATGGCAGATACCAAAGCTACAGAAAAGCGACTCTTGCTGTTCAAAGAGCCTTTTCAATTTTTAATTTGACCTGGAGAATTGCACGGTCTATGACACATGCAGACCACCAGTTATCTCCTCTCATCAACTTCTTTGGTTGGGTTCAAGCCATCTTGGCTGAAAGCAGCTCTATTGTAGGTCTTTTTTCTGGCTCTAGCTTACATGTGTGGTTCAATAACAAGATTCCTGATAAACTGGAACAGAGAATGAGGAAATGGCCTTTTAAATGATCAGCTGATCTTCACTTCTCTGGGTTTAGATTCTGCTTGACAGCCTTATTAAAGGAGAGAGTTGCACAAAGACAACTTGGAGTTTGTCTTCCAGGTCTTGGTCAAATGAGAATCACAGCCTTTCCCAGCTGGAAGGCATTTTTAGAGGTTATCTCATCCAGCTTTACTATTTTAATGTAAGAAGATTGATGCTCAGAGGATTAAACGACTCACCCAACATCCTGCGACTCATGTTAGAATCAAGGCTAGAACTCAGGCCTGTTTGGGGCTCTTACCTTGCTGACATTTTTGCTGTTTGATGTGAAATCAAGGGGAAAAACGAAAAAACCTAGTTTTTCCATGACTTTTCCCCGCAAGAGTATCATTCTGTGGGTAACTTATTATTTAAAGTGGTTTCTTTGGTTAGGCCACCACTTTAAATGGATGGGGTCCTGGCTGTGAATTTGGACTTGGGCTTGAATTTAGTAGATAACCATCTCTGTAATTTATTGAGCACCTATCTTATGCTAAATATTATGCATATATTATTTGTATCTTCACAATGATTCTAGGAGGAGATATTATTTTATAGGTGGAGAAGCTGAGGTTTAGGGAAGTTAAAGTTTTTCCTCCTTTAACAGTCATACAGGTGTTCAGCTCCACTGTCTGATTGATTCCCAAATCCCCAGTTTTCCTCTACACCACACTACACTTATTATTTTGTCTTCAAGGAAGTTACTTAATGTATAGAGATACATTAAAATTCTTGCTAGCATTGGTGTAGGCTGAGATGAGAAATTATGTATCTAGAGTACCTGGCTTTGGAGTTGACATAGAAGACACTCAATAGAAGTCCATTCTGTACCTATATTCCTCTCTCCTCTGATTTTTTCAGTTGGATTTATAACCTGAACTATATTGACTCATTGAAAAGAGAAAATGCAAATACTTACAAGGTGTTAGACAAGGTCAGAAGTAGATTAAACATTCCATATGATAATCCCACACTATCAAAAATAACCTAATGGCAAAATAGAAATTGCGAAGCATCAGGCTCCAAGCCTGTTCCCTGTGAGTGAAATAACTGAATCAGCCACAGCTAGAGAAAGCACTAACTTGAATTCAGCATCCTAACTTTAGAATGCAGATAGTGTTTCCAGAAAAAATGTGTTCAGCATTCAGGTAAAATGTTGGACAGTGGATTTTCTTTCTATCTCCCATTTATTGATCCTTCTTGTATGATCTATACAAAATGAAAAGATGCAGGCATATTCATTTAATAATTTCAAGTAGGCATCAGAAATTATTTGACCACTTCTTGAAACAATGTGCATTCTTTTGTAATACATTTCTGAAATTATAGTCTAAGTACAAACATAATTCAATTTATAAAAGTTCAGTTTGCATGCAGTGCTTCAGAGATACATCTATTGTATTTAGTCAGGAACACTTTTTACAGTTGACTGCAATCAAAGAGGTTTATATTAAGAGGATAACAATGAAAATAAAACACAAATAAAAAGAATATTATGCTTGATTCTGGCCCACAATGGAGAGTGGAGGACAAATAAGGAAAATCACAATGATATAAAACAAGATCAGTAAGTTTTTAGAATTAGTAACTGACCTTAGGAAAAATCATTGCACAAACACCTGAATGAAAAGGGTGTGTGTTTATGGCTGAAATCTGAACAGACTGCTTCATTTAAACATTCCATCACACAAGACTTGAGAGAAAGATGACTACTAAACAAAAAGTGCTCCTGTCTAGAAAAGCATAAGTTGCCAGGGGATGGGGTTTGTAATATTTACCATTTATAACTTTTTCTAGTACATTGAACAGTGCTTTTCCCATAAAGAGTACACAATAATTATTAAATGAGTGAAAATAAAGAATAAAGTCTAATCTGTGGTAGAAGAAAAGTTTACCAGAGGGCTACTAGATGAAGATTTGACCCAAAATTTGCGTGGAGCAAGGCTAAGAATTCCAGAGAGTGCTGGTGTAAGTTAGTGTCATTGTGCTGATTTTTCTGAGGGTAAAACAGGATAAAGAAGTCTGCCTAAATACATTATATGCTATGACATGACATACCCAGGCATAGCATCCTTTTCTCTTCTATTCCAGGGTCTTGCTAATGTTCTTCCCTGTGGCAGGAGATAAATTATAGCTGCATCATGTATTTTTCAATAAATTCCCTATAAAATATTCCATGACCCTGTTTACAAGTTACTGACCAGGCAGTGAATCTTGGACAAGTCACTTGACTAATCAATAGAAATAGAAGGTTCTTTGGAAAACTAAGTGATGTTCCAATTTTGGCTTAAACAATGATTTTATGAGTTCAGATACTTTCAAAACCTCCTACTGAATTAATCAGCATACATTTTCTAATTGAAAATACACTATTTTTCTTTTTATAGGGCAGTAATCAGGTTGAATGGGCTTTCCTGGTAGCTCAGCAGGTAAAGTATCTGCCCGCAATGCAGGATACCCTGGTCTGATTCCTGGGTCAGGAAGATCCCCTGGAGAAGGGATAGGCTACCCACTCCACTATTCTTAGGGTTCCTTGGTGGTTCAGATGGGAAAGAATCTGCCTGCCATGTGGGAGACTTGAGTCCAGTCCCTGAGTTGGGAAGATCCCCTGGAGGAGGGCATGGCAATCCACTCCAGTATTATTGCCTGGAGAATCCCCCTGGACAGAGGAGCCTGGCAGACTACAGTCGATGGGGTCACAGAGTCAAATGCAACTGAGTGACTAAGCACAGCCCAGCACAATCAGATTGAATAGCTTATACACACAGAATTTGCCTTTATAAAAGTCCGCTACCCTACCCCAGAAGCACAATGATCTGTTGGGAATCAGTGTTGTCTGCACAGAGCTCCAGATTAGATTGTGATGAGAAGTCTGTAATCTTCTCTTTCCTTGTGTCCCCACTCCCCCTCTTCCACGATGGAGGTCATCCCCATTTTTACTACTCAGGAATTTCCTCCATCTTCTGGTCACTTAGCGTGACATCTCCATCATCCTTGCCTTGGCAGTGGAATTCTGATCCCATCCCAAATCTGCTTCGACCAAATGCTGAATGAAAGCTCTCTGATGACAGCTGGCTTCCAGTCCCTCCTGGGCATCAGCAAGCAGGTGAACTCTTTCCACCTGCATCCTACTAGCAGTTATAGGAAGGAGCAGCTGTGGACCAGAAGCAGAGAAGACTGGCGTTACTCAGCTTCCTTTGGAGTGTTCTGAGGTCCTGGGCATGGGGATGAAGAAGAAGAAAGCTTTTCCCCTTTTATGTTGTAAAAATAGAATAATCTATTGCACCAGAGGAGGTAATTTATCGAAAACCATATGGGCAGGAGGTGGCTGGGAGTGGGAGGAAACAACTGTTTTTATTTACATGTGAGCTCCACACTGGCTCATTGCTTTACAATAATTCTTTGGTTAATCCTTAGGATTGTTAAAGCAAAAGTAGGATCAAATTGCCAACATCTGTTGGATCATAGAAAAAGCAAGAAAGTTCCAGAAAAACATCTACTTTATTGGCTACACCAAAGCCTTTTTCTGTGTGGATCACAACAAACTGTGGAAAATTCTGAAAGAGATAGGAATGCCAGACTACCTTACCTGTCTCCTGAGAAATCTCTATGCAGGTCAGGAAGCAACAGTTAGAACTGGACATGAAACAGACTGGTTTCAACTTGGGTAAGGAGTACGTCAAGGCTGTATATTGTCACCCTGCTTATTTAACTTATATGCAGAGTACATCATGAGAAGTGCCAGGCTGGTTGAAGTATAAGCTGGAGTCAAGATTGCCAGGAGAAATATCGATAACCTCATATATGCAGATGACACCACCATTATGGCAGAAAGTGAAGAACAACTAAAGAGCCTCTTGATGAAAGTGAAAGAGGAGAATCAAAGTTGGCTTAAAGCTCAACATTCAAAAAAACTAAGATCATGGCATCTGGTCCCATCATCACTTCATGGCAAAAAGATGGGAAAACAATGGAAACAGTGAGAGACTTTATTTTCTTGGGCTCCAAAATCACTGCCTATGGTGACTCCAGCCATGAAATTAAAAGACGCTTGCTCCTTGCAAGAAAAGTTATGACCAATCTGGACAGTGTATTAAAAAGCAGAGATATTACTTTGCTGACAAAGGTCCATCTATGCAAAGGTATGGTTTTTCCAGTAGTCATGTATGGATGTGAGAGTTGGACTGTGAAGAAAACTGAGTGCCGAAAAATTGATGCTTTTGAACTGTGGTGTTGGAGAAGACTCTTGAGAGTCCCTTGGACTGCAAGGAGATCCAACCAGTCCATCCTAAAGGAAATCAGTCCTGAATATTCATTGGAAGGACTGATGCTGAAGCTTCAATACTTTGGCCACCTGATGTGAAGAACTGACTCATTGGAAAAAACCCTGATGCTGGGAAAGATTGAAGGCAAGAGGACAAGGGGATGCCAGAAGATGAGATGGTTGGATGGCATTACCAACACGATGGACATGAGTTGGAGTAAGCTCTGGGAGTTGGTGATGGACAGGGAGGCCTGGCGTGCTGCATTCCATGGGGTCACAAAGAGTCAGACAAGACTGACTGACTGAACTGAACTGAGCTGAACTGAAAGTAGTATGGGGTGGGGATGGGAAAGGAATTTCTTTCTGGAAGCCATAGTGACATTTAGTGTCCTGTCTCAATGATTCAGAAGTGTTAGTCTTGTCTCCCCAGCTATTAATACAGTGCAAGCTCACTTAGGGACGAAACCATATCCTGACTGTGGTAGGCAGAATTCTTCTAAGACAGTTGGTGGTCTCTACTCCCTGGAGTCATACCAGTGTAATCTTAATCCCCTCCCCTTGAGCGTGGGCAAGACCTGTGACTTGCTTCCAGCCAATATGGCAAAGGTGATGGGATGGAGGAGGGACATTCTTCTTCTGGCCTTAAGAAAGCAAACAGCCATGTGTGATCTGCCCATGGAAGGGACCACTGGGAGAGAACTGCAGCTGCCTTAGCTCTTGAGAGGAGTCCTCAGCCAATGGTCAGCCAACAAAAGTACCAAAACCTCAGCCTTAGAATCACAAGAAGATGAATTCTGCTACCACTGGAGGAATTTTGGAAACAGATCTTTCCCTAGTCAGGCCTCCTGGTGAGGACATAGCTTAGCCGTCAACTTGATTGCAGCCTTATGAGACCCTGAGCAGAGAACCCAGTTAACCTATGCCTAGAATTCTGACCCATAGAAACCATGAGCTGATAAACATGCATTGTGTTAAGGCACATATTGTGGTAATTCATTATGCAGGAATAGAAAACCAATACACAACCCATGCCCTGTCTCTCCTCCTCTGGTCTTTCCCAGGATGGTGAGTACATCCTACATGCTCAATAGCTAAGCATATCTTGATTTATCCATCAGTCACCTTGAAACTTTGTCCTTCAAGGTTTTAGATTTGGGGCCTTTGAGATCTCACTAATTTAATTAATTTTTTTAAAGGTAATTAGGGGACAAGTCATATCTCATTTTATCCTTAGAGGGGAAAAAAGAAAAGTTACCAAAAAATAAAATGCTGTTGAAAAATGCTTACTACTCTGGAAATAAACATCAAGAGAGACACTGAGATGCAGGTGTAATGGGAGAGCCTACCAGTGTTTTGGTTTGGAGGGAAGTGTAGGTGTGTTCTCATCATGTTGTCTGGTAATCTAGTTAGTTTTCCTGACACCAGGGAATGGACTAGGATATAGGGAGTGTTTCTTTGTACACCACCAACACACACCTAGGATTTGGGGCCCTGCTGGGGCTGTCCAGATGTGTTAAGGTCCTTAAGGACTGAGCAAAATCTCAGGGAATGACAAAGGTCACTTGCGCTGGAGGTTTTCTTCAGTGTACCGGGATGTCCTGGAGTCATTGAGAGGCAGGATTGTGCAATGTGTAGGGCCCAGTGGAAAAAAGAAGTGCATGTCCCATGTTTAAAAAGTAGAAAAAGATACTAACACACAACTTCCTCTGTTTTTCCACAATCTCTTTCCAGACCTGTCCTGGTAACTTCTATTTGCTACTTGACGGCATGCTCCCTGGAGCTTGTGGCTACTCCCGGGAACAGTGTGTGCTGCCAAGCGCCAAGCCCTTGCCTCGTTGTGGTGCACAAATGAGTATATGCAACCCTCCTGCTGGCAGGTTCCCCCTGCCACCAGCAGCCAGACTGACAGGCCAGAGATGGGGAATCCAGTCTTTCCTTGTAACAGAAATTCCACTCCAACCCCTGGCAGATGGCCACACCACAGAGAATGCAGCTCATGCCAGGGGAACTTGGTCCCTGGGTAGGGCGTAGGTGAGAGGCTCACCTGGTGGTCAGAGCTCCCACCAAACACATGTGGTATGGCTGGTTCAGGGCCAGAATGGCCACCACCGTGCCCACAGCGGGGTTTCATGGGGCACAGACAACCTGCCCCTGCTCTTCCCACACCGCCTCCCAGGCCCCCACTACCTGTGGAGGCAGTGGAAGTTTCTGGGAGAGGAGAAGGCAGAGGTTGGGGAAGCCCAGGGTACTAGTGGGTGCCCGGTGACCCATCCCAGAGAGGATGGGAGGCAGGGAGCCAAAAGTGCGACCGAGTGTGAGTCAAGGCTCCAAGTCCCCACGACGTGCCTTGGTATCTTCACCGCCTTTGCTGGCAAAGCACTTTAAACAACAAGAACAACAACAAAGAACAGCCCAGCATGGACCATGAAGTATAGGACCTTTCTAAGCTCAGGGTCCTTTGTGACTGCTCTGGTCACAATCCTGTGAAACCTCCATGGCCTGAGGGGGATACAGGATAGGGTGATGAGGGGGGATGTTCTCTACACTGACTCTGCTCTTCTGCCTGTGGACCCTCATGTCCCTTCTCTGCACTCCCTCCATCCCAGGAGTTTTTATAAGTCCTTGGGAGGGGGCATGAAGTTGGGGAACATGCTTCCTCCAGACTACGAGTCTTCTTTTTGGACCATCAAATGCCTTTTTTCTACTTTAGTGTGGCAAGACACCACCCCTGAGGAAGTCAAGTCTTCATAATCTAGCTAAAATAGGAGGAAAGCCCTTATTTTCTGAGAGAAAAAGGAAATACTTGTAATGAAACGCATAAATTGCTTCAGTTCAGTTCAGTTCAGTTCAGTTGCTCAGTCGTGTCCGACTCTGTGACCCCAGGAACCGCGGAACACCAGGCCTACCTGTCCATCACCAACTCCCAGAGTCCACCCAAACCCATGTCCATTGAGTCAGTGATGCCATTCAACCATCTCATCCTCTGTCGTCCCCTTCTACTCCTGCCCTCAATCTTTTGCAGCATCAGGGTCTTTTCCAATAAGTCAGCTCTTCGCACCAGGTGGCCAAAGTATTGGCGCTTCAGCTTCAACATCAGTCCTTCCAATGAACACCCAGGACTGATCTCCTTTAGGATGGACTGCTAGGATTTCCTTGCATCTAAGGGACTCTCAAGAGTCTTCTCCAACACCACAGTTCAAAAGCATCAATATTTCTGTGCTCAGCTTTCTTGATAGTCCCACTCTCACATCCATACATGACCACTGGAAAAACCACAGCCTTGACTAGATGGACCTTTGTTGGCAAAGTAATGTCTCTGCTTTTTAATATGCTGTCTAGGTTGGTCATAACTTTCCTTCCAAGGAGTAAATGTCTTTTAATTTCATGGCTGCAGTCACCATCTGCAGTGATTTTGGAGCCCCAAAAAATAAAGTCTGACACTGTTTCCACTGTTTCCCATCTATTTGCCATGAAGTGATGAGACTGGATGCCATGATCTTGGTTTTCTGAATGTTGAGCTTTAAGCCAACTTTTTCACTCTCCTCTTTCACTTTCATCAAGAGGCTTTTTAGTTCCTCTTCACTTTCTGCCATAAGGGTGGTGTCATCTGCATATCTGAGGTTATTGATATTTCTCCCAGCAATCTTGATTCCAGCTTGTGCTTCCTGAAGCCCAGCGTTTCTCATGATGTACTCTGCATATAAGTTAAATAAGCAGGGTGACAATATACAGCCTTGACGTACTCCTCTTCCTCTTTGGAACCAGTCTGTTGTTCCACATCCCATTCTAACTGTTGCTTCCTGACCTGCATATAGGTTTCTCAAGAGGCAGGTCAGGTGGTCTGGTATTCCTATCTCTTTCAGAATTTTCCACAGTTTATTGTGATCCACACAGTCAAAGGCTTTGGCATAGTCAATAAAGCAGAAGTAGATGTTTTTCTGGAACTCTCTTGCTTTTTCAATGATCAAGTGGATGTTGGCAATTTGATCTCTGGTTCCTCTGCCTTTTCTAATCCAGCTTGAACATCTGGAAGTTCACGGTTCATGTATTGCTAAAGCCTGGCTTGGAGAATTTTAAGCATTACTTTACTAGTGTGTGAGATGAGTGCAATTGTGCAGTAGTTTAAGCATTCTTTGGCATTGCCTTTCTTTGGGATTGGAATGAAAACTGACCTTTTCCAGCCCTGTGGCCACTGCTGAGTTTTCCAAATTTGCTGGCATACTGAGTGCAACACTTTCACAGCATCACCTTTCAGGATTTGAAATAGCTCACCTAACTTATCAAAATTAGTTTTTGCAACTGCAGGATTCCTAATATTTATACTTTACCATGAAAATCCATGTTTGTGTGTGTGCGTGTGTGTGGGCATGCTTGCACAACAGCGTGCTTGTACATATATGCAAATGACTGGTCAAGGAATGCATGGTAAGCACACATATTTAAATGCAGACTTCAATGTCACACATGGTATCCTTTATTAATAGTTACTACTCTTGGAAAAGGCCTCCAGTGAGTCCAGTAAGCAATATTCTGCTCTAACTGAGGTCAAAATAGCATATTTCTTTAACAAACACCTAATCTGCACAAAACTGTATCCTGGTCTGTAGCTGCTACTTTACTTCAAACAAAAGGTTTGATACATAATCAAGGAATACAATTTGATTTTCAAAGACTGTTAGGGAAGACAGTCCACAGAATAATTCTGTTAATATTTCTGCTATTAAGATATCTGTTTCCCCTATTTGGAATACCCAGAAAGAATAGAATCTAAATATTTAAATGTCTCAAAGAAAAAATATCTGACAACTGGAAAATGTCTTAAAAGCCTATAAAGTTTGGCACTGGATAATCAGAATCAGCTAACAGAATTCATTTTTATTAAAGCATTTTAAATGATCAAGTCACTGATGCATTTTAACAACATAATGGCATAATACCCTTGCCTCAAATCTTCAGAGAGGCAAAATGATCACCGATTAAGCAAGTTCAACTGCTCACAATGTTTTCATAAGCAGAGGAATATTACTTTATAAGCAAGACTTCTGGTATGAATGATGAGATTTTGAGAAAGTACCGTTTGCTATAAAATGATCTAGTTGCCTGTGGTTATAAATTACCTTGGGCCTAGTTCTCTTTTACCGCTTCTTCCACCATCCCCCAGCTCCCTTTCTGCCAGATGACAAAGGGAGTTCTGAGCAGGGATGAAATGAGCTAAGTAATGAAATGAAGGAAAATCTGACCCTCCGTAGTTTTGTTTTTCTTCTTCTTCCCCCTCCCCATTTTGTAACATGTAATAACTGACAGTGTGGCAGGAAGTAATCCACTAAGAAGGCACAGACATTTGAAGCTAAGAGACAACACGTGCAGTCAGGAAGTAATCTGAACTTGCGGCGTTCATTCCGGCCTAACACTCATCCTCCTGAGGATGAGAAAGGACGTGGGCAGCGGTGCTCTACCCTCTCCAGGAGAGCTGTGGTGTTCCAGGGCCAGAAAGGTGGCCTCGAAGGTATGGAATGCTGGGGCAGAGTAATCATTACTATCCAGAAGAGGCATCCGACTCCCGCGTCTGGTCTAGAAGGTGTTATATAATAGATATAATAGAGCAGTCCCACCTGGAACTGAAAGAACGAGCTCATTCGCTTGGGAAACGCCAGCATGGCTGTCTTGGCTCCACTGTTCCATCAGCACCTTGTTGTAAATGCAGAATAGTGGAAAGCTGCAGGGTCATTTTTAGGCTGTGGAGGACCAAGTCCACAGGGGGGCAGGGAGAGGCAGTATAGCAGAGTGTGGATTCTACAGTATGACACACACTGAGTTCAAATACCCACTCAGTCTCAGACAAATTGTGGAGGTTGAGCAAGTCACTTAACCCTTCTAAGATCACTTCACTCATCTGGAAAGTGAGGCTGCTGAGAATACACTTTTCATGGGGTGCTGAGAGCTTTAAAATGGTTTACATAAAGCACCCACTTGGTGCCTGGCACATGCAAAGGACTAGATATATACCTGCTCAATATCATGACCACAATGATTTTTTAAAAAATTAGTGATATATTATCTACCTATTCTTTATAAACCCATCAACCCAATAGAATAGGGTCATGACCTTTTTCAAGTGTTTTGTAAATTGTCCTATATATCTCTGGTGATTTATAAATAACAAAAACCATAAAAATGCATGTGTAATCACTTCCCAGCCAAGGGGACATCTTAAAGTCTTCATGGCATCCAAGTCATTACAAAGAATTGGGGTCTGGTTGGTATCTAACTGCTGCCTTGCTGCTCCTTCCAGCTGTCCATCAGTGCTCTCCTCTTTTTTCTCTCTTTCATTTTTCCCACATTATTCCACCTCTTGAAGCAGGATTCAGCAGCTGGAGTCACCATAGGACCTAATTGATGGCTGCAGGACACAGATGGCAGAAGCCAGAAAATGTTTCTGGCAAATATCTCTACAAGCTGGAGTGTGTGTGTGTGTGTGTGTGTGTGTACATGTGCTCACGCACGTGTGTGAGTGTGTGTGTGTATACTCTTCCCTTTTATTGGCACTTAAGCTAAATGCCCAGCAGCCGCTTCTTGGCTGAGTTCCATTCAAACTACAGTTGGCGCCTGTGAAAATGACTTTAGCTCCAATATCTTATGTGTGACTGTCTATCATAAAGAATTTTCCCACTGCTGATGATTTCTATTTTTATGAATACTTGAAAATACATGTCTCACATAAGAGTTCTGACCTCCTTTTATCTTTCCAGTGAAAATTCTTTCATAAAGAAATGTCATCTCTTTTATACAATTATGCTTTGTGACGGGCTATTTATAGCACTGTGAAAATTAGGCAACGTAGTCTTCCTTTTGACTTTCAGAAAAATTGTTAAGCATCGAATTGCATGTCAAGGGAAAAATGATCTCATGGAAAAATTAACAGGCCTCACTATTTTCCACTACCCCCTTGTAGCCCCCACTTCCAAATACATAGAGGATGGGTAGTCATTACCCTCCAATAAAATAAAACTAGCATCAACACTAAAATTGTGCCTTACCTCCCTTGATGTAATAAATATGCTGCTGAAAGGGACACATTTAAAATACATCGAAAGAACTAGAGAATTTGCTCCCCGAATGGAAACCTGTGGTAAATGTTTTCTGAAAGAAATGATGATTATGGAGGTGACTATCCAGAACCTGATATATTAATACGTGATTTATTAATTGGCATTGTTTCATACTGCCTGTCCTTAAAGCTGGGGTCACCTCCAAAAAGGCTAGGCCTATTCTATGACTTCAGAATCTCTCAGTTTATCCATGAACATTCTTTGTAGACATTTTCTCCCTCTTAGCTGTCATTTACGTGATTTCCAGAAATGGTAAAATTTTCATCTTACCTGGAAATTGAAAATATACTGAAACAAAGCAAGAACTAAAGTCTCACTCCAGGACCATCCATTTAAATGTCAAGAGTGTACTCCACACTATAGCAAATGTAGAAAGAGGGAAGGGCAAGCTCAAGCTGTGGGTATCCTCAAATAAGGAAGAAGTTTCTTTAGAAGATATAGCTAACATAATAAGTAAATAATATAATAAGTAAATATTAGACTTCCTCATATTTTTACTACTGGGAAAACAAGAGAAATACAGACTTGCTCTAATGTGAATTTTAAGAAGTTGTGTGCAAGAAGTAAAAGAAGTCTCTCATGGAAACCTAGAAGATCCTGTATCCAAGGAAGCCTGAGATCAGGGGCTGGGGCGACTCATTCTGTGGAAAGAGCACCTATAGAATTATTGGCACTAATCCTAGAATCTGGAATCTAAATCTCTTTGATGAATCCTGATTCAAATATGTGAATGCTGATGGTGGCTTTATTTGTAATCGCTAAGAACTGCAAACAACCAAAATGTCTTTTAGTCTGTGGCTCTGCAATATAAGAGAATAATACTCATCAACAGAAAGGAATGAACTGTTGATATACACAACAGTGTGGCTGAATCTCAAATGCATTCTGCCAAGTCCAAAGGCTATATACTATATGATTCTGTTTATATGGCATTCTGAAAAAGCAAAGCTTCAGGGGCAGGAAATAGATCAGTGGTTGTCAGAGATTGGGTCTGAGGGAAGGGATTGAACTATTATGGGCATGGGAGAGCTTTTGGGGGTGTTAGAACTGTTCTATATTCTGATTGTAGTGGTAGTTACATAACTGTATGCATTTTTGTCAAATCTTACAAAACTGTACAGTAAAAAAAAGTTACTTTTATTGCATGTAAACTATATCTTATATAAAAATATTAACAACCTACTCCATTAAAAAAATGAAATGATAGGGAATTCCCTGCTGCTCTAGCAATTAGGACTCTGCGCTTTCACTGCCAGGCCCAGGTTCCTTCCATCCCTGGTCAGGGAACAAAGATCCACTAACATGGCAAAAAAAAAAAGAAATGATAAATAAGTTAATTATAAGTTTGACAGTTATATTCATAAAGAGGTGCTATAGATACTTTCAATATATTAAAAAGGGAGAAAACAGTTTCCTTAAAATGCATCCTGATTCAGACCCTTTGTACCTGCCGGTCTTTCTAGCAGAGCAACTCCTTCTGATCTCAGTGGTGGAGACGACTCTTAGCTTGTCATGTATTGCTGGGATTTAGACAAGACATTTCCTATGTTCTGAGTAATTGTGGGACAGAGTCCTCCACATAAGCCCAAGAATATCTAGGCACAGTCCCAAAGACTCAGAAGGGTTCCGGACCACCGCTGGCAAGACCAGGTCATCCCATGTGAGGTTGAATATGCCTGGTATCTTTTCAGGGGTGGGAGTGTTAGTGGGAGTTAAGCAGTAAAGCTGATCTCAGGCTTGGAAACAAGTGGTCATAATCAATTTATTTTCCTAAGATTTGGGAGACCCAGGGATATGCACAAAAGTTTGCTTTCTCTGGGTGAGATCAAGTTAAACTAAAGCAAAAGAGCAGCTCTGAATAGGAAAAGGAAAAATAATGCACAGCCTTGAGAATATATGGGAAGCAGGAAAAATATCCACTCATTGGTGTTGTCTGGGCAGGCCATGGTGGGATATGTGTGTGTGTGTGTGTGTGTATTTGCATATCTATGGGTGTGTGTGTGTGTGAACAGTCATCTCTTGATTCCTGAGGCTACCTCCTTAAGCCTCTGCCCTACTGGTTAAAACAAACTGGCTATGGTTCTAAAGGTTTCAGGCACCACATTTGATCTGAACACCCTTCTCAGGCCCTTGTCTCTGAAGTAACTATGCATACATCCTGTCATGACATAAGCCAATTACTCTTTCTTTTGGTTTTGCTCTTCTTGGCATCTTTCTGCCAAGTACACACACATTCTAGTAAGAAAGATCACAGGGCCCAGTTGATTACTAAAGTTCCTGAAAATTGCTTAAATCAGGACTTCTTCATTTCCTATACAACTCTGCTTAAGATATCCAACTGACAGTGGTCATTGGGATTTCCTGTTCATCTGTCTTTCTAACATGCCTCTCTATGCAGACCCCTAACTTTTTGTAAACCTCCCAAGTCAATACAATAAAAGCAAGAATACGCAGTCTTAAATTGAAAGTGCTTTGATGAGTACATCAAAATCATTTGTAATTAGCTCAGTAATTGGGGGACATGCATGTAAAGTGGATGCTGCTAAAGTGATTTTTAATGTATTTGAAAAACAGTTTGCCTTTCCTGTGAAGTAGGCTGGACCGTGTTCTCTTCAGTACTGTTGACACTGTTAATTTGCTTTGCAATCTCCCTCACGCTCTCCACTTTCCCCCATTACTACTGCAGACAGAAGCGAAGAAAGTCAGGCTTGGAGAGCTCTTGTGGAGAGAGCCATTTGCTCTGGCTAAAGCAAAAAGCAAGCCAATCAGCCTGAAATCTGAATTTTTCAGACACATAATAGACCCTTGGCTTATCAAAGCCTCTTATCTGATTGGAAAAAAATCAAAGGTAAACTTCAGGGCTAGTGGAATTAAAAGACAAATGAGATGTCATAATTATCAAAGTGGCTAATTTAGAAAATTAAGCTGTTCACATAGGTGACATAATTGCTTGTCACAATCACTCTTTTTCTCATTAGCTTCTTCCATTCAGCACCTACAGATTGCAGAACAGTCTATGGCATTGCTCAACAGTCTTTTGTGGTTGAATATCACATGGTTTCTCTCATATCCTATAAGTAATGAATATTTCTTAAAAGGCTTATTTGAGGAACAGTTCTAGAAATACCAATCTTTCAAAATTTAGTCCTATTTTAAATGTTTGTAACTAAACTTAAAACTCACATTCAGAAAACTAAGATCATGGCATCTGGTCCCATCACTTCATGGCAAATAGATGAGGAAACAGTGGAAACAGTGACAGACTTTATTTTGGGGGCTCCAAAATCACTGGAGATGGTGACTGCAGCCATGAAATGAAAAGACGCTTGTTCCTTGGAAGAAAAGCTATGACCAGCCCAGACAGCATATTAAAAAGCAGAGACATTACTTTGTCAACAAAGGTCCATCTAGTCAAAGCTATGGTTTTTCCAGTGGTCATGTATGGATGTGAGAGTTGGACCATGAAGAAAGCTGAGCACTGAAGAATTGATGCTTTTGAACTGTGGTGTTGGAGAAGGCTCTTGAGAGGCCCTTGGACTGCAGGGAGATCCAACCAGTCAATCCTAAAGGAAATCAGTCCTGAATATTCATTGGAAGGACTGATGCTGAAGCTGAAACTCCAATACTTTGGCTACCTGATGTGAAGAACTGACTCATTTGAAAAGACCCAGATTCTGGGAAAGATTGAAGGCAGGAGGAGAAAGGGACAATAGAGGATGAAATGGTTGGATGATATCACCAACTTGATGGACATGAGTTTGAGTATGCTCCAAGAGTTGGTGATGGACAGGGAAGCCTGGCGTGCTGCATTCCATGGGCTCGCAAAGAGTCGGACATGACTGAGTGACTGAACTGAACTGAACCAAACATGCTTTTGAAATAATTATTAAGAAAGGATTTGTAGAATTGATGTAACATGTTAATAGTCCCTAGAAGTAATTAACAGTTTTGATATATGTAGTGATTTAAAAAAAAAAAAAACACTTCAGAAGTTAGGTAGAATTTGTCATTCATTGTCTTCCCAAATTCTGAATAAATGGAAAGGAAATATATTTTTAAGGCATCAATTTATTTTAGTTCCCTAATATTTTGTTATATGATTTCTATAGATCCAGCCTAATGCAAATAAATTCCATTTAAGATAATTGTTTGTAAGACTGACAGAAATGGTGTTTTTGTATCAACAAGTTCAGAAATTAAAGATAATATCTAAGAAAGGAAATGAGTCTTGCTTGCTATGTGCTTCTGAAGCATGCCATTGTAAATGGGCAAGGTTAAACATTTCGGATTAAAATCATGAGTATAAGATTGGCTCAAATCCTATTGTCTTGTAACGTTGTAGAATGTGGCTGGCAGGAGTTACAGAAGGATTACATGGATGTTATTTATTTGAAGTGATAATCTATCCTGAACTCTACAATGAAGCTGTCATCTGTATATTTCTGGACTATTCATGTAACTACAGTGTTTTGATTTCACTAACATTGAATTAGTGAGGTAACTGTGTTACAGGAGCTATTATAGTTATATACCAAAAATTGCAAGTTCAGAAAGAAAAATCCATTCAAATCTCTAAATACGTGCTTTCTAAACTTTGCCTTTACACATAACTGAACCTGAAGTTGTAGTATATACTCAGAGAACCAATAGACATAGACTTTTATAAAGAATTTATTCCCCAAAGAAATAGATACAAGGCCAATTATGTTGTTATGTTTGTTCCTTGAAATTCACAGGTGGAGTCACTGGCAAGAGGGATGGCTCACTACATACTCTAACCAAACAGGATTTAAGACTAAGACAGGAAAGAGGTAGAGGATAGAGAACTTGTCTTTTCTTTCTTCGTCCACTCTTCCCTTCATGCTCCAGTAATACAGCATAGCCCTGGGGTTGAGTTTGTTATGGAATTTTGAACAAGAATATGTGCTAGTTTGTAGTAGAGTAGACACTGGGTAGAATGTACATACTCAACATATGAGGAAAGAGATATGGAAAAACTGAGAGAAAATGGTCTCATGCAGGGGAAAATGGTGGTGGACTGCCACGAGGCAGGGCAGTTAATGGCAAACTCTCGCAGATGTCTCAATGGAGAGCCGAAAGCTAAGGGAACACTTGCCAGTTATAGATGAGAGCAACACTTGGCTATTTTCAGCAATTAAACCATTCACTTGACTCATCATTTGGACTTTGCATGAAATTACTCAGAATTTGAGTGCAGAGATTTTCAAATCCTGTTCTGTGTGTGGTGTCCTAGGTGTTTTAAGTAGGGAAGGCAAGATAAACAAACCAATTCTTCCACCTCCTCCTGCTTCAACTAGCACAACAGAGATTTCATCTGTTTTCTACAGTGGGCTTCCCTTTAAGGTTGCGTTTGAAGATAGATTTAATGGTTAAAAACATTTGGAAGACTCCTGGTCCGGTAAGTAGCCAGTGGACACTTGAAGATAGTATGCATGAGATAGTAAAATAATAATGGCATTGCATAAGAGGTAACATATCAACAATGTCTTTACCCAATGGACAAATCTGTTGCTAACTAATCTGTTAGTAAGAGAGTTACTCTTCCTAATCTTTATTCTATAAATATTTATTGAGTTCTCCACTACCATTACTCTCCTCTCAGCCTGAGTTCACCTAACACATTATATGGAAACTTGAGTTGCCCATTTTAGCTATTGCAGTGGTTGTAATTAAGACTGTTTTTCCAATCTCCTAATCAGAAACCATTATTTCTAGCTTTTAACCCTTCCTGGGATGCATTGTTAGCAAGCCTTGGCATCATTTGCATCTGTGATGAACTAAAAGTATATTGTAACAAAAATGGGGAAAATCAGAGAGGGTTTGGGCTTCCCTGGTAGCTCAGTGGTAAAGAATCCGCCTGCCAATCCAGGATATGCTGGAGACGCTGGTTGGATCCCGGGGTGAAGAAGATACCTTGGAGGAGGAAATGGCAACCCACTCCAGTATTCTTGCCTGGAGAATTCCATGGACAGAGGAGCCTGGTGGGTTACAGTCCATGGGGCCACAAAGAGTCAGACATGACTGAGCGACTAAGCATGTATGTGTGTAGAAACAGTTTGTCTTCTCATAGCAATTTCAGGGGGCAGCAACACATACAGGGATTTGGGGATATCTCAGTATTTTAACATTTATAGAGTGGAACATGTATCTTGTCCCTGATTTTAGGAAGTTAGGAAATGTGTGCTGAGCCCATGATCTCTTGTACGTTGTTAAGCCAATTTCTCAAGTTACACAGATAACAGGTGACACGTGGGATCTAAACATAAGTCTGTCTGAAGCAGAAGTCTGTTCAGCACACCAGCTACACATCAAGCATCGTCTGCAGCCCCTTGCCTGTCTGCAAAGAGATGAGCCCAGGAGTTAAGTCCGAGTTTGGATATTTTCATAGTAACTAGACAGGGTAATTTTATATGCATTGAATATAGTAGTAAAAAAGATGGAGCTTTATAAATTGTTTTGATTGTTTTGTAGTTTAGTAATGTGCTCATATTATGTTTTGTGAAAAGTATCTGTCTGTGACAGATTGGAGAACAAAAGCCAAGAAAAAATCCTAATCTGTTCGACAGATCATTTAAAGAGCTTCACACTGCGCCAAATTGTCCCCTAGTTTTAGTTCTCCAAATAAAATGAACGCAGGACAGGAAAGGAGTGGCCCCTCTGATGGCCCCCACTTTATCTTCTGATCTAAGAAGGATACCAGTTCTCAATGGCTTGGTTCAATTTCACTATTGAATCATCTTGTGCCCAAGCTAAGAACTTTCCCACAGGCTTCTCCCCTACTGGAGGGTTGTGTCAGTCATCTCTGAGCTCCCGGCTCTTCTCCTGGCCTAATCAACTTTATCTGAGAGCGGGTTTAATTAGTTTCCTCTCAGAATGGGTTGAAATAAATAGAGGCTTTCTAATGGCCTGTTCAGGGGCACCCCCTGAAGAGAGATCAAATTTATTTATGATGCCCTTTGGCTAGGTGTTTGATTTCCTGGACAAAACATCACTTGAGTCTTTTAAGGTTTGTTTTTAGGTGTTCTATAGCTGGCCTGAAGCCATGTTCTCTTAAATGGTGATCAAAGGCACAGACAATACAAGTCAGTCAATGCAAAGTATGTTCTATTTAAACATATTGCTTGGAACTTCCTTTTTAGTTTTTAAAGAACAGTGTATTGGAGACAGTTACAAACAATTCTACTGTACCATAATTATGTGCTTTTTAATTTATCTGTCTTATTTTCTCTCTTAAGACTCAGAGAGGACTGTCCTGACTCAAATTTCTTTGCTTACTTACTTAAACAACAAAATCATTAGGATTTTAAGTAGTATATATAGTAAGACATATTGTTAAAATAGAAGTGAAACTCTTGTCATATTATATCCAAAAAATAGAAGCCATAATTCATGAAGCGTTTATCAAAGGTGGCCATGTTAAAGACAGGTCTCTTAGCAACTAGATATGTCCCTCTGTTTACTGCAAAACTCGATGTTTGGGAGAAAATTGTTAAGTTGTCTTTTAAGAGGCTGCCACTGTATAGTTTAAAACAATCACAATGATCATTGTTTTTAAATGTGTACTACTAAAATACATTTAGTTGTTATTCAAAGTCAGTCTGTTATGACCAGAAATAAACTTACCACTTTAAAAGGATCAATTACTCCTGCAAATTGAATCTATCCTAAGTAGCATTTTCCTGGCTGTTGCCTCTTCTTGATGTATGTCAAGTCCTGCCAAAGAATCTGCCTCTGTGTTATTTTCAAAACAGGGGATTCAAGATCCCAACAAAAACTGTCTCATCATCCCTCTACTGTCAACAACACAGGTCCTTCGCCAACAATAAATATACAAACTAAACGGAGTTGTTTATGATATCTTTTTAGTGTAATGATCAACATTGGATCTCCCTTATCAGAAACTTTTCAAAGAATCAAAGGTGTTCTGTCAAGTTCTTGAAGGCAAAATTGAACATCACTGGATTCAAGAGGCCCAGGTATAGGTGACTAATTATCCAGTAGTTAATTTTTGAAATACCTTTTGAAGTATTTCAAGGAAACATTTTTCAGGTACAAATGAAAATAGGATTCTGAAGATGGAGAATTCACTGAAAATAAACAAAATCTTTAGCAGTCATGTGACAATCTATTAAAAATTTCCTTTCAAACTGATGTTATACCAAAGAAGTCTATGTAGAAATATTATCTTTGTCCAAAGCTATTTCTTTTACGAAGTGAAAGCTTAAGAATGAGTTACCTGGAAATATCTAAGCCAAGGAAACTAACTTGTTTAAGACAGCTCCACGAATTGTGACTAGGTTTTCTGCTGAATTCACTCAGAAACTCACAGATAAAGAAATCTTTAACTCAGGACTAAATTAGTTAAGTAAATGCATAGCAACAGAGCAGTTGATTAAGTTCACATATATGTAATAATGTCTACCTGGTACATTTTGGTACTTTCTTCAATGGCTTTTCTCCCCAGAAACCCAAATGGACTGCACACAAAATTTTTAGTGTCTTTTACAAAGTTCTTTGGATTCTATAATTGTGTCATAGTGATAAGTGGCTCCTTCAATTGGTGGCTCAGATGGTAAGAATCTGCCTGCAATGCAGGAGACCATGTTTGATCCCGGGGTTGGAAAGATCCCCTGGAGAAGGTATGGCTACCCACTCCAATATTCTTGCCTGAAGAATTCCGTGGAGAGAGGAGCCTGGTAGGCTACAGTCCATGGGGTCGCAAAGAGTCGGACATGACTTAGTGACCAACACACACATGATAATTAGACCTCTTGAAGTATGAGAGCTGTGCTGGGTTCTCAGACTTCTTAACTAAGTTCCAATTCTGTTGCAAAAGACGTCTTCTCTGTTATTTGTCATTGAGCCTGTGGTCGTGGATCTCCTGCCACTGTCATCTGTCTGCTTGTACTGCTCTTCCCCTGTGCGTCTTTGCTCCCTTTAATGCCTTGATCCCACGCAGTCTATGGGGTCACAAAGAGTTGGACATGACTGAGCAACTGCACAACACCTACACACAGACAGGCCAGCACTGCTCTTCACCTTTTAAAAAAACCACTTGTCCCCTTCCCGTGTATTCATCCCCTGAACCCATTGCTATCTAACTACCGGGCTATGGTGAGTTGAGCTCCTTATTCATTGCCTAAAATCTGAATTTGTTTCTCGAGGTCACCACTTTTCTCTAGAGCCCTCCGACTCAACCAGATTAGGCCATGCCAATGTGAGCACTGTGGTAGGCAGCATAATGATCCCCTCCACTGATCCTTCCCAGAGTCCCTAGAAGGAACAGTCGTGTCGATGTGTCATTTTAGCCTGGTGAGACCTGAGCCAGACTCCCAACACACAGAAACGTGAGAGGGCAGCGTGGCGAGTCTGAGGGGCATGCTGTGGCAGTGAGAGGACGCTCATGCAAGTCCTCTGGGCTCTCATGGCAAGCAGCAGCAGGATGGTAGGAGCTCACTCGTCCCATGTTGGTTCTGGCTTTGCCGATGTCTGTGACTTTCCTAGGCAAGAGAACATCAAGGGAACATTTCATGTAAGGATGGGCGTGATAAAGGAAGAAACGGTAAGAACCTTACAGAAACAAAAGAGATTAAGAAGAGATGGCAAAAATACACAGAAGAACTACGCAACAAAGGTCTTAATGACCCAGATAACTACGATGGTGTGGTCACTCACTTAGAGGCAGACATCCTGGAGTGTGATGTCAAGTGGGCCTTGGGAAGCTATGAACAAAGCTAGTGGAGGTGATGGAGTTCCAGCTGAGCTATTTCAAACCCTAAAAGATGATGCCGTGAAAGTGCTGCACTCAATATGTCAGCAAATTTGGAAAACTCAGCAGTGCCCACAAGACTGGAAAAGGTCAATTTTCATTCCAATCCCAAAGAAGGACAGTGCCAAAGAATGTTCCAACTACTGTGCCATTGTGCTTATTTCACACACTAGCAAGGTTATGCTCAAAATCCTTCAAGCTAGGCTTCAGCAGTACATGAACTGAGAACTTCCAGATGTACAAGCTGGATTTAGAAAAGGCAGAGAAACCAGAGATCAAACTGTCAACGTTTGTTGGATCATGGAGGAAGCAAGGGGGTTCTGGAAAAACATCTGCTCCTCCTTGACTATACTAGAGCCTCTGACTGTGTGGAACACAACAAACTGAAAGATTCTTAAAGACATGGGAATACCAGACCACCTTACCTGCCTACCACCTTCCCTGTCTCCTGAGGAACTAGTGTACAGGTTAAGAAGCACCAGTTAGAACCTTACACAGAACAACTGACCAGACCAGAAGTGGGAAGAAAGTATGACAAGGCCATATATTGTATTGTCACCCTGCTTATTTAACTTATGTGCAGAGTAACATCATGCAAAATGCCAGGCTGTATGAAGCACAAGCTGGAATCAAGATTGCCGGGAGAAATATCAACAATCTCAGATATGCAGATGATACCACTCTGATGGCAGAAGCTAAAAAGCATCTTCATGATCGTGAAAGAGGAGAGTGAAAAACCTGGCTTAAAACTCAACGTTCAAAAAACTAAGATCATGGCATCCAGTCCCATCACTTCATGGCAAATAAAAGGGAAACAATGGAAACAGTGGCAGATTTTGTTTTCTTGGGCTCCAAAATCACTGCAGATGGTGACTGCAGCCATGAAATTAAAAGACACTTGCTCCTTGGAAGGAAAGCAATGACAAACCTAGACAGCGTATTAAAAAGTAGAGACATCACTTTGCCTACAAAATTCTGTATAATCAAATTATGGTTTTTCCAGTAGTCGTGTAAATTTGAACGCTGGACAATAAAATAGGCTGAGTGCCAAAAAATTAATGCCTTCGAACTGTGGTGCAGGGGAAGACTCTTGAGAGTCCCTTACACAGCAAGGAGATCAAACCAGTCAGTCCTAAAGGAAATCAACCCTGAATATTCATTGGAAGGGCTGATGCTGAAGCTGAAGCTCCAATACTTTGGTCACCTGATGCAAAGAGCCAACTCATTGGAAAAGACCCTGATGCTGGGAAGAATTGAAGGCAGGAGGAGAAGGGGATGACAGAGAATGAGATGGTTGGATGGCAACACCGACTCGATGGACATAAGCTTGAGCAAACTCTGGGAGATGGTAAAGGACAGGGAAGCCTGGCATGTTGCAGTCCATGGGGTCGCAAAGAGTTTGATACAACTGAGTGAGTGAACAACAAACAAGGGAATACAAAGGCATACATGATGATCCCTCCCACTCACTGATGAGACTGTGAATCAGAGGACTCCTTGAAACCTTGTATACAACCAACGCTCTTGAATTGTTTTCTCTGCCATGGTCTCTTTTGACAGTAGTGCTGTCCGTTCTCAGAATGTTTTTAAGTCAAATATATAAGACTACAAAGAAAATGAATATTAAAAATACATAATAACTATACAGAAGATGCATGCCTCTTTACTAACATATCTTATAACAAGATCTAAGAAGATTTTGACTGTGACATCACAGGAATTGACAACACTTACAATGGAAGAAAAAGCTAAATTTCTTTACAGGGAAAGTAAAGATGTACTTCTCTTCCCACCCATGTTTAAGGAGCCCAGCTTTAGATATGTATCCCTGATCTAAGTTAATGCCAAGGAACAACTTCAAAAGAAGTGGATCTTAAAATATTAGTCCTAAATCTGAATACATTTTTTGTATATTTGTTCTAATTATTAATTAGAGTTTTGATACATCACTTTAAATGTTGCCTGTTCTTGTCCAGGAGGAAAAAAGGGAATCTTTAGAGGAAAGAAATCATATCAGTAAAAGGAACAATCTGCTCTCGTTGTTTGTTTATTTATTTGTTTACATCCCTTATTCTAGGAAGGATTTAAGACGGCTTGTTCCTGTCTAAATTCCTAGAACCTGGTTAATTAAATCTTCTGAAAATGTAAATTAAAATGCAGTAACACTATTTGACAAATGGGACAAAATTATTATCATCTTTTGAATAATGATGTGATTGGGAATGTGTGCCTCATATTTATCTAATCTGCAATTAAATCATTTATATCTGCAATTAAATCATTTATATCTGCAATACATAAATTCACATCATCAATAACAGGAAATATGGCCAATGGCCAAGTTTGTTGCAAGAACAAAATAGCCTGTGTCAGGAGGAAGGGTCACCAATGATGTTCTAATTGAAATGCTGACAAATTAAACAAGGGCATAACTCATTTTTTTCAGCTAGCAAGTGACACAAAGATTGCCACGTTGAAGTGGCATTATTTTGTTTACTCTTTTCTACATATTCTATAACACACACTTGCCTTGTGGCAACATCACGGTTAATCACTGAAGTAATGGCTTCCTGGATAGTTTCTAATATCTGAATGGGCAAGTGTCTACCTTATTGTGTAAACCTCAATTAGCATTTCCACCTGGAGCTTCAAATCTTTTCAGAAAAAAATTCAATGAGCACCTAACATGTGCAAAGGGCTTTGCTAAAGCATGTGTAGCGGTAACAGTATTTGTCTATAGACTGTACAATCTACAAGACAAGTCTCTTTCTTTGTATTATCTAAATAAACAAAACTGACTCTGAACTCCCTAGCTAAAAAAGCACCGTTAGAACTCCATCTCCATCTCTCTTTAGGTCATACAAAAACCCAGAAGATTTATATGGTGCCCAAAACATCAGGGGGCTATATAGCCACTACTGGTATTATACCAATACAGTCCTTGAGTTCTGACAGCTCTCAGTTGCTATGTATTGTGTGGGACATGGGAAACTTTTCAGAGGATGGGAGTCTTCATTTGGTATCTGGGTCTGGATTTCTAAAGTATCAGTTCAGTTCAGTTCAGTCGCTCAGTCGTGTTTGACTCTTTGCGACCCCCATGAATCACAGCATGCCAGGTCTCCCTGTCCATCACAAAATGCTGGAGTTTACTCAAACTCATGCCCATCGAGTCGGTGATACCATCCAGCCATCTCATCCTCTGTCGTCCCCTTCTCCTCCTGCCCCTAGTCCCTCCCAGCATCAGGGTCTTTTCCAATGAGTCAACTCTTTGCATGAGGTGGCCAAAGTATTGAAGTTTCAGCTTCAGCATCAGTCCTTCCAATGAACACCCCGGACTTATCTCCTTCAGGATGGACTGGTTGGATCTCCTTGCAGTCCAAGGGACTCTCAAGAGTCTTCTCCAACACCACAGTTCAAAAGCATCAATTTTTCGGCACTCAGCTTTCTTCACAGTCCAATATTCTAAAGTATACACACAGCCATTTCCTCAAAAACTTTCCACTTCCTCAGGGTTCTGACACCAATAGGTTATGAAAGCCTATCGTCTGCTTCTCTCCTTTTGCAACCTTCCTCTTTTTTCCTGCCCACCAAGATGTATAGTATCGTCACTGATGAGTTTGAGCTTGTTCAGAAGAACAAAGGTGCTGCCGACTCCAAGGAGCTTCAGTGTTCTCCCCTCATGACAACCTCTTCCCAGAATAGGTCTCTTTCCCAAGCTCCAGAGAAAAGGAATGCAAACCCTGCTTGGGGGTGGGGATGCAAAAAAACAGAGCCAGAACAAACACAAATCAGTATCTCAATATATCGATCTGTGAATTATTAGAAGAGTGACTTTGAGCCATAAGGAGCCGGTGAACCAGGCTTTTATATCTAGACATTCTGAAGTCTGGAAAGGATGAGAAAGAAACATAAGCAAAATAAAGCTTTATATCCCAATAGGCTGCATTAATATATTTCCTTCTGTATGGTGTCTGGTGCTTATTAAATTCTCAATTAAATTAATGGGTGGCTAATAAATGTTCCTTGAGGCTAATAATGAAAAGCTAATAAATTAGTCTATAGAACTATAATTTTATTACTATTGTTAATAATATGTAGCATTTTAGCCTGTATAAATTAGAATTCTCAGATAATTTTTTTATATCAATCTGCATTTTAAAGTAATTCTTTTTCCAGTCTTTAATGAGGGCCATGTAACAAATGTCACTAAATTATACTACCATCAGAAGCAAAGAAACTTAATGTTTCAGTCTATACAACCTTCCTAAGAATAAACATGTAATTTCCAGTGACTTGTTGAAATACTGACGAGTTTGTGAATTCTAATTATTCATTGGCAGAGGAAACCAGAGTGCTCAGTCATCTTAAAAGAGTGCTTACTCTGAGCTAACTATTGTACTAAGTGACTTAATGATTTTATTTTAGCATTGCCGGAATTCCCACTTTTCAGATGTTGAAACTAAGGGTGAGATAGTCCAGACAATGTACCCACTATCGACGGTGACTGAGATTGCAGAGCACCGATGAGGAAAGGCGTGGCAAGGCAGTTTTGTTTGGATGTTGGGGATTCTTGAGGGAGCCAGAACTTTAGGGTGTCATTTGCAGGCAAGCATTCTGTTTCAGCTGAAGAGAAGCGGCTTGTTATACTGTGGCAGACCTGATGGAATTTCTAGGGCTAGAGCTATCACTCCTAATCTAGGCATCCATTGGATCCATCATGATCCACGGTCAGAATTTAAGTCCAAGAGAGTCTGATTCCAGAACCCCTGCCTTTAAACACTGAGCTATGCTGAGGCTCATGGCCCATCAGAGATCACTCACTGCTCCCATCTTTTCACAGCCTCACTAGGATGTTAATCCCCTCTACTGTTCCAGACACCTGGGGACCCCTATGTGGGGCTGTTCAGCTCAGTTCAGTTGCTCAGTCATGTCCAACTCTTTGTGATGCCATGAATCGCAGCACGCAAGGCCTCTCTGTCCATCACCAACTCCCAGAATCCACCCAAACCCATGTCCAACGAGTTGGTGATGCCATCCAGCCATCTCATCCTCTGTCGTCCACTTCTCCTCTGGCCCCCAATCCCTTCCAGTATCAGGGTCTTTTCCAATGAGTCAACTCTTCACATGAGGTGGCCAAAGTATTTGAGTTTCAGCTTCAGCATCAGTCCTTCCAATGAACACCCAGGACTGATCTCCTTTAGGATGGACTGGTTGGATTTCCTTGCAGTCCAAGGGACTCTAAGGAGTCTTCTCCAACACTACAGTTCAAAAGCATCAATTTTTCGGTGCTCAGCTTTCTTCACAGTCCAACTCTCACATCCATACATGACCACTGGAAAAACCATAGCCTTGACAGCCTAGACAGACCTTTGTTGGCAAAGTAATGTCTCTGCTTTTTATTTATTTAATTTTTTAAATTTTTATTAGTTGGAGGCTAATTAATTCACAACATTGCAGTGGGTTTTGTCATACATTGACATGAATCAGGGATGGGGAATACATGTCTCTGCTTTTTAATATGCTATCTAGGTTGGTCATAACTTTCCTTCCAAGGGGTAAGCGTCTTTTAATTTCATGGCTGCAATCACCATCTGCAGTGATTTTGGAGCCCCAAAAAATAAAGTCTGACACTGTTTCCACTGTTTCTCCATCTATTTCCCGTGAAGTGATGGGACCAGATGCCATGGTCTTAGTTTTCTGAATGTTAAGCTTTAAGCCAACTTTTTCAGTCTCCTCTTTCACTTTCATCAAGAGGCTTTTTAGTTCTTCTTCACTTCTGCCATAAGGGTGGTGTCATCTGCACATTTGAGGTTACTGATATTTTTCCCGGCAATCCTGATTCCAGCTTGTGCTTCTTACAGCCCAGCATTTCTCATGATGTACTCTGCATATAAGTTAAATAAGCAGGGTGACAATATACAGCCTTGACATACTCCTTTCCCAATTTGGAACGAGTTGGTTGTTCCATGTCCAGTTCTAACTGTTGCTTTCTGACCTGCCTACAGGTTTCTCAAGAGGCAGGTCAGGTGGTCGGGTATTCCCATCTCTTTCAGAATTTTCCACAGTTTATTGTGATCCACACAGTCAAAGGCTTTGGCATAGTCAATAAAGCAGAAGTAGATGTTTTTCTGGAACTCTCTTGCTTTTTCAATGATCCAGCGGATGTTGGCAATTTGATCTCTGGTTCCTCTGCCTTTTCTAAAGCCAATTTGAACATCTGGAGGTTCAAGGTTCATGTATTGCTGAAGCCTGGCTTGGAGAATTTTAAGCATTACTTTACTAGTGTGTGAGATGAGTGCAATTGTGCGGTAGTTTGAGCATTCTTTGGGATTGCCTTTCTTTGGGATTGGAATGAAAACTGGCCTTTTCCAGTCCTGTGGCCACTGCTGAGTTTTCCAAATCAGCTGGCATATTGAGTGCAGCACTTTCACAGCATCATCTTTCAGGATTTGAAATAGCTCAACTGGAATTCCATCACACCCACTAGTTTTGTTCATAACGATGCTTCCTAAGACCCACTTGACTTCACATTCCAGGATGTCTGGCTCTAGGTGAGTGATCAAACCATCATGATTATCTCGGTTGTGAACATCTTTTTTGTACAATTCTTCTGTGTATTCTTGCCACCTCTGCTTAATATCTTCTGCTTCTGTTAGGTCCATACCATTTCTGTCCTTTATTGAACCCATCTTTGCCTAAAATGTTCCCTTGGTATCTCTAATTTTCTTGAAGAGATCTCTAGTCTTTCCCATTCTGTTGTTTTCCTCTATTTCTTTGCTGATCTCTGAGGAAGGCTTTCTTATCTCTCCTTGCTATTCTTAGGAACTCTGCATTCAAATGGGAATATCTTTCCCTTTCTCCTTTGCTTTTCAATCTCTTCTTTTCACAGCTATTTGTAAGGCCTCCTCAGACAACCATTTTGACTTTTTGCATTTCTTTTCCATGGGGATGGTCTTGATCCCTGTCTCCTGTGCAATGTCACGAACCTCTGTCTGTAGTTCATCAGGCACTCTGTCTATCAGATCTAGTCCCTTAAATCTATTTCTCACTTCCACTGTATAGTCATAAGGGATTTGATTTAGGTCATACCTGAATGGTCTATTGGTTATCCCTACTTTCTTCAGTTAAGTCTGAATGTGGCAATAAGGAGTTCATGATCTGAACCACAGTCAGCTCCCGGTCTTGTTTTTGCTGACTGTATAGAGCTTCTCCATCTTTGGCTGCAAAGAATATAATCAACCTGATTTCGGTGTTGACCACCTGGTGATGTACATGTGTAGAGGCTTCTCCCGTGCTATGACCAGTGCATTCTCTTGGCAAAACTCTATTAGCCTTTGCCCTGCTTCATTCTGTACTCCAAGGCCAAATTTGCCTGTTACTCCAGGTGTTTCTTGACTTCCTACTTTTGCATTCCAGTACCCTATAATGAAAAGGACATCTTTTTTGGGTGTTAGTTCTAGAAGGTCTTGTAGGTCTTCATAGAACCATTCAACTTCAGCTTCTTCAGCGTTACTGGTTGGGGCATAGGCTTGGATTACCGTGATATTGAATGGCTTGCCTTGGACATGAACAGAGATCACTCTCTCATTCTTGAGATTGCAACCAAGTACTGCATTTCGCACTCTTTTGTTGACCAAGATGGCTACTCCATTTCTTCTAAGGGATTCCTGCCCACAGTAGTAGATATAATGGTCATCTGAGTTAAATTCACCCATTCCAGTCCATTTTAGTTCGCTGATTCCTAGAATGTCGACATTCACTCTTGCCATCTCCTGTTTGACCACTGCCAATTTGCCTTGATTCATGGACCTAACATTCCAGGTTCCTATGCAATATTGCTCTTTACAGCATTGGACCTTGCTTCTATCACCAGTCCCATCCACAACTGGGTATTGTTTTTGCTTTGGCTCCATCCCTTCCTTCTTTCTGGAGTTATTTCTCCACTGATCTCCAGTAGCATATTGGGCACCTACCGACCTGGGGAGTTTCAGTACCCTATCATTTTGCCTTTTCCTACTGTTCATGGGGTTCTCAAGGCAAGAATACTGAAGTGGTTTGCCATTCCCTTCTCCAGTGGACCACATTCTGTCAGACCTCTCCACCATGACCTGTCTGTCTTGGGTGGCCCCACATGGCATGGTTTAGTTTCATTGAGTTAGACAAGAGTGTGGTCCATGTGATCAGATTGGTTAGTTTTCTGTGATTATGGTTTTAGTGTGTCTGTCCTCTGATGCCCTCTTACAACACCTACCGTCTTACTTGGGTTTCTCTTACCTTGGACATGGGGTACACAGAAATGGAGACAGACCTACAGTAAGGCCCTATGGATATTCCTAACTCCATGATATTTGGAGTTTGCAGATTGCTTGGCATTCAACTAAGTCTCACCTTATCCTGATTTCTGGGTCATATTGAAATGTATTATAAGCCATTAAAGTGGATTTTTTTTTAACTTTTTATTTTGTATTGGGGTAGAGTTGATTAACAAACAACATGGTAATAGTTTCAGGTGAACAGCAAAGGGACTCAGCCATACATACGCATGTATCCATGAAATGGAATGTTTTCCCCTTATTGAAGCATCCTTGTATCTGGAGCCAGATTGCTTGGGTTCAAATTCTTGCTCATTATTGAGGCTTCCTTGGTGGCTCAGATTGTAAATAATCTGCCTGCAATGCAAGAGACTGGAGTTTGATCCCTGGGCCGGGAAGATCCCCTGGAGTAGGTAATGGCAGCCCACTCCAATATTCTTGCCTAGGAGATCCCATGGACAGAAGAGCCTGGCAGACTACAGTCCATGGGGTCACAAGGAGTCAGACACAACTGAGTGACTAATACTTTCACTTTCACTAACTAGTTATATGACTGTGAGCAATGGACTTAACTGCCTGCTTCCTCCATCTCTTTTTGTGTTTATCAGGGACCATAGTACTCCCTACCCTCTAGGGCTTTACACAGATGGATTAATTATGCTTTATCTATCTGTCTGCTTAATATATAGCTATAGATGGTTGCAGGGCTCCCCAGGTAGTACAGCAGTAAAGAATCTGCCTGCCAATGCAGGAGACTTGTACTCAATCCCTGGTCAGGAAGACCCCTGTAGAAGGAAATGGCTACCCACTCCAGTATTCTTGCCTGGAAAATTCCATGGACAAAGGAGCCTGGTGGGCTATAGCCTATGGGGTTGCAGAGAGTCATACACAATGGAGCAACCAACACTTTCACTTTCATAGACACTTATATTATCTGATAAACCTGAGAACTTAGATTTGCCTAAGATAAATGCTTTTATTAGAGTCTAGCAGAAAGAATATATTTCTCAGAGCCGTCGTTATCTACCAATGCAGATGTTCAGCATTTTCAGACCATGTCCTCACTTTGTTGTAGCAGCACCAAGAAGTTCTTCAGACAACACGTGTTTTTATTCCTTTGAATAATGATAATCCATCATTTTTAGCAGTTATATGAAAAAATAAACCTAAGTGACTTGATCAGTTACATATCTAAACTCATTTTTACAAGTAGAAAATGACATCCTCCTCACTGACACATGTTGAAAATATTGGCACAAACTTGAGAAGCCACCGGAGCCAAACCATAGACCAGAGGAGAGGATTTCTCCTGGGGGAAAAAAGACACCCCTTCACTTTCTGCAAGTCTAGTCCAGTGTGAACAACAATTTGCCTTACCAGCAGTCACTGCAAACCAAAAGTGAAATAGGAACTGGAGCGAAAGCAAGGCAATAATTGCTAAGTCTATTCATTTGTTAATCATTCTATGCTCGGTTGTTGTTGTTTAGTCGCTAAGTCATGTCCCATTCTTTGCAACCCCATGAACTGTAACTGTCCAGGCTCCTCTGTCCATGGGGCTTCCCAGGCAAGAATATTGGAGTGGGTTGCCATTTCCTTTTCCAGGGCAACTTCCTGACCCAGGGATCAAACCTGCCTGGCAGATTCTATGCCACTGAGCTGCCTGGGAAGCCCTCTCTGCTCAGTTCAGTTCAGTTCAGTTCAGTTCAGTCGCTCAGTCGTGTCCAACTCTTTGCAATCCCATGAATCGCAGCACGCCAGGCCTCCCTGTCCATCACCAACTCCCAGAGTTTACTCAAACTCATGCCCATCGAGTCAGTGATGCCATCCAGCCATCTCATCCTCTGTCGTCCCCTTCTCCTCCTGCCCCCAATCCCTCCCAGCATCAGGGTCTTTTCCAATGAGTCAACTCTTTGCATGAGGTGGCCAAAGTATTGGAGTTTCAGCTTTAGCGTCAGTCCTTCCAATGAATACCCAGGACTGATCTCCTTTAGGATGGACTGGTTGGATCTCCTTGCAGTCCAAGGAACTCTCAAGAGTCTTCTCCAACACCACAGTTCAAAAGCATCAATTTTTCAGCGCTCAGCTTTCTTCACAGTCCAACTCTCACATCCATACATGACCACTGGAAAAACCACAGCCTTGACTAGATGGACCTTTGTTGGCAAGGTAATGTCTCTGCATTTTAATATGCTATGCTCAGTACCTATAGATAATTTCCACAGCTGTCTTTGGTTTTTATTGGACACCCTGAATTTATTTTGAAGGACCAGTCAACCTTTCTAACAATTTTACTAACTGTATCCTGTCCTGGAGGGTTCACATTTTAAAACAGAGTGTTGGGTTATGATAATACAAAGAAAGTGTATTTGTCACTATATTTGTATATATTTAGATATTTTAAATGTTAGAGACAACTCCTGAGAGAATGGAGCATACTTTTCAAGGTATTAATAGCAGTTCAGGTAGATATTTGATCTATTCTCACTCACAGCAGGGTGAGAGGCAGGCCAGAATAGGAGAGAGGGGCTTACAACCTTATGTGGGTGCCAAGGGGTCATGGAATAATAGCTTGAAGCCACGGGGAGAGCTTACAGCTAGAATATGAATGAAAAACCGTGACCAGTGTAGAGCAATGGAGGTCAGCACCAGTGTATTGTCAGTTTTGAGTACCAGACAATAGTAAGTCAGAGATAAGGAGTTTAGTAAATGAAGACTCTGCCCAGAAGGCATGAAATAAGGTGAAAACAAAGAAAGGAACTACTGAATGTGTACTCTCAAAGGTCAGAATTGAGCCATGGTCGGAAAGATATGGCAGGAGGAGAAAAATAATCTCTTATGGAGTTTTGCTCAAAGAAGTATTATATGATTGCAGTACTCAAAGCCAGTCCACATTAGCTCTGGTCCTAAAGAAAGGCTACCCAGAGAACAAAGAATATCCCATGGAAACAAGCTCCCTGAATATTACAGTGACCAACAGTGGGAGTGGTCAGGATTCATGGGTGCAGTGGTTTCTTGTGGCTGGCATTGTAGAGATGTCCTGAAGGAAGAACTGGTCCTGAATCTCAGGCAGAGTCAAGAGAGCTTAGGAAGGAAGGAAGGAGAGTAGTTCATTTGTTTGGGTCATTGGTTGGTGGAGGTGGTGGGGGCAGTTGTGTAAATGTTAATCCAAGAATGTCTATTTGGCAGCTTCTGGGGTGCTTCTCTCTCTGATATTATTTAAGTAAATGTAGATTCTGAGAATTGAGACCAACATAATTCCCTTTCTCTGAAATAAGCAACACAAAGGTTATTTACTCCAGGAAATGCTTACTCTCAGAAGATAAGCTGAGGATCTAACCAAAGCAACTTGCTTCAAGACCCTCCTCTAGCTATAGCCATCAGTCCAAAGTGACTGTGTTGTAATCTAGTCCCATTGCCAGTCAGGCTGCACTTTGCAAGTTCTATGCGGAAATCACTCAGCTCAGACCCTAAAATCCTGTAAATATCCCTCCCTTAACTTTGCTTGATTAAAACAAATCAGGCCTGGATGTGCTCACCTTGTGTTGGAGTAGTGTTCTAGGTTGTTGATTTAGTTGTTCAGTTGTGTCCTTCTCTTTGCAACCTCCACCAGACTCCTCTATCCATGGGATTTCCCAGGCAAGAATACTGGAGTGGGTAGCCATTCCCTTCTCCAGGGCATCTTCCTGACTGGGAATCAAACCCACGTCTCCTGCATTGGCAGGCAGATTCTTCAACAATGAGCTACTGGGAAAACCTGATAGTCTAGATTAGAAGGTCAGGAACGAGACAGAACCATGGTACTGACACCTCTGTTGGTGTGACCTTCTATGATCACGGGTTTGAAAGAGGCTGAAACAAAATAGTTACATACATACTCTGTACCTTGAAGACAAGTAATTCTATCTTTACTTTTAATTAGTTTTTAGACTTGCTGGCTATTAGTCACAATTAACATCTGAAGATAGAAAATGTAATCATGAAAGTTTTGACTTTGTGTCAAATGGGACAGACAGAGGTTGCAGTATGTTTGCAAATTGTTCTGGCTGTGAGTACTTTTTCTTTCAAAGGGCTTGTGTTTGGACAGTGGCCCCCATGATGCAGCTTATACGACTTAAACCCTCTATGGCGAACCCTCTGAGCTTCTACTAATGAAACTATAAATCAAGCTCTGATTGCGGGTTAGAGGCATCTACTGACCTCTGAATATACATCTAACAAGCCAGCTAGTTTGGTTAAATCCTTGATTTAGATTTGTCAAGAGTCATTTTTCTTTGGATTTCTAGCTATTTTTATGTCAATTCCCTTGAATCATCATGGGGCACCACATGCCTCAGATAGGGAAAAACCTCCTGGAGTTATTTTCCTCTTCAGAAGTTAAAAAGAAAAGTTAACTCCCCAAATTTAAAAGGAAAAATGGTTCAGGAAGGGAAAAGAGAAGGTGCTTTTTCAGAGTAAAATTGGGAAGCCATGCAGAGGACAGCAGGGTGGGGAGCGTCAGACAGTCACACAGGTGGCCTGGCCAGCAGGTGATCAGTGCAACTTGCCACACTAATTGCTAGGAATTATACCTGTTGTTTCCATAGTTTCAGAAACAGTCGATTTTAGAGATGTGGGATCTGCATTCATATTAGGATAATCCAGTGAGAAACCTGGGGTTGAAACTTCGGCCAAGTGATAGGCACACTTTTTTGCCTTCTGAACTCTTTCCCTGGAGAGTCACAGGATTGTGAAAGGCACAGACTTGAAGACCACAAGTATTCCATTTTTCAAAAGGAAAAGGCTTAACTTCTGCTTTCAAAGAAGTGCGTCGATGTGAAGGGTAATGAGAAACTTTTATGAAAAATAAAGTTAGCTGTATAGCCAGTAAGTTATATATTCCTTGAGACAAAAGACCTATTCTAAAGCCTAACATAAGACATGGCCCATAGTACTGCATTACTGTTGAATAATACAGTTTGTTTTTGCAACTAGGCCTCCTCTTAGTGGACTGATAAAACTCCCACGGAGAAAAATTATTGTAAAAGAATTACCTGTGGGTCAATGGAGGTGTATCTGTCACGCACTGATTGCCTGGAATGTCTTCCATCAGGCTCATTAAGATATAACAGTAACAGAAATGCTCCAGTTAAGGAGTGTTAAAAACCCAGGCACACCAATTGGTTAACAGCCAGCCTGTCATGGGGGCGGGTGAAGGGTTTATGGAACTGTCAGTTAATCAGAGTCAGATTTCACCTGTCAGTCAACTTTAGGCAAGAGTCCTATGACAGGTAGGCTATGGTCACAGACAAGACTGAATGGTAGATAACAAAACGACAGAGAACACTGCTTGGCTAGAAGCTACCAAATGAGCATGTTCCCCTGTATTGGGTTCTGGATGGTGAGGGTAGGCAGGAGCCATGTTTTGTACAGAGTGGGGATGTTTGAATGGTAAATTCAGTGGATTCCATAATCATGACCACAGTTATCCTTTTAAGACTCTTTGTGGGATAGCAGTGTTAAGTTTAATTAGAAAGAGCCTCTACTCTTTAACAAGGGTCCAACAAAAGTCCGTCTAGTCAAAGCTATGGTTTTTCCAGTAGTCATGTATGGATGTGAGAGTTGGACTATAAAGAAAGCTGAGTGCCGAAGAATTGATGCTTTTGAACTGTGGTGTTGGAGAAGACTCTTGAGAGTCCCTTGGGCTGCAAAGAGATCCAACCAGTCCATCCTAAAGGAAATCAGTCCTGAATATTCATTGGAAGGACTGATGTTGAAGCTGAAGCTCCAATCCTTTGGCCACCTGATGCGAAGAACTGACTCATTGGAAAAGACCCTGATTCTGGGAAAGATTGAAGGCAGGAGGAGAAGGGGACGACAGAGAATGAGATGGTTGGATGGCATCACTGACTCGATGAACATGAGTTTGAGTAAACTCTGGGAGTTGGTGATGGACAGGGAATATTGGTGTGCTGCAGTCCATGGGGTTGCAAAGTGTCAGACATGACTGAGCAACTGAACTGAACTGACTCTTTAAAATTAAAAACTCGGGACAGAGGAACCAAAAAGACAGGCAGAAGAGTTAAAATAATAAGGCAAACATTAGAAAGCAAGACGTAAAGAATTGCAGGTGTTTAAAGCTGGTAGATGCTGAGAAAGATTGAGGGCAGGAGGAGAAGGGGACAACAGAGGATGAGATGGTTGGATGACATCACCGACTCAATGGACATGGGTTTGGGTAGACTCCGGCAGTTGGTGATGGACAGGGAGGCCTGGTGTGCTGCGATTCATGGGGTCGCAAAGAGTCGGACACGACTGAGTGACTGAACTGAACTGAAAGCTGGTAGAAGCTCTACAGATCACCTTATGTTGGGTCCCTTTGTTGGAGAATGACCGGCAAGCAAAGAGGTGACTTGTCATCGGTCATCCTGCTTGGTGACCTGCAGAGCTAAGAGCTGAGCCACGGGTTCACAAACTAGCAGGTGCTGAAAGAAAGACCTGGAGTATAGTATCTGAGTGGGAAACAGCCATATATACCATGTATACACCAAGTTGAGGTCAACAGGATTTTAAATCTGGAAAAATTCATCTTTTTAGAGTAACCCCTTATCTTCCTGCTTGTTAAAAATATGAGGGCTTTTCTTATTCTTGAGTGTTGATTCTGGTGTACCTAACAGTGACCTTTTTTACACAATAGATCCTAGAGATAAGAGGTGGGTCTATTTGACTTTTTGGTCATAGTCTAATCACACCCATGCGAAGTCAGGCTAAAAAAAGCTCAGCTGCTGACAACAAAGGCAGCCGATGAGAAAGTTAAAATGAGTATGGTTACAGATATGTGGGAACATTTTGGATGATATTTTTACTTTAAGGCATTTCTCTTGATGAGTTATGAAGAGGTATTAATCTCTCCTGAGCTCACAAGACAATGGCCAACACCGGAGCTCCACTTTACAAATCATTTTACCATTAGCCTGAGCAGCGCTAACACATCAACAACCAGGGAAAGTGCATTTGCTTTATTTTAAGGTAGAATATTTATTTTGGATAATGGATTATTAAATAGATATGTATCATTTATCTCTGCAAGTCATTTTATTGAGAATGATTTATAGCACATCAACAGCCATTGCAAATGCATTTGCTCTCTTTTGAGGGCCGCTCATTTTATTATGAATGGCTTACTGAGCAGAGAGAAGCCAATTGCAGAGGACTGCTTTCTCAGGGCTGTGATTTTTTTTTTTTATAAGGATTGCCTTATAAATACTTTGCATATTACTTATAAATCTTTTCTTGGCAAAATATCCTGAAGCCCAATTAATATTCCAATTCCATGGAGCCATTCTGAGAAAGGGTGTCCCTATGAAAGGGACTCTGAAAACTGGCTTCCTTTACATAAAACAGTAGCTGTGTACTCTGACACAGTTATGTCAGGGAGACTTTGATTTCTCATCTGAAATGTCAGTATAAATTAGACTATGTATTTATTAGAATTTGATAGACATTAGGGAAGTTTCATGGCTGAGAATGTGAAGAAAAGAACACCTCTAGCTAATCGCTAACTTTTCTGTTGTTGCTGCCTGAAGAATTCATATTGCTTGCCATTCAAGTACGAGATGGTTCATTATTTGTGAAAATTGCAGGAATGGATGTGAAGCACAACCTTGGTGATAATAACTTGGGTTGCTTTAAAAAACTGACTATTAAGTGTATCTTTATTACCTTAAGGTAGCTCTAAACGAAAAATACAGATTCTTGGCTACTATAGTATAATATGTCAGATTTCTAATTTCAGAAAGGGTAAACCACTGCCAAGTTTTGAAGGTCTGCATCAAGGATACTGACATAATTTTCAAAGTCATGGCAATACTGCAGCACCTCCCCTCAACATAAAACCCAGTGGGTTGACACCAGCTCATCTCTCCCTAATCTATCCCGTGCATAACAATGTTGCCACAGAACCCACCTGAATATTTGCAACGGCAAGGGCAGAGTGGGTTTTGCAAATGAGGTAGGGGTGATGTATTTTATTGCTGATACTGTTTCACCTGTATTTAGTCCCACTGACATGGCAAACCCTCGGCCAATTGTCCTTATTATAGCCCCTGTGTATTTCTCCCCAGCGCACTTGCACAGGGGGAAGACGTGAGCGTGGAGCGTACTTAACTGCCAAGCTGAATGGCTCTGTAATGTAGCTTCAGTGTGGCATAAATTAAGCTGTCATTTTTTTGGCAGCAAGTGCAGAGAGGCGATTTTCCTGTACTGTAACATTTGAAACAACAATTTTCTCGCTCTGGTACTGACTGACAGTTCTGTGTGATACATTCTCAACGTGTGTGCTTCAGGGCTGCAGCTAGAAACTGCCTTCAGGGCAAAGTATTGTCTCTATTAGCAAATCTGGCTGTGCTTGCCCTAACTGTAGACATCTACTGACTCCTTCTGCCGCCACTCTGCTGGAAGAAGTTGCCACCAGGCCAGCAAAAATGGCCCTGGAGACTTATCAACCTGAGCTTAGGCATGATTCTCCTCTACAAAAAATGGTCTTTTATCATTAAAATCAGATTGTGTGTTCTTGCGTGCTGGCTTTAACTGTGCAAAGCCTTTTACAAATAGGGAGATTTCCCCAAGCAGGGCTCAAGTTTTGTGAGCAGAAAGGACTGTTGGATGCTCTGAGAGCCTTCCTGGTATGGACTGGGACAGCAGCTACCAGTTTATTTCCCGTGCTGCAGGTTAGCTGTGGCGCAAAAGCAGAATGTTGATAAAGGTAATGAGGGGTGTCAGCAGGAGGGTCTCCAGAGGGACCACAGCAAACTGCTCTTTCTTTAAATGTCCTCCACCCGCACTCCACTCCACTCCCCACAGATGACTATAAAGCAACATGGGCACCACCACTGCCAGCTCTCCTAAATACTCATAAAGGGCAGAGAAGGTTACCTTGAAAGCAGTCAAAATCAAACTGCAATCACATCAGTCAGGATGCAGCAGGGAGAAATAAGTTATGTTAACCCTGAACCTGTGTGTGAAGTTGCTGCTGGGTTGCTAAAAGAACCTGCATGTGAAGTTGCTACTGGGGTGCTAAAAGAAAGAGGTTGTCCCCCAGATCAGAGCGAAGGTTTTCACCAATTCTGTTTGGCAAGACTGCCCCAAACCGACCCCTAGAATGGGTCTTGACCACATTTTGAGAGATCTCCAAGGAGGAATCCATGACTTCGCTGTTTGCATAGTCATAAACTATTTGCCAAATAACTTGTTCACAGTCAGTAGATTCTTTCTTGCATAAAGTTCAAGTCTTTATCTGTTAGTTTCCCTTATTCTCTTTGGTGCTGTCATTGGGGAAAATAGAGAATTTTCTCCAATGACCTACACATTCTTCATAAAATAATATCTAGAGGCTGGCTATTCTCAGGTTCAAATATCTAGGTTTATGAAAGGATCATTTATTTGTCCAAACAACAAGCACACAGTGTTTGCTATGGGTCAAACCCTGTCCTGGGGACACAACGATAAACTGCAGGTTAAAATTCAAGCCGTCCATTTCCTCACCTGCCATTTCCCACCACCATCCAGGCTCACATCCACGATGTTGGTCATACCCACCTCCTCTCTCGCTGGAGCAGCCACATTTTCTCTTACATTCTTGTCCTGGCTCAAGTGACTTTATTAATGGAAAATGACCACCCTTACCCCCTTCTCTTCCTGATTAACTCCTAGTCCAGACAGGAAGCCTTCCCTGACCAAATCCCACAGCCTAGTCAGGGTTAGACATCTCTGCTGTCGTTACTTGAATTTATGCTGGGGACTGTACTCTGTGACCCTGCCACAATGCCTGGTATACAGTAGGTATTTAATACATATCTCAGTAAATGAATGTATACATTTATGGTTATTACTCTCAAGATACATCCACAAATCATAAATTCCAAATAATAGAAAAAAATTCCTCTGATAATGGGTCTTTTTTATTGGGGAGAAAAAAATTACTATATAGAAAATTCCTATTATATTTCTTTTATGGTATTCTATCAATAGTGTATCATGTTCCTATATTACTAATCCATGTTCAGTTCATGGTCAACTAGCTTCTAAAGATCTTCCTGCTGTGCATAATATTCTATCATTCTCTAGAGCTTGTTTTTGCAATTTGCTGAGCTGTGATCATCCATATTGAATTTCCATTCTGCTTATTCTAAGCCATATTACAAGCTTGTCAAAACTATTTTAAATTTTCATGCTAGATGTGAACATTCTGTGTTTTCTCTGCCCATGATAGGATAAGGCAAGGATAATATATGTAAAATAAGAAGATCCAAAACAAAATGGGTAGAACACTCCTCAGGTTTTGAAATCCGCCTGTGGCAGCACTGTGTTCTGAGAAGCAGCAGTGGGGAGAGACCTGGAGAGAACAGAGACCTAGGTTCTGGTCAGGGGTTTAGCATTTACAAGCTGTAACTTTCAGTAAGTCACATAACCATTTTATACTTACCTTACATATATATTCTGTGTAATTGTTACTGCTATGGTGATGCATATAAAAAAAAAAAAGACCTGAAAGTTAGGAAAGATTAAGTGAGAGTATTGTTGTTACTCTTGAATCTTTAACAATCATACAGATGTGTAACCAATGGAAATATAGTCTGCTAATTCTCTACTCCTGTCTCTATATCCTCCTCCTCATGATCACCTCCATAAAATGTATTAATTGCATACCTGCTCTATGAAAATCACTAAATCAAGCTCTATAATAACCTATTAACAAACCAATCAAACAGCGAAAAAACCTCCCATGATATATTGCCTTACAAAACTTACAAAACAGTGACATAAGAAAAGATAAATTGAAATGAAGGTCTGCATGATAAGTGCCAAGTAAGTGTTCCTCAAAATACCTACTATCAGAGGTGGCTGGGAAAGCTTCAGGCAATGTTATTTGAACCTCACCTTTGACATTTTGATTGAAATCTAATTGGTGAAGAGAAGGAAAGGATGTTTCCATAGGGCAGGAGATGGTGTGTGCAAAAGTTCAGAGATAGAATTTGTATACCAATGTCCATAGCAGCATTATTCACACTGCCAAAATGTGGAAGTGACCACTGACAGATGAATAGATAAACAAAATGTGGCATGTGCATACATGGAATATTACTCATCCTTAAAAAGGAGGGAAACTATGACACATGCTACAGTATGAATGAAACTGGAAGACATTATGCCAAGGGAAATAAGCCTATCACAAAAAGACCAGTACACTATGTGTACTATGTCCACTATGTGAAGTACCTAGGACAGTCAGATTCATACAGACAGAAAGTAGAGTGGTGGTTGCCAGGGGCTGAAGAGAGAAGGGAATGGAGAGTTATTATTTAATGGGTACAGAGTTTTAGTTTTTCAAGATGAAAAGAGTTCTGGAAATAATTGTAGTAATGGTGGCACAACAGTGTAAATGTAATTAATTCCACTGAACTGTACACCTAAAAAAAATGGTTAAGAAGGTAAATTATGTAATATGTATTTCAACACAATTTTTAAAAATTTCACAATTAAAAAAGTGTAATTTAGAAAGAAAGAATAATAGATGAATTTGGCAACAGCATCTCATCTTCGACTGGGCCAAGAAGAGCGAACATTGATATTAGAACATACTGGCTATGCTGGGGCCAGACTGTCAGAATTAAGGGAGTGAGTGAATGGTAAGAAAATGGGAAAATACCATCACTTGCTTGAAAAGTTTGACTGTGAATCATATTTCACCTACTTTTATGATTAAGTTATTGGAAAGCTTTGGAAAGTATTTTTAGAGTTAAGCGATATTCTTACCAAACTAAGGTCTAGCTGATAGCCGCTCAAAAGCCAGTAGTCAGGAGGCAAGTGTTAGTAGAAAGAAAAGATTACTTTATTTAGAAGGCTGGCAACCAGGGTAGAGAATGGACTCACGTCCAAAAGCCAACTCCCCATTGCTGATCAGGGGCAAGAGCTTTTAAATGGGGAGTTTCAGGGATGTACAGACAAGAGGGGAGGCTACATCCCCCTCTGTCAGTTAGCTCTGACAGTCATCTTGAAATTAGTCATACAATGATCAGCGTCATTTTGATCATTTTAAGTATATTTAGCCTTTAGTTCGAGGGTCAATTTGTTCCCATTTCTTTGAGGCCAGTTCTCAGAATTGTGGAAGCTTATGTCATGGCTACAATCTGGTGATCATCTAGTTAACTTCTTTTACCTGATGGGGGTTCCAGTGTCTACAAAATGGTTCAAAGAATATGGCTTAGAATATTATCTATAGCCCTTAAGAAAGAACTAAATGTCCTTGACTTTTGTTAATGACTCAACTGTTGTTCTTTGGTCTTGTTTGACAGTTTTCCTTTGCTTCTGCATTTTCTCACTTCTCTGATTAAATTTAGTCTTTGGCTAAGTTTTCCTACAGACAAAAGGCAGGTGGATGACATGGTGGGAGGTGGGAGGGCGATCTGTCCCAGGAAGACCCCATAGGGTCCTGCTCTGTTTCAGTAGTTTTCAACCAGGATTGAAGCCCAGATTCTGGCTCTGTTTTTGTAAGAAACTTTGATCAAGAAACTTATGTCTCCTAGGTTTTTACTCCTCCCTCTGAAGGATTCCCTACTTCTTAACATGAAAATTGCACCCTAGATTTGAAGATTTGGTTTAACATTCTGAATGAATTAAAAATATGACTTCGTTCTGCTAAAAATTCAAAACCAGAGCACAACTAACCTGCACGTGAGACAACAACACAAGCTAATGCAGACTGATAACCTGTGCTAGTATCTCTGTAAGCACATTATCTGTGTTACATGATTGAACCATCCCACAGTCCTGCCAGATAAGGTTTATTATCAGTCCTTGTTTACAGATGATGGCGCTGAAGCAGGGAGGAGTTCTGAGAATTACTTGAGGACATATAGTTAGAACGTAGTAAAAATGCACAGACTGAGGCCAGAATCTCAGTGAGTCATCCATTAGATACAGAGTCATTCAGCATCTTCATTTACTTGCTATCTTGTTCTGAATAAAAGAATACCCAAATACCCAATGTCACTTATGCTTTTCGAAACCAACTTGACTTACTTCTTTTTTTTCTTTTTTTCTTTCAAGAATCCCTACTGAGATGGAATTCTCTAAATCCTTGCTCCTCGAAGTGTATTTTACAGATGCAGCATCCATATCACCTGGGAGCTTGTGAAACATGCAGGCACTTAGGCCCCATCCCAGACCTACTGAATCAGAATCTGAATTTTAACCAGATTTTCTTTGATTCATGTGCACACAGAAGTTTGAATAGTGTGCATCTAGATGATCTCTAATTGCTTCCAGCTCTACTCTTCCATGAACCAGTTTCCTGTCTGTTCTTTCAGCATACTTACTTGCCCAGCAGAATTTTCTCTGAGAAATGCATCCAGGATTACTTACTAGCCACCCACTATCTTGTCCACTTACTATCTTGTCAACCGAGGAGTTGTCATTCCTATTAAATAAACGTGGCCTCTCTTGATTTTTTGCAGCCCTCCAGTTCTGAACTTGACTAACTGTTGTCTCTTTTTCACCCATAGCAGGACAGCAGGTCTCTAATGGCCAAAAGCTCACCCATTTCCTGAGGTCCTGGCAGGTGTGTGTAGAGATTTCTTCTCTATCACTTATCTCGAGATATTTTGACACTTCCTCATACCTTTATTGCCTACTGACAAGAGTTAACTGCAAATCTCCTTCCAACTGGCCCTCTGCAAACTGCTGTCAGCAGGTTTACTGTATTCAAATAACTTGTGCCAATCAGACAGCAACATCTGCTCACTCACTCACTCACTCACTCAAACCTTCTCTAGAGGATCAGCTTTTGTTTCAGACCAATGGGAGGCAGTTAACTCTGTGCCATGGAGAGATGTTGTCTTGATGCTTTTCTGTTGGACTATAAGGCCCCATGTCATGGGGCTATGAGTCAGGAGCATCGTTGAGTGGAATCTGTGAGAGACAGTCTCCCTACCCACTTGCTTTTAAAGTGAATTTAAAAGATGTGACCATTTGATGACGGTTCATGTTACTCACAAGTTTCTAGGCTTCATTATGTTGTTTTATGAACCAGCTTAGCACATTTATTATATCCACATCAACTAGCATCATTATAATTAAGCGCCTGTCACAATTTCCATTACACACCGCTGTTTTAAGGGACCTAACACACAGCCATAAACTATACTTTTGACTGAAATTTGACATGCTTCACTCCATGCCTGATCACACTTTTCATTAAGAGCATAAAATTATATTATGTTTCCCAAATACTAGTTTACTCATAATACTTTTATGTTCAAGGGAACGAAGGGGAAACTTCTTCGTTTCCAAATGGTCATCAGTGTTTATTAAATTAAAAGTCTAGATGTATGCAGTACCATATGTAAAATAGATAGCTAGTGGGAATCTGCCCTATGACTCAGGGAATTCAAAGCAGGGCCCCAGGGGGAACAACCTAGAGAGGAAGGAAGTATGGGAGGTGGGGGTAGGTCCAAGAGGGAGGGGACATGCTTATACTTATGGCTGATGCATGTCGATACATGGCAGAAATCAATCCAATACTGTAAAGCAATTATCCTTCAGTTAAAAATAAATTAATTAAAAAAGCAAAACAAAAAACACATTAAAAAATCTAGATATGATAAACTGGAATACAAATTGTTATTGGGCGTAAGAAATTTCACAACATGATTGATTTATAAGCCTAATGCTATGTTTTCAAGCATTAGCAGTAATGATTATATTAAATGCAACAAATGATGTGTTTATATAATTGTATGTAAATAACCTTAAGAATTATATACTATTAACACATTTGAGGCAATTATGTCCAACGACCTACCAGTATATATGGCCTTTTCTCAGTTGTTGTGTGGGGAGGGGTAGAGAGGTGTCACATGAACATACCATTTTTGTGGTTGAATTTCTAAATGGGTAAATATAACACAGCCTGAATGTGAAAAAAAAGCCACCAAGATCCCCATTTATAAAGAGAAATACTCCTCAAGATAAAATACTTTGGCCAACTGAATAATAGCCTACCAGTGATGTCCGTGTACTAATCCCAGGAGCCTGTGAACATGTTACCTTATGTGGCAAAAGGGATTTTGCAGATGAGATTAAGTAGAGGGTCTCACAATGAGATTGTCCTGGACTAACTGATGGAACCAGTGTAACCAACAAGGGTCTGAACAAGAGCAAGGTGGGAAGGTGGGAGTCAGAGGAGAAGATGAGACTGAAGCAGAGGTCCTAGTGATGTGAGGTTATAAGATGAGGAATATGGACAGCTTCTGCAGGCTGGAAAAGTCATGCAAACGGCTTCTCCCTTAGAACTTCCAGAAAGAAAACTGTCCTGCTTGACCTTAAGGCTTCTGACTCTAGTATATGAGAATAAATTTGTATTGCTTTACACCCCTAATTTTGTGGAAACTTGTTATGGCAACAAGAAGAAACTAACACAAATACTTTAGGAAATTGAAGATCAGGTAAGAAGAACACAGATCAAGTTCATTATCTTTAAACTTTTAAAAGCTGCTAGTGTCTTTCAGAAACATAAAAGGAAATGCTTTAGGAAAGCTATTTATTAAAAATCTGTGAGCTATTCTTCCTTCTCAATGATCAGTGTTTCAGATGCCCTGTAATCGTTACTTGTAAACCGAATTCTAATTGCTCTGGTTCAGGAACAGGGTATTAAATACCTGGGATCTTCTTCCCAAAGTAGTGGATGATGGATGCTATTTGTGTATTGTGTTGCTGGGCTGTTCAGGCTGACTTATTGCTCAGTGCAGACTCCTTTATTGGTTAGGAGGATATTGGAAGCATTTTAAAAAGTCATCAGTAGAGAAGTTTACATTCATGTGAAACTGCGGTATTTAGTTCTCATCACCTTTTAAGTAAGCTACTTCCGAAAGTGCTTGTATAGCCAAGCCCAGTTTATCCAACTCTACCTTCCTAACAGGTGCATCTTAGACCTGAAGCCCTAATCCCTGTAACTATCTCCTTCAACCAAGAGGAAATAACCAGTCCTCTGCTCACCTGTGTGAGAGGACGAGCAACAGGAACGGACGCACCAGCTTCCAACAGGACACTGGTACGCAGGCCATCCTGGGAATTAGATCTTGTGCGTTTGCTGCCTTCAGGGAATAATGTTGACAGATAATGAATGAGGTGTCCAGCTACACAGATGACCAAATTATAAAATCAGTGAGTCTTCAAACTACCCTAACTTGGCTTAGGCCCCCACAACGGCTTTCCCAACTTTGTGTGTTGCATTAGCAGTAATACCAGATGTGCTGTGCTTAGTCACTCGGTCGTGTCCAACTCCTGCTACCCCATAGACTGTAGCCTGCCAGGTTCCTCTGTCCATGGGATTCTCCAGGCAAAAATACTGGAGTGGGTTGCCACTTCCTGCTCCAATAGGTAGCAGTAAATTGTAATGAATCCCTATACAGCCTGAAAGGGTGCCACCCAAGTGCAGAGGGAAGCTATTCTCACTAGCACTGAGGCCCCCATGAAGAGTGCCAGAACTGCTAGAGGGCTGAGATCATCATCCTGGTGTCCATCCCTGCAGCCTGACTCCTGAGTCACACACAGTGATGGAGGTCCAGACATCAGGATGTGTACACATACGTAACCATGAGAGAATGCCTCTCCCTGCACCGCTGAGAAACAAAAACAACCCCCAAAACATGACATGCTCAAAAAGGAGATCTGCCAATTTTATGGCTTTGCTGTGTGTTTTTAAGGTCTATAAGTGACAAAATGGGACTCAACAACTCTTTCAAACCATAATGGGGCCATTAGGTTATTTTTACCTGGCTTTGTACTAAATGGATCCCTACATAGCTGAAAAAGAGCTGAAAATTGACCTGAAAGCTTATGGGGGCCTGTATTTGAAAACCCTTGGCACCATTTGCACATTATGTACCAGCCCTTATCCCTTTTGGCCTTGAATAGGGTTATTTATATATGTGTCTAATCTCTACTCCTGGACTGGAAGCATCTAGGATCTGGATACAACAGGTACCTGGTCACTGCACAATAAGCATTTATTGGGAGAGAAAGAGATGGAGAGGGAGCTCAGAGAGCAGGTTGGCTCCTCCCATTTGCCTCATATATTCCCACAGTAGATACTAGATAAAACAGGAAATGCACTCGGCGTTTGGCTGCAGGGGCCAGCACTCCTGGCTCTTCTGTTTCTGGCTCCGTAGGTCAGGGGGATGTTGTTACAGCAGTGCCAGATGAAGCTGCAGGAGGAGGAGAAGCCTGGACAGGGCTGAGCTATGGTTCACGGGCCACCCTGACGACAGTGCGGTGGGCGCCCCTCCCCACGCATTCAGAAGCATCTCTCTAAGAGCTTTGCCACCACAGGGTGAAGCTGGCACAGACCAAAAGGCCAGTCTTGCCTGCTTCCATGCTTTTCTCACACCCTGCACAGCTTCCACTGTGAGTAGTTGTTTTTTAATGTAATTGATCTGAAAGCCCAAATTTCAAGCATGTTATATTTCGTGTGGTAACTGTAGGATTTCTGCTCTTTGTCTTTCAGGGGAACTGTCCCTACTCATTTCAGGGGGACTATCCCTACTCATAATGTCCCTTTTGTTTATACAGTAGAAATGACAAACAGATTCAAGGGACTAGATCTGATAGAGTGCCTAAAGAACCATGGACGGAGATTCTTGACATTGTAGAGGAGGCAGTGATCAAGACCATCCACAAGAAAAAGAAATGCAAAAAAGCGAAATGGTTGTCTGAGGAGGCCTTACAAACAGCTTTACAATAGAGAAAAGAAGAGAAGCTAAAGGCAAAGGAGAAAAGAAAATATATACCATCTGAATACAGAATTCCAAAGAACAGCAAGGAGCGATAAGAAAGCCTCCCTCAATGATCAATGCAAAATATAGGAAAACAATAGAATGGGAAAGACTAAAGATCTCTTCAAGAAAATTAGAGATACCAAGGGAACATTTCATGCAAAGATGGGCACAATAAAGGACAGAAATGTTATGGACCTAACAGAAGCAGAAGATATTAAGAAGAGGTGGCAAGAATACACAGAACTATATAAAAATGATCTTAATGGCCTAGATAACCACGATGGTGTGATCACTCACCTAGAGCCGGACATCCTGGAATGCAAAATCAAGTGGGCTTTAGGAAGCATCATTATGAACAAAGCTAGTGGAGGTGAGCTATTCCAATTGAGCTATTTCAAGTCCCTAAAGATGATGTTGTTAAAGTACTGCACTCAATATGCCAGCAAATTTGGAAATCTCAGCAGTGGCCACAGGACTGGAAAAGGTCAATTTTCATTCCAATCCCAAAGAAAGGCAATGCCAAAGAATGTTCAAACTACCACATAATGGCAGTCATCTCACATGCTAGCAAAATAATGCTCAAAATTCTCCAAGCCAGGCTTCAACAGTATGTGATCTGAGAACATCCAGATATTTAAGCTGGATTTAGAAAAGGGAGAGGAAACAGAGATCAAATTGCCAACATCCACTGGATCATCGAAAAAGCAAGAGAGTTCCAGAAAAACATCTGCTTTATTGACTACACCAAAGCCTTTGACTGTGTGGATCACAGTGAACTGGAAAATCCTTAAAAAGGTGAGAATACCAGACCACCTGACCTGCTTCCTGAGAAATCTGTATGCAGTTCAAGAAGCAACAGTTAGAACTGGACATGGAACAACAAACTGGTTCCAAATTGGGAAAGGAGTATGTCAAGGCTGTATATTGTCACCCTGCTTATTTAACTTATATGCAGAGTACATCATGTGAAATGCCAGGCTGGATGAAGCACAAGCTGGAATCAAGATTTCTGGGAGAAATATCAATAACCTCAGATACTCAGATGATACCACCCTTATGGCAGAAAGTGAAGAAGAACTAAAGAGCCTCTTGATGAAAGTGAAAGAGCAGAGTGGAAAAGTTGGCTCAAAACTCAACATTCAGAAAACTAAGATCATGGCATCTGGTCCCATCACTTCATGGCAAATAGATGGGGAGACAGTGGAAACAGTGTCAGACTTTATTTTTTTGGGCTCCAAAATCACTGCAGATGGTGATTTCAGCCATGAAATTAAAAGATGCTTGCTCCTTGGAAGAAAAGCTATGACCAACCTAGGCAGTATATTAAAAAGCAGAGACATTACTTTACCAACAAATGTCCATCTAGTCAAAGCTATGGTTTTTCCAGTAGTCATGTATGGATATTAGAGTTGGACTATAAAGAAAGCTGAGTGCTGAAGAATTGATGCTTTTGAACAGTGGTGTTGGAGAAGACTCTTGAGAGTCCCTTGGATTGCAGGGAGATCCAACCAGTCCATCTTGAAGGAAATCGGTCCTGAATATTCATTGGAAGGACTGATGCTGAAGCTGAAGCTCCAATACAGTGGCAACCTGATGGGAAGCACTGACTCATTGGAAAAGTCCTTGAGCTGGGAAAAATTGAGGGCAGGAGGCAAAGGGGACAACATAGGTTAAGGTGGTTGGGTGGCATCACCAACTCAATGGACATGAGTTTGAGCAAGCTCCGGGAGTTAGTGATGGACAGGGAAGCCTGGCATGCTGCATTCCATGGGGTCACAAAGAGTCAGACACAACTCAGCAACTCCCGTGAACTGACTGACTGTCCCTACACGGGAATTCCTGGGCTGTCTTTCATGTGCTGATAAATCAGACTGAGCTGAGACTACTTGGAATCAAGGTTCCCCTTGCTTGAGAATTTGATCCCCTCTGGACCAGGGCCATTCTCTTGGGCTGTCTCTGCCTCCCACTCTTTCCTGCTCACAGCTTCATCCTCTGAGGTGGTCAGGGTCCTAGACCAAGTTTCTGCCAACTCCAGGGAACTCTGTCATGGCCCTGGGTAACCTGAGGCTAGCGGCTGCTTTTACCAAGGAAGGTCAGAGATGGAGGTTGGCAAGAGCGCCCTTACCTCTATTACATCTTCTTCTTCTTTCAGTGGACTTCGTGACTGGTCTTGGGGTCCCACAGAGCCAGAGGTGGTGATCCCTACCCTTGTTTAGAGTGCCCCTCCCTACTCTAGTCTTTTATTACAGAAGGCAGAGTATTGAGGCAAAATTCAAATTTCACCTGAGGTGATAAGTTATGATGGTTGCCTGGCAAAGGTGAAACTGGTCCCATGCTCTTCCCTCTTCCTTTTGATTTCTGGTCATCCTGAATTTTTCAGATTCTCCTTTGGGAATTTTTTTCCAGAGTTACATGAGCTATTTGGGAGGAGATGGTCCCATTTGCATCCCTCACCTCTCCCAGAAGGCCCTGAGGCTAAATCTTGGCAGGGTTTTAGTCCACCAGGAAACTGCTCTCCTAGCTGCAACAAAAACAAAATGGCAGCAGGCCTGTTTCACTAAGTCCAGCATTTTGCCTTTTGGGGTTGGAAGGTGCTTCCTCTCGTTACGGCAGCCTCTAACTGTATTGTATCAGGCTCTGAGATATGGAGTGGCTGGCTGCTCTGAGCACTGAAGGACCGGCAGAAACTGTTGAAACACTTTCAGACAGATCGTAGTATTCTCTTAAGCCACCCAACCGTGGCCATCCATCCCTCTGAAACCGGAAGCCTGCCCCATAGCAGGTACTGAGGCTAGCAGTGGGACTCATTCACGGCTGGCACCATCTACACTATATCTCGTGGCAGGGCAGAGCCCTTCTGAAACAAGGTTTCTAACCACCGTACTTGGGGAGACTTGCTCCTGCCTGCTGCTAGGTGTTAGGACATCTGCAAGGTGGGCCAAGCTTCTGAGCACCTGACTAACCTGTCCCTTCCCATACCGTCTGTGCGCTGCTCCTGCAGAGGTATCAGGCCCTCCCCTGACCACCTTTTGCCTGCCCCTTCTGAGGCCAGCCATGCGCCCCTCTGTGTGACCTGTGCCAGCCAGCGTACCAGTACTTTTTTCCTCAGTTTGCTGAATGTTCTTCCTCTCCACCAAACCCCATGAGAGGGTGCACCTAGGGCTGAGGACACGGCCAAGCTCAAGTTTGAGGGCGCTGTCATTACAGACAAGGATGTTTGTTGGCTGTACCTGCCACCGGCCATTTCAGCTTTCTCAAGAAAACAATTTACTCTTGGAAATTCTCTAGCCAATGTAGAGGAATTAAGGATCATTTTCTAGGGACCCTTCTCCTTTCCTTGCTTTTTCTTTGGCATAGAACGAAAATCAACACACTCCACAAGCTCTGAAAGGCTACATTCATATTTTGCTCTCTCCTGAACATTCTGACAAGCACTTTTCTATGCCTGAGGAGAAATTTTAACAAACAAATCAATTAGCTCTAATCTCTGGAGCAATGGTTAATCCCTGGTGCAGAAGTGCATGATCCAGGATTCAAATAACCCTAGAGAAACCCTAAAACATGTAGCCCAAACAACCCTGCACCTCCCAGTGGGGGCTTCCAGTGTAGTCTCTTGGTGACTGAATCCCAGATTTCACTAGATCTTTAGCCCACTTCAGTTCAGTTCAGTTCAATTCAGTCGCTCGGTCGTGTCCGACTCTTTGCGACCCCACAAACAGCAGTAGGCCAGGCCTCCCTGTCCATCACCAACTCCCGGAGTCCACCCAAACCCATGTCCATTGAGTCGGTGATGCCATCCAGCCATATCATCCTCTGTCGTCCCCTTCTGGAGCTTGCTCAAACTCAAGTCGATTGAGTTGGTGATGCCATCCAACCATCTCATCCTCTGTCTTTCCTTTCTCCTCCTGCCTTTAATCTTTCATCACCAGCGTCTTTTCCAATGAGTCAGTTCTTCCCATCAGGTGACCAAAGTATTGGAGTTTCAGCTTCAGCATCAGTCCTTCCCATGAATATTCAAGACTGATTTCCTTTAGGATGGACTGGTTGGATCTCCTTGCAGTCCAAGGGACTCTCAAGTGTCTTCTCCAACACCACAGTTCAAAAGCATCAATTCTTCTGTGCTCAACTTTCTTTATAGTCCAACTCTCACATCCATACATGACTACTGGAAAAACCATAGCCTTGACTAGATGGACCTTTGTTGGCAAAGTAATGTCTCTGCTTTTTAATATGTCTAGTTTGGTCATAACTTTCCTTCCAAGGAGTAAGCGTCTTTTAAATTCATGGCTCAACCACCATCTGCAGTGATTTTGGAGCCCAGAAAAATAAAGTCAGCCACTGTTTCCACTGTTTCCCCATCTATTTCCCATGAAGTGATGGGACCAGATGCCATGATCTTAGCCCACTTAGGATGCTTTAAAGCTTTGATCCTTCCCACCATCTGAGTTTCCTCTTCCTCTCTGCAATTTTTTTTGAACATTCCAGAGAGAATTTTGCATTTGTGACCCCACTGCCATCTCTAATCAGCACCCTACCCCCCAACCAACTCAATCCATCCTGCTGAAGCCACAACCTGGCCACAGATGGGACATAGTTCATTCCTGTCACTCCTGCTGCTGTCAGAATTCCACCAGGATCCCTCTCTACTTTGTGAATTCACGACAGTGCTCTGCCACCATCGCTGTTACTGTTATTACTTTGATCCCAAGTGCAGAGAGCTGAAGGCAGCCTTGGCTCTATTGGAGGGACTTGCTGTTTCCTTTGTGTGCTATGCTTTGCTCTGAGGTGCTCATGGCAGCGAGTCCAGTACCTTGAAATGTTAAGAAGCCTGATGGGCTTCTATTTACCTATAATCTGCAATAGTAACAATTCCAGAGTAATAGCAATGATAATCACTAACATTCACTTATCATTCACCATTCTGAGCACTTTACATGCATTTACTCATTTCATCTTCACAAAGACTCTGTGAGGTAGCTTCCATTACTACCACCCCATGTTACAGATGAGAAAACCGAGGCACAAACCAGTGAAGAATTGCTGGAAGTAGGCAAGGAGGAAAGGTGGGCTTGGAACATGACTGTGGAACTTGCATCCTTAACGGCCATGCCATTCTGATTCACATGTGCATGTGCCAGCTGGTTGAAGCCTAGAAAGTCTCAGTGAAAAGCAGTACGTTCCCCTCCAGAACCATACTCTCCTTGGAGGAATATAAAGGGAAGCCGGGTCACAGCATCCATGCCTGCCTCTACTTTCCCATGTCTGTTTTTTTAAATGCCTCAGAGTCCTCCTTTGCAATTTGATTCAGGTTTCTCCTTCCCACCCTCCACACTACTCCAGGTAGTGCCTGTATTCTGGAACCACAAAGGCACAACTTGAGGACTTTTCAGAGAAGCCCCTGTTCTCTTGGTAAATTAGTGGATATGTATGGGTGAGGAAAGATAATGTTTGCCTCCCCACTCAGATGTATCTGAATCCCTACCCCAGCCAACCAGGACCTCCTTCATAAAAATATGGATTATTTCATTACTATTTCCTAAAAGCAGACTGCAAATCTTTAAAGTCAAATTTGTGCTAAGGCTTTATCAGGGTGATTGTTTTTCTTGTTCTGTGAGATATTATTGAGGAAGGAAGTTAAAAAAATTAAGAGCAATCCAGACCATTTAGAAACTGACCAAAGCAACCCATATTTCCCACTTTTGCACTATTCTCATCAAACGTGATGACAAGATCGAGTAACTCTAAAGGACTTGGCATCACCATGATCCTGTGCAGCTGGTTGCACAGAACTGGTCTAAAAATGAAATGATTCTTCTATTGTTTGCTTTTTACTCACGTCAGATAGAGAATACAAGAACAAATGACCTTCTTCTCAGCTTGCAAGAGATTTCACTCACGTGCAGCTCCCTGTGCAGCCTCTTCCCGCCTCCACAGCCATCCCCATCGCTGTCTCCATTTGCTTTTTCCCTTATACTATTTTGCATTCAAGCACATTAAATGCAACCCATGTTATACAAGCCATTATTTATTCTCACATCAAAACACTGTAGGTCACCCACTACACGCTAAAGAGAGAAAATCCATCAACAAATAGGCCCTGTCCATTCAGTTTAATTGACATTTCCATTGTCTTTAACTAGGGTCTCTGCATAACACTGTATACCAGGAAGGATGTGGCAAGAGCACCCATTGGCTGCTGCCTGACTTCACTTCTATAATTGAGCGCCAGGTGACCAATGCCGAGGGGTTTTCTGGGCGTGTTTCTCTCCTTTGTCAATGTTAATGCAATGCCAAGTGATAAAGATGCCCTTTGGCATTCAACACTCTTAGCCTTTAATAATAAACACTTTCTGCATCTCAAATTGCTGCTATACATGAACAGGTTTTAGTCAACCCCTGAAGTGAACATGTACCTTCTCATTACAGGGCAGTGGTGGTGAGAAAGCAATTCACTAAGCCATAGGGTTGGCAATCACCCATATTTTCTGCTATGAGTAAATAACTTCAATTGATTTAATCATAAAAGAATAACAGGAAAACTACATTGATTTCCAAATCCCTAATGTGAACATCAGACTTTATTGACCAGGCTGCATGCAAGAGGTTGTAGCCATTTGTATGAACTCAAGAAACATCAATACTTGATCATTACTCCAACAACAAAAAAATGACAATTTGGGCCTATTTCAAAATGGATTGAAGTAATATTATGCAGGGTGATTGGGCAATCTAGGGTGATATAAGTGATAATACGCTGCAGTGCTCATTAGGTTAAAAAGAACAAAATCCATAAATTCTGGTGAATAGTTCTCCTATTAATTGTAACAGGTCATTCACCTTCTATAGTTACAGTAATAACACACTAGACCTCTATTTCTATTAAAGCAACCAAATGGTGTTGTCGAAAATTCATTTGTTGTTCATGTAAATTTAGCAGCTCAGAAGAGCCGTACATATAGGAAATCTCTGTGTAAATGGAGAAAAAGTGTTTGTTTTCCTGATATTGACTGATCATTTGGGTTTTAGAAGCAAAGCTCAAAATGTTTAAGAGGAACATTTAAGTATAAAAATGTGCAAAAAGAAATAAGCATGTTCTTTATTTTAATGCAGGAGAAAAAATATTGGACTGAGTAGTTAAGTGGGTGAACATGTTCATATAAGAAGGGAGAGGCTGGGACAAGAGCCCTCAGCCAGGACTATCCCAGGAAAAGTGGGAGCCAGGCTCATTGAGGAGTGAAGGAGGCTGACCTCTGGCACTAAATTGTTTTGGAATTGTGAATACATCACCTTCTAGTTGGGGGTCTCTTCTTCACCTGGAAAATGAGATAAGCTGTAATTTTGAAGTCTTCTCCCATTCATAGAAATCTTACCCTGAACTAGGTGATTGGAGAGTGATTTTAAAGTCTTCATTCTTTTACTCATTGTATATTACTATGAATGCCTCTTGACTATTGATGATCTCAGTACAAATGATTTCTACTTTACTAAGCTATACTGAGGCAAATGATGATTATTTTAATGAAATAAAATAATCTTGTCTCTTGCAGAAAATATAACTGATGGACCCTCTCCCACTGAAAAGACCCAAAGCCCTTGATAATGTTTAAATATGAAAAGTGTTGGTGATCACCATTCTGAGAACTTAACCACATGATGAGCATCTTAAGGGACTCAGTGGTCATAAGTTGACAGGATTTGCACTCTGTGGGTGTCCAGTAAAAAACCAGGTCTACCGGGATGTGGAAGTCATAAAAGAAAGATATCAGCCCTCAAGTACTATACATTGTTGTTAGGGAGATAAAATTAACACACAAAAGAATTACTGAATCATATGTGAGAGTACTTAATAGACTCCAAAATTTACTTTGAAGAATATGCTATAGAATCTAGAAAAAGCTAGTCAATGAGAATTGGATTATTCAGCAAAGCAATGGTAGCAAAACTGAAACCTTATGAATTGCTCTGTGTCTCTAAACATGAGAAGCTTATAACTGTGGCACAGAAGACAAATTTAGGTGTAGGTAGGCACTAAGCACTTGGAAATGCTGAATCATTTTATGAGAAAGTTATTCCCCTTTCAGTTCCTTTAGTTATACTAGTAAGACTTTCTATCACATTTTATACACATTTTACATCACCCTAGCTATCACATTTTAATTTTCCTTTGTAGAGAAAAAGAAAATAGACCTTCGGAACAGAAACTCATCCACCTATGAGTTAATAATATGATTGTGTCCCCAGTGTATTAATTTTAAGATTATTTTGTATTTCTAATTCCATTCAGTGATAAATGGTTTTCTTTCTATAGTTGTGAGATATATAAAAATATATATTTGTATATACATATATATTATGTATATACAATTTTTTTAAAGCAGAACAGTTAACAATGTGTGAAATAAGAAGTGATACAAGCAGCATCCATGGAGGAGGACATGGCAACCAACTGCAGTCTTCTTGCGTGGAGAATCCCAGTTGACAGAAGAGCCTGTTGGGCTCCAGCCCCTGGGGCTGCAAGGAGACATACTGAAGCAATTGCACAGGCATGCACAAGCAGTGTCCAGATGTGATCCTGAAGGTGGTATGTGAGTGGAATTTTGGAATATACTGTTGAAGGAGAAAGAGCACTGGCCCTCAAGGTAATAACAACCTGATTTTTTTTTTTTCTTTTATTCATTGATATGAATCAGCCATAGATTTACACTTATTCCCCATCCCGATCCCCCCACCCACCTCCCTCTCCACCCAATTCCTCTGGGTCTTCCCAGTGCACCAGGCCCGAGCACTTTTCTCATGCATCCCACCTGGGCTGGTGATCTGTTTCACCATAGATAGTATACATGCTGTTCTTTTGAAACATCCCACCCTCACCTTCTCCCACAGAGTTCAAAAGTCTGTTCTGTATTTCTGTGTCTCTTTTTCTGTTTTGCATATAGGGTTATCGTTACCATCTTTCTAAATTCCATATATATGTAACAACCTGATTTTAAATCCTCCTTCTGGGGTTTATTAGTGGAGACCTTGAGTAACCCCTTACTCTCGCTGAACCTCAGTTTCCTCGTCTATAAAGTGAGGGGTTAAATGAGATAAACTCCAAGGTCACCTTCAGCTTGCACTTGTGATTAAAGGGCTATTGAAGGCTTCTCAGCAGACAGTGACAAGGTGAAAGTGGCATTTAAAGAAGATTAGCCTGGCAGTGGCATGAACGTGAGTTTGGAGAGGAGAAAGCTTGGGGTCAGGGAGGGCAGATAGGTAGCTGCTTCTGTGATCCAGGAATGAGCTGATAAGGGCTGTGGCTCAGATGAAGGCTGCATATGTGAGGGGTGAAGACGCATGAAGAAAGACATTTCAAAGAAAGATTTTATGGGATTTGGAAACTAAATAGTGAATAGAATCATGATTTGAGGATTTTGAACCTTGAAAAAAGAAACCTTTTGATAGGGTATATACGTTGAAAAGAAGAGCTTGTTTAGTTCTGAAAATCTTGAATTTAAGCTGATCGCAATATACCAATACTGAAATGCTCTTGGGATAGATGAAAATATAGGACTGCACTTATGAAAAGATTGATGAAGAACTACAGAGTCTTCTACAATGAAATGATGACCACATAAATTGCTAGAGAGATGAAAAACAAGAAAAACAGAAAAGCCTCAAATTGAATTTTGGACTATGATGTGTATTGTTAAGTGGGCAGGAGAAGCGGGAAAGACCTAGAAAAGAAATAAATATAGAATATTTAGAGTGTGAGGAAAAAAAAAAACAGAATCGTGTGGGGTTCTGCAAGCCCAAAGATGAGCACGTTTTCAAAAGATGGATAGTACTGACAGAAAATTGTCAAGGAGGAGCTCTGAAGCAAAGACAAAGGCCTGGCTGATGTGATTAGTGCCCTTTGCAGAGAAAGCATGAGTGGTAGCAGCTGACTGAGATTAAGAGTAAGAGCCTGGTGGGAGGGAAAAGTGAAGGCAAGAATATGGAAGTTTAGCTGGAAGTGGAAAGAGAAAAGTAAGACACTGGCAAGAGAAACACTACAGGTTCAAGGAAAGTTGATAATATATATGACAGATTTATGAGTAGACTATAACTTTGATAGCAGAGAGGGATTGAAAACTTTCGGGAAAAGAAGACAAAAGTTTCTGGAAGATAGAGATAAATTATGGACCTCATATTGTCAGGTCTAAATTATGAACATGGTCATCCTTGAGTCACCAAAAGTGAAAGTGTTAGTTAATTAAAAAAAAAAAAAAGAGGCCTCATGTATGTTTCCCCTTCCCCAGCACATCTTCACCAGGTTCAGGTGCAAAAGTCACTAAAAAAAGACTAGTCAGTGTTTCTAGGATAGACTCCAGTGTAGGTTCACTCATCCAAGCACTCCTGATATCAGCTGGCCACTGGTGTAGGGCTGGCCATGCCTTTTTCCTGTATCACGTCAGGGTCAAGCTGGCTTTCTTCTTCTGATGCCTCAAGTGTGAAGTCTGGGCACTCATATCAGCAAGTTAGAAATTCTCTTACCACCCAGTATTTTACAAACTGGCTTTTGGCACACAACTTTTAAATACAGGAGAACTTTAAGATCTCACAACTCAGAGAAGAAGTCCATCTGTCCCATATTTATTACTAGTCATTACTAGTCTGAGGCCCAGCTCTTTCAACCCTAGGAGTTACCCTGGCCTTGAATCCCCTAGACTTTGCCCTTCTGTTGGGGACCTGAGATCCAAAATGCCTTTCACTTGCCACTTGTAACCCGTCAAGACCCAGTGCTCTTAGTGGTCTCTGATCTACTGAAAAAGATAGAAGAGATGTTATCTAACTGAAAAATGAGTTTAAAAATGAAAGTGCTTTCTAAAAGGATTTGTATCTTAAAAGAGAGAACACTTTTGAGTGGACCTAAATCCACTTTTAAGCTATCTGAGGGAGTAAGATAAGATGTACTGCACAACTTGCCAGGAGCCGTTTTAGGGAAAGTCAGGGATCTTTCTTGATCCTCTAAATTGTGTGGGGGTCTAATATCACTAAGGAGCAAGGCTGGGTCCACCTCATTCATTCATTCATTTATTCAGAAAACGTTTGGTCAGCTTATGTCACGTGCTAGACACAGAGTGCCATCCAAGTGGTGATGGACAAGCAGGCCCAGCAGGGACGTTGTCCTCAGGGTCTTGGCGAGCCTGTTAACGAAGGCAGACACCTAATGAGGGTGTTGTACGACACGGCCGCAGAGCTCCAGCACTGCGGCTCCCCAGCGGAGCTGTAGCCCATTGTGCTGCCCTTGTGGTCCCCTGTCTTCCTTTCCTCCACCCTAAGGTCCTCCCTCACTCCAGGCCCTGCTTCCCCCAGTTCTGAATTCTGCCAGGTGATAGAGTCTTCCTGACCCCATAGCTGGGGTCTCTGAGCAGCCTGGTTTCCACATATTAGTGGATTTAGCAGCTGGGCACCATGGGTCCACTCCTGGCTCCAAATGGCTTTGACTTCCTCACCTGCAGACTGTTATCGTGCTGCTCCTGCTTCCAGGAATGGCATTTGCTTACGCCTTTGCCATAGCCCTTATGCTGTTTTGCCCTCCTGTTTAATTGGTTCCATTTCTACATCTGTCATCAACCTACAAGGTCAGGGGTCATGTCTTTTTAATCTGTGTATCCCCTATAGTGTGTTTGTGTTTTTGGTGCTCAATAAATGGTGATTTAAATGTGTTAAGAGCTCTCCCTCCAGTCTGTTTATAGAAATCCTGTGTACCCTTTGAGGATCTAGTTAAACACTGCCTCTGCCAGGCCGCCTTCTCTGATTGCCTCAGCCTCATACTTCCTGCTGAGAGTATCTATAGCCTTGGATTTAAACCACTCTTCCTACCAGTCTCACATGGGGCTTTGTTCTCTAAGTACTGTACATACATGCTCAGTCTCTGCCAGACTGTAATTTTTCAGAGGGCATAGGAAATTTCTTCTGAGTCATTCCACCTTGCCATGGTATTGCCTGTAGTTGGATTTCAATAAGGATGTACTGAGTCAGTGTGCTTGAACAGATAAATGAAGAGAACAGAATCTTAAAAGCATAACTGATTCCACCCAAATACTCCTTTCATTTATGGTTAGATCTCAGAGTTTGATACAAGTTTAACATGGGCATTTGTATATCTCTGAGGTGCCTTTTAAAAATAATGATTGTCATTACTTTGATTTTCCAAGTAAGTAAGGACCACAAGCAGCCACTGAAGAAAATATATTTTTAAAAAATCTATTTTATTGAAGTATAGTTGGTTTACAATGTTAATTTCTGATGTATGGAAACGTGATTCAAGTATACATATGTATACATGCACATATATATTAATATATACATTATTTTCCATATTATTTTCCATTTATGGTTTATTGCAGAGTATTGAATATAGTTCTCTGTGCTATATATATAAATAGGACCTTGTTGTTTAATCCATCCTATGTATTCTAGTTTGCATCTGCTAAGCCCAAACTCCCAATCCATCCCGCCATTATCTGTTCTCTATGTCTGTTTCTGTTTTGTAGATTAGTTCATTTGTATCATATTTTAGATTCTACAGATAAGCAATATCATATGATACTTGTTTTTTTCTGATTTACTTCACTTAGGATGATAATCTCTAGGTCCATCTATGTTACTGCAAATGGCATTATTTCATTCTTTTCTATGGCTGAAAAATATTCCATGAAGAAAAATCTTTGTGATAAGAGAGAAAGTTCATTGTGATGTCCAGATTATTATATATTCTCTAAAATATTGGCCCTTTAAGAGTTGGGAAGTTAAGAGTCTTTTCCTTTACTGAGTTTAAAGCAAGTAGCTGGACTGTTTCCCCTTATACCTTCTTTTCTCTCTTCTCTTACTTGTTATTTTTAGTGCTATTACTATATCCAGTAGCCTTCTTCCTTCTTCTCTTCTCAGTTCAGCTTATTAGTCAATAGTTATGTATTAGTCACCTATTATATGGCTGTGAATCTGCTCTAGACTTGAAGAGCTGACAACTCATCTGGTTGAACTAAGGTTTAAAGCATGAGGCACACCCATGGAGTGAGGAGCCATTGATAGTAAAACAACCACACTTCAGTGCATGGATTTTGCAGACTCTGTTTTGGATTCAGAGTGAGCAAGTAGATGTCTGACTCTTCCTTGTGCTCCAGAACAGCTGGCTGAAGAATTGAGCAGAGAATGAGCTTGGTACCACTGAACTGATAGCCTCTAGAAGGGAATTGATAGCCAGAGCAAGGAAAGAATTTGCTTCAGTCTGCAATGAAATTAAACTGCAATTCAGCATCCTAACTTCTTTTCTCTTGATTTTGCCATTAAAGCTTATTGTCTTCTTATAGTAAATTACTAATGAGGTTACTAAAATCATGGAGGAAAGCAAGATAAGAAAACTACAAAACCATACTCTGCTAGGACTAATGATACAATATTGCCAAGAAATTAGCAAAGTCATTTTTCATTCCTTTATAGCAAGGGAAAACAAAAGGAGTGACTAGCTACATAATCTTTCTGGTGAAAATTTTCATATAGATGATGTACAGAATAGGCAATGTAATACCTTCAGTAGTGATGGAATAGTGATTTCTCTTTTCTAAAATATAACAATAACTCACACATCAGTGTATAGGGCAGTAAAAAACTACATTGTTCATCTCTACCCTAGAATCATGAATGATTTCGCTTTCTATCTCTAAAAGCCCACAGACTTTTAACTATTGAAAATGGACGTATCTTGCCATTGATTTGAGCAGGCTTTTTGACTACAGGAATAATGATCTGTGGGATTTTTAATTACCTAGACTCCCAGTAAGAGTCCTTGAAAACTTAAAAAAAAAAAAGAAGAAGAATATGACCCAGTGTATTAAAGGTACTTAACAAAATGGGATGTGCTCTGGGGAAATTTAGGTTTTATAGCAAAGAAGCTGTCACAGATGCTAAGAATCGAATCCCTTGTGCTTCAGAGAAGGCTGGACGGAGAAACTTTCAAAGAAGGTAGATGAATACTTCTCAGAGGAATTTTTATACGAGTAAATAGTCTTCAGCCATCTTTGTGATTACAATTTTATTATCTACATATGCCTTGGGCATGTTGCAAATCATAAACTCACACTCCAAGTGACACCAGCTACAAGCATATACTGGCTGACTTTTCAGCTCGTATCCATTTGTGTGTTAAAGAGCTGATACCATGGGCTCTTTTTTCCTCACACCTATAAGCCAAAGTCATTGTCCTGTCAAGCATATAATGATTTTAGTATTTTTGGAGTGCCAGCTATAGGATTTTTCCATTGCATTATGGAGCAGCAGCCCTATCCATAATGTGGGGAGCAGGAGAAAGAAAGGAAGTTGAGTTGAGAAAGATAAAGGAAAGAAAAGAAGAAATTTTCTATTTGAAATACGGGACCTGAGCTGCTCTCAGTGAAGAGCTTCTTAGGCTGTCCTAAGTGAGCTATGTGATTTGTCTGCAATGCTTTCAGCGCCCCAAGGCTCATCAAAATGGCAAATATTTTTAAATGAGCCTCTTGCCCTCAAGTTTCTGAGAGCTGAGCCCTGCAGGAAACTGATATGATGTACACCTACCTTCAAACTCCACTTGCAGTGTTTGCCTAAGCCCACTTTTGTCTGGTTTCTAATCCATTGGGTATTAATGTTAATCTGATATTTCTGAAGTGCTTAACGGTGTTTGTCTCTGAAAGGCACTGTGGAAAAGCGGACTGATGGATTGTCTGTGGATTTGACAGGAATTCAAATTTTGAAAAACAAACCTACTTATCTGAAAGTGCCAAATAACCATCATATGTTTCCTGAAAATAAGAGCAATACATAAAGAATCTTATGAGATGGTGTCACTAATTTCCATGTTTGCCGCACCATTTTAGCACTCCCATAAACCTGTAGTAGCTTTAACAGAAATGTGGCCAGATGAGGCATATTTTATTCCTCCACATGCAAGCCTAATGAATAGAAACTTCAAAACATTCTTAAACAGTCCCTGCCTTCAAATTTAGGGGAACATTTTAACAAGACATACAGTTCACCCTCTGTCTTTAACATGGGGGCAGATAACCTGGCATCTGGTTATGATTTACAGGATCAGGACAAAGTATAATCAGACAAAGTATAATTCTTAGGAAGAAGTTTTCTGCCCAAACTATAGCCCAACCATTGGATCTTAAAAAAGAGTTGGTCAAATCTGCATAACTCCATATTTTACCAAATGTGATGATTTTACTCCCAGCAGCTCTTTATTTGTTTCCCACACAGTGAACTTCTGGACGGCGGTTCCTACTCTGACTGAGTCTTTGGTAAAACTGTCTTAGGATTCCTCCATGAGGGCCACTTTATAGTTGAGGCTTTGAAGCTCTTCTCAGAAATGAAACTGGTATATTGGGCCCAAAGATGTCCCATATTGAGATAAGTAAGGCGGAAGCATAGATGTTAAAGTATACAGAGGAAAATAGTTTATCCCTGTGCTTAGTCACTCAGTCATGTCCAACTCTCTGCAACCCCATGGACTGCTGCCCGCCAGGTTCCTCTGTCCATGGGATTCTCCAGACAGGAATACTGGAGTGGGTCGTCATTCCCTCCTCCAGGGGATCTCCCCAACCCAGGGATCAAACCCAGGCCTTCCACATTGCGGTCGGATTCTTTACCATCTGAACCACCAGGCTGCCTTTTTAAAACTAGTGTTTTTAACATGAAAGCAATATACCACCTAAAAAAAAAAAAATAGAACATTCAAACAAGCAAAAGGAAGAAATGTAAACATAGTCACATTTAAGCTTTCATGTCTATCCTTTGAGATTTATACTTATGGATAAAAACTTACTATATATAATATATATTGATTGTAATGAAATATGCTTGAATTTAATTAGCAGTATATATCTAGATAGTGGTATTAGTTACATAAGAATATGAATATATTTAATGCTACTGAACTGTACAGTTAAAAATGGTTAAAATAATTTAATGTTTATTTTACCACAATAAAAAATACATATTTTTTAAATGGGATTCTAAAAAAATGTTCTACTCTGTTACATTTTTTACACCAATGTGAGACAACAATCTCTCCTGGTTAATACAATTCAAGAGCAGCATCTTAGTGTCTATACTATAGAATATTCCACTTTGTGGAGATGTGCTTTCGATTATTTAAATCAGTGATTCTCACCCTGACTGCACATTATTATCACTTGGAAAGCTTAAGGAAAAAACATGACCAAGCCTTACCTTATGAGGTTCTGATTCATCCAGTCTGGGGAGGCATGTGGGTATGTGTGCTAAGTCACCTCAGTCGTGTCCAACTCTGTGTGACCCTATGGGCCATAGCCTGCCAGACTCTTCTGTCCATGGGATTCTCCAGGCAAGAATACTGGAGTGGGTTGCCATGTCCTTCTCTAGGGGATCATCCTAACCCGGGGATTGAACACATACTTCTTATATCTCCTACATTTGGAGGAGGGTCCTTTACCACTAGCCCACCTCGGAAGCCGAAAACGTGGGTAACGGTAGTGTTTTAAAGGCGAAAGCTTCCCAGGTTATTCTAATATTCAGTCAGTGATGATTGCTGATTTAAATGATCTCTTTTCTTAGACAGTTAAGTCACTTCCTATTTTTTTAATAATTATATAAAACCAAAAAGATTAAGTTCAAAAAGATTTTGTAATACACATCCATAATTATGTATCTAATTGCTGAGATATAAGAGCATATATTTTATCATCCCCATCTCAGGACCTCTGAGAGTGATTGCGATGCTGTTATTCACTATACATACCAGGATAATAGGTGTGTATGCCAGGCCTATTTGGCAAATCTTGTCATTTATGGTTGCACTATTCAAAACATATACAAACCTTTAAGACATTTGGTAGTTATTATCAAAATGCCATCTCAAAATACTGTATTAATTATATCAAGAGTTTTTGAAAGAATTTGTTTCCTGAAACCCACAAAGGCATTAAAAAGCATTCGTTCATTCACTTGAATAAATACTTGTTTAACTATTGCTATATGCAAGCTTATGCTAGACATGGGGTTAGCTGTTAGGAGCAGTATCCATTCATAAATCTATCAGGAACAATAGATATTCTACAAATGCATGAAACTACAAATATTATCATTTTATTTAAACTTAATAAATTTATTAGTCAAACAGGTACCTTGTTTTAATTTGTATTTATTTGCTCACTAGTGAAATCGAGCATGTTGTTTATGACTATTTGTACTTCTTCTTTCGTAAATTGTTTATTATATCTTTGCGGGTTTTGCTATAGTACATGGTTTCAAGTACTTTCCATTTTTATTTTCTTTTAATTGAAGGACAGTTGCTTCACAATGTTGTGTTGGTTTCTACTGGACAACATGAATCAGCCATAAATGTGTGTGTGTGTGTGTAATCCCCCCTCTCTTGAGCCCCTCTCCCCCCCAGCCCCCATCCAACCCCTCGAGGTCGTGACGGAGCCAGGGCTGGGCTCCCTGCGTTATACGGCAGCTCCCTACCATCTATTACACCCACGGTCGTGTGTATATGTCAGTACTGCTCTCTCAGTTTGTCCCACCCTCTTCTTCCTCCACTGAGTCCACAAGTCTGTTCTCTATGTCTGCGTCTCTGTTCCTAACATGCAAATATGTTCATCAGTACCATTTTTCTAGATTCCACATATATGTGTTAATATATGATATTTGATTTTCTCTTTCTGACTTACTTCACTCTATAACACCAGCTTATTTTTTTTTTATGTCAAACTTTTGTATATGGTGGGTTTTGAAAGAAGATTAAAAGTTTTGTGTAGTCATACCATCTATAGATTGTTTAATAATTTCTGACTTTGATATTAATACCATAGTTTGTCTATAATTTATAAATAACACATCTGGTGTAGAATGAAATAAGAGTCTCATATTAATGATTCCAATTAAACAATTACTCAATCACGTTTGTTTTAAAAAATTATTTCCCCCATAAGAAGGAAGGAGGAGAGACAATATAAGCGTAGGGGACTAAGAGGTACAAACTACTATGTTTAAAATAAGCTACAAGGATATGTTGTACAACACAGGGAATATAACCAATATTTTATAATAACTATAAATGGAGCATTACCTTTAAAAATTGTGAATCACCACATTATACACCTGTAACTTTTATAATATCATACATCAACTATACTTCAATTAAAAAAACATTTTCCCTGCTAATTTTAATTGTTATCTTCAGCACACAATAAGATCCCATATATACTTGCAGATGTTTCAAGGATTTCTATTATATTCCTTGATCTATCTGTTGGTTCTCACATCTCACCATTTTAATTATTTGGTGTTGGACTATGTTTTAGTATCTGATTATGCAAGTACTCTCTGGAGAAGAAAATGGCAACCCCCTCCAGTATTCTTGCCTGGAAAATCCCATGGATGGAGGAGCCGGGCAGGCTATAGTCCATGGGGTTGCAAAGAGTCAGACACGACTGAGCGACTTCACTTTACCATGCAAGTACTTACTCCTGCCATACTGTTTTTCTTTAATATTTTATTGTTTATTCTCCTGTTCAATTCTTCCAGATAAATTTTATAGGATTCCCCTCCAGAAGTCATTGATCTGATGGGAATATACAGAGAGAGAGAATCAACAATTTTATAGGATTGGTGTCGATCCAGGAACTTGGTATGTCTCTCTACTCATTCAGATATTCTTATATGTCCTATATTTTTCTGATTTATTTCAGGGTTTTTAAAATTACAGATTTTGCATATGTCTTATTAGATATGCATTTCTAAGTGTTTCATTGCTTTGCTCTGTATGTATGTGTGCATGTGCAGAGGGGATTTTTTTAATCCATTTATGTTTTCTAAATGGTTATTTCAACCTAGTGGTTTCCCCAGTTCTAGCTAATAGCATGCTACCATGTTACATCAGATAATAACATACACTGATGACGTGCATAAATATATCCCTCTAATTTGAGTTACTTTTCCCTACTTTAAATATATTACATAGCAATAGTCTGGCTTACTCTGGGCCCAGCCTATGATTATTTGCACTTTCATTCACCAAATGTCATTAAGACTCTTCAAGGGCTGCACGCTGAGTTGGGTGTGAGGATGTGACGGTAACAAGGATAAGAGTTCTGAACAAGAATACACAGGTCTAATTTAGCTCAAGTCCTCATCAGGCAAGGCTGCCCTGAGAAAAATGATATTTAGGCTGAAACTTGAAGGGTGCTCAGGATTTGACTAGACAAAGAAGTGGAAGACAGAATTTGTAGCTTAGGGAGCAGCATGGAAGCGCCAGTCCAAAGAGTGGGCAAGAGAGGGGTCCTAAATAGGGTTTACATCAGGGAGGGCTGATGCTGCAGAGAACTTGGACACATTGAGGCTTCTGTACTTTATCTTAGGAGCAGTGGAAAGCAATGAAGAGCTTAAAACGGGAAGTGACTTCAATATATCTGCATTTTAGAAAGATAACTGGATGCCATGTAGAGATGAAATTCAAGGAAGACAAGAGAATTTTCAGGGAAAATAACAAGCAGAGTTTTGGAGTAGTCCAGCTCTACCAGAACATGATAGGGTTAACCAAGGGGTGACTGTAGGTGGAAACAAAGTGATGGATTAAGAAGGGATATACAAGCTACAAAAGCAGGATTTGGACATTGATTTGATGTGGACTGTGAGGAGAGGGAGCAGTCAGGAATGACCTCTAGGATTCTAGGCTTGAGCCATGTGTTTCTCACAGGTGCCATCTATGAGCTAGAAACACAGGAGGGCAGATTTGGGGCATGAGGGGAGATGCTAAGTTCCCTGTTTGGGGGTTTGGAGGTTGACGTGCCTGTGAAACACCTAAGTGGAGATATCAAGTAGGTTGTTAATACATGAGGAGGAATTCATAGGAGGAGTTTGAGCAGAGACTATAAATTTAAAAGTCACCAACATGTAGATGGTGGTTGAAATTATACAAGTGAGGACTTCCCTGATGGGCTCAGTGGTAAAGAATCCGCCTACCAATGCAGGAAACATGGGTTCTATCCCTGGTCTGCTGAGATCCCACATGCCGCAGAGCAACTGAGCCCACGCACCAACTCTTGAGCGTGTGCTCTAGAACCCAGGAACCGCAACAAGAGAAGTCACCGCAGGGAGAAGTCCACGCTCTGCAACTCCAGAGCAGCCCCTGCTCGCCACAACTAGAGAAAAGCCCATGCAGCAGTGAAGACCCAGCACAGCCAAAAATAAATAAATAATAAAAAATATACCCAAGTGAATAAAATTGCCTTAAAGTGAGTGAAAATAAGCATTAAAGGGACTAGGTCCTAAGGAATTTCAATATGTAACAGTCAGGCTCAAGTTAGGTTAAAAGGGGAAGAAGCTGACCTAGGGAAGATTAAATATTTAATGACATTTGAGAATAGAAAGAGGAAAGGCGGTAAAGGCTTATAGGACTAATTTGGTGATCTTTACCCACTGTTAAAACCTTGAGCATTTGAATTCGTTTCTAATGTATTCTCTTGGAAACAGCTCTTTCCTTGCAATGCTGGGTTGTTGTTTTTTTACCCTTCCTTTCAATACACTGCTCTAATTCCCACTCACAGAACACAGTTCTAGCCCAATATGGTTATAGACTTGCTTGCTAGTATCAGATGGTTAAGCTCCCCTCTGAGCCTGAGTTAACTGCTCAGAAACCCTGGGACCAAGCAAGGGCCCTTTGTCACTGGAAACTGCCCTCCATCTTCCAGAATCCTCTCCTCCTAAGGGAGGGTGAGAATGGATGTGCTTCATCAGATTCACCATCCTAGGCAAAATTTAGGAACATGCCCGGATCAGCCACCTGGAGCCAAGCAGGCTCTTCATTTTAAATTAGCAAGGTGCATCCCTAAATTTCAAAGATTAATGTCATTACCTAGGGAGTCTTGTTCAGCACAACCAGTTAGATAGGTACAAAATGGTGCTTCTTTGGGGTAGTTTGCAAAAGCATTAGTAGGAAGTAAATGGTGTTAAAGTCAAACCAGTAGTAAAAGGATGCATAGCACGCTCTGAGATATGGCCAGCTTCCCTGTGTCAGGGGCCTCCCTGTGACTGATGAACACGGACGGACAAGGAGACTTGACGGATACAGTGACAGCTCATGAACCGTTCACTGTGGTGACTGCAGTTCCTTGATATCATCTGATCATTCATTTACTCAACAAGTAGTGAGTGGCCACGGTGTTCCAGGCAATGTTCCGGGCATAAGGGTGCAGCAGCAGGAAAATGAAGGCCAAGTTTACACTCCAGTGGCAGGGAGATGAGAACCCAGGAACACACTGTGCCATGCTGTGCTGTCGTTTAGTCAGGTCCAGCTCTGCAATCCTGTGGGCTGAAGCCCCACAGGCTCCTGTCTGTGGGATTCTCCAGGCAAGGATACTGGAGTGGGTTGCCATGCCCTCCTCCAGAGGACCTTCCCAACCCAGGGATCCAACCTGACTCTCTTACATATCCTGCATTGGCAGGCGGGTTCTTTACCACTAGCGCCACCTAGGAAGCCTAAGGGACACATTCAGTTCAGTTCAGTTCAGTCGCTCAGTCGTGTCCGACCCTTTGCGATTCCATGAATCGTAGGCCTCTCTGTCCATCACAACTCCCAGAGTTTACTCAAACTCATGCCCATCGAGTCAGTGATGCCATCCAGCCATCTCATCCTCTGTCGTCCCCTTCTCCTCCTGCCCCCAATCCCTCCCAGCATCAGGGTCTTTTCCAATGAGTCAACTCTTCACATGAGGTGGCCAAAGCATTGGAGTTTCAGCTTCAACATCAGTCCTTCCAGTGAACACCCAGGACTTATCCTTCAGGATGGACTGGTTGGATCTCCTTGCAGTCCAAGGGACTCTCAAGAGTCTTCACCAACACCACAGTTCAAACGCATCAATTTTTCGGCACTCAGCTTTCTTCACAGTCCAACTCTCACATCCATATATGACCACTGGAAAAACCATAGCCTTGACGAGATGGACCTTTGTTGACAAAGTAATGTCTCTGCTTTTTAATATGCTATCTAGGTTGGTCATAACTTTCATTCCAAGGAGTAAGTGTCTTTTAATTTCATGGCTGCAATCACCATCTGCAGTGATTTTGGAGCACAAAAAAATAAAGTCTGACACTGTTTCCACTGTTTCTCCATCTATTTCCTATGAGGTGATGGGACCAGATGCCATGATCTTAGTTTTCTGAATGTTAAGCTTTAAGCCAACTTTTTTACTCTCCTCTTTCACTTTCATCAAGAGGCTTTTTAGTTCCTCTTCACTTTCTGCCATAAGGATGGTGTCATCTGCATATCTGAGGTTATTGATATTTCTCCTGGGAATCTTGATTCCAGCTTGTGCTTCTTCTATCCCAGCATTTCTCATGATGTACTCTGCATATAAGTTAAATAAGCAGGGTGACAATATACAGCCTTGACGTACTCCTTTTCCTCTTTGGAACCAGTCTGTTGTTCCATGTCCAGTTCTAACTGTTGCTTCCTGACCTGCATACAGGTTTCTCAAGAGGCAGATCAGGTGGTCTGGTATTCTCATCTCTTTCAGAATTTTCCACAGTTTATTGTGATCCACACAGTCGAAGGCAAGAATAAAATATCCATCACTTAACTATATTTTATTCTTGCCTTCAACTATGTGGATCACAATAAACTGTGAAAAATTCTTAAGGAGATGGGATATGTCAGAGAAGGCAATGGCACCCCACTCCAGTATTCTTGCCTGAAAAATCCCATGGACAGAGGAGCCTGGTAGGCTGCAGTCCACGGGGTCGCTAAGAGTCAGACATGACTGAGTGACTTCACTTTCACTTTTCACTTTCATGCATTGGAGAAGGAAATGGCAACCCACTCCAGTGTTCTTGCCTGGAGAATCCCAGGGTTGGCAGAGCCTGGTGGGCTGCTGTCTATGGGGTCGTACAGATTGGACATGACTGAAGCGACTTAGCAGCAAGGGATATGTCAGTTTGGGTGAACAAGCATCACAAATGTGGTGAGATAATTTACTTGGTTAAGTAAGTTGATAAAGGTATTCGCATGGAGAGAGGAGCCTGATGGGCTATAGTCCATGGGGTTGCAAAATAGTTGGATGTGACTTAGTGACTAAACAACAAAAATTTACCAAGTTAAGATGCTATTTTAGTGGCAGAGTTCTATCATAGAGTGTGTCTTAGTCCGTTTGGGCAGCTATAACAAAAGTACTGTAGAGTGAGTGGCTTATAAACAACAGAAATGTATTTCTCACAGTTCTGGAGGCTGGAAGTCCAAAATCAGGATGACGCATGGTTTGGTGAGAGCCCTCTTCCTGGTTCTAGATGGCACATCTTCTTGCTGCAACCTCACAGGCAGAAGGATAAGGGAGCTCTTTGGGGTCTCTTTTATAAGGGCACTAATTCCACTCATGAGAGTTCCACCCTCAGGACCTAATCACCCCCAGAAGCTTCACCTCCAGTCACATTAGGGTTAGGATTTCAATATATGAATTTGGGGGCAGAGACAGACACAAATATATAGTCTACAGCAGAGTAGATCTGAATTTCAGTCTGGCTACTTGCTAGATGTGATCTCGGACAAATTGTTTTAGATCTTTGAGCTTGTTCTAGCTGTTCAGTTCTCTGAGCTTTAGCTGCTTCATGTGGAAAGTAGAGCCAGGGAACCTACGCCATGATCCAGTAGATCTCATCAAGAGTCTAGCACAGGCTACTAAACTATCTCCCTCTCAGTCCTTCCCCGTGTGAAAGGCTTAGCCTGTCCTAAGCTTAGAGCTAGTCGAGAGCCTGTGACTTCTCACTCACAGGACATCATCATTTTTAAAATAACAATCCCAGGCACATGACAACTTCTTTCAATTGAAAAAAAATTGGGACATTGTAGATATATTTTGAAATATGAGAGAAAAAACTTCTGCTTAAGTAAAAAGCTAATAGCGGAGTCCCCAACATGACAAGAAAATAGCAGTTGGTTCCAACTGTTACAGAGATGTCACCAAACACAGCCTCATTGGAATAGACCCTTTTCATTGCATTTCCAGTGTTGGTAATAATTGTCTTGATTATTTCATATACTCTTGTTCAATCTACTGCTATTTGTTAATTAAGATATAGATTCAATTTTCTGTAAGAGAAACTGAAAATGCAGGGACAAACAATGCAGAAGTTGACTTCTCCTTTGTGAAGCTATCTCAGAATTGGTATTCCAGGATTGGGATGGCAGTTCCTCAGTTTCAGACCTAGGCTTCATGCACACTGCCTGTCACCCTTGTATTATTGCCCCATCTTCACAGCACAGAGATGACTGATCACCATCACATGGGCATTCCAGTTAGCAGGAAAGGGACAAGGGGATGGCAAACTGGAGATAGCACAGATCACCTCCCTTCACACTCCATTGGCCAGAACTTAGTCACAGGGTCAAAATAACCTGCAATTGCTATTTTAGCACATCAGGAAAGACAGATTATGAGGACCACTCAGTCTCAGCCTTAATTTACAAAGGTGCAACCCATTTAAGGGTATAACCTATGCCCTAACACATACCAGTGTGTGACTTAAAGTATAAGAAACATATTTTAAAGAAATACAATTGATATTTTTTTTACATACAAATATATTTACTTTTAAGCTAGTTACTTTTGGAAGTTACTCTTTGAAAACTGTTGTTCCAAATATTTCTTGCCACTGCCTTTTAGAAACAGTTCTTATACCACATGAGAAATATCTGACTTACTGGTTTGTAGTAAACAGCTCAGTTTTTCTCCAAAATCAAAATTATTTTCAAAATATAGAAAATTCACCATCGAGGAGTTTTTAAAAATGTTGGATAGCTCTAAAAGCAATTCCCAAAACCGTCATAGAAAAGACATTTTGTGTGAATCAAAAAGTTCTAGTATACTTGCTCAAACAATGAATGACTTTTACCTTATGTCCCACTTCATACAGTTTTTAGGGTAGTGTTAACTGGCCATTTGTGAGAATGGACGTGCAGAGCAGGACTCACCTATAACATGCAATGACTGCCATATACCAGGGGGAGCTTTGTCCCTGGGCTTTTTCTCGTGACTTCCTTCAAGGTATCCTATAAACTACTGATACACATTTTTGCAAACAGTTTGAACTCTTTTGTCTTTGAATCTTTGATTGTTCAAAATCACCTTCTCTGTGAACCGGTCAGTAACTTCCCTGTTAGAGCCAGCTACTCTTCCTCCTGTGTCCCTGTCACATTCTATGTACAACAGACTTTTAGTGCTTGATAAACCATCCACTAATTGTCCATTTACCTGTAATCCCTACATGGTGCACATGGGTGTGTGCATGCATGTTTGCGTACACACCCATGTATCCCTACGAGGGAGGGACTTCTTAGGCCTCCTTCTGACTGCCTTGTTCATCCTTGCATGCCCCCTAGTGCCTTCCACACAGTGGCACTCCGCAGGGTTGGAGCAATGAATGGGCAAACAAATGTAATCTATTCTTAGAAAATAACTTGCTTTCTGTCTCTGGCTCTCTGGCTCTCAGCTTCTCATCTTTATTTATAGTTTCCTCATAAAACCTGGGGAGTGGCACAAGTGTTCTCTGAAATCTTTTGATTCTAGGCAATATTGGGCCAAGACTGTGATTTTGACGGAGGTACTGGCAAATTCTAGGGATAAAGTCTGCTCAAAGAAGGTGGAGGAAATGCTGGGACTTTCAAAGACACACCTTTGTTAAGAACCCATCTTTCAAACAGACTGGTCTAGATTTGTCTCATATGGTAAATGCTGTCTCTACACACAGGCACTTCCGTTTCATTGGCAATGAGTTAGGTGAAGAAAAGAAAGCTTTAACCTTTCTGTGTCTGGAAGCACAGTGAAGAAGGTTTTCCTGATTTCCAAGAAACTAAATTATCTACTGCAATGCCTACTAAGATTGTTGAGAATGATTAAAGTTAGCACTGCAGAGCCCTTGAAACTGTTAAACCAAAATAGAAATAATAAAAGGAAAGCTTTAACTCTTAATTTTTGGTTTACAATCTGGATAACAGAGAATGTTATCACAAACACATATGTAAAATAAGAAAACAAAAGAAAAGCTATCACCAAATAACATCATTTAATGCAATTAAAATTTCCTCAGTGTGCCATTTCCCAAAAAGAGTGTCCTGGAATACTTCCGTGGTAAGAAAATTATTTATGTATTCAAGTTGGAAGAGTTAAAAAAAAATCCCAAGTGATATATGTTCTTAGAAAAACAGAACTAACTTAACAAGGACTTGCCAAACACCAAAATAATTTTTTTTCTATAGAGAAAAAAATGTTTAAAATATCCCAGCAACTGTAAAAGCCTGTGGACCATTACCTGCACTGTGACAATAACCGAAGTTTTCTCACTGAAGCTGCCTCATGATTGTTCATCACAGTCTTTGACCTGGAGAGGAAAATTGGGGACTGGGCAAGGGGCAGGAGAAAAGTCAACCTCAAAGGAAGCAAGAGGAGAAATACTGGAATGGCCTTTATTTCTTTTTCATTTCTCTTCAGTTGGTGAATATCAATGAAGTGCTTCCATCTCAATCAGGAGTACCGATTTGATGCCCCAGGCCTGAGCAACTGCTTCTTTTGAGCACAAGATCAAGGAGTTCATTCGTTGTTTACTCATTCAAGATTCTTCCCTACTAAACACCACCTTAGCAATAGTAAAAAAAAAAAAAAAAAAAAAGACATCATGTGGCAGCAGGGAACTCCAAGGTTTTACCTGTCTTTAATTTATGCAGCATTTTCAAATGGTGCCATCCCGGCAGGTGTGACCGCACTTTTGCGGAGCCTCGGTGCTATTTTACCTGCTTGAGTCTGTCAGAAGGCCATTTGTATGCGCCCGGCTAATGTGCTAGAAATAAAAGCCCCAAACTGTCAAGTAAACTCTGCACCTGTACGAAGCAGTTAAATTGTTCCATCTGCTATTATCCGGGGAGATCAAAGGCCATCCCCAGGAGGGGTGCCCAAGGACCAAAGCAAAGGCTAGAGCGCCTTGTCTTGGAGTTTAAAAAGAAGAGGACAACGAAGAGGAGAGTGGTGAGGGGGGTGAAAACCGGAGGAGAAAAAGATCCCTGAGGCTCGGGCCGGGCTGGACTACCTGAAGGAGCTTTTGTCTGATCCAGGCGCGCTGGGAGCACATTCTTTCACATTAAGAACCGCAGGGGAAGACATTCATTCACTCCCCTTTTTTTGGTGACGTAGCTGGGGCATTCATGTGTTTTTAACCTTGAATAATTTTTGTCTCTAAGCTCCAAACAAGTTTTATCCTGTCCACAGGTCAGTTTTGTTACAGAGGCCAATTAGCAGTGCTACCTTCGCCTGCGGCAAAAAGCCAAGTAATGGCGGGGCGAGCCCTCCGGAGAGGTGATGAATAACTCCGGAGAGCTGTAATTTGAAAGGGGGGCCTTTGAAGCATTTACCTTACATGGGACGCTATTGTCACTGCAGGGTGTTTGATCTTAAAATAATTTACTTAATGATCTCACCATGGGAGCAATTGGCAGAGCAAGATTAGGCTGTAAGGCCTAATGGACATGGGAAAAGTTAAAATTGCTCGGAGAAAGGTATGTACAGCTCTGAGATCTATCCGTGTTGTGTGTTCATTACTTGGGGGCTTGGGGGAGTGGGGGGAGGTGGGGGGCGGGGAGCCTGACCGCGATCAGCTTTGCATAGCTCATCAGAGAAAATCTTCCGATGCCCGCCTCTCATGGCATGAGGCTGAGCATTTTTTCTCTTGCCTGAATTTCAGTGTTCCTGGGAATTAATGATCTGATTTTTACAGTCAATGATTTTTTCCCCCCACTTTCTTTTCTGCAAGCAAGGAGTCACTGTATAAGGAAGGCACAGGGGAGGAGGGTGGCATCCCTCCTGCAGGCTTCTGAGTTGGCAAACAGGACCTCAGTAGACACAGGGCAATTATTCGGGCAGTTGTTATCTGAGGCCCAAATATGGCTTTGTCCTCTAGAAAGGAAATTTTTCTTATGTGAGCCCTGATTCAACATATTTATAACTCACCCTTGCTTGTGTTTTCTTACATATACATCAATTACTTATATGGCAATTGGAAGAACTATCATAGTGTTGGGTTCAACCTGTTTGACATCAAGAGAGCATTTTGGGGTTTAAATTTCTTCTTAATTTTGCTCCTTCAACCATTCAGTTTGCTTCCAGCCAGGCCCCTTGGGACTCCCCTGGTGGCTCAGACAGTAAAGCGTCTGCCTACAATGCAGGAGACCCAGGTTCGATCCCTGTGTTGGGAAGATCTCCTGGGGAAGGAAATGGCAACCCACTCCAGTATTCTTGCCTGGAGAATCCCATGGATGGTGGAACCTGGTAGGCTACAGTTCCTGGGGTCCCAAAGAGTTGGACACGACTGAGCGACTTCACTTTCACTTTAAGCCCTTTGTTAAAAGGTATCCTATTTTCTCAGTTATGGACTTGGAAAAGACACCTTAAATGAACATCTAACCCAAAAAAAAAAGCAATCTAAGAACTGCTATTGCTGTTTTTTGTATTTGATGCTAAGCCTAAGGAAGTGTGATGCAATAGAACATGAATAAATAACAAATGAATTCATTTCCTCTCTAGTGCAGATTGTAGCTAAGCAATATCATAGAGGCCTGTCCATGCAGTCCAATGTCTTGATATGTATTCTTCCTTTGGGAAGCAGTACCCAGAGAATGTATCTACAAACATCCTCTGGAAAGTTTGACTTCATGTTATTTGTGCAAAATAACAAGCTCAACTTTGAGCTCAAAGTAGGTGAGTCTGATTTCCCAAGTTTTGCCTGTGTCTGGTAGGACAGTGCAGTAAAATATTTTTAGTTCATGCAAATCAAATAATTATGAACACAAGTACCAGCTTTATGCCAGCAAATGCCAGTTGCATGTGCCAATTTAGGATAGCAAAAATGTTCCCCACAAGTCTGAAACTTTTCTGAAATTTAGCTTTTGGAGTCCATTTCTGGTGAATCTATTGAGATATGCCTGAGAATCTTCATCTACCAAAATAGACTTCTTTTGAGCTTGTCTTTTTATCACTAATTTGTATTGAAAATTAGCAACTTATTAATTTGCTTCAATAATTTCTTCTCTGATGCATGGAAATAACTATCTGAGGCTGAACTAAAGGTTATTTAAAGATTATTTATGCTTTGCTCATAGATTCTCCTTGTTAAATTACTTGGTAAGTGGGCCTGGCCCTCATCCTCAAACCTGGCCTGGAAATGCAAAGAATGGCAGCAGATAAGGACATGCACCTGTGTGTCTTACCCGTTTTCAGTCAGCTAGAAGGAGATGCCAGGCCCACACAGGTAACGTAGGGATTTCAGTGACATAATGCAGTGAAGCACATTGGGAAGATGCAGCAGACAGAAGATGCCCAGCAGAAGTTCTTTCCCACCCTGTGCTCTGGCAGCAGCTTTAAATACCCCTGGTCAGAGTTAAGCTGGCGTCACCTTCCTCCTCCCCATGTAGCATTTCCCTCCTTTTCCACTCACAGTCCAGTAGAGGTTACAAGTGAAGCTGTTTTCTCTGGGTAAGTCAAGCTGAGATTGTCTGTGAACATCTGTGAACTATTCAGGGAGAAATTAGATTGGTCATCTCTAGGCCATGTCAAAGCTGCAAGTACTAACGTAGGTTTTCAGCCTCTGGTGCTGGGTACTCAGTGAGATTTTTCTCTCTTTCATCTTTCCTTCTTCTCTGTTTCCATTTTTCCCAATGCTACCATTAAATTTTTTTTTCAATCTTAAAGTAATTCTAGTTGCATTTGTTGTCTTAAGAGGTGAATGTAACTTGAAACCAAGAGAAGAGACAAACTAACATGGATTAGAAAAGGATAAGGAAAGATAACTAGAAAAGAAAGGAAGTTATGCCTATTTTAACATGTAAGTTACCATTTGAGTAATAGCATGACTATACCTTCATTAAGTCCCTCTCTGGTTTTTCTTTCTTCCATGTTCATCTCTCCCTCCCTCTCTGATCTCTCTCTCCATCTCCCTTCATCTGCATGTCTCCATTTCTCTTTCTTCTCTTCTCTTTCCTCCTGGCCATAATACTTTCCTATTATATGAAAATATTCTTATTTCATAGCATGTGAGATGTTATATGAAAATATATTCTGGAATATTATATGAAAATATTCTTCTCTCCCCATCCCTCTGCCCTCTTCTGAGTTTCTGAGTACGTATCTCCATCTCTTGTCTCCTACTGTGCATTTTTCTTCTATATCTGCTGGCTCGCTCTCTCTTTCTGAAAACCCAAGATATAAATTACAAGGTCAAAGTTGAGTATGTGAATATTAGAAAAATTTTTCGTTATCATTTTCTGTAATGATTTGCTTTTCCAAGTAAAAGCTGTGAATTCACAAGCTCACTCTTAGAACCTTCCAATCACCAGTGACCTGGATGTCAAGAAGCACTTGACCTTCACAGACAGCAGATGCTGAGCCATCTCCTGAGCCCACACAAGGAGGCAACTGCCTTGCCAGTCCCAGCATTCATGCTACAGGACGAGTCATAAGAGAGGGGTGAAAAAGAACAAAGTCAAGGTCAAGCCACTCACCTACCTCTCCCCGCCAGCTCCCTCCCACCTTGCACTGATTACTGTCCTGTGTTTCAAAGGTATTCCCGCTGGCCTAGAACCATCATCTCATCCAGAAGACACATAAATTCCACCCAGGTAGTTCTAAAATCACCCAGCTGATCATGCAATTTATATACAGTATCAAGTATTCATTTCATAGCTGCTATTTCTGTCTCACTGACCTATGGGTCCTTGACATGTGCTTCGCTAGGTCCCGCCAGTGAGGTAAAAGTAAATTTTTAGTACTCGCAGAGAAAGCAATGAAGTTCATCTGTCACAGATTGCCAGGCCCCATCAGACATGAAGATACCGTAAAGTAGGCATCAGGCAGTTTTCAAATATCCATCACTATCAGGGGAAAGAGCCGGCTGTGGTGGCCAGGGGCCCAGACTAAGTCCCGTTGCTCACTATGTTCTGTGACTTGGCATTAGGCTCCCTGAGAGCACATTGACTCCAGTGGGGTGCCCGAAGAGGGTATCTGGGTGTATCTCTATAGGATTTTTATTTTACTTTTCTCATTTTTATCTGTGGGCACCAACTGTACTGGCCCATGCCAGAAGTCTCTTTCTCTTATTCTAAGACGAGCTGCAGGAGAGGAGACGAGCTGGGGCAAGGGAGACAGCTGTCTCTGTCAGGACTCTGCTTTATGATCACTGCAGACTGTGCCTCTTCCAAGCTGTGCCCCTTCCTTCACCCCCATGTCCCCTGGATATTCCCATAGATTCTTGTTTCCTAACCCCCTACTGTCTGTTCTTTGCTTCATCACTCCTGCTTAATTCCCCCACTGTTCTCTCTGAATCAAGATCATGTGACTTTCTGTTTGGGAACTTGAAAGATGCATACTGACCACTGGCCCAATTTCAGCTTTAAGACAATAAGTGTATTATTGTTAAAATACACTAACCAGTAGTTTCAGGAATTTCTTCCCCCCAAATGGAAGAGTAGTTTCTGGAGTAGCCAGTTTGCCTAGAAATTCAGGACAAGGGTGCTCAGAGACTGGGAGAGCCAGATGTGGAGAATTTGACCACAGATTTGAAAGGATGAAAATAAGATCTATTGTGATGTGGGTTGTGTGTGTGTGTTTTTAATGTTAGAAAGTAAAAGCCCCAGTTCTTATGGATTGTTGGAAATTTGATTTGTTTAGCAATTTTTTTTTTCCTTAAGTAAAATGACTTCTCAGGACAACTTCAGAATTTTCAAATTCTGAAGATCTTACCCTGACTATTGCAATCACAATCCCTACAAATGAATGAATTTACATCTTTCCTTCAGCTGTCATTTCTCTCATACTTCCCAAGGACAGATATTAGTGTTTAGAGTTAAAACGGAAAAACAAAACCTCAAAATCTCTAACTTGTCTCTAGTAGATGTTTTCGGTAGATATTTTTTAAGTCAAAGCGTCGAGCGTGGACTACTCACAAGACTTTCTGAAAAATATTGACTTGTGCTATTAGCTCATATGATTTCTGATAAGTCAGCTATGGGTGACATAAGGAAAAGAGAACTGATATTCATTTGCCCTTAGCGCATCACCTGTGATGACCTACAGCAACTTGCTGCATAGCCAAGGAAACTGGGACCTGGGAGGATCAAGTGGAAGATCTGGGATTTGAAAGCCAGTTCCTCTTTGTGGGCAGCTGGTGGTTCTAATGCTTCCGTCCTTCCCGGTATAAAGCGTTCTTAGCGCTGGTAATGCTAGTGCCTTGTCCTGGTGGACCCTCTGGTGCACCCTCCAGACACTTGTTCTCCCAGCTCCCATGTCTACAGTCCCAGTTTTGACTCTAGCTTAAGAGAAAGACCTCTGTCAAGAGTAGGCTCCCTCCCTGTGGGGAGCCTGCATCCAGAGTCTGATTGATTCCTGGGAGTACAGTGTATAAAGAGATAGCTTTTTTTATGATGGCAAGGGGTGTGGTTCTCTTTCCCTGTCTCCTGTTCCTCTAGGGCAGGAGAGAGAGGTAAGGGAGGGAGTAGGTGCCAGGGCGGATAAAGGCAGGGCGAGGGGTTGAGAGAAGAGAAAGCAGCTGAAAGGGGAAGAGCCAAGTTTAAATGAGGTGACCTCCAAACATTGTTAGGGTTGCCAGTGCTCATAAAGGTCAAGGGCTTAGGATCAGGGTTCAACTCCTCCGTAGCACACCAGCCTTGATCTCCCCGGATACCTGGCCCTCTCTCATCCCTTCCTGACTTGGGCCCTACTGAAGGGCCATCTCAGTTCCAGAGCTACAGTGGGACTGACCGAGGCCTTTCTCTCATCTGTGTCAAAGTTCAGTTCCTTCCTCTTCGAGATCTTATTTTCTTCTCATCCCCAAAGGTATTGATCCTGAGAAATGACAATAAACTTCCTGCTTGTAAACTTCCATACAAAATCTGTTTCCCAGAACCTGACCTGTTGTACTAGTAAAAAAATAAAATAAAAACAAAGTTCTGTGAAGCAATTACCCTTCAATTTAAAAATTACTTAATTAAAGAAATAAAACAACAACAACAAAACCCATGTCATCATTTTCAAATGCTGCTGTGTGCTGTCCCTATGATGTTCATGACACAGTGAGACTCAGAAGAGTGAAGAAACTTTCTCAGGGTTGCACATCAAAGTGCTGGAACTGAGACAGAATAAATTCTCAATTTCTGGTCCAGATGCATGTGTGAGCATCATAAGGGTGTTCATACTGAACTAGCCCTAAAAATGTTTCTCCTGAGACTGTGATTCTTCATGATTTCACCCTCCACCATTCATTTCTATTTCCTTAGTTGTTTACCTTATCTCCTTCCCAAACTTGCTTTTTCCTAGTCCTACCAACTCCCTTCTGCAAGGCTTTCTTTACAACAGCAGTGAGGGAGGAGGTACAGGGGCTCCATAGGGCATTAATACTTTGGCGCTAGAGACCTCTCAGGGACTGGAATGAAAACTGATCTTTTCCAGTCCTGTGGCCACTGCTGAGTTTTCCAGATTTGCTGGCATATTGAGCGCAGCACTTTCACAGCATTATCTTTCAGGATTTGAAATAGCTCAACTGGAATTCCATCACCTCCACTAGCTTTGTTCGTAGTGATACTTCCTAAGGCCCACTTGACTTCATATTCCAGGATGTCTGGCTCTAGGTAAGTGATCACACCATCGTGATTATCTGGATCATGAAGATCTTTTTTTGTACAGTTCTTCTGTGTATTCTTGCCACCTCTTCTTAATATCTTCTGCTTCTGTTAGGTCCATACCATTTATGTCCTTTATTGAGCCCATCTTTGCATGAAATGTTCCCTTGGTATCTCTAATTTTTTTGAAAAGATCTCTAGTCTTTCCGATTCTATTGTTTTCCTCTATTTCTTTGCACTGATCACTGAGGAAGGCTTTCTTATCTCTCCTTACTATTCTTTGGAACTCTGCATTCAGATGGGTATATCTTTCCTTTTCTCTTTTGCTTTTTGCTTCTCTTCTTTTCACAGCTATTTGTAAGGCCTCCTCAGACAGCCATTTTGCTTTTTTCATTTCTTTTTCTTGGGGATGGTCTTGTTCTCTGTCTCCTGTACAATGTCATGAACCTCCATCCATAGTTCATCAGGCACTCTATCAGATCTAGTCCCTTAAATCTATTTCTCACTTCCACTGTATAATCGTAAGGGGTTTGATTTAGGTCATACCTAATTGCTCCCAGCAATCAAGACTGCTGGGAGAAATATCAGTAATCTCAGATATGCAGATGACACCACCCTTATGGCAGAAAGTGAAGAAGAACCAAAGAGCCTCTTGATGAAAGTGAAAGAGGAGAGTGAAAAAGTTGGCTTAAAGCTCAACATTCAGAAAACTAAGATCATGGCATCTGGTCCCATCACTTCATGGCAAATAGATGGAGAAACAGTGGAAACAGTGGCAGATTATTTTTGGGGGCTCCCAAATCACTGCAGATGGTGGCTGCAGCCATGAAGTTAAAACACACTTACTCCTTGGAAGAAAAGTTATGATCAACCTAGACAGCACATTAAAAAGCAGAGACATTACTTTGCCAACAAAGGTCTGTCTAGTCAAGGCTATGGTTTTTCCAGTAGTCATGTATGGATGTGAGAGTTGGACTATAAAGAAAGCTGAACACTGAAGAATTGATGCTTTTGAACTGTGGTGTTGGAAAAGACTCTTGAGAGTCCCTTGAACTGCAAGGAGATCCAACCAGTCCATCCTAAAGAAAATCAGTCCTGAATGTTGATTGGAAGGACTGATGTTGAAGCTGAAACTCCAATACTCTGGCCACCTGATAGGAAGAGCTGACTCATTTGAAAAGACCCTGATGCTGGGAAAGATTGAAGGCGGGAGGAGAAGGGGACGACAGAGGATGAGATGGTTGGATGACATCACTGACTCAACGGACATGAGTTTGAGTAAACTCTGGGAGTTGGTGATGGACAGGGAGACCTGGCGTGCTGCAGTCCATGGGGTCGCAAAGAGTTGGACGCGACTGAGCGACTGAACTAAACTGAACTGAGAGACCTCTTTGCCCAGAAGAAAGTGGTGACAGGGGGAATGCATGTAGTGCCCTGGCAATGCATTACTGACCCTCTGTTCTAGGTAACTGGTTCTTCTAATGCTTTACATTCCTGACTTTAAAGTAGAATTTCAACAGAGCCAGTGCTCCAATCTTGATTGCAGAGAGAGGGAATTTCTCAAGCTAATAACTATGTAAGTATAGAAGCAATTGGGATGCCCAATAATTCCATACAATCGTTTTAATGTTCTTGGGTCCATTCACCAAGCTTACAATACCCTCTGGTATCCCTGGGGATCCTCAGTCTTTTGGTTCAGCTCAACACTAGCTGTAGGAGGAATCCTTTCCGCTCCTCAAAGAAAAGCCTCAGGATCCATTCATTGTCCTGGTGTTCTGGAGTTCTCAAGGCCTCAGGGGATTTCCACCTCTCCCTGCAAATCCTCTCAGACTGATTGGCAAGCATAGCTCGTACCAATTAGCTTCTTGCTTAGCCTCAGGACAGGTGTTTGGGGAAGCAAGGATTCATAGGTACTATGTTTCATTTTATTTTGATCCTTGATTTTTCCTCTCTCTTTTTTTCTGACAATGTTTTGGAACACAGAGTGAAGTCTGTTCAGATCCACCTGTCTCCTTACTATTTCAACCAATATATTACCTCCTACAAAAAGTATGTCTTCAGAAAGTGCGCTCAGGTTGGAAAAGTGTGGAAAGAGCAGATGAACTTACTGTCAGTGGCCGTAGGGTCCCTCACTGTTCACTGTATTCATCAGTAAGACCCACCAGGTAAGGCACTCACACTTACACACTTTGGCTTCTCCTGGGCCAAGGTAACAATATAGCCTAGGGAAAAGTCCTAGTCTGACCGATGTGCAGTGTACAAGTATGTGGTATTTTGTTGAATTTTATGTATTCTAAGCTTGACTCTAAATGACCTTTTTAAAAAAGAAAAAAGGCTTAGACTTCTCTGTTTCATGAATTTGTTATTTATTGGGGGGAGGGGCAGGTTCCAAAACACCTATATATCTTAGAGTTTGTTTTAGATGTGTCTTTTCTGTGTTATACCAACCCTCAGGAGTTCAAGAATGTCCTTCTCAAACCATCTGTCTTTCTAAAAGGCTGGGATTAAAAGTGTGGAACCCATGTTTCCCAAGCTCAGATCTCCCCTCTACAGTCAGTGACCTGTGTGACCTTGAGCAAGTTACTGAACCTCTCTGCTCCTCAGTTTCTTCATCTGCAAAATAGGGGTCCTAATGGTAGTGTTATTGTCAAGATGAAGTAAAATAGTTTATTTTGAAGTCTTTGCAACAGTCTTTGGCATAGAAAACATGCTTATGTGTTATGTTATTTTCCTATTATTGTTGCTGTCTTTCCCAAGTCATTTACAGCTGGAGATTTTAAAACAACTGTCCTTTGTGTTGCCTGACTACATTTGTGGCACAGAGAGAAAAGAGAGAGACCTTTTAAAACATTTAAATATAATTCGTCCATTTGTTTCACAGGCAGATCTTTTTGTGTATTAAGGAAGGAAATCGGAAGGTAAGTGCCCACTGTTTTTAAACTTGGGATGAGGTATTTTTAAACAGTTTTCAATTTACTTAAGACTTTTAACACAGCTAATATTAGTCGGAACTGAATGTCTGAGAATGAGGTTAGTGTTCTGCATAAACCCTGCTTTTAAAAAGCTCACACGAAGGGTCAAAGACCAGGAAATGCTCTCACTATAATTCTCATTTTCAGCTGAATTGGACATGGCAACAAGAATGCAGGCTTGAATCACATTATGTTCCAGGAACCTTTAACTTTGCATCATAATGACCTGCAGCCTAACAGAAGCAAATTGCAAGTGGTTTCAAAAGGAGAAACTCTAATTTATATTAAACTAGTATTATAACTTAAGCAGCTCGTTTTGAAAGCAAAACGAAAAACCTCATCATTCCTGTGATGGCTCCTAAATGCATCCTTTACATTTTACCTGCAAAATGCTCTGTGTTTGCTGACAGGTTAAATGTACACTATACACAGAGAGCCAACATTTCTCTTTGTAACACCGCAGCAATCTTACTAGTTTTAGCAGCATTCTTATTATTTTCAGCTGTCTCCATTGTCTTCTAAACACCATAATTAGAAGCTTGAAAAGCTTACAACAACCAAACCCAATAAAGTCTCATTATGAACAAAATATTCTACTGTGGCTCAACAAGTGACCTTGTGTAGTCCAACGTGATGAAGCCTTCAGACTTCCTGCCCCATTCGGGCTTCAGGTACATATCAAAGTTTCCCTTCCAGTTTGATTTAGCGACTCCATGCAAGTTTACTTTCTTGGTCATAATTAATTTCTTACTGGTCTCTGTTTCATTTTGTGCACAGAAAAGAAAACCTGTGTGTTGGAAGGGGTTCAGAGTATCTCCTCTTGGTGGAGTGGTGATTTATAAATGAGTTGAATGAAAGAGTCAATGAGTGGAGAGCTGAAATAATTAAACAGTGTGACTCAAGTAAATAGAAAGGGGGGTGATTCTCGGGCCCAAGATAATAGGGCCTATTTAGGGCCCAGTGACTTTTTAATTTGATGCTTAGTATATTTTCCCATTTGATTCAAGTCTTCTTGAACTGTATCCAAAAGTGAACCCCTATGTGAGATATAATAAATTAAACATTATCGGTCATATACATGTGAGTATAAATGAGTACATACTTTTTTTTTTCTTTCAGAAGGAGATAGAGAAAGCAGAGTGTTCCAGATATCTAATGAGGGTTGAAGTAAGAGAAACTAAGTTAGGAAGATTAGAAAATGCCTCTTCTAGTCTCCTGTTTTACCTGGAATTGTTGCTAATTTGAATACTTTGCTTCACTATGTTGCCATGTCTTTTCATGTTGCCTCTAAGCCTGGAAATATTAGGTGGGGGAGAAGTGGATATGTTCTGGTATTCTATGTCTGTCTTAGGGAACACTTTCTCATAGCCAGGAAGACACAGAACTACTTGGTTATGAAATAGTCACCTTTAAACCAAGCATGTGAAATGTGAAAATATATCTTTTATTTATTTTTTCTTTCTTTCCTATTTTACTGGTGAAACACTGAACTCTGAAAAATGGGTATGTCATGATTGATTTTAATAAATCCACTTATCTATCACGTTTTCAATGTTTCCTGACTGTTTGCTAATTATCAAGCTGTATATCTCTTACTTCTCTGATCTTTAGTACACATTGAAGTGTATCAATCAGCACAAACCTCATGGAAGCTGCTAATCTCTGAAACCTCATCTCAAATTGGTCTCCCAACCAAGGACAGCCCCCATTTTCAACATTTCTTTTTCTCTCTTCACTTTTAGACTGAGTATAGATGCAGATTTTCTTTTTCCTTTCCTCTCTCTTTTCTACTGCCTTTTCCCCAGAAAACACACACCTGCACATGAAACCTGAAACTGATATTCATCCAAATAAGGAGAAAGTGACTTAGAGCAACTCTCCTCTGTAAGGCAGTGGGATTCAAAATACAGTTCAAGAAGCATCCCCATGTCAGGTTCATATCAGGGAAGTAGAAAAATGATCCACTAACGTGAAAACCTCTGGATGTTGCCAGAAATCTGCCTTTATAACAGGCTCACCAAGCACCTTGTATGTTATTTAAACCAGAGAGCCACTGGTTGGGGATCTCATTCTCTACCAAGCACTTATTCCAAAATAACATAATTAGTTAATCCAAAATTCTCTCTCAAAAGATAGGCATGTTATCACTTAAGTTCCTGAGTCTGGCACAGAGAGAAGGTGGAGAAAGGAGATTTTACTTCCACTGTACATTTTTTTTTTTCACACCCACTTTCACTGTTATAGTTCCTGAGGAGAGATGTCAACATAACGAACTCTGAGGATGCAGGATGGCGACCCAGCTGACCAAGGGACACTGTCCTCCACTGGCTCACTGTGGTGGCGGGGGTGGGGGATGGAGGGGACTGCACCTTCCTGTCTGTCTACCTTGCTTGGCTCAGCTTTGGGACATTGCTTCCCAGGACAGTTCCCAATGTGAAATTCTCCCTGATTATAAAAATAAAAAGGAATCAGAACTGCTACATCCCACTGGCTTTATTTTAAAAAATAAAATAAAAGGTAAATGCCTGCTAAATGCAATTTCCCCATATTCAAATCTTTAAAAATGCACTTTGGGCATCTATATTTTTCCAGATGGTAATTTTATCTTCATGCCTGTTTCAGATGATCCTTAGTAGCAAGGCTGGGTATTTAGAAAACACTTTAAAAAAGTATTTTTTTTGTCTTCTAACTGAATGTAGCCTGTAATCTGAAGGTTCAGGACTTCTAATCAGTGTGAGATCCAGCAGAGAATGAAACAGAAAAGGCTCCTTGTTCTTGGCAATAACTTAAATATTCAACAAAATCCTGACAACACGCTCCTTGCGACTGCAGAATCATTCCAGTGTATGTGATGCTGTATTTAATTTGCTTTGTTTGGCAGGAACTCTTGAAGGACTTTGACTTGTACCTTTCTGGTGAGAAAAGCAGGGAAGGAGAAATTTTTAAAGAACAACTAAAATCAACCTCTATGAAGGGATTTGAGAATGCAGCTAAATGTGGGTAGCGATGAACTTGATTGGATGAGTTAATGGTCCCAAATTCTCCACTGGTAAAGCTTCTGGATCTCATTTTTTGGAGATAATTTCTCTATTAAGAAAATAATCCAGCCTTTCAGCGTGACTTCTCAGGTCCTTAGAATTTAGGCACGATGTGCTGTTTTAGTCTCATAGCTCCACCAATCCCACACCTATGTGATCCAGTCTTCGTTAATGATTTTGTTTCTAGAACATGCCACATTCTCTAATGCCTCATTGTCTTTGCATCTGCTGCTTTTTTTTTTCCTCTGGAAGATGTTTCCTCTCTGCCACTCTCCTCACAACTGCTCCTCTTTACCATGTTTTGAATGAACAAATAAATCTCACGTGATGGACAGCTAAGAGCCATGCCAAGAGAAATTAGTTCTACCCCTGAAATATGATTGCATAAATAATAATTTTTCGTAGAAATAGATTGTCTAAAAATAAGCATTGATAGTTTTTACCTGTAAAGAATATGTGTCCCAGATATCCTTAAATGCCATAGTTGTAAACAGTGCAGAAGAATGAGAACCAACAGATGAAACAAGGAGAATAAAGCAGGAGCCATAAACACCCACTGAGGCTCTGAGGGAAAAAAATGTCCCCCTAAACTTTTGTATCATCTCTGCAGTGTTAAGGAAGTGGAGTGTTGGTCAGTGAAGCTGGATAAAAGGCCCTGATTTCTATTCACGGTCACAAGAAACAGCAGGCAATTGCAAGGACTATAGGTCTGTATAGATTTTAAAATACCTTCTCAAATTATTGAACATAGACTGGTCCGCTCCTCTTTTTCCTCCTAAGGCTTTGACCTCTTTGAGCCAATCAGATTTTTTTCCAGTCCTGACATCATGTGATTTTGAAATCTACTCTAATTCAAAGGCCCAAAGTGCATTTTTAAAGATTTGAATATGGGATTCAGCTGCCAAAGCCACCTCTGCCTCCAGGTGTTGCTGTTTTGAGAAGGTAAGGGTGAGGTGTATTAGGCTTTTGTTCCCTTCACTCCACCAAGGCTGCTGCTGTCCAGGTGACAGGGCCAAACCCAGTGACCTATTTTAGGTCCTCATCTTAGTTGGCCCATCAGTATTTTGATGGATGCCCACTCCTTCCTTATTGAAGCCTTTTCTTGGTTTTCTTCTGATATCCTCTTTTTTGATTCCTCATCATTTTTAAAACTCTTAACATTGGAGTGCTTACAGCTCAGTTTGTTAATATCTTCTCTTTATCTATTTTCACTCCCTAAGTGCCATCATTCAGTCTCATGGCTTTCATACTTGCGGATGGGTTCGCACAGTCAGACACAATTAAAGCGACTTAGCAGCAGCAGCAGCAGCAGATGACTCCTAAATATGTGTCTCTGGTCCCAGTGATGCACCTAAACCAGCTTGCCTGTGCACAAGAGCACATTTCTTCCTTACTCTGCATTCAATCACAGTGACCTCACCTTGGTAACTAGAAGTCAGCCATGGAAGGCATTTATACCAAAGAAATTGGAAATCTCTGCTACATATTGGACTTCTTTCTTTTCCCAGAAAGATAGTTGTTAAGCACTTTCCAGCCCACCATTTTTCCTGAACTTCAGACCCATGTACGTGAGTGTGTCTAGCTGCCTACTGGATATTTTCCTTTGCAGATCAAACATGTCTCAAACTGAATTCCTCTCTGCCAACCCTGTTATTCTCCCCTCAGCTTCCCCCTTAGTAAGTAGCAACTCCATCTTTCTAGCTGCTCAAGTCAAAAATATTTTAGTCATCTTTGACACCTCTCTTTCTATCATATCTTATTGTCAAGTGCTTAGTAAATCCTATTGGTTTTACCTTCAAAATATATCTAGCATATTCAAAATACTTACTTAAATGACCTCCATGAGACGCATGGATTAGATACCAAAAGGAGGGAAAGAAGAGTTGTGTTTCTTGATAGAGCTGACTTGACTTCTTGTTGTCCTTCTCTGCTGCTGTGCTCCTCTTCTAGTTGACTAAACACCGAGTCTTCTTTGCTTCACTTTATAGCAGACTCCATTCACGTATCCTCTTATGTGCTTGTTTCAAAAAGAAATCAACAGCATGGACTATTTTTATCTGTATCACTGCTGCATACAATCAACCACATGGGCAGTGTATATGAATTCTCTATTTCTACCATTATTCTAGTTTATGCAACAAAAGTCAACAAGTCGAAGGTGGACTTCCCAGGCAGCTGATGAAACTTAAGCTTCAGGATCACGTGCGTGGGCTCATGTGAGGTCTGGGAATGGCAGGGAGGCCTAGAGTGTTCTAGGTGGGGAGGAAAAGCCAAGCTGCCACTTGAAAAGCAAGTCAAAGGTGCCAGTTATTGAAATCTAATTTGCTGATTATATAATACATGAAAAGAAAGTTAACACACAGTCTACCTAAATGTATTTGAAATATTTAGGAGAGTTTTTTTAAAAAAGATGCTCAAGCCATCTTCCTGATTTCTGATCAAAAGAGTTTAATCCTGATTTGATTTGGATCTTCCAAAGAGTTTATACTACACTATTACATGATCTACATGTGTAACGGGAAGCTTTGACAACTCCCTGTTGAAATAAATTCAAAGCAATAATACAGCAATTATTATCCCAGAATATACTAATGGTATATAATGGGATTTCAGAAACGTCAACCATTAACCTCTGCTCAACAATATTATCTTCTGAAGTATTACTTTCTTTTTTTCTCCTCTGGCACTAGCATTTTGGAAAGTTGTACTGACTCCATCCGCCCAGAAAGAGAGCAGAGAACAGGGTTTTTCAGACTGAGAATACAGAAAAACCACATTAACAGCCCAAGAGAATAATGTCCTTTTTTTTTTAAGTTTTCCAGCTTTTACACTTCTCATTGGCTAGCCTTTGAATGGTTAAAGTACAGATGGGTCATCTCCCTTAAATGTCACCCACTATCCTGTTAACAGCCAACAGCAAAACAAACAGATGGCTAGAGAATGGGGTGGGGGTGAAGGGCAGATGGAGAAGGAGGGAATGCCTACTGGAAATAACTCAATTCTTGATTTAGCAAGTTGTGTGTATAGAACTCTGCTGGAAAAGTTCACAGGAGTTATACTTTTGGAAAGTCAGGAAGATTGGATTACATCTTTAAAATAATTGTTCAAATAATGGACCAGAACACAGGAGAAGCCTGTATTGACTTTCTGTTTACCCAGAAGGGGGAGAAAAGTACAAAACAAGCTTTTCTTTAACTACAATGGCAATCTTCTAATAGCAGCACTGACTGGCTCCAAAATACAGGACTCAGAGGTTGATAATCATCTTTCAGCTTGGGTTATTGCATGCAATTTTTCACATTCATTCAGCTTGCTTCATATAGCTCTTAGTAAAGTAACTCTCTTAACAATAAAAGCTTTTATGGAGCCCATTACATTGGAGAGCTAACCACTCCTGTTTTTTTTTCCTTCTTCTTCATCTTCTTTTTATTGGCTCCTTGGAATATTTATAGTTGCCTTTGTTCTCACTGCAAAGTTATACATCTGGTTGCGTGTGGCCAGTTTCATTTTGTTGTTGTTGTTATGGTCGGGTATGAAATGGCTAAGTACGTGTGTTTGTTTGAGTGGCTTCTTTTTTCCACACATGTATCTGTCTTTATCATCCTGTCATTGCAACTGTTCATTGTATAGCTGTGGATTGTCCACCCCTGGACTCCTTCCACTGTGAGTTTCTTGACATAAAACTTTATGTGCTGCCATGCTACTTCTTCCTGATAAACAGGTTCTCTAGTGGAGTGAGCCTTGACTGAGATTGGGCTTCAGGAACAAGAGCTTGGCTCCCTGAACACCAAATGAGCAGATCAGATTCCCTGGTTAAGAGTGTCACAGGAACTCACTTACATAAGCGGAGCAGGCACAGTCTGACCTGCAGGGAGAAAGAACAAGGGAGCTTATTCTGTATCCCAGCCTCATTGACACGAGCACAGAATGTGTGAGAAGACAGCCATCTTTACTGCTCCATTAAATGCACTTAGGCATTACAAAATCAACACCAAAGTCTCCAAACTCATACTGAACTCAGCCTTGTCATCCTCCTGCCTCCTGCTATTAAGTCCATCCTCTTATCTGAAAGACGAGAGAGTGGTAGAGATGGCAGATCTAGAGCCAGGCTGTCTGACTGAGTTATTTAACTCCCCGAGTCTCAGTTTCCACACCTGCAAAATGGGAATAATAAAAATATTTATCTCATAGAGGGATAGAATTGAGCTAATACTAGTAAAGTGGGTAAAAGAATACCTGGCCCACAGTAACATCTTAAAATACTGGATCTTATTAACCCTTTAGTTAGAATGTAAGCTCCGTGAGGATAAATTTGGTCTGTTTTTTCACTGCTGTATCTCTAGCACCTAGGACTTAGTAGGTGCCAATAGATACTGGCTGAGGGAATTCCTCACCAGGTTAACTTAAGAACTTGTTCCAGGAAAGAATGAGGGAAAGGAGTTTCCTAAATATCAGATATCACGAAGCCACGGGCCTGGTTCCTGTTAAGTGCCTGCCCATTTGAGGAAAATTGGGTTGAAAGGGGTTTGGAGGTGCTCCACCTCTCGATATTGCTTGTAGGTCAACTCAGTTCAGTTCAGTCGCTCAGTCGTGTCCAACTCTTTGTGACCCCATGAATCGCAGCACCCCAGGCCTCCCTGTCCATCACAAACCCCCAGAATTTACTCAAACTCATGCCCATCGAGTCAGTGATGCCATCCAGCCATCTCATCCTCTGTCGTCCCCTTCTCCTCCTGCCCCCAATCCCTCCCAGCATCAGGGTCTTTTCAAATGAGTCAACTCTTCACATGAGGTGGCCAAAGTATTGGAGTTTCAGCTTTAGCATCAGTCCTTCCAATGAACACCCAGGACTGATCTCCTTCAGGATGGACTGGTTGGATCTCCTTGTAGTCCAAGGGACTCTCAAGAGTCTTCTCCAACACCACAGTTCAAAAGCATCAATTTTTCAGCGCTCAGCTTTCTTCACAGTCCAACTCTCACATCCATACATGACCACTGGAAAAACCGTAGCCTTGACTAGATGGACCTTTGTTGGCAAAGTAATGTCTCTGCTTTTTAATGTGCTATCTAGGTTGGTCATAACTTTCCTTCCAAGGAGTAAGCGTCTTTTAATTTCATGGCTGCAATCACTATCTGCAGTGATTTTGGAGCCCAAAAAAATAAAGTCTGACACTGTTTCCACTGTTTCCCCAGCTTTTAGGTCAGTAACTCTCAAACCAATCCAGAAGGCAATACAGGTGATTCCCAAATCCACAAAAATCCACTTCTGTTTTCCTGCTTTCCTTATAGTAGAAGAACAGGAAATGTAATGCCTCGCCCTCCCCAGCGCATGTCCTACTGGAGAAATTCTCATCACCTGGAGGGGTCAGTTCTCATGACTCCTCTGCTGTGAGGCTCACTTTGAAGGTCTTTGGCAGTGGAGGCTGTAAATGTGAACATAAAACTTGTGTTGCAAAAGGCAATTGGGTATTACAGATCTCTTGACTTTGAAGGCTGGAGTTTGCCAAGGCAATTTTAGACCAATTTGTTCTTTATTGTTTAACTGTAGCAGAATGTTAATGTGGGACTCTTTCTGAATAAGTTTTAGCTGAGGCCCTGAAAGCACAAAGCAATAGTTGGCAAGCATGTGTGTAGTCTTATTAATCTATAGCTTAATTTCCCTATGGACCCATACTCACCTTCATGTCACATTTAGATAGCTAGATGACTTGAAGACAAACTTGGTCCCTTAAATTCTTTCATGCAGACAGTCTACAATATGGAGTCCATGAAGGAACCACAAATGGCTTTAATGATGAGTGAGTGGGGCAGAGGTGCCCTGGTGTTGCTTTTGCCCACCTCAAGGCTTGCTCTTTTACCTGATTCTTTCAGGAACTCCCTGGGGTATATATTGAGCAGTCAGATGCAGTGGGTCACCTGTACTCAGCATTATGGAATAGGCTACTCATGACTCAGAAGAATGTGAACATTGTTGCAGAAATCAAGAATTTACTGGAATATTAACCACTGCCTGGTAATCCTGGGGAACCTGGAAAGTCACAGAATGCTTCAGCCCAGCTCAGGGCATATACAGGGAAGAACTTTTTTCTTCTGTAGTTGCTGCAAAGAAGCAGTTGAGTCACTAGGGTATATTCCCAGTGGTCCATGGGTATGGAAGTCTTTTCCAATGCAAAGGAAATATCAGTAACCTCTGACTGATTCTGTCCTCACCTTCTCTGTGCCTATGCTCTTAGGTAGCAACTAGGGAATGTTTATGCTGCTGAGCTCAAATTTAGCTTCAGAAGGACTGAAAAAATACAATTTCTTGTATTCATGTGACATACAATTCAGAACAGATTTTTGAAAACTTAAGGACATTCTCTTAAAAACGGATAAGGACGTGTTTTAAAAGGAAGAGACAGAGATTCAGAATGTGAGGTCTTCTTTGGGTCAGGAAACCCAAAGTACAAAGAGATTGGGCTTGACAAAAGGTAGAGGATGGCAAGTCAGAAGATCTTGGCTGGAGCCGCTAAGAACACTGTCTTGAAAACATGAACAATGTGGACTTTGCCTGAGTGCCATCAGGTAAAGTCTCACTTCAACAGCCCTATCCCTTTAAGGGCAGTCACTGTGACTCACTGGACATTTGTTAAAGCTATGTGACAGATCCCCCGCTCCAGCCTTTATCCATTTCAAGATCTAGAGGAGTGAAGGTAAGAAAATGCGCCTTAAATACATCTCTCTTCTGTTATGAGTCCAGGCCTCCTGCAAGCTTTGTGGTGTCTTCTTTCTATGTTAGCCTGAAAGATCAGTTGACACTCACTACGCTGAGCTCAGTTTCAATTGAGTCCAAATGAAGGGAGTTTAATAAAACTTTGGTGAAGTATTGAAATGTAAATTTAAATATTTTTGATATCTATAATTATGGAATAATCTAGTACAGAAAAACAGGGTTAGTGGTGAGTGCCAGGCATCTCAGACTTATTTTTCTAAAATAATGGAAAAATTTGTGTTTTGAGTCACTGTAAACTGCTTTAAATAATGTTGTGTCTTACATCACACACACACAATAATGTTTTTCTCTAATCCTGTCAAGATACAGTCTTGGTTGTTCTGATTTCTATCAATAGCTCTTTGATCATCAAAAACTTTGACCTTGAGGAGCTAGAGCTGTGATTCTCAACCAGAGGGCATTTTTTGTCCACCAAGGGCCATTTGGCAATGTCTAGAGATGGTTCTGATGATCACAAATTGAGACAAAGTAGGGGAAAGAGAGGGGGAGGGATTTGCTATTGGAAACTAAAGGGTAGAGATCAAGGATGCTGTTAAACATACTATAATACACAAGACAACCCCTCACCACCAAAGAATTATCTGGAACAGAATGCTGTTAGTATCAAGGCTAGGAAACCAGGAGATAGAATCTTAAAAGTGAGTTTGGTATATTGTTATAAAAATATTAATGAGGTAAATTATTAGAAGATAAATTTCTCAACTAGGTTTTCTTTTGGAAAATGTGTATAGTATTATAGCAGCTTAAGTTTAATAATAAATAAATATGAAATGTTTAAAGTAAAATAATTTTAATTAATGATGGTTTCTAAGGAAAACTTCTTGAAAACAGTGATACTCCTAACTCAGTGTGAAGTATAAAACAGTAAACTTGTCTTTCCAATAATAGCTCACCAGCCCATAACTGGATACCTGAGGCATTTTGTAAGTACAGATAGTGTGTATGCAGCACTGCTTGTGTTCCTGGGAGCAGCATGTCATGTGACCTCTCATTATAGTGCTATCAATACAGATTTCAAATTACCAATTCCAAAGCATTTTTCTTTGAGTTAATGAAAGTTGCTTGAGAGGCACAGTATGCCTGACAAGCACCCCACATATGTGGGGGCAGATTTCAAAGGAATGACATGAGTTCCAACAATTTTCTCTTGGAGAACTTTATCCCATCTATGCAAAGTCATATGCAGGCTGGTGGGTTTGTTTGTTTGTTTTTGCCATGTGTTTTAGTCTGTTCAGGCTGCTATAACAAAAGACCACAGACTGGATGGCTTGTAAACAACAGAAATTTATTCTCACAGTTCTGGAGGCTAGAAGTCTGAAATCAGGATGCCGGTGTGGTTGGGTGAGGGTCCTCTTCTGGGTCTCTGACTTCTCATTGTGTCCTCATGTGGCAGAAGGGATGAGGGAGTTATATGTAGTCTCTTTTAGAAGAACACTGATCCCATTTGTGAGGGTCCACCCTCATGACCTAAGCACCTCCCAAAGGCTTCACTTCTTGGTACCATCATATTGGGCATTAGGATATCAACATATGAATTTGGGAGGCAGGGCAGACACAAACATTCAGACCATAGCACCATAATTACATCAAATGATGTCCCAACTTCTCTCACTTAGGTTTATCTGCCTTTCTCCACACTGCAAACACAAATGATTAGCAGTGTGATATATAAATCTTCTTTACCATTAGTCTTTGGAAATGAAGTGTATTATTTGTTCGGAAAATTATATCATGTTTGTGTGGAATTAATTTATTCTCACTAGGCTGCAACTTTAGGAGGAGGCATCCAATAAAAATAATTCTTGGGAGACAAAACATATCAACATAAAGGAAATATTTATATCATGAGTTTCTATAATATGAAAATTAAGTATCACCTTCCAGTCTAATGAGCTAGTGTCTTAGAGAAGCATTAATACTGGTTATGCAGGTCTACTTGAGGTATGCATATCAGACTCTATTCTCTGATAGCACTGTATTCATCCCTCCAGTCATTCAAGAAATAGTTATTGAGTGCCTTCCACTTGCAAATGTTGTACTAGGCATTATATGGGAAATGTGCTGTGCTGTGCTTAGTCACTCAGTCCTGTCTGACTCTTTGCAACCCCATGGACTGTAGCCTGCCAGGCTCCTCTGTCCATGGGGAATTCTCCAGGCAAGAATACTGGAGTGGGTTACCATTCCCTCCTTCAGGGGATCTTCCCAACCCAGGGATTGAACCCAGGTCTCCTACATTGCAGGCAGATTCTTTACCATCTGAGCTGCCAAGGAAGCCCATATGGGATATAGTTACTATAATTTGTTGGGTAAGTTTTCCCTATAACACAAATAACAATTTAAAATTGTGATTGTGTCAGTAAGTCACTATTTTGTTTCACTCATCCATCCATTCAACATATATCTGAAGTACCTCTATGTACTAGGAATTATGCTAAGTGCTAAGGACCCCAAGACTTTTAATTAAAGTCAATAATCCTTATTTAAGTAGGATAGGCATAAAAACTTTCCAGGTTAGATGAAAACCAGCTGTGGTGGAAAATGTGGCTGGCACTCAGCATCCATTTTAACCTCCTTCTGCTGAGCCTTTTAAAAAAATTATTTGTTTTTAATTGGAGGATAATTGCTTTAACAGTATTGTGTTGGTTTCTGCCATACATCAATATGAATCAGCCATAGGCACACAGATGTTTCCTCCCTCTAGAACCTCCCTCCCACCTCCCACCCCATCCCACCCCTCTAGGTGGGCACAGGGCACCAGGCTGAGTTCCCTGTGTAATACAGCAACTTCCCATTAGCTATCTATTTTACATATGGTAATATTACATATGGTAATATATATATTTCTGTGATACTCTTTCAATTCTTCCCACCCTCTCTTGGCCCTGCAGTGTCCATAAGTCTGTTCTCCATGTCTGAGTCTTTATTCCTGCCCTGCAAATAGGTTCATCAGTGCCATTTTTCTAGACTGCATCTGTATGCATTAACATACAATATTATAACTGTTTTTCTCTTTTTGATTTACTTGACCCTGTACAACAGGCTCTAGGTTCATCCACCTTACTAGAACTGACTCAAACTTGTTCCTTTTTATGGATGAGTAATATTCTATTATATATTTGTACTACAACTTCTTTATCCATTCATTTATAGATGGACAATCAGGTTGTTTCCATATCCTGGCTCCTGTAAATAGTACTGCAGTGAACATTGGTGGACATGTGTGTTTTCCAATCATAGTTTTCTCAGGGTATCTGCCCCATGGTGAGCCCTAAGCCTTTTTGTACTACCAGCAGCTGGGAGACTAGATGGCCTTGTTTCCCAGAATCCCTTGCTGCTGGGCTTCTGCGTGCCGATTAGACGCTCTCGCCCGAGACTTGGGAGGCAGCCGGCAGGGGGAGCCATTTTCCTACAGCTTTACGGGTTTCTTCGGGGCAAGTGCCGTCCTGGAGATGTTGGTTTTCCTGTAGCGGTTTTTCAGTGATCAGCCGCTAGCATCATGAATGCTGAGAGGAAAATACAATAGTGGTGGCAAGCAACCGCTTCCTGACCCTGAGCTACAAGTTCCAGTTAATAAATTCAGTGGATTCTGCACCTTCCTGATTGCGGCAGAGCAGGCCCCTAATGGGCAGCTTTTGAGGTGTTTTTCTGAGAGCCATTCCTGGACAACCAGTCGGAAGCCCCTGTCTCCAGCCCTTACAGCAGTTTTGTAAGTAAGTCCTTGTATTCATCCTGCTTTAAATAGCCAGGTTTTGCTCCCCGCAGCAAAACTTGAACTTTAAAACAAAACCACAGGAAACGTGCACCGTATTGGAGGCCTCGAGGAGCAGCCCCTCTCCCGCTTTAGATGCTTGTGGGTTCTGAGGCCTGTGAGCAGATGAAAGTCAACGAGGTCCGCTTTGCCGCGCAGCTTCCCTTGTCCTGCAGGCACTGGAGGGGGCTTTACATGCTGGTGAGACCTTGGGAAACAGATTGTACTCTCTTCATCTTTACATCCTCTGTCTAGCGGAGTGCCTAGGGCGTATTAGCCCTTGGTAAAGATTAGATGCTAAACGATGAGGGTAGTGCTCTAGGCGCATTTATCAGACTAAGAACAAGAGAGCGAGAGAGCGGAGGCAGGGAGCCCTCGGAGTTACGTGGGAATAAAGTTAAAGGAGCCTGGAAGAGCATGCGGAGGATTTGAGGCAGAACTCAACAAGCACCAAGGGGCTGTATCAGTCAGAATTCAGAGAAGCAAACCCGGTAGGAGATACATACATATATACAGTGTGAAGTTTACTGCCGGAATTGACACGCAGTTGTAGGGGTTGGGAGGGGCAAGCCTGAAATCCTTAGGGCAGATGGTCAGGCTGGAGCTCTCAGGTCCACAGGTGGAATTTCTTCTTCAGAGAAGCCTCTGCTCTTAAGGCATTTTAGCTGATTGAATCAGGCCCACTCAGATTTTATAGAATCTTTCTTAAAATCAACTGGTTAAGGATTTAAATCACGTATATAAACACCTACAAAACAACACCTAGATTAGTGTTTGGTTGAATAACCGTGGGCGCGATAGCCTAGCCAAGTTGACACACTATAAAAAGACCATCCACTGGTGACCCACTGAAGTGAGGAAATAATAGAGAAGGGTGAGGAAGGAGTCAGATGTAGCAAGTTCATCTACTCTTTCTGATGCTAAAGCACACTGGGGTAGCAACCTGTTCATCCCCATGCAGTCTCAACCTAACTGCATGAGACTGATGGAGGTGCTTTACAGTTGAATACACCAATAAGCAGAAAAACTTCTCCCTTAAGATTAAAGTAATTCATTATTATCCAAACTGGGACAATATTGAGAATAAAGAGGCGTTCTGTTCATAATTATGTCAGGAAAACTATCAAAAACCAGGACAGTCCCCGGCAAAACAGAGCACATGGTCCGTCCCCTCACTTAACCCAGAGAAGCTTTGAGTCTTCCTTTGAACCCAGCTCTCAAGGTTTCTTCAGTATATGTAGACGTACAGTGTCCCTCCTACCCACTTTTAATATTGCAGTGGGGAAAAGAAAGTGCCATTAAACACAGAGTTTTGTTAAGTTTGTTAAGATTCACATGGAGCAATTTATTAATACTGAAAGATCATTTAAAAAGCAAGATTTTTGTTTTCCTTGAATGAACCAATTTATGAGAGGATTATCTTAATAAACATTAATGGATACAAATTATAAGCAATTAATGGCCCAACATACCATCCATGCCAAGTGATACAGTGATGTTACAGTAAAAGACCCCAGTGCATAACAATAAGGAGCTTGACTTTGGAGTAAGATTGCTTTTGATTCATGTCCCAGTTACATTGTTATTGATTATGTGAATTTGAACAAGTTGCGTATTCTCTCTCAGTCTCAGTTTCCCTGCTTGTTAGATGAAGATAAAGATAAAGCTTGTATCATGGGACCATTTAAGGATTAAATAAAACAATTCATGTTAAAAATGCTTGGCACAGTGCCTGGCACATAATAAATTTTCTATAACCACACATTATTACTGTAATACAGCTATGCAGTCTTTGAACTGAAATATCAAATAAGACTTATTTCAGGCAACACAATAAAATGCTACTCATGTATTTATTTTTAGGACTATTTGCTAGGGTTTTATTTCTGCTTAATAGCATGTCCATTTCAATTATATAATACTTGTGGCAACACCATACTGTATCTGGAAATTTCCATATGACAAACCCCTCCTGGAGCAATATCAGGCATCATATTACCCACATCTTCAAAACCTTTTTCATAAATGTGATTCTTATCCATGAAGTGTAATTATTGAATACAGCGTTGTTTGTGAGATTTCTGCCGAGAGACAAACTAGCAAAAGCATAGGATTGTTCAGCCTTACTAGAAATGATGGGGAATAAAAGAGCTTTCCCACTATGCTTTGTAGTTTATGAGACTATCTCCAGGTAATTCATTAGTTATAAAGTGACATGAAAATCAATTAATTTTAATGGTGGATAACAGATTATGGTATTTAATAGTTCATCTAATTTCATGAGGCACAGTGAATTAGACAATGCAGTGTAAATCTAATAAGAGTTGTGAGAGCTCATTTGACTGTCAGATGCAAATATGAATGTGTGTGTCAGGAATTGGATAAAAAACTAAAGCAGTCTATACAAACTATACGCTTTATATACAGTTTTAAGTTAGAAGCCTTAAGAAATGTAAGACAAAAAAAAAAAAAGAAATGTAAGACACTGTTCTGCTTTAGCTTGCTCTTAGAACTTATTTATTAAGTACTTACTATCTAATCTATTGTGTCTGCTAAAGAAAAAAGCCCAGAAAGATACATGCATCCCTCTCATCTTTTTTTTTCCCTTTGTAACTATAAGTAGAATAACTTAGAAATGGTGGTGGTAAAAAGTTCTTCATGAAAGGCTGTTTATGAATAATTGAAATGATGGAATACCAGGCTGTTGATGAGTTCTATTCATCTGTGTGATATTAAAAATAGCTTATTTGCTCTAAAAACATTTTTTAATTGTTCTTAAATAAGTCCATTTAAACTCAGAAACAGAGCCAGTTCTTCATAAGATTTAGCACAGCTGAGACTTTGGGTGAATAACTGCTTCCTTGCCCCGGGAAACTCAGTTTACAGCCCAGTTTCCATTCCCCAGTAGAACAGAATGTACAAAGGCATCCTTGCTAGAAAGTTTCTTTTTAAAATGTTGTTAAATGATTTCTTTGAAATAGTTGTTGCTCTACAGTAGAGGAATAGGAGGTCACAGGTGCCTGGTTTCTGTTGATTCTCCTAGTTAATAAAGAGTTAAACAGTGAAGTGTGGACTTCTATTTTTATTTTTTTTAAAGGCATTTTGAAGGTGCTGGAGAGGGAAGGCCTGGTCCTAAGTGGTCATGTGGCTACCGCCATTCATCTTGGTAGTGACTATCTGTCAAAAGTGGCAAGAGTCCCTGCTAACAGCCCTGACCTGAGCAGTAATGAAGGGAGAGTGCACGGCAAAGTGTCCATTATCAGCGGGTCGGGAGCAGGAAATTGGAGCAGTTTGCTTCAATCTTGCTGCAAGCTGAAATGTAAGATAGGTGGGGATCAGCAAGAGGCAATTTTATCCTATGATCATTTTTGTCAGATCGCATCAAAGTGGCAACTTAGTTCGATGCATGATTTCAATTAACTAACTCTGGACGTAATGCTTCCACTGCCAGTGGGAGCTCTTTTCTGAGCCTGGGTTCCTCATTATTTCTTATTTCAACCCACCTGGGTATCCACAGGTGAAAGGAACTGTGAGGTTAGAGAAAGGAAGTGACATGTGTGGATGACAGCCACTCCCCCAGACCTCACCTCTGGGCAGCAAGCATCATGGTGTCTGGGTAGCTCTAAGTGCTACCTTGCTTGTCTGCAAATTTCCTAACTCATAAATCTGTTTTTAATGACCTTCAACTCTGGATTTTAAATATGTTGAACTTGCATGTTGTTTACTCTTTAACAAAAGAATTAGTCTTTTGCATGACAGTCTTAGGGAGAGTCAGGTCACAAAGATCTGCACTTGTGCTAAGTCACATGAAGTTACTCATAAGCACAAAAAAAGTGAATGTGAAGCTGAAGACTGAAGCTTTGTTAATTCTTAGATCCCTGAGAAGTATTTCCTAGATGGCCTAAGTGAATACTGGGTTCAGTGATTATACGGAACATGTGCATATGTACATAAGGAAAACCATGGATGCTCTCAAGGAACCCACACTTCAGGAGAAGTAAGATATAAACAAACAACTACAATAAAAGTAGGAAGTTCCATAAGAGGGAAGCAAGATCCTATAGGAATTTAGAGAAAGATCACTTTTGGTTGGGGAAATAAGGGCAAACACCAAAAAGATAAACATTTAAACTGGGTCTCGGTAGCTGGGCGAATATTTCCAGGTGAAGTTGGAGAATGTCTCTAGTATTAGTTTTCTATAGGAATCTAACAAATTACCATACATTTAGCTGCTTACAACATGACCAGTTTATTAGCCTACAGTTTCTGTGGGTTAGGACCAGGGTTAGCTGAGTCCTTTGTTCAGAATTGCACTAGACTGAAATCAAGGTGTTAGCCTGGGCTTCAGTCTTATCTGAGGCTTGGGTCCTTTAGCTGAACTCAGGCAGGTTGTTGGCAGAATTCAACTCCTTGCAGTTATGGGACTTATTCCCCACTCTCTCACTGACTGCCAACTGCTGCTGCTGCTGCTAAGTCGCGTCAGTCGTGTCCAACTCTGTGCAACTCCATAGATAGCAGCCCACCAGACTCCACCATCCCTGGGATTCTCCAGGCAAGGACACTGGAGTGGGTTGCCATTTCCTTCTCCAATGCGTGAAAGTGAAAAGTGAAAGTGAAGTCGCTCAGTCGTGTCTGACTCTTAGCGACCCCATGGACTGCAGCCCATCAGGCTCCTCCGTCCATGGGATTTTCCAGGCAAGAGTACTGGAGTGGATTAACATTGCCTCTCCGGCTGCCATCTGAGGGTGATTCTTATCTCTTAGAGGCTACTCACCATTCTCTGCCATGTGGTTTCCTCTTCAACATGAATTTTCTCCTTCAAGACCATCAAGGTTGTGCTTGAGAAGGGCCCAGCCCCTCCTAAGCCCTCACCTGATTAGGTCAGCTCCACCAAGATGGTCTCCCTCTTGATTAACTCAGAGTCAACTGATGAGTAACCCAACCAACCACAGGAGTGACATCCCAGCATATTCACAGGTTCTGTGAGGTGGAGGGGGCTGTACAAGTGTGTATCCAAGAGATGAGCATCTGGGGACCACCTGGCATGGTACTGTAGGAAGAACAGTTTTTGAGAAAAAGAAAGGAGTGGGCTAGGAATATTTGTGAATAGGTAGAAAAGTTATGACCAACCTAGACGGCATATTAAAAAGCAGAGACTTTACTTTGCCAACAAAGGTCCATCTAGTCAAAGCTATGGTTTTTCCAGTAGTCATGTATAGATGTGAGAGTTGGACCATAAAGAAAGCTGAGCAGTGAAGAATTGATGCTTTTGAACTGTAATGTTGGAGAAGACTTGAGAGTGCCTTGGATTGCAAGGAGATCCAACCAGTCTGTCCTAAAGGAAATCAGTCCTGTGATATTCGTTGGAAGGGTTGATGCAGAAGCTAAAACTCCAATTCTTTGGCCACATAATGCAAAGAACTGATTCATTTGAAAAGACCTTGTCTCTCAACATCACTCATTATTAGAGAAATGCAAATCAAAACCACAATGAGGTACCATTACACGCCAGTCAGGATGGCTGCTATCCAAAAGTCTACAAGCAATAAATGCTGGAGAGGGTGTGGAGAAAAGGGAACCCTCTTACACTGTTGGTGGGAATGCAAACTAGTACAGCCGCTATGGAAAACAGTGTGGAGATTTCTTAAAAAACTGGAAATAGACCTGCCATATGACCCAGCAATACCACTTCTGGGCATACACACTGAGGAAACCAGATCTGAAAGAGACACGTGCACCCCAATGTTCATCGCAGCAATGTTTATAATAGCCAGGACATGGAAGCAACCTAGATGCCCATCAGCAGATGAATGGATAAGGAAGCTGTGGTACATATACACCATGGAATATTACTCAGCCGTTAAAAAGAATTCATTTGAACCAGTCCTAATGAGATGGATGAAACTGGAACCCCTTATACAGAGTGAAGTAAGCCAGAAAGATAAAGAACATTACAGCATACTAACACATATATATGGAATTTAGAAAGATGGTAACGATAACCCTATATGCAATACAGAAAAAGAGACACAGAAATATAGAACAGACTTTTGAACTCTGTGGGAGAATGTGAGGGTGGGATATTTCAAAAGAACAGCATGTATACTATTTATGGTGAAACAGATCACCAGCCCAGGTTGGATGCATGAGACAAGTGCTCGGGCCTGGTGCACTGGGAAGACCCAGAGGAATTGGGTGGAGAGGGAGGTGGGAGGGGGGATCGGGATGGGGAATACGTGTAAATCTATGGCTGATTCATATCAATGTATGACAAAACCCACTGAAATGTTGTGAAGTAATTAGCCTCCAACTAATAAAAAAATAAAAAAATAAAAATTAAAAAAAAAAAAAATAAATAAATAAATAAAAAAAAGAAAAGAAAAGACCTTGATGCTGGGAATAATTGAAGGCTGGAGAAGGGGACAGCAGAGGATGAGATGGTTGAATGGCATCACTGACTCAATGGACGTGAGTTTGATCAAGCTCCAGGAGTTGGTGATGGACAGGGAAGCCTGGTGTGCTGCAGTCCATGGGGTCGCAGTCAGACACAACTGAGTGACTGAACTGAATGTGTTAGTTTTCTCAACCAAATGAAAAATGGAGGTGACTGGGGAATATTGGCCTGGAAAGGGATTTTAGATTAAGTCCATGAAGCATCTTAAATTTCAGAGTGCAAACTCACCAAAGGTTTATAAGTGGTGATGTAATTATCATTATGATTTTTAAGAAAATGATTCCTGGGTGTAGGACAGATTGAAAGAGAAAGTGCTGAATGAGAAAGGGTTGTCTCTCTCTCTGTACGAGGATGGAGGTTCTTAGGGCAGTATCTTGCTGCTGTAGCCTCAAGTAGAACATAGTGGGCGCCCATTACACATTTGTCAAATGAACAAATGAGTGTGACAGGACAGGGAACAATTGTCATAGTCTGGGTGAGCAATATTAAGAGAGGAATTAGGGTGTGCAAAGAGAGGAATTAGCAGTGCAAAGAGAAAGGAGGGGAGGTGTGTTGAAAAGATATTGCAGAGCTGTAAGCAATGGGATTTATAAACCTGTGGAACAGGAAGAAAAGAGAAATCAAAACTGATATCAGTTTGGTTTTTTCTTTAGGTGTCATTACCAAAATTCATTGTCAAGACACTTTCCTTGTTTTCTTCCAGGTGTTTTGGGTTTCCAGTGTTACATTTAAAGTATCCATTTGATTTAATTTTTATGAATGGTGTAAGATAGAGATCTAGTTTTATTCTTCTACATGTGCAATCCAGTTTTCCTAGCCCTGTTTATTGAATAAATACTCATCTTTGTTGTATATTCCTGGCTATTTTGTCAAATATTTTAAGTCTTTGAATTAAAGGATATGCACTGGTATAGACAGGTAGATAAATGTTGCTTATCAGTGGCATATGTACATTTAAAATATGTAAATAATTTGGAAAAATTAATAAGTGACAACAAAGATTGTTGAAGAAATACAAGATCTCTTTCATCAGAAAAGATTAAAGTAATTGAACCATTTAGTCATGAAAGCTTAGTCATAAGAGCAGGAGGTACCTTACGTGCTATTCCACCAGACCTCTTAACTAGTGAGGACTCTCACAATACCCTCTGTGCATGATCATTCTGTCTTTGCTTAGACAATTTCAGAGACCAAGAAGCCACTGGATTTTTAGACAGCCTGTTTAAGTTTTGGGAAGCTTTGTTATTACATCTTTATCGTATGTCAAAATATACCTTCTTATGATTTATTTCCATTGCTCACAGCCTACTCTTTGGAGCAATGCCCAATAGACACAATATTCCTTCACATGACAGCACTTCAGACCAACTAAAGTCCTGTTTCTTGTGAGGAATGCATTCCTGAGGATCTTGCATATTCAAAATTCATGCAAACTGAGGCTAATTCTGAAAAGGTTGGTAGTTAGTCTAGTTTTCTGGCTAAAGTGGTGCTTCTGTGTGGCAATAAGAGAAGTACAGTTCACTGTTTGAACTGTGTAATTCCTGATTAATTTTTAATTGAGGAGAATTGCCTCTGGAGATTAAGGAGAGCTATTTCAAATTCCCTTAGAAAGGCAGAGTACTGTATTTGAAGAAAACTGTCATTTCTCCAAGACTTTTTTTCCCAAACTCTCTCAGCATATGGAAACAGCAATATATTAGTCTACTAAAACAGTCCATCACGCCTCCATCTCTAGAGATGGAGGCAGTTTAAGAACAGGCAAATTAACTCTCTTGAGGGATGAAGAATTTGCATGTTCAGAGGTTGAGAAGTAAACCAGATGACCCACTGAAGTTCTTCAGCACTGATGGCATTCTGATTTTTGCTCTTCAATCCCAGGTTTCTTAAATGTAAGTGTTTCCACACAACTATTTCCAATGGTAGGTATAAGACATATCCAACAAAATATAAACTTAAAATACAGATTGGCAAAAGAGAGTACCATTGATTTTTTTTCAGTATATTTATGTGTATGCATAATATGTAATGTCCAATAGCCAGAAGTCATTTATTTGCTTTAAGTCTTCAACTTGGCATGAACCTGTGTTTGAAAACTACTACCTGTGTTTGAAAATACAGTTTTTATTTACACATTGTTAAATATCACCATAGAACTCATGGATTTTTTGCATGTGTAACATTCAGTTTTCTTTCTCATGTGGCACTTAAGCATACAGAGAAATTTCAGAAACAAAAAGAAAACAAAACACTTTGTATAACACTTCATATAAAAGTTTCTAGCATTTTGCTTTTAAGAAATAAAACTGTTAAAATCAACTAACTGAAACAACTGAGTGACTGACACTCACAACTGAAGCCCTAACCCCATCATTTTTTGCTGTTTTGTTCTTTTCAAACAAGTAACGGTCATTGAAGTTCAAAAGGACACTTTTCCCCTTTGAAAACTTTTTTTTGTCTTTGTATACACTGAAAATTCTCAGCAATAGACAGGTTTATGTTTAGACAGACTGAATTGTCTAAAAAATGGTGATGCAGCAGCTGGGCTGAGAGAGAAGTGAAATGTTTCTGTATGTCTGAACCTCTCTAACAGGAAGACAAGAAAAAAGTTGAAATTGTTCTCCAAATATGAATGCTATCTGTCAAAATATTACATTGTTGAAATGATTATTATTTAAATTTATCAACCCAATAGCATCTGCAAAATGAGAGGAAGAGGGTTAAGAAGAAATAGTCTTAAGATCTCCTGGTAGCTGATGTTTCCTTAGCTCTCAACAGTTGCTCCCCAGATGTTAAATGGCAGGTTCTTATTTTTGAAGTCTATACAAATAATTAGTAAGCTGTGGGAAAGATTGGGGCAATTCCTGTCTTTCTCACTAATTTAGTTAGCCTTGATCTGGACTCTTATCTGTACTACCCAACCAAGTACAAAACTGAGAAAATAGAGTCCTAGAAAAAGAAAGCTTGAAAACACAAGGTGGTTGAGAGAGATCATAGGACTATGAGAATAACCAGTGGTGTGGAGTCTCTGGGCTTCCCAGGTGGCTCAGTGGTAAAGAATCTGCCTGCCAGGCAGGAGAAACAGGAGATGCGGGTTCTATCGCTGGGTCAGAAAGATCCCCTGGAGAAGGAAATGGTAACCCACTCCAGTATTATTGCCAGGGAAATCCCATGGACAGAGGAGACTTGTAGGCTAGTCTATGGGGGTCATACACGACTGAGCTACTGAGTACTGAACTCTACTATGAGATCTCTGAGAAAAGAGAAGGAAGGAGAACCAGAGCTCATCTGAACTCACTGGTCTTTGAAAAGAGGAGGGAAAGTGAGGTTGGAATCAGTGGTGGGTTTTACAGATAAGAAGATGAAGGAATTCCCATCTGGTGATTTCTGTTTTTGAAAAACAGAAATTTAGCACCCAAAGACTTTTATATTAACCAGATTCATAGGCTGAGGACAAACTGCCCTCCTTTAACACACACACACACACACAAAATCAACATAGTCGAGGTCATAAAAAAAGAAGACAGAGGGAGAAAATGACTGGTTTACTTCATGAGGAACCAAATATTTATAACAGCAGCAACAATAGGAGTGACTATCGTCAACTACAAATTGGCTCTTACCAGGGGCACTTGGTATCTCCCTCTATAAGCATGAAATCATGTGCTGCTGCAGCTGCTGACCTTCGGTAACCCCCTGAAATGAGTTCACGGTAGAGAGCAGAAATGAGGCATTCTGTGTTGTGGGGAGTGGTGAGGCCACTGGCAGAACAGGTCTTCATATAGATATTTTCAGAAGCCAATTTTATGAGCCCAATTCTTGTATCTCCCCATATCTGGAGGAGGGAATGGCAACCCATTCCAGTATTCTCCAGTATATCCTAGAGAATCTGATGGACAGAGGAGCTTGGTGGGCTACAGTCCATTGGGGTTGCAGAGCAGACACAACTGAGCAACTAACACTATGTCTAGAAAAGCACTAACATCTTTCATGGTGAAGATTGTTCCTCGTGACTAGCAATAAGCTTCATGAAACTAGTAGAAACCTGGAAAAATATGGGCTTGATTGCATGTATTCCCCCTTCACCAAAATCATATATATACTGACCTTTACCCCCTGCCTCTTTGGAGCAGTTTCTCAGAGCTACTTGAAGTACTGTCTCCTGGACTGGTCCGCATTTTGCCTCAAATAAAACTTAACTCGCAGTTCTCACATTATGCATTTTTTTTAAGTCGACCCTATTGATGATATCAGGACTGAATTTGATTCTGTAAAGTCCATTCTAAAGACTCAAGATAGTTTTTGCCCCAAATTAGTTGCAGACAAGGCTTTAAAAAGTCTACCATAGGAGGGCTTCCCTGGGGGTCCAGTGGTTAAGAATCCACCTTGCAAGACAAGGGACACCAGTTCAATCCCCTGGTCTGAGAAAATCCCACATGCCTCGGGGCAACTGAGCCTGGTGCTCTGGAGCACCCCAACTACAACTACTGAAACCCATGTGCCACAGAACCTGTGCTCCTCAGCAAGAGAAGCCACTAAAATGAGAAGCCTGCACACCTTAACCAAGAGTAGTCCCCACTCACCACAACTAGCAGAAGCCTGTGTGCAGCAATGAAGACCCAGTGCAACCAAAAAGAAAATTTTAAAAATGTCAACCAAAGGAATCAGGTTGATTATCTAGTGTCTGTCCCGAGATAGGACTGGAAGGGGATGAGCTAGGTAGCTAATGTGGAAAGTAAAACTTTTAACTTCAGTTTCCTTTGCATTCTTTGTAATGATGTATAAATCAGAACCAGCTGAAATAAGGCAATGCACAGCATTTGAATACAATGATCAATGGTACCTACACAGTAATTTATGGGAAAATGCTATTAAGCTCAGATATTATCATGACCATTTTTACTACATAGTATAGTTCAATATATGTGTACGATATCACCTTAAAAAGCCAAATTTGCATTACCTATTTTTCTCCACATTATCAACCTTAGTGGATAGACTCTTGACCATCTCTGTTAAGAGACATGCTTCATCTCAGTTGTGCATATCCGCTGGTATTTCTTACACTATCAAAGTGTTTAACAGTCTTATGATGGAAAGGGAAAAAGAATTTAAGGTGTTTAAAATAAATTCAAATACTTTTTATATAGCTTCATTCTTTTATTTGCCCAATTCAAAATTCAAAGACTACATATATATGTGAGTATATGCATTTTGAGGTAAAAAAATTACCAATGAAAGTATAGAATTAAAAATAACTGAAAACAGTTTATACACTGCTGCCTGTTTCTGTACCAATTTTTAAAAACCTTTACTAGTTTTTCATATTTGCTTTATGCCCTTTAAAGGACTCAAATTCATAATATACAAAGAAGTTTATGTGATATATAGAGCAGAGCCATAAACCATATTTTATGCATAACAGTGATTAAATGCATGGTTGATATATTTCACAAAGATGGAAACCATGTCAAAAGGCTTACATTTTGATAACTTTCCTTTTGGGGGGCATTTCTAAATTATTTAAGTTGAAGAATAAAATGACTTGTGTGTGAATTTGCATGATCTTTTTAATCATCTTTAGGTAATGCTGATATGGCAAAGACACTAAATTACAGGCAGCAGTGGGAACCTGCCGGGTAAAAAAGCACAGACTCGTTTTGTATATGAGTCCATGAGGAATATTCTGTTCAAGGAGTGGAGACATAAGAAAATTACCTAACTCATGAACCACACATTAAGAGCGTAGTCAGCTGTTGTAAATGCGTATCCAACAACAAACCATTATGTATCTTTGGCTTAATTATATGTGCTTATTATACACCTGTACTACAGAGTAGAGGCTGCTATTTGCATTACTTGTGGTTTTCTCTATCAAAACAGCATTAGCATTACGAAGCTTATCAAGCTTACGTATGATTTCTCTGGCTTGAGTGTGTAAGTCCCTTTATTTTGTGCAAACCCAAACAAGATGAGGGGAACAAATGAAAAAAATATTTTAATCATGTTTGTAAAGAATTTAAATGTAGGGAATTCATTGACGTGGACAATCATTAGCAAAATCACTAAGCTTTTGTAAACCAACTTGATGTTTAGGAAGAGAGTTAAAAAGTTAGATAAATTCAGCTTTTAATTTTTTCTCTAGAGTTCCATCATCCTAAAGGGTGTTAATTATTATGATGGTGATGTTATTTACAAAATAGAGATAAATGTTAAACTAACAAATAATTTATGATTTAGAGTTTTTACAACTCATGGTAAATAAACAATCTAGGCAAAATTATTCTGTATATTTAAGAGCATTTACTAATACATGGAAGTATTAAAACATTATGTAAAAAGTATATTTTAAAAGTAAAAATATATATGTATTAAAAACGGTCTCAAAAATAACTCTAAAGAGAATTTTATGGAACATTTCATTTTTATACATCATCAAAACTTATGTTTACAAATTAGATTTCCCCTAAGGTTTTGATATATATATTTGTTTAAAAAGCATCTCAGAGTCACTAATTAATCTTTTAACTTCACCACTGACTATACTTAATCTTCCCATGCCTTTCCTTTACTTCTGTTTTGCGTCCTTTCCAAGGGAGAAAAGTGAGGTTACACTAAGGGAGATGACACATGTCCTGATGAACACAAGCCTATTATCATGACAAAAATAACACCATTTCAGAGGAATAAACAACAAATGGTGCCCAATGCCCAGAGAAAATTAAAATTCTATTTGAAATTCCCACAGGGTCTAGTACCAATCCCACAGTTGAAGTTTGATAGTTTCTCAGGAAGGCAAAGCTTAGGAAAATAAGGGGTTTCAATCCATGAAAAATATGGTAATAATAGCAAAAGGAGAAGGGCTCCATATTAATTGATTTATAGGAGACCCAAAGGAGCAGATGGTAGTTTGGGAAAAATATGCCTTGTAATTTTAGTAGATACCTCTTAATACAGAATATGAATTGTATTTCTTAAAAACCACAGAAAATCTGCAAATAAATCTCTAGAAATTCCAGCAAGTTTCTAGAAACATAACTCCAGAAATTTTTATCTTAAAGATTAGGGTCAGATATAAAGATAGAAAAATTTTCCCAGCTCTGCTGAGAGATCATATTTTTCATATATTTATTAAATGTTCTATTACTCCTTCATTCACAAAAACCAGAGACACTAAAATAAATATGGTCAGTGTTTTATATTACAGTATGTGCTCAGTCACGTACAACTCTTTGCAACCCCATTGACTATAGCCCGCTAGGCTTCTCTGTCCTTGGGATTTCTCAGGCAAGAATATTGCAGTGGGTTGCCATTTCCTTCTTCAGGGTATCTTCCTGACCCAGGGATCCAACCTGTGTCTCCTGCACTGGCAGGCAGATTCTTTACCCCTGAGCCACCTGGGCTTCCCAGCTAGCCTTTATTATTAATTGCCTAGTCACTCAGTCGTGTCCGATGCTTTGCGACCCCATGGATTGTAGCCCCTGAGGGCTCCTCAGTCCATGGGATTCTCCAGGCAAGAACACTGGAGTGGCTTGCCATTTCCTTCTCCATTATTAATTAAACTTTATTAATATTTATATAGAGATGATTTTTCAACTCATTTACTGTATTTAAAAAATAATTTTTCCATTTATTTTTATTAGTTGGAGGCTAATTACTTTACAATATTGTAGTGGTTTTTGCCATACATTGACATGAATCAGCCATGGATTTACATGTGTTCCCCATCCCGATCCCCCCTCCCACCTCCCTCTCCATCCCGTCCCTCTGGGTCTTCCCTCATTTACTTTAAAAATAGTAATTTTTGTCCAATAATCACAGCAGTGTTTTCTCAGGAATTGCTTTTATGGTAAAACTATCTGAGGTGGCTAGAACAATGAAGTAATCTTTTTTTTTTAGAATTTAGATTATCTCCACAATGTCTATTACATATTTTTGCAACTCATCAAATTATTTCATTTCTCTCTCCCTAGTATGGAAATTTAATCTAGGTATTTATTTCATTTTCAGTAACCTATTTGAAGAAAGACTAACTACCATTCAGTGTACAGTATTACATTATGCATTCAAAACTGATACTATAAATTATGTAATCTAACAAAAAAATTATTAATGGTTTGCATGGAGGGAGCCACCATGAAACCTCAACTGCCAGCAATGGAAGTAATTTTCTCTGTACCCATCAGGAAAGAGAAGGAACCCAGAGTGCCTGTGTTTAAACAGGTCCATGGCATGCATTCTCTTTCACACACATTGCTGTTTATAAAGACAACAGTAAGGCCCCAAAGCAAACTTCAAGTCTAACTGTAGGCCACCTTTAAACATCAGTAAACAGATACATTAATAAAAGTACAGCTCTTCAGTACATTTGTGTTCAGGTCCATTTTAATAAGCAATTCATGACCATAACATAAGGATAGGATTGTCATTTTACTGAATTTTGTAGATGACAGAGTTTACCAGCTGCTTTTCTCTGCTATTCTTCTCTGCTACTGCGGTGCTCTCCCTACAGATGGTATCATGATTTAAAGCAGTGAATGTAGATTCTAAAGCTTTTTAAGCCACTTTAATATCACCTGAATTAGGGAAGGAATCCTGTAATCCCTCAGGTGAATCCTTCTGAAATTCTGTGTTGAAGAAAATGGATTCCTCCACTAGACACAAGAGTAGAATAAAGGAGAATCCTGGCCAAAGGCAGTATTCAGAGGCATCCTAGGTCAACATGGAAGTCCCAGAGGAAGGTGGGAACCTTGGACTTGTTGGGCCATCCATCCATGTTGGGCACTTGTTTGTGTGATTTTTACCCCCTGCAGCACTTTTCAGCTCTAGATTGAAAGAGCTGATTAGGTTTCTTCAAAAACTGGTAGAACAGAATAAACTGCTGCAGTGGCCTGGAGTCTACAGTAGGTAGAAGAGGACAGGGTTTGTGATAGACTTTCAGGCTGGAGGCTGGAGAAGCAAAGCCTTTAAGGAAATCCACTGAGAGAACACAGGTTCTCCCTCCCTTTATATCATGTCCCCTAATAATGACAGTTGTCATAATATAGCATTTCATGTCAAACAGTGTGAATTGTGGGGTAAATGTAGTACAATTAGCAGAACTCTGTTTTACAGAAAGTCTTTGATTTCTAAAAATATTTTACAGAAAAATTGTAGGAAAATTCATCACGAGATATTCAGTATGATTAAGAAAAATCTGAATGTAATTTAACATAAAATAATAGGCTGAGCACCAAAGAACTGATGCTTTTGAACTATGGTGCTGGAGAAGACTTGAGAGTTTCATGGACAGCAAGGAGATCAAACCAGTCACTCCTAAAGGAAAACAACCCTGAATATTCATTGGAAGGACTGATGCTGAAGCTCCAAAACTTTGGCCACCTGATGCAAAGAGCTGACACGTTAGAAAAGACCCTGATGCTGGGAAAGGTTGAAGGCAAGAAGAGAAAGGGATGATAGAGGATGAGATGGTTGGATGGCATCACCAACTCAATGGAAACGAGTTTGAGCAAACTCTGAGAGATTGTGAAGGACAGGAAAGCCTGGCTTGCTGCAGTCCATGGGGTCGCAAAGAGTCAGACATGACTGAGCGACTGAACAATAACATCAGTTCTCTAATGTAATTTCTTGGATTTGTGCTCACAACAGTAACTCTATGTCCTAGTCTCAGAAAAAAGATTTTCTATTAAAGCATCCTGCCTAAAATGAAGCTGAACTTTGTCATACCCTGTTTTCCAAATAGATTGTCTCAATTCTATTAGAGGCTTCCCTGTGGCTCAGATAGTAAAGAATATTCCTGCAGTATGAGGGACATGGATTGGATTCCTAGGTCAGGAAAGTCCCCTGGAGAAGAGAATGGCTACCCACTCCAGTATTCTTTCCTGGAGAATTCCATTGACAGGGAGCCTAATGGCTACAGTCCATGGGGTCAGAAAGAGTTGGACAGGACTCAGCAACTAACACTTTTTTTCACTTTCAATTCTATTAAAATAGTAGAGTGACTCATTTGTTTTGATTTATTTCTTATATGAAGGATGAAATTTCCCTCACTATGGAATACTTTTGAGTTTTTCACCCTTAAATTAATATGTAAATACTTTCTCAAATTAATACATAAAGACAATATTCTTAGGACTTAGGAATATGCTCTCTTCTCTTCTATTTTACAAATTTAGTTTGATGCTATCATAGGGTCTTTCCACAATATGCTAAAGGAAAGTATTTGCTTTGTTCTGAGAATTTAGTATTTTTGGTACGAAGCAGAGAATTTCAAGTAGGATCCTTATATCATTAATTAAAAGAAAACTGCTTTGCAATTTTAGCTTTCACATAAAATACTGCTAGTTATGAATTAGATGAATTATTATATGCTGAGTTTCATAATATGCATTGTCATTGGGTGGATTGTGCTCCCCCAAAAAGATATGTTTAAGTCCTAATTCCAGGTATTTCTGAAGCTGACCTTAGCTATTAAATAGGGCCTTTTAACAATGTGTTCTAGAATGAAATCATAGTGGATTGAAATGGGCCCTAAATCCAATAACTGATGTCTTTTTTTTTTTTTAAGGAATCTTTTAAAATTGAAGTATAGTTGATTTATTTAATTTCTTGCTATACAGTGAAGTATACACTTAGTATCATTATCTCTAGGTCCACTCATGTTGTTGCAGATAGTATTATTTCCTTCTTTTTACGGCTTAGTAATCTCCCATTGTATATACCTATCACATCTTCTTTATTTCTTTATCCGTTCATCTATCAGTGAACGTTTAGGTTGTTTCCATGTCCTGGGCTTCCCAGGTGGTGCTAGTAGTAAAGAACCCGCCTGCCAATGCAGGAGATTTAGAAGATGTGGGTTCGATCCCTGGGTCAGGAAGATCCCCTGGAGAAGGAAATGGCAACCTACTTATTCTTGCCTAGAAAATCCCATGAACAGTGGGGCCTGGCAACCTACAGTCCATAGGATTGCAAAGAGTCAGACATGACTGAAGTGACTTAGCATGCATGTCTTGGCTGTTGTGAGTAGTGCTGCTGTGAACATCAGGGTGCATATATCTTTTTGAATTAGGATTTTTGACTGGATATATGCCCAGGAGTGTGATTGCTGGATCATATGGCAACTCTATTTTTAGCTTTTTGAGGAACCTCCATACTATTCTTCACACTGGCTGCACCAATTTAACATTTCTACAAACAGTGTAGGAAAGTTCCCTTTTCTCCATACCCTCTCCAGCATTTGTTATTCATCAACTGGTGTCTTAATTTATAAAAGAAAGAAGAGGGAGGTTTGGATTCAGAGACCTGAGGACGCACACAGGGAAGAAGGGCATGTGGCAACTGAGGTAGAGACAGGAATGATGCAGCTACAAGCTAAGGAACACCAAGGAGTGCTGGCCACCACCAGAAGTTAGGACAAAGGCATGGACCAGATTCTCCCCCTCAGAGTTTCCAGAAGGAACCAATTTTGTTGACACTGATTTTGCACTTCTGGCCTCATAAATTGTAAAAGAATAATTTTTTTAAAGCCACCTAGTGTATTGATAATATGTTATGGAAGCCCCAGGATATAAATACTTGCAGTAAATATAAAATCTGTAAAACCATACTCTAGATTATTTTCTGGTGTAAAAAAAGTCAACATAAGCCAGGACTTACACCACTAGAAACAGGTAGAAAACTGTGAGGTGGATATCTGGTGACTTCTTTTTTTTTAACGTGGACCAGTTTTTTAAAAGTCTTTCATTGAATTTTTTTTTCTTAATGTATATATTTTATTGAAGTATAGTTGACTTTTGATGTTTCAGATGCACAGAACAATGATTTAGTTATACATATATATTATTTTTGAAATTATTTTCCATTATAAGGTATTTCAAAATATTGACTATAGTTCCCTGTGCTATACAGTAAGTCTGTTATTTGTTGCATCTTTTTTTAAAATTAGAAATCTAGCATTCTTTTCATACTAAGTCAAACAAGTAGAACCAAAATGTCATAAATTTTTTAGTTAGGCAAAAATTCCTGTTTTCTAAAATACATATACATATTATTTATATATATGTATTAAAAGCTTTTCTCCTACAGTTGATAAAAGCTTGAGAAAGAGCATTAAAAAAAAAAGAAGAAGAAATAGAGAAATTGTAAAACATAAGACTAAATGAAATGGGAGCACTGAATATGAAATAGAGAAAGTAAAACAAACTAGATAAAAATAAAAGATCCTCATATAGTCCAGTTGTTTTTAAACATGGCTACTCATTACAAACATATCTGGAGCTCTGGAGGAAAAACAGCAATACCTGGGCATTTGTATTTTTCCAAAAATTTCAAGATATTATTTATATGCATCTGGATTTTAAAAGGTGGAAAATCTTAAAGAGATGAGAATACCAGACCACCTGACTTGCCTTCTGAGAAATCTGTATGCAGGTCAAGAAGCAACAGTTAGAACTAGACATGGAACAATAGACGGATTCCAAATCTGGAAAGGAGTACATCAAGGCTGTATATTGTCACCCTGCTTATTTAACTTATATGCAGAGTACACCATGTGAAATTCTAGGCTGGATGAAGCACAAGCTGGAATCAAGATTGCCTGGAGATACAATAACCTGGAGATGCAATAACCCCAGAAACGCAGATGACAGCACCCTTATTGCAGAAAGCAAAGAAGAACTAAAGAGCTTCTTGATGAAAGTGAAAGAGGAGAGTGAAAAAGTTGGCTTAAAACTCAACATGCAAAAAACTAAGATCATGGCATCTGGTCCCATCACTTCATGGCAAATAGATGGGGAAACAATGGAAACAGTGACAGACTTTATTTTGGGGGGCTCCAAAATCACTGCAGATGGTGACTGCAGCCATGGAATTAAAAGATGCTTGCTCCTTAGAAGAAAAGCTATGACCAACCTAGACAGCATATTAAAAAGCAGAGACATTACTTTACCAACAAAGTCTGTCTAGTCAAAACTATGGTTTTTGCAGTAGTCATGTATGGATGTGAGAGTTGGACTATAAAGAAAGCTGAGCACCAAAAAATTGATGCTTTTGAACAGTGGTGTTGGACAAGACTCTTTGAGAGCCCCTTGGACTGCAGGGAGATCAAAACCAGTCAATCTTAAAGGAAATCAGTCCTGAATATTCATTGGAAGGACTGATGCTGAAGCTGAAGCTCCAGTACTTTAGCAACCTGATGCAAAGAACCAACTCACTGGAAAAGACCCTGATGCTTGGAAAGATTGAAGGCGGGAGGAGAAGGGGATGACAAAGTATGAGATGGTTGGATGACATCACCAACATGATGGACATGAGTTTCAGTAGGCTCCTCGAGTTGGTGATAGACTGGAAAGTCTGGTGTGCCGCAATCCATGGGGTTGCAAAGAGTTGGACACGACTGAGCGACTGAACTGAACTGAACAGGTTTTTCTATTAAATGGTAATTTTGGTGATATAGCATTCTATTATATTTTGCTTGACCAATCATACTGCAATGATATTAGGCAAGTGATAATTACATAATCACAATAGTAAAAAATGTTTATCAGTTTTTTACAATCAATAGCCAGACAAAAAAATAAAAGATAATTACAGTTGCAAGCCATTTTGGGAATGTGATTAATCTAACAATATAAAATGATAAGTGAAAGTGACAGATGCTCAGTTGTGTCTGACTCTTTGCAACCTCATAGACTATATATAGTCCATGGAATTCTCCAGGCCAGAATACTGGAGTGGATACCCTCCAGTATTCCCTTCTCCAGGAAATCTGGTTCCCTTCTCCAGGAGATCTTCCCAACCCAGGGATCGAACCCAGTTCTCTCGCATTGCAGGTGGATTCTTTCCAAGCTGAGCCACCAGGGAAGCCCAACAATGTAATAGAATTACATACAATTTGGGTGGTCAAGCAGAATGGTGTGGTAAGTGGAAGCGCATACATACATATGTTTTCATCTATCCAGCCCTTTTGTGTCTTTTGTTTGGTGCATTTAATCCTATTACCATTTTCTTAATTGTTTTGGGTTTATTTTCTGTAAGACTTTTCCTTTTCTTGTGTTTCTTGCCTAGAGAAGTTCCTTTAGCATTTGTTGTAAAGCTGGTTTGGTGGTGCTGAATTCTTTTAACTTTTGCTTGTCTGGAAAGCTTTATGATTTCTCCATCAAATCTGAAAGAGAATCTTTCTTGATAGATTCGGTTGTAGGTTCTTCCCTTTCATCACTTTAAATATATGGTGCCCTATCTTTGTCTTTAATTTTTGTCAGTTTGATTGCTATGTGTCTCGGTGTGTTCCTTCTTGGGTTTATCCTGCCTGGGACTCTCTGTGCTTCCAGGACTTGATTGACTATTGCCTTTCCCATGTTAGGGAAGTTTTTTCAAGTATTTTCTCAGGTCCTTTCTTTCTCTCTTCTCCCTCTGGGACCCCTATAATGTGAATGTTGGTCTTTTTAATGTTGTCCCAGAAGTCTCTTAGACTGTCTTCATATCTTTTCATTCTTTTTTCTATATTCTGTTCTGCAGCAGTGATTTCCACCATTTTGTCCTCCAGGTCATTTATCTGTTCTTCTGCCTCAGTTATTCTCCTATGGATTCCTTCTAGTATATTATTCATCTCTATTTGTTTGTTCTTTAGTTCTTGTAGGTCTTTGGTAAACATTTCTTGCATCTTCTCCATTGTTTACCCAAGATCATGCATCATCTTTACTATCATTATTCTGAATTATTTTCCTGGAAGGTTGCCTATCTCCACTTCATTTAGTTGTTTTTCTGGGACTTTTTCTTGTCCTTTCATCTGGGACATAACTTTCTGCATTTTCATGCTGATTAACTTTCTTTAATGTGGTTTTTGTTTTAGCCACTGTGGAACTGTGTTTCTTCTTGCTTCTTCTGTCTACCCTCTGATGGAGGAGGCTAAGAGGCTTGTGTAAGCTTCCTAATGGGAGAGACTGGGCGTGGGAAAAGCTGCATCTTGCTCTGGTGGGCAGGGTCTTGCTTAGTAAAGCTTTATCCAATTATCTGATGATGAGTGGGGTTGTTCTCCCTCCCTGGTGGTTGTCTGGACTGAGGTGACCCAGCCCTGGGGTCTGTGGGCTCTATGGTAGGGTTAACAGTGACTTCCAAGAGGGTTACCAAGGGAGACCTTCTCAGACTGCTGCTGCCAGTGCCCTAGTCCCTGTGACGAACCCATGCCAACCCACACCTCCACAGGAGACGCTCCAACACTAGTGCATAGTTTTGGTTCAGTCTCCTGTGGGTCACTGCTCTTTTCCTCTGGGTCTTGGTGCATGCAAGATTTTGTTTGTGTGCCTCCACGACTAGAGTCTCTGTTTCCCTCAGTCCTATGGAAGTCCTGTAATCAAATCCTGCTAGCCTTCAAGGTCAGATTCCCTGGGGATTCCCAGTCCCTTTTTTGGATCCCCAGGCTGACAAGCCTGACGTCGAAATCAGAACCTTCACAACAATGGGAGAACTTCTTTGGTATTATTGTTCTCTAGTTTGTGGGTCACCCACCCAACAGATATGGTATTTGATTTTTGTCATGACTGCACCCCTCCTATTGTCTCACTACAGCTTCTTTTTTAATTTTTTTTATTTTTATTATTTATTTATTTATTTATTTATTTGCAGCTTCTTTTTTGTCTTTGGATGTAGGACATCTTTTTTTGGTGGGTTCCAACATCCTCCTGTCAATGGTTGTTCAACAGCTAGTTGCAGTTTTGGTGCTCTCACAAGAGGAGGTGAGCACATGTCCTTCTACTCGGCCATCTTGAACTGGAAGCCCTTTTATTGAATTTGTTACAGTTTTGCCTCTGTATTTTTATTTTTTTGGTTTTTTGGCCTCAAGGTATGTGAGATCCTAGCTCCCCAACCAGGAGTTTAACCCACATACCCTGCATTGGAAAGCGAAGTCTCAACCACTGAACCACCATGGAAGTACCGCTGGTTGACTTCTCTTTGATATCTAAATATGTTAGCTTACTTTTCCTCATAATATACTTTCATCCTCATCTTTAGAAATTTTAAAGGCACATGTGTGTACACACACAGAGAGAAATATATATATATATATATATATATATATATATATATATTACTGTATAAATACTGAAATGATAATAGAATTGGGAGTTTTCAGTTTTTTCTTTTTGGTTGTAGAGCTTTCCTACTGCTTCTACAGTGAATATGAATTGCTTATATAATAAAATAGAAATTAATAAGAGACTTTACCTGGTACATGGCATGATGTTTGCATTTTTGTAGGTCAAATATGTCTGGCTTTACTGTTGTGCCAGGGGAAATAAGGTAACGAATTCCAGTCTCCTTGTCTTGGAGAATTTACACACACACACACCCCTCATACCCACAAACCCAACTAATAGAGAAGTGTTAGCTTTTTCAACAATGAGATATAAAGGAGACATCATGGATATATCTGACACTTAACCAATTTAGATTCCTTTCCCACAACTTTCACTTTGAAGTGTGTCTTTTGATTCTCCATTTAGAGAAATCCGCCATGTTTGCTGATCAGAGAATATCTAACCAAGGCTGCCCTATCCCTACAACTCCTGAAGTCTATTCAGTCACAACAGTTAAGTAAGATGTGAAAATGCAATATGCAACCCAAGGAGTCACATGTGACAGCCCTCGGAATTATCCTGTTTTCTAGAAACACTCTGCATTGTATGAAAGTCTTGAACATTAAAAAAAAAAAAAAAAGAATATCTTGTTTTACAGAACTACCAATTTTTTAAAACCTTATATTTCTAGGCCTCCCAATAACCTGAGGACAAAAAATATCTTTAAAGTGGCCTACAATGCCCTATGAGATCCAGACCTGCCTTACTAACAACCTCATGCCTGCCATGTTCCCTTACTCTGCAGCTCAGGCCTCTGTAATCCCTTGGATATACCCCAATTTTTCCTGCCACAAGGCATTTGCAAATACTATTCCCTCTGCCTGGAATTCTCTTCCCCCGACCTCTTTACCTAAATCATCCAGTTCATAATTTAGGTGTCATCTGTGTCTTTGTTTTTTTATAGTACACTTTCCTTACCCCACAGACCATGTCTACCAACCCAGCTTCTCTTCTCACAACACAATTAACCTTTCCTTCCTATCACGAAAGATGGAATTTTGCATTAGTAAGATGATCTTATTAATGCCTGTTGCATCTTCTAGAATGTTCTATGAAGATAGAGATGAAACTGAATTTATTTTCTTATCACAGAAGCCCTTGAACTTTGACAGTGCCTGGCACAAGTTATAGTTGAGCTCTAAATAATTAAATTGAAGAAACATAAAGATGAATAGAGATACAAACGTTAGAACCTTCTCCTGTAAGTCCATGAGACATAAAACTGTACCCTCAGCTAGACACAGAATGGAAGAACTTTGAAAGCAGTGGAGTTCAGTGACCATTCACAAATTGATGCTTAATCATGGTGAGCACTTTGCTTCTTGTTGAGGCATACTACTAGCTGTTCTTATTCATGAGTCCAGCACCCAGCGTGACATTTCTACCATTTCTTCTTAACACGTACATAGTGTCTTACATTTATATTATTCAATGGAGTTACAGTTGGGGAATGTTCATGATAAAAAGGTGAATTCCCACATCCCTAAGTTATGCATTTTTGTTGTTGTTGTTCAGTCGCTCAGTTGTGTCCAACTCTTTCCGACCCCAAGGACGGCAGCATGCCGGGCTTCCCTGTCCTTCACCATCTCCCAGAGCCTGCTCAAATTCATGTCCATTGAGTTGGTGATGCCATTCAACCATCTCATTCTCTGTTGTCCCCTTCTCCTCCCGCCTTCAACCTTTCCCAGCATCAGGGTCTTTTCAAATGAGTAAGCTCTTCGCATAGGTGGCCAAAGTATTAGAGCTTCAGCTTCAGCATCAGTCCTTCCAATGAATATTCAGGACTGATTTCCTTTAGGATTGACTGGTTTTGATCTCCTTGAAGTCCAAAGGACTCTCAAAAGTCTTATCCAACACTGTAGTTCAAAAGCATCAATTCTTCGGCCTTCTTTATTGCCCAACTCTCACATTGATAAATGACTACTGGTAAAACCATAGCTTTGACTATATGGATCTTTGTTGGCAAAGTAACATCTCTGCTATTTAATATGTTGTCTCAGTTTGTTATTGCTTTTCTTTCAAGGAGCAAGTGTCTTTTAATTTCATGGCTTCAGTCACCATCTGCAGTGATTTGGGAGCCCAAGAAAAGAAAAACCTCTCACTATTTCCATTGTTTTCCATCTATTTGTCATGAAGTGATGGGACTGGATGCCATAATCTTCATTTTTTGAAGTTGAGTTTTAAGCCAGCTTTTTCACTCTACTCTTTCCCTTTCATCAAGCGTCTCTTTCATTCCTCTTTTCTTTCTGTCATAAGGTTGCTATCATTGCAGATCTGAAGTTATTGATGTTTCTCCCATCAGTCTTGATTCCAGCTTGTGCTTCATCCAGCCTGGCATTTTGCATGGTGTACTCTGCATAGAAGTTAAATGAGCAGAGTGGCGATCTATAGCCTTGATGTACTCCTTTCCCAATTTGGAACCAGTCCATTGTTCCATGTCCAGTTCTAACTGTTGATTCTTGACCTGCATACAGATTTCTCAGGAGGCAGGTCTGGTATTCCCATCTCTAAGAATTTTCCACAGTTTGTTATGATCTACATAATGAAAGATTTTAGCATAGTCAATGAAGCAGAAGTAGATGTTTTTCTAGAATTCTCTTGCTTTTTCAATGATCCAGTGAATGTTGCCAGTTTGATCTCTGGTTCCTCTGCCTTTTCTAAATCCAGCTGAATTTCTGGAAGTTCATGGTTCTTGTACTGTTGAAGCCTCACTTGGAGAATTTTGAGTCTTACTTTCCTAGTATGTGAGATGAGTGCAATTGTGCAATAGTTTGAACATTGTTTGGCATTGCCTTTCTTTAGGATTGGAATGAAAACTGACCTTTTCCAGTCCTGTGGCCACTGCTGAGTTTTCCAAGTTTGTTGGCATATTGAGTGCAACACTTTCACAGCATCATCTTTTAGGATTTCAAATAGCTCAGCTGGAATCCCATTACCTCCACTAGCTTTGTTTGTAGTGATGTTTCCTAAGGCCCACTTGACTTCGCATTCCATGATGTCTGGCTCTAGGTGAGTGATCACACCATCGTGGTTATCGTTGCGGTTTTGCATTTTTTTTTTTTACCTGCCAACTATTCCCTAGTATCCTGACCAAAGCTGCCAAGATGGCTCCTTTCTAGACTCACCTAGCATGCAGGGTTTCTAGATTCAATTATCCTTGCTTTCTAATAAGACACATGAGGCCAAGAAAGAAACTAGTTCAAGGATTTTATTCTCTCTTCATTCCTTACCAGTTGCAAAGCCAAGTGTTCCTGAAACCTCCTGTCCTCTGCCTGGAAGTAGGTGTCTTCAGCTATCTGAACATTCATGGGCATCAAAGCTCCCATAGGACACTTAACCATGTTGCTGAATCCCAAAGAATTTTGCTCAGGACCTGTAGCCAAGCTCTTGCTGTCACTGCTAGATAATCATTACAAAGGAGAGGAAAATTTTCCCACCTCTTTTTGTCCAACTTAGGACAGGAATAAAGACCATGTTAACAGCCAAACACTTGGTTCTCATGTCTCACTTGGAACATCAATGGGCGAGTGTCTGCTTATTATTTTATAGAAATATAAAAGGCAAAAATGTGGGATTTCAGGAAGAAGATGGGCTTTTACTAGAATGTTTAATGGTTTTATACATTCTTTCTTCTCAACAACAGACAAATCATTGTATCAAAGAGATACCCTGGGATACCCTGCTTGAGATCTTCACTGTCTGTTTTTTGTGTACACGTCGTCTGAGGAGGTAAAATAATTTTGTGGTAATGTTGGCATCTCAGGTTACATGTGGGGTATTTCTCAAAAGGTCTCCCCAAAATAGAGCCAGTTTACTTTGTCACATTGCTGCTTTTCAATTTTGTGCTCATTTTAATTGCAACCACTCAGCAGTTCATTATAGTCTCATTCCCTGAAGGTCACTCACTGTTACCACCTCTGAAGCTGGTGCTGCACAAAATAGCATAACAGCATAGAGGAAGACCTCTAACTGCACTGCCCGTCCCTCAGATACTCACCACCTCAGCTACTTTTAATTCCTCTTTACCAAACTTGTAACTTCAAAGAAACTGACTTCAGCATGCAGATTTTATGTGGCATTTTAGACATCATAGGGTTTGTGTATGGGCTGTAAGGGGCAAGAGCCCTTTCTTACACCTCTGAGGTTTCGTAAAGGCAGTTCCTGATCTTGCTTATCTATAATGCTTAGCCCCTTTAAAGACATCTTCCTGATGTCAAGCATGACAAGAAAATAATTAAAATGGAGAACTTCCCATATATGTTTTAGAAATGAATTGGGAAGCCCTTGAATCACTGGTCTTCCATGATCTAGTGCTTTACCACTCCCTGTTTTAAGGGGAGACTCTCTGTTTGGAAGTCTGATCAGGTTTCAATCTACAAAATCACAGCTCTGGAAAGAACTCCCTATTCGATATGCATCTATAGAGACATGAGTATATTATTCCTTCCAAAGTCAGCTGCAATTGAAGCTCACTAAATTGACTCCACATCTTCCTATCTCAGGCAGTGACAGAGGAATAGCAAGTATTTTTTACTAAAATGCTCATTTTTAACCAACCCCTTCTTTGAAGATTTCTCTATCATTGATGCAGAGGACATGATCTTTACTTCATAGAAGATGGCAGAACACCAGGAAATCAATGTTTGAGTCCAGGGGCTGCTGTCAGTGCATCAAATGCTTATCCAGCAACTGTGTCTTTTGCCAGCAATGTCATGCAGAGTTGAGGACAGAATTTATTGTAAATGTAAGAGGATTAATGTCAAAAGGAACTTTTGCATTTTTGTGAACATAAATATTTATGTATGCATGCACGGAGGGTCAGGCATTGCACAGACATACCTGTCTTCACCCCTTGGTGCTCCATACTAATGATAGCCAAGAAAATCATGCTAATTGATATATCTCACATTGTATAAGAATGTGTTTCAACAGATAGCTTATACCAATTCCTCTACTAAGCTGCCTACACTGAGTGTAGATGACTGGTTTCTTTTTATTTGTTCATTCTGTTCATCTTCATGGGGAGCACCCCCACACCCATCATCTTCCCACTCTGCTGTCTTCTAGCAGAATTTTCCTGAACTGGGTTGTGTTGAGAATTATGAAGTTGTAATGGTGAATGGATAGAAAATTAAAGGAAAGGCAAGCAAGGGAAAATGTGGAAATCAGGAGGTCAAACCATTAATCAAGTTGATTTTACTTGGTTCACATGAAAAAAGTACCTCTTCAGCAAGTGCTACCTTCCCAAAGGTTACTTTTGTCACATCTCAAAATGATGATGATCATTTATTGAGTGAATGTAATGTTATAGGCACCGTGCTAAAAGCTGTGTGTGCACTAGGTCAGTTAATCCTCGTTCCAGTCATTCCTGTCAGGTATTGCTGGTATTATCCCCTTTTCACAGCTGCAAACACTGAGGTTCAGAGGAACTGACTCATCCGTGGTCAAATGGCTGCTAGATGATGAGTGCGTGCAGGATATGAACATAACAGTGTAGTCCAGAGCCTAGACACTTAGTTAGGACTTCTCTGCACCATTTATTTTTACCCTTGAAATTCCCAATTATTTTGTAAATTTTGATAACCTATCATGAAGAGATAATACAGAGGCAACAATGAAAGCTGTATAGAGAAGACACATGAATTTTCTACAGATGTGTCAGCAAAATCTGATGCTCTGAAACCTGAATCTTTGTTCTCACCCCTTATATGAACTTGATTTTGCCTGTGACGCATACCTCTAGAGCTCAGTGTCAATCCTGTGTCCCCTACCACCGCCATCCAAACAGCCAAGACCTAATCATTCCACAAATATGCTATAAATAAATTGTCTTCAGAGGTGGAGGTTGCCTAGGAGCTGAAGTAGTAAATTTTAAAATAACAGCTCCTAAATAGTACTGAGTTTTTACCAGAATACAATTTGACCATCCTTGTGCCCACAAACTTATTTTGAAATCTCAGTTCAGTTCTGTTGCTCAGTCGTGTCCAACTCTTTGCAACCCATGGACTGCAGCACACCGGGCTTCCCTGTCCATCACCAACTTTTGGAGCTTGCTTAAACTCATGTCTATTGCACCAGTGATGCCATCCAACCATCTCATCCTCTGTCATCCCCTTCTCCTCCTGCCTTCAATCTTTCCCAGCATTGGGTCTTTTCCAACGAGTCAGTTCTTTGCATTAGGTGGCCAAAGTATTGGAGCTTCAGCTTCAGCGTCAGTCCTTCCAGTGAATTTTCAGGACTGAGTTCCTTTAGGATTGACTGGTTTTGACTTCTTGCAATCCAAGAGACTCTCAAGAGTCTTCTCCAACACCACAGTTCAAAAGCATCAATTCTTTGGTGCTCAGCTTTCTTTACAGTCCAACTGTCACATCCATACAGGACTACTGCAAAAACCATACCTTTGACTAGATGGACTTTAGTTGACAAAGTAGTGTCTCTGCTTTTTAATATGCTGTCTAGGTTGGTCATAGCTTTTCTTCCAAAGAACAAGCATGTTTTAATTTCATGGCTACAGTCACCATCTGCAGTGATTTTGGAGCCCCCCAAAATAAAGTCTGTCACTGTTTCCATTGTTTCCCCATCTATTTGCTATGAAGTGATGGGACCAGATGCCATGATCTTAGTTTTCTGAATGTTGAGTTTTAAAGTCAACTTTTTCATTCTGCTCTTTAACTTTCTTTCTTTTTCTTTCCTTTTTTTTGCTCTTTAACTTTCATCAAGAGGCTCTTTAGTTCTTCTTTGCTTTCTGCCATAAGGGTGCTGTCATCTGTGTAGCTGAGGTTATTGATGTTTCTCTTGACTGTCTTGACTCCAGCTTGTGCTTTGTCCAGCCCAGCATTTCGCATGATGTACTCTGCATATAAGTTAAATAAGCAGGGTAACAATATACAGCCTTGATGTACTCCTTTCCCAATTTGGAACCAGTCTGTTGTTCCATATCTAGTTCTAACTGTTGCTTCTTGACATGCATACAGATTTCTCAGGAGGCAGGTCAAATTGTCTGCTATTTTCATCTCTTGAAGAATTTTCCAAAGTTAATTGTGATCCACACAGTCAAAGGCTTTGGCATAGTCAATGAAGCAGAAGTAGATGTTTTTCTGGAACTCTCCTGCTTTTTCTATGATCCAACGGATGATGGCAATTTGATCTCTTGTTCCTCTGCCTTTTCTAAATCTAGCTTGAACATCTGGAAGTTCACAGTTAAGATAACTGTAGAAGCCTGGTTTGGAGAATTTTGAGCCTACTTTGGTAGCGTGTGAGATGAGTGCAACTGTGCAGTAGTTTGAACATTCTTTGGCAGTGCTTTGGGTGAAATCTACAAATGCCCAATATCATTCCCTTGTAAGAACAGGGACTTCAAGGAATCACTCAGCTGATTTTGCTACCACTGTGGCCCATTCATGGGGATGGTCTTGATTCCTGTCTCCTGTACAATGTCATGAACCTCCATCCATAGTTCATCAGGCACTCTATCAGATCTAGTCCCTTAAATCTATTTCTCATTTCCACTGTGTAATCATAAGGGATTTGATTTAGGTCATACCTGAATGGTCTAGTGTTTTTCCCTACTTTGAATTTAAGTCTGCATTTGGCAATAAGGAGTTCATGATCTGAGCCACAGTCGGCTCCCGGTCTTGTTTTTACTGACTATATAGAGCTTCTCCATCTCTGGCTGCAAAGAATATAATCAGTCTGATTTCGGTGTTGACCATCTGGTGATGTCCATGTGTAGATCCTTCTCTTGTGTTGTTGGAAGAGGGTGTTTGCTATGACCAGTGTGTTCTCTTGGCAAAACTCTATTAGCCTTTGCCTTCTTCATTCGGTACTCCAAGGCCAAATTTGCCCGTTACTCCAGGTGTTTCTTGACTTCTTACTTTCCCATTTCAGCCCCCTATAATGAAAAGGACATCTTTTTGGGGTGTTAGTTCTAAAAGGTCTTGTAGGTCTTCATAGAACTGTCCAACCTCAGCTTCTTTAGTGTTACTGGTTGGGGCACAGGCTTCAATTACCATGATACTGAATGGTTTGCCTTGGAAACGAACAGAGATCACTCTGTCATTTTTGAGATTGCATCCAAGTACTGCATTTCATACTCTTTTGTTGACCATGATGGCTACTTCATTTCTTCTAAGGGATTCCTGCCCACAGTAGTAGATATAATGGTTATCTGAGTTAAATTCACCCATTCCAGTCCATTTTAGTTCGCTGATTCCTAGAATGTCCACATTCACTCTTGTCATCTCCTGTTTGACCACTTCCAATTTGCCTTGATTCATGGACCTAACATTCCAGGTTCCTTTGCAGTATTGCTCTTAACAGCATTGGACCTTGCTTCTATCACCAGTCCCATCCACAACTGGGTATTGTTTTTGCTTTGGCTCCATCCCTTCATTCTTTCTGGAGTTATTTCTCCACTGATCTCCAGTAGCATATTGGGCACCTACCGACCTGGGGAGTTCCTCTTTCAGTATCCTATCATTTTTCCTTTTCATACTGTTCATGGGGTTCTCAAGGCAAGAATACTCAATGTAAAAAGCAAATTGGCTGTCTGAGGAGGCCGTACAAATAGCTGGGAAAAGAAGAGAAGCGAAAAGCAAAGGAGAAAAGGAAAGATATTCCCATCTGAATGCAGAGTTCCAAAGAATAGCAAGGAGAGATAAGAAAGCATTCCTCAGTGATCAATGCAAAGAAATAGAGGAAAACAGCAGAATGGGAAAGACTAGAGATCTCTTCAAAGAAATGAGAGATATCAAGGGAACATTTCATGCAAAGATGGGCTTGATAAAGGACAGAAATGGTATGGACATAGCAGAAGCAGAAGAGATTAAGAAGAGGTGGCAAGAATACACAGAAGAACTGTACAAAAAAGGTCTTCACGACCCAGATAATCACAATGGTGTGATCACTCACCTAGAGCCAGACATCCTGGAATGTGAAGTTAAGTGGGCCTTAGAAAGCATCATTACGAACAAAGCTAGTAGAGGTGATGGAATTCCAGTTGAGCTATTTCAAATCCTGAAAGATGATGCTGTGAAAGTGCTGCACTCAATATGCCAGCTGATTTGGAAAACTCAGCAGTGGCCACAGGACTGGAAAAGGTCAGTTTTCATTCCAATCCCAAAGAAAGGCAATTTCAAAGAATGCTCAAACTACCACACAGTTGCACTCATCTCACACACTAGTAAAGTAATGCTCAAAATTCTCCAAGCCAGGCTTTAGCAGTACGTGAACTGTGAACTTCAGATGTTCAAGCTGGTTTTAGAAAAGGCAGAGGAACCAGAGATCAAATTGCCAACATCCACTGGATCATCGATAAAGCAAGAGAGTTCCAGAAAACATCTATTTCTGCTTTATTGACTATGCCAAAGCCTTTGACTGTGTGGATCACAATAATCTGTGGAAAATTCTGAAGGAGATGGGAATACCAGACCACCTGACCTGCCTCTTGAGAAACCTGTATGCAGGTCAGGAAGCAACAGTTAGAACTGGACATGGAACAACAGACTGGTTCTAAATAGGAAAAGGAGTACATCAAGGCTGTATATTGTTACCCTGATTATTTAACTTATATGCAGAGTACATCATGAGAAACGCTGGGCTGGAAGAAGCACAAGCTGGAATCAAGATTGCCGGGAGAAATGTCAATAACCTCAGATATGCAGATGACACCACCCTTATGGCAGAAAGTGAAGAGGAACTAAAAAGCCTCTTGATGAAAGTGAAAGAGGAGAGTGAAAAAGTTGGCGTAAAGCTCAACATTCAGAAAACTAAGACCATGGCATCTGGTCCCATCACTTCATGGGAAATAGATGGGGAGACAGTAGAAACAGTGTCAGACTTTATTTTGGGGGGCTCCAAAATCACTGCAGATGGTGATTGCAGCCATGAAATTAAAAGTCTTTTACTCCTTAGAAGGAAAGTTATCACCAACCTAAATAGCATATTAAAAAGCAGAGACATTACTTTGCCAACAAATGTCCGTCTGGTCAAGGCTATGGTTTTTCCAATGGTCATGTATGGATGTGAGAGTTGGACTGTGAAGAAAGCTGAGTGCCGAAGAATTGATGCGTTTGAACTATTGTGTTGGAGAAGACTCTTGAGAGTCCTTTGGACTGCAAGGTGATCCAACCAGTCCATTCTTAAGCAGATCAGTCCTGGGTGTTCATTGGACGGACTGATGCTGAAGCTGAAACTCCAATACTCTGGCCACCTCATGTGAAGAGTTGACTCATTGGAAAAGACCCTGATGCTGGGAGGGATTGGGGGCAGGAGGAGAAGGGGATGATAGAGGATGAGATGGCTGGATGGCATCACCGACTCGATGGGCATGAGTTTGAGTAAATTCTGGGAGTTGGTGATGGACAGGGAGGCCTGGGGTGCTGCAATTCATGGGGTCGCAAAGAGTTGGACACGACTGAGCGACTGAACTGAACTGAACTGTGGCCCATTCAATTCCCCTGACACTTGTTGAACTTAAACAACCCAGAGTGAGAAAAAAATAGCCATTCTGGATGATATTTTTTTGATCAGGCTGTGATAAATTGAATCACTCAATCAAGCCTGCATATTTAAGGGGATAGCTCAATTGACTGACAACAGATTTGATGTGTGAGCCAGCATCTGTTAGTGGAGCTGACTAACAAAATGACTGTTGATCATATGGATAAGTTGTTATCTAGTTGCAGCCTGGAGAAGCAACGAAAAAAAAATTATCTACTCCTAAGTGGTATCCAGGCAGGGTGAGAACTGGAAACTGAATATTTGTAAGTCTATGTTTATTAGGGCACTCCTTTGTTTTCTCTTATTTTGGGATAGTCTGCTTTGTGGGGATCATATTCACCTATTCATATGTAAAGATGTAAAGAAGAGAAATCAGAGCCCCCTTTAGAAAGTTAGATTTAGAATATTTCATCAAAGTTCATCTTGCATTGCCCAGACTGACTTCTTGCTAAACCCCTGTTTTATCTCAGCCTCCTCCTTAGTTAAAATTCTGCTCTTTGAACCCATCTCTAGGTTGAAACTTTCTTGGCAAAATAATATAAGCCAGCATCTGCAGCTCAATGGACCTTTCAAGCCCTGCCAAGGTGAGAAAATGTTATTTTTCCCTTTTATGTGTTGTGGTTCATGGGGTAGTATTTGTCGTCTTGTCATATAACAGTAATGACGTTCATTGTGTTGAAACACAGCCTTAAGCAGCCGCATCTATGGATGTGGGAGCAGTCTCCATACTGTGGCCCTCATCAGCCCCTCCAAGCACTCCTAGGCTTATATATTCCCAATGAAAAGATTCTCCTTAAACTGCACCGTTTCATTCTGGTTTGCTACAAGGGTCAGTTCCTCACTAGAACAGTCTTTCTTTTGGAGAGGCAGAGGGATAATTGGTTTGCATATGGATGCTTTTTACCATATTTTGCACTGACACTTGAAAAATTTGGCATTATATTCTTTAAGGATCCCCTCCTGCCCCCCATATATTTATGCAGACATACACACGCTCCATTTCTGTGGGGGAGACAGTTTTGTTGTTTGCGGTGAGGACAGGTGTAGTTGAATCATTGTGGCAACATATAGTCAAGGAATTTCTGAAGGTGCACATTGACAGCTCAGAGGAACATAGCTTAGGCTCCCCTTTTGGGAAAACCACCTTTCTGCTCTTAGCTCTGTAGAGATTCAGGGAGGCTGCCAGTAGGGCCACATATACTCATTCCATCAAGCCAGCCCCGTTGCCACTGCCCCCTCAGGCTGCACAGAGCCCCTTAAGATTTCTTCATACCTTCAAGCCATACAGTGAAACTCATTTTATACTCTCTCTACTATTATCTGTCTTTTAGGGAGAGAGGAACTGTGGGAAAAAGCACACAGAATAATCTTCCCACTGACCTCTTCCAGTTGGGATTATCTTGGTCTCAGATCTCCAGGAGAGACAGTTCTGCCTATTGACAAATAGGCATTCCCAGGCAGTTTTGGAAAAATACACTTTCACAAATGATCTTGTAATTTTTTTGGAGAAAAGTTACCCAAGAACACAAAACCAAAAATGTATAAAAATGGTATAGAGGTTAATGATACAGTCAGTGAGATTTTGTGGTATTTCTGATTTTTAATTTTTTGTCAGTTCACTACCCCTATCCCAAAGAGAACATTAAGTTAAAAAGAAAAACTCATCAAAAGCCCTTCAAAGATTTAGGTGAGGCCATTTCAGCAGTTTTTAGTGTGATGGGGAGAAAATATCCTATAGACAAAAAAGAATTTTCAAATATACAAGAGATATGATCTCATTTTTTGATCAAAGTGTGTTGACGATGGATACCTGACATTCAAAGCCAAAAATGTATTTTTGTAATATTGCCCAAAATTTTAATTTATGTATATTTAATAATAAACTCTGGAATGATTTCAATTTTTTTGAATTTACCAATGCTAGATTTATGGCCCAGGATGTGATCTCTCCTGGAGAAGGTTCCATGTGCACTTGAGAAAAAGGTGAAATTCATTGTTTTGGGGTGAAATGTCCTATAGCTATCAATTAGGTCTAACTGGTCCATTGTATCATTTAAAGTTTGTATTTCCTTGCTAATTTTCTGTTTAGTTGATCTATCCATAGGTGTGAGTGTGGTATTAAAGTTTCCCACTATTATTGTGTTATTGTTAATTTCCCCTTTCATACTTGTTAGCATTTGCCTTACATATTGCAGTGCTCCTATGTTGGGTGCATATATATTTATAATTGTTATATCTTCTTCTTGGATTGATCCTTTGATCATTATGTAGTATCCTTCTTTGTCTCTTTTCACAGCCTTTATTTTAAAGTCTATCTGATATGAGTGTTGCTACTCCTGCTTTCTTTTGGTCTCTGTGTGGAATATCTTTTTCCAGGCCTTCACTTTCAGTCTGTACATGTCCTTTGTTTTGAGGTGGGTCTCTTGTAGACAACATATATAGGGGTCTTGTTTTTGTATCCATTCAGCCAGTCTTTGTCTTCTGGCTAGGGCATTCAACCTATTTACATTTAAGGTAATCATTGATAAGTATGATCCTGTTGCCATTTACTTTGTTGTTTTGGGTTTGAGTTTATACACCCTCTCTGTGTTTCCTGTCTAGAGAAGACCCTTTAGCATTCGTTGGAGAGCTGGTTTAGTGGTGCTGAATTCTCTCAGCTTTTGCTTGTCTGTGAAGCTTTTGATTTCTCCTTCATATCTGAATGAGAAGGCAAGGGTGGGATGATTTGAGAGAATAGCACTGAAGCATGTATATGATCATATGTGAAACAGATTGCCAGTCCAGGTTCAATGCATGAGACAGGGTGCCCAAGGCTGGTGCACTGGGATGACCCTGAGGGATGGGATGGGGAGGGAGGTGGAAGGGGGGCTCAGGATGGGGAACACATGTACACCCATGGTGATTCATGTGAATGTATGGCAAAACCACTACAATATTGTAAAATAACTAGCCTCCAATTAAAATAAATAAATTAAGAAAATAAATAAACTCTGGGCTTCCCTGGTGGCTCAGCTGGTAAAGAATCTGCGTGTAATGCAAGAGACCCCAATTCGATCCCTGGGTTGGGAAGTTTCCCTGGGCATGGCAACCCACTCCAGTATTCTTGCCTGGAGAATTCCGTGGACAGAGGAGCCTGGCGGGCTATAGTCCATGGGGTTGCAAAGAGTTGGACATGACTGAGTGACTAAGCACAGCACAATAATCAACTCATTTAGTTGCTTTGTGTTGCTTTAGTTGCTTTATTTAGGCAACAATACTTTAGAGAACGCAACAGGAGATAGCATTGCTGAAAGCAATACATTCCAAATACTTTATTGAGTTGGTGTTATGGATACAGTTGAGTATTTGAGTATACTTACAGTAAAGATTTCCATGCTAAAATTGTTGTAGTCAAAGTCTAAAAGTAGAATTTTGGGGCTTTAGTTGTCATTTGTCCATGAATTAAGATAGATATAAATTATTTTCTAAAAAGAGTTTTCATTCTGCTCATTAGTAATGCCTTGACTTCTGATAATCCTCTGCATGGAAATAGACCAGCTTTATGTTCATTTTTTTCAGTCATGTGTTTTTTGCTAGGCTCTAGTATTTTCATAAGGGGGAGGGGTATCAACCCTACTTATAGTTTGACATTTCATTAAGATATAGTTTTAAATCACACTGAAAAAAGAAAATGATTATATTCCATACAATTGCCAAAGAAAATAATTTCAAAATCAAGTTATCCAAAACACAGCAAAAGCCTACCTGAAGGAAGCAGAGCTTATGGGGGACCACTCAAAGAATATGAATGAAATCCACATACACTTGGACACACTCTAAATATCTTTCTACTGAATTGCATTTGGGGTAAAGTGTTAGTCCAAGTCATTAGCCATATGAAATTGATCATATTATCTCTCAAGTATTATTGAGGATATTGAGCAGTTACAGTGCAGAGAATCCCTTGTATATGTGACCTCAAGGACAGTTTCCACCTTATCTTAGCATCTGAGCTTCTCCTAACAATTGCTCTTTGTTATTAAGGATTTGCCTTATGGATACTGTGGCTAGTGTATTGCCCTTTGCTCCTTACAGCCAGTCCAAATAGCCATCCACAAATACCAAAGAGCATGGGCCTACAGGCTAGGCATTATATCTTGTTTGATCCCTAGATCTATTTAAGGTCGTTCTCCTTATTTTTCCTTTTTCTACCTCTAGTTAATATTCTTTTGCTGCGTTTTAGTCATCTGGGAAACCATTTTTGTAAAGAAGAAGGCTAATAATATTGCTACTTAAGGGAAAGAGGTTATTACCCACAAAGCCTCAGAAAAGCCTGGCTTATCCTATAGTAAGCTGGTAAAAATGAGAAAAGATTTCTGCTTGGTTTCTCAAAAAGATTCAAAAAGGAAAAGTTAAAGAGCTTCTTTGAATAAAGAGCAAGCAAGCATAGAAAAAAATCAAAGCTGAGATAAAGTAAGACAAATATAGCTAAAATAAGGAAATAGTACAAGAATAAATGTAATAGAAAAATGTAAATTTGCTTTGATATTGATTGTAGACAGCATAAATGATTTCTAAATTCATATCTATACTATGAAAGACACAGGAGATACCCATTCAGAAGCAGAGTAAAAAATCCAGAGGTAAGAAAAAAAATATGAAAGGCATATATGTGAAGTCAGACTTGGATAATAATTTTCCAAATTTAGAAACCAGAGCAATATCAGTGAAGCAATAGTCATGGATCTAATAGACAAAACTTTTCTGAGTGAAGAAAAATCACAACTCAAAGTGAATTACCAGGGTCTAGGCAAAATTAGTTAGAAGAACCTACATCTAAATCTGGAGTCGGAAATGGCAACCCACTCCAGTATTCTTGCCTGGGAAATCCCGTGGACAGAAGAGCCTGGTGGGCTATAGTCCATGGGGTTGCAAAGAGTTGGACACAACTGATCAACTAAACACACACATCTAAATAAACAGTAATAATTTTTAAAACTTAAATTCAGGAACAAAAGGGAAAATTATATAATCACTTTTCAGAAATACACAGCAATAAGAATGCTCAATTTTCTTTTTTCAATTTTAATGAAAGTAAAACAAAAGAATGTTATCTATAAAATTTCAAGGCGTAAAAAGATTGAGAAGCAAGAATTACATTATGAAATCTAGATGACATATCTATGCTAAGAGTCTCAGTTTCAGGCAAGGATTAAAGGATATATCACTATGTGTCCTTCCCAAGAAGAATACTTGAAGATAGATCCAGCAAGTGTCAAAAACACTGGTGGGTTTCTGGGAAACAGTGTAAAATTTAGATAATTATTAATAAGCTATTATAGGTATAATTGCAGAATTCAGTGAGAAATCCTAGAACTATTGGGTGAAAAAAGTAGAGTCAAGTGACAAAAAAATGATGTATAAAAATAAGCTGGATCTATAACCCTAAATGAAATAAAAACTTTGTAGTAAAGACAGATCATGGAAAATTAAGGGGACACTGAATTCTTGGCCATATATTATAAGGGAGTAGAATCAAAATTTATTTTTTATGACCTTAAGAATTAAAGAGATATAGATAAATTTAATATATCTAGATTGCTATAGAGTTAATTCAGAATTTCCCCACTGCTGTTAACTGCAGAAGCAACAGAGCAACAATCATATAACCAGTAGAAGAGAGAAAACAAAGACAACAGTATCATCAGAAAGCTTAAAATAAAACCACAGAACCTTGCTGAATTTTAGCTCTAACTTTGTATATGTAATCTTTGGGGTTTTCTAAGATACAAGGTCGTGACAGCTGTGAATAGGGATAGTGTTGCTTCTTCATTTCTAATTCGAATGCCTTTTCTTTCTTTTTCTTGCCTGCTTGCTCTGGCTAGAACTTCTCATATAATGTTGACTGGAAGTGGCAAAAGTGAGCATTGTTCCTTGTTCTGGGCAGGCAGGCTTTCTGTCTTTCACCACTGTGTTGTTGGCGGTGGGTTTTTCATGTATAGCCTTTATTGTGGTGTGGAAGTTAACTTCTATTTCTGTTTTACTAAGTGCTTTTGTCATGAAAGGATGTTGAACTCTGTCAAATTCTTTTATTCCATCAATTGAGATGATTCTGTTTTTTATCCTACGTTCTATTAATGTAATATATTACCTTGATTAATTTTTGTCTATTGACCCATTCTCAAATTCCAGAAATAGGTCCCACTTGGTCATGGTATATAACCCTTTTAATGTACTACTTTGATTTGCTGGTATTTTGTCCAGGATTTTTATGTCAATATTCATAAAGGATGTTTGTCACTTTCTTATAGTTAACTCTTTGGCATCAGTGTAAAAGTTTGTAAAATATATTCTGGATGCAAATTCTTTTTCAGATCTATAAAAAAAAGGACCACAGAAATAAACATGACAGTTATGACAGTACACACCAGTAAGTTACCATTTCCCTTTAACCCTTTACCTTCAGCCCCATGAAAAGATAACTTAAAGCAACCAAAAATAGCATGTGGTCCTTACAGAAAAAATCTAATAGAGACAAAGCGGTTTTTTGTTTGTTTGTTGTTTGTTTTATTTTAGGTACATAAATTCATAATTTTGAATATAAATATTGTGGTAGATTGAAGATGGCCACAATTGCTTTATCTCTTTTCCCCCACCAAGAGGTGGAATCTATTTCCCCAACTTTTATATTAAGCTCACTTGTGACTTGCTCTGACCAATAAAAAGCAGCAGAAGGTATTTTCTGGGCCTTGGACTGAAGAAGCCTGGCAGTCTAGGTTTTTGCTCTCTTAGAACACAGCCACCGTTCTGTAAGGAAGCCTAAGTTATCTTGCTTGAGACCACAATATATTTTACCACAATAAAAAAGAATATATATTGATAGAACAAATGTATGTTCTAAAAAATCACTTCATCTTGCTTTATCCTGCCTTATCACAGTTACTTTTAGTATTAATAATGATTTTTTCTTCTTATAGTTTGCTCAGTATTTTTTAAACTTTTTTTAGAAATCCAGATTTTTTAAGGGTTTTCAAATGAAAAGCTTTATTTAGCAGTAATGCCCTCAGACTTCAAACTTCAGCTCCCTAAGGACCAGTGAATTGTGCTTGTCAGTTGCAAACTGTGCGTTTGCAACATTCCACACAGTATTTTCTGTTAAGGAAATGGTCTTTGTAAAAGCTCCAGTTAATCAGCAAAATAACCCGATTACTACCAGTCTCTATTATGCTAGCCATCCCCCCCAACACAAATTATGTGGTTAATATCTGAAGTTTCCATTTCTGAAGTAAATAGATTTCAAGGAGGACCAAGTATATGATTCTTGCTGCATTTTTCTTAGAGTCAATCCTTATTCAAGCATTTTGTTGCTGGAATCTCCTGTATGAATCCTGCTTCTCTAATACTCATTTTCTCTCCCTCCTGCCCTTACAGTGTGTTCTAGAGACGCAGCTACTTAAAGCTGTCCTCAACCCCCATCCCTCACCTTGATATTTCTCAGCTCTATACCTTTTTAGGGTTGCATTCCCCCCACCCTGCAATTTTGCTTTGCTACACACACAAACACACACATACACACACACACACTTCAACATTTCACTAAAACTCCCTTCAACTGTCACCCCCTCCCCCCACACACACACTTCAGCATTTCACTAAAACTCTATTTTACTATCATCCCTCCCCGTAATGTTCCTTGATACCCTCCACTCCACCTCATCTAGACTCACAAACCCATGCATGCTTCAAGCTGAATTAGATGACTTTCCTCCAGGCTCCTAATGCTTTTTTTTTCTTCTCTTATCACACTTCTTATGTGGCATTATGTTTATCTTTTTCTGTGTTCACTTCCCCTCAACCTCCTTATCACTAACCTGTAAGATAAACTGTATTTCATTTACTTTTGGATTTCCCAGCACCTAGCAGTGAGACCAGTGAGAGGTGACTCATTGACCAAATCAGAAAAAAAAAATGAGTGAGTGAGTAGCTTGAACCCCATGATATTAAATCTCTGCAAATAGTAATGCAGAAAACTGCATGGTTCCTTCCTCTAGTACGTTAATAACCTACTTGTCAGTTATTTGCTAGAATATGGATCCTTTACATTTCTTATTGTTCTCTCACAAATAGCTACATAAAAAACCTTGGAATGTTCGGCCACAGTTGTAGAATTTGTATCTGTTACTATGACATCTCTGTTTTATTCAGAATCTACTTCATTAAGTCCAGAGTGGGTTAGTTTCAATACACAATTTCCAGCTGAATGTTGTTCTAATAACAAAATTCATCAGACAGAGACATCCTTCAAAGGTACGAAGAGTTAACTGTGTAATTTTCTTAATAAGACAGAGAAGGCAGTGCATCATTTTTTCTAACTATGGCATGCTCTGTGACACCATGTAATTTTTGGGGTATCTATACTTTGCTTGGAAAAGAAAAAACAATACCTAGTTTCTTTTTAAGACTATTTTTGCTGCCAAGAAAAAAAAAATCATTTGCTCTGTCACAATTATGGCAATAAATCTTACAGTGAAGACATTTAATGATGGCTACAAAGCTTCCTTTATTTTACCTTACACAGACAGGCTTTAAGCTGAACTAACTTGGCATGTCAGGAAAAGCAAAGAATGGATGTGTTTTAGTTTTACAAATGCCTGTTTAAGAAATATGTTGTTTAAAAGTACTTTTTTTGGTCCTAAGTTTGCATGGCCTATGAAAAGACTGTTGCCTTCTGTATATAATAAGTTTAATTACATTCAGAAGTAAAAGATTTAGACTTTTCGTTCTTGGGAACGAAAATTTTAAGTTGAACTTGAAACAAGGTTGACTAACTCAGTTGTTTCAGACTTACTGCATCTTGAGGTTCCATCGGCTTCTAAATTTTTGAATTAATTTTGAATAGGAAATATGCTCAGAATATAAAATTCGAAAGGTCCCAAAGAGAGTATAGGGAAATATCCTTCCTGCCCTGGGCTCCCTGCTCTACTTAGCACTTTCCCCAATCCATGTACTTATACCAGCTTCTTCTGTATCATTTCAGAAGTGTTATATGCAAAGCAAATATTGAATATGAACATGCAATTTTCTTATTTAATGTCTTTAAGACTATCCCATATCAATACATATTGCATTTATTTTAATAGCTGCATAGAATCCCATTAGATGGATAGATTATAATTTATAATCAGTCACACATTGATAAACAAATGTTATTACAAATGATATCTCAAATGCTTATCATTGGCACATGTGTCTTTCCACAAATGTGAAATTATGTATGCAGCTTAAATTCATAGAAAAGGAATTGCTAAGTCAAAGGTTATGTATGTTTTTATCTTAATAGATATTGTAAACCAATTTCCTTAGGTGTTATACCAATTTATATGCCACCAACGTAAGTGTGCCTTAATTTTCACATTGTCACCAGAGATCATGTTACCAAAATTTATTTTTTACCAAATTTAAGGTTACAGAATATTCCCATATATTATAAACTATGGAACAGCTCTCATTTTTTCAAGATAGGTATCTGAAAAACTTTTTTTTAATGTGAAAAAGTTCTTATTTAGAACATTTGAGCTAACTTTGATGAGTGACATAATCTGAAATGTTTTAACACTCATCAAAAAAAGAATTTAAATTTTTCTTTGTAAAGTATGCACGCATCAAAACAGAGGAAAGAAGGATTTGAAATCTCTCCCCACTTCCTTTTTCCCCTAGCTCCAAATCCATTCTGTACTGGCTGGTCTTTACTCATTGCTCTCCCACCTTTTCCCCACTTAATAAAGAGATCGTTTAGTTGACAGTTATTTTTTCCTAAGTGTGGTTATTTGAAGTATAGTGACTGGATAAAATCAAATGTCTTTGGAATTTAAGGGCAAATTCAACTAATAGGAGACAGGACATTTCGCCTTTTCTTTTAACCAGTTTACCAGATCATCTTCTATGCTAATTTTCCTTTAGATTTGAGTTTTTATTTATTTCCTTCTCTGCTTTCTTAGGAAAGAAACCTATCCCCTGAATCTGCAGAGCTGACTTAAATGCTCTTTTCCAAAGCAGAGCACAAATTAATGAAGTCTTTTATTATATGGTAGTCACTGTCATTGTGGTTAAGTACAAATAGCGCAGAGGCAGTGCTTTTTAAAGATACACACAAACACACTTGTGCAGTGGTTTCTCTTTGATGAATATGGCAACCTGTTCATTTTTTCACAGCTGTGAAGAAGACAGTTGTTAACAATTAAAATCCAAATATCCATTTCATCTTCTCAAATGAGAGAGAGTATAAATAAGTTAAAGCTAAAACTTCACTGAGATTCATATACTTGGCCACATATTTATATTTGAGGAACATTTAAAAATTATTTCTATTTGGCCATTCTAAAAATTAAAATGCAAAATTGGGCCCGGTGGGAGGTCCAATTGAGATAGTGTTGCAGATTAATGCTTAAATATTATAGTTAGCCACACTAATGCTGTGCTTAGATGCATCTGACTCTTTGTGACCCCATGAACTGTAGCCCACCAGGCTCCTCTATCCATGGGGATTCTCCAGGCAAGGATACTGGAGTGAGTTGCCATGCCCTTCTCCAGGGGATCTTCCTGACCCAGAAATCAAAGCAGGATCTCCTACATTGCAGGCAGATTCTTTACCAGCTGCCTTTACCAGGGGAGCCCACAGCTGGCCATACTGTCAGGGGAAGCACACTGACTGAAACCGCCCGCCCTGGCCAGGCACCACAGAAACCATTTGCATGAGTTGCTTTATGACAGGAGGTCCTCGTAAGGAACATGGAAGTAATAAGCCACCGCCAACTGGAAGAGTTCGGGAAAGGTCAAAAGGAGATGCCACATGTCGGACCACATCCCAGAATCCTTCTCTCTGGCATCCATCTTGGCTGAACAAGGCGTGCACCGCCAGAAAGGACTCTGAGTCAGAATGATTGGCTGAAGACAACCTGGAAACTAATCCCATCACCATAAAACCCTAGACTGCAAGCCATGTAGCAGAGCAGTTCTCCTGGGTTCTCTTACCCTCCTGCTCTCCACCCGGGCGCCCTTTCCCAATAAAATCTCTTGCTTTGTCAGCATATGTGTCTCCTCGGATAGTTCATTTCCAAGTGTTAGTCAAGAGCCCAGTATGGGACCCTGGAAGGGTTCCCCCTTCCTGCAACAGTAGCAGGCTCTAAAATTAAGGTTTACACTAAAACCAAAACAAAAAATTAATTAAAAAATATGAAAAAAGCCAATGATAGTTTCAGTAGGTTTTTAAGCACAAGTATCCCTTGATTTAAGCACACTCAGTAGTAAAATCTTTAGTAACTTTGATAAAGAAGTCAATCCATTATACATATCTAAAGGACCAGTTCCAAGTACTGATATTTTAGTTTTAGTTTTGCTTTTGGTTAAAAATAATATATGCTGGGTGTTAAGCACATTCTGATGAAGTGTGCTATTACAGTTAGTTCTAGTAGATATATTTATGTTCTGTATACAAAAAAAAAAAAAGGCAAAAACTTTTAGAGAAACTGTTAGGCCAGAGATGAAATCAAAAGGAAGATTCCAGTTATACAATAGGCAGAATTTAACAATATAGATAGAACAGGAAAAATGTAATACAAAGCATGCTGAAGCACGAAGCAAAATGTGTTGGCAAGATTTCTAGAAGGAGAGTGGTGATGCAAGAGAAAGTTGATAATGTGCGTTGAAATGTCAGAGACCATAAATAGGGTGTGTTCCAAGAAAAACCTTTTTTATGTCTCCTGCATTTGCAAGCAGTTTCTTTACCACTGACGCCACCTGGTAAGCCCCAAAGAACCTTTTAAAAATAATGCTAATGTTATTGTCAAGGATAGCTTATGGTCTGAATCTCTTGTTAGGTGGAGAATGACCTCTCAGTTCTAAAGCAGTGATTATTAGAGTGTGGTCCCATACCAGCATCATGGGCATCACTTCTGGGAACTTGTTAAAAATAAAACAAACTGGGTTGAGGCCCAGAAATCTGCAAATTTTATAAGCTTTCCAGGGATTCTGATGAAGGCTTAAGTCTGGAGCCTACTGTTCATAGACTGAAGCTATTGTCTCAGTGATTTATAAGTATCAGAATGTGTCTAGTAATACCTCTTAGATTCCCATAAACTCTATTTTCATGTCCTGGTATCATAAGATTGTCTGTTTGGAGCAGGAGGAAACAGGCCAAGGAATAGTCTCCATTCTGTGGTGTATCTTCACAATCTCAGTTCATAAACTAGTTTTGGTTTCTCACTGTCCCAGAAGTTTGTTCTGTATTATTGATTATTGTAGTAGAAGAGAAAGGCTTTTTCTGCAATTGGAAAGGAATGTTAATTGTGTCAGTTTTCCCTTACTTATACCAATATGAGGCAAACACTGTAATGAACACAAATTCCATGTGGAAATCTTGGAAAATATGTGTTTTATAGATGGCAAAGCATTTTGGGCACGCTCTGCTCATATGCCATAGAGACCGCCATGTTTTTTTTTTTTATTGTTAACTCATAGCAGTTAATCACTACAATAAGAATTAATATTTATTGAGCATTTTCAAGCTAAGCATTGTGTTGAGAAAAAACTTACTTAACCCATTTGTCCATGAGGTAGGTGCTATTATAATTCTCATTTTATGCATAGTGGAACTATAACTTAAAGGGATTAACTAACTTATCTAAGATCATCCAATTAATAAGTATGTGCAAAAGAGGACCTCACTAGATTTGATGCCAGATCTCATGTCATTAAAATCCTACAGTCTCTTCTCCTCTATGCCTTTTACCTGGACTGAGACAGTCCTGCAAGATCTTTCTTCTGTTCTTGATAGCTTCCACAACCCATTCTGTTCTGGGCTTTTGTTCACAACCAACATCTACAAAGAAGTGAGATACCTTTTAACCTTTTTTCCCACCTATTCCTCTTTTACAGAACAGAAGTGTGTAGGCTATATAGTTTTAAGGATTTTATTGCCTTCATAATGAGAAAACCAGGTATCTAAAACTGACTAACATGGAGAAAGTAGCCAACTTTTAAAAAAATATATTACTACGATTAATAAATAGATGTCATACTATAATAAAATTACCGCATTTAATGTTAAAATACATATTTTAAAGATATATTACTAAGGTCTTAAAATTGTGTTTTATAATCCCTGAATTCCTTACCATATTGTAAGGTAAGTCCAAGCGAGTTTCTCTGAATTTTGTACATTTTGAGTGGGGGAGGGGGAGGGGGAATGGAACCAGAGAAATAAGCAGGCATTCTCATATAGTTTGTTCCCGAACCTCCCCACCAACCCTTTCTTTAACACTGTCGCCAATGCTTGCCTTCCTCTCAACTTCTCATCCAGCTCGATCTCAGTTCCTATCAATCACATCTTCTAAGTAGCCCTGTATTTGGTGACTTCTTCCTGCTTTTACTGTTAGCACCTTTAGAATTACCTGATGTTTGTGAATTAGACACTGAAGACAGCAGAGATATACAGAAGGCATTTAAGGCAAGGAAGTGGCATAATCACACATGGATTTCAGAGTCATCATTCAGACAGATATGCAGAGGACAGATTTGAAGGGAAACCAGAGGCAATGAGATAAATGAGATAAGGATGAATTAAATAAAAAGCATAAGAGCCCTGTATACAGTGAGGGCAAATGATGGAAACTTCTGTATTGGTTTCTGTTCCTGTTCTTTGCAGATTACAAATTCACTTAACATTCATTCAGTAAATGTGTACTGAGCACTTAACCATATGAGAGATGTGTTGCTAGGCTATGGCAATACAGTAGTGAAGAGAACAGAACACAGAAATGCTTCTAGGTAGCTAATGCTTTGTGTTGTTGGCTGCCATTGTACTTTTACATGAATGAGTGCTCTGAGAGACTATTTTACTAAACAAATAAAAAAATGTGTTCCTGTGTAGGTCACTGATTTGGGGATGAGGACACAGCACCAAGAGAGTAGAAGTAATGAAGACAAACTTTCCCTATCTTGTGGTCTTAACTAGGTTTTCCCCCAGATAGAAGGGAGATAGTTGGCCTTTAGTTACCATTAAATAGAATCATATATTCAAATTTTTTAGATGTGCTGTCATCCAGCATGTAGTAAACTCAAGAATGAATAGAATGTAAGTCAGCTAAGTCTGAATTTGGAAAAAGGAAAAATAAAAGACTGCTATCTCTAAAGAAATGTAGGTAGAAGCCTAGGTCAGAGGCTTGCCATCTCTGGGAGGGCCACCAGGTCATGATGCTTGGGAGTGGATAGTTATCTAAAGAGGATCCAAAGATGAAATGGCTGAAGAGTTGTGAAAGAAAACAGCTATGGCTAGGCTCCTGTGACCACGGTATTGGGCTTGAAAGCAACAAACCTGAGTTTGATGCCCTGCTGTATTCTGCACAGTCGGTGTGATTTTAAGCACACGAGACAGTCCTTCTGAGCCTGTTTTCCTATCTTTAAAAATGATACATTAACACCTATTCTAATCGCACTACAGCATAATGTGAAAAGCCAAGATTAGAGTGAGAGGCTAATAAAAAGCTATATTTTATTGGTTTTATCTTTCTCATTATACTGTAAAGTAAGCTACTTCAAATTAGTTTTTAAGAGAAAGATTACAGATGTATGACTGGAGATATATACAATACACATGAAAGAAATTATTGCTGTTATCCACTACCATGTCCATGCCTAAAAACAGGGACTGTATTTTTTTTTGCTTTTTATCAATATTTTTATTGAAGTATAGTTGATTTATAATATTACAGTTATTTCTCCTGTAGAGCACAGTGAGTCAGTATATATATATATATATATATATATATATATATATACACACACACACACACATATACATACACACACAAATTCTTCTTTTATATTCTTTTTCATTAGGGTTCATCTTAAGATTATTGAATATAGTTCTCTGTTCTACACAGTAGGACCTTGTTGTTTATTTATTCTATGTGTAAAACTTTATATCTGCTAACCCCAACCACCCACTCCATCCCTCCACCAACCCTCTCCCCTCCTTGGCAATCACCAGTCTGTTCTCAATGTCTGTGAGTCTGTTTCTGTTTAATGAATCAGTTCAATTGTGTCCTATTTTAGATTCCATGTTTAAGTGATATCATATGGTATTTGTCTTTCTGATATACTTCACTTAGTATGATAATCTAATCTCTAGTTGTATACATGTTGCTGCAAATGGCATTATTTTTTTTAATGGCTGAGTAGTATCCAGTCAGAACTATAGTTTAAGAAGATACATGCACCCCTATGTTCATAGCAACACTATTCACAATAGCCAAGCCATGGATACAACCTAAATGCCCACTGACAGACGATTGGATAAAGAATATGTGGCAGATATATATATACAAAGGGACCATTCTTAAATCAGTTTAGAATCCCAAGAATCTTATACATAATCAGTTCAGTCTCTCAGTCGTGTCCAACTCTTTGCAACCCCATGGACTGCAGCACGCCAGGCTTCCCTGTCCATCACCAAGTCCTGGAGCTTACTCAAACTTACGTCCCTAGAGTCAGTGATGCCATCCAACTGTCTCATCCTGTGTCATCCCCTTCTCCTCCTGCCTTCAATCTTTTCCAGCATCAGGGTCTTTTCAAATGAGTCAGCTCTTCACATCAGGTGGCCAAAGTATTGGAGTTTCAGCTTCAGCATCTGTCCTTCCAATGAATATTCAGGACTGATTTCCTTTAGGAAAATTGTATATAATCAATTATCATTAAATATTGGTTGGATGAATGAATAAAAGCACCAAAACAAAAAATGAAATGTAGCTAGTTTTCCTAGGACTGACTCTGGAGAAAGTATCAGTGACCTTCCAGATCTTTCTAGGGATGGAGAAATAGAGTCAGAATCTGTGTGACTTATTTTATAGTAGTTTAAAACTGGTTGGTACTGTATCTCAACTTAATTTGCAAATTGTCTAGTTTCTTGCTTTTCAAAGTATACTTCTAGAACAATACTAGTCTGCAAGTTCTTTGTTACTGGTCTGTGACAATGTAAGCACAGAAATTAAGAGTAAGCATTTAGAAATGCTAGCAGCAACTTGACAGTGTAAATTTACATCTATTGAATCTTTTTAAAAGTTGGCTTGTATTTTTTCTTTCACATTTATTTTTCCATAAATTTGTTTTATTATATGTTGCAAAATAGTTGTTATATGGCAGAATAGAGTTGGGGGAGAGTCGTCCTTCACTAACGGTAGTCTGAGAAGCAGTGACCTGGTTTATTATGCTAGTTGTTTTTCAGTCACTAAGTCGTATCTGACTGTTTGCGACCCCATGAACTGCAGCATGCCAGGCTTCCCTGTCCTTCACTATCTCCTGGAATTTCCTCAAATTCATGTCCACTGAGTAGGTGTTACCGTCCAACCATCTCATCCTCTGTCGTCCCCTTCTCCTCCTGGCTTCAATCTTTCCCAGCATCATGGTCTCGCCCAATAAGTCAGCTCTTTGCATCAAGTAGCCCAAGTATTGGAGCTTCAGCTTCATCATCAGTCCTTTCAGTGAATATTCAGGACTGATTTCTTTTAGGATTGATTGGTTTGATCACCTTGCTGATCAAGGGACTCTCAAGAGTCTTCTCTAGCACCACAGTTCAAAAGCTTTCAAAAACTGTACATGGTTATACTGACGATGTCATATCCATGGACACTCTTATAGTTTTTATGATTCCTATCAATTAAAATTGGTAAATTTCATAAAGTACTTAGTACACATATCTGCCTGTTTTTTTTTTTTCTTTCTTTATAACTGGAAGGCTCATGATAGGTTATAGGGTCTGGTTAAAAATTCAGTTACTGATGTCAATGGAAAGTCAAAAGAAAATACCATTTAAAGGAATATAAGGGCTACAGCTTGAAGTTTATAATATATAGATTAATCATTGAGGTCTTGGATTTGGTTTTTTGGTTCCCCTCCCTCTTGTGACATATCTGCCCTATTTCTTAAATCTAAGAGACCATGCTTTGATTTAGACTTTCAAGGTCACTACTTAATTTTGCATTTGTATTCAACATTATGAGTGAGGTTAATAAAGTTGAATAATACTTAAAAAAAAAAAATTGGTGTAAGCGCAAATAAACCAGTCTTGGTTTAAATAATTACCATAGTGCTTAGTCTAGGGGTATTAGGGAGCTGATGTCTCAGGGTATCATGGAAAGAATCCATAAGAACCAAAATTTTACCCAGTTCCTCCATCTACTAATGGCATGGCCCGAGGTGAGAGGAACTCTTTGAGATTGTTCTCCTACTAGTAAAATGGGCATAGTTATTTCTGTATTAAAGAGTTTTGAAGTGTAATTGACTCCACAGAGGTTGCTTAGTACAGGATCTGGCACAGAGGGGAAGCTAGTTTTCGGTGTTATGATAGTTGTTTTGGCAGATCCTCTAGGGACAGGAATAGGGTCAGTCGGCTCTGATGGCAGAAAACAGCACAGATCCTAGTGGACAGTTGAAGCTCAAATAATTCTGACCATGGCTGCTAGTGTGTACTGATGATTCGTAGCTTTAGTGGCATACATAATACCTAGGAATCTTATTAAAGTGTAGTATTTAGTAGATCTAGGACTCAAGAGTCTATAGTTCTAAGTAACTTCTGGAAAACATGAATTCTGCTAGTCCACAGACAATACTTAGGGTAGCAGGGTCATAGACTAAGGTTCCAGCTTTAGCAGGTAAAATATCAGGAGGGCATGCACACTGGACCCTGTCCCCAGAGTTTCCCATCTAGTAGTTCTTACAGTAGTTGAATGGATGGATGCCATTGGATGTGACCTGAAAATATGCATCTCTAACAAGTAACATCAGCATTAGGTGTTATTGTAGTTAGTGACTAGGGAACCACACTTTGAGAACTGTTGCCCTGGACTGTGTGGCAGACATCTTGGCTTCTTCATTGACCTTAAACAAATGACGTGATTTGCCTCAGTTTCCTCAGTTATAAAATAAGGATAAACTGAATAATTCGTAAGAATCCTTCTAGTATTAAAATCTATCCATTCCTACTGGCCTTTGTCTCAAAATAAACAAATATGCTGCATTGGTGACTGTGAAATGTACATAAATGCATTTTTACCACTAGTGTTTCCTTCATTTGAAAATGACCAATAATGACACAGGTTTACTTATGGAAGAACGCCTGTCAGCATCTTTTTTTTTTTTTGCCTTGATATGTACTAAGGCAAAAATATGTACTAATTGAGAACTGATTTTTCAAAAAATGAAAATCAGAGCCTAGAAGACTTGATCCTTCTGCCTGCTGTCCTCAAGAACAATCCAGCAAAGAGCTCTTCTTTTTTGACTTAGAATATTCCAGACTAGCCTTAATAATTGTTGTTTAGTAGCCAGAAACTATACTGTGTACTTGATGTGGATCATCTTATTTAGCCTTCACAACTACTGTAAGAGATAGTTACTAAGCTCATCATTTAAGTAGAAAATTAGAAGATTTAAAGTAAGTTACCCAGGTGTGTACAGTGGTAGTGATGGAGTTAAAATTAATTCCTAGCCTGAGAGAGAAACCTAGAAAGCATATTAAAAAGCAGAGACATTACTTTGCCAAGAAAGGTCTGTGGTCAAGGCTATGGTTTTTCCAGTAGTCATGAATGGATGTGAGAGTTGGACTATAAAGAAAGCTGAGTGCTGAAGAATTGATGCTTTTGAACCATGGTGTTGGAGAAGACTCTTGAGAGTCCTTTGGACTGCAAGGAGATCCAACCAGTCTGTCCATCCTAAAGGATATCAGTCCTGAATATTCATTAGGTGGACAGATATTTAAGCTGAAACTCCAGTACTTTGGCCACATGATGAGAAGAACTGACTCACTGGACAAGACGCTAATGCTGGGAAAGATTGAAGGCAGGAGGAGAAGGGGATGACAGAGGATAAGATGGCTGGATGGCATCACTGACTCAATGGACATGAGTTTGAGTAAGCTCTGGGAGTTGGTGATGGACAGGGAAGCCTGGCATGCTGCAGTTCATGGGGTCTCAAAGAGTCAGACATGACCTAGCGACTGAACTGAACTGAGCCTGAGAGATGGCAGAGACCACATTCTTAACCACTGAGGATGCAGAACAGAGAAGAAGAGAAAAAAAGGAGGAGAAGGCTGTTTGATGCTTTCAACTTTACTAATCCCTAATAATGGAGTTTAATGACAGAGTCAAAAACTACAACGAGGTTGATTTCAAACAGAAAAGAGTATAAATCTATGATTTCAAGAACATTTTAAACTAATCTATGGTGACAGAAGTTATAGCAGTGGTTAACTCTGAGGAGAAATGGGGGAGTAAAGAAACTTTCTAGGGTGAATGAAAAAATCTGGATATTGGTCACAAGGGCTTCCCGGGTGGCACTTGTGGTAAAGAACCCACCTGCCAGTTGAGGGGACACAAGAGATGTGGGTTTGATCCCTGGGTTGGAAAGATCCCCTAGAGTAGGAAATTGCAATCCACTCCAGTATTCTTGCCTGGGAAATATCATGGATAGAGGATCCTGGCGGGCTACAGTCTACAGGATTGCAAAGAGTTGGACATGTTTGAAGCTTAGCACTGAACTGAAGTGGTCACAAGGGCATATATACACACACACACACACACATACACACACACACACACACATGCAACACCTCATTGCACTCTGCATGTAAGGTTTGTGTACTTTATTGCTTGTTAATTCTACTTCAGTTAAAAAAAGGTACCTGAGAGCAAAATGCATGTGCATACACATACATGTATGCCAACATTTTCTAATTTATATTAAGCCATATATTAATGATTCCTCACTGAGCTTCTATAGGTCAGTCAGAATTACCACTCCATTTCACAGATGAATTAAGCAAAGTAAAGAAATGCATAGTGCATGACTGACTTTCTAGTTCCCAGTATTCTTCATAACTTTATATTAGTTAGGCAATGTGAGCTTTTATGCTTGTAGCTAGACACATTTGTAAAAAAAGGCAAAATTAAATATAAAATGTATGGTCCTAAGCCATAAACTATAGTCTTTTCACCAGCATGTGATTTTAGGTAGTATGTTCAGGATGTTTCTAAAGGGATAGTTGTTTTCAGTGAACTGCTTTACTTGTTAATATTCAGTTCACCTATACTTTTCTTATCTTGGTTTATGATACTATATCTCCTTATTTCTTTGTAAGTTAATGGAAGATAATTCCCTGAGAATCCCATTTGCTATGTCCATCCAATCATAGGTCACTTAATTTAGTGCCCTTATTAAGCGCCACTCTAAAGTTTAATAATTTTGCTGGCACCAACACTTTGCCATTTCTCCCCCAATGTATTTTGTGTAATATATTCTTGTTACAACTCATCCCCCTTCATCTGCCCATAAACTGCAGTCATGATATTTCATGATATTGCCAGCACCATATAATTTACAAACGGCCTTGCATACCTAAAGGTCTGTTTAGAAAGAAAGAATAAATTGTTGCAGAGAGAGCTTGGTTAAACAAGTGGAATCGGGAAGTTTCATTAGCAAGAGCTCAAAGAGATTTTTATAGTGGTAGTTTCTTATTCTTAGACAAGGAACAGACACTTGCAGAGGAAAATAAAGCAGGCGGCTATTTTGTGTTCCTAATTAAATTGTTTGCTACCAGTAGCAAAACAGAATCTGCCACTGTTAAATAGGCAACATCAAGGTAACTGGCATTGGTTCCTGAAAATATTTCAGTGCAAAGATTAATAAGAACAATTCTCAGAGAAAGGACTACAAACCTAAACAAACAAACAAAAAATAAATGAATACCTTTGAAGTACTTTTTGTGCTTGAGAGATCTGCCTTAAATGTTGAAATGAACAAAAGCCTAGAATTCACAGGCGGCAACATTTGAAATCTGTCCTCTGAGGAGTGGGTAATTCTCTAAGCTACAGAATAGGACTCCGCCGCTGTCCCCACGCCTTGAGGTGCAGTGCCTATTAAATGAATCCAGAGCACAAACCATAAGAGAAGTCCAGCTCTGTCTCCTCCCTACATTACAATTATGAATTGGATTTTCTATTCTTTCTGTGTGGGTTTCATTAAAAATAACCATGTTATCGCTAAATGTACTGGAAAAATAAATATTTTAACTGCAAACTCCTTTTCATTTTCTGTTTTGGAATAGTGCAATACTAGTGTTATTTTTAAATATTTTAAAAATTATATTTGTAATATAAAGTGTGAGAACTTGTGAGTCTTATCACTGCTTTGAGAAAACGTGTTTCCCCAGTAAAGATGTCATTATTTTAGGTATGTTTATCTATTCATGTTATGACTGAGAAATAATGAACCAATAATGCTAAGGTTTAACTGGTGTTTGCAGATTCCCATTTAAGACACATTCAGAAGCTTTAAGAGTTAAATAATTATCCTCCCCCCACCTTGAAATTACAAAATCAAGTGAGGGGGGAAAATATTTACTTCCTATAGTTTTAAATAAGATTTAAGTCCTTTAAGATTTACTTGCTAATACTGCTGCCTGATTTTAGTTTCCAGAATAGCAGTAAGTAAAAAAAACTTAAAAATAAAAAAATCGATAAATGAAAAACATTCCCTCATATTAAGATAGGAACCCCCTGGTGTTTGAAGCTGAAATTCAGGAGAGAATCTCACACACTCTCAAATATGGTATCATTACTTTCCTTTAGCAGAAGGGATATGATAGGGCTGACAAATGTGATCTCTGTTGGCAGAAAAGAGAATGGGATCAGCTCCTTTTATGAACACATGAAAAAGCCTGTATAACTTTAGAAACCTTGATGTAATTGAAGATTAGTAGATTTTAGCAGATCTCTCTTTTAAACAGTTTTCCGCTATCCTTTGATAAGCCACTTCATTTTGCCATCTCAGGATACCGGTGGGGGTGGCTGGTATTTTTTCTTGTTGAGTGAATGACATCACAGAACTGGCATACCCCAATAGCAGATAAAAGGCACTACATCCACAGAGTCATGGGCACCTCTGGGATCTGGGGAAGCAGGAAGGAAAGAACACAAACATGCAAACTCCTGGTTAGGTGGCTTTCATTCTCTAGGTGTTTATTATTTGTATGTTTGTTTTTAAAGAAAGACATTTTCTGTCTTTCAGATTCTGGAAATTAATGTAGGGTGGTTTTCATCTTTGCTTGAGAAATGTGATTGTAAATGTCACTTCTGTGTTCATGAAATGCTGACATTAAGAAAATGTATCATGATCCACAAAAATCTAGACACTGATTTTGTTAGCTGTTTCTTATATAAAATATGTTCATAAGGTGGTACAAATAATTCTACATATGGCTTAATAATCAGCCTATGTATGTGCTATTGAAAGACATAGTATTTAAGAATACAGTATATTCCTATTTTCCCAAGAAAACTAGGGAGTTCGTTTAATTAATGCTGAAATGCAATAGAATTCCTATGGAAATACTTATGACATCCACTTGCATACCAAATAAGTTCATGATGATCAGTGTTATTACAGTGAATACCAAATGAATTAATAATTCTGGGACACTCAAAATGAAGTGTTACCAAGTGTTGTGGTATAACAAATATGGTTAAATATTGTGTGATTAAAGTTATTATAGGGCTTCCCTTGTGGCTCAGCTGGTAAAGAATTGCCTGCAATGCAGGAGACCTGGGTTCGATCCCTGAGTTGGGAAGATCCCCTGGAGAAGGGAAAGGCTACCCACTCCAGTATTCTGGCCTGAGTCTCAGTCAAAAGAAAGCAAAATTTCATGTCTTTTGTAGGGAGTTAAGCAGGGATCAAACTGCTCTTTCTAAGCACTGTGATTCTTAACTTTGAACAGTCCCCGAAAGTATTTTCCCACATACTGTAATCATTTAAATCACCTTGGTGCCAAGTGGCAGAGGAGGTGGGGGAGGGTAGGTGGAATGATGTGGTTGTGGGTTGGGAGGTAGGTGGGGGAGGAACAACAGAGAATACCTCAAGAATTCAGCAAGTTGTAAGTATATGTATGATTTTCTGTAGTTTGCATATTAAGAAAAGGAGTTTTCAGCTTAATTATTCTCCTTTAATGACAAGCTTATTAAGATAACTATTTAATAAGTATTTCAGGACAGTAAAGCAGTGATAAACAAGGATAATTTCTTTAGTTTTCTAGCTGAAGTCCCACTTTTCTGTGTCAGACATTTTGTGTCATAACAATTTCTAAAATAAGTTATTTTTTATACTGTATCCCAACTATATTTGTGTAAATTATCTCCACACGTTCTGTTGTAGAAAAGCTGGACTCTACATCTGCATTGTATTATTTATGCACTTAGATGTAATACATCGTAACAATTCATGTCTATTATAGATTTAGTAAGACGTGAAGGCATAAGTGGATTTAATCAGACATGTAATTATTTTTATGCCTCCAACTCAGAAATATGTGTAAATGAATTTATGGTTATTTGGCAGTCAGTGGAAATGGTCTTTATAAATGTTGAAACAGCTGCTGGCAAATATATTTGCAAAAGAAGGAAAACGGCACTTATCTTCTTGTTGGGTAAATGATAAAGGAATTATTGTTAGCTGCACAAAGTACACTAGCTGCTAAATATTTGCTTCATCATCCTTAATATCACATAAATATACCCTAAACATAAGAAAAACCTTGAGTTTCTTTCCTTCTGTGATAATGGAACACACTTTTTTACAGGAGGATTTTTAGAACACATCTGTATCCTCAAAAGCTTTTTCTCTAAGTCTGAGCAGTTTCTGTCATGCTGTTTGACTTTTACATTCCCATTTGTTCTGTTGTTTGTGGTATGTTTCCAGTTCTTGAGGTAGAACACTCTTATTTAAAATAATGGGCCATGATAATGCACACACTTCAGATATGTTGATTCTGGTGTCTATTAGGATTGCTCACTGCTGCTTTTACAATAGCTTTAAGACATTTGTAAAACTTTTCTGCCACAGAGAGTAAAATGCAATCCCTGTACTACCATATTATGACTTTGTTGTGTTGAAACGTCTAATAAATTATGTATCAGTAAATGTAGATCTTGGACAAATACTCCGAGAAGATCTAATTTTCTTGAAGTGCATCTTTTTCCATTCTTTCAGGTTTTCAGTTTAAATTTAATGCCTTTGACTGATGAAAAATTAATAGCCCCAGCACCTGAAAATTTCTTTATTCCCTGTAGCAGAGGAAAAAAGCTAGACCTGTCTAATGTGTCAATTATGACCCTGATAGATTACCATATGAAGAATTATTTCATTTTTCTTGGATCAAATATAAAACAGCTATAATATATTTAAGTTGTACTAAAACAGTCACACTGAAGACACTCGCACACACAGTGTGAGGGCAGGCAACATAAATAAAGCTGTCGTTACCTCTACAAGCTGAGCTTGGATTTGAGCATGCATCTGGGTTTTATGCAAATGATGATTTCCTATACTAACCTTTTGAGTGATACTCAAATAATAACACACCACTGACTTAAAAGTCACTTGCATCAGACTTTTGTAAATCACGGGGTTCTCTTTCACTCAGGTGTGTTGTTTCAACGATCAGTAGCGTTTCCAATGAATTACACACTGACCAGTTGGAAGAGCTTCTGCCTGTTATTGGAGCAAACTCTGTGCAGACCTCGTCTGTCAGATGCAGCACAGCCCTCAGCCCCCTCACCGGAGCGGAGTTCCTTGGCAAACGATAGACTGCCCTCTGTTGATGGAAAAAGCAATGCTCAGCGCAGGACGCGTGGAGAAGCTTTCGGATAAGTCGCAAAGCTGCGATTAGTCGGTACACATTTTTGATGGAAAGAATCACATTTTAAGCTATAAAAATATTGATTTAATGGGTACTGATAGAGTAAAACTGTTGCAAATTCAGAGAGTTCAGAGGCAGTTGTAGAATTATATCTATTTACACACACACACAGCTTATTTTTCAGTTTCTACATAGCTGCTAGGTAAGATGATTTCTTTTTATTCTGCGTAGATACTGATTTACCTACACACACTGTGTTTCCATTCAATTATTTCTGAAGCTGAATTGAAAACTTGGCATGAATTATAATCCCAAATGCTCAGGGTCTATAATTTAAATAATTTTAAAGTGAAAAACTATAACAAACAACTCAAATGAATAGGGAAATTTCTAATTCCCTCAGGCTCAAGGAAGGGTGGGGGTGTTGAGACAGAAAGCAAAATCGCGGAGAGCAGCCTCCGGCGCTGTCTCTGCAGGACGAGAAAAATGGATAACCTGGTTTGCTGTTAATGGCTTTCAAATGACGTTCTAGTGAGCCCTTATGAAACAGTAAATTTTATTGCAATTTTAAAGCAGTCTTTCACTGATGCTTTCACTTTTCACAGTCTTTCATTTTTTCTTTCTTCATTTCTATATTTCCATTTACTTTAAATTGGAAGGTGGAGGGGGGTTGGAATCAAATCTCACAGAAGTGACAGCTTTCCATTTTAAATCCATTTCACATGTTAATTAGTTTAAAAGCAAACTTGAAAAAATGTTAACTTGCACCAAATACAGGAAGCATTTTAATTTGTGTGACTTCCTTGCCTATTTTGGATAAAGACACTCACATTGCTACTGCATGTTTCAAACGTCTTCTGTCTAAGAGACTGAATGTGGGCGATCTTTGTGTATTTTAGATACGCAAAGCTGTAAGCTGCTCTTGTGCTTAAATCTGAGTATCTGCAACCACAAAATTAACCTTATGTTGGAATTTGATTGCAATCTTCAATTCCACTGTTAGAAATGGCGAGTTTTCTTTTTTTTCCCTGAGGTTCTATTTGCAAATGCTAAATGAAATTGAGACTTAATAAATTAATCTTTATGCTCTTGCCAAAAGACAGTGCTACCAAGAAAAGAAAGGGGGTATGTTAAATTGGATTTTCCAGATATGTTATCAGTGCTGATGAAATTGATCGGATAAATTACTCAGTAACACTTTTCATTTTTCTTACAGAGAGGCTAAGAGGTGGTTTTTTGTTTTGTTTTTAAGTAGTTTACTTAAAGCTTTAAGGAGTCTTTCTTTAAGAAGTTTTTCTTGACTTCTTTAAAAAACCCAATCTTTTTTCTATTTGAAATAACTTTGTTAATGTGAATTCAAATAATTTTCACAAGATTTGTTTGCATAAGGATGGGACATATGCTGAGGAAATAATTTAAAATGTGAGTTGAAATTCTCATTGATAATGATCTGATGAATGGAACTGGTGATGCTTCAGAAGTTGATGTACACAGCCTAAATAGCTGAATGAAAACTGAAAAATTCAGTTAGCATACCTGAGATATCAGCTCACTAGAACCTCTTTATTAGGAGGAATTGCAAACAGGAGAATGAGATCCTATTGAATTGACAATGTACTGGAGTTAGTTAAGATTCCAAAGGGTTTTATCAGTAGTCCCTAAATGTGCTTCCTACTTTACCCATCTTAGCTCTTATACATGTGATATTTTTTTAGCTTTTTTCCCCACAAAGCAATATAATATGTTTTTTTAATCAAAAATATAATTATCTCATTTCGATTTCTTTTTTTAAACAGTAAAATTAACACGTAGGGACAGAGAACAGAACCTAAGTGTGATAAACACTTTTTTTGTTGTTGTTGCTTAACAGTGAAAAAAAAAAACACAATTATTAAAATGCAGATGTACAGAAAATGAAAGTAAAGTTCACAAAACTTTTTGCCTTGCTTCCACTACTTTAATTGAAGCTTGAAACTAAAATAAATTTACATTTCAAGAAAAGACATGTTTTAAAAATTAGAAATAGCTAAACTCGTTATAATTTGCTTTTACATTTAATAGAGTATTTAACTAACTTTTCTCCTTTTCCCAAATATTAGTGTTATTTACATGGATTGAATTGTAAAATAGTCTTATAACACTTACGATATTTATAAAGCAAAGTTAAAGAGGTGCTAAATATTTTAGAAACAGCCCACCAGAGGGCAGTCAGCTTTTAGTCTAACAGATTTGAAGTAGATTAAATTTATTGGTATGGTTGGATTTTAAGTAAAATATCTATTTAAAAGTACATTTCTTTTTGCATCTACAAGTTGAATGAAATAAGTCATGACTTCACATTGAGAAGGTTAAGACCTCAAACATTTTGAGTAAAAACTGTTAAAGGGTGAGCAATTCTAACTTCTGCCCTCTGTACACCCTCACACTCAGTTTTTCCATTGTGATATTTATTTTTAGTCATAAAGTAAGATTTGATTTGAGATGCTTTGGGACATTAATATTTTTTAATCAATACTGGCTTTAGGACAACTTCTTTCTGAGAGAGTCAAAGACAGAGACAAATTGGGGGGTGGTGCGGAAAAAGGGAGGAAAAGAGGTTAAGAAAAGAAAGCTTTTGTTTTCTTGCTCACCTCTGTCTCTTACTCATTCCAAATGCATCTAGTGTGGTTTTATTGGTGAATAGTGTGCTTAATAATATGTATTGTACAGATTATATGTAGGAAATTCTGGTACCTGTGTTTGGAGATTGTATGATCAGGTCATAGTTTGTTTCTTTGTGCAGATACCATAGGTGTGGGCACTGAATATCCTCTCATTATCTTAGTAGTGGGAGATAATATTATTTATTTAGAAGAGGAGTTCAAAAACACTGAGATTCTTGCATATACAGTAAGGAAGAGCCATTGAGATTTGGATAATATTTTGTCATTGTTGTTGCTATTTGCAAAACTCTGGTTGTTACAATTCTAAGCCCTAGAAACCAAATGGTCCTCTAAAGCCTGCAAGAGAGAACATGAGTAATAATAATTCCTTATGAGGGCTTAAGTGCTTTCAAATATTCTCTCACTTGCTTTTCTATAATAACCCTACAAGATATTGAGACCCAGGTTAAATCACTTGGCTATGATAACAGAACTAAGACCTAGATCTCATCCTCATGTTCTTCATTATCTTGTCCTGGAATTGGAGAAACCAAGAAAGAAGATAGAGTTGTGGATCCCCCCAAGGGTCATTTGTTTATTTTTATTGTTTTTGTCAAAATGGAAACCAAATTTTTGTTATTATAAAAATCACCTATGTTTGTAGGAAATAATGATCTCCCAACCACAACAATTAGTTGTTGTTGTAGTTCAGTCACTGAGTCGTGTCTGACTCTTTGTGACCCCAGCACAGGACTGCAGCATGCCAGGCTTCCCTGTCCTTCACCATCTCCCAGACCTGCTCAAACTCATGTCTGTTGAGTCGGTGATGCCATCCAAGCATCTCATCCTCCGTCATCCCCTTCTCCTCCCTCCTTCAATCTTTCCCAGCATCAGGGTCTTTTCCAATGAGTTGGCTCTTTGCTTCAGATGGTCAAAGTATTGGAACTTCAACATCAGTTCTTCCAATGAATATTCGAAGTTGATTTCCTTGAGGATTGACTGGTTGGATCTCCTTGCAGTCCAAGGGACTCTCAAGAGTCTTCTCCAACACCACAGTTCAAAAGCATCAATACTTTGGTGCTCAGCTTTCTGTATGGTCCAGCTCTCACATCCATACATGACTACTGGAAAACCATAGCTTTGACTAGATGCACCTTTGCTGGCAAAGTAGTGTCTCTGCTTTTTAATATGCTGTCTAGGTTTGAAATAGCTTTTCTTCCACAGAGCAAGCGTCTTTTAATTTCATGGCTGCAGTCACCATCTGCAGTGATTTTGGAGCTCAAGAAAATAAAAGTCTGTCACTGTCTCCGTTGTTTCCCATTTGTTTGCCATGACGTGATGCGACCAGATGCCATGATCTTTATTCTTTGAATGTTGAGTTTTAAGCCAGCTTTTTCACTCTCCTCTTCCACCTTCATCAAGAGGCTCTTTAGTTCCTCTTCATTTTCTGCCATTAGGCTGGTGTCATCTGCATATCTGAGGTTGTTGGTATTTCTCCCGTCAATCTTGATTCTAGCTTGTGCTTCATTCAGGCTGGCACTTCTCATGATGTACTCTGCATAGAAGTTAAATAAGCAGGGTGACAATATACAGCCTTGACATACTCCTTTCCCATTATTGAACCAGTCCATTGTTCCATGTCTGGTTCTAACTGTTGCTTCTTGACCTGCATACAGATTTCCCAAGAGGCAGGTCAGGTGGTCTGATATTCCCATCTCTTTAAGAATTTTCCATAGTTTGTTGTGATCCACACAGTCAAATGCTTTAGCATAGTCAGTGAAGTAGAAGTAGATGTTTTTTTGAAATTCTCTTGCTTTTTTGATGATCCAGTGGATGTTGGCAATTTGATCTCTGGTTCCTCTGCCTTTTCTAAACCCAGATTGAAGATCTGGGAGTTCTCGGTTCACATACAGTTGAAGCAGTTAATACTCTTAACATTATGATATATATGTTTCCAGATATTTCCCCTGCATGTGTACATATTTTTTAAAAAATGGTATCACAATATACAGTTTCATAGCCTCTTCTATTCACATTACAGTATATCATAAACACCTTTTCACATCATATTGATAATAAAAGCTAACATCTGCTGAGTGCTCACCATGCCCTAGGTGCATTTTAGGCATAGGCTTAGGCACTTCTAAGCATTTTACATGATGTATTGCATTAATTCTCATAGTATCCCTCTGAAGTAGGTAGTATTGTTTCCTCATTTAGTAGAAGAGAGAGATTAACTATTGGGTGACACACAGAGCTTATATCTTGACTCTTTGACTTTTTAAAGGCATTAAAGTATTCTACTATGTGAACCATTTAACCATTCTTCATTGGTGAGCAGCTCCCAGTTTCTGAAAAGCAGTATTTCCAGAAAGGGGAATTCTGTTATCCAAAATAGTGTTCATTGATGTATACAGGTAGGCCTTAAACCATTCTGAGGTGTTTTTTTTTTCTTTTTCTTTTTTTAAATATCACTGTTTCCTTGTCGTTGATGACCCTTTTTCCTCTTCACTCATTCCAGAAAAATGACCCATATCCATTTTTCAGGACTTCTGAACCTGCCCCTTACCACTGCCACTGAGAGACAATAGTTCCAACTCAGGAGTTTAAACTTTGACTATCCTATTTACCAACAGGGTGCCCTTAGGTATTACTTAACTTCCTCAGGCTACATTTTTCTTATCAACAAAATAAGTAAGGAAAGGCACCTACCTCACAGAGTTGTTTGGAAAATGGCATATGCAAAGAGCCTGGCAAACTAAGTTTTCAATATATTTGGGAAGGAAATGCCCCATTACTGCTTGATTGGGGACCTTAAGGTGAAATGGAGTGAGAAAAGTGTATCCTACATTGTTATAAAGACAAACTCCTATCTAAATACTAGGCTTCTAAGGACAATGAGAATTCCAAGTTATAGTCTCCTTATCTTGAGTGACACATGAAGGAAACTTGAAATGAGTACCTTTCTTGGATATGTTTGAATAGAAATTTGTTTTCTGCCATCCAGTTCAATAAAGTTGTGGGATAAAGGAGGCTGAAGGAGGACAAAATAAACTATAAATACCTTTCTTGACATCATCCTTCTTGTAGTGTTTCTAAATACTAAATTATGAAGATTTGAAATATGTACTAAAACTCACATTCCGTCACCCAAGCTCTGAACTGTCTACAGCCAGGACCAAGATGCTAATTCCAAGTCTGTTCCTCAAAACAATTTCTGTTTCAGACATAACGTTTCACTATTAGCTGGCCCAGCTCAGTGACTGTCAGAATTTGAGATGATTAATTCCCAAACCCATTGTTGGTAGAGCCAGAACTTTTAGCTAAAACATCAGTGTTCTTCTTCTGAGCATCCAGGGTGTGGAATTGCTTCTGATGTGTGCAGTTGTAATTCCCATTGCTTCACAGTAAGACTGAGTGTAAACCACTCTCAGAGACAGAGGTACTGATGAGAATTTGTCCAAATTGCATAGAATGGCAGAAATCCCCATAGCACCTGGTCTGAGGCTTGACCATGAATACCAATTGGTTATCCACTTCTGTAATGGTAATTTTCCATTTATTTGTAGGAGAAATCCTTGAGCCTACACCAAAAATAGTACTTGATTAATAGGCACTCTTTGGGATTTAAAAACAATTAATTCAGCAGCAAGTTCTCTGTGGATGCATCTCCAGGTACTCCCGTTCTTAGAAACATGGTCAATGGAATAAACCTTTGTGAAGAAGTTAATCCCTTGGAGCCTAGATAGCCTGATTTTTTCACAAACTTCATTACATGTACTTTTCACAGGAATCCTCATAATCTGGCATTATGACATTTGGCCAAGCTTTAAAGTTCATATGATATTATAACTCAGAGTGACAGAGCTGATGTTCAGATCCAGGTCCTTTGAATCTATGCTCTGTACTTCTTCAATAATTCTGAAGCTGCTTTCCCCCATGGATTTTCCAAAAGCTACCAATGAATGCACATGCTCATAGTGCCCTGGAATTCCATAGTAAGAGATTTCTCCTTCACTGGGGATGAAGTACTAAAGGTACTAAAACACACATCAAAACTGACATGTATAACCCTTATTTTTCCTGCCTGTGTTTCAGAAGGTGATAAGTACCAGTCCAGCTACCAACATTTAGGGCTAGAAAATATCCTGAAGTAATCCAATGGGCCTTGTTCTTTTTTCTTGTCAATATAGCAATCCCTGGATTTACATAGAAAATGCTCTGAAGGCCCTAGTGTCGCAGTTAAGAACTGCATCCAGTTACTTACAACTGTTGGTCTAACTAGCCCTGAGTGTAAGCCAAATAAAAGACACAGAAGAAATGCCTAGGTTTTCCACCTTGGTACTGTGGTTGCTAAGCAGACATGCTTCCTCTTCTAATGTTTTAGCATTTACATTTTACTGTCTTCAGAGAGATGTTAATTTTCCTGTGCTTTATTTTCATTTTCAAATTTCTAGAGCTCAGTAACGGTCTCTCTTTAAGGTGTAATGAAGCAAAAATTTTCCCATGAAGTGTCAATCAGGGTAGGCTAGTATCTGTACCAGACAATACCTAAATCTCAACAACTTCACAATACAGAGGTTCATTGCTCACTCACAGAACATGTCATCTCCATTCGCCTAGGGACTGCTTCATGTGGTTCTCATGCTGAGACCTGGCTGACAGAAAAGCCACTATCTGGAACATTCTGGTCACTGTGTCTGAGGAAAAGCTAGCTCTACAAGGGCTCCCAGCATCATTACTCCAGTCTGGAAGTGACTGTTCTATCTTTTCCTAGAAACAAGTAAGATGGCCTTTTCCTACCCACCACAAGAGGGCCAGAAAGCATTGTCCCAGAGGAACAGAAAGCTGGAGAGGGTCAGCATGCCCCACTCATTGCTGGTGCTACCTGGAAAGACTTTGCATTTTAAGAAAAAAAAAAGTCTGTTCAAGATTCTAAGTTCTTCAGACTTGTCTTTTGCACATTCCTGTCCACATGAGAACGATTTTAAATACTACAAGATGTGTATGTGAAAGGAAATTTGGGAAATAGGAACACGCATTTTGAGATGTCTCTCTTCTACTTTCCATTCAGAGGATGGCATCCAGACATCCGTTCTGTCATTCCTGTATGCAGTCGTGCGGAGGAGTACTGAGTGTCAGGCAGGCAACAGTGGGCCAGCACACAGCCTGACAGTGTTTCAGGGAGACAACCCCCGCAGGTCCACACTACACAGTGTGACAGGAAGATAAGGTGTCTGAAATCTCACAACCGCACCCAACCCAGCTGGGGTGTCCAGGAGACTTCCCCGAGGAAGTTGAATGTACTACAGGAAGGAGGACATAATGCATTTAGTGCATTTCTTTTCCATTTTCTCCCCCAAGCCTGGTTTGTTATTTTTATATAAAGAACACTTTTTATCCAAGTGTGTAAACTGCTATTAGGTAAGGAAATTTTGGTATGCCAGCTCCATAGAATATGTAGCCGTCAAAGTGACAGTTATTGCCTCTTATTATTAAGTAAATGGATAAGATATAGAAGACACATGAAAAATGGACACTTGAGACTTCTGGATGGAGTTGTGGGTAAAATTTTATTATGAATTTTTAGCATGACTGTGATGTTAGCATGTTACTGTTAGGATGTAAGGCAATACATGTACACATACCCACACACTATGCAGTCCTTTAACTGTGGCCTCAGTGTTCCTGCTAGAGAATAATTCTGAACCTGTTTAGCTTAGACATTTTTATACTTTTGATTTTGTGCCTTAATGTCTACATTCTGTGAATCATCCATGGTACAAAGATTAAGATTTGAAACCTGGTTTTAACTGTCTTCTATATGCTGATAACTACAAATTTAAAAATCTAGCTCTGGGTGCAGATAATCCAACCCCCTACTCAACATCTCTGCTTAAATGTCTAATAGAAATTTCCTTCCAATAAATCAGCAGCATATGAACAAAATTCATAAATGCAGAATTTTATGGTGCTGATACAAAAAAAAAAAACATGTTAACTAAGATCAAGCTTGTACTGTATTCCTCCGTATTTTACTGCCTTAGCCAGGGTGTCAACTAACCATATAAATATCAAACATTAAGAAGTACAAATCAACTTACTAAAGTATCTGTCAGAGCTTTCCACATTTGTCAAATTTGATATATTGCAACCTACAGGGGAAAATATGTGTAGCAGAAACTCAAAAATAATTGTATAACCATATGTTAAAAAGCTAGAATTTAAGTTATTACATAAGCTTAAATGAAGAGAAAAAGAGTTAGGAGGATATATTTACACATGTTTGTTTGTTACAAATTTTCTACATGTTGTAGAGACATTAAGCTGTGTATTACTTATGAAGGAGTTTAATCTAATTGGACATGTTCAAGTTATATTAAAAGTATGTTTCAGTCTGTTCTAGTTGCTTCAAAGAACAGTTATAAATTTAATACACAAGTCATTCACTTTAAAAAAATTTTTTTTAATTTTGACTAAAAAAGGGTAAATCCTCAATTTGAATAAGTAGGTCCTCTCTTTAGCCAGGAGCCAACATCTTGTAATGATGAAATACCAAAAGCATCGCCATTAAAAATGTCCTATATCATATATTATGTAGAATTTTCTGAATATTCTGACCAATTCATAAGACATGAAATATAAATAAGGGATATAACTTTTAGAATAAAAAGAGAAACTTTTATGAATAATATGTTATGATTTATTAAAACAAAGCAAAAATTACCCCCATGAAACAACAGTAGTTACACTTGATATCTCTTAAATGGAGAATGATTATTTTTAATCAATAAAATTATATACTCAGCCAGTGAAAATCTCAGTATCATCAAGAATTTTACTAAAGTAATGGAGAAATATGAAAATTAATCACTATTTAAAATAAATATAAAAATGTTAAAAATATAAAAATCTGACATTATGTTCATGTTTATGGCAGTGCACACTTAGAATAAATGTAAAGGAAAACATGCAGTTATTATAAAAAGAAACTACAAACCTTTTTTTCCAAGATTTTAAAAAATTTTACTGAAGATAGTCTGTATCTCCCTCTCTGTAATAAAGGTATAATAGTAATACCTACCTTAATAAGCTTGTTGTGAGGACTATGTGAGTTTATATAAATAAGCTCTTTTAAAGAGTTTGAAAATAAATAAATAAAAAGATTTGCCTGCATGAAAGCCTGAACAACAGGAAGGTACCAGTTCATCCCAAATTGATTTTTAAGATTAATGCTATTTCAATTGAAATAGTTCTTGTCATGAATTGGATTGATTGGATTATTTTAGATTTATCCTATTCTAGTAGCTTAGAAATTGTGTCTGTTACTCTGTTCTTCTATCATTTTTCCTTAAATTTTCTAACAAAACAATGTAAACATGTTTATCTCTCAACATCCAGACTTATACTGTCATCTCTGCCCCAAGAGTAGATAATTTTAATCTTTCATCTACAATCAGGAGCAATTCCTGTGTTCAGTTAAGATCATCTGAAATTTTAGCTCTATATTATTATTTTTTTCAGAGAGCTTTAAAATTAATTCACTGTAATATTTCCAGCCACTTTACTCAAACTTAACTATAAAATTTACCAGTGCCTTTACTCACTGTAGATTCTTGTGAGATGCAGGCAGAAACATTTTTATCCTTATAAGACTATTCATAGACGTTTCCATGGCTCCTCTCCCCCCACACACAAACTCCTAAAAGTATTATTCCATCTTTCCAAATCCATTCCTGATGTCAGTTGATATAAGGTTGACTTCAGAATAATGGGTAGGTTGGAAAATAGAGAACTGCTTTCCTGCCTGCTAATTTATATTGGAAAAGTCAGGGAGTTACTCTAGAAGGAAAGAGTTAAAGAAGTGGACTGAAACGGGGCATGGACATGGTATGGAAAAGATTTTGGAGATCTTAGAGAAGACAGACATTTTGGATTTGGTGAGTAATAGCTAGCATGTGTGGGATACAAGAAAAATGGAATGATAATTTTAGCAAATTTTCAGTGCATTAATAAAAGAAATTTCAGAAAAGATTTTAGTTGCTTCTAATTTTATCTCCCTATTTTTTGCTTGTTTTGTTTCACCATTGTGTCTTTGAATGTGATTCTTCATTGAGATTGAACCATATGATGCCTCAGCTTTTTATGTATTGTGTCTGTAGATCATTCTTTTCAGAAATTCAGACCAGAGAGAAAATCCAGACTCTTGGAAGGTGACATCTGAGAAGATATCAGTAACTTCAAATTTGTGGAACAGTTACTTATAATAACAAATGACCTTGAAACTTAGTGGCTTAAAGCTATGAACAAGTATTTGATATTAGTCTGTGAGTTGAGTAGAAATTTCTTCCAGTCAGGTTGGCTTGCCTTGGCCTAGTTTACATAAGCAGGACAATTCCCAGCAGCCTCTGCTTGAGTTAATGCTTGCTATTGTCCCATTGGTCAAACCAAGTCAACTGGCCAAGCCCAGGGATAGTTTGGGGAATAGAACCCAGCTTTTGATGGGAATTGCTACAAAGCACTTTGCAAGGGGCCTACATAGAGAGAAGGGAATGATTGGGAGCCATTTGTGTAATCTTCCATTTTTAGTGAGAGAATATATTAGTAGGACAGTTAGTTAATTCAAAGGTCTTAATACTTTAAATAAAAACAACTAACTGAAGAGCTAGAACTGCCAGTACTGAGTGTGGGTAGAAAAACTTAGGTGGCCCTGGAGGTGAGGCTTGGGAGGTGCTGAACAGAGGTGGGGGATTTTTTTCCTTTATATCTTTGTATTATTTCATTGTGGCAATAAACACCAGTCACCTTTGTGATTTGTGAAATGGGATCTAATAAAGTGTATCTATTCATTTCCTACTGTTTCTGGAACTCAATACCACAAATTTAGATAAAGCAACACAAATTTATTTTCTTACACTTCTGTCCATCAGAAGTCTAAATGAGTAGGCCATATTGTGTTCCTTCTGGAGGCTCAGAGCAGAATCCATTTCCTTGCCTTTTCCAGCTTCTAGAAGCTGTTCACATTCTCAGCTCATGACCCCATATCACTCAGCCTTCTGCTTCAGTCCCTTCTTCTCCTCTGACCTCCCTGCCTTGCTCTTAGATGATTAAGCTAGGTCCATCAGATAATCCAGGGTAATCTCCTCATCTCAAGATCCTTAACTTAATCACACTGATAAAGTTCCTAAGGTAACATCATTAGGTGGTGGCGATCAGGGTAGGGATGTCTTTGGGGAGCCGTAATTCAACCAGTCACAGTGTATTTATTAAATTAATTTTAAAGTTCCTCAGGTTAAGGAACCCTTGCCTAAGATACTTCTCTGATTATAGCTAGTTTTCTCTGCTCAAGTGATTTTTGCATTCAGAAGTTGCTAAATGGCTGCAGTTTTCCTGACGAATCCACTAAGAAATGATTCCACAGAGATAATAGCCATTGCCATTGTTTGTTTCTGGTGGATTACCTCTTACTTCTTTCTGTATAACTATACTTATCTTCTCAGGGAATCCATGGTCTTAAGACTTGTCTTCTCAGATAATCTTCCCAGAGCCTCTGTATTATCAGGCCTAGATGTCCATTCACATGTTACCACAGGAACCTCTAGGAAGCTGCACACTTAGACAGTGTTTAAGTTGGGTATTGATGGGATGTGTGTTCCCCATTGAGAGACCCATTTGCTGGTTTCTTTAAAATAACTGGACTCAATTGAGCTTGACCTTAAGAGAGACCTTGTAGAAATGAGACCATAGCTGTGGATTAGCACCTCTAGACACAGGCGAATCTGGGATGTGTGTTCCCCATTGAGAGACCCATTTGCTGGTTTCTTTAGAATAACTGGACTCAATTGAGCTGGACCTTAAGAGAGACCTTGTAGAAATGAGACTATAGCTGTGGATTAGCACCTCTAGACACAGGCGAATCTGGTAGAGAGAAATAAAGTTTGTATTTGGTATACTCTTACTGGCTTCCTGGTGGCTCAGTGATTAAAAAAACAAACAAACAAAAAACATGCCTGCCAATGCAGGAGATACAAGAGATGTAGGTTTGCTCTCTGGGTTGGGAGAATCCCCTGGAGAAGGAAATGGCAATCACTTCAGTATTCTTGCCTGGGAAATCCCATGGACAGAAGGGCCTGGCAGGCTATAGTCTGTGGGGTGGCAAAAGAGTTGAATATGAACTTAGTGACTAAACAGCAACAAACAACAACAGCATTGTTATCAAAGCACAGCCACAGTTCACCTCTGATTTATCAGTAATGCATCACCTGTTTTCCCACAAATAGTTGGTAGTACTCTTATATGCTCACTGAGTACATCAGTTCAGTTCAGCTCAGTCGCTCAGTCGTGTCCGACTCTTTGCGACCCCATGGACTGCAGCACGCCAGCCCTCCCTGTCTCTATCACCAACTCCTGGAGTTTACTCAAACTCATGTCCATGAGTCGATGATGCCATCCAACCATCTCATCCTCTGTCATCCCCTTCTCCCACCTTCAATCTTTCCCAACATTGGGGTCTTTGCCAATGGGTCGGTTCTTCGCATCAGGTGGTCAGTATTGGAGTTTCAGCTTCAGCGTCAGTCCTTCCAATGAATATTCAGGACAGATTTCCTTTAAGATGGACTGGTTGGATCTCCTTGCAGTACAAAGGACTCTCAAGAGTCTTCTTGGACACCACAGTTCAAAAGCGTCAATTCTTCAGCACTCAGCTTTCTTTATAGTCCAGCTCTCATATCCATACATGACTACTGGGAAGACTATAGCTTTGACTAGATGGACCTTTGTTGGCAAAATAATGTGTCTGCTTTCTCATATGCTGTCTAGGTTGGTCATAGCTTTTCTCCCAAGGTGCAAGTGTCTTTTAATTCCATGGCTGCAGTCACCATCTACAGTGATTTTGGAGCCCAGAAAAATAAAGTCTTTCACTGTTTCCATTATTTCCCCATCTATTTGCCATGAAGTGATGGGACCAGATGCCATGATCTTAATTTTCTGAATGTTGAGTTTTAAGCCAACTGTTTCAGTCTCCTCTTTCACTTTCATCAAGAGGCTCTAGTTCTTCTTCACTTTCTGCCATAAGGGTGGTGCCATCTACATATCTCAGGTTATTGATATTTCTCCTGGCAATCCTTGATTCTAGCTTGTGCTTTGTCCAGCCTGGCATTTCTCATGATGTACTCTGCATATGAGTTAAATAGGCAGGCTGACAATATATAGCCTTGACGTACTCCTTTCCTGATTTGGAACCAGTCTGTTGTTCCATGTCCAGTTCTAACTGTTGCTTCTTGATCTGCATATAGATTTCTCAGGAGGCAGGTCAGGTGGTCTGGTATTCCATCTCTTGAAGAATTTTCCACAGTTTGTTATGATCCACACAGTCAAAGGCTTTGGCATCGTCATAGTGGTATCCAAACCCTTTGCAAGGAGAAGTCTAAAGGTAATACATTCTGGTAAAATGGACTTGAGGATTTAAGTAGAACGATCATCAGGGCTGTTGATCCCAGAATTAAGTTGATTGCTTTGAAATTCCGTTTTCCTGTTTGCTTATTATCATTGGTAAAATTGAGAGAGATTCATGAGCAGCCACTGTGAGGGCGCTAGCGTTCTAAGTGGCAGCCACCACCATCTCCTGGGTAGAGTACAAAATTTAAGACTGAGAAGGTAGGATTTTCCTGGTCTTCAATTCAGAACATTTTAATTGAAAAAATTAAATTTATACAAACTAAGTATTCATATTTTAGCTGTGATGAAAATCATCTCTATTACTAGCACTTACTTCCACTAGCACTGACTTTAAACATAGCCTCGTATTCATTCTCCCAGGGAAAAGGATCTTTCTTGTGTGTTATGATTGTAATTCTTAGGATTCCATATAAGCTACCCAGTCTTTGGTCGTTTGTTTCAGCAACCTGAGCTGACTAAAACAATCTTTTATAGTGCCTTAGAGCCTTTACTTTATATGGCTTCTGTCTAGAATCACCTCTCTCTAATATGTGTATGGCTGGCTCTTTCTCAATATTCAAATATCTGTTTAAATTCTACCTCCTGAGATAGGCCTTTATTGATACTATCCAAAAATCTAGAGGAACTGTTAAGACACACTGTTGACTTTCTCTAATTTCAGTTCAGTCGCTCAGTCATGTCCGACTCTTTGCGACCCCATGGACTGCAGCACGCCAGTCTTCCCTGTCCATCACCAACTCCTGGAGCCTAGTCAAACTCATGTCCATTGTGTCAGTGATGCCATCCAACCATCCCATCCTCTGTTTAACAAGCTACATATTTTTTAATTTACTGCTTGTTTTTTCAGATATATACATTTGTTTTTGTTGTTTTTCATGTCCAATTGTAATATAAATCAAAGTGAGCAGGGAGACAGTTTGTATGTTTGGTTTAGTACTGTATCTGCAATGCCTAGAAAAATGCTTGAAGCATTTGAGCATTCTGGAAATATTTTTTAAATTAATAAACACAGACAGAATATCAGGCCAGCATCCAAGGTAGCCAGCTATTGCGTCCTTTTTTCCACTTCAGAACATATTCTCTAAAGGCATAAATTGAGGGTATTTCAATAATCCATGAAATCTGAAGTGGCAAGTAATACCTTTTCTTCAACCCTGCATTCACTCTGGGCTAGGATTCTCAAGACTGTGTGATTCAGATATCCTCAAGCATTTGAGTTACTGCCTGAATTTGACTCATCTTTGGCTGGAGAGCATCTAATATTGCCTCTCTAAATGGCTTACTTAATTCAACCAAATACAGAGCAGCGTTCCCACACCAGGGTCCAAACTCTTCAGCCAACAACTGTCAGGTACAAACCTTGAGTCGGACCTGCTGGGTCTCATGTTCTTTGCAGCAAGGGAGACTGCTCGCCATGGGGACCTGGGAGGCATCTCAGCAAGCCAGTGTTAGAAAGGACTTCTTACGGAACTTGAGCTGCTGTTAAGTGATCTGGGGAAGAGCTCAAGGAAGCAGGGCTTTGCTGGATGCTCTCAGAAAGTGAGGCGAGTAATTCTGTGGTTGCATATCTTGATTGTAACTAGAACAATGAGGCTAAGGATGTCATTGTTACAGAAGCAGCAGTCATTCATATTAGCTGGGAGAGGGGACTTTTTGGAATTTTGTGGTTTACATAGTGACCTTGTTTTCATATGGGCTTAGATAAGATTATGAAGTTTGTTCTGTCTGTTTGGGGTCATCAGGTGTAGGACTCTGGGACTCTGGGATGCCATGGCCTACCTGTGAATGCCAGGTCAGCTGCTAACCACACACAGATCCAGGTGTTAGAGTCAGATAAGTTCCCCAAGTAAGGGGCTACTTTTCTTGTTTACACTGGCTGCCTCGAAAATGATTGCCTTTACCTCCCCATGTCCAGCTCACACACATGGTTATGTTTAGCTTTTGTCTGATCACAGATCCATCATGTATCGAGGCAGCTTCCACCCCACAAATGCTGCTCAAGCCATTGTTAATTACCACAGAAAGACCTGAGTCCATCTCTTCCAAATGTGGCTATAGGTGTGGTAGTTCCTTAAGGTTTCCTGGACCTCTCCACATACAGGTATAGAGAAGATTGCAGTTGCCTCAGGGCAGGAGGGTAAGGATCTGGGCTAGGATAGTGGCAGAGTGGATGTGGAGATACTGAGGGCCAGGATGTCAGAAACACGCTCATAGATCAACCAAGAGAGGAACCGAGGATACAGATATCACTAGCTTAGGAGACTGGGTATTAGTGATGTTATTAACCAACTTGGAGCTTCCACAGCAGGTTTGTGGGGAGATGATAATTTCTATTGGGGACATACTCAGTTGTAGAGGTGGCCTGTAGGCAGTGGAGAGTAGGAAAAGGTAAGCGCTGAGACCCATCAACAAGAAGTGGCTCTGGGACAGACTCATAAATCACAGACATAAAAGAGAAGCAGAGTATGAGGAATGTGTCCTCAGTCAAAATCAAAGCTAAGAAAAGGCTAATAAATATGAACTTAAAAAAAATCAGAGGCATCTGGAAAATCAAAGACTACAAAGACCCATTATAGTGGCCATTTTCATTCATTTGTTTACTCAAGAAATATTCATTCAGACCCTGGAAGTAAAGTAATGAAAAAAAGAAAACAGGCAAAAGTCTCTGCCTTCATGGAACTAACATTACAACAGGGAAAGCAAATAGTAAATAAAATAAATGACTAAATGAGATGAGAAGGTAATCAATATTTTGAAGAAATAATAGAGAAGGAGAATAGTTGGAGCTGGAAGTACGGGAGGGAGGTTTTCAGTTTTAAATAAGGTGTTCCTCAACTACGAAGTGGCCTTTGAAAAAAGATTTGAAGTTAGTGCGGGATTGAGTGAAGCAATTATCTGGTCAGATCATTCTGAAAGGCAAGGAAGTTCTCACTGCAGATACTAGCTAGACAAATAAGGATAGCATTGCCTGGTGCCTTACATATGGTAGGTACTCTATGTAGATATTCAACCTGTATATAAAAATAACAGCAGATTTATTTGGAAAAAATTAAATATGTAGAATATCTTCTTGATAAAATACATATTTAAAGGTTGCAATTTAAATTGGCAGCTTAAAAGATCTTTAAGGGACTTCCCTAGTGGTCCACTGTTTAAGATTCCATGCTTTCAGTGCAAAGATCTCTAAGAGATCTTTTATTTTCTTTCTTTCTTCTTAGAGTAGGTATCAGAGAGATATTTGAAGGATTGGAGTATGGGTGCTTGGTTCAATCAGTTTGGGTTTTTGGGAGGTGATATTTTGTTCTCTTTTGCCTCAGTCTATTGTTTCATCCAAAATAACTCATATAAACATTACAGTCTTATTCTGATTGACAATCACACAGCGATTTCTTATGGCTGAGGTATCTAATTTAAGCAGATCTATATACACATGTACATGTACAATTTATATCAAGACTGTGTTAAAAGTAAACTGTGTCTTGATTTTTGAGAACTTAAATATTTGCTTTTCTACCACTGCCATGAAGAGTTCATAAGTGATGGAAGCACTTTGGCTTTCAGAGAGATGCTATTTCTTTGTAATGCTACCTCTTTGGGGAATGAATGTGAAAAATAAAACATGTCATTTTACATGATACAGAGTCTTTTTATTGTCACTTTCCTGGCTTTAAAAGCGAATGGGACAAATCATAAAAAGACATATTGTAGGTGCAGGTTCTGCTTTAAATTTAGATATTCTAATGGAGTGTACAATCTGTGAGGCTTTTCTGTGTCACTCATTTTTCCCATTCCTTATCCATGGGCAGAGTGACCTGATAATAAAGCATTGGACTGTGAATAGGATGATTTATTTTTGGCTGACAGCCTTTCTCAGCTTATAGCTCTTGGAGATGATTTCCCTACCAACTTACTCCACAAGAGTATTGTTAAAATACAACAAATTGAGCCCTGGGAATTCAATAGAAGTGAATGAATACATAAATAGCTTCAAGGACTGTTTGCCAAATTTTCAGAGATTGCGATCATAATGATAAATTATTTATTTATATATGTGTATATTAATATATGTACATAATTGATGTATAATATTGAAATGATACTTTGATACTTTAAAAAAAGTTAATGGAGCCTTCCACTGGGACTCCTTCATACCCACTAGTTTGGCTATAATAAAAAAGAAAACAGTAAGTCTTGGTGAGGATATGGAAAAATTAGAGCCCTTATACACTGCAGCTGAGAATGTAAGGTAATACACTATAAAAAACAGTCTGACATTCCCTCAAAAAGTTAAACATAGTGTTGCTATATGACCCAGCAATTCCATGTTTTAAATCACAGACTTGGCATTTGATTGAATATCAAATTATATAAATGGATAATTGTTAATTTTTGGTATGATAAAAATTTTATTATAATGTTTTTAAAACAAGTCTTATGAAGATAACTTACCTATAAATAAATTTTTAAAATTAATGGAAAGCCCCTATCTAGATAGATTTCCATCACATGGACACAGTGGTCATGGACTCCATATCCTAGATTTGTGCTGTGATCTTGAGAAAATAACTTAGCTACTGCAGGACTCAATTTGTTCTTCTATAAAACAGAGATTGTTATTAGGATTGAAAACTCCCAGGACAGTTGTGAAAGCCAATAGGAAATTGAGAGGTGGTAGTTGTTGGCAGTGGGTCAGGAGGTTGGAGGAGGAGGTGGTTAACTTTATTACACTGATTCTAACACATTTTTTCCAATTTTAGCAACACTGAAATTAGAATGCATCTACTAATCAATGGTGCATGCATGTGTATTAGTTGCTCAGTCATGTCCGACTCTTTGCGACCCCATGGACTGTAGACTGCCAGGCTTCTCTGTCCATGGAATTCTCCGGGCAAGAATACTGAAACGGGTTGCCATTCCCTTCTTTGGGTATTTCCCCACCCAGGGCTCAAACCTGGGTCTCCTGCATTATAGGCGAATTATTTACCATCTGAGCTACCAGGAAGCCCCAATTAATGGCATATCATAGCTTAATTGGAAATATTTTTCTTTCTTAGTGTTCATAAACTAGAGGAGCATCTTACATTCAAATAGCTACTTAGACTCTGTGAAATAACAATATTGCTAGTACTATAACCACTGCCCTTACTGTTGAGATATAGTTGGTTTTGTTTAGTATCCTTTTAGCCAGATGCGTCTCTTGACACATATGGTCTTCAAAGAACGTCAGGGTATTTCTTCTGTCTTCTCCCCTTTCCCTATTTCTTGTATTTTGTTGTCCCTATTTATTATTTCTTGATCCAACAATTATCTTCAGTGTTACTATAGACAATCAATTTATACTTCTTCAAAATAAGTAAATATGTGAAGTAACAGATGTGATAACTCGGTGAGGGAATCCTTTCACAATGTACACATATACAAATCATCCCATTTTATATTTTCAATATCATAATTTTATTTGTCAATTATATCTCAATAAAACTGTGGAAAAACTTGACTAAAAACCATAATAAATAAATATTAACTAAATACAAAAAAAAGATGATCTTTTAGAAAAGAGGCCATAGTTTGCAAATTTTGTTTTCAAAAATGACATTTATGTAGGAAATTTCAAATGTGTAAGCCACTGTTTATTTTCACAGGGAAAAGAAAGAAGACTGTACATGTATATATATATATATATATATATATATATATATATAAATCAAATATAACTTCTTCTACTTAAAAGCAAAACCAAAATTCAGCATCTTCCATATTGATTTCCTTAGTATCTATAAAATGATAGCTCTACCAATTTTATATGCTAGGCACTGAAAGTATAGTGGTTAACCACAGAGCCTTAAAATTTACCCATGGGGAGCTTGCATTCTAGAAGAGGGGCTGTAAACTAATAAACATTTGCTATATCAAGTAGTTATGTGTACTATAAAAATAATAAAAGTTGAGTAAAGGGGTTAGTGTGTAGTTTTTGTGTTTTTTTTTTTAATAATATAGGGTGTTCAGGGAATCCTTCTCTGACAGGTAATATTTGAGAAAAAGTAGGAAGACAGACAACCATTATGAAAATATGTCCCCCTTTCTCCAAGGGGTCCAAGACCCCCTGTGGATTCCTGAAACCTTAGATAGTACCAAGTCTTACATGTTTTTTCTTATACATACATACCTATGATAAAGTTGAATTTAAATTATGCACAGTAAGAGATTAACAATAACCAATAATAAAATAGAACAACTGTATGCTGCATGTTATAATAAAAATTATACAAAGTGGGCTCTCACAGTATCTTTTTGGACAAATTTAATGCCTTTTTCATCTTCACTGAACATTTCTCACATGCTGTGGCCATGACTTTTGCAGTCTGAGATGTGAAAGCAAAACTAGTATGAATGTCTTCTTCCTTCTTTACAGCTTCATGAGTAGAGGATTAATCCTTACTGTAGCTCTTAGCAACCTCAGCATATGATTTTTTTTTCTTTCCTTAAGTCAAGAACTTTCACCTTTCACTTGAAGAAAGCGCTTTGTGGCTTCTCTTTGAAACATCTGAATCTCCAGCATCGCTACTCTTGCACTTTGGGGCCATTATTACCTAAGATAAGGGCAGCTTGAATACAAGCACTGGTATGTCTCCACAGTGGATCTGATAATCAAGCCGGCTACAAAGTGATCAATGGGCAGGATATGCTGGACAAAGGGATGATTCATGTCCTGGGTGGGATGGCATAAGATTTTATAATGCTACTTAGAAGAGCACACAATTTAAAATGTTTGAATTGCTTATTTCAGGAATTTTCCATTTAATGTTTTCAGAGCTCAGTTGACTGCAGGACTGAAACCACAGAAAGTGAAACCACAGTTAAGGGAGGATTACTGTACTCTGTAAGCTGTAAAGGTAAGGAAGTATTTTCTCTCATCATCCTATAATGTCGTTGTTTTCTGAGTGAGGCCCTAAAAAAAGACTTAGGTGGATCTCTTGGTCATTATGAAGTTCATGGGCTTGTTTCAGAGGCAAGAAGAAAAAAGAATTGCTGCGCAGTATGGTAACTACTGATAGCTTACGGTGAATGGTGTTGGATTTGTGATCTCCAAAGATTTAGCTTTGGGACCAGGGACCAGGCTTGATCACTCAAGAGCTTTTATTAAGGTAAGAAAAGGAACAGAGAAAGCTTCTGACACAGACATCAGAAGGGGGATGGAGAGTGCCCCCACTGGCTAGTCTTATCAAGACGTCATATACTTTTACCAGACCCACTCCCACAACATACATCTTAAGTAAAATTAGAACTAACAATAGAAAGGTCTTGCCAGAGCCACTCCCACAATATATGTCTTAAGATAACAAGATTAGTCAGAGGGTTCTTGTTAAGGAGAAACATATCCTCCTGCAAGATACATTGTTATATTGACTAAGACAAAGCAATATAGAAAAAAATGTTTGTCCTTTTCTCCTTGAGAGCACCAGGCCCTTTTCTCCTTCTCAAGGGCTCCAGACCCTTTCTCCTCCTTGGGGACCCTGGACTTCTTATCAACTTACCTAGTAATTGACTCCCTCACTACTAATATAGAAAAATCTAACACTTCTGTGGAAGCATAGAGGAACAGGCCTAACAGAAGGCTTGACAGGTGAAATACCGCTTGAGTCAAATCTTTTAGAATATTTTTTAATTAAAAATGTGTTTTTAGAGAGAATTCACAGAACACAGGAGAGAAACTTTCACCTCATCACACAGGAAAGAGGATACCACCCTCATGACATACTGTTAGTTTTGTTTTGTTTTTGACATGCGAATGTAAGAAATAAAATCGCTTCCTCCCTACCACTGGGATTTGTCTTTTTCTGTAAATGGCCAGATAGTGAATACTTTGGGTTTTGTGGACCAGGTGGAGCCTGTCACAGTCACTCACCAGTGCCAGTGTGGCACAAGAGCAGCCGTAGATAAGACCTGGTAAATGAGACCAAGGCTGTGGCCCAGTACATTTTTATTTACAAAAGCAGGCAACCAACTGGATTTGGCTGTAATTTGTCAACTCCTGCCTTACCTTAAACCCCAGAGATTTGTAGTAACAAAAAGTGGTGGATGTTCAATTTTTTTTCCGCTGCTGCTACTGCTGCTAAATCACTTCAGTCGTGGCCAACTTTGTGCAACCCCACAGACAGTAGCCCACCAGGCTCCCCCGTCCCTGGGATTCTCCAGGCAAGAACACTGGAGTGGGCTGCCATTTCCTTCTCCAATTATTTTTCTACTTTAAACTTAAAGAATGCTTAAAAAATTTTCAGAATAATGGAGCAAAAGAGGAACAGTACACTTAAGACAATCATGTGCAGTTATGAAAAGTTACAGTCATGAAAAAGGGGATTACTTGGTAGTACATTGTTTAGGACTCCATGCTTCCCTTGCAGGGGACATGGGTTCAATCCCTTGTCAGGGAACTAGGCTCCCACAAGCTGTGCGACGTGGTCAGAAAAGAAAAAGAGAAAAAAAAGATCTAATCACACCATTCACAGACTTCAAAGAGCTAAACTAATCATAGTTAATATTGTTAGACCTGATATTTCACAAGCTAAATCACACAGCTCCTGTGTAATAATAAATTAATGGCAATTTACTGAAAGAGTGATAGGATGACAAGAAATGACTAGAGATATCACAATTTTAAATTTTACCTGTGTGCTTTCTGAGTCTCAGTTGCCTGTGGGAAGAAGATGTGTTTGTACTTCAAGTTTCAGTCATTTCTTAGCATTCAGCTGTGAATAAAATGATTGTAAAGGCTTTAGCATCTTCATTTCCCCCTTGGCTCCAAGGACATTTCCAAAATCTTCTCTGATTCTGCCATAAGCTTTTATTTCCACCATACTTACTCCGGAATCTTAACATCCATTTGCTTCTCTGACACATAGTTTTTTGTTGGTTTTACACTTGGGTGAGATGACCTGGAACTTTCTGAGTGACTCCTGTTGCCCTACATGTCTGCTAAGATTTTTTTTTCTAACCACCCCTAATTTTCCCTACTGCTACCAGTATGGCAGATTGTGTACACAAAACCAAGTAATGACATACACCCCTTACCAAAAAAAATCTCTCAGTAGGAAAATGAAACAAAAAGGTGAGTGTTCACAAGGACCTTTTAGAACTATTATGTCTGTGGGCAAATGTATGTCTCATCTCTTGAAGTTCTGCCCCTGGTGTGATGATAGTAGTTCAAGCATCTGAAACAGACATAGGCTTGAGTTCTTACTCTGTACATGAGCAAACCACTGCACTTCTCTGTGGCTCATCTATAAAATGGATGGTTACTCCATAGGGTTGTGGTATCCAAAAACAACTTGAATGAAAGCTTGGACTGAGATCCAGCAGGTCATAGGGGCTTAGTCACTATTAAGCTCTTTCATCTCCCTTAATTAATATGTAGTCTGTTTATTTGCATATTGAAATATGGCTTCACACACAAAAACATGGAAAATTAGTTTTGATATAGAAGTATAGAATTATTTTATGGGATAATAACTTAAATAATCTGGATTTTTTTTAAAGTTAAAGTAGCATTTAAATCATCTTGAGAAAGAAAGAAGAAAGGAGTGAGAGCATGAAAAGAGAAATTAAAATAGCGTTTTTATTCTGGCTTCTTTTGATTCAGTATTTCACCTCAAGCCTTAACATGCTCAGTCCTCATTCGTGTCTCTCCTCTTTATTCTGCTTTTAATTCCTATTGCTTGTATTTTATGTTCATCTGTAAGCTCCAGGAAGTCCTTTCTTGGACACAGTGGGGTATAAATAAAATAAAATATTATGGGTCAGAGATGGCAACTTCAGAAGAAGAGCCCATGAAAATCAATAATTCTTAACAATGTGTAAAACAGTCTAGTCCCAGCCCTTAATCTGGTGCCCGTTGAGCAACAGAACCAAGAATTTGACTCTTCTTGAACCTGTTTTACTAATTTAAAAAGTTGAAAGAGGTAACATTTATCAAGTATTTAGTAAGTAAGTACTGAAGGTTAGTCTAGGAACTTTTATCTGTGTGTTTTTGTTGTTGTTGTTCAGTGTTCCCTATAGTTCTAAAAGCCAGGTTCTTTTTATTATCCTCCATGTACAACTGAGGAATGGGTGGCAAGGAAGTTAAGTTTTTTTAAGGTTACATATGTGCTAAGTGGCAGTGACTTATAGAGGATTTATGAAGGACTTATAAAGGACTTAGAAATCCCTTTGCAATTCCTTTATTTGGTTTTAGTCTCATAAATATTTATAAATGGTATAGAAGACCATTGTCTTATAAATCAGCTTACTTCCCTTAAAGTTGTTATTAGTTTGGTCATTCCTTCAGTATATTTTCAAATTTTTCTATACAAATATTTCGTGGCTAGGAAAGAGAGGGGTGAAAATAGCCTTCCCTTTTAAACAGTCAAATCAATATAATAAAGTATCCACAGAGACATGACTGCATCAGACATGTGCAAAATTCTGAGTCTGCACAGTGTTGGGTTCTTTGGCTTCATGGTGTCTGGTCCATTGGGAAATCCACATATGAAACATGATATGGTAATATTGTATGAGAGAATCATGGTAACACGTAATGCTCTGAGAGCATAACTGGGTACCATTTCCAGATGGGTCACTTAGGGAAATCTTCCCGCAGAAAAGTTGCCTCAGTTGAGGTCTTTTGACAGTTGAGATGAAAGAAGTAAGTGGTGGTATTCAGGGTGTGGTGTATCAGTCCGCTCAAACTATTATAACAGAATACCATAGACTGAGTCGTTCAAGGAACAGAAATTTGTTTCTCGTACTTCTGAAGGCTGGGAAGCCCAAGATCAAGGTGCCAGGCAATTTAGTGTCAAATGAGGGCTTTCTGCCTGGTTTGTAGGTGGCAGCTTCTTGCTGTGTCCCCACGTGAAGGTGGAGGTAGATAGAGAAAGAGAAAGGGGAGCAGGGGAGCCCTCTGGTGTCTCTTCTTATAAGAATACTAATCCTTTTGGATAAGAGTCCCATTCTTATGACTTCATTTAACCTTAATTACCTCCTAAAAGTCCTATCTTCATATGCAGTCACATTGGATATTGAGGCTTTCATATGAATTTGTAGGGGGTGGGGGACAAGAGGTGGCAGACACATTCAGTCTATAGCATACAAGTAAAGAGACAAAAGAAGATACAGTTTGAGTCTGGACAGTGTTTCAGGAAGACAAATGTAGAACTGAGAGCTAGTTGCTTTCAAGGATCTGAACATAATTCAGTAATTAGGGTGTTTGGATACTAGAGTTAGGGAGGGTACCAAGGTAAACTGTTGCTCTTTATCTATAAAAGCGGTAGCAATGAAAAACTACTGACACACTTTCACCCCAGAAGAAATATGGGACTGAATTCTTCAAAGACCCTTGTTGCAGTAGCAAGAATAGCTTGAAGGGGGGCTAGATAGAAAGCAAACAGTAGAGGAGATTGTGATTTTAGGGTAATGACAGTGAAGACAGAAAGAAGTGAACAGATTAGAGAGAGATGTTTAGGGAGTCAAATAGCAGGATTTAGAGGTAAACTGAACATTGTGGAAGAGGGAGAGAAAGGCGTCAAAGCTGGCGCCCAAGTTGCTGACTTGGTCCTCCCCAGCACTTGACCCCGGAGAAGACAGGACCTCATGCAGAACACAGAGAGAGCTGTCACTGTGTCCCAGGCAGGGCAGTGAGAGAACTCTCCCCTAGTTGCCAACTGCCCCACGTAGAGTTGGGGTCTCTGACTGCCAGAGCATTCTGTCACTGAGCCTACCTTTTATAGCCAACCTCTAAGACTTGAAGTTTAAAGGCTAATGACACCCCATTGGTGTTTATCAGTTTTTACCAATTTCCACATAGACTTGTGTTCTGAGTTTTTCCTTTTATCATTGATTTATTTTCTTAAGGTACATGGGAATTCTTGAGCTATGAAAACCGGCCCTCTTTGACCTTGTAGGTATATATTGATTGGTTGAGCAACCTTTGAGCCAAAAGATATTAGATTTCTCTTCTGAAATATATCTAGATGAAGAAAAAGCACTTAAGTACTATAATAACAATGATAATGACTAGTGTTTAGACGAGCATTACCAGGTGCCAAATACTGGACTAAGACATATGAATATTTATTAATATCCAATTGAATCCTGGCAGCCACTCTCTGAGGTTGGTACTATTATTACTTCATTTTATAGGTAAAGATATTGAGATTTGGAGTTTAAATGCCCTGCTGGTAAATCACCCAGCCCAGAGGTCAGACAAACAGATTGGCCCCGTGATCCCTCTTTCTGATTAGTATACTATTTTGCCTCTTCAGTTTTTCTCTATGATGGTTTAATAATAGAAATACATTTTAAACATTTTATCTATTGTTAGCATTTATACTGTGATCTAAAATAACTTTCTTATTACTATAATAAGGCATATTGCAAGAAAAAACTTGTTAAATATAAAGAAAATAAAAGTAACCCATAATCCTACCACCTGGTGATAACCATTATTTTAATTTTGATGTATTTTGTGCCAGTATTTTTCAATACATGTTTTTAATAGTTGAGATCAGTGTTTATACATTTTAATGATGCTTTTTCCATTTAAATTATAAATATAATGCTGTCTCCGTACTATTAAATATGATTTACAAATGTTGTTTTCAGTGGCTGCAAAATATTTCATCATATGGGTATAATTGATGTAACCAAGCATTTTTGAACATTTAGTTTCTTCCCATTTCTTGCTATAAATAATACATTTTGTATTTTAAGTTATTTCCTTTAAAAATATCACCAAAAATGTAATTATTGCTTCAAAAAGGGTAGGTGCTTTTTTTTTACATTTATTTTTAATTGGAGGGAAGTTGATTTACAATATTGTATTGGTTTCTGCTGCACAACAACACAAATCAGCCAAAATTAAACATATATCACCTCCCTCTGGAGCCTTCCTCTCCTCCCCCATCCTGCCCTTCTCGGCCATCACAGAGCACCAGGCTGGGCTCCCTGTGCCGTGTAGCAACTTCTTAACTAGTTACCTGTTTTCACACATGGTGGTGTACAGATGTTCATGCTACTTTCCATTTGTCTCTCTCTCTCCTGCCCCACTGTATCCACAAGTCCATTCTCTATATCTGAGTCTCCATTCCTTCCCTGCAAATAGGTTCATCAATTTTTCTAGATTCTGTATACATATGTTAATATACAGTATTTGTTTTCCTCTTTCTGACTTCCTTCACTCTGTATAACAGGCTCTAGGTTCATCCATTTCACTAGAACTGACTCAAATGCATTCCTTTTATGACTCATATTCCATTGTATAGATTTACAACTTTTTTTACTTACTTTTTTTGCCACTTTATTTTTTAATTGAAAGATAATTGCTTTACAGAATTTTGTTGTTTTCTGTCAAAACATCAACAAAAATCAGTCATAGGTATACCCACATCTCCTCCCTCTTGAACCTCCCTCCCCATCCCACCCTCTAGATTGTCCCGGAGCCCCTGTTTGAGTTCCCTGATTCACACAGCAAATTCCCGTTGGCTCTCTATTTTACATATGGTATTGTAAGTTTCCATGCTACTCTCTCCACACATCTCACCCTCTCCTCCTCCCCTCCTCCCATGTCCATAGGTCTGTTCTCTATGTCTTTCTCCATTGCTGCTCTGAAAATTGATTCATCAGAAACATCTTTCTAGATTCCAAAGCTATGCATCAGTATATGGTATTTATACTTCACTCTGTATAATAGGCTCTAGGTTCATCCACCTCATCAGAACTGACTCAAATGCATTCCTTTTTATGGCTGAGTAATATTCCACTGTATATATGTACCACAGCTTCTTTATCCATTCATCTATTCATGGACATCTAGGTTGTTCCATGTTCTAGCTATTGTAAATAGTGCTGCAGTGAACACTGGGGAACGTGTATCTTTTTCAATTTTGGTTTCCTCAGGGTATATGCCTAGGAGTTGGATTGCTGAGTCAAATGGTAGTTTTATTCCTAATTTTTTAAGGAATCTCCATACCATCTTCCATAGTGGCTGTATCAATTTACATTCCCATCAGCAATGCAGGAGGGTCCCCTTTTCTCCATACCCTCTCCAGCATTTTTTGATTGTAGACTTTTTTGATGATGGCCATTCTGACCAGTGTGAGGTGATATCTCATTGTAGTTTTGATTTTCATTTATCTAATAATGAGCATTTTTGAGCATTTTTTCATGTGTTTGTTAGCCATCTGCATGTCTTCTTTGGAGAAATGGCTGTTTAGATCTTTTTCTCACTTTTTGATTGGGTTGTTTGTTTTTCTGGTACTGAGTTATATGAGCTGCTTCTTTATTTTGGAGATTGTCAGTTGTTTCATTTCCTGTTATTTTCTCCCATCCTGAGGGTTGTCTTTTCACCTTGCTTATAATACCTTTCATTGTGCAAAATGTTTTAAGTTTAATTAGGTCCATTTGTTTGTTTATTTTTTCATTTCCATTACTCTGGGAGGTGGGTCATAGAGGATCTTGCTTTGATTTATGTCATTGAGTGTTCTGCCTATGATTTCCTCCAAGAGTTTAATAGTTTCTGGTCTTATATTTAGGTCTTTAATCCATTTTGAGTTTATCTTTGTTTATGGCATTAGGAAGTGTTCTAATTTCATCCTTTTGCATGGTAGCTGTCCAGTTTTCCCAGCACCAATTATTAAAGAGGCTATCTTTTCCCCATTGTATATTCTTGCCTCCTTTATCAAAAATAAGTTAACCTGTAGGTGCATGGGTTTATCTCTGGGTTCTCTATCTTGTTCCATTGGTCTATATTTCTGTTTCTGGTTTTGTGCCAGTACCATACCGTCTTGATGACTGTAGCTTTGTAGTATAATCTGAAGTCAGGAAGGTTGATTCCTCCAGCTCCATTCTTCTTTCTCAAGACTACTTTGGCTATTCAGTCTTTTGTATTATATTCAGTCTCCTTGGTCTTTTGTATTTCCGTATGAATTGTGAAATTTGTTGTTCTAGTTCTGTGAAAAATGCCATTGGTAATTTGATAGGGGTCACTTTGAATCTATAGATTGCATTTGGTAGTATAGTCATTTTCACAATATTGATTCTTCCTACCCAGGAACATGTAATATCTCTCTATCTGTTTATGTTGTCTTTGATTTCTTTCATCATTGTCTTATAATTTTCCATGTACAGTTCTTTTGTCACCTTAGGTGGGTTTATTCCTAGATGTTTTATTCTTTTTGTTGCAGTGGTGAATGGGATTGATTTCTTAAATTCTCTTTCTGATTTTTCATTGTTAGTATATAGGAATGCAAGTCATTTCTGTGTATTAACCTTGTATTCTGCAAATTTGCTGAATTCACTGATTACCTCTAGTAATTTTCTGATAGTTTCTTTTGGATTTTCTTTGTATAGTATCATGTCATCTACAAACAGTGAGTTTTACTTATTTTCTAATCTGGATTCCTTTTATTTCTTTTTCTTCTTTAATTGCCATAGCTAAGACTTCCAAAACTATGTTGAATAATAGTGGTGAGGATGGACACCCTTGTCTTGTACCTGATCTTAGAGGGAGTGCTTTTAGTTTTTGCCTTTGAAAATAATGTTTGCTGTGGGCTTATCATATATGACTTTACTCTGTTGAGATAAGTTTCTTCTGTGCTCATTTTTTGAAGCACTTTTATCATAAATGGGTGCTGAATTTTGTTGAAGGCTTTTTCTGAATCTATTGAGATGATCATATGATTTTTATCTTTCAATTTGTTAATATGGTGTATTACATTGATTGATTGCCTATATTGAAGAATCCTTGCATCTCTGGAATAAACCCAACTTGATCATGGTGTAGGAGCTTTTTAATGTGTTGTTGAATTCTGCCTGCTAGAATTTTGTTGAGGATTTTTGCATCTATGTTCCTGAATGATATTGGCTTGTAATTTTCTTTTTTGTGTTGTCTTTGCCTGATTTTGCTATCAGGGTGATTGTGGCCTCATAGAGTGAGTTTGGAAGTGTTCCTTTCTCTGCAATTTTTTGGAAGGGTTTCAGAAAAATAGGCATTAGCTCTTCTCTAAGTGTTTGATAGAATTCTCCTGTGAAGCCATCTGGCTTTTGTTTTTTCAGAGATTTTTGATCACAGTTTAGATTTCAATGTTTGTAATTGGCTTGTTCATAATTTCTGTTTCTTCCTGGTTCAGTCTTGGGAGGTTGAACATTTCAAAGAATCTGTCCTTTTCCTCTAGGTATGTACAACTTCTTTATTCACTCATCTGTCAGTGGACATCTAGGTTTCTTCCATGTCCTAGCTATTGTAAACAGCGCTGCTATGAGCTTTGAGATATATGCGTCTTTTTCAGTTTCTCAGGGGTGGCTGGGTCATGTGGTAGTTTTATTTTCTTGGTTTTTTTAAGGAATCTCCATATTGTTCTCCATAGTGGCTGTATCAATTTACATTTCCACAAACAGTAAAGAGAGTTTCCTTTTCTCCACATCCTCTCCAACATTTATTGTTTGTGGATTTTTTGATGATGGCCATTCTGACTGGTGTGAGGTGATGTCTCACTGTAGTTTTGATTTCATGTTTTCATGTGTTTATTGGCCACCTGTATATCTTCTTTGAAGAAGTGTCTTTTAGCTCTTCTGCCCATTTTTTCATCAGGCTGTTTGTTTTTCTGATCTTGAGCTGTATGAACTGCTTATATGTTTTGGAGATTAATCCTTTGTCAGTTGTTTCATTTGCAATTATTTTCTCCCATTCTGAGGGTTGTCTTTTAATCTAGTTTATTGTTTCCTTTGCTGTGCAAAAGCTTTTAAGTTTAATTAGTTCCCACTTATTTTTGTTTTTATTTCCATTCCATTATTTTTGTTTTTATTTCCATTACTCTACGAGGTGGGTAAAAGAGGATCTTGCTGTGACTTGATGTCAAAGAGTGTACTGCCTATGTTTTCCTCTAAGAGCTTTATAGTTTCTGGCCTAACATTTAAGTCTTTAATCCAAAAAAAAAAAAAAAAAAAAAGTCTTTAATCCATTTAGAGTTTATTTTTGCATATGGTGATAGGAAGTGTTCTAGTTTCATTCTTTTGCAGATAGCTGTCCAGTTTTCCCAGCACCACTTATTGAACAGACTGTAAAAAGGATAGATGTGTTTTAAGGATCACATTACTTTCAAAAAACAGTAAACAATAGACACGCCTATCAGCAGGAAATGATAACCTAGCCTCATTATATTCTTACCAGCACAGTTTATTATCATTTAAATCTTACTTAATAATTCAAATCTTTTCAATAACTTAAATTTCTATTTGACTATAAACAACATTTAAAATTGTCATACACCTTTGGAGTTGTTTTTATCTTTAATTTTTTTTCTTGTTCCTTATTCATTCACCTATCAAATAATTCAACAAACATTTATTAAACAATTATTATATACTAGGCCCTATGTGAAACTATAAAATGTAACAGTAAATAGCATGGGAATATCGTTGCTTTCATGGTGCCAACAGTCTAAGGAAAAGGCATAAGTAAATGAGTTTAGAAGAACATCTGATGGTAAAGGGCTGTGCACACTATTTATTTAAAGGGAGTAAATATGACAAAGGAAAAGAGCCAAGTTCTTTTTTGGTCTCAGGAACCCTTCACATTCTTAAAAAATTATTGAGGACCTCAAAGTGGATTGTATCTATTTATATTTACTGTATTATAAATTAAAAAAATTAAAACACAAGAACACTCAAGCACACATTCCATTAGTAGCCATCCAGTTCAGTTCAGTCACTTAGTCGTGACCGACTCTTTGTGACCCCATGAATCGCAGCACGCCAGGCCTCCCTGTCCATCACCAACTGCCGGAGTCTACCCAAACCCACGTCCATTGTGTCGGTGATGCCATCCAACCATCTCATCTTCTGTCACCCCCTTCTCCTCCTGCCCTCAATCTTTCCCAGCATCAGGGTCTTTTCAAACGAGTCAGCTCTTCACATCAGGTGGCCAAAGTATTGGAGTTTCAGCTTCAACATCAGTCCTTCCAATGAACACCCAGGACTGATCTCCTTTAGGATGGACTGGTTGGATCTCCTTGCAGTCCAAGGGACTCTCAAGAGTCTTCTCCAACACCACAGTTCAAAAGCATCAATTTTTTGGCACTCAGCTTTCTTTATAGTCCAACTCTCACATCCGTACAAGACTACTGGAAAAACCATAGCCTTGACTAGATGGACCTTTGTTGGCAAAGTAATGTCTCTGCTTTTTAATATGCTATCTAGGTTGGTCATAACTTTCCTTCCAAGGAGTAAGTGTCTTTTAATTTCATGGCTGCGGTCACCATCTGCAGTGATTTTGGAACCCCAAAAATAATATCAGCCACTGTTTCCCATTATATTTGCCATGAAGTGATGGACTGGATGCCATGATCTTAGTTTTTTGAATGTTGAGCTTTAAGCCAACTTTTTCACTCTCCTCTTTCACTTTCATCAAGAGGCTCTTTCTTCTTCACTTTCTGCTATAAGGATGGTGTCATCTGCATATCTGAGGTTATTGATATTTCTCCCAGCAATCTTGATTCCAGCTTGTGCTTCCTCCAGTCCAACATTTCTCATGATGTACTCTGCATATAAGTTAAATAAGCAGGGTGACAATATACAGCCTTGACGTACTCCTTTTCCTATTTGGAACCAGTCTGTTGGTCCATGTCCAGTTCTAATTGTTGCTTCCTGACCTGCATACAGGTTTCTCAGGAGGCAGGTCAGGTGGTCTGGTATTCCCATCTCCTTCAGAATTTTCCACAGTTTATTGTGATACACACAGTCAAAGACTTCGGCATAGTCAATAAAGCAGAAGTAGATGTTTTTCTGGAACTCTCTTGCTTTTTCAATGATTCAGTGGATGTTGGCAATTTGATCTCTGGTTCCTCTGCCTTTTCTAAAACCGTCAGAGACATGTAATCACTCATTATTGTACCTCCTAGAAAACACCACTGTTCACTCCTAAAGAAATGAGAATGAAAAGACAAAGAATTACTTAGTATTGTTATGAAAGCAATTTGACCTCATAGACCCCTTGCAAGATCTGGAGGACCACTGGAACCACAGACCATACTTCAAGAATCACTCTGATGGAAAATGACTTGATGCTTTGAATTGAGTGATTAAAGATATCTTGGAGGATATGAAATTTAACTCACAATCCAGGAGTTAAGAAAGAACAGTAGTGTGGATGTCAAAGCACTCAGTTTGTGAAAATTCATCAATCATGTGTGTATGTGTGTGTGTGTGTGTGTATGTATGTATACACACACAATCACCCCTCAATTATTGTTTAGTCCCTAAGTTGTGTCTGACTCTTTGTGACTACATGGGCAATAGCACACGAGACTTCCCTGTCCTTTAGTATCTCCCAGAGTTTGCTGAAACTTATATCCATTGAGTTGGTGATGCTATCCAACCATCTGATCTTCTGTAGCTCCCTTTTCTCTTGCCTCAGTCTTTCCCAGTGTTAACAGTCTTTTCCAGTAAGTTGGCTCTTCTCATCAGGTGGCCAAAGTATTAAAGCTTCAGCATCAGCCCTTCCAATAAATATTCAGCATTGATTTCTTTTAGGGTTGACTGGTTTGATCTCCTTGATGTCCAAGGAACTCTCAAGAGTCTTCTCCAGCATCACAATTTGAAAGCATTAGTTCTTTGGCATTCAGCCTTCTTTATGGTCCAGCTCTCACATCCATGCATGACTACTGGAAAAACAATACCTTTGACTATATGGACCTTTGTTAGCAAAGTGATATCTCTGCTTTTTAATTTGCTGTTTAGGTTTGACATAGCTTTTCTTCCAAGGAGCGACAGTCTTTTAATTTCATGGCTGCAGTCACTATCTGCAGTGATGGTGGAGCCCAAGAAAATAAAAGCTGCCATGGTTTCCACTTTTTTTCCCATCTATTTACCAGGAATTAATGGACCTGTATGCCATGATCTTAGTTTTTGAATGGTGAGTTTTAAGCTGGCTTTTTCACTCTTCTCCTTCACTCTCATCAAGAGGCTCTTTAGTTCCTCTTCACTTTCTGCCATAAGAGTGTATTGTCTGCATATCTGGGGTTTTGATATTTCTCCCAGAAATCTTGATTCCACCTTGTGATTCATCCAGTCCTGCATGATATATTCTGCATATAAGTTAAATAAGCGGGGTGACAGCCTTGACGTATTCCTTTCCCAATTTTGAACCAGTCTGTTGTTCCATGTGTGGTTCTAACTTTTGCTTCTTGACCTGTGTACAGGTTTCTCAGAAGGCAGGTATGGTGGTCTGGTATTCCCATCTCTTTAAGAATTTTTCATTTTGTTGTGATCCACACAGTCAAAGGCTTTATTGTAGTCAATAAAGTAGAAGTACATGTTTTCTGAAATTTCCTTGCTTTTTCTATGATCCAGTGGATGTTGACAATTTGAGCTCTGGTTCCTCTGCCTTTTCTGAACCTAGCTTGTACATCTGAAAGTTCTCAGTTCAGGTACTGTTGAAGTCTCACTTGAAGGATTTTGACCATTACCTTGCTAGCATGTACATGAGTGTAGTTGTATGGTCATTTGAGCATTCTTTGGCATTGCCTTTCTTTGGGATTGGAATGAAAGCTGACCTTTTCCAGTTCTGTGGCTATTGCTGAATTTCCTAAATTCACTAACGTATTGAGTGCAGAACTTTTAACTGCACTAGTTTTAGGATTTTAAGTAGCTCAGCTGGAATTCTATCACCTTCATTAGCTAATATTCATTAGCTAATGAACATTTACTAATGTTCATAGTAATGTTTCCTAAGACCCACTTGACATCATACTCCAGGATGTCTGGCTTTAGGTGAGTGATCATACCATGTGTTTATACAGGTCATTAAGTCCTTTTTTGTTTAGTTCTTCTGTGTTTTCTTGCCACCTCTTCTTAATCTCTTCTGTTAGTGTTGGGGTCCCTACCATTTCTGTCCTTTATTGTGCCCTTCTTTGCATGAAACGTTTCCTTGATATCTACAATATTCTCAAAGAGATCTCTAGTCATTCCTATCCTATTGTTTTCCTCTATTTCTTTGCATTGCTCACTTAGGAAGGCTTTCTTATGTCTCCTTACTATTCTCTGGAACTCTGCTTTATGTTGGGTATATTTTTCCCTTTCTCCTTTGACTTTTGCTTCTCTTCTTTTCTCAGCTATTTGTAGCTCCTCCTCTGATAGTCATTTTGCCTTCTTGCATTTCTTTTTCTTTAGAATGGTTTTGGTCACCACCACCTCCTGTACAGTGTTACAAACCTCCATCCATCCCTCAATAGTGAACAATTTCTAAAAATTATGCTCCAGCTGAAAATTCCAATAAGTATTTCCATAAACAGGATCTCCATTTTGACAAGAAGAGACAAATGAAAGTTAGTTCAAAGCAATAATATTTAAGAATTGCTGATTCTGAATCCAGTTGATTTTAAAAGAAAAGGAAAAAATGGAAGAAAAAAATGTGATAGATTGTAACCAATGGAACAATTTTCCACAGGGTACCTGAAATTTCTTCACCTTTTCCCCTTCTGTTTTCTTCCACTAACTTCCCTCAAAGGCCTAATTTTAGCTATCAGAAAATAAAAATGTTACATGGTTTTAGCAAATCAAATGCTTTCTATTGGAAACAGCCTTTGGAGAGAATGGAGCTAACTAAAAGATTAGATGTAATTTAATTTTAGTCCAGGAATGTATCCTTAACAGGAGTCCTTAAATAGCGGATATCATTTTTTATTATGAATGTGGGTGTCACCTCCAGGAAGAGCTTTGTAATTCCTTTAGCATGTTAATGATGCCTTATTCACAGCTGACCCATGGAGCATTTGCTTAGTTAAAAGAGTTGAAAAAAACACATATTTTTATATACTGTAGGGCCAGAGGGGCTACATAGAGGAAAGAAGTGCACAAATTATCTGGCTTTTTTTTCTTTTTAAATCCATGATTGATTTAAATAGTTTAATATGGGGGGGAGGAGCCAAGATGGCAGAGGAGTAGGACGGGGAGACCACTTTCTCTCCTACAAATTCATCAAAAGAATAACTGAATGCAGAGCAAACTTCACAAAACAACTTCTGATCGCTAGCTGAGGTCATCAGGCACCCAGAAAAGCAGACCATTGTCTTCGAAAGGAGGTAGGACAAAATATAAAAGATAAAAAGTGAGACAAAAGAGCTAAGGACGGAGACCCGTCCCGGGAAGGGAGTCTTAGGCGGCCTTGCTTGGGCTAGGGTCCGGGCCTGAGTGCCCTGAGGACAATCGGAGGGAGCTTCTGTGAGGTGCCAACTTGAACTGTGGGAGACCAAAAGAGAGAGAGAAAATTAACCGGCCGGAACACACTGCCGGCCGTTCACAGAACAAGGGGACGGAGAAAGTCCCGAGAAGAGCTCGCAGGCTGCGGACCGGCCCAGCCCCGCCGGAGGCAGGAGGCAGGGGGGAGGGGAAGGTCAAGGCGAGACACAGGGCGCAGGCACCCGACCAGCGCGGGCGGGGACTGGGGCTGGGGACGCGGAGGGCGGAAGGCGCGCGCACCCGACTGGCGCCAGCAGAAACTGAGTCTGGGTCCTCGGAAGGGAGTGGGCGCGCCACACCTGGGGATAGCGCGCCCATCAAGCCCCTCGCTGCCTGGACCGCTCTGACGGGGAAGGCACAGAGAGCAGGCGCAGCTTTTCCTTCCGCGCTTTTGTGTAACACCCGAGGGCTGGAACCTAGCGCAGCGCGGGGCGCGCTCCATATAGAACAGCCGGGAGCCTGAGCAGCGCAGACGGAGAAAGCGGCGTCAGCCCCTCCCGGCAGCGCCAGCCCGCCCCCGCAGGGCCAGCCCCTCCCCGCAGCGTCAGCCCCGCCCCACAGCGCCAGCCCATCCCCGCAGCGTCAGCCCCTCCCAGCAGCGCAACGGAACTAGCTACCTGAATAAGAGTCCACTTCCGCCCGCCTGTGTCAGGGCGGAAATGAGGCTCTGAAGAGACCGGCAAACAGAAGCCAAATAAACAAAGGGAACCGCTTCAGAAGGGACTGGTGCAACAGATTAAAATCCCTGTAGAAAACACCGACTTCACCGGAAGGGCCCTGTAGATATCGAGAAGTGTAAGCTGGAACGAGGAGCTATCTGAAACTGAGCCGAACCCACACTGACCGCAACAGCTCCAGAGAAATTCCTAGATATATTTTTACCTTTTTTTTTTCTAAGTAAGGAAAAAAAAATTTTTTTTTTCTTTTTATATTTTTTCCTTTTTATTTTTTCTCTTTTATTTTCCTTTAAAATTCCCTATTACTCCCCCATTACTCCTTAACTTTCATTTTCATAGATTTTTATGATTTTTTTGATTAGGGGAAAAAAAAATTTTTTTTTCTTTCTTTTTTTTGTTTTTTTTTTCTTTTTCTTTTCTTTTCTCCTTTCTTCTTTTTTTTTTCTTTCCGTTTTCTCTTTTATTTTCTATTTTTCTTTTGCTCTTATTTCTTTTAAAGTCCTCTCGTACTCCTCTACTACTCTTCATTTTCATTTTCACTACACTATAACCTTACAAAAAAAAAAAAAGAGAGAAGCCCTATCTTTAAACCGAAGATTATTCTCTCCCAATCTTGACTCTCTGTTTTCTACCTCAGAACACCTCTATTTCCTCCTTTCCCCTTCTCTTCCCAATCCAATTCTGTGAATCCTTGTAGGTGTATGAGATACGGAGAACACTCTGGGAACAGACAGCTGCGTAGATCTGTCTCTCTCCTCTTGAGTCCCCCTTTTTCTCCTGCTACTCATCTCTATCTCCCTCCTCCCTTTTCTCCTGTTCATGTAACTCTGTGAACCTCTCTGGGTGTCCCTAACGGGTGAGAATCTTTTCGCCATTAACCTAGAAGTTTTATTATCAGTGCTGTATAGTTGGAGAAGTCCTGAGACTACAGGAAGAATAAAACTGAAATCCAGAGGCAGGAGACTTAAGCCCAAAACCTGAGAACACCAGAAAACTCCTGACTACATGGAACTTTAAGTAATAAGTGACCGTCCAAAAGCCTCCATACCTACACTGAAACCAACCACCACCCAAGAGCCAATAAGTTTTAGAGCAAGACATACCACGCAAATTCTCCAGCAACACAGGAACATAGCCCCGAATGTCAACATACAGGCTGCCCAAGGTCACACCTAACACATAGACCCATCTCAAAACTCGTTACTGGGCACTCCATTGCTCTCCAAAGAGAAGAAATCAAGTTCCACGCACCAGTACACTGACGCAAGCTTCCCTAACCGGGAAACCTTGACAAGCCAATCGTCTAACCCCACCCACTGGGTAAATCCTCCACAATAAAAAGGAACCACAGACCTCCAGAATACAGAAAGTCCACTCCAGACACAGCAATCTAAACAAGATGAAAAGGCAAAGAAATACCCAACAGGTAAAGGAACATGAAAAATGCCCACCAAGTCAAACAAAAGAGGAGGAGATAGGGAATCTACCTGAAAAAGAATTTAGAATAATGATAATAAAAATGATCCAAAATCTTGAAAACAAAATGGAGTTACAGATAAATAGCCTGGAGACAAAGATTGAAAAGATACAAGAATTGTTTAATAAAGACCTAGAAGAAATAAAAAAGAGTCAATTAAAAATGAATAATGCAATGAATGAGATCAAAAACACTTTGGAGGGAACCAAGAGTAGAATAACGGAGGCAGAAGATAGGATAAGTGAGGTAGAAGATAAAATGGTGGAAATAAATGAAGCAGAGAGGAAAAAAGAAAAAAGGATCAAAAGAAATGAGGACAACCTCAGGGACCTCTGGGACAATGTGAAACGCCCCAACATTCGAATCATAGGAGTCCCAGAAGAAGAAGACAAAAAAAAAGGCCATGAGAAAATACTCGAGGAGATAATAGCTGAAAACTTCCCTAAAATGGGGAAGGAAATAGCCACCCAAGTCCAAGAAACCCAGAGAGTCCCAAACAGGATAAACCCAAGGCGAAACACCCCAAGACACATATTAATCAAACTAACAAAGATCAAACACAAAGAACAAATATTAAAAGCAGCAAGGGAAAAACAACAAATAACACACAAAGGGATTCCCATAAGGATAACAGCTGATCTATCAATAGAAACCCTCCAGGCCAGAAGGGAATGGCAGGACGTCCTGAAAGTAATGAAAGAGAATAACCTACAACCTAGATTACTGTATCCAGCAAGGATCGCATTCAGATATGAAGGAGAACTCAAAAGCTTTACAGATAAGCAAAAGCTGAGAGAATTCAGCACCACCAAACCAGCTCTTCAACAAATGCTAAAGGATCTTCTCTAGACAGGAAATGCAGAAAGGTTGTATAAACGTGAACCCAAAACAACAAAGTAAATGGCAACGGGACCACACCTATCAATAATTACCTTAAATGTAAATGGGTTGAATGCCCCAACCAAAAGACAAAGATTGGCTGAATGGATACAAAAACAAGACCCCCATATATGCTGTCTACAAGAGACCCACCTCAAAACAAGAGACACATACAGACTAAAAGTGAAGGGCTGGAAAAAAATATTTCATGCAAATGGCGACCAAAAGAAAGCAGGAGTCGCAATACTCATATCAGATAAAATAGACTTTCAAATAAAAGCTGTGAAAAGAGACAAAGAAGGACACTACATAATGATCAAAGGATCAATCCAAGAAGAAGATATAACAATTATAAATATATATGCACCCAACATAGGAGCACCGCAATATGTACGGCAAACACTAACGAGTATGAAAGAGGAAATTAATAGTAACACAATAATAGTGGGAGACTTTAATACCCCACTCACAACTATGGATAGATCAACTAAACAGAAAATTAACAAGGAAACACAAACTTTAAATGACGCAATGGACCAGCTAGACCTAATTGATATCTATAGGACATTTCACCCCAAAACAATCAACTTCACCTTTTTCTCAAGTGCACACGGATCCTTCTCCAGAATAGATCACATCCTGGGCCATAAATCTAGCCTTGGGAAATTCAAAAAAATTGAAATCATTCCAGTCATCTTTTCTGACCACAGTGCAGTAAGATTAGATCTCAATTACAGGAAAAAAATTGTTAAAAATTCAAACATATGGAGGCTAAAGAACACGCTTCTGAATAACCAACAAATCATAGAAGAAATCAAAAAAGAAATCAAAATATGTATAGAAATGAATGAAAATGAAAACACAACAACCCAAAACCTATGGGACACTGTAAAAGCAGTGCTAAGGGGAAGGTTCATAGCATTACAGGCTTACATCAAGAAACAAGAAAAAAGCCAAATAAATAACCTAACTCTACACCTAAAGCAATTAGAGAAGGAAGAAATGAAGAACCCCAGGGTTAGCAGAAGGAAAGAAATCTTAAAAATTAAGGCAGAAATAAATGCAATAGAAACTAAAGAGACCATAGCAAAAATCAACAAAGCTAAAAGCTGGTTTTTTGAAAAAATAAACAAAATTGACAAACCATTAGCAAGACTCATTAAGAAACAAAGAGAGAAGAACCAAATTAACAAAATTAGAAATGAAAATGGAGAGATCACAACAGACAACACTGAAATACAAAGGATCATAAGAGACTACTACCAGCAGCTCTATGCCAATAAAATGGACAACTTGGATGAAATGGACAAATTCTTAGAAAAGTATAACTTTCCAAAACTGAACCAGGAAGAAATAGAAGATCTTAACAGACCCATCACAGGCAAGGAAATCGAAACTGTAATCAAAAATCTTCCAGCAAACAAAAGCCCAGGACCAGATGGCTTCACAGCTGAATTCTACCAAAAATTTAGAGAAGAGCTAACACCTACCTTACTCAAACTCTTCCAGAAAATTGCAGAGGAAGGTAAACTTCCAAACTCATTCTATGAGGCCACCATCACCCTAATTCCAAAATCAGACAAAGATGCCACAAAAAAAAGAAAACTACAGGCCAATATCACTGATGAACATAGATGCAAAAATCCTTAACAAAATTCTAGCAAACAGAATCCAACAACATATTAAAAAAATCATACACCACGACCAAGTGGGCTTTATCCCAGGAATGCAAGGGTTCTTCAATATCCGCAAATCAATCAATGTAATACACCACATTAACAAATTGAAAGATAAAAACCATATGATTATCTCAATAGATGCAGAGAAAGCCTTTGACAAAATTCAACACTCATTTATGATTAAAACTCTCCAAAAAGCAGGAATAGAAGGAACATACCTCAACATAATAAAAGCTATATATGACAAACCCTCAGCAAGCATCACCCTCAATGGTGAAAAATTGAAAGCATTTCCCCTGAAATCAGGAACAAGACAAGGGTGCCCACTCTCACCACTACTGTTCAACATAGTGTTGGAAGTTTTGGCCACAGCAATCAGAGCAGAAAAAGAAGTAAAAGGAATCCAGATAGGAAAAGAAGAAGTGAAACTCTCACTGTTTGCAGATGACATGATCCTCTACATAGAAAACCCTAAAGACTCTACCAGAAAATTACTAGAACTAATCAATGAATATAGTAAAGTTGCAGGATATAAAATTAACACACAGAAATCCCTTGCATTCCTATATACTAACAATGAAAAAACAGAAAGAGAAATTAAGGAAACAATACCATTCACCATTGCAACAAAAAGAATAAAATACTTAGGAGTATATCTACCTAAAGAAACAAAAGACCTATACATAGAAAACTATAAAACACTGATGGAAGAAATCAAAGAGGACACAAACAGATGGAGAAACATACCGTGTTCATGGATTGGAAGAATCAATATTGTCAAAATGGCTATTCTACCCAAAGCAATCTATAGATTCAATGCAATCCCTATCAAGCTACCAATGGTATTTTTCACAGAACTAGACCAAAGAATTTCACAATTTTTATGGAAATACAAAAAACCTCGAATAGCCAAAGTGATCTTGAGAAAGAAGAATGGAACTGGAGGAATCAACCTGCCTGACTTCAGACTCTACTACAAAGCCACAGTCATCAAGACAGTGTGGTACTGGCACAAAGACAGAAATATAGACCAATGGAACAGAATAGAAAGCCCAGAGATAAATCCACGAACCTATGGACACCTTATCTTTGACAAAGGAGGCAAGGATATACAATGGAAAAAAGACAACCTCTTTAACAAGTGGTGCTGGGAAAACTGGTCAACCACTTGTAAAAGAATGAAACTAGAACACTTTCTAACACCATACACAAAAATAAACTCAAAATGGATTAAAGATCTAAATGTCAGACCAGAAACTATAAAACTCCTAGAGGAGAACATAGGCAAAACACTCTCCGACATAAATCACAGCAAGATCCTCTATGACCCACCTCCCAGAATATTGGAAATAAAAGCAAAACTAAACAAATGGGATCTAATGAAACTTAAAAGCTTTTGCACTACAAAGGAAACTATAAGTAAGGTGAAAAGACAGCCGTCAGATTGGGAGAAAATAATAGCAAATGAAGAAACAGACAAAGGATTAATCTCAAAAATATACAAGCAACTCCTGCAGCTCAATTCCAGAAAAATAAATGACCCAATCAAAAAATGGGCCAGAGAACTAAACAGACATTTCTCCAAAGAAGACATACAGATGGCTAACAAACACATGAAAAGATGCTCAACGTCACTCATTATTAGAGAAATGCAAATCAAAACCACAATGAGGTACCATTACACACCAGTCAGGATGGCTGCTATCCAAAAGTCTACAAGCAATAAATGCTGGAGAGGGTGTGGAGAAAAGGGAACCCTCTTACACTGTTGGTGGGAATGCAAACTAGTACAGCCACTATGGAAAACAGTCTGGAGATTCCTTAAAAAACTGGAAATAGAACTGCCATATGACCCAGCAATACCACTTCTGGGCATACACACTGAGGAAACCAGATCTGAAAGAGACACGTGCACCCCAATGTTCATCGCAGCACTGTTTATAATAGCCAGGACATGGAAGCAACCTAGATGCCCATCAGCAGATGAATGGATAAGGAAGCTGTGGTACATATACACCATGGAATATTACTCAGCTGTCAAAAAGAATTCATTTGAACCAGTCCTAATGAGATGGATGAAACTGGAGCCCCTTATACAGAGTGAAGTAAGCCAGAAAGATAAAGAACATTACAGCATACTAACACATATATATGGAATTTAGAAAGATGGTAACAATAACCCTATATGCAAAACAGAAAAAGAGACACAGAAATACAGAACAGACTTTTGAACTCTGTGGGAGAATGTGAGGGTGGGATGTTTCAAAAGAACAGCATGTATACTATCTATGGTGAAACAGATCACCAGCCCAGGTGGGATGCATGAGACAAGTGCTCGGGCCTGGTACACTGGGAAGACTCAGAGGAATCGGGTGGAGAGGGAGGTGGGAGGGGGGATCGGGATGGGGAATAAGTGTAAATCTATGGCTGATTCATATCAATGTATGACAAAACCCACTGAAATTTTGTGAAGTAATTAGCCTCCAACTAATAAAAAAATTTAAAAAAAAAATAAATAAATAGTTTAATATGTAGATGGATGTAGAAAAAAAAATTTTTTTTCAAACCTATGTGGTGTACCTTCACTGAGTAGTTAAAAGCCTCTAAAACAAGAAAAGATGACCAATTGTAAGACTGAAAAGTCCAGTATTAAAAATTAAGTTTAGATAGAAATTAGAAATGCATCTAAAATGGGCTGGATGAAGCTCAAGCTGGAATCAAGATTGCTGGGAGAAATATCAATTACCTCAGATACGCAGATGATAACCACCCTTATGGCAGAAAGTGAAGAGGAACTGAAGAACCTCTTGATGAAGGTGAAAGAGGAAAGTGAGAAAGTTGGCTTAAAACTCAACATTTGAAAGACTAAGATCATGAGATCTGGTCCCATCACTTCATGGCAAATAGATGGGAAAAATGGAAACAGTGACAGACTTTATTTTCCTGGGCTGCAAAATCACTGCAGATGGTGACTGCAGCCATGAAATTTAAAGACACTTGCTCCTTGGAAGAAAAACTATGACAAACCTAGACAGCATAATAAAAAGCAGAAACATCATTTTGCTGATGCAGGTCTGTGTAGTCAGAGCTATAGTTTTTCCAATAGTCATGTACAGATGTGAGAGTTGGACCATAAAGAAGGCTGAGCAATGAAGAATTGATGCTTTTGAACTGTGGTATTGGAGAAGATTCTTGAGGTTCCCTTGGACAGTAAGGAGATCAAACCAGTCAATCCTAAAAGAAACCAACCCTGAATATTTATTGGAAGGGCTGATGTTGAAGCTGAAATCCTAATACTTTGGCCACATGATGCAAAAATCCGACTCACTGGAAAAGACCCTGATGCTGGGAAAGATTGAGAGCAGGAGGAGAAGAGGGTGACATGTGATGAGATGGTTGGATGGCATCATTGACTCAATGGACATGAGCCTGAGCAAACTCTGAGAGACGGTGAAGGACAGAGAATCTGGTGTGCTACAGTCAGTGTACAGGGTCATAGAGTCGGACATGACCAAGAGACTGAACAACAAAGAGATTATAAATGCATCTAAAATGCAATAAAGTTTATCAAATTTTTAAATTGTAGCAGGTGAATAAATACCTTCGTGATTAGAATCAATAATGTGGTTCTGAACCAAACAGAACATTTCATTCACTTTGCTTTCATGTTATTAAAGAGAAAGGGAAAGAAAATAGAATCAGCAAATGAACTCCTCCCTTCCCTTCTCTGTTTCAGTCTTTGAACAGTATTAGATTGAATCGCATACCTAACCATTTTTTAGGTCAGACAGTAGGAACTAGTAATTTCATATAGTTCAAGCTTCATGTTGCTTTTTTCAAATCATGAAACTTCAGAATATCTGAGCTAAGATGCTTCCCACATTGGATATACATGACCAGATGTTCCCTTTGTGTAAAGACCACAATGTCAGCTCGAATGTTTTTGGCTGTGGGCTTTGTGAAAAGCAATATATGCTCTTGGAAATATATATGTGGAGATGTACTTCCAATTAAAAGAATATACCATTGTCTTTCTCTGATTGTACAATGATGATTCGCTGTAATATAAAGATAAGTAAAAAGTTAAGTGGTATGTCAAGATACAGTTACTTTTCAAATGCCTCTCTAAACATTTTGGATTGTTGTGTAGCAGGCTAGAAGCAACAGACCTATGAAGGCTCAGTCTTGCGCTCTCTCACTTATATCTCCTTAAATCTTAAGAAAATGTGCTTCTGCTCATAACGTATCAAAAGGAAGGATCAAGCCCTTAGTATCACTGTGAAGTGTAATTTCCACATGGCTTTATATGTTAGTAGAATGTGACAGTGTGAAGTTCAACAATTTAAACCTTCTCTGAGGAAAGCTCTCAAAGAGATTCCAAGCCCTCACTCAAATGCAGATGTTTTCAGTTGTTAGTGATTTATTTTGCTGATTCTTTCCATTTGTCAACCATTTGAGAATAGACCCTCAGTTTTCAGGATTCTAATACCAATCACATGGCTAAAATTAGAGCTCTTAAATGTGTGCTGCTGCTGCTGCTAAGTCACTTCACTCATGTCCGACTCTGTGCGACCCCATAAACATCAGCCCGCCAGGCTCCCCCATCCCTGGGATTCTCCAGGCAAGAACACTGGAGTGGGTTGCCATTTCGTTCTCCAATGAGTGAAAGTGAAAAGTGAAAGTGAAGTCACTCAGTCGTGTCCAACCCTTAGCAACCCCATGGACCACAGCCTACCAGGCCCCTCCATTGATGGGATTTTCCAGGCAAGAGTACTGGAGTGGGGTGCCATTGCATTCTCTGAAATGTGTGCTAAGTGCCTACAATTTCTACATCTCTAGAAAATAAAAGGAATCTGGTAGCATTAGGAGGAGGACAGAGGCCTTGTTAGATGATCTTCACCTAATCACTTATGGTCTCTGCTTCTAGAAACTAGAATAGCCTGGTCACTTATTTATTCCTCCTCTAATTCTGCCACTTGGCTGGAGATCCAAGTCACTCTTAATTTGCCTTATTTTAGAAACGTATAATCTGGCTAATTTGTTCCTTAAGAATTATATTCCAAGTCAGACTTCTCCCTTTAAGCTTAGGTCCATGTTATGTCCAACCATCCAAGTAAGTTGGGGGAGGAGAAGGAAATCTATCATATATCTCAGAGTGAAACAGTGCATGAATCAGGAGGCTAATCTGTGTGTTAATGGACCATTTATTTGCATTCCATTTTCCTTGGAGGGAAAAAAAGTCCTGTGTCAGTCTTTGTCATTTTGAGTGCAGTGAGCTGCACATGCAATAGGTATATTCACATCTCTAAGTTGCATAATTGGTTTCTATTTCAAAATAGAAACCTATCAACTAAATGACTCACACAAGATATTTCAAAATAGCCGTTTGATAAAGTGATTGATACACTGCAAATATCTATTCAAGGCTTTTAATAAACTGATGGATTTTGCTAAATAGTAAATGGCAAGAGGAGTCCAAATGTTCAAGTTGTATAAAATTCAGAGTTACATTATTTCAAGGGAATAAGTGGGCAAGCCTTCCCACATAGCCAGTTCAGAGTTGTAGTTCAGCAGCGTGAGTCAGCAGTGTCCTGGTCTCAGGTATAATTTTGTGCCATTAACCTGGCGGCAGTTGTCTAATCTGGCTTTAATATCAGTGAGAACAATTCTGGCTTCTCTGACTGCCTGGGACTTCTAGGATTCAAGCATCATTCCAAGAATCCCCCCAATGACTGGTGCCTGACTCATTTGTATGATTAGGGAGATTGGACCAAAAAAAAAAAAAAAAAACAGCGTTGGAGGGCTGTGGTCTCCTTTTCCTGCCGTTTCCCAAGATGGAGTTGCCTGCTTATTGAACCCAATTTGCAAAAGCAAGCTGGGCAGAGAATGAAAGCCAATCACCAGTTGCATAATATTGTAATTCACATGGTCACAGAATTTTACTGTATTATTATCATGAATATTGTTTTTTACCAGCTTTTAAAGTCTGGGTATCAGATGGCTAACAAACACATGAAAAGATGCTCAACGTCACTCATTATCAGAGAAATGCAAATCAAAACCACAATGAGGTACCATTACATGGCAGTCAAGATGGCTGCTATCTGAAAGCCTACAAGCAATAAATGCTGGAGAGGGTGTGGAGAAAAGGGAACCCTCTTACACTGTTGGTGGGAATGCAAACTAGTACAGCCACTATGGAGAACAGTGTGGAGATTTCTTAAAAAACTGGAAATAGAACTGCCATATGACCCAGCAATCCCACTTCTGGGCATACACACTGAGGAAACCAGATCTGAAAGAGACACGTGCACCCCAATGTTCATCGCAGCACTGTTTATAATAGCCAGGACATGGAAGCAACCTAGATGCCCATCAGCAGACAAATGGATAAGGAAGCTGTGGTACATATACACAATGTAATATTACTCAGCCATTAAAAAGAATTCATTTGAATCAGTTCTCATGAGATGGATGAAACTGGAGCCCTTTATACAGAGTGAAGTAAGCCAGAAAGATAAACACCATTACAGTATACTAACACATATATATGGAATTTAGAAAGATGGTAATGATAACCCTATATGCAAAACAGAAAAAGAGACGCAGATGTACAGAACAGACTTTTGGACTCTGTGGGAGAAGGCGAGGGTGGGATATTTCGAGAGAACAGCATCGAAACATGTATATTATCAAGGGTGAAACAGATCACCACCCCAGGTTGGATGCATGAGACAAGTGCTTGGACCTGGTGCACTGGGAAGACCCAGAGGGATCGGGTAGAGAGGGAGGTGGGGGAGGGGGGGGATCGGGATGGGGAATACATGTAAATCCATGTCTAATTCATGTCAATGTATGACAAAAACCACTACAATATTATAAAGTAATTAGCCTCCAACTAATAAAAATAAATGGAAAAATAAATAAATAAATAAATAAAAATAAAATAAAAAAATAAAATTAGAAAATTTATAACAGAAAAAAAAAATAAAGTCTGGGTATCAAACTTGTTCTCAAAGGTATATTTGCACCTTTATGTTGATTTTTTTTTGTAGGCCAAGAACCACTAAACACCCAGGTTTTGCACAGGTTACTTCAACCCAATAAGGTAGGTAGACTAGTTATTCCTATTTTAAAGGTTAGAAAACTGAGGCACAGAGAAGTAACTAAATTGATCAAGATCGCTATATTAGGGCTTGCCTGTTGGCTTAGTGGTAAAGAACCTACCTACCAATGTAGTAGACATGGGTTCGATCCCCTGGCTGGGATTCCACATTCTGTGGAGCAGTTAAGCCAGTGCACAACCACTATGTAGCCTGTGATCTAGACCCCGTGCCCCACAACAAGCGAAGCCACCACAATGAGAAGCCCACACACTGTTAACTAGAGAATAGCCCCTGCTTGCCACAACTAGAGAAAAGTCAGTGTGGCAATGAAGACCCACCACAACCAAAAATAAATAAGTAAATAAATGAAATTATTTCTTAAAAAAAGATCACTATATCAGTTTCCTAGAGTTGCTGTACCAAAGTACCACAGGCTTAGTGGTGGTAAGAAATGTACTGTCACACAGTTCTTGAGGTTGAAAGTCTGAAATCAGGGTGTCAGGAGAGCTATGCTTCATCTGAAGCCTATAAAAGAATTCTTCTTTGTTACTTCCTAGCTCCTGGTAACCCCAGGGTTCCTCAGTTTGTAGATGGGTATGGAAGGATGTCAATCCTTCTTTCAACCCAACACTACCACATAGCCTTCTCCCTGTGTATCTCTGGGTCTTCACATGGCTGTCTTCTTATAGGAACAATAGTCATTTTGGATTGGTAGCCCAGCCTACTGCACTGCGATTTCATTTAACTAACTACATCTGTAATGAACAAATTTCCAAATTAGGTCATACTTTGAGGAACTGAGGGTTAGGACTTCAACATATCTCTTTTGAGGGCATGCAGTTCAACCCATACCAGTCACATAACTAGGAAGTAGTATAGCAGGGATTGAAATGCTTGCACTCAGTAACGCTGCCTTAATTTTGGGATATGGTGGGGGTTAGGTATTACAGGATACTAAACTGTAGTACATACTGTATCTAAAGGATTTTGAATAATATTCTTTTCAATTGAAAGACAACTTTTGAACACCTTTCCCTTGCCTTAACCTCCTCTGGAAGCAAGTACTTTATTGTTGAGTCAATACTTTAGGTCAGTTCCTTAGCATTCTAATGTGTTCCTTTTTATACCTTTGAGAATAGGAAGGGGCAATAACATGAAAATTGCAGAAGATGGATGAAAAAGCCATACAAAATCACACATATAATGATGATAATAATCCTCAAACATTTACTAATGCATAATTTTGTTTTCTTACTTTGATGATAATAACTAATCTTTTTCTAGCATTTATTGTATGTAAACATTTTACTAAATTCTCAAAAAGCTTCAGACCATTGATCATTCAAATAATCTCATTAAGCAGGCAACATTATTGCTGCTAGTTTGCAGATACAGACTCTGAGAAATAGAGAAATCAGTTGACTTGCCCAAGTTCTTAAAACTGAGTTCTAGGTTGTTCTGCCCATAGTCCGGATCCCCGATCGGGAAAGAAGACTCCTCGAGACAATGCAACTTGCAATAGGGGAATTTATTACTGACTCGAGCCAGGGCCTCCTGCCCTCACCAAGGGTGTGAGGACGAAAAGGCCTGGAGCCCCAGTTCTCTCGGGTATTTATTGGGTACAATCGGGTAGTTGGCGCAAGCGGATTGGTTACACAGTTGCAAGGCAATTTTTGTTGGCCCAATCCTTGTGGGCTTTCAGCTTTCCCCTGATAGGTTCCCTTTTTCTTGCTAGGCACATGTTGATTGGCTGGCTCCAGGTGGCCTGATAATTATGTTACTCCGGGAAACCAGGCCTACTCCTAATCTAGGCTGCCTGTCATGGCGTTAGCCGTGACAGCCTCACAAGGTAACCTCATGTGCTTTAACATCCTTATCCTTACCTCTCTATTCTCAAGGTTAAAAAACATTGGTGACAGTGTTCTTCAGCATACCCTAAAGAGTTTTCTAAAAGACCCTGAAATCCCATACCCCAACATTTCATTGAGATTTAAGTGAAATCTCATTTCATCGAGATTATAAAGCTATTCCTCTGATTCATCCTAATAGTTACTTTCAATAGAGAAGAAATTCCATATGCTGTCTTGTCTACACTCTGCCTGGTCACAAAAGAGTGTTATATCCCTGGTATTCAAAGTTTTTCTTTTATATGGACCCTTAAAGGCCTAATAAAATAATTAATAATAAGAACTTATTATGAATCATGTACAGTTATGCTGTGGGTATGTGTGATATGGAGGGATAGTGAGCTTAGATTTAACTCCCTTCCCAGCACATTGGTATAGCTCTTAGTCGTAAGTAATTCAGGTAATACTTATCCTGGTCTTAGTCTTCTTTTTCTTGTTGAGTTACCTTTCTCTGTACCATAATATGGCCTTTTCCTGATATTTTAATTGATAATTTTCTACTGGATCATTACTAAAATACTAGCTGCAACATAGGAATCTTCATGCTCTCTGCAGCGTCTCCAGTTCCACAAATGGAATGTATGGACATTCAGCCTTAATTACAAGCTCATCTGTAACTAGTGATCTTTCCTATTTATTTACATCACTGCTACTGTTGCAACTGTATTGACATTATACCTTCCCCTCTTGCCCTCTGTGCATTAACATGTGCTCCATAGATACTCTGTCTTTTTGGTCCCTACCATTGAAAGAAAAACTCTAATTTAGCCGCATATTCACCTTGGCTGAATCTTACTCTTCTAAATGTCTTAGTCTACAAATTCACACCAGTTTTTATGTGATTAAATGTAAAAATTATATATAAAAATATGTATAAAATTGTTTCCATTGATTCTTTGATCAATGTTTGATTAAATCAAAGTTGATAGACCAAAATCCCATTATATTATAGCCCATTTATAAACTTAATTAAATTAGTTACATATTTTAAAGTGTATGAACATTTTCTTTTTAAGTATAGCAAATATCTGACAAGACAAAGTTGTAGCTTAAGCAAATATTCCTCTTCTAAAAATAAGAAGTTAAATTTAAAATAAAAATTTCAAGTTGTCTTGAATATTCTAATACCATTTATATGCTTTGTAAAATTCTCTTATACCTTTTTTTTCAAGTGGATGAGACTTTTAAAACATCTTCGAATTATGATTACCCAGATTCTTTTTACTTTAATACAAAGATGTCAGACTATATTCTCTTTATACTTATTTATTTAGCTTCCCTGTATGGAAGTTCATTTTATGAAGGAAACAGATTTTTACATAGAACATGGAGAAAGTTAGTTATGGTACTCAACAGTGAGAGATTTAAGACTGAAACATGGGATCAAGAATTAAGTTTAGGATGCTTTTATCAGAGTCACAGGAATTCAGTGAACTGTTTTTAAAAGTCATTGTGCCAACAGGAGATCCCAACGCTATACGATACAACTTGAATTGAGTTTAATAACCTCTGTCTCCTGAATTTTTACACTATTTCATAATTCATCCTTTCCTTCCTTCACTCATAATCTCTTTGAATTTTAGCACTTATTTTCTGTTAAGAGAATTCTACACTTCCATTCAATTTGCTGATAATTTCTTATAGCCGTTATTTAGATTATGCAAATTTCTTCCCTACCTCTTTGGAGTCTGTATTTTGATCATCCTATTTTTGTCTTATATAGCTCTTGGCCACAACTCTGTGTTCATCCTTTTTATTTTTAACGTCTTTATGGAGATATAATTTACATATCATAGAATTCACACGTTTAAATTGAACAGTAGTTTTTAGTATGTTCACAGAAATGTACAACTATCACCACAATTTTTCAATATTTTTATCACCTCAGAAAAGAAACTCTACCTTTCAACTATCACCCCACACCACCTCTCCATATTCCAGTCTCCTCCCAGCCCTAAGCAACCATTAATCTACTTTATATCTTTATTAAATTCCCTATTCTGAACTTTCATATGAGTGGAGTCAAATAGTGTCTTCTGTGACTGACTGAGTTGGCAAGAATGCAATGTGACCAGCCCGGGACAGGAAACTTTGCTTACAGGGATGTCTGGACTAGATTTAGAGTAAAAGGTGAAAATATCATGACTTTTCAGCTAAAAGTGGTGGTATAGGATGGAAATGGCCAGGGGAAACATTATGGTTTTGCTAGACCAAGATTGCCTTCCAGTTGGGGTGAATGGTTGACTAGTCAGAAAACTTAACAGGGAGATGCTAGAAATAAGAGAGCCATACATAGATAACCTGATATAAACTCTCCACATATCCGGGGGCCACTGGGATACATAGCAATGTGTGGCAAAATATTCTAGGAAAGGGGCAGTTGAGAACTGACTGCAAAGTTTAAAGTATCCCCCAGCGCACACAAAGATCACTTCAGTACAGGATAGAAGCATTATGACCTTGAGATACGTGAACACCTGTGCTTAGTTGCTCAGTCATTTACGATTCTTTGCCAACTTCATGGACTGTAGCCTGCCAGGCTTCTCTGTCCGAGGGGATTCTCTAGGAAGAATACCAGAGTGGGTTGCCATGCCCTCCTCCAGGGGATCTTCCCAACCCAGGGATCAAACCCAGTTCTCCCACATTGCAGGCAGATTTTCTACTATCTGAGCCACCATTCTTGGGGAAGCCCAAGAATACTGGGGTGAATAGCCTGTCCCTTCTCCAGGGGAACTCCCTGATCCAGGAATTGAACTGGGGTCTCCTGAATTGCAGGCGGACTCTTTACCAGCTGAGCTACCCAGACACAACTCTGCCCAAGTTAGTGGCCTAACCACTAAATTATGTTGACACAGTGATGACTTCCTGAAAGTCAGGCTGTAACAAGAAAATATAAACACTGAAAAGACATAAGCAGATAAGCAGATGAATGAAACAGGAGAGACACATTCTGCTGTTTATGTTCAGGCACATTACTAAAAATAACCAATAACCCCCCTTCCAAAAAAAACCTCAGAGTAACTGAAGTATATTATCTAAAATGTCCACTTTTCAACCCAAAATTGCTAGACATGGAAAGAAATAAGATATAATCTATACCTGGGAGTAGGTATGGGGAGTCAATGGAAATGGACTTTGAGAGGGCCCAGATTATAAAATTATCAGCAATATGACATATACTCCAATCCAGCTATTATAAATATGTTCAAATAATTAAATATAGGGGAAATAATTCAATGAATGAGTTATCTCAGTAAGTTGAAACTACAAAAAAGAACCATAAACTCCCTACAAGACAGATGCTATAAGAGCTGGAAGTATATTCCTTGCCCAGTAGAGAAAGAAAGGAAGAGGGAAGATGATGGAATCTGTGAGTTGGATCATGTCACTATCCTACTTAAGGTCCATCGGCAGCTTTCCATTGACTTTACACTAAAAATCCGCCTCCCCAAAAAAATTATTAGAAGAAAGAATTAATAGAACCATATAAAAATTCAGTATTTGAAAATTAGAATAATTGAAATAAAAAATTAAGTAAGTGAGTTTCATAACAGATTTGAGATGGCAGAAGAAGGAATAAGTAACCTTGAAGATAAATCAATAGGAATCATCCAATTTAAGAAACAAAAATAAACATTCTCAGACATGGGGGACATTATCAGGCATTCCAACATACATAAAACAAAAATTCAAGAAAGAGAAGAGAAAAGAAATTCTGAAAATACATTTGAATAAATAGTGGCTGAGAACTTCCCCAGTTTGCTAAAAAAAACAAAACAAAACAAAAAATACAGATCCCAGAATCCACTGAATCTCAAGAAGGATAGAGACCTACACACAGACATATTTTGCCAAACTGTTGCAAGAAAAGAGAAAATGTTGAAAGCAGCAAGACAAAATAGTGCTTCACATTTTTGTTCCCACGAAACAATACAATTAACAGGTGACTTCTCATCGGAAACAGTGGAAGTCAGAAGAGAGATAGCATATTCAAAATGCTGAAAGAAAACACAGTGTCAACAAAGAATTCTCCGAAGTAAAATTATCCTTCAGAAATGAAAGTGAAATTAAGACATCCCCAGTGGACAAATCTAAGAGAATTCATTGATAATTGATCTTTTGTCTGAGAAAAGACCTGCAGATTGAGAGGAAATGATCTTTCTTACAAAGAAGAATTTCAGACTGAAAGGAAATGACATCACATGGTAACTCAGAAGAACCCCAGAAATGGTAACTATATGGATCAATGTTTTTTAAGTGTAAGACTATGTTCTTCAGCTTATAAAATGTACAAATGTAATGTGCTTGAGAGTAATAACACAAAGGTGAGAAAAAAATGGAATTGTATTGGAATAAGTTTACAGTATTTACTTAATAACTAAAATTATTTACTAAGTATAATTATTTGAACTAGCCAAAAGTATGTTGTACAAAGATAAAATCACATATGTTAATGCCTATATGTTATATATATTTGCATGCTCAGTAGCTTCAGCCCAGTTCAGTTCAGTCGCTCAGTCGTGTCTGACTCTTTGCGACCCCATGAATCGCAGCATGCCAGGCTTTCCTGTCTATCACCAGCTTCCGGAGTTTACTCAAACTCATGTCCATCGAGTCGGTGATGCCATTCAGCCATCTCATCCTCTGTCGCCCCCTTCTCCTCCTGCCCCCAATCCTTCCCAGCATCAGGGTCTTTTCCAATGAGTCAACTCTTCGCATGAGGTGGCCAAAGTATTGGAGTTTCAGCTTCAGCATCAGTCCTTCCAATGAACACCCAGGACTGATCTCCTTTAGGATGGACTGGTTGGATCTCCTTGCAGTCCAAGGGACTCTCAAGAGTCTTCTCCAACACCACAGTTCAAAAGCATCAATTTTTCGGCACTCAGCTTTCTTCATAGTCCAACTCTCACATACATACATGACCACTGGAAAAACCATAGCCTTGACTAGATGGACCTTTGTTGGCAAAGTAATGTCTCTGCTTTTTAATATGCTATCTAGGTTGGTCATAACTTTCCTTCCAAGGAGTAAGTGTCTTTTAATTTCATGGCTGCAATCACCATCCACAGTGATTTTGGAGTCCCAAAAAATAAAGTCAGCCACTGTTTCCACTGTTTCCCCATCTATTTCCCATGAGGTGATGGGACAAGATGCCATGATCTTAGTTTTCTGAATGTTGAGCTTTAAGCCAACTTTTTCACTCTCCTCTTTCACTTTCATCAAGAGGCTTTTTAGTTCCTCTTCACTTTCTGCCATCAGGGTGGTATCATCTGCATATCTGAGGTTATTGATATTTCTCCCAGCAATCTTGATTCCAGCTTGTACTTCTTCCAGCCCAGCGTTTCGCATGATGTACTCTGCATATAAGTTAAATAAGCAGGGTGACAATATACTTGACGTACTCCTTTTCCTATTTGGAACCAGTCTGTTGTTCCATGTCCAGTTCTAACTGTTGCTTCCTGACCTGCATACAGGTTTCTCAAGAGGCAGATCAGGTGGTCTGGTATTCCTGTCTCTTTCAGAATTTTCCACAGTTTATTGTGATACACACAGTCAAAGGCTTTGGCATAGTCAATAAAGCAGACATAGATCTTTTTCCAGAACTCTCTTGCTTTTTCGATGATCCAGTGGATGTTGGCAATTTGATCTCTGGTTCCTCTGCCTTTTCTAAAACCAGCTTGAACATCTGGAAGTTCACGGCTCATGTTTTGCTGAAACCTGGCTTGGAGAATTTTGAGCATTACTTTACTAGCGTGTGAGTGAGTGCAATTGTGCGGTAGTTTGAACATTCTTTGAAATTGCCTCTCTTTGGATTGGAATAAAAACTGACCTCTTCCAGTCCTGTGGCCACTGCTGAGTTTTCCAAGTTTGCTGGCATATTGAGTGCAGCACTTTCACAGCATCATCTTTCAGGATTTGAAATAGCTCAACTGAAATTCCATCACCTCCACTAGCTTTGTTCGTATTGATGCTTTCTAAGGCCCACCTGACTTCACATTCCAGGATATCTGACTCTAGTGAGTGATCACACCATTATGATTATCTGAGTCATGAAGATCTTTTTTGTACAGTTCTTCTGTGTATTCTTGCCACCTCTTCTTAATATCTTCTGCTTCTGTTAGGTCCATACCATTTCTGTCCTTTTTCGAACCCATCTTATGAATGAAATGTTCCCTTGGTATCTCTAATTTTCTTGAAGAGATCTCTAGTCTTTCCCATTCTGTTGTTTTCCTCTATTTCTTTGCATTGATCACTGAGGAAGTCTTTCTTATCTCTCCTTGCTATTCTTTGGAACTCTGTATACTAGGTCCTAGTTATTTTTACATTGCTCCTTCTTCACTTTTTCTTCATATACTTGTCATCTTGCCAGATTAACCCCCAAATAATGTTTCTTCTGTATAATCTTTACTCCTCATCATTTCCAATTTACATAAGAACAAATAATTCACCAGGCTGAGAGCTTAGTCTACAACTCATGTGTTTGAGAAAACTGTTCCTTCATGTGTTTTTTGGCTATATTTCCACACTTGCTAGAAATAAAGAAAATGAAAATGGTTATTAAATATTCAGATTTCTTCTACATACAACTGTATTCCTGCAGTTTAAAAAATATATATATATGTTTTTATTTGGCTGCACCGAGTCTTAGTTGCTGCATGCAGGATCTTCCATCTTCTTGCGGCATGTGGAATCTTTAGTTGGAGTGTGTGGAATCTAGTTCCCTGACCAGGGATCAGACTCAGGACCCCTACTTTGGGAGCACAGAGTCTTAGCCACTGGACCACTGGGGAAGTCCCTCTACAATTTTTTTTTAAATTATCCTCTCAAATAGTAATTTGAGAATTGCACTCTTCACTGAGCACAGTGCTTCCCTACCTCCACCAGTGGGTTTTTTTTTTTTTTTTTCTGAATTATTTCCAAAACATTCTTGGGCCTGCATGTAGAGTTGTGTTCTATTGTGATCCCGTGGAGTTTGCCTGCTAGGCTCCTCTGTTCATGAAATTTTCCAGGCAAGAATACTGGAGTGGATTGCCATTTCCTCCGCCAGGGGATCTTCCCGACCCAGAGATGGGTCCCAGGTCTCTTTCATTGGCAGGTGGATTCTTTACCACTGTGCCACCAGGGAAGCCCAAACATTCACGTAGTAGTTCTTAAATCTCAGAAAAAAGAAAAAATCATCCACAGGCCCTTCAACATCTTTTGGAATTTCTAACAGCTTGGTGTTCATACTGATTCAATTTCATATCCAGGTGCTATTAACTATCTTTTCTTCTTAAAGTCTGTGAAAAAAAATAGAGGTGAATGAGAATGTACTTTTTTTGTCCCTTGAGATTATACCTCAGAAGACTAAAAAAAGAGAAAATAGCTCCCAAAGTGCCACTTAATTGTCATGCAAATGTATATATTCAGAAAGAAGCTACAATTATATACAGTATATGATAAATATATACCATATATTCTACTATATATTATAGTGATCATTATGAAACTGCAGGGCTTTGCCAGATTCACAAGATAAATATATCTAGCTAATACACTGCTATTCTTTGACAAAAAACTTAGCCTTATGGAAAAATGAAATAAAAGAAAAAATATGCAGAAATATTTTCAGAATGTATCTTTTCCTTTGCAGAAGATTTCCTCTTAATTTTCGGAGAAGTAAGATATATACTTCTTGTTTTGGAAAGTGGCAGTTGTTATGGTCCTCCTCCTCACTGACCACAGACTTGACACTCTTGTAATCCCTCCATCATTAGAAAAACTTCTTTATGATCCTTTACCAACCAACAGGATAGTATGGCAATATCAGAACCATCACTGACACGGAGAAGAGAAAGGTATTTAAAATTTAGATTCTCAGCCCACATATAATCAGGTTTAAATCTGATTTATGATAGAATTGTCACTGTCTATGAGACTTTCTTTTCTTACATTTCATTAATACACTTTCCAAACAAATTTTTAAGAAAAAGCATGTGTATTTTTTAGTTTTCATCAACTATGAATAGTTTTCATTTTAAATTTATGATCTCTAAAGCAAGAACATTGTCAGATCACTGCTAGAAAATATTTGGTTATCCCCAAATTCCTAACTGAATTTCCACAATTTTAAATTATGTTTTACTTTTTCTAAAAGTTAAAATCATGTCTTTGGGCCTAGCTATATGCGTTGAAGATTGAAGTCTTCCATTAATAACACTTTCAAGATTTGTGCTATAGGAAACACTTTCTGAGAAGTCAGACCAATGACATATTTCTGTGATCTTTAATTGCCTGACAGTGTTTGCCAGTAAGACTTTTTTTGTAGTCTTGGCTTCATAATATATTTTCCTATCCTACCTATTTTGTGGAGCACATTGAGAGGATGCATATGGAAACAGTGAAATTTGCATCAAAGTAATTACATTTTAAAGATTTGGGATCTTTATTACAATTACAAAAAAACAGTAATATACTTCATTATTCTATTTCAAGTCTTTGACTTGTAATCCTATAGTTGTTGTATACTGATTTATTCCACAGATTGCTTTAAAAAGGGCAGCATCAGTAATATTCATTTACAAATTACTGTGTCTTGTTGTCAGTATCTTCTAAAATATTATTCTCGGCATATGTGATTCATGAAGACAGCCAGATGGTAAATTTCCCTTTGGCAGAATACATTAAAACTCTTTCATTCTATCATCCTTTTGCAAGTTCTTACTGTAATAAGCTCTTACTGTTAACAAATTGGGTGAGATAATGCTCTTAGGAGTCTGATACTTTGAAGAGAGAGGATAAATTCTTTTCTCTTGGTTATAGTTCAGTTATGTTCACAGCACCCATATATCACTAAAATGTTAAAGGTCACATGGATACCAGCTTGTAGCAAATGCTCTCTTGATTTGTTCTATGCAGCTACAGTTACACATTTAGCTGGCAAATCACGCCCTTTTCTGTTAGGTCACTAATAGCATTCAGAAGAAGAAATCCCCTTGAGTATCACCATTAGAAATCATTTCACAGACAATGGAACCTTCACAGAGTCTCAAATCATCTGGGAATCAGAACTAAATGATGGGAGGGCAGTGTAGTTACCATGTGAAAAGTTTTCAGAAATAAGCCATATAAACCTTAATAATCAAAAGAAACCTGAAATCCCCACATTTCTCTTTAGAAACATTTCTCGGGAATCAATGTTGTCTTGTCTCTTTCCTGATTTGGTGTTGGTTAATGACATAAAATCTTAAGAATGAACACACATATATACTGCTATCATTTATTCTATCTTGGGGGCAAGGAGCTTCCTCTGGAATCTAGAAAAAGACTTTATTCAAAGTTCAATAAAACCAAAATGGATGATTCAGGTGCCTTCCAACAAAAGAAAACTCACTTCCAACAAACATACTGTGAACAATTTTTGTTAATATTTCTGTCTGGTTCTAGATATTTCCTAAAAGCCACTAACAAATAGCTGATTTACCAATATTAGGCTTGAAGAATCATTACAAATAATAATTTATTAGTGAAAAATAGTTTCATAAGGATCCCTCATATTCAAGTAAGCCCCTCTGTCTCCCGTGACTGTGCTTTATCTCTCTTTTTATTTCCCATCAGTTTCCAGCTGCTGTAAGAAGCTGACCATCCCTCAAATTTCTGACCAAAATGACCATCCCTCAAAATTCTGTTTTGAGTTTTGCACAGAAAGAACTATAGTTGTTATGACAATGAAGAGCAATCAACTTAAGTAAATAATTAATGGAAACAAATAAATTAAAATGAATTTCAGAGAATCAGAGAGGCTGCTTCCTTTGTGTTCTTATCAATCCTCCTAGATGCAGCTACAGGTTCAGGGACAGAATTGGGTGAAATCAGTACCATATAGCAACTTTCAGTCACAATCATGAGATGGAAGCTCCCTCTAAACAGCATAATCAGCAAACACCCAGGAGTAGCAGATGTTGACAAAGCTCTGTGGGCTGAGTAAAATGCAGTGAACCAGACAGCCTGCAAACTAGAATCTTATGGCCAGGCGTCCCTGGGGACAGGTACACTGACAAACGTGAAGCTCAAGGGCCTGTTGGGAAGTTCCTTCTTGGGTCTGATCCTTTGTTTTCTCTCCCTCCCCTTGTTCTAAGAGGAGAGAGATCTGTGTTGGGCTTCTCGGTTTGCAAAGTGCTCTCTCTTGTGCTGTGTCTTCCAAGCCTCTGAAGACCCCTCTTGAATTAGGTGTTTTGGTATCGCTAGAGGAGGAAGTGCCACTCAGTCAAGTTTGATGATATGCTCCGTTTCAAACATCCAGTGATTGATGGGCCTGGGACTTGAATATAGATTTTAAATATCTGTATCTTCTGTCATGTTGATCACATCACATCACCTATTACTTACACTGGTGGAGACACAAACAGGTTAACAGCTATCCTCCATACAATATCTGCAAAACATCAAGAAAACATCTGGTCAAATAAAAGGTGGAAAATGCTGAATACTATCTTGCTTTAGGAGACTTACCATGTGTAATAGTTTATTTAAAGTTCTGAGAGGTCCTGAAAGAAGGACCTCTATTTCATCTTGCTTTTTCCAGCATTTTCCTAATTTTTCATCCATAGAATATTTTTTCCACTTAATATGCATCAGCATTTCAGAGAGAAATGTTCCATAAAAGACATCTCAGGTAGCACTACCAAATGAAATGCAGGTCTCTCAGTTAAATTTGAATTTCAGATTTAAAAAAAGAGATTAATAAGTATGCACCAAATATTCTATGCGACATAGAATAATTACTTATCATAGGTAGACTAATTATGTGACTTTTTATCTGAAGTTCACTTTTAATTGATGTCCTATACTTTTATTTGCTAAATCTGACTACCCTAACTGTGATCATTACTGTTTACTGTCTTTCCTTTCCCATAGATACTCAATGAATAATACGTTCTATGGCATAAATTTTATTTATTCTATTGTGCCATATAATTATTAGGTTAGTATTACACAGTAATGAAGAAAATAGATTAGCCCTAATATCAAAACCATAGAAAAAATTAAAGTGTAGTTGGAATTATAATGATGGCTTCTTTTCCCACAAATGTCCTTTGAACATTTTGAATCCTAGAATAAAATAACCAAGGAGGCACATAGTAAAATCAAGCAAACCATCTGGAAAATGAGAAAATGTGTAACTTGGGGCAGTTATTGTCCATAGCATCATCTTCACTGCCTGCTGCATCTCCAGATGAATGACCTGCTGGCACCCCAGTCCTGCAGCACTACTCTGCCAGTACATACCGTTGTTAAGCAATTGATGTTGTCTTTGACTCAGTTCTCTCCTTGTTGTTGTTGTTCAGTTGCTAAGTCGTGTCCAACTCTTTGCAACCCCATGGACCAGGCTCCTCTGTCCTCCACAAATTTGCTGTCCCGGAGTTGTTCAAATTCATATCCATGAGGCAATGGCGCTATCCAACCATCTCATCCTCTGCCACCTCTTTCTCCTTTTGCTTTCAATCTTCCCCAGCATCAGGGTCTTTTCCAATGAGTCAGCTCTTCGCATCAGGTGGCTGAAGTATTGGAGCTTCAGCATCAGTCCTTCAAATGAATATTCAGGGTTGATTTCTCTCCTTAACCCCACCTATCTCATGGATTTCTAAATCCCCATCAATCCTACCTCTAAAGTAACTTATATTTCTACCTTTAGAGGTGGTGCCATCTATACTGCCTGTTTGCAGATCCTCCTTTTACTTACATCTCCAGTATCTCCTGATGGGCATCCCTGCGTCGTCTTTCCCCTCCATAGTTCCTCCTTTATAGTATACTACTATCACAGTTGCCTTAAAAACTAGTTTAAACATCTCTGTGCTCAGTTGCTCATTAATGTCCAACTCCCTGCGACCCCATGGACTGCAGTCCACCTGGCTTCTCTGTCCATGGGATTCTCTAGGCAAGAATCCTGGAGTGGGTTGCCATTTCCTCCTCCAGGAAACATCTCTGGTCTGCTCAAAAACATACAGTGATGCCCACCATCTGTATTTGTTTGCCAATGCTTGCTAATAAGCCATTGGCCAAAGCAAGTTAAGTGGCGAACCACAAATTCAAGTGTTAGAAAAATAGACTCCTCTAATGGAAGGATGTGCAAAAGCACATTGCAATATATACATAATATATGTTGTGATTGTAGAAATAGACTCTACTGCCATTTGTGCTATCTACAATATATAGACCCTTGTCTAAAAGATAAAACTGAGACTTTGTCTTTCAACTTTCACACTTTTTTATTGGCATTTTAAAATTTTTAACTAGAGGATAATTACTTAATATTGTGATGGTTTTTGCCATACATCATCATGAATCAGCCATGGATATACATATGTCCACTCTCTCTTGAACTCCCCTCACACCACCCTCTCCATCCACCCCTCTAGGTTGTCACAGAGCACTCACTTTGGGTTCCCTGCAATATACATCAAACTCCCAATGGCTGTTTTACATATGCTAATGTATACGTTTCAGTGCTATTCTCTCAAATCATCCCACCCTCTCCTTCCCCTACTGTGACCAAAGTCTGTTCTTTATGTCTGTGTCTCCTTTGCTGCCCTGCATGTAGATCATCAGTACTATCTTTCTAGAGCCCATATATATGTGTGTTAATATACAATATTTGTTTATCTCTTTTCTGACTTACTTCACTGTTTGTAATAGGCTCTAGGTTCATCCACCTCATTACATCTCAAATGTGCTCATTTTTATAGCCGAGTAATATTCCATTGTGTATATATACCACAACTTCCTTATCCATTCATTTGTCAATGGAGATCTAGGTTGCTGGTGTGTCCTAGCTATTGTAAATAGGGCTGCAGTGAACATTGGGGTACATGTTTCTTTTTCAATTATGTTTTTCTCGGGGTATATGCCCAGTAGTGGGTTTGCTGGGCCATATAGTAGTTTTACTCCTAATTTTTTAAGAGATCTCCATACTGTTCTCCATAGTGGCTGCATCAGTTTGTATTCCCACCAACAGTGTAGGAGGGTTCCCTTTTCTCCACACTCTCTCCAGCATTTATTATTTGTAGACTTTTTGATGGTGGCCTGGCCATTCTGACCAATGTGAGATGATACCTCGTTGTCGTTTTGATTTGCATTTCTCTAATAATGAGTAATGATAAGCATTTTCTCATATGCTAGCCATCTGTATGTCATCTTTAGAGAAATGTCTGTTTAGGTCTTCTGCCTACTTTTTGATTGGATTGCTTGTTTTTCTGGTATTGAGCTGCATGAGCTGCTTATTTATTTTAGAGATTAATTCTTTGTCAGTTATTTCATTTCCTGTTATTTTCTCACATTCTGGGGGTTGTCTTTTCACCTTGCTTATAGTTTCCTTCATTGTGCAAAAGATTTTAAGTTTAATTAGGTCCCATTTGTTTATTTTTATTTCCATTACTCTGGGAGGTGGGTCATAGAGGATCTTGCTGTGATTTGTGTCAGGGAGTGCTCTGCCTATGTTTTCCTCTAAGAGTTTTATAGTTTTTGGTCTTACATTTAGATATTTAATCCATTTTGAGTTTATTTTTGTGTATGATGTTAGGAAATGCTCTAATTTCATTCTTTTACACATGGTTGACTAGTTTTACCAGCACCACTTGTTGAAGAGACTGTCTTTTCTCTATTGTATAGTTTTACCTCTTTTGTCAAAGATAAGGTGTCCATAGGTGCATGGATTTATCTCTTGGCTTTCTATCTTGTTCCATTGGTCTGTATTTCTGTTTTTGTGCCAGTACCATGCTGTCTGGAAGACTGTAGCTTTGTAGTACAGTCTGAAGTCAGGAAGGTTGATTGTTCCAGTTCCATTCTTCTTTCTCAAGATTGCTTTGGATATTTGGGATCCTTTGTGTTTCCATACAAATTGTGAAATCATTTGTTCTAGTTCTGTGAAGAATACTGTTGGTAGTTTCATAGGGATTGCATTGAATCTATGGGTGGCTTTGGGCTGTAAAGTCATTTTTACCATATTGATTTTTCTAATCCAAGAACATGGTATATCTCGCCATCTGTTTGTATCATCTTTGATTTCTTTCATCAGTGTCATAGTTTTCTGCATACAGATCTTTTCTCTTTTTAGGTAAATTTATTCCTGAATATTGTATTCTTTTTGTTGCAGTGGTAAATGGGTTTGTTTCTTTAATTTCTCTTCCTGAATTTTCATTATTAGTGTATAGGAATTCAAGGCATTTCTGTGTATTAATTTTAAATCCTGTGACTTCACTATACTTGGTGATTAGCTCTAGTAATTTTCTGGTGGCATCCTTAGGGTTTTCTATGTAGAGAATCATGTCATCAGCTAACAGTGAGGGTTTTACTTCTTTTCCAACCTGGATTCCTTTTATCTCTTTTTCTCCTCTGATTGCTGTAGCTAACTAGGACTTTGGAAACGATGTTGAATAGTAGTGGTGAGAGTGGGCACCCTAGTCTTATTCCCAATTTTAGAGGAAATGCTTTCAGTTGTGTACCATTGAGGATAATGTTTGCTGTGCTTTTGTCGTATATGGCCTTTATTGTGGTATGTTCCTTCTTTTTTTTTCCATTTATTTTTATTAGTTGGAGGCTAATTACTTTACAGTATTGAAGTGGGTTTTGTCATACATTGACATGAATCAGCCATGGAGTTACATGTGTTCCCCATCCTGATCCCCCCCCTGTCACCTCCCTCTCCACCCAATTCCTCTGGGTCTTCCCAGTGCACCAGGCCCGAGCACTTGTCTCATGCATCCAACCTGGGGTGGTGATCTGTTTCACTATAGATAATATACATGTTTCGATGCTGTTCTCTCGAAACATCCCACCCTCGCCTTCTCCCACAGAGTCCAAAAGTCTGTTCTGTACTTCTGTGTCTCTTTTTCTGTTTTGCATATAGGGTTATCATTACCATCTTTCTAAATTCCATATATATGTGTTAGTATGCTGTAATGTTCTTTATCTTTCTGGCTTACTTCACTCTATATAATGGGCTCCAGTTTCATCCATCTCATGAGAACTGATTCAAATGAATTCTTTTTAATGGCTGAGTAATATTCCATGGTGTATATGTACCACAGCTTCCTTATCCATTCATCTGCTGATGGGCATCTAGGTTGCTTCCATGTCCTGGCTATTATAAACAGTGCTGCGATGAACATTGGGGTGCACGTGTCTCTTTCAGATCTGGTTTCCTCAGTGTGTAAGCCCAGAAGTGGTATTGCTGGGTCATATGGCAGTTCTATTTCCAGTTTTTTAAGAAATCTCCACACTGTTCTCCATAACAGCTGTACTAGTTTGCATTCCCACCAACAGTGTAAGAGGGTTCCCTTTTCTCCACACCCTCTCCAGCATTTATTGCTTGTAGACTTTTGGATAGCAGCCATCCTGACTGGCGTGTAATGGTACCTCATTGTGGTTTTGATTTGCATTTCTCTGATAATGAGTGATGTTGAGCATCTTTTCATGTGTTTGTTAGCCATCTGTATGTCTTCTTTGGAGAAATGTCTGTTTAGTTCTTTGGCCCATCTATGGTACTGGCACAAAGACAGAAATATAGATCAATGGAACAGAATAGAAAGCCGAGAGATGAATCCACGAACCTATGGACACCTTATCTTCAACAAAGGAGGCAAGGATATACAATGGAAAAAAGACAACCTCTTTAACAAGTGGTGCTGGGAAAACTGGTCAACCACTTGTAAAAGAATGAAACTAGAACACTTTCTAACACCATACACAAAAATAAACTCAAAATGGATTAAAAATCTAAATGTAAGACCAGAAACTATAAAACTCCTAGAGGAGAACATGGGCAAAACACTCTCCGACATGAATCACAGCAGGATCCTCTATGACCCACCTCCCAGAATACTGGAAATAAAAGCAAAAATAAACAAATGGGACCTAATTAAACTTAAAAGCTTTTGCACAACAAAGGAAACTATAAGCAAGGTGAAAAGACAGCCCTCAGATTGGGAGAAAATAATAGCAAATGAAGCAACAGACAAAGGATTAATCTCAAAAATATACAAGCAACTCCTGCAGCTCAATTCCAGTGGTATGTTCCTTCTATGCCTACTTTCTGGAGAGTTTTGATCATAAATGGGTGTTGAATTTTGTCAAAGGCTTTTCTCTGCATCTATTGAGATGATCATATGGTTTTTATCTTTCAGTTTTTTAATATGGTATATCACATTGATTGATTTGTGTATATTGAAGAATTCTTGCTCAACTTTAACACCATTTCCATCACACTACAGTGCCACTTCAAGATGAAGTTCCCCAAAATATTAATCAGTTTAATACCTTTATGAAGCCACAGGAATACCAATAAACTAGCTTTGGACATAGGCCTTTCTTTATTCCTTACATCTTCATCTCTTTGGTCTATGCTGCTGCTCTGACTTCTGTTTAATCAGCATATATGTCTCCAGCTGTTACTTGGGCTCAGGGACCTGCATTTGCCTCAATCTACCTGTGACCATCCTACGGTTACAAATGAAAATTTCATCCTCATAAAAAATTTTTTTAACTTACCATCACCTCAGTCAATAAATGTTTAAAAAGTGTAATTTGTGAAAGAGATGCTTCAACTAGTTAATATCTGGAAAAAATGTTCAATTTCACTAATAATTACAAAATTCAGATTAAATCAATGAGATACAGTTGCCCCTCCACCACCTTATTTCACTCTCAGTGATTTGGGTTGTTCTTTGGGGTTATTAATCAAGAGACCTGGTACTTCCAGGGGAGTGTAATTTGGTATATTTGTTTTTGAAAGATTTTAACTAATTTTAATCAAGAGATTTCACTAATTAGTATTCTGTGAATGTCTTCTAAAGAACAAATCCTAAATTTGAAAAATATCTATGTGCACAAAGATGTTTGTTATATAATTATTTATATTATCGTAAAACTGAAAACAACCCAGTTTGGGTAATAGTGAATAGAGGAATAACTCAAACCATTGGGTGCTAACTTGGAATATTATAAACTTATAAAATTGTATGAATGTGTGAAAATAAAAAATGTGCTTATAAAATCAAGCAAAGGAAACATGTCATGAAATTCTCATGTACTTATTTTTATATATAAAAACAAAATAAATAGTTAAAAACTATCTGCAAAGTAAATACTGGAATGAAACCTACCCAGAGTTGGCTATAGCATTTCTGTACTCTCCACAGTATCATTATTAATCTGTATTTCTTTCTTAAAATAAATTAAGTTTTTATTTACCCTATATAGTAAAGATTTCCCTTTTTAAAAAAAAATTCATTTATTCACTTTTGGTTATGCTGGGTCTTCGTTGCTGTGCGTCCTTTCTCTAGTTGCAGTGTGTAGGGTCTACTGTCTAGGTGGGGTGAGTGAGCTTATTGCAGTGGCCTTCTGTGTTACAGAGCATGGGCTCAAAGGCACGTGAGTTTCGATAATTGCGGCAAGTGGTCTCAGCAGTTGCGGTTCCCAGGCTCTAGAGCCTGGGCTCAATAATCATGGTGAACGAACTTAGCTGCTCTGTGGCATATGGGATCTTCCCAGATCAGGGATCCAACTCGTGTCTCTTTCATTGGCAGGTGAATTTTTACCACTAAGCCACCAAGGAAGCCCTCCCTTTTGTTTTTAACACTAGTTCAGTTCAGTTCAATCACTCAGTCATGTCCGACTCTTTGCAACACCATGGACTGCAGTACGCCAGGCCTCCCTGTCCATCACCAACTCCTGGAGCTCACTCAAACTCATGTCCCTAGAGTCGGTGGTGCCATCCAATCGTCTCATCCTTTGTCATCCCCATCTCCTCCTGCCTTCAATCTTTCCCAGCATCAGGGTCTTTTCAAATAAGTCAGTTTTTTTCAACAGGTAGCCAAAGTATTGGGAGTTTGAGCTTCAGCATCAGTCCTTACAGTGACTATTCCACACTGATTTCCTTTAGGATGGACTGGTTGGATCTCCTTGCAGTCCAAGGGACTCTCAACAGTCTTCTCCAACACCACAGTTCAAAAGCATCAATTCTTCAGCGCTCAGCTTTCTTTATAGTCCAACTCTCACATCCATACATGACCACTGGAAAAACCAATAGCCTTGACTAGACGGACATTTGTTGGCAAAGTAATGTCTCTGCTTTTTAAAATGCTGTCTAAGTTGCTCATAATTTTTCTTCCAAGGATCAAGTGTCTTTTAATTCCATGGCTGCAGTCACCATCTGCAGTGATTTTGGAGCCCCCCAAAATAAAGTCTGTCACTGTTTCCATTGTTTCCCAATCTATTTGCCATGAGGTGATGGGACCAGATGCCATGATCTTGGTTTTCTGAATGTTGAGTTTTAAGTCAACTGTTTCACTCTCCTCTTTCATTTTCATTAGAGACTCTTTAGTTCTTCTTCACTTTCTCCCATAAGGGTGGTGTCATCTGCATATCTGAGGTTATTAATATTTCTCCCAGCAGTCTTGATTCCAGCTTGTGATTCATCCAGTCCAGCATTTTTCTGATGTACTCTGCATATAAGTTAAATAAGCAGGGTGACAATACACAGCCTTGACGCACTCCTTTCCCAGTTTGGAACCAGTCTGTTGACCCATGTCTGGTTCTAACTGTTGCTTCTTGACCTGCATACAGATTTCTCAAGAGGCAGGTCAGGTGGTTTGGTATTCCCATCTCCTTCAGAATTTTCCAGTTTGTTGTGATCCACACAGTCAAAGGCTTTGGCATAGTCATTAAAGCAGAAGTAGATGTTTTTCTGGAACTCTCTTGCTTTTTTGATGATCCAACAGATGTCAGCAATTTGATCTCTGGTTCCTCTGCCTTTTCTAAATCCAGCTTGAACTTCTGGAAGTTCACAGTTCACATACTATTGAAACCTGGTTTGGAGAATTTTGAGCATTACTTTGGTAGTGCTTGAGATGAATGCAATTGTGTAACAGTTTGAGCATTCTTTGGCATTGCCTTTCTTTGGGATTAGAATGAAAACTGACCTTTTCCAGTCCTGTGGCCACTGCTGAGTTTTCCAAGTTTGCTGGCATATTGAGTGAAGCACTTTCACAGCATCATCTTTAGGATTTGAAACAGCCCAGCTGGAATTCCATCACCTCCACTAGCTTTGTTCATAATGATGCTTCTTAAGGCCCACATGACTTCACTTTCCAGGATGTCTGGCTCTAGGTGAGTGATCATACCATTGTGATTATTTGGGTCGTGAAGATCTTTTTTGTATAGTTCTTCTGTGTTCTTGCCACCTCTTCTTAATATCTTATGCTTCTGTTAGGTCCATACCATTTCTGTCCTTTATTGTGCCTATCTTTGCATGTAAAGTTCCCTTGGTATCTCTGATTTTCTTGAGGAGATCTCTAGTCTTTCCCATTCTATTGTTTTCCTCTACTTCTTTGCATTGATCACTGAGGAAGGCTTTCTTATCTCTCTTTGCAATCTCAAAAATGACAGAATGATCTCTGTTCGTTTCCAAGGCAAACCATTCAGTATCACAGTAATCCAAGTCTATGCCCCGACCAGGAATGCTGAAGAAGCTGAAGCTGAATGGTTCTATGAAGACCTACAAGACTTTCTAGAACTAACACCCAAAAAAGATGTCCTTTTCATTATAGGGGAATGGAATGCAAAAGTAGGAAGTCAAGAAATACCTGGAGTAACAGGCAAATTTGGCCTTGAAATACAGAATGAAGCAGGGCAAAGGCTCACAGAGTTTTGCAAAGAGAACGCACTGGTTATAGCAAACACCCTCTTCCAACAACACAAGAGAAGGCTCTCACATGGACATCACCAGATGGTTAACACTGAAACCGGATTGATTATATTCTTTGCAGCCAAAGATGGAGAAGCTCTATACAGTCAGCAAAAACAAGACCAGGAGCTAACTGTGGCTCAGATCATGAACTCTGTATTACCAAATTCAGACTTAAATTGAAGAAAGTAGGGAAAACTACTAGACCATTCAGATATGACCTAAATCAAATCCCTTACGATTATACAGTGGAAGTGAGAAATAGGCTCAAGGGATTAGATCTGATAAACAGAGTGCCTGAAGAACTATGGATGGAGGTTCAAGACATTGTACAGGAGGCAGTGATCAAGACCATCCTCAAGAAAAAGAAATGCAAAAGGAAAAAATGGTTGTCTGAGGAGGCCTTACAAATAGCTGAGAAAATAAGAGAAGCAAAAGGGAAAGGGAAAAGGAAAGATATACCTATTTTAATACTAGTACTCATACCTAATCTTTATTAACTTTATATAGAATAAATTATTATTGAATATTGGCCACATACTCTGTTTGTCCATGTTGACTCTGCTTTCCAGATTCAGTCAGAAATTAGTAATTATACAGTGCTAGTTTTATAATGAGCTGCTGATGCCAGTGTATCTGGGGTTTGGAATCTTCAGACTATGATGTCTCAATATTGACCCTATAGTGTATATCCCAATTTATATATAATTTCTCTTATGGGCAGTACCATGATTGTGATAAATAATATAAATAATGCTCTTTAACAAGAATATATTTTGTGAGAAATGACTTTTAAATTATATTTTGATTTTAGAACCTGGAGAATATGTTTGGATATTTTACATTTTTCTTCATATAAACACTTCCTTACCCCTTAGAGCCGGAGGATTTTAGTGTATATATTTCACTATTCTGTCTTCAATTTTATTAAAGTAATTAGTGCTTTTTCTGTGTATCTTTAACCATCAGTTCCCTGAACTACTACTAAAGTGTTAATAGATTTCTGAGTAAAGCTACGAAAGTAATATAAAAACTATGCCCTTTTTCTGAAAAAGAGAAACACTGACCCTTCACACAACTTGATACCCAGATATATATTAAGCTTATTGCTTTGACAATCTTGGTTATATGATTTCCAATAATATTTGTCAGGATTATAAATGAGTAGCAGATTAGATTCAGGTGATATACTAAGAGATGGCAAGTGTAATGAGCTGGATTCTCAGTTGTAAATAACAGAATTCCTTCCCTTTTAGTTTCGATAAAGGAATTTGTTGTGGGATACAGGTAGAATATAAACTCACTGGAGATGTTCTAGAAGAAAACTAGAGATTCATGTTGAGGAATGATAACAGAGCTACATCCAACAACAAGCCTGCCTAGAATGTTGTGCCTGCCACAGTCGGAAAACTGCATCCAAATGATGAGCACCCACAGATGCCAGCTAGGGAGTCACGTTGCCTCTGCCAGAGTCTGAGCTACAAATGAATGTTTTGCCTTGTGCTACTTTCTCCACAATAAATCATTTCTGAATCAAACTTGTCATATGAGGCCACAAGAATCTAAAATGCAAGGGTATTGTGGTGCTTATTATTACATTTCTTCATAGAAATACTCATTTAAATTAGGAGTAAAGGGCTGAAACATGCTCTTTGGTAAGGAAGATCACTACTTCACGTTTACCTTGCTCTCTCTGAATCTCCTCTCTCTCCAGAGATGAGGATTTGAAATAGCTCAGCTGGAATTCCATCACCTCCACTAGCTTATTCATAGTAATGTTTTTGAGGCCCACTTGACATCACCCTCCAGGATGTCTGGCTGTACATAAGTGATCATACCATTGTGGTTATCCGGGTCAGTAAGTCCTTCTTTGTATAGTTCTTCTGTGTTCTTGCCACCTCTTCTTAATATCTTCTGCTTCTATTAGGTCCCTAACATTTCTGTCCTTTATTGAGCCCATCTTTGCATGAAATGTTCACTTGATATCACTAATTTTCTTGAAGAGATCTCTAGTCTTTCCCATTTTATTGTTTTCCTCTATTTCTTTGCATTGATCACTGAAAAAGGCTTTCTTATCTCTCCTTGATATTCTTTGAAACTCTTGCCATTCTTTGGAACTGGAGATCCAACCAGTCCTGAATAGTCCTGAAAGGAAATCAGTCCTGAATATTCACTGGAAGGACTGATGCTGAAGCTGAAACTCCCAATATTTTGGCCACCTGATGTGAAGAACTGACTCACTGGAAAGACCTTACTCTATAACTTTGAAACTCAGATGGGTATATCTTTCCTTTTATCCTTTGCCTTTAGCTTCTCTTCTCTTCTCAGCTATTGTAAGGTCTCCCCAGACAACAATTTTGCCTGGGTGCATTTCTTTTCGTTGGAGATCGTCTTGATCACTTTCTCCTGTACAGTGTCACGAACCTCCGTCCATAGTTCTTCAGGCAGTCTATCACATCTAACCCCTTGAATGTATTTCTCACTTTCACTGTATAATTGTAAGGTATTTGATTTAGGTCATAGCTGAATGGTCTAGGAGTTTTCTCTACTTTCTTCAATCTAAGTGATCCAAAGACTAATTATTTTTAATGGAGTTAGCGCAGAGCTTGGTCAATAGTAGATTTTCCTGATAAACTCCACATTGAGATTATTGTATTAAAGTAGGCATTCTTATAAAGTCTGTACATCAGACTCAAATGTTCAATTGAAGACCAGTATTAATTCTTAGATATCTCTAAGTAACTTAGAAATGTTTTATACTATGAATATTCTTGTGCAGTGCCAGAATTTGTTGATTTGTAAATAAAATCTAATCTGTTTTCCATGCAGAGGATGAATTTATAGAGCATCCTGGTAGGCATATTTTAAAAAAATTAAGTAACTCACAAAACTTCCAGTAATGGTGATTGTGGAAACTATTCCACATTAAAAAAATTAACTGAATTTTTAAATATTAAGACACTAGAAAGCATCCAAAGGCAGATAGCAGTCATTGGATGATTTAGTTTTGAAAAACTGCATTTGGGCAAGATAACTCTCAGTTTGCAGTTTTCTGGTCTGTGGACACTTAACAACCCCCAAAGCAATGATTGTGGAAAACAGAAATAGTGTAAATTGCAATCATACCAGCTCAAAATGTCAGAGCTCAAAGTTCAGGGCTATAAAAACAGGTGGAATGTTAAAGGAAAAACCCAAGCAACAAGAGAGCTACAAAAGGACGAATACCCAAATTCTGATTATGAACTGCCAAAATTCCTGGCTGACAGTTTAATTATGCATCATGAGTGTCTCAGGTGACCCAGGGGTGAAGGAGAGCCCCTGAAATTAAACAGATCGAAGAAGAATTGACTCCTCCAAAACAGACTCATACAAGGCTTTACCTGTGAGTCTGATATTTTCTTCTTTTATAACAACTGAACAGAGCTCTAGCAGTAGAACGCTGAAACCTTACAGATTTGGAGTAACTCACTAGACTTCCAGTAATGGTGATTGTGGAAACTATTCCACATTAAAAAAATTAACTGAATTTTTAAATATTAAGACACTAGAAAGCATCCAAAGGCAGATAGCAGTCATTGGATGATTTAGTTTTGAAAAACTGCAGCCTCAAAGTATCAGAAGATGGAGCACAGGGCCAGAAGAACAACCTGAAATTCCTTGTCTAAGAGAAGAAAACCACAAGGGTGAGCCCATCCTTGCCCATCCTTGACTGATTACCAAATTATATAGACACAGTGCAGAATTCATGGAGCCTCGCTGATAAAGCAGTGGTGGAAGACCAAAAGGACAGGATAGAAACATCGCTTGTTGTATACCACAGGGAAGATGAGGTTTGCAATTACTGTCTAGGCAGGTTAGCTGCTTACTAAATCAAAAAATAAAGTCTTTAGAAAAATGTAAGGTAAGAATTGCAGCAGTATATCATCTATCCTGTCTAATTTCCAACCAAAAATCACTAATCAAGCAAAGAGCAATGTGAGATCTATATTTAAGAAAAAAGTAGTCTGTCGAAAGTGACTTCAAGTGAGCCAAGATATTGGATTTCAGATTTAAAGACTTATAAGCAATATCTACATTTATATATTCAAAAATTAAAGTAACATGTGTTCAAAGAATTAAGTAAAAATGTAATATCAGTGAATAAACAGCAATCTCAACAGAAAACAAATCTTAAAGCTGAAAATTTTAACAAATGGAAAAATTCATTATCCGGGATCGATAGTAGATTAAAACAAAAACAGTAATAAGCAACAAGTATCTACTGTGCAGCAAAGGGAACGATATTCAATATCTTATAATAACCTATTATGGAAAATAATCTGAAAAAAATATATATATATAGCTGAACACTTATATATATAGCTTTGAACACTTGTATACCTGAAACTAATACAATATTACAAATCAACTATACTGCAATAAGTAATTTTTAAATAAAAATAAAAACAGTAAAAAAAATGTAGATTAAACAGAATGAAAAATCCATTCATTTATGTTAATAGAAATTAGGTAATTTGAAGAACAAAGAGAAAAGAGTTCAAAGAAAAATGAACAATCTTAGAACCTGTGAGACAGTGGCAAGCGGTATAACATATGAAAACTGCAATTCCATAGAGATAAATGAGGGAAAATAATTGATGAAATAATGGCTGAAAACTTCCCAAACTGGATAGAGAAAACAAATTCATTGGTCAGAGAAGCTCAACCAAAACATAATAAACATAGAATTGCTCCTAAAAGTGTTATAGTTAAATTTCCAAGAGCAAGCATAAAAGAAAATCTTTAAGCAGTTAAAAAAAAGAAAGAAAGAAAGAAAGCAAAGCCATTCCATTAGGGAAACAATAGGTTATATCAGCAGTCCCCAACCTTTCTGGCACGAGGGACTGGTTTCATGGAAGACAGCTTTTCCATGAACCAAGACGTTGGAGAACCCTGGGTTAGATTAAAGTTATATAGATTAATGGCTCATGTATCATCGGAAGCCATTTCAATCAGAAGACTGTGAAATGACATATTCAGAGTGCTAAAGGAAGTTATTTTCCACTAACAATTCTATATCCAGGAGAAAGTACTTTCATAATGAAGATAAAATATATTGTCAGATAAATAGAAACTGAACCAAAACTGAATTAAACCAAATACACAAAACTGAATTCATCAGTAGCAGATCTGCATTTAAAAGTGCAAAAGCAATTTTCATGCTAAAGAGAAATGACACAAGATGGCCTCACACCAGGGAAGGCTACTGACTTAAAAGGTCCTCACCCAGAGTAACGTTTGACCAAATACTTGCCACTCCATGGTCATCAAATTGACAAATAAAATTAATTAGCACAAGTCTACCCATTGTCATTTGGCACTCATATGCATCTCCTTCACCATACTTAATCTCCAAATGAAGACAATGACACGATCATAATTCTGCTTAAGATGATACAACAATGAACCAAACACACAAACTAATGGCTCCCCCAAAAGAGGAGGTAAGGTCCTTGAGTGGTGTTGACTCTTCTTCATCATATTATGCAGCTTAAGTACCATGATGTAAAATTGTATTTAAAAATATTTAAATATTGTGATGTAAAGTCTGTACATCTATATCACATGATAAAGGAATTAAAAAAGGAAGAAAACCAGTACTCACACAAACATATTCTTGACAAATAAGGAGGAAATACTCATGACAATTATAGTCCTTGGTTTCTGTTTACTTGTCATACATAGCTGGTGTTTATAATTGTCTTCTTTTACTACCCATTCTATATTTCCTTTGCATTTAGCAAGCATCTCAGCTAGTTTCAGTTCCATGTAGTGGGGTGACCCTGAAGGGTCCGGGCCATTAATAGTGCTATCTAGATTGGCCTGTTGCAGTTTTCCTGTGACTCTTATCCTAGTAATACTAAGAGATACCCTAGGAGATCTCCTATATTCAAGACATACTTTTCTTTATCTCCATTGTGGAGTAGTAGGATTTTCCTTGGTGGTCAGGACCAACCACCCCAGCTAGCACATAAACTCAATTTGCCTGTTGATTCATAGGCTTGAGGAACCCAAAGTGGTGGGGCAGCTATCTTAACTTCCAGTTCAGTAGAATTATTATGTATCTCCTGGTGGAAATATTCTTCCCTTTGGAACTAAGACCTCTAAGCCAGCAGAGCATAAGATCACAGTATCAGGTTGGTTATTTGTCTCACTTCGTTCTTATCTTATTGTAATAAAGATTTGGAATGACAGACTAATTACAGTGCAAGCAGGCAGGATTTCTCAGTTCCTATTTTGTTGTAATAAGGATTTGAAACAACATGGGCCACTTGAAAATATAACTTACTTGTGCTTTCAGGGCCTGCTTGGGCCTAGTGACATATATACCACTTCCATTTGATGATGGAATGTTGCTGTCCATGCCCAACTTTATGCTTTGCTCAATCAGATATCAATATCAATTCATGATGAACAGCTCAAGTTGCATAGTAACTTTGGTGGCCCATAGTTAAGTTTTCAGTCTCTACTAAGACTCAGTAGCTGACCAAGAGCTCTTTCCCAAAAGGAGAGAAGTTATCAGCAGAGAATGGCAGGACTTTAGTCCAAAATCCTGTCTGTGCTGTGAATCATCGATAGGGCCTGCCTGATGAAAGCTCAAAACAGCATCCCTGCCTACCTACTACACGCTCTTCAAGCACTCTTGGATCTGCTGGACCATAGTGGCAGAGCAGTTGGCACAGCAGCCTGGACCTGGTACAGAGCCTTCTCTTGTTCCAGACCCTACTCACAGCTTTTCAGGTCACTTTTTAAAAATTTTTATTTATTTATTTTAATTGGAGGGTTATTACTTTTCAATATTGTGGTGGTTTTTGCCATACAATGACATGAATCAGCCATGCATGCACATGTGTCCCCCATCCTGAACCCCCCCTTCCACCTCCCTCCCCACCCTGTCAGCAGCTTTGAGTGCCCTGCTTCATGCATCAAACTTGCACTGGTCATCTATTTTACGTATGGTAATATACATGTTTCAATGCTATTTTGTCATACCATCCTACCTTTGCCTTCTCCCACATAGTCCAAAAGTCTGTTCTTTTCATCTGTGTCTCTTTTGCTACCTTGCATATAGGATCATCATTACTGCCTTTCTAAATTCCATATATATGCAATAATATACGATATTGGTGTTTCTCTTCCTGACTTACTTCACTCTGTATAATAGGCTCCAGTTTCATCCACCTCATTAGAACTGACTCAAATGTGTTCTTTTTTATAGCCGAGTAATGTTCTATTGTGTATATGTACCACAACTTCCTTATACATTCATCTGCCAATGGACATCTAGGTTGCTTCCATATCCTAGCTATTGTGAACAGTGCTGCGATGAACACTGGGTTACATGCGTCTCTTTCAGTTCTGGTTTTCTTGGTGTATTTGCCCCACAGTGGGATTGCTGGGTCATGTGGCAGTTCTTTTTCCAGTTTTTTAAGGAATCTCCACTGGCTGTACCAGTTTGCATTCCCACCAACAGCGTAAGAGAGTTCTTTTTTCTCCACACCCTCTCCAGCATTTATCGTTTGTAGACTTTTTGATGGTGGCCATTCTGACTGGTGTGAGGTGATCCCTCATGGTGGTTTTGATTTGCATTTCTCTAATAATGAGTGATGTTGAGCATCTTTTCATGTGTTTATTAGCCATCTGTATGTTTTCTTTGGAGAAATGTCTGTTTAGGTCTTTGGCCCACTTTTTGATTGGGAGTTCTTTTTTCTGATATTGAGATGATTATGCTGCTTTTATATTTTGGAGGTTAATTCTTTGTCAGTTGCTTCATTTGCTATTGTTTTCTCCCACTTCAAAGGCTGACTTTTCACTTTGCTTATAGTTTCCTTTGCAAAAGATTTTAAGTTTAAATAAGTCCCATTTGTTTATTTTTGCTTTTATTTCCATTACTCTGAGAGGTGGGTCATAGAGGATCTTGCTGTGATTTATGTCATAGAGTGTTCTGCCTATGTTTTCCTCTAAGAGTTTTATAGTTTCTAGTCTTGCATTTAGATCTTTAATCCATTTTGAGTTTATTTTTGCGTATGGTGTTAGAAAGTATTCTAGTTTCATTCTTTTACAAGTGGTTGACCAGTTTTCCCAGCACCACTTGTTAAAGAGATTGTCTTTTCTCCATTGTATATTTTAGCCTCCTTTGTCAAAGATAAGGTGTCCATAGGTGCATGGATTTATCTCTGGGCTTTCTATTCTGTTCCATTGATCTATATTTCTGTCTTTGTGCCAGTACCATACTGTCTTGATGACTGTAGTTTTGTAGTATAGTCTGAAGTCAGGAAGGTTGATTCTTCCAGTTGCATTCTTCTTTCTCAAGATTTCTTTGTCTATTTGAGTGTTTTTTGTGTTTCCATCCAAACTGAAATTATTTGTTCTAGTTCTGTATTAGTAGCTTGATAGAGATTGTTTTGAAGCTATAGATTGCTTTGGGTAGTATACTCATTTTCACTATATTGAGTCTTCCAATCCACAAACATGGTATATTTCTCCATATATTTGTGTCATCTTTGATTTCTGTCATCAGTGTTTTATAGTGTTCTATATATAGGTCTTTTGCTTGTTTAGGTAAATTTATTCCTAAGTATTTTATTCTTTTCGTTGCAGTGGTGAATGAGATTGTTTCCTTAATTTCTCTTTCTGTTTTTTCATCATTAGTGTATAGGAATGCAAGGCATTTCTGTGTATTAATTTTATACCCTGCAACTTTACTATATTCATTGATTAGCTCTAATAATTTTCTGGTGGTATCTTTAAGGTTTTCTATGTAAAGGATCATGTCATCCACAAACAGTGAGAGTTTTACTTCTTATTTTCTAATCTGGATTCCTTTTATTTCTTTTTCTTCTCTGCTGTGTCTAGGACTTCCAAAACTATGTTGAATAGTAGTGGTGAGAGTGGGCATCCTTGTCTAATTCCTGATTTTAGAGGAAATGCTTTCAATTTTCACCCTTGAGGATAATGTTTGCTGTGGGCTTATCATATATGACTTTTACTATGTTGAGGTATGTTCCTTCTGTGTCTACTTTCTGGGGAGTTTTGATCATAAATGGGTGTTGAATTTTGTCAAAGACTTTCTCTGCATCTGCTGAAATAATCATATGGTTTTTATCTTTCAATTTGTTAATATGGTGTATCACATTGATTGATTTGCAAATATTGAAGAATCCTTGCATCACTGGGATAAAGCCCACTTCGTCATGATATATGATTTTTTTAAATATGCCTTTTAATATTCTGTTTGCTAGAATTTTGTTGAGGATTTTTGCATCTATGTTCAACAGTGATATTGGCCTGTAGTTTTCTTTGTTTGTGGCATCTTTGTCTAGTTTTTATTAGGGTGATGGTGGCCTCATAGAATGTGTTTGGGAGTTTACCTTCCTCTGCAATTTTCTGGAAGAGTTTGAGTAGGATAGGTGTTAGCTCTTTTCTAAAATTTTGGTAGAAGTCACCTGTGAAGCCATCTGGTCCTGGGCTTTTGTTTGTTGGAAGATTTTTTATTACAGTTTCGATTTCCATACTTGTGATGGATCTTTACGATTTTCTATTTCTTTTTGGTTCAGTTTTGGAAGATATACTTTTCTAAGAATTTGTCCATTTCTTCCAAGCTGTCCATTTTATTGGCATGTAATTGTTCATAGTAGTCTCTTATGATCTTTTGTATTTCTGTGTTGTCTGTTGTGTTTTCTCCATTTTCATTTCTAATTTTATTGATTTGATTCTTCTCTCTTTTATTCTTGATGAGTCTGACTAGTGGTTTGTCTATTTTATTTATCTTCTCAAAGAACCAGCTTTTAGTTTTGTTGATTTTGCTACAGTCTTCATTTCTTTTTCATTTATTTCTGCTCTGATTTTTAAAATAAATTTATTCATTTTAACTGGAGGCTAATTACTTTACAATATTGTAGTGGTTTTGCCATACATTGACATGAATCAGCCATGGGTGTACATGTGTTCCCCATCTTGAACCCCCCTCCCACCTCCCTCCCCAGTCCATCCCTCTGGGTCATCCCAGTGCACCAGCCCTGAGCACCCTGTCCCATGCATCAAACCTGGACTGGCGATCCATTTCACATATGATAATATACATGTTTCAATGCCATTCTCCCAAATCATCCCACCCTCGCCCTCTCCCACAGAGTCCAAAAGACTGTTCTATACATCTGTGTCTCTTTTGCTGTCTCACATATAGGGTTATCGTTACTATCTTTCCAAATTCCATATATATGTGTTAGTATACTGTATTGATGTTTTTCTTTCTGGCTTACTTCAGTCTGTATAATCGGCTCCAGTTTCATCCACCTCATTAGAACTGATTTAAATATATTCTTTTTAATGGCTGAGTAATATTCTATTGTGTATATGTACCACAGCTTTCTTATCCATTCATCTGCTGATGGACATCTAGGTTGCTTCCATGTCCTGGCTATTATAAACAGTGCTGCGATGAACATTGGGGTCACATGTCTCTTTCAATTCCGGTTTCCTTGGTGTGTATGCCCAGCAGTGGGATTGTTGGGTCATATGGCATTTATATTTCCAGTTTTTTAAGGAATCTCCACACTGTTCTCCATAGTGGCTGTACTAGTTCTGCTCTGATTTTTATTTCTTTCCTTCTACTAATTTTGGAGTTCTTCTTTTTCTAGTTGCTTTAGGTGTAAAGTTAGGCTGTCTATTCCATGTTTTTCTTATTTCTTGAGGTAGGCTTGTATTGCTGTAAACCTCCCTCTTAGCACTGCTTTTATTGAATCCCATAGGTTTTTGAGTTGTTGGGTTTTTATTTTCATTTGTTTCTATGCATATTTTGATTTCCTTTTTTATTTCTTCTGGATCTGTTGGTTATTCAGAAACATGTTGTTTAGCCTTCATGTGCTTTAAATAGGCCAGAGCAACACACCCAAATGGGGAATATGTTGTCTCCAAAATTTAAAGAATTATACTAGGCATTGTGCCCTTTCTGGGTTGTAGGAGGAGCCAGATGTAACAACTTATCCTTTACATTAGAATGAGTATCTTGACATGCCCCACAAAACTGGACCCCTACAGTCTAAGCTACAAATCTACAGTAAAATCTACAAATTTTACTTAGGTAGAAGGTTTTTAAATTTTAGTTGGATTTATTTCTCACCCTTTGGTATGCAAATGTTTTACCAATAAATATAGAGTAGTTGCTACTTCTTGCTCCTTCTTGCTCCAGTCATCGTAATGTTACCAATATAATGTACCAGTGTGATATTTTGTGAAAGGGAAAGGCAATCAGTATCTCTGTGAGGTAAGTTATGATATAGACCTGGAGAGTTGATATCCCTCTGAGGTAGGACAGTGAAGGTGTATTTTTGGCCTTGCTTTGTGAAAGAAAACTGCTCTGGTAGTCTCTGTTAGCAGGTATGGAGAAAAACATGGTTTACCAGATCAAAAACTATAATACATATCACTTACCATGGGATGTGTTAATTAGCTCAAGAAATGAAACTGCATCTGGTATAGCAGTCACAGTTGGAGTCACCAGCTGGTTAAGCTTATGAGAATCCAGTCATTCTCTAAGATCCTTCTGTCTTCTTCACAGGCCAAATAGGGGACTTTAATGGGAATGTGGTGGGAATCACCACCCTTACATCCTTTAAGTCCTTGATGGTGACATTAATCTCTGCAGTCCCTCTATGAATGATTATTGACTTTTGGTCTACTATTTTCCTTGTAATAGCCCTTACTCCACAGGTCATAATGGCCCCACTATAGTAGTCCTCACCCCAAAGCTTAGGGAACAAATGAGGAGCTTCTGCCATTTGCTGAGTATGTCTATTTCAGTTATGCATTCTGCTGCATAGTAATGATGAATAGGTTCAAGGACCCACTGGGTCCACTTTGAAATGGACCTGAGCTGAAACTCCATTGATCACTGACCTCCATTAGCCCCTACTTTGATTGTTGGACAACAGTGATCTTGATCTTTCAGGTCTCCTAGGATTTGTGTCTGTTCAGAGCTAGTATCCAGGCCTTCCCAAAAGTTCTGAGTACTTCTTTTTCCTCAATGTACATTTATCCTAGTAAAAGGTTATAGGTCACTATGGGGGAATGCTGGGAAAAAGATTAATGGTATAAACTTTTAGCAGCATACTTTCTCAAGGAAGCCTCTCTCTCTTTCATTTAAGGGGTTCTGAGTCTGTAAACTGGCAAAAGTCTGGAAATTGACTGAGTGACCTTGACCTTGTTTTTTTGATTCAGTTGAGACTTATGTTCACTTGACCTAGAACTTTTTGGCTCTTATAGATTAAGTAAGGATTTAGTAAGCTTTCTATCTGTTTTGCTTCTAGGAATACCATGATCAACTGGCCCACCCCATAGGTCTATGGGAGTCAAACTATTCCACTTATTACTTTGACTCTGCTGTTCGTTATGATAACAATGCCCATCTTGCCTTTGTCAGTTGAGTATAACCACTTGGCCCCTGCATCCCAGGATCCAATCTCACCATTACGTTTAGATTTCTCAGTTCATTGTGGCAGTTTCCATTGTAAGGTCTGACCTTTAGAGAAGAGCAGTCACAGAGTTCTTCAGGAACACTAGCGCTCCCCTCACAAATTTATTTCTCAAAGTTGTGCCTTGAGAGGGTATGCCTTCTGAACCCTCCCAGGGTGAGTAAGTTGGGTTTGTTTGGTTTTTTTTTTTCATTTATTTTTATTCGTTGGAGGCTAATTACTTTACAGTATTGTAGTGGTTTTTGTCATACATTGACATGAATCAGCCATGGATTTACATGTATTCCCCATCCCGATCCCCCCTCCCGCCTCCCTCTCCACCCGATTCCTCTGGGTCTTAAATGACAAATCCACTCTAACATTCCAGTCTTTCTAAGCATTTGAATCTCTTCCTCTACACTAAACAAAGGCAGATCTGGCATTTCTAATTTGCTTACTATAGGCCATCTTTTGGTCCATATTTTAGCCAATCATCCAAACTATTGGAACCCTTTCTGAATCTTTGAGCTGCAACATTAAATGCAGAATTTCTGCTTAATGAGGCTTCACTGGTGAGTCAGTGATAAAAGAATCCACCTGCCAGTGCAGGGGACACAGGTCCAATCCCTGGTCTGGGAAGATCCCACATGCTACAGAACAACTAAACCCTTGTGCCACGGCCATTGAGCCTGTGCCCTGGAGCCCTGGAAGCACAACTTCTGAAGCATGCCTGCCCCCGAGTCTGTACTCTGCAGTAAGAGGAGCCAGTGCAATGAGAAGTCCGTATACTGCAACATAGAGTAGCCCCCACTCACCACAACTAGAAAAGAGCCCTTGCAGCAACAAAGACCCAGCACAGCCAAATAAATAAATAAAGAATTTCTGCTTAATGAGCCATATCAATAACTTTCTGTTCAGCAGCATTCACACCCTGGCTGCTCAAAACACTTTTCATCATGCTTTTTAAAAGTTTCCTGGGCCACAGAAAGGAGTGGCCCCTAGAGAGAAGAATGAGGACTAAGGAAGGTGTGAGGACCAAATGTCCAATATGGGAAACCAGAGAGAGACGTGCCCCTCCTGTCAGTAGGTGGAGCTTTCTCTGCTAGTTAGCAGGAGGGTCATAGGGGACTTCTTGGGCCTGTCAACTGATGGGTGCCAGGTGGACTGGGTCACTAACTCACTCTCTTTGGCTTCCTGGCCCTGGCACAGGCTCCACTGTGACCTGCTGGATTGGAGGCTGGAGAGTCTCTAGGTATTGACTCTACTCAATACATGTGATCCTTTAAATCCTGGCTCCAGCCCAAGTTAAGTTCACTTTGTGACTCCTCCCTCTTCCCACTGCTACCATCTGACAAATTTATGTCATCTTCATGTAGCAAGCACTCCATGAATAAAGCACTTCATGTAGCAAACACTACAAGCATAAAATAAGCACTCTACCTGTCATGTAGAATTTTTTTTCAAGAATTTTTTTAAAAATTTCACATCTCAACCTTGGCTTTTGAAATTCAACAACCAAAGATTTGATTACTTTTTTCTTGGTTCTTCTGTACCAGCACATCAAGAAGCAATAGGTCCCTAAAATATAGCTCGCAGCAGCAGTGGCCACCCACCAAATACCAGAAAAATGACAACCATTCATATACCAAAATAGTATCTTACTAAAGTAAGAAAGCAAGCTAAGGAGTAGAGTCCTGGGAAACCCCAATATTTAAAGATCTGGTGGATAGGGAATAAGAATGGGCTCTTGAACACCAGAGAAGTAACATATCAGGAACAAGATCAGCAGTGTCTATGCCATAAAGAAGTAAGTAAGGCAAAGATTTTTGCAGGCTATTCACCTTAGTTATAAAGTCTTTGTCAAGCTCTGTTTCTGAGGAGGCAGCATGGATCTTGGAATCAGAGGGATATGAGTTTCAGTCTTAGCTGCACTCCCTACTCAGTACATGTGTGACCTTGGACGAGTGACTCAGCCTTGCATCCACCGGTTCCTCTTTGTTCTGATGTTTAAAAATGCTTTAGTGATTATCAGAGTGCCATTTCAAGGACACCAGTACCAGAAACCAGTACCAATCACAGGGAAACCTATTAGAAATGCAACTTCTTGAGCCCTATCCCTTATCTATGGTAGCAGAAACTCTGAGGGTGGACCCAGCAGTTTCTGTCTGACCATGTCTCCCAGGTGTCTGTGATCACACTAAAGGTCAAGAACCACGACTCTATAAAATTAATTCAGTGAGGAAAACAGAGTCAAATATAAAGAAGGGAGGACAGTACTGCTAACACATGGTAGATCATGAGTAGACTTTGCTTGTCGCCTTTCTGCCTTCAGTCCAGCGCTCACTTTGGTCTTTCTGTATAACCTGCTGATCTTTCCCCTTGTTTTTCAGCCATCCTCTCCCTCCTTCTTGTCCCCATTCTATCACAAAGGAATACTCTTGTGTACTTACTTAACACTCCTAGGCCAATTACTGATAATGTGGTCCACATGGTGATGAAAGAGCCAATTAGTGCAAATGCATTTTCTTTTTACTGAACAGAAAAGAGCTAACTGGCTATTTAAAGTCACGCAGGAACCTCCACACACAAAGCCCAATTATTTGGCTGAATTTTTCACTTTCCATTTGCTTATGTTGGTGCTGTGTAGACAAAACCTCCACTAATTACTCTGTAGGTTTCTGGCTCTAACAGTATCAACAGAATATAAAAGTCACATATTTGAAGATGTAGCCAAATGAGGTTCCCAGGAAGAGGAAATAAGCAATAGCTTTCCCCTAAATTTAGGCCCATATTTATTTCTAGTAAAAGCTCATAATGAAAATCGCTATGTGCACTTGCTGACAAACACACTGAAATGAACAGAGTGTCATTATTTGGCACAATACAGGTTTTGCTCCATGGCTTTTTGTACCAGCATTTTCATCCTTTACCAGAACTTTGCTTTTCTAATCGCTAGATTGATAGAAGTAAATGTGGAGGATCAGGAAGAAAGAAAAAACTTGAAAAAAAAAAGTCAAATGCTGCATTTTTATCAAGCCACTTGCTTAATTGATAGTGCATCTTCATTCAGTTTAAAACCAAAATCTAACTGTACGGAAGAGAGCGCATCTGAGCTACTTGTACTGGAAATTACTTTAAACTGTCACAATTTAAATAGATTTCATTAGGCAGATTATGTATAATCAAGTATCAGTTCTGCTTGGGCAATTGCCAAGGAGCCTCAAAAATATTGTCAGGAGCATGTTGTGCTATGATATTTGGAGTAGTTTTATCTCTGTCAGCGTGACTTTAGCAATGATGGACTTATCAATCTTCATCTCATCTCTCTTAGGTCTGTTTTCAAACTCCCCTCAGTGGCGGCACTGACTCTTCTTCGGGAAGGGTCAGCTGGCTGCACTTCCTCTGCCATTCTTGACTCAAAGCAAAGAGGATTTAAACAGCCTTATATCCCAGTACTAATACCTGGGCCCTGTGGCTCTCTTGAATTTAAATTTTAGCATAGGGAAAATAGGAGAGGACTTTGACTTAAATTTGGGCCAATACTTATGGACTCAGTCCTGGGCTGCTGATAAATTTGCTTTTTCTTTTCTTTATTTTCCTTTGTTATTATTGCCATTACCATTTTATACTATAAGGTTTGCTGTGTTTCAGGAATCATTGACTAAACCCCCACTATAAGATTACAAGTGGGGTCCCAAAAATTCAATTCTGTAAAATGTGAATTTCTTTATTGAAAGGTTGATTAAATGATCTCAGTCAGCCTGCATCAGAGCCAGGCAGCCTGGAGTTCCAGGGCCCAGGAGATAGTTGCCAATAGCATTGCATCTGAAATATGCATTATTATGGGGCTTACTTTTATTTCTACACATAATATCTCACTTAACTTACATAAAATCCTGTAAGAAAGATAGGACTGTTATTCCCATTAGACAGATGAGAATGTCACAATTTAGAGGGGTTGGGCACCTTTCCCATGGGCACAAGTCACTGTCATTTGTATCTCTAGCTCAAATATGGCTCACTGAAGTGCCCTAGCTTTTATCTACCATGTTATAATTTTCTGCGTTTGTCACTCTCCTTAAAGACTGCAAGCCTTTCCCTGAACCCAAGCCTAGTGTAAATTGAAGGCAGACTTTCCTGATAACACCAACAGCCCCCAAAACTCAGGACATTGCCTCCCCTTCTACCTCACTGTCAGAATCTGTCTGCATGGTTGAGACCGCACAACCTCTTCCAGGAACAGTCTACCTCCCATGCTAGGTGTGGCTTGAGTCACACTGGGTGGTGCTGGCACATAAACCATGCAACTTTTAGCCAAGTAACTTGGCCTGTCTGACCTCAGCTTCCTCTTCTGTAAAATGAATATAATGATAATGGTCATGTACTTTTGTCATGTAAATGACAGTATATATGTAAAACCCCTGCACTAATACCTAGATGGTCAATCGATAAATGATACCATCCTTTCTTTGGCTGGTGCAGCTATCAGCTACTTGTGCAGAGTTCAGTATGCTTATCTCCCAGCTTTCAGTTGCTGGCTGAGTATCATGCCAGTCTTGAGCTTTTTCTTTGACTGTGTTTATTCTCTGCTACTAGGAAAAACCACCACCCAAGTTCTAAAGCCATGAGATAAAATAGGCAGTCATTGTTAATATAGTTTCTATTCTCTATCATAACATTGACTTTTAGAAAATATTCTGGTGGGTTTTTTTGGGGGGGGGTGGGGGAGGAGAAGAGTCAATATTCTCTTTTGACAGCTTTAACATATGACTTAAAATTTAGTAAAGTCTTCAAATGTTTGTCTGCCAGGAAAGCCTTCTCTCTTCCCCTCCCACTTTCCATATCTCTCTCGTTTCTCTTCCTTTTTGAGTTGTTTTGGTAAAGGTGGTTCAGTTGGAACCTTCTAGACTCAAATAGGTAGAAAGATTCCAAGATTCCAGGGTATCAGTTCTCTCTGATGGTTGTAAAGGTCCATTTGATCCCCCATTAAGCAAAACCATGACTCTTTATTTCAAAGAATTGTAGTACTAAGATTCTTTTATGGGCCATAATCTTATAGGGATGCTGGTGTAGTGACATGAATGAAAGGTGTTTCTCTGTAATTCTGATGTGCCCTGGAAAATCTTCAGCTTCCAAAATGCATTTTCCTAAGATCAGAAACAGAGAGAAGGGAAAAGAGACTTAGGAAAAGGGAGACAGTTCAGTTCAGTCGCTCAGTTGTGTCCCACTCTTCACGACCCCATGAACTGCAGCACACCAGGCTTCCCTGTCCATCACTAATCAGAGCTTACTCAAACTCATGTCCATTGAGTCAGTGATGCCATCCAACCATCTCATCCTCTGTCGTCCCCGTCTCCTCCCACCTTCAATCGTTCCCAGCATCAAAGTCTTTTCCACTGAGTCAGTTCTTTGCATCAGATGGCCAAAGTATTGGAATTTCAGCTTCAGCATCAGTCTTTCCAATGAATATTCAGGACTGATTTCCTTTAGGATTCACTGATTTGATCTCCTTGCAGTCCAAGAGACTCTCAAGAGTCTTCTCTAACACCATAGATCAAAGACATCAATTCTTCAGTGCTCAGCTTTCTTTATAGTCCAACTCTCACATCCATACATGACTACTGCAAAAACCACAGCTTTGACTAGATGACCTTTGTCATCTTTTGTCAGCTTTTTAATATGCTGTCTAGGTTGGTCATAGCTTTTCTTCCAAGGAGCAAGCGTCTTTTAATTTCATGACTGCAGTCACCATCTACAGTGATTTTGGAGCCCCCCCAAAATAAAGTTTCTCACTGTTTCCATAGTTTCCCCGTCTATTTGCCATGAAGTGATGGGACTGGATGCCATGATCTTAGTTTTCTGAACGTTGAGTTTTAAGCCAACTTTTTCACTGTCTTCTTTCACTTTCATCAAGAGGCTCTTTAGTTCTTCTTTGCTTTCTGCTGTAAGGGTGGTGTCATCTGCATATCTGAGATTATTGATATTTCTCCCAGCAATCTTGATTCCAGCTTGTGCTTCATCCAGCCCAGCATTTTGCATGGTGTATTCTGCAGGTAAGTTAAATAAGCAGGGTGACAATATACTTGACGCACTCCTTTCCCGATTTGGAACCAGTCTGTTGGTCCATGTCCCATTCTAACTGTTGCTTCCTGACCTGCATATAGGTTTCTCAAGAGGCAGGTCAGGTGGTCTGGTATTCCCATCTCTTTCAGAATTTTCCAGAGTTCATTGTGATCCACATAGTCTAAGGCTTCGGCATGGTCAATAAAGCAGAAATAGATGTTTTTCTGGAACTCTGTTGCTTTTTGATGATCCAGTGGATGTTGGCAATTTGATCTCTGGTTCCTCTGCCGTTTCTAAAACCATCTTGAACATTGGGAAGTTCACGGTTCATGTACTGTTGAAGCCTGGCTTGGAGAATTTTGAGCTTTACTTTACTAGCATGTGAGATGAGTGCAATTGTTCGGTAGTTTGAGCATTCTTTGGTGTTGCCTTTCTTTGGGATTGTGGCTTTTTCCAGTAGTCATGTATGGGTATGAGAGTTGAACCGTAAAGAAAGCTGAGAGCTGAAGAATTGTGATGCTTTTGAACTGTGGTGTTGGAGAAGACTCGTGAGAGTCCCTTGGACTGCAAGGAGATCAAACCAGTCAATCCTAAAGGAGATCAGTCCTGAATATTCATTGGAAAGACTGATGCTGAAGCTGAAACTCCAGTACTTTGGCCACCTGATGCAAAGAACTGACTTACTGGAACAGATCCTGATGCTGGGAATGTTTGAAGGCAGGAGGAGAAGGGGATGACAGAGGATGAGATGGTTGGATAGCCTCACCAACTTGATGGACATGAGTTTGAGCAAGCTCTGGGAGTTGTTGATGGACAGGGAAGCCTGGCATGCTGCAGTCTGTGGGGTTGCAGAGAGTTGGACGTTACTGAGTGACCGAACTGAACTGAACTGAGAAGAACTAAAGAACAAAAAAACAGAGATGAATAAAATACTAGAAGGAATCAATAGCAGAATAACTGAGGGAGAAGTACGGATACTTAACCTGGAAGACAGAATGGTACAAATCACGGCAGAACAACCAAGAATAGTCTACCCGGCAAGACTCTCCTTCAGATTTGATGGAGAAATCAAGAGCTTTCCAGACAAGCAAAAGTTAAGAGACTTCAGCACCACCAAACCAGCTTTACAACAAATGCTGAAGGAACTTCTCTAGGCAGGAAACAAGACAAGGGAAAAACCTACCTATAGGAAATAATCACAGAAAAATTAAGAAAAATATAAATGAATTAAATGCACCCAGCACAAAAACATAGACTGGCTTAGCAGATGAAAACATGTGCATGTGTATGCACTTCCACTTAAAACATCACTCTGCTTGACCCCCAAATTGTATGTAATTATTTTTGGTTATTTTGGTATCGTTAGGTCAATCATGTTCCCATTTTGGTGTGCAATTGTAATTATCTTTTTTCTTTTGTCTGGCTTTTGATTGTGAAAACTGATAAACATCTTTCACTCTTGTGATTATGTAAATATTACTCACTTCATACCATTGCATCATGATTGGTCTACAGAAAAATAACAGATTTCTATTATCACCAAAACTGCCATTTAAAAGGAAGAAACCTGTAATCACTTTTAAAAATTCATATGCATATCAGAATTATCTTGGAATTTTTTGAAAAATACAAATGCTCAAATTTTTTATTTTTTTGGCCAGAGCTCCAGGTATGTTTCTAGTGAGCAGTCGTGTTTAAAGTCTACAGGACTATATGAGGATCTTTTACTTTAATTTGCTTTGGTTTACTTTTTCTATTTCATATTCAGTACTCCCATTTCATTTAGTTATGTTTTCCAATGTTTCCATCTCTTCTTTTTTTTTATGTTCTTTCTCAAGCCTTTATCATGCGTAGTAGAAAAGCTCTTGTATACAATATATATAAATAATATGTATAATTATATATTTTAGGAAGCTTTTAAATTTTTGCCTAACTGAAAAATTTATGACATTTTGATTCAATTTGTTTGACTCACTATGCTAGATTTTTATTTTAAAAGAATAGATATGCAAGAAGCAACAAAAGTTTACTGCATAGCACAGGGAACTATAGTCAATATCTTGTAATAACCTATAATGGAAAATTTCCAAAATAATGTACATGTATATGTATAACTGAATTACAAAAAAAAAATAATTCTACCTTTTGAAATTTAATAATGTTATTGTTTTGCCAGTTTTCCTAAATGTGCTATGGATACCTAATAACAACATATGACAAAATTTTAAATATATTTGTGTAGGATATGAGATAAATATAAACAGAAATAAAAATAAATTATTAATGACATCATTCAGGATGCTTCTATTCTTATTTTTTCTGCACTTGATAAAGTATTCTCAGAAAAATGTTATTATGTCTCACTATGACTGTATATTTTTTTCCTTTGTGCTTATATTTCTTCAGATTTTTGCTTTATGTATCCTTGTTTCTTTGTTGTTAGGTGTCTGATGGTTTATGATGTCTATCTTCTTTGTGAACTGTACCTTTTATCATTACAAATATTCATCTTTATTTCAGAAGTAAGATGTAAGGACAGAAGTAAGGACAGACAGACTGAAAGTGAAGGGTGGAGAAAGACAGTCCATGCAAATAGAAACAAAAACCTGGTGTAACTCAGATAAAATACTTTAAAACAAAGACTGTAATGAAAGACAAAAAAGGCCATTACATAATTATAACAAATTCAGTACTGTGGAAAGATATAAAATATATAAAAGATACAGATGTTTATAAAATATGTATGTATCCAACATAGGAACATCAAAATATATAATACAAAATTAACGGACCTAAAGGGAGAAGTTGACAGCAATACAATAGTAGTAGGAGAGTTTAACATCAATGATCAGACAATATCAGTAGGAAAATATTGATTTAAAATCACATTACATAAAATCACAATAAAATGGCACATTACACCAGATGGACTGTATAGACAAATACAAAGCAATCTATCCAAAAGCAGCAGAGTAAACATTCTTCTCAAATGCACATAGAACATTCTCTAGGATAGATCACGTGTTAGGCCCAAAAAATGTCCCAGGAAATTCAAGATCATTATAATGACAGGGAAGCATCTTTTCCAACCACAGTGGTATGAAACTAGAAATCAGTTACAAGAAGAAAACTAGAAAAAAAATGTGGAGATTAAACAACATGCTACTGAATATTCAGTGGGTCACTGAAGAAATCAAAGGAGAAATAAAAAAATACCTAGATACAAATGAAAATAGAAGAACAATACACCAAAACCTATGGAATGCAGCAAAAGTTCTACAACAGAAGTTACTAGTAATACAGGTTCACCACATTAAATGATAAAAACCTTAAATAAACAATCTTTCTTTTCATTAAGTATCTAGAAAAAAATAAAGCCCAAAGTTAATAGAAAAAAGAAAAAATAATAAAGGTCAGAGTGGAAATAAATAAAATAGAGACTAAAAAGATAATAGAGAAAATCTGTTTCTTTAAATTTAGGCAACTAGCTCTTCTTAGTTCTTTGAAAAGATTTAAAAAATTGGCAATATTTAGATAGACTGACCAAGGGGAAAAAAAAGGGTCCAAAAAAATCAGAAATGAGAGAGAAGTTGTAACTGATACAATGAAATGCAAAAGATCACAGGACTCTACTCCAAACAGTTATATACCCACAACTTGGGCAACATAGAAGAAATGAATAAAGAGTAAATGTGTAGAAGCATACAGTTTTCCAAGACTGAATCATGAGGAGATGGAAAATCTGAATATAAACAAATTCAATCAGTAATAAAAAACCTCCCAAAAAACAAAGTCTCAGACCAGACAGCTTCACTGTTGAATTCTATCAAACATTCAAAGAAAATTTAATATCTGTCCTTCCCAAACTCTTTGAAAAAACTGAAGAGGAGGGAATGCTTCCAAACTCATTTTACAAAGCTAGCATTATCCTGATAGCAAAACCAGACAAGGACACCACACACACAAAAAAACATCAAGGTCAGTAGCCTTGATGAATATAGATGCAAAAATTTTCCAGAAAATAGTAGTAAGCCAAATTCAACAATACATTACAAGGATCACACACAATGATCAAATGGGATTTTTCCCAAAGATGTAAGGATGATACAACATCAACAAATGAATCAATATATACACCACATTAACAAAATGAATGATAAAAATCACATGGTCTCAGTAGATTGACAAAAAGCATTTCACAAAATTCAACATCCATTTATGTTAAGAACCTCTCCGCAAAGTAGATATAGAGGGAGCATCCTCAACATAATTAAGATCATTTATGACAAACCCACAACTCATACCATATTCAGTGGTGAAAAGTTCAAAGCTTTTTCTCTAAGTTCAGAACAGGAGAAGAATGCCCACTCTCACTGTTTTTAACATAGTATTGGGAGTCCTTGCCATGACAGTTAGGCAAGAAAAATAAAACAAGAGGTATCTAAATAAAAAAAGAAGTAACATCATCACTTTATGTATGACTTGTATTATATACAGAAAACCCTGAAGATTCCACTTTAAAAAAAGTCAGAAATAATAAATGAATTCAGTAAAGTTACAAGATATAAAACCAGTACACTGAAATCTGTGGTATTTTGATACTCTAATAGTTAATTACCAGAAAGAGAAATTAAGAAAACAATTCCATTTACACCTGCATCAAAAAGGGTAAAATACCTAGGAATAAATTTAACTAAGCAGATGAAAGACTTATACACTGAAAATGGCAATATGTCATTAAAAGAAATTGAAGAAGATACAAATAAATGGAAAGATATAGTCAACTCATGGATTAGAAAATTATTACTGTTAAAATGTCCATACTGCTGAAAGTAGTCTACAGATTCAGTGAAAATGAAAGTTTAGTCGCTCAGTCATGTCCGACTCTTTGCGACCCCACGGACTGTGGCCTACCAGGCTCCTCTGTCCATGGGATTTTCCAGGCAAGAGTACTGGAGTGGGTTGCCCTTTCCTTCTCCAGAGGATCTTCCTAACCCAGGGATCGAACCTAGGTCTCCCACATTGTAGGCAGACACTTTACTATCTGAGCCACCAGGGAAGTCCTTACAGATTCAGTGAAGTCTCTAATAAATGTCATTTTTCACAGAGCTGGAACAAAATTCTTAAATTTGTACAGAGCCACAAAAGATCCCGAGAAGCCAAAGCAACGAGAAAGAAAAACAAAGCTGAAAGTATCATACTCCCTGACTTCATACCATATTACAAAGTTATGATAATCAAAACAGTTTAGTAAGGGCACACACAAAAAAAAAATGGCACACAGATCAATGGAACAGAATAGAGAGCCCAGTAATAAATCCATGTTTATATGATCAGTGTAATACAAAGGAGGCAAGATTATATTATGGGGGAAACAGTCTTTCCAATGACTGTTTTTTGGGGAAATGGGCATCCATATGTAAAAGAAGAAAACTAGACCACTCTCTTACATCTAGAAAAAATTAACTCAAAGGCTTCAATGTAAGACCCCAAACCATAAAATTCCTGGTAGAAAACATATGTGGTGAGCTACTTGAAATCAGTCTTGGCAGTGTTTTTGTGCTTCTACCTCCAAAAGCAGGAGAAACAAAAGCAAAAATAAGCAGAATTACACCAAACCAAAAACTTTTGCACAGCAAAGGAAACCATCATCAAAATTAAAAAAGCAACCTAGTGAATGCGGGAAGGTATTTTGAACTATGTATTCAATAAAGGGTTAATACCCAAAATATATGGAGAACTAATACAACTTAACAGCAAAAAACAAACCAATTTTTAAAAAAGAGGAGCTATATAGGCATTTTTTCAAAAGAGGACAAACAGATGGCCAACACGTATATGAAAATGGTCAACAGCACTTACCATAAGGAAAATGCAAATCAAACCGCGGGATACTGCCTTACACCTGTCAGAATGGTTATCTTAAAGAAGACAGGAAAGAACAGTTGTTGACAAGGAGGCTGAGAAAAGGGAACTTCTGTGCCTTGTTGGTGGGAATGTAAACTGGTGCAGCCATGATGGATAGAAGCATGGAGACTCCTAAAAAAATTAAAAGCAGAACCACCATGTGATCCAGCTATTTCACCTCTGTGTACTTATCCAGAGAATATAAAAACACTAATTTGAAAAGAAGTATATATACCCCATCACAGCATTATTTATAATAGCCAAGGTATGAAAGCAGCCGAAGTATCCGTGGATAGTTGAAGGGATAAAGATGATGTGATATGCGCACGCGCGCGCGCGCACACACACACACACACACACACAATATGGAATATTACTCAGGCTTAAAAAATGATACCTTGCTTTTGCAACATAAATATACCTTGAAGATATTACATTAATTGAGATAAATCAGACAGAGAAGAAAATATCCTATGAATTAACCCATATGTGGAATCTTAAAACAAATGAGCAAAGAAAACAAACTCATAGATACAGAGAACAGATGCGTGGTTACCAGAGGGGAATAGTATTGTAGGGTGGGTGAAATAGGTGAACATCAATTGTATGGCTCTTGTAGTTCAGTCGCTGAGGCATATCCAACTCTTTGTGACCCTGTGGATTACAGCACATCAGTCTTCCCTGTCTTTCTCTATCACCTGGAGTTTGCTCAAACTCGTGTCTATAGAGTCGGTGATGCCATCCAACAATCTCATCCTCTTTCGCTCCCTTTTCCTACTACCCTCAATCTTTCCCAGCATCAAGCTCTTTTCCAGTGAGTCAGTTCATCACATCAAGTGGCCAAAGTATTGGAGCTTCAGCTTCAGCATCAGTCCTTCCAATGAATATTCAGGACTGATTTCCTTTAGGATTGACTGGTTTGATTTCCTTGCTGCCCAAGGGACTCTCAAGCATCTTCTCCAACACCACAGTTTGAAAGCATCAATTCTTTAGTGTTCAGCCTTCTTTACCTGCCCCCTCAGAAACCTGTATGCAGGTCAAGAGGCAATAGTTAGAACTGGACATGGAATGATAGACTGGTTCAAAACTGGGAAAGGAGTATGTCAAGGCTGTATATTGTCACCCTGATTATTTAACTTATATGCAGAGTACATATTGGGCTGGATGAATCACAAGCTGGAATCAAGATTGCTGGGAGAAATATCAATAACCTCAGATATGCAAATGACACCACCCTAATGGCAGAAAGTGAAGAGGAACTAGAGAGCCTCTTGACAAGGGTAAAACAGGAGAGTGAAAAATCTGGCCTAAAACTCTACATTCAAGAAACTAAGATCATGGCATCCAGTCCCATCATTTCATGGCAAATAGATGGGGAAAGAATGGAAACAGTGATAGACTTTATTTTCTTGGGCTCCAAAATTACTGTGGAAGATGATGGCAGCCATGAAATTAAAAGACGCTTGCTCCTTGGGAGAAAAGCTATGACTAACCGAGATGGCATATTAAAAAGCAGAGACATCACTTTGCCAACACAGGTCCGTCTAGTCAAGGCTATGGTTTTTCCATTAGTCATGTATGGATGTAAGAGTTGGAGTGTGAAGAAAGCTGAGTGCCAAAAAATTGATGCTTTTAAACTGTGGTGTTGGAGAAGACTCTTGAGAGCCCCTTGGATTGCAAGGAGATCCAACCAGTCCATCCTGAAGGAGATAAGTCCTGGGTATTCATTGGAAGGACTGATGCTGAAGCTGAAACTCCAATACTTTGGCCACCTCATGCGAAGAGTTGACTCATTGGAAAAGATCCTGATGCTGGGAGGGATTGGGGACAGGAGGAGAAGGGGACGACAGAGGATGAGATGGCTGGATGGCATCACTGACTCGATGGGCATGAGTTTGAGTAAATTCTGGGGGTTTGTGATGGACAGGGAGGCCTGGCGTGCTGCGATTCATGGGGTCTCAAAGAGTCAGACATGACTGAGTGACTGAACTGAACTGAACTCCTTGGAAGGAAAGTTATGACCAACCTAGACAGCATATTAAAAAGCAGAGATGTTACTTTGCCAACAAAGGTCCGTCTAGTCAAGGCTATGGTTTTTCCAGTAGTCATGTATGGATGTGAGAGTTGGACTATAAAGAAAGCTAAGCACCGAAGAATTGATGCTTTTGAACTGTGGTATTAGAGAAGACTGGAGAAGGCAATAGCAACCCACTCGAGTGTTCTTGCCTGGAGAATCCAAGGGATGGGGGAGCCTGGTGGGCTGCCGTCTATGGGGTCGCTCAGAGTCGGACATGACTGAAGAGACTTAGCAGCAGCAGCAGCATTAGAGAAGACTCTTGAGAGTCCCTTGAACTGCAAGGAGATCCAACCAGTCCATCCTAAAGCAGATCAGTCCTGGGTGTTCATTGGAAGGACTGATGTTGAAGCTGAAACGCCAGTACTTTGGCCACTTGGTGCTAAGAGGTGACTCATTTGAAAAGACCCTGATGCTGGGAAAGATTGAGGGCAGGAGGAGAAGGGGACGCCAGAGGATGAGATGGTTGGATGGCATCACCGACTCAATGGACATGAGTTTGGGTAGGCTCCGGGAGTTGGAAATGGACAGGGAGGCCTGGCATACTGCAGTTCATGGGGTTGCAAAGAGTCAGACATGACTGAGCGACTGAACTGAACTGAACTGCTGAAACTTATATAATATTATATACCAATTTTACCTCAATGGAAAAAAAAAGATAGAGTGAAACCTAAACCTGAAACTCTTCATTTTGTTTTAAATATTCCAGCACTTAATTATTAGCAGGATGGAACTACATTTTAACTCAGATTATAGCAGGCAGGTTGGAACTTAGGAGTCTAACTTCATCAAAACAGCACATTTTCTACTTTTGAAAATGTTATTATTTGTAGGGCAGTGATGCAGCTGTTTATTCTTAAAAGAGAATAACAGTAAAAGATAATAGTAACAATCTCAGTTTTGCTCTCCAGGTCCTTGTCCTCTTTCTCCTCTGCTGTAGAAGTGTTGAAACCATGTAACATCAATGTAAAATAGAAACTTTGCTTTCTGCCATAAAGAAGTGAAGCCGTGTATTGATTCATCCCACCAATCCAGATAGACCTTGGAAGTTAGATTGTGGAAACTGAGATTCATCTGCCTATAACATTTTTCTCTCTCTTCTTTTTCTGGTAAAGAACTTCTCTGTGATATGTAGAACAGAGGACCAATGTAATCTCCATGTACAGGGATGGGAAGGTCATCACAACTTTGATCAATCAGGTTCATTCCCAGTATTTGTGCTGCATCTTTCCTCTCTGAAATTATAGGCCATAAAGCAGAACATATCCTCAGAGCACTGTAGGATACCATCCGTTTTAGCAAGGAAAAGAAATCCCCAGAGAATGAAGCCAACACAGGGAAAGGTAGATTTAACACATGGTACCTGGGAGGGAAAGAGAGAGAGCGAAAGAAAGAAAGAGAAGACTGAGAGGGCGGGGAGTGGAAAAAGGAAGAAGAGAGAAAGATGGAGACAGGAAGAAAGAGCAAGACAGAGAAGCCCAGGTTTCTGTGAACACTGGACAGGAGAGCCTTCCATCTCTGTTTGAAGTCTGCACTCTGCTGTTCTTGAGTTACCAGCCTAAAGATATTCCTGTTATTCTTCAGCCAGATGAGACTGTCAATCTGTCATGGTGAAAAATAGACATCTTCTTTGTCAGTTACACCTCAATGAAGTGGAGGGGGGAGATACATGATTTATCATTTTTAATAAGGAAATAAAGGAATAGCATTGATGACAAAAAGCATTTTAATAAACATCTTGATGGGCATGATCTCTTTATGTGTCTCATCAGATAAAATAAGCCTCTAAGCTCTATGTCAACCTTTCTTGACATTTCAGCATGCCTTTAACCATGCAGTAGATCAGATTGTGAAATCCAAGTTCATACCCAATCACAGTTTTTCAACAAGGGCCTGCTCTACAGATAATTCCATAAAAGTAAAGTTGCTTTTGAGGCTAGTTTCTCTTCATTGTTGTCCCATACAAATAGATTTTCATTGCTTATGTGCAAAGGAGAGAAAGATAATCTGATACATTTATTAATACTTAAAGATCAATGAATTTATATTTTACTCCTTCTGGTAATATGACTGTGTTTCATAAGGTTTAACATCAGTGTTTAATCCAAAGAAATGAATGTATAATGGTAGAATTACAAGGGCTATAGCATGTGGATGGGAAGATATTTTCTGTCAAGGAAATTACCCTCCTTTTTATGTGAGGAAGTCTAAAAGTGACATTTTAAATATCAAAAGCTTCGGCATCTGTTTACATTATTTAAAATTCAGATGAGTGGTCATGCAAGGGATCAACTCATTCTTTGTTTCTTAGAATAGAATAAGGCATATAATTTCACAAAAATAATTTAGAATTATTTATTTCAAGTTCCTTCAAAATCTGGACACATTAATGTCCCAGTTCCCTTTGACTAATGCCCTCGGGGACTTTTACCAACAGGTCATTCTTCACCATCCAGGTGTATGAGAGATCATAAAATGAATGTTCAAGCCTTAAATCTAAACTGTTTTTAATTAAAATAGTATCATGTTTATGATTTCGGTTCATTCAAGCCAAGTCATGCCAAAGGACACTAAACAAATAGCTGCTACTGCTGCTGCCAAGTCACTTCAGTAGTATCCAACTCTGTGCGACCCATAGGCGGCAGCCCACCAGGCTCCCCCGTCCCTGGGATTCTCCAGGCAAGAGCACTGGAGTGGGTTGCCATTTCCTTCTCCAATGCGTGAAAGTGAAAAGTGAAAGTGAAGTCACTCAGTCGTGTCCAAATCTTAGGGATCCCATGGACCGCAGCCTACCAGGCTCCTCCATCCATGGGATTTTCCAGGTAAGAGTACTGGAGTGGGCTGCCATTGCCTTAGTTTACACAATTAAATAATCAAAACATCTAGTAAAAGTAAAAAGAACGTTGACATCTGAATTTCTAGAGGAGGTAAAGGATAATCCAGATATGTTTTAGACACATTTCCATCATGCACTCCAGTGAAGATTCACTTTCGATGTTCTCCCCTACTCTTGATTTGGATCGTTTTTTTTCCTTCATCCCCTTCCATTTTTCTTTTTTTTTTCATTTTTCCTCCTTTATCTTCTCCTTCTGTCATCCTTTCCTCTTGCCACTTGCTTCAGTTTATTTGGTTAGCATTTATTGGGAAGCTAATCAGTTCCAGGCACTAGGCTAAACACTGGGGATTAAACGTAAAAAGGCAGAGTGCCTGTTGTAGTAGTTTTCTATTGCTCAGTAACAAATCACTGCAAGTTTAGTGACCTAACCTAACACCCAGTCACTAGCTCCCAATTTTGCAGCAGTTGTATGTCTAAAGTCCAGCCTAGGAGGGTCTCACCAGGTCAAAATCGAGGTGTTAACCAGACTCAGATCTCAGGTACAGATTCTGAGGACAAATGCATTTTCAAATTCATTCATGTTGTGGGAAGAATTCATTTCCTTGCCATTATAAAACTGAGGTCTCAAGTTACTTTGCTGTCTCTCTTCCAGGGCCTCTGTCAGCTCTTTAAGTCATCCACATTTCTCTTCACATGACCTCTCCATCTTTGAATGGAGTGTTGAATACCCCTCATGCATGGTATCTCTCTGCCTTCCTCTTCAGTCACCAGCTAGAGAAAATTCTGTGCTAATGGGCCTCCCTGACTAATCCAGTCTTCCCATATAACAAAACAATCTCACGATTGATAGCTCATCATATTCACAGATCTCAGGGACTCAGGCAGGACGTTTGTGGAGATCCATTGCAGAAATTCTACTGACTACATCTGCCATCGTGGTGCCTGCAAGCTAGTGAAAATGGGAAAATTATAGCATTACAGTAGTTATACAAAAGAGAGTGGTATAACAAAATGTGGTATGTGTCATAAAAAGGAAAAAAAATTCTGATTCATGCTACAACATGGATGAGAATTGAAGACATTGTGTAAGGGAAATAAGCCAGACATAAAGGATATATATTTTATGATTCCACTTATGAGGTACCAGAATAGGCAAATTCATAGAGACAGAAATAATAGATTTTACCAGGGGCTGAAGGAAAGGAGAAAGAGGGGGATATTGTTTGATGGGTACAAAGTTTCTGTTCAGGACAATGAAAACATTCTGGAAATGCGTAGCATCATTAATACACTTAATTGAACTGAATTATACACTGAAAAGTGGTTTAAATGGTAAATTTCATGTTATGTATATTTTATCATGGTAAAAGAAGATTAAAGTGTTGAAAAAATGTAGTAGGAACATAGGAAAAGAACAGCATAAGCTATTTCCTGAAATATCAAAGTGTCAGATGTGGCAGGGGATGAGATCGCAGGGGTGTGGGTGGGGAGAAGGGTGCAGACCATGCCATGGGAGGGTGGTGGCTTACTTTCAGTTCCCTTTTTGATCATCTCAAGATTAGTGTGTTCATTTTGTCCAGATATGGCCTTCCTTTCTCACACAGGCTGCCTGGAAAGCAAACCTTACTTAGCAATCATTGGTAGTCCTAGAACGTTGAGTGTTGGTGGTAGAGGTGTGAATTAAGTTAGCTGCTATTTGTTAAATGTCACATTGGTGACCCCAAGTTCACTTTGTTTCTAGGAAATAAAGCAAAAAAAAGGAAACAGAGACTGAATACTCCTCTGTGCTGGCCTCTGGGCTTCTTCACAGAGCATCAGTGTCTCAGTAACTCTGCCAATGGAGTACTATTATCCCTTTAGTAAAACTAATTTTATTAGTTTCACCAATAAAATAGCTGAGGTTTTGAGAGTGTAGATAATTTCCCCCATGTCACATGAGTTACCTTCCCACATCTGGGTCGTGTAATATGTGGTTCCCTCTTCCGTGATTATCTGTCTTCTTTTAGCACTATCACTAGCCCCCACCCCCACCAGCTAAAGTTGCTTCATTTAATTTCTACCTAATATGCAGGGCTGTCATGTTCAGCTTTATTGGTTGGGCTCTGCAAAAGATCCAGGAGCACTATTCACATAGATTACAGTGTAGAAGATGCCCTCTGGTGTTGTACAAACACACACGGCAGATGTCTCCTCAGTTTCAGCTTAGATAATTTTTCCCAAAGTAGAGGACTTGGTTAGATCTCATACTCATATTACATCTGTAGTCTCCTTCAATGGGTGTAATGAAAGTGAAAGTGTTAGTTGCTCAGTTGTATCTGACACTTTGCGACCCTGTGGACTTTCAGCCCACCAGGCTCTGTTCATGGGCTTCTCCAGGCAAGAATACTGGAGTGGGTTGCCATTTCCTTCTCCAGGGCTTCCCAACCCAGGGACTGAACCTGGGTCTTCCGCATTGCAGGTAGATTCTTTATTGTCTGAGCCACCCGGGGAAGCCACTTAAATAATTATTTGCATAGTTAATGGTTGGTATGACTTCTTGGCTAAACCATAAGTTCAACAAAGGGAGGAATTTCATCTGCCTTTAAATTTTTTTAACAAATAAATGAGACAGAATTGGGTTTATGTGAGTTCAGTTCAAAGCAGGCTTCTTTTAATTGCAGCTTGGTGGTGGTACCTGGGACTAAGGCGCAGAAGCATGTGAAACTCAAAGAATAGCACACTGGCTCTCAATACCTTAACTCTTGTGTTAAGCATTTTTTTTTTCAGCAGGTTAGACGAATAACATTTTTTGCAATTTTATTTATTGCAGAGCCACATTTTGTACTAGATGACTATACTGAATTGAACAGTGTCCTGCAAATACTCATGTCCACTTGGAAACTCAAAATGTGACTTTATTTGAAAATAGGGTCTTTGTAAGTACAGTTGGTTAAGATGAGGCCATACTGGATCAAGATAGGCCCTCAAACTCAGTAGCTGGTATCTTTATAGGAGAAAGGGGAAAGAGATTTAGACATAGGGACAGATCAGACGTAAAGACCGTGTGACCACAGAGGCAGAGATGTGAGTGATGCAGCTGCTCACCAAGGAACACCAAGGATTACTGGCCACTCCTGGAAGTAGGAAGAGGCAAGAAAGATTTTTCCCTAGAGCCTTTGGAAGCAAAATGTCCCTGCAGCCCCCTTGACTTCAAACTTCCAGATTCCACAACTATGAGTGAATAAATTTCTATTCTTTTAAACCATCTAGTTTATGGTGCTATGTTATAGCACTCTTAATTTTTTAAAGTCGCTCAGTTGTGTCCAACTCTTTGTGACCCCATGAACTATACAGTCCATGGAATTCTCCAGGCCAGAGTACTGGAGTGGGTAGCCTTTCCCTTCTCCAGGGGATATTCCCAACCCAGGGATTGAACCCAGGTCTCCTGCATTGCTGGTGGATTTTTTTACCAGCTGAGCCACAAGGGAAGCCCAAGAATACTGGAGTAGGTAGCCTATCCCTTCTCCAGTGAATCTTCCCAACCCAGGAATTGAACCGTGGTCTCCTGCATTGCAGGTGGATTCTTTACCAACTGAGCTATCAGGGAAGCCATATTATAGCACTCTTAGGAAACAAAAATGATAACCTTTTCTATGACTACATAGAGTCAAGGTGTGCTAGGTGCTTTGACAAATAAATCTCAAAATTTCAATCTTACTGGTAGAAGTTTGAGACTCAGGAGCTAGTGTCTATTGTAGATATTCCAGGTGTATTGGTGGCCATCCTCCACATGGTGATTCAATGATCCAGACTCTCTTGTCTTGTGATCCCACTATTGTCTGTAGATAGAGAAAGAGTTTAGAACAGGTAGTACTTTTCAGTTGCCTTAAGTGATACACATTCTGTTCATAATCTGTTGGCAAGAACTGGTGACATGGCTATACTAGATAAAAAAGTAAATACAGGCACTTTTGAATGGCAGTGCTGTATTGTGGGGAGGGGATACAAATTTTGCTGGACATTTTGTCATTTGTGTCCTGTTGACCTCCCAACCTCAGTAGATTTGGCCAGTCTGAGCAATGACCTCATACTTGGCATAAAACAATGAGCTTGATTAGTTAGATCCTCATTCTTGGGAATTTTATTTTAGAAGCTTAGAAAGAATCAAGCACTTAGTAGAGGAGTTGATGCTGAAAGGATGTGCTTGGAGAGCCATAGGTAGGGCCAAGGCCATAAGCAATTATGAGAAACCCAAGTTCTCAGAAAGCAGAGCTGTGAATAATCAGAAACCTTGATGAATATGTAATTCAACAAGAAGAGGATAACTAGTTGACATACAAGAGAAGTTAGATCATGTTAGTAGCAGAGCACTGGAGTGAAACTCTTCAAACTCCTTCTAAGACACCCAAAACAGCTGTGCATCAAGTGTCAACTCTTCTAAAACTCAACTTGAGTATATATCCTGTTTCTGAAATCCTATGACACTTCAGTTGCTATTGTTACTCATGTATGCTTGCCATTTCTTTCCCTGTGCCATCTACCTCCTGTGACTTAGCTAGCTTGAGTATATGTTTCTTGTAATCCAAAGAATATCACAAAAACAGTTATCTTGTTCTTATATCTTGTTGTTCAGTCACTAAGTTGCCCTCTTCTTTTGCCTTTAATCTTTCCCAGCATCAGGGTCTTTCCCAGTGAGTCGGCTCTTCACACTAGGTGGCCAAAGTATTAGAGCTTCAGCTTCAGCATCAGTCCTTCCAATGAATATTCAGAGTTGATTTCCTTTAGGATTTACTGGTTTGATCTCCTTGCAGTCCATGGGACTCTCAAGAGTCTTCTCCAGCAGCACACTTTGAAAACATCAATTTTTTGGCCCTCAGCCTTGTTTATGGTTGAACTCTGACATCCGTACATGATTACTGGAAAAACATAGCTTTGACTATATGGACCATTGTCAGCAAAGTGATGTCTCTGCTTTTTAATACATCTGGGTTTGTCATAGCTTTTGGAGAACAGTAATTACCAGCGCTGATCATCAGGTTTCTAGAAGTTATTGTAAAAGTTTTAAGATAATGTGATACTTAATTCCAGATCTTTGAGCATCAAGAGGCAGTAGTATGAAATCAAAGTATAGTAAGGTACTCAACTCAGAAAATTTTGAGAATCACTGAGAAAGGAGGGAGGGCAGACAATAAGAAGGAAAGGAAATCTTATTAAATCTCTAAGAATGAAAAATATGGATGATAAATATGAATAGTTGTGTGTGAGTAGTATAGTCACATCTGATTTTTCAAGCTAAAGGAAAGAGCATTAGATTGGAAAATAATGACAATAGCAGATAATTGCCTCAGGGGCTTCTTTAGCATGTTCATCTCAAAAATGAAGATGTATAATTCACTGTACATGTCACCACCAAATTAATCTTCCTGACACATTTCTTTAATCATGTCACTTTCTAATTTAAAAACCTAAACAGTTTTTCATTATTTACAAAATAACAAATTTCTAACAGTTGGGACCCTCCACATTCTGAAACCAAGGTAGCTTTCCGGTTTATATAGATTTTATGTTTTCTGGTCAAGCTAGTCTCTTGCTTGTCCCCCAGAGTGCGTGGCAGTTGCCCACCTCTGTACGTTTGTTCATGTTCCTTTCTCTGCTGAAGTCATCTCTGACGATCAAAGTTATATTTTCTCTGCAGGGTTCATACCCTACCACTAGCTGCTGCTTCTGCACACTTTCCTGCGTTACCGTAGTCAGGAGCAAGGTCTTCATCTCTGACAACCTACAAAGCTCTATTACAGCACATGCTCTCTTCTGTTAGAGGTTTTGGTATATAAGTTTTTTTACCTCTTGCTTCAACGTCTTACCAAGCTCTTGAAGTCAGCGACTACATCTGATTCATCTTTATACCCTGCATATTTCCTTGTGCAATGGTTTACTCATAGTAGGGATTTAATACATACTTGTAGTGTGCATGTCCAAATGTATGAATGAATTGGGAAGCATTAAGAATAGTTACAGTGCCTATAATATGAATGTAGGTAATAAAATTGACCATACTCAACTGTAGTTTAATTTTGTTTATTTACTTATCATAGGGTTTATACAGTAACTTTTCTCCATGTATAAAGAGATCCATCTTTGGATCCTAATTTTCAGTGTTTTGCCAGACTGCTTTAAACAGTGCAAGAGGTATATGTGACAGCGGAAGTGATGGCTCTTTAGTTGCATGAAACTTACTTTAGGATTTTGCACAATGGCTTGTCATTTGTCAATGCTAGCATGCGCCTCAGCAAAAAAAGCCACATCAGATGAATTATGGTTTCCTTCTTGCTCTCAGAGCAGCAGTAACCCCATGGCCGTATCTAGTTAGGGCACAAAGTCGTTAACCACCGTTATAAGAGACTCAGCCTTGACATGGAAACACTTCAGCAGCTCTTTGGCAGAAGGCTGCAGTATCTGGGTTAATCAGTGTCAGATTCATCTTGTGCACATCTGTGGGACTGCTTAAAGCCAAGTGAGGTTATCGGGGCCTGAAAGGTGTAGCAGACTGACACCTAGAAAAACTCCAATGTTAGGCAACTAGATATGTGTGCTATGAGATTTTTAAAAGATATGTATATATAGTTGTAAATCAAGGGCATTCTTAGCTAGATTGCTCATAGATCTGCTACTTTCCCACTGAGGATGTTGAGCTTTGTTTTTCTGCCCTGAGGAGCAGCACCTTAGGATGCCACATAATTCCAAAGATATCAGAAAGTAATTTCCTCAGTTCCCTTATGAGTTTCAAGAGCTGATCCCTGGGGGAAAGGGAAGAATTTTGTGATTTATCAGCTGCCTTGCTTAAACACTTCACAAGTGAATTATTGCAATCTGCAGGCAGCACTCAAAATAACAACTCTCTCTAAACACTAACCATCACTCAGTCACTGAAAAAGCGGACAGGGAAATATGACCAGTGTAAAATGACAGTCCTTTTCTTGAAGCCAAAAAGAGGTTCATAAAATCATTAAATTCTGCCACAAGTCACTTTATTAAAAGTGAAAAACTTGATCAAAGTAGGGACATCATTAAATGGAAGCAACTGACATGTATCATTTTGACCATAGGAGTGACAAGTTTCAATAGGATTAGATGGCTGAGATTTCTTATAGTCAGGACTCTTTGAACAGAGAAGAGAAAATTTTCAGCTGTCATTCTTAGATACTTTTTTTCATTGCCTTTATGCTTTATATCCAAGGTGAACCTAAAGGATGATTTAAAGTAACCCTTAATGGAACAATACTGGTTGTTGATCGTTCTATTCCAGGTTGAGGGAGTGAAATTTGCTCCTCCTTGCCCCGTAGAAATAAACTCAAAAGTGATGAAATCCAACCTGCTTCAACACTACCAAAATAAGTAAAAAGAAAAAAAAAATACCAGGAGAACAGTAAAATGCACTCATGATAAGTTGTCTTGGAAATATCACCTTGGAGTCAATGAAGAAAGAAATGTGAAGAGTGACAAATTTTTTTCCCACTGATTCCTAGGAGAAGAGAAAATAGTACATTTTAAAATGACAATAACGAGTTTTATAGTGATAAGAGAAGTCTTTAGACACTTCTAAAAAATGGCATTGCTTATTGAGTATTAAGTATGTATCATGTATTCCTCTCGACACTTTCTGTAAGTTATCGCTAATAATAACCACCATCTAATAATATTACTATATTGCTATTTTTATTTTATACAAAAGGAATGAGGCAGTTTCTCAGTGAAGCTCAGAAATGAATCCAGAGCATCACAGCTAGTGATTTGTGGTGCTGGCTTCAAATCCAGATCATGACACTAAATCCTGTGCTTTTTCCATCGTCTTCAGTCATTCCCAACCAGGACACCTGTATCAGGGAAATCATCTAAGGTGTATCTTAGCTATACTGCACAGACCTAGATGGAAAGTAAAGGAAATTTCTAGTCATAGTCTCCAGTTTTGTTTGAAATTCAGAGTTTCCCTGATGGTGCAGTGTTAAAGAATCCACCTGCCAGTGAAACAGACACAAGAGATGTGAGTTGGATCCCTGGGTTGGGAAGATCCCCTGGAGTAGGAAATGGCAACATACTCCAGTATTCTTGCCTGGAAAATCCTATGGACTGAGAAACCTGAAAGGATACAGTCCATGGGGTCGCAAAGAGTCAGGTAATTTAAGAACTACCCTAATATGAGCAAAGGGAAAGACCATATTTGTGTAATTGAATTTCTACACAAATTAAATGAATAAATAGACAAGTATCTCCAGTCAGAAAACTTCCTATCATTATACTACCCCTATGGAAATAGAAACTTTTCCTTTTCAGGATGTCCTTTATTTCTCTGTGTAAGCATTTATCTGTTGGTCCTTAACATATCACGGATTCTCTCATTGCTCATGTCTAGCTATCTGGGGCATAAACTGTATGCACTCAGCTTACAAAGGTACAGCCTCATTTTGCTGCTCTTCATGTCATTATTTGACACTGTATTCATTTTTCTCTTTCCTTTGTCCACTGGTGACTACTAACTCTGAAACGAGAATACTTGAGAACTTCTCATGATGCTTAAAGCCATTCTGGGTTTGGGTTTTTTTTGTTTATTTTTTTGGACCCATTCTATATTATCCAGGTCAAAATGGTTTTCTTCTAAAATGTAGAGACTCTGCATTTCAAGTGTTTTGTCTTCTTGGATTAATTGAGGTTTTTTAGGCCACATTCTCCTTTCCAGCTGACTTGTCCTTTGTTGGCAGATGAACACATTTTTGGCCACATCCTGCCTCTCTTAACCTTCACCCAAATCACGATGCATTCTGGTTCCCTGTTCTAAAACTTTTCCTTGCATACCCCCTCTCCACTATCTTGACTTTCTCTCTTACACAGACTGTCAACTGTTCGATTATTTGCTTTCCAATATGTACCTCTGTCTACCTCTGCCGACAGAAGCACCCACATAGCTGCATGTGATTTGGAGAGAACAGTTTTTGCCACATGAATATCACCACAAAGATATTCTCAAGCAGCCCGATGAAGAGTCCACAGACCTTTTCTTTAATCTAGAGCATTTGCTAGAAGAATCCCTGATGTTGAATCTGATTACATACCAGGACTCCACCAGCCTGCTTTGGCTTCCTGGTTGAGTGGTATTCTGTGTAACTGTCAGCTGAAGCATCCTCTTCCAAATCTCTGTAACCCAGCTGGCTTGTTTCAGTGAAGGGCCCCTGGTAACGATGAAAATCTAAATGGTCTTCTCTCCCTTGTCACTTTCCTCCCCCTCTTTGCTTATTTTATACACAATATGTGTGATTCACAAAATAACATTTAATCTCTTGCTTTGTGTGTCCCTTTTTGTGTATAAATTTTGTTTCTCAAGTAGACTGAAGACTTTTTAAGAACAGAATTCTTGTCTTATAATATTCACCTTCCTAACAGTAACTAACCTGATAAGCAACAGAATCTCAAAAACTGTTCTTTAATTTGCTCTTTAGGTTGACTTGAGCTATTTATAGCATCATTTGGTACTTTTGATAATTTGAAGATGAGGAGATCTGCACAATCCTAAAGCCTTTTATTATAGAATGGAATTTGTTTTAAGGAAAATAAGATGTCTGAAAACTTTGGCTGAGGAGAAATGGCATTTAATCTGTTGGCCCCAGTATTGGCACCAAGTTAATATTTAGTTTCTGGAACTTTTTATTTCACTTGGAGTCCAGTTACTCTTGCCCTGTCATCAAAAATGTGAATTCTCTTGCAGAAGCATGCAGGACAGACAATATTTACTTGCAATTTTCCTAGTGAATTTCCCAAGAAATAATCACTAGAGTTGAAGAATTGTTTTTTCTACACCTTAGAAAATAAAGATCATATGAAACTAAAACTACATAAACACCATAGAGATGCTAAAGTATACATTTTATGTACATACAATAAGTTTGACAAATACTGAGGGTTTTGATCTGAATTTGTTTCCCCATAAAATTCCCCCTAAAATTCACATATTGAAATCCTTATGCACAAAGTGATGGTGTTGGAAGGTGGGCTCTTTGGGAGGTGATTAGGTCATGAGGATAGAACCCTCATGAGTGGGATTAGCTTTTATAAAAGAGGACCTAGAAAGATCCCTAGCCCCCCATCCATCTTGTGAGGAAACAAGAAATCTGCCACCCTGAAGAGGAATATCACCTGAACATGCTGGTACCTTAATTCCAGACTTCTAGCCTCTGGAACTGTGAGAGAGAAATTTCTGTTGTTTATAAGCCCCTCAGTCTGTGGTATTCATAGCAGTGTGAATGGACTCAGAACAGACTATGTTGTCTTATTAATCTCCTATAACCAGGTTTCAACCTGTGTACCTCAACAGTATGACCTCAAGATTGCTAAAATCTATAAGATCAAATGATAAGTTTTATTTTATATTTAATTTTTTGAAATTTAAATGTATTCTTTTTAATAACTTATTTTTACTGGCTATCCCATTCTCTATTATTGAGTCAGTATTACTGTAAAATTTCCATACATTGCACTATACACTATATGTCTCTACCCATTTAATGGAAGATAATATTCTTTACACAGCTTTAAAATCATTGTTTTCAATAACAAAAAGCTTTCTTTCTCCTCTCTTCTGTTGTACTTTATTCCTTAACCAAGGATAGCGATTTTTAACATGGGAAGTATCTTTGCAGTTTTTTTATTCTCAGAAGTTTTCCATATTTGATGTCTCAAGAGCTCCATTGAGATAGGTATATAATGGAATTTTTCTAGATATACATAATTATATCAAGTGTTCAGTGTGTCAGCAGTTTTTTTTTCTAAATTTGTCAACATAGAGCTTGCACTCAGTATTTAACGCACATTATATCTAGCCTCTCTCAGTGCATTAATTTGATATGTAAAATTTCATTTCTTAAGTTCCAATAAGTCTTTATTTAAAATTCGTTAGTACTGTGAATTTACAATATTGACCAAATTTCTCCCAACATGTTTAATACCAACATTATACCCAAAAATATTAGTTTCTTCAGTTCAATTCAGTTCAGTCACTCAGTCATATCCAACTCTTTGCAACCCCATGGACTGCAGCATGCCAGGCCTCCCTGTCCATCACCAACTCCAGGAGTTTACTCAGACTCATGTCCATTGAGTCGCTGATGCCATCCAACCATCTCATCCTCTGTTGTCCCCTTCTCCTCCCACCTTCAATTTTTCCCAGCATCAGGGTCTTTTCAAATGAGTCGGTTCTTCACATGAGGTGGCCAAAGTGTTGGAGTTTGATCTTCAGCATCAGTCCTTCCAATGAATATTCAGGACTGATTTCCTTTAGGATGGACTGGTTGGATCTCCTTGCAGTCCAAGGGACTTTCAAGAGTCTTCTCCAACACCACAGTTCAAAAGCATCAATTCTTTGGCACTCACCTTTCTTTATGATCCAACTCTCACATCCATACATGACTACTGCAAAAACCATAGCTTTGACTATATGGACCTTTGTTGGCAAAGTAATGTCTCTACTTTTTAATATGCTGTCTAGATTGGTCATAGCTTTTCTTCCAAAAAGCAAGCATCTCAATTTCATGGCTGCAGTCACCATCTGCAGTGATTTTTGAGCCCCCCAAAATAAAGTCTTTCACTGTTTCCATTGTTGCCCCATGGAAACATGAAGTGTTGGGACCAGATTTGCCATGAAGTGATGGGACCAGATACCATGATCTTAGTTTTCTGAATGTTGAGCTATAAGCCAACTTTTTCACTCTCCTCTTTCACTTTCATCAAGAGGCTCTTTAGTTCTTCACTTTCTCCCGTAAGGGTGGTGTCATCTGCGTATCTGAGGTCATTGATATTTCTCCCGGCATTAATTTCTTATGGATGAACAAACCCATAATACTCTACCATCATACTAATTGATTAACATTCATCCCACTTATTTATTCAGCTAATAATTGAGCAGCAACTATGGGCCAGGTACTGTGCTAGATACTGAGCACACAAAGATTCAAAAAGACAAGAGACACGGCATCTGTTCAGTGCCACAAAAGCAGTGAACTCAAAAAAAAAAAAAAAAAAAGCAGTGAACTCAGGAAGAAAATAGGAGGGGCAGCTAACTTAATTCTCTGTGTGTGTGTGTGTGTGTGTGTGTGTGTATGTTTGTGGTGGGGTGGAGGAAGTAGGGTGTTTGTTAAGAAAATATTCCCAGAGGTGGGGAAAAAAAACCGAAGCTGAAGCTCGGATACTGAGCAGGAATTACCCTGGGAAGTGGAGGAAGGAGGTAATTATAGTTAACACTGCCAATACCTCCTTCTGGATCAGATACTGTTCTTTACCTATAGTAACTCCTTTAATCTTCTAAAGAACCTGGATATGCAAGTACTATTAGAATATATGGACAAGGAAAACACATCACACTGAGGTTAAATCATTTGCTTGAGGTCACACAGTTGGTAAATGCAGAGTCAAATTTAAGTCCAAGCATTTGAGCCCTACTTGTTCCATCTTTTCCAGTAGAGATAACACAGACCCAAGGGCAACAGTAAGAAGACTAAATCCTACATTTGCTGAGCACCTTGTCAAGTCTTCAGCATGGGTGACTTCGTTTATCCCTCATATCATTGTGTGACTAAGTGCTATTACTTGCCTTATCATCACAGATGTAGGTTCGAAGGCTCAAAAGAGTTGAGTCACTGCACAAGATATGACTTCACACCCACTAGGATGGCTGTTAAAAAACAACAACAACAACAAAAAAAAAATTACAAATGTTGGTAGACTGTAGAGAAATTGGAACCCTCACACCTTATTGGTAGGAATATAAAATGCTGCAACCACTGTGAAAAACAGTTTTGGTGAATCCTCAGTAAGTTAAACATTGAATTACAATATGACCTAACAGTTACACTCTGGGGTATAGACCCAAAAGAGTTGAAAACAAATGTTCAAACAAAAACTTGCACTTGAATATTAGTAGCAGCACTATTCACAATAGCAAAAAAGTAGAAGCAACCCAAATATCTGTCACCTGATGAATGGATAAATGAAGTGTGGTACATTCATACAATGGGATATTTTTCAGCCATAAAAAAGGAATAAAGTGCTGATACATGATACAACATGGATGAACCTTGAAAACATTATGTTGATTAAAAGCACCTAGACATGAAAGGTCACGTATTGTGTGATCCCATTTTATGACATGTTCAGAGTTAGCAAATGCATAGAGACAGAAAGCAGGTTCATGTTTGCCAGGAGCTGCAGGAACAGGAAATGAAAAATGACCACCTAATGGGTATGGACTTTTATTTGTGGTGATGAAAATGCCTGGAACTAGATAGTGGCAAAAGTTGTACAACATGACAAGTGTATTAAATGTCACTAATCGTAAATTTTATGTGTATTTTACCAAAACGTTTTAAAAAGGGAGAAAAGAGATGGTTTAAAAGAGAAAAATGGAGTAACTTCCTCAGGACTGTATTGTTGTTGTTCAGTCACTCATTCGTGTCCGACTCTGTGACTCCATGGACTGTAGCAAGCCAGGCTTCCCTGTCCTTCCCCATCTCCTGGAGCTTGCTCAAACTCATGTCCATTGAATCAGTGATGCCATCCAACCGTCTTGTTCTCTGTCATCCCCTTCTCCTCCTGCATCTTTCCCAGCATCAGGGTCTTTTCTAATGAGCTGGCTCTTCGCATCAGGTGGCCAGAGTATTGGAGCTTCAGCTTCAGCCTCAGTCCTCCCAATGATTATTTAGGATTGACTGATTTAATCTCCTTGCAGTCCAAGGGACTCTCAAGAGTCTTCTCCAACACCACAGTTCAAAAGCATCAATTCTTCGGCACTCAGCCTTCTTTATGGTCCAACTCAGATCCATACCTGACTACTGGAAAAACCATAGCTTTGACTAGACGGACCTTTGTTGGCAAAGTAATGTCTCTGCTTTTTAATATGCTGTTTAGGTTGGTCATAGCTCTTCTTCCAAGGAGCAAGCATCTTTTAATTTCAAGGCTGAAGTTATCATCTGCAGTGATTTTGGAGCCCAAGAAAATAAAGTCTGTCACTGTTTCCATTGTTTCCCCGTCTATTTGCCATGAAGTGATGGGACTGGACACCATTATCTTAGTTTTTTCAATGTCGAGTATAGCACATCAAATAAAAGGTGGTTTCAAAATCATGTAAGGAAAACACTTTTTAAGATCTCCAAGTTGTTTGATCTGCACGCAGTGAGGTGTATGTGTTGGGGGAGGTAATGAAGGCAAAGACCCAGGTCAAGGAAGAATCGGTCTCCATTATGAATACACCTACCTTGTAAGGCGATAGAGACAATCCTGGAGGCACAGACACAGGAATGGGGGCACTCAGGAAGAGGTCACCAACTTGTCACTTAAGTGAGGATCTTCGCTCATGACGTACCCCTCCCTGGAAGAACTGCGTCCTCTGGGTTTCTGGATAGAGAAAGTGCTGCTGAAACAGAATAAACACAGCAGTTAGTCACTATCCATCCTCTACCCCAAACAAACAGTAAAGTTAGAGATACTCATTTCTCTACCTCAAATATCTCTTTTGTAAAACGGAGATAATAATAATAGTTCCTATTTCGTAAGTCTGCCTCATCGTCAATAAGTTAACACACACAAAGTCCCTAGGATAGTGACTGGCCCAGTCAACACCTGTAAATGTTTGCTTTTATTACCTTGATGGTTTCCATAAAGTGTCCCTCAGATCTTTCCATTTTTATCATATATGATAAAACTGAGTGCTATTGTATCTGGAATGTTTGCCCAAGAACAATACATTTTGTTACCCTAGGACTAATCACCCAAACCTGACCTCGTGGGAAGTGGCATTATCTATCATTTCATTTGTATTTTACAACTGCAGTATAAATTGCCTTCCTGGTTACTTCATTTACTTTGATGACAGAGAAAAAGTGTTTTTTTCAGGTTAGCCTGTACTTGTCAACATAGAACTTAGTGGCACTAATTAGGAGACTCCAAAAAAATTTAATATAATAGAATAACATAATGAACTGTACCAAATAGTCTGGGCGAAAGATGATTTTTCAGATTTCCAAGAAAAAAACATGCTCTTTATCAAAGCACATTGCATAAACATTGTAATCTTTCATTCAGATTACCAAAGAGGACAAAGGCAAGAAAATATTAAGCATTTTAGAGGTTGCAACTGTCCATCATGCTTTAGTGCTTTCTGCACCACGATTCACTACTCAAGTCTGTCTCACACAGACTCATTATGTAAAATGTGTATCAGTAAAATGTGAAAATGAGCCCTCCTCACTGTAACCGGGCTTGAGAAGAAGAATTTTAAATCTTGACATTTGGGACTGTTTGTTAGTGACAACAGTGTGACAAGTACGTCATTAATCCTATTTTATCAGACGGTGAAATAAGTCAAAATTGCTATGAACAAGTAACAATATAAATAGTCTTCTAACAAACAAGGTCCTTACGATTCTTGAATCTAAACCAAGAGCTTAGACTTTTTCTGTATGGGGTCATATAGTAAGTATCTTAGGCCTTGCAGGTGATAAAGTCTCTGCCAGAGCTACTCAGTTCTGCCACTGTAATGTAAACATAGCCATAGATAGCATGTAAACAAATGGGCCTGACTGTGTTCCAATAATACTTTATGTACACATGCTACAACATGGATGAAACATGAAACATTATGGCAAGTTAAATAAGCCAGACACAAAAGAACAAACACCGTATGGTTCCACTTATGTGAGGTAACTAGAATCGGCAAATCCATGGAGACAGAAAAAATAGTTGTTGTCTAGGTTCTGGAAAGGGAGGAATAGGTGCAGAGTTTAAATTTGGGATGATGAAAAGGTTCAGGAAATAGGTAGTGGTAATGACTGTACAACATTGTGAATGTATTTAATGCTACTTGCACACTTAAAATGGTGAAATGGTACATTTTATGTACAGTTTACCACAATTGAGAAAACTTCATTTTACAAAAACATGCACTTGGCCCTCAAGTCTAAGTTTGCTGACCCCTGAGCTAAATGATCATTTGTTGAGCTGACTGTGTTTCTTTCTTTCCTTCCTACATCTTTGCTGTTGTTTCTGCTGCTGCTGCAGCTGCTCTTTATTTCATTCCTTGAGTAAGCTGTGTAGTCAAATGTTGCCTTGTGTGCAAAGGAAAAGAAAACCATATGCATTCACTGGGGCCAGTTTTTTCTAGGTGTAGTCCATTTTGAAACCCCAAGTTTTTGCAGATGGAGATCTAGAACTATGAATATGAGTATGCTGTTCCATGCACATGAAAATGACCCTTTTCATATACCCCAAAACATTAGAGGAATAAACTTGGACTGGTTTTCACTTTTTCTGCTGGGATCTACAGATTTTCACTTTCCTTTCGCTAGTGTTTCAGTGGCTAGCAGCATAAATGAAGGTGCTAGTGTTAGGACACTCAGGCTATGACTGTCAGTAGAGCTGTTCTTTTCAAGATTATTGGAGCTTAACAGGGTGAACCATTAGCCTTGACTTACAACTTGTGTCTAACCATTTAGGTCAATTGATCTTGAATTAATCATCTTCAGAAGACAGTGATGAGTGCTTAACCTCTGATTCCTCAAAATAGAAACTCAGGCAGTTAAAAACCTGAGGTTTTAAAAGGGAACCTATTTGCAAATATATATTATTTTTGGAAGATACCTTTAAGTGGACTAACTCAGTCTACTGAGATCTCTTAAGGATTAAAATCCCTAATTTACTTCAGAGTCTAGTCCATCAAAATTGATGACCTAAGAGCTGACCTGGGTAAACCACCTTTGACAGAGCCATAATAGTAAGAATAATCAATCCTCTGTCTTTAACTAATGAAACGAAAGTTATTTTGCTAAAGTGAGAGAAGACAAGGCTCTTGCTTCCAAGTAGATTTTTACCTAAATAAACGAATGAAAAAATGATCACTTTTGTTAAGTCACTCATCATGCTACAGTTTTAAAGCATCCCAGTATCTGCTTCAAAGACTAAAATCATATGACTTGCACACTGCAGTAATTATTAGTGTTTTTATTTTTTCCCTAATTCCTATCCTGAGTCTTTGTGTGTGAAAGCAGAAAAGAAATTGAATCTAGAAGTCTCAAAAGTGCAAATATCAGATAACTTCAACAATATCATTTGATACCAAAAGAGATTTTTTTTAAATTTTGAGGCCATTTCTACTTTTTTTTCTTTCAACGCTTGACCCTGCTACAAATAAGACACTAATTGATGGAAAACAACTTCTAGTCTTTTTTTAAGCCTAAATACTGTTTTCAATTAAAATGAGAAATATATTTGTATTCAAAACTCCATTTTCTTAAAATCTCTTTAATCTGCACGATAAAAATTATGTTAAAATATTTTATAGGGTGAAATACAGAAACATCACATGATAGTCAACTTTAGCTGTAAGCCTATATATATTGTGCAGATGCTCAGATATAAGGGGGAAGGCAGCAATGATGTCTGAAAATTTATAGTCACCAAAATGATTAGGTTACAACATTCACTTCTGAGCACTTGAAGTATTTACAGATCACTTGAAAAATCACTCTAGTTTGCAGGATGTTACCTGTTGACCTTTGAAAGTGGAAGCAAGTGAATTTTGCCATTAGCATCCTTCTTTCGTTTTGAAGTGTAATATAGTGTCATTGGTTCTCCAGTATACAGTGCCAATTTCCTACTGATGTCTTATATCTTGAGTTTCTTTTCCCCTGTTAGAAAAGTGTAGTGATGAAATAGGTGCAGTAACTTTGATCACAGAAAGCCTGTGTGATTACATAGTGTTTCCAGCACAATCCACAATGTTCTGACACTGGAAATCAGCGCAATGATAAGATCAAAAAGCTTGTCAGGAAAGTTTGGTGAGTGTATCCTCAGGTGAAAAGGTGGTGGCTCTGAATACTTGGAAATCAGAATGTATATGTGGAAAATAAGTTGCCTTCTCCTAGTCATTTCTAGGAGGTCTTTTTGTGAGGCTCATTTTTCTTTCAAAAAGACAGAATGTCATAAAGTGAAATGTTTCTTTCTCTTCTGAGAAGAAACATTCTTGGAAAGGATTGTTCCCAGACAGAACAGGACATGGACTATTGTTAAAATTACATAAATAATTCCTTCTTTAAAACTGACTTATAATTCTGCAATTTGACAAGATTTGACTAGCTGCACTAATTGGACTCACACAAATACAGCCCAGTTTCCCTTTGAAAAATGAGGGCCACCCTGCTGGTATTTTCCCTTGATAATTATTACTCCCCAGGGACCTAAGTGCTGAGCATTCCAAAGTACCTGTTTTTGTCCCTTTCAATTATTTCTCTCTGACTATGCATAAAATTGGTTGGAACAAATGCTTTTACTTAAGCCCAGATGTTACTACCCTTTTTTCTTTGGTTTGTTTCTTGTTTTTGAATGTCTTATCATGAGTTAGCTTGTATTCACCTTGAGTAGCTACTACAGCACATTCCCAACTCTACTGGTAGTCACACTGAACACTCTTGACTATATGTGCAAAGGGGAGAATAAAGGATCCTTCCATGTCTCTGATGTTCCTTAACCTCAGAGGCACCTGAGATCACATATTTACCCAAAATACACCTCTGAAACCAATCTCTAGGATTATACCAGATGCTGCTTTATGCACTTTAAATATAGGTACTTTACTTCCTCAAAAAGCAAAATAGGTAATTATTATCATGTCGACTTCAAGTATGGAAACTGTGGCTAGGGGGTGTCTAGAAACTTGACCAAGGTCTTCCTGGCTAGTAAACATTGAAATCAGGATTTAACCTCCTTTCTAACACCAAATTCCATGCTCCCTCCATCACTTGGCATCAAACATCACCAAAGCTTCTTGGTTCTCTTCTTGACATGTAAAATCTGCAAGCGTCATCATGGTAAAAAGCTTGTTTTTTTAAAAAAGAACTTAGATGTTTTATTTTCTATTGTATATATATTTATGGTGGCAGTGGATCTTCTTTGCCTCTCTCTAGCTGTGGCTAGCAGTAGCTACTCTCTAGTTGCAGTGCACGGGCTTCTCATTGCAGTAGCGTCGCTTGTTGTGGAGCACAGGCTCTTGGGCATGCAGGCTCAGTAATTGCAGCACTCAGGTTCTGAAGTGTGGGCTTGGTTGTTGTGGTATATGGGCCTAGTTGCTTTACCTCACAGCATGTGGAATCTTCCTGGACCAGGGATCAAACCCGTGTCCCCTGTATTGGCGGGCGATCTCAAACACTGGACCACCAGGGAAGTCCAAAAAGTTAAAATTTTAGAAGCAACATACCAAAAAACACATGTACAGAATGTATGGTACATTGCTAATGTACTTTCATTAATGGTTAAAATATATAAAAAAGACTGAGAGCCAATACACCAAAATATTAGCACTGGGTATCTTTTGGCCAATTACTGGTAATGTTTATTTTTTCCTTATACTTTTCTTTATCTTACTATCTTTCTATAATAAATATGATACTTTTAAATATCGTGTTTACTTAAAATGCAAGAAATGTCCCTATTTAAATGCAAATGGTATAATGGGCCGGATTTTACAGAGTGCCTTACACATTTGTCATTTGTCTGACAATTAACAGTTCAGTTGACAGTTATCGTTGGACTTCACATGTCAGTGAATATTTTAATGTCCAAGGGAGGGCTTTTATATGCAAAATGAATCACTTAGAGTTGTCTAAATATGCAATTTGTAACGGTAATTAATTAAAAGACTGAGTTTTTCTTCAACCAATCAATTTTCTTCAACATAATCAGTTTAAATAAATTCAACTTAAAATTTTTGCTAGTTGATTTATGAATTACATAATTTTATTAAAAATAAATACAATCACTTTTACTTCTTGATTAATTTTAACCAAGTTTAATTTAGTAGGTGATCTCATGTCATTATTAAAACCCATTCAGAAAACTTACTTCACTAAATTCCCCTTAAACATTTTAACTTACATGAGCAAATTAATTTTTTTTTCTTAAACACATCACATTCACAGTAAGGCCAGTTTACAAACTAAAGCAATTTTTATAAGTTCTTGGCAGCTTTTAAAAATATAACAAATTGAATTTACAACTTTACTAAGCATTCAAACAACTGTTAATAAGCTTAATTAATTCCATTCTCTAATTCATGTCAAATTTGTCACAAATATCAATCAGGCATTTCTAATTAAAAGAACAAGGCAAATAATTAGATTCTCTAACATGTCAGAAATTTTCTAACATGCTTTTCTTGGGCTGCATATAAGGAACATAAATCATCATTGTGACTTAAAATATATTCTGCATAAACTGACTGCTGCAGGATTAACACTATCTATAGATCTTCTTCATTACTGCTATAATTATGTGTACAACGTTCTAGGTTTGGAAAATCATTTCTCCAAGAGTAGAGATTACTGTGTCCAGAAGAGCCATGTTCCTTGGGGTAAAGATTCAGAACTGCAGATCTGGATAATTGATTTGAATTTGGGGACTGGAATGTGAGATCAGATCTGTGCTTCTTTTCCCAATCCTGAATTGCTTGTCATATCAACAGGGGAATTCAAAAGAATGCTTTTAGCTGCCATATAATTTTACACCGCCTAAAACATATTCCCTGAAAATATTTAAAATTTCACCTTTACACATTTTTTAAAACTTTTTTGTGGACTGATTTAAATAGATGAAATTCTGCACCACCCATATGGAATCCTGCTAATTGCCTTCAATTAGACTTAATTGAGTTCTGTACCCACTTCATGGTTATAGCATCCTTTTTATATATTGTTCATTATCTATCTCCTTGGCCACTATTTGATAGGCATTCTATTAACAATACAGTCGCAATATCTTACTTGTAGATTATATAGTCACAAAATGTTTATAACTTGCCTTAGATCTATACTCTAGCACAAGAAAACATTATATCCTTGTTAATTTATTAAGATTATATTTAGATAGCAAGCTTGTTAATATATTAAAATTATATTTAGATTCCAGTTGATGGGCAGCTAGTTCATCCGACCATCAACCCCTAAGGGCAGCCATCACCCACCTATAATCATACAATAATAATCTTTCCCACATAGGCATGAAGTGTTACTCATAATGAATGTAGGATTTTGTAAACCCACTGCAGCACACCTAATTAACTTCATTTTTATTATTGTTTTCAGGAAGTCTGAGATAGATGCATAGTAGAAATTATGGTCATCCTCCAAATTAGCACAGCATTTGCAAATTTACCTATGGCTATTATAATTGGGGCTGTTTCCAATTTTTAGTATCAAACAAAATCACAGTGAACATGTATTTGATCATGAACATAGTTTTATTTTTCTGCTGGACTTTTTTCCTTAGAAAAAATTCCCAATAGTGATATTATTACTCAGTGAGCAGATTGACTTAGTTTTGGATATTAATAGGTGTTGTCTTTAATGTTTTCCAAAGAGTTTGTTCAATTACAACAGTGTCAGGATTTATTTGTTTTGTTTAGATGTTCTTTAATTTGGACAGATTCATAGATGTTAAGTGGTACTGAAATGTCACTGTGATTACTAGGGACAATAGATTTTTTTGTAATATTTGTTCACTATCTGCATTTTTACTTATGTGTTTTACTTGTTTATAGTCTTTGTTCATTTACAACTAAGGCTTCATGTTTATCCTGTCAATTCATGTTAATTCTCTGTATGTTATAATACTAACCTACTGGTGCTCACATTTTATACAACCTGGTCTTCTATTTAGTGGAGAAGGAAATGGCAACCTACTCCAGTACTCTTGCCTGGAAAATCCCATGGACAGAAGAGCCTGGTAGGCTACAGTCCATGGGGTCACAGAGTCGGACATGCCTGAGCAAATTCACTTTCACTTTTCACTTTCATGCATTGGAGAAGGAACTAGCAACCCACTCCAGTATTCTTGCCTGGAGAGTCCCAGGGACAGAGGAGCCTGGTGGGCTGCCATCTGTGGGGTCGCACAAAGTCGGACACGGCTGAAGCGACTTAGCTGCAGCTGCTGCTTCTATTTAGTTTTATTATATTTTATACTTACATTAAAATGCTTTCTTTCAAATATTATGGCAGTGACACAAAGAAAGCAAGGGAATTCCAGAAAAACATCTGCTTCAAACACTGTGTGAAAGCCTTTGACTACGAATCACAACAAACTGTAGAAAATTCTTAAAGAGATGGGAATACCAGACCACCTTACCTTTTCCTGAGAAACCTGTATGCAGGTCAAGAAGCGACAGTTAAAACTGGACATGGAACAAAGAACTGGTTCAAAATTGGGAAAGGAGTACATCAAGGCTGTATATTGTCACCCTGCTTATTTAACTTATATGCAAGAGTACATCATGTGAAATGCCGGGCTGGATGGATCACAAGCTGGAATCAAGATTTCCAGGAGAAATATCGACAACCTCAGATGAGCAGATGGTACCACTCTAATGGTGGAAAGGAAAGAGGAACTAGAGAGCCTCTTGATGAAGATGAAAGAGGAGAATAAAAAAACTGACATAAAACTCAGCATTAAAAACTAAGATCATGGCATCTGGTCCCATCATTTCATGGCAAATAGATGGGGGAAAAAATGGAAAGAGTGACAGAGTTTACTTTCTTGGGCTCCAAAATCACTGTGGAAGGTGACTGCAGCCATGATATTAGAACACCCGTGTTCCTTGGAAGAGAGGCAATGACAACCTAGACAGCACATTACAAAGCAGAGACATCACTTTGCCAACAAAGGTCCATATAGTCAAAGCTGTGGTTTTTCCTGTAGTCATGTATATGGACGTGAGAGTTAGACCATAAAGAAGGCTGAGTGGTGAAGAATTGATGCCTTCGAACTGTGGTGTTGGAGAAGACTCTTACAGGTCCCTTGGACAACAAGGAGATAAAACTAGTCAATCCTGCTGGAAATCAACCCTGAGTATTCATTGGAAGGATTGTTACTGAAGCTAAAGCTCCAATACTTTGGCTACCTGATGTGAAGTACCAATTCACTGCAAAAGACCCTGCTGGTGGGAAAGATCAAAGGCAAAAGAAGAGAGCAGCAGAGGAAGAGACGGTTAAATAGCATCACTGACTCAACGGACATGAATTTGAGCAAACTCTGGGAAGAAGTGAGGGACAGGGAAGCCTGGTGTGCTATTGTCCCGGGGTCACAAAGAGTTGGACACGACTTAGCAACTGAACAATGACAATAAATATGGCAATGAATCTAGCAGTCTTTGAATAGTGATTCTCTAGCTTTCTTTTAAGAAATATAATCTATTTTAAAATATATGATTGCTCTGTGAGGGCAATGACCATGCCCATTTATTCACGAGAATTTCCATAATCTAACAAACACATCCTGGCTCATGGTGGTTAATCATCATTTTTTTCTTTTTTTCTATCTAAAAATGTACAGCATTTCCAGAATTGTTTGGTAATTAAATAAATTTAGGAAACACTGAAAATTACAGTCTACTTTATGAGTTTTATAATGTATATTAGTATGTTAAAGACTCTGAGTAGTCTGGTTATTTAAAAAAAAACTTGATTAATTTTATTTACCCCAAATATACACATTTATTTAATCATAGAATGTTTATTGAGTAACATCACAGAACAAATTTCCAATAATGGGTTTCAGAAATTATATACTAATATTATAGAACATTTATTTACCTAATTTATTTACTAATAAAGGTATTCGGATAGCTACTCACATAGAAAGTATTAGGAAAAAAACTATTAATTTAGTTTGTACACTAAGAAAAATATATATATTTCAAGAATGAAGGATAATTAATTTTTACAGCATGTAGTACCAGCAAACCTGCATTATAGAAAATATTCAAGAAGATTCTTCAATAAAAAGGATATGAGATCAGACAGAAATGTGGATTAATGAAAAGAAATAAATTATTTATTATTTATTATTATTTGTCTAAAAAATTAAAATAAAGGTAAATATAACAGTTATGTATTTATTTTTGATCACTCTAAAAGATCATCATAAAGCAAAAATAGAAACAGCAATGTTTTTGGAGTTTATAGCATATATAAAAGTAAATTGTCAATAATATCACAAAAGATGGGAGGAAGATGGGGAGCTTCCTGTTGCAAAGTTCTTATAGCTCACACAAAGCAGTATAATGTTATTTGAAAGTAGATAATCATTAACTGCAGATGTATATTATAAACTCTAAGAAAAAATTCTGAGAAAATAATTTAAGGGTCTATAAACTATAAGTAAAGAGTGGAGGTAAAAATGAAATATAAAAATCTGCTAGTCTAAACACAAACCAAAAAAAAAGAATAAAATGTTTTTTAAAAATGCTATTGTACAGTCGCTCAGTTGTGTCTGACTCTGCAACCCCATAGACTGCAGCACGCCAGGCTTCCCTGTCCTTCACTATCCCCTAGAGTTTGCTCAAACTCATATCCATTGAGGCAGGGATGCCATCTAGCCATCTCATCCCGTCATCCCCTTTTCCTCCTGCCCTCAATCTTTCCCAGCATCAAGGTCTTTTCCGGTGAGTCAGCTGTTAGCATCAGGTGACCAAAGTATTGAAGCTTCAGCTTCTGCATCAGTCCTTCCAAAGAATATTCAAGATTGATTTCCTTTAGGATTGACTGGTTTGATCTTGCTGTCCAAAGGACTCTCAAGCATCTTCTCCAACACCACAGTTTGAGGCATCGATTCTTCAGCACTCAGCCTTCTTTATGGTCCAGCTCTCACATCCATACATGACTGCTGGAAAAACCATAGCTTTGACTAGATGGACCTTTGTTAGCAAAGTGATGGCTCTGCTTTTAATATGCTGTCTAGTTTGTCATATCTTTTTCTTCCAAGAATCACGGGTGTTCTAATTTCATGGATGCAGCCACCTTCCAAGTGATTTTGGAGCCCAAGAAAATTAAGTCTTTCACTGTTTCCATTGTTTCCCCATCTATATGCCATGAAATGATGGAACCAGATGCCATGATCTTAGTTTTTTTAATGTTGAGTTTTATACTAGCTTTTCCACTCTCCTCTTTCACCTTCATCAAGAGGCTCTTTAGTTCCTCTTCACTTTCTGCCATAAGGGTGGTATCATCTTTATATCTGAGGTTTTTTATATTTCTCCCAGCAATCTTGATTTAAGCTTCTTGTTCATCCAGTCCAGCATTTCACATGATGTATTCTGCATATAAATTAAATAAACAGGATTACAGTATACAATCTTTATGCACTCCTTTCCCAATTTCGAACCAGTCTGTTGTTCCACGTTCCATTCTAACTTGCTTCTTGATCTGCATACAGATTTCTCAGGAGGCAGGCAAGGTGATCTGGTATTCACATCTCTTTAAGAATTTTCCACAGTTGTGATCCACACAGTCAAATGATTTAGCATAGTCAATGAAGCAGAAGTAGATGTTTTTCTGGAATTCTCTTGTTTTTTCTATGATCCAGCATATGTTGGCAATTTGATCTCTTTTTCCTCTGCCTTTTCTAAACCTGCTTGTACATCTGGAAGTCCCTGGTTCACATTCTGTTGAAGCCTAGCGTGGAGGATTTTGAGCATTACTTTGCTAGCATGTGAAATGAGTGCTGTTTTGCCATTTTCAGAAAATGGCATGGAACAAATAAAGAACAATTAGCAACATGGTAGATTTTAACTTAACCATATCAATATTTTACAAGTAAATAGTCTAAACACAGTAGAGGACAGAGAGTGTAGATTAGATAAAACAAGAAAATCATTTTAAATATAAAGATATCTAGTTTAAAGATACACCATTCAAATAGTAGTCAAAATATTTTTATTTTTAAACAAAGTTCAGCACCCTTTAGTGGTAAAATTATTTAATGTTTTGGGAATGTAGCCTGATTTATGTATATTAAATTAAGAAGTAAAAAATGTCCCTTAAACATGTAGCTTTCTTTCCAAAGTTGTTTAGAGATGCCCTTCACCTTTGTCTTCCTGATACAAGCTAGCACTTCTAAAGGGAGCCAAAGCTAAAAATAACTCGGTATTTTCCTAATGAAAATTGGTGCATATGTAGCCCTGGACTCAATCAGTTGAGTTATCACTTTTTTTTCATCAAAATAGGAATAGGTGACTATTCTTATACTAATGTTAATGCAAATGCTTATTTACAAGACTCCATAAAACTGAGTGTATTAGACACTTAATGTTAAGTTTCTCTGTGTTTCTTCTACTTGTACAATTTTGCTCCCTGATTATACTGCTGTATGTTCTTATCATCATCCGCCTCTCATCTTTCTTGTAGAATTGAAACTTGCTAATGGATAATCTATTTGTTACTGTACAAGTTTTCTTTTTTTTTAACTTGTATATATTTCATCTATGCAGGGATCAATAACATAAAGTCAGTTTTTAAAACACTTTGATTCTATCATATCAAGATATTTCCTGTAAAATAATTCATCTGAGGATCCTTTCTAAAACATGAAAACCAAACTGCCTCTCCTTTTGGGACTCTCCAACCACAAAAAATGCCAATTTATTTTTGGCATTTTGGAAATTATCTTTGGAGCTGAAAACTGTGAATTAGAATGTTTAAAATTTAGATTTGAAGCCTGATAACGTCTCAGGATAGGTAATTTAAGCAAGAAGAGATGGTGCCTCCAATTTCTGTTTAATAACTTAAATTGTAACAAATTGAAATCTTTGTCTTTAGTAAAGTCCTTGACAATGGAAATCCTGGGTTTAGGGGGAAATATTACAAATCTAGTTAACCTCCTTATTGAATTGCTTTTTCTTAAAGTCATTACTGTTTTTTATAAAGGCACACAAATATAAAGCAAAGAGATTTCTCTCCTTTTTCATAATCTTAAAGCATAGCAAATAAAAATCAAAAAGTGAAAGAAGATGAGACAAGTTAAGGACTGCTTACATATTATAAAAACTATGTGAAGAGTGGACTTAAAAAAGCTACTCAGAAAACTAATTGATATCCTGAATTCATTAGTTGAAGTCTTTACAAGCATTTTTAACTGGAGTGGATTCTTTTGCTTATGGAAGGAAGCCTTGTCAGATGAAGAGCAGCTCAATGGAGAAGAAACTTGTAACAAGACATGGGACATTTTATTTTTGAGATTGATTTGTCTCATGAAGGCTAATAGTGACTGGACAGCTGCCATCTTATTACTGTGCAGTTGCTTATGGGAAATAGACGAGTATTGTTTAGTTTCTAATAGAAGTGTTTTCCATACATCATAAATTGCTAGCCCAGTTAACGCCCTTGTTACAATAAAGGGTTAGTAAATTGAATGCATCTGAGACTTGTGTAGGAGGATGATCCCTTTAGGGCTGATCCATTTTAGGGTTGCTGTTTTTTGTTATTTTTACAGAGACAGAATTTCATTCCCATTAAAAAATAAGTTCATTGCAAGGCTTTTGTCTGCTACTGTTCTTTATCCTGCAGTATCATCAGTCAGATTCCTTTCTGAGGAAAAATTAGCCCTGATTATGTCTTACTAAATGTTTTTTAGGGATGCTGTATAACCTATACTAGAAATTTGAAAGAATGGTATAGATACTTATTTGTAAAAGTTATTAATTTAAATACCATGTTGTCAAAAAATTGATGGATAGATTGAATGATTAGTCTTTCGAAAAAAAAACTTCATAGCTTAATTAAACACTTACATACATTTGGTCCCTATCAGTGCAGATAAAGATAAAAAAGTGTAGACAATACATAACTGAATGAATCAGTGGTATTTTCAGTCGTATTCATATCTGTCCTATCTATAGTCTTCTGTATCTATCATATCTATAGTCTTCTATACTAAAAAGGAATGATCTTAAAGAGACATTTTACCTTAAAAGCATCTATTTTATGTTTGGGGACTAATCTCACACAAAAGGGTAGACCTGTTGTTTCCAAATTACTCTGAGACATTAGATTTCACCCTAGGATCTTTATATTGGGTTCTTTTGGAAGCTTAAGTCACCTAGAATTAACTAGAAGTTACTAGTCATAATATTTTATCTTGTGAGTGAAAGTCACTCGGTCATGTCTGACTCTTTACAGCCCCATGGACTATACAGTCCAAGGAATTCTCTAGGCCAGAATACTGGAATGGGTAGCTGTCCCCTTCTCCAGGGGATCTTCCTAACCCTGGAATTGAACCAAGATCTCCTGCATTGCATTCTCCTAAAAGTTGCTAATTAGTATATATCTTAGGCTATGTGACTTCCCTGGTAGCTCAGATGGTAAGGAGTCTGCCTGCTCCAGTATTCTTGCCTGGAAGATCCCATGGACTGAGGAGCTTGGCAGGCTACAGGCCGTGGGGTCGCAAAGAGTCAGACACAACTGAGCGGCTTCACTTTCACCTAAGCATCTTATGCAGTTAAAGTTAGCAAAATACCTTACAATTATGATAAACAGATCCAAGTCAATAACATGACAAGTAGTTGGGCTTCCCTGATAGCTCAGCTGGTAGAGAATCTGCCTGCAATGCAGGAGACCCTAGTTTAAATCCTGGGTCAGGAAGATCTGCTGCAGAAGGGATAGGCTACCCATTCCAGTATTCTTGGGCTTCCCTGGTGGTAAAGAATCCAGCGGCAATGTGGGAGACCTGGGTTCAATCCCTGGGTTGGGAAGATCCGCGGGAGAAGGGAAAGGCTACCCGCTCCAGTATTCTGACCTGGAGAATTCTATGGACTCTATAGTCCATGAGGTCACAAAGAGCTGGTCACAACTGAGCAACTTTCACTTTTATATTATAGTATTAAATTAATCTTGAAATCTCAGGTTTAGACTTGATACTCACATGGAAGTCTCATCAACTTATTAGCTTCTTATCTTTTTGAAATCCAGTAGTTTTAGATACCAGTCTCACTGTAACCATTTTTCTGAGTTTTCTGTTAACCTTTTCTTTATAGTTTTTTGCAATTTTTTTCAATAAACTATATATTTTTTAGATTTTCATGTATTCTTCTTCAGCTTGCTTTTTTGATTGAACATTATCTTTTTAGGTTCATTCATGACAATTCATGTCACTGTAGTTCAGTTCTTTTCACTGCCATTTAGTAAGCATTTCATTGTATGAATATTCTCAATTTATCCATTCTGTTATTAAAGAATATTTGAGATGTTTTTAATTTTTGGTCCCTGGAAACAATTCCTACTATGAATATTTGTATCTGTGTAAGAGTTTAAGGTTTAGAAGGGGAATTACTGGGGTAATTGCTAGGAGGGGAATTGCTGATAATGTATATTGTTTTCTAAAGTGATTCATACCTCTCACCAGCAGTGGATGAGAATTGCTATTACCATCACTTGCAGTGTTCCATGTGGCTAGGTTTTTAAGTCTCATCAGTCTGATTTGTATAAAACTTTATCTTAGAGGTTTCTTGGCCATTTTCCTGATTTCTTATAAAATTGAACATATTTCCCTAAAAAATTTATTTAAAATGTTACGATTAAGTTATACAATTAGTTATGGGGGGAGTATCTAACTGAAATACGGTGGAAGTCAGGGCATCTCAGGGCAGGCTGTTTGAATGAGATGTCAGTTTTTACCTGTATCTTGTATAAAGGAGTCAGCCAAGTAAAAGCAGATTTGGGAGAAAGGCAGGAGGATGTTGGAGGGAATAGTGTGTGCAAAAGCAATGATGGCATAGAATATCAAGAATCACAGATGTCAGAAGTTCATTATGTTCATGTTGAGAAAGTGACAGAGAAGTGGACCAAGGCCAAATCATGATGAAACTTCCATGTGGTGTTATGGAGTTTGATTTTTCCTGAAAACAGTATGAAGCTTTTGAAGGACTTTAAGTAGAGATAAGACAATAATCTTTGTGTCTTAAAAAAGATTGTCCTGTATTCAAAATTGAACATAAATTGGAGAAGAATAAGAAGGCTAGCCCAATATGGAAAGGACTGAAGTAAAGCAGGAAATGACACAATCCTGAAGAAAAGCAGTATCTGTAAGATGGAGAGAAAAGGTCGGGTTCAACATACTTAGAGGATAAACTGACAAGTCCGGCAGATGATTGTAAGTGAAGTATGAAGGAAAGGGAAGACTTTCTAAGTAACTCTCAATTTTCTGAATAGTTGCCAGAAACAAATGGCTGAGCATGTTTAGGACACTGAAAATTTTGGTGCAATTAGGAGATTCGTTCCCATATCCGCATCCAAAAAGAGATGTACACAAAGATACACTCCTAATCAAGGGAGAGATTGAAATAGATATTTGGAAATTACAACCCCTGAATGGAATTGGAAACTATAGGTCAGATTTTTATCTAGAACAGAGGTTTTTGAAGTGTAATCATGATACCTCTACCTGACTCACATGGTTTACAACTTGTCTGTCCATATGTAAGGAAAAACAGAAGAAAACTCTATTCACACACATCTCACAAAATTAAAGTATGAGGTTAATTATATAAAATATTTGTTTATGATATTATCAATATAGGAAACCCTAAAGACTCCTCCACACAAAAACTATTAGAACTGGTAAACGAATTCAGCAAGAGAGGAGGATACAAGATTAACATATAGAAATCAGTTGTATTTCTTTACACTGACAACGAAAAATCAGGATGGGAATGTCAAAAACAATGCCTTTTAAAATCGAACACCCCAAAATAGAATATTTAGGGATAAACCTGACCAAGGGGTGAAAGACTTATACACTGAGAACTATAAAACATTAATAAAGAAGACTGAGGGTAATTCAAAGAAATGAAAAGATATCCTGTGCCCTTGGGTTAGAAGAAATAATACTGTCAATATGGCCATACTACTCAAAGCAAGCTACAGATTTAATGTGAACCCTATCAAATTATCCAGGACATTTTTCACAGAACTAGAACAAATAATCATAAAATTTATATGGAAACATAAAAGCCCAGAATTGCCAAATCAATCCTGAAGAAAAAGAACAAATCAGGAGTCATAACCTTCCCAGACCTCAGACAATAGAGCAAATCTACAGTAATCAAAATGGCATGGTATTGGCATAAACACAGACATATGGATCGATGAAACAGAATAAAGAGCCGAGAGATAAACCGACACATCTACAGTCAGTTAATCTTTGACAACAGAGACAAGAATGTACCGTGGGAAAAACAATCTCTTCAGCAAGTGGTGTTGGGAAAGTTGAATAGCTGCATGAAGTCAGAACACACCTTCCCAACATACACGAAAACCAACTCAAAAACTTAAAACTTAAACATAAAACATGACTCCCAAACATAACACTCCTAAAAGAGATTGTAGGCAGAACATTCTGTGATGTAAACTGTACCAATAGTTTCTTAAGTTAGTCTCCCAAGGTAATAGAAACAAAAATAAACAAATGGGGCCCAATCAAACTTAGAAGCTTTTGCACAGCAAAGGAAACCACAGACAACATGGAATGACAATCTGTGAAATAACAGCTGCTGCTGAGTCACTTCAGTCGTGTCCGACTCTGTGTGACCCCATAGATGGCAGCCCACCAGGCTCCCCCGTCCCTGGGGTTCTCCAGGCAAGAACCCTGGAGTGGGTTGCCATGAAATAACAGTAAATATTGGCAAATGATATGACCAATAAGGGTTTAACATATAACATATATAAAGAGCTGATACAACTCAGCATCAAAAATACACAAACAATCTAATGGGGGAAAAAAAAGGCAAAAGTCCTGAATAGACAGTTTTTCAAATAATACATACAGATGGTCAAAAGGCACATGAAAAGATGCTCAACATGGTTAATAATCAGAGAAATGGAAATCAAAACCACAGTGAGATATCTCCTCACATCTGTCATCAAAGAGGATACAAATAATAAACATTGGTGTGGATGTGGAGAAAGGGGAACCTTTTAACCCTGTTCCGGGAATGGAAATTAGTGCAGCCACTATGGAAAACAGTATTGAGTTTCCTTAAAAAGCTAAAATACAAAAATTTGATCCAGCAATTCCATTCCTGGTTATTTCTTCAGATGAAGAAAATGAAAACACAAATTTGAAAAGATACACATACCCTAATGTTCATAGCAGCATTATTTGTATTTGCCAAGATATGGAAGCGACCTAAGTGTGCTTCAACAGATGAATTTACAAAGAAGAAGTGGTGTATACACACACACACCCATGCGCACACAAATGGAATACTACTCAGCAATAAAAAATAGTTAAAATTTGACATTTGCAACAATACAGATGGACCTGGAGGTTATTATGCTTACTGAAGTAATTCAGATAGAGAAAGGCAAATACTACATGTTATCACTTATATGTGGGATCTATTAAAAAATAAACAAATGAATATAACAAAATAGTAACAGACTCACAGCACAAACTAGAGGTTACTGGTAGGGAGAGGGAAGGAGGAACAGGAAAGGGTAAGACTATGGTAGGGAATTAAGAGGTACAAACTATGTGTATAAAATGATAAGCTACAAAGGTATGTTATATAACACAGGGAATATAGCCAATATTTTATAATAATGCTGAATGTAGTAAAGTCTATGAAATTTTAAATCACTATGTTGTAAAGCTGAAACTATTATAAATCAACCAAACCTCCTTAAAAAATTATGCTGTTTATGTTGGACAATATCCATTAGTGTCATTTGACAAAGATTTTTGCCAAAATTTGTTTTGTTGCTGGGCAAAATGTATATCATTAATTTTTATGACTAGTTTTACCAGCCTGTTAGCAACAGTATGACTTGTGCCTGGTTTTGCTGTGACGTCTTCAATGTTGAAGATCTTGTTAGTTTTGGTTTAAGTAATATAAATTGTCAATTTTATGTTGGAAAATATTATTCAGTCCTGGAGAAACTAGATTGGCTTACTTTTTAGCTTTTGAGGAAAACTACTTTTTTAGAAAATGCAGCAAAATTATGGAGAAATTCATGTTATTTTTTGACAAAGCATCATTAGAGAGGATGAGGTAAATGGACTGCCTATACAATAAAGTGCAGCCTTCAGTTATCCATAATGGCATTTCCCATGTGCACTTTTTTCAGTTCCTTGTGTGAAACCAGTCCACTCTAGATTCATTTTCCTCTGCCCAGAAAGACTCACATTTAGATTTCACTGAAAGGCTATGTTATTTACCTTTCTTTATTACTTTCTTCTGTGTTGTTGGGATTGCTGTTATTGCCATCTTACTTTTATGCTTCAGTGAGGCCCTACTGGATCATTTTTGAGACTTGGGGATAAAGCACCATGGCACTAAGTAAAATGCAAAATGTGTGCTGTGCTGTGCCAAGTCACTTCAGTCATGTCTGACTCTGTGATCCTATGGACTGTAGCCCACCAGGCTCCTCTGTCCATGGCATTCTCCAGGCAAGAGTGCTAGAGTGGGTTGCCATGCCTTCCTCCAAGGGATCTTCCCAATGCAGGGATCAAACCGGGATCTCCTGCATTGCAGGCAGGTTCTTTACCATCTGAGCCAGCAGGGAAGCCTCCAAAATGCAAAATAATAGATATTAAGAAATAACATGAAAATATTTTCAGAGATATACTTACTAATGCAGTTTTTATAAAATATGCAAAAGCATCAATTATTAAACAGGGCATGGAATTTCTGTGAGAATAATCTCAATCTTTAAAGAAATATCTTCTTTTTATTGAAGTATACTTAATTTACAGTGTGCTAATTTCTGCTGTATAGCAAAGTGATTCAGTTATACATATATACATTTTTTATGTTATTTTCCATTATTTATCATAGGGTACTGAATATAGTTTCCTGTGCTATATAGTAGAACTTTGTTGTTTACCTGTTCTATACATAATAGCTTACTTCTACTAACCCCAACCTCCCTCTCCATTCCTCCCCCAACCCCTCTCCTCCTTGACAACCATAAGCCTGTTCTCTATATCTGTGAGTCTGTTTCTCTTTCATAGATAGGTTTATCTGTGTCATATTTTAGATTCCACATTTGAGTGATATCATATGGTATTTGTCTTTCTCTTTCTTACTTGCATCACTTAGTATGATAATCTCTAGTTGCACCCATGTTTTTGTTCTTTATTATGACTGAGTAGTATTTATGTTTAACACATCTTTATCCATTCACCTGTCTCTGGACATTTAGATAGCTTCTGTGTCTTGGCTATTGTGAATAACGCTTCTATGAACATAGGACTCCATATATCTTCTTTCTTTCTTTTTCTCTGAGCTGAGCCTCTGTTGCATTGGGCAGGCTTTCTCTAGTTGGGGCAAGCTGGAGCTGCTCTTCCTTTGGCTTGCGGGCTTCTCATTGCAGCAGCTTCTCTGGTTATGGAGCAGGCGCTCTAGGCACACAGGTTGCAGTAGTTGCAGCACGCAGGCTTATGAGTTGCGACTCATGGGTCCTAGAGCTTGCAGACTTCAGTAGTTGTGGCACGTGGGCTCAATAGTTGCAGCTCGTGGGCTCTAGAGTGTTGGCTCAGTGGTTGTGGCACACCTGCTTAGTTGCTTCACAGCATGTAGAATCTTCCCAGACCAGGGATCCAACCCCTGTCCCCTGCGTTGGCAGATGGATTTGTATCCACTGTGCCGCCAGGAAAATCCCATGTATCTTTTTGAATTAGAGTTTTTGTCTGGATGTATGTCCAGGAGTGAAATTGCTGGATCATAAAATAATTCTAATTTTAGTTTTCAGAGGAACCTCCATACTGTCTTCCATAATGGCTGCACCGTCTTATATCCCTACCAGTGGTATAGGAGGGTTCCCTTTTCTCCACATCCTCTCCAGCATTTGTTATTTGTAGACTTTTTAATGATGGCATTCTGACGGGTGAGAGGTGATAGCTCATTATTTTAATTTGCATTTCTCTAATAATTAGTAATGTTGAACATCTTTTCATGTGTCTATTGGCTATCTGTATGTCTTCTTTGAAGAAATGTCTTTTTAAGTCTTCTGCCCATTTTTCAGTTGGGTTGTTCATTTTTTCCTTGTTGAGTTGTATGAGCTGTTTTTATTTTGGAAATTAAGCTCTTGTTTGTTGTATCATTTGCAAATATTTTCTCCCATTCTGTAGGCTGCCAGATCCCCTAGCTCACAATGCTAATGGAAAAGAGAGCTTTGTTTTGTTTTAGTTTAATTATCTATTTGAAAACCATGATATGAATTGGAAAGTGTCATATGTACCCATGACATGTGGAACAAGAAAGGATGTCAGTACATAAATAAAAGGAAGTTCACCCCAAGTGCCAATCCTCCTCAGGCTGCTTTCTCAGTAAAGAAGAGCAGGAAGATAAAAATATGTTTCTAGATATTAATTCATAATTTAGGGAAGTTGTGAAAATTGTGAATGGGATCAAAGTATGCTGACTCTATTTTCAGCATGCTGAGCAAAGAGATGGATAGCAATTCAAGGTTCTCATTTTTCACATTTAAGTATACTGGCTTTTGAGAGGACATGAGAAATAAGATAATAACCTTTCCTCATCACTTGACAAAACAAGTATTAGATTGGTGCAAACATAATTGTGGTTTTTGTGAATTTTAAATCATTATAACTAAGCTCAAACACATCTTCATTAATCAAAATAGGAACCATTACAATCAACACATTTTTGCTAACGTGAAATAAGTTTTTATCCCTGTTGAATCCATGCCTCGGGATTCAACAAACTCTTAGATATTATTTGCTGAATCCTGCTAGTTGTGGAAGAATTTTCCCTGCAACAAGTTGTCGAGATGCTTGAAGAAGTGGTAGTTGGTTGGCAAAGGGTTAGGTGAATATGGCATATGAGGCAAAACTTTATAGCCAAATTTGTTCAACTTTTGAAGTATCGATTGTGTGACCTATGGTTGGGCATTGTCACGAAGAAGAGAATTGCGCCCTTTCTGTTGACCAATGTTGGCTGCCGGCATTGTAGTTTTCATTATATCTCATCTATTTGCCGAACATACTTCTCAGATGTAATGGTCTCACCGGGATTCAGAAGGCTGTAGTTGATCAGATGAACAGCAGACCACCCAACAGTGACCATGACCTTTTTTGAGTGCAAGTTTGGCTTAGGGAAGAACTTTGAGTCTTCTTCGTAGTCCAGCCACTGAGCTGGTTATTACTAGTTGTTGTATAAACTCCACTTTTCATCGCATGTCACAATCTAATTGTGAGATGTTTCTTTTTTGTTGCCTAGAATAAAAGAAGACACCACTTAAAAATGACTTTTTTTTTTAAATTTACAGTCAGTCAATGAGGCGCACACTTATCGAACTTTTTCACCTTCATGGAAGGGTCGATGTTGAGTTCTTCAGAAACTTCTCATGTATTTGTAAGAGAATCACCTTCAAGGGTGGCTTTAAATTCATAGTTGTCAACTTCGATGGCCACCCACTGAGCTCCTTATCTTCAGGGCTCTCATTTCCTTTGCAAAACTTTTGGAACCACCACTGCACTGTATGTTCATTAGCAGTTCCTAATGTTGCGAGTTGTCTCCCCTGCTTTACTACCCATTTTAAACTTGAATAAGAAAATTGCTCAAGTTTGCTTTTGGTCTAATATCATTTCCATAATCTAAAATAAATATAAAATAAACATCAAGTAATAAGTCATTGGCAAAAAAGCATAAAGCAAGAAACTCACATTAAAATGATGTATAATATAACCATGGAGAAGGAAACAGCAACCCACTCCAGTATTTTTGCCTGGAGAATCCCATGGACAGAGGAGCCTAGCAGGCTACAGTCCATAGGGTTGCAAGAGTTGGACACAACTTAGTGACTGAACAACCATAACACAATCACATTTATTTAAGAATGTATTCCAGTATCAAGGGTTATGGGCTTCCCTGGTAGCTCAGATGATAAAGAATCTACCTGCAATATGGGAGACCTGGGTTCAACTCCTGGCTTGGGAAGGTCCCCTGGATAAGGGAATGCCAACGCACTCCAATATTCTTACCTGGAGAATTCCATGGACAGAGGAACCTGGTAGGCTACACAGTCCATGAGGCCACAAAGAATTGGATGCAACTAAGCAGTTAACACTTTCAACTTTCCAACATTAAAGTGACAAATTTCAATAATGTGAAACCAAAATTACTTTTGCTGTAATATAATAAAGCTCATTTCTATGATTTTAATGGTTTTGTTCAAGTGGTAGTTGTTCAGTCACTCAGCCATGTCCAACTCTATGTGACTCAATGGACTGCAGCATGCCAGGCTTCCCTGTCCTTCATTATCTCCCAGAGCTTGCTCAAACTTCCATCCATTGAGTCATATGTATGATGCCATACAGTCATCTCATCCTCTGTCACCCCCTTCTCCTCCTGCCCTCAATCTTTTCCAGCATCAAGGTCTTTTCTAAGAGTTGGCTCCTTGCATCAGGTAGCCAACGTGTTGGAGCTTCAGCTTCAGCATTAGTCCTTCCAACAAATATTCAGGACTGATTTCCTTTAGGATTGACTGGTTTTAGTGTCCAAGGGACTCTCTCAAGAGTCTTCTCCAACACCACAGTTCAAAAACATCAATTCTTTGGCACTCAGCCTTCTTTATGGCACAGCTCTCACATTCATACATGACCATAGGAAAAACGATAGCTTTGACTAGACAAACCTTTGTTGACAAAGTGATGTCTCTGCTTTTTGATTCACTGTCTAGGTTTGTCATAACTTTTCTTCAAAAGAGCAAGCATCTTTTAATTTCATGGCTGCAGTTACTGTCCACAGTGATTTTGGAATCCAAGAATATAAGGTCTGTAATTGTTTCCATTTTTTTCCCCATCTATTTGCCATGAAGTGATGGGACCACATGCCATGATCTTAGTTTATTGAATGTTGAGTTTTTTTTTTTTTTTTGAATGTTGAGTTTTAAGCCAGCTTTTTACTCTCTGTTTTCACCTTCCTCAAGATTCTCTTTAGTTCCTCTTCACTTTCTGCCATTAGGGTGGTATCATCTGCATATCTGAGGTTTTTTTATATTTCTACCAGCAGTCTTGATTCCAGCTTGTGATTCATCCAGCTCTGCATTTCACATGATGTACTCTGCATATAAGTTAAATAAGCAGGGTGATAGTATACAGCCTTGATGTACTCCTTTCCCAATTTGGAACGAGGCTGTTGTTCAATGTCTGATTCTAACTATTGCTTCTTGACCTGTGTACAGGTTTCTCAGGGGGCAGGTAAGGTGGTCTGGTATTCCCATCTCTTTAAGAGTTTTCCACAGTTTGTTGTGATCCACATAGTCAAAGGCCTTAGCATAGTCAATGAAGCAGAAGTAGATGTCTTTCTGGAATTCTCTTGGTTTTTCTATGATCCAACAGATGTTGGTGATTTGATCTCTGATTTCTCTGCCTTTGTTAAACCCAGCTTGAACATTTGGTAGTTCTCGATTCACATACTGTGGAAGCCTAGCTTGCAGGATTTTAAGCATTACCTTGCTATCATGTGAAATGAGCACAATTGTGTGGTAGTTTGAACATTCTTTGGCATTGCCCTTCTTTGGGATTGGAATGAAAACTGACCTTTTCCAGTCCTGTGGCCAGTGCTGAGTTTTCCACGTTTGCTGGCATATTGAGTGCAGCACTTTAACAGCATCATCTTTTAGCATTTGAAATAGCTCAGTTAGACTTCCATCACCTCTGCTAGCTGTGTCCGTAGTGATGCTTCCTAAGGCCCGCTTGACTTCTCATTCCAGGATGTCTGGTTTTAGATGAGTGATCACACCATCATGGTTACCTGGGTCATTAAGACCTTTTTTGTACAGTCCTTCTGTGTATTCTTGCCATTTCTACTCATACTCTTCTGCTTCTGTCCTTAGCATTTCTGTCCTTTATTATGCACCTCTTCGCATGAAATGTTCCTTAGTATCTCTAATTTTCTTGAAGAGTTGTCTAGAGGTTCAAGTGGTATAACTCTGCAACTTGTTTTCAATTTTTTCAACAATACTATTATTATAATTTGAGAAAGCCATCATAGTAAAATATTAACAATTGGTTAATCTAGGTGAAGTAAAATGGTTATTGTGCTGTACCTGTGACTTTCACGTATCTTTTAACTTTTTATTTTAAAAAGTTAAAAAATAACTCATGAGAGCAAAACAATTAGTGTCTGTTAAGCATCCCTAGTTAAGGTTCTACAATGCTTTATTCTTTGACTTAATGGTGTTTCCATTGAGGGAACTTCGTATATTAGAACTTGCTAATTTCATGCACTTTGTGATTGGGATGTACTGTAGGGTGGGGCAGGAACCACTTACTGGGTAGCCTGATTACTTTTTAAGAATGGATCCTGGTTTCAATAGAGAATTATAATTTTACTTTTGTTAGTACAAAAACTATAGATTATTTTTGCCCTTTTTTTCAGAAAACACAAAATTTCAAGTACAGTGTACATAATTAGGTCAAATAAAGTATAAGCAGTTTTTATGAGGCTTGAGACTTAAGTTGTGGAGAGGGCAGGGGCACTTTACAAAAAGATATGCAAATTTATATATGAATGTAAATATTTAGCATGAAAAATTAAACATTGCATTACAAATTACATTACAAATTTTATTATGCCAAGGGATAACACAAATATTTCTAAATCTAAAAATATTATAATATTTTTATCAAGTGCTGATCTTAGTTTGGCTGATCTTTATTAAAATACCACAGACTGGGTAGTTTATAAAAAGCAGAAATTATTTCTCACAGTTTTAGAGAAGTGGGAAGTCCTCAACCATGTGGGAAGTTCATGATCAAAATGTCAGCATGGGGGACTCCTGGTGAGAGCCCTCTTACTGGTTCATAGCCAGCACTTTCTGGTTGTATCCTTACATACTAGAAGGGGCTAAAGAACTTTGTAGGGTTTCTTTTTTTTAAGGAATTTTAATCCACACATAGAGGCTCCACCCTCATGACATAATCACCACCCAAAGGTCCCACCTCTTAGTACCATGACAGTGGACATCAGGATTTAAATATGTAAATTTGGAGGAGATGCAAATATTCAGACTGTACCCAGGGTCTCATACATTTCTAAATTACATAGATACATACAGAAGTAATTGTCAACCTTATAAATATATAAACGATGATACACACCAAATGTGTCCCCAATTCAACTTGCTTTTAGCAAGTTCCCCCAAAGTGCTCACAACCATTTGAAAAATACGTGATAAAGCAGGAAGTATGAAGGAGGGAAGTACAGGTGGAAAGAGTCATATTTACCAATTATAATTAAAATAATTCCTAGATATATATGCAAATGGATTGTTGGGAGCAATTGAATACCAATAGTTACATCAATGATAATTCATCCCGTAAGAGAATTTCATAGTGAAAGTAGAATGGAAATAGGAGTTCATAGAAAATAAGAAACAATGTAAAATTTCTGACTACTAAAGAAAATCTGTTCATGTATTTTAAATGGACAGTGATGCTATCAAATCTGTGTGGTATTTAAATGATCCATAAATGTGCTTTTAAATATGATGTTAAAGCTTTAATTTTAAAATACTGTAGATAAGTATGCTAAAAGTTATATCCTTTAAAAATTTTTTAAATTTGTCATAGAAATTCTTAGATATTAGTTTTTAAATGTTTAAAGGGCATATGATTTTTCCAAATTATTTTAGGATGTACATGAATAAAAATGTCTAAGGACCAGTACCCTAGTTTCTCTAAACTTTTTGCCTATACAAAACAATTCACTGGTAATCTGTCAACCTGGATAAAACTAGTTCCCTCCCAAAATTTCACAGAGCCACAAGTCAACATTTTATGCAATTCATTAGTGGGATTAAAATTTTAGTGGAATAAAATTGTCCTCTCCTTAAGAAAAACTTTTGAATGGCTTTTATTATGCCAGTCAAGATCTGATGGAATATATACCTCCTAAAGTACAAGGTAGAGAAGTTTGTTCATCTTAATACAGAGGTATGACCCCATAGCACATCACAATTTTATTCTCCATTGGCTCTTCCCAAAGTGCAGAGTCAAATTTAGCACTGAATTTATATAGTTTTCATTATACTGTGTTTCCTAGCACCTAATTGTCTTGTTGGCCGCCTCAGTTGTTACTTACATTGCACCTGCTTTATTTATCTTAATGATTTTATGGTTTTATTGTACCTATGAGTGAATGGATTGTTTTCTTTCTTTGACCTTTAACTCACCCACTTGTTAAACACAAAGTAGCTTGGATAAATTCAATTTGAACTAAGCAAATCATTGGAGAAACAAAATATTCAGTTATTATTGACAGCTAGAAATAGTCATAAAAGTACCAAATTAGCATTGTATTTATTAAATAGAAACTTAAATGAATAAAGTAATTTCATTTTTCTTTTCCGATTGATAATTCAATTAATTATTCTTGTTTTGTGGCCCAAAATTAAGGGTTTAGGATTAAGGCAAATGGGAAAATTACCAACGTTATCAAAAGGCAAACAGTAGCCACTAAACATATATTATGATTTTTAAATTAATAACAATAAACCAAAATTATAGTTAGCAGCCCAGTCTTAGTAAATGCAAGAAAAAAATTACCCAGCAAGTAGCCATATCATAGAATAGCAGATGGTATTAAGTTCTAAAATATTTTGCAGATCTACTTAAAATAATTAAATATAATCAGTGTTATATTTACAAAACATTATAGAGGCTCCTTTAGTTTAGGAAGTGAATACAGTTTGTAATAAGTCCTTCGAAGGTAATAGTGAATATAATGAATTGATTCCTTTATTTAAATTATTAATTTAAATAAGTATTTGTGAGAGAAAAAGAATTCACACAGTAAACTCTATTGAAAAACTTAATAAAGGAAGAAATTAAGTTGAGGGAATACCAGTGATGAATTCACATAGAAATTATCATCCCCATCTATAGTTTACTTGAGAATTTCAATAAGGTCTTACTGATTCTTTACAATCACAACAATATAAATAACAATCAAACACCACTTTAGCTACTCTTCTGTACCCTCACTGTGGCAACGTGTAAGTAAAAAATATTAAATTTTCTTCTAGAAGATTCAGTTTTATCTATGTCTTAAGTAACTGTCAGTCTAGCATATAAGCTATTTGGGGCTGATCAAGGCATTTCCTGACCTGCTGTAGGGAGTGTTTCTCCTCAGGAATCACACAGTACTTATAGAGAAGTTCCTATTCAAGAGTATAAATATTCCATTTGATCTTTTGTTTTTAACGAAGTATTCACCATGAAAATTTTTATGCCCTTCTGATTCCCTCGCCAAAATAATTTAAAATATTAATTGAAAGGAGAGTTCCTCGTACCTTATTTTAGCTCCCTTGCTGTGCTGTCCCGTGCTTAGTCGCTCAGTCGTGTCAGGCTCTTTGTGACCCCACGGACTGTAGCCCGCCAGGCTCCTCTGTCCATGGGGATTCTCCAGGCAAGAATGCTGGAGTGGGTTGCCATGCCCTCCTCCAAGGAATCTTCCCAACCCAGGGATCAAAACCAGGTGTCCTGCATTGCAGGCAGATCTTTACCACCTGAGCCACCAGGAAGCCCATATACTCAGCCATAATGAAAGAAAAAATTTGTGACAACAGGAATGGATCTGGAGGGTATTATACTAAGTGAAATAAGTCAGACATAGAAAGACAAATAGTGTATGCTATCCACATACATGTGGAATCTTATTAAAAATAAAATAAAGTAGTGAATATAACAAAAGAAACAGTCTCACAGATACAGGAATCAAATTGGTGGTTACCAGTCCAGGGAAGGGTAAGATAAGGATAGGGGATTAAAAGTACAAAATTATTATATATGAAATAAATAAGCTACAAAGATACACTCTACAGCACAGGGAAAATAGCTAAGATTTGCTAATAACTACATGGAATATAAGCTTTAAAAATTCTTGAATCACTGTATTATACCCCTATACTTATATAGTATTATATATCGGCTCTATTTCAATTATTAAAAAAAGAATTATGGAATGCTGAACATATGGAAGGTACTGGACAGGTGGTTTGCTTGGATAGACCATAGGAGTTTCATGTCTTGCTAAAAAGAGAATCAGAGCCAGACAGTAAGTTAAAGCAATAAAATAGATTTTATTTAAAAAAACTATTGCATGTGTATGTCTTTGTCAATCCCAGTCTCCCAGTTTATCACATTACTATATATAAAATAGATAACTAATAAGAATCTACAGGGCTTAGCCTGGTGGCTCAGATGGTAAAGAATCTGCCTGCAGTGCAGGAGACCCAGGTTTGATCCCTGGTTTGCGAAGATGTGCTGGAGAAGGAAATGACAACCCACTGCAGTATTCTTGCCTAGAGAATTCCATGGACAGAGGAGCCTGGCAGGCTACAGTCCATGGGGTCTCAAAGAGTCAGACACCACTGAGTGACTAACACTACTATCACTACGAAGAACCTACCGTATGGCACAGGGAACTCTACTCAATACCCTTTTCCTATTTGGGAAAAGAATCTAAAGAAGAGTGGATATATGTATAGCTGATTCACTTTGCTGTTCCGTAGAAACTAACACAATGTTGTAAGTCAGCTATACTCCAATAAAAATTAATTTTAAATAAATAAATAATAATACATTTTAAAAAATATTGCCGTAGGGAAAGAGAGATCACAGAGTAGAGCTAGAATCAATTCCAAATACAACCAGAACAAGTATAGATTTATAACCGAGCAGTAAGTTTGGGTGGGACATTCATAGATGGAAAATTACTACAAGGAGACAAGTCTGGGGAAGTCTGGCTGAAATGACTTAACAGGATTCTTGCTGAGGGCAGCCAGGCTGATCAGATACCACCTGGGGGGAGGTGGCAGAAATGAGAATTTTGTTGGGATATTAAAGGTGGGAATTCTTGCTAAACTGACTTAGCAGGATTCTTACTGAAACTGGATTTTGCAAGGAAATACAGGGATGGACCTTGATGGAGAGAGAGTTTAGGGGAGCCTGATTGAAATTTGGCCTGGGAAAGCACCTTTTAAACCCTTCCCCTATACTTTGCCCTGTGCATCTCTTGCATCAGGATGTTCATCTGTAGCCTTTGAAGTATCTTTTGTTAAAATAAGCAATGGTAAGTATACTGTTTCTCTGAGTTCTGTGGGCCATTCTAGGAAATAATTGAACCTGAAGAGTAGGTCATGGAAACCCCGGAGTTATAGCCAGTTAGAAGGTCAGATGCCTAGATGACAACCTGGATTTCTGTTTGACATCTAAAGTGGAATTAGAAACAGTATTGTGGGACTAAAGCCATAATCTGTGGGATTTTATGGTAACTCCAGGTAGACAATGTCAGTTTAATTGTGAGATGGTGTCTGGAGAACCAGAGAATTGCTTAGTATGGGAGAAAAATGCACACACATTTGGTGAATAGAAGAGTCAAAAGTAAACTATTCCATGATTAGAGCATTGAATTGAAAGTAGAGGAGAAATACAGGAATTTTTTTTTTCCTATAGAGTTGTTAACTTCAGGAATAATGTAATTGGGACTTTTTAGTAATGATAGGAACTCAAATTAAACCAGGTAACTTAAAATAGAAATTTGTCAGCTCAAATAATTGAGAAAGACTAGGATATTTCTGTTATTGGACATGACTTAATCCTTAAACGTGTAGTCAGGTTCTCTTCTCTTGGTTCTACTTCTCTTTGTATGTATCTCTTTGTACGTTCTCCATGTTGCAGAGACAATACTTTGATTTATACTTTTCCGCACTGTGCATCCATATGCAAGATAAACTTTCCCCACAGATTTTTGCTTGAGGTGGTTTTAACAGCAACCCCAAAGCATAACCAAGGGAATTGCCCGAGTCTCTCACACACACACCTACCTCTGCTGGCAGACTAAAATGAAACCAACTATTGAATGAGGGCAAAAGAAGGACAACTTGCTAGTCACTCAGAATGTTAGTACAATAGGGAACAGCAAATTATAATCATTATCAAACTCACTGAAATGACTGTGAATTTAGGAGTGTACATAGTAGACCTGTAACATGAAGGCATAATTGGGCAGGGATGGGACACTAAAATTATTGCCTGGTCTGTTCTATTAGAGGAGAATAAGTCAAACAAAACCAACTTGACCAAGCACATAATTAGTTAGACTGCAGGGAAACCCTGTGGTCTGGACTCAAGAGTCAGCAGGTCCTCCGAGGGCCTGAAGCTTTCCTAGAAATTAAAAAGTGTTATCCCCACCCCAAATCATCACTACCCTCAACCCCACAGTTTTTCAAATGTTTACATCTTTATGTAGAAGTCCAAAGGATTTTTGAGATGTCTGGAGCTTCATGGGATCTCTAGAGAGCTCCAGTAGAGTTGATGGCATTTGGAAGACCCTGAAATTCCCTGGACTCTGACCAACTTAGAAATGTAGACTCTATATCCTCGATGCATATTCATTATGTACTGGAACAATGTTTCTCAAAGCATGGACTCAACCAGCAGCATCAGCAACCTTTAGGCACTTAATAGAACTGGAGCTTCTTAGATCCCACCCCATGATAACTGAAGCAGAAACTTGGGAGAGTCCCAGCATCTGTGTTTTAAAAAACTCTCCAAGTAATTCTCACACAACTGAAGTTTGAGAACTGCTAATCCAGAGATGACTAGAAATGAACTTCACTTGCCAGACTCTTGAAATATCCTGTATGATGGTTCATATTATTGATCTGTCAGAAGAAATTGGAATTGATTCTCAGAGTAATTCCCAAAAGAACTTTGGATAACTCCCAACCAAGTTCATGAAGAATTACTATGGCTTTAGTGTAGATTACACTGTTAACTGGTCATTTATTCTGTGAATAAATAGAATGTATAATTATATGGAAGCAAAGTGTCTTGGTGAATTTTTCCTTTCTCATCTATTCTGTATAAATAGTCTGTTTTTATTATCCAAATTAATAGTTGTAATACATTGTGATTTATATAATGCAATGTAAAATTGCCATAATTACATTTTGTGAAAAAACGCTTGTATGGTAATGCTAAAATGATCAATATAATATGACATCCTGCATAACACAAATATAGGGATGCACCCAAAAGTTAGATCTTAGAAAGTATGAATCACAGTTTTAGATAATGGAATGTACATTAAACAGTACAATTGTGATTATACAGTATTAGAAATAAATAACTTGAAAGTCAATTATACCCTTGTTCTAATATAGAAGTGAAGGTAAAAACACAGAAATGTTTTAAGATGCAGGAGAGTAAATACTGGGAAGCTCCTATCGGTGGCCTCTAACAGTTAGCATTGATAGAGCACTTATAGGTGCCAGACGTTGTGTTAGGAGCTTGGATAAACACTAACTGATTGGAGCCTAAAAATTTTCTTATGGCATAGATTGCTTTTACTAACTCATTCCACTTTAGAGAAGAGGAAACAAGGTTTGGAAAAGTTAAATACAGTTTACCTGAGGTCAGACAACTGGTAAATGGGAACTCATGGCTTGAATCCAGTGCTTCAATACTTTAAAGTTGGTGTTCCTAAGTACCAAAATATGATAGTAAAACAACTCATGAGAGAAGACAAGAGTAATCTTCATGACCTTGGATTTGATAATGATTTTTTGAATATGAAATGAAAAGCACAAGCAACCAAAAAAATAGATAAATTGGACTTTATAGAAATTGAAAATTTTTGTACTTCAAAGAACATCATCAAGAAAGTGAAAAAATAATGAAATGAATGGGAGAAAATATTTTAAAATCATATAACTGATAAAAGGGACATGCATCTTCTAAAGAAGATGTACAGATGGCCAACAAATATGTGAAAGATGTTCAATATCATTACTCATCTTAGAAATCAAAATCACAATGAGGTACCTCTTCATGTATACTTTTGTTGTTATTTAGTCACTAAGTCATATCCGACTCTTGTGACCCCAAGCTCCTCTGTCCATGGGATTTTCCAGGCAAGAATACTGGAGTGGGTTCCATTTCATTCTTGAGGGGAACTTTCCAACCCAGCGATCAAACTCGAATCTCCTGCATTGGCAGGCAGATTCTTTACAACTGAACCACTTCATATGCCAGGCTCCTCTGTCCATGGGATTCTCCAGGCAAGAATACTGGAGAGGGTTGCCATGCCCTCCTCCAGGGGATCTTCCTGACGCAGAAATTGAACCCTTGTCTCCCCCATTAGCAGGTGGCTTTTTTAGAACTAGTGCCACCTGGGAAGCCCACTCATATATACTAAGATGTCTAAAATCAAAAAGACAGAAAACAGGAGTTGGCAAGGATGTAGAAAACTGGAACCTCATATCCTTTTCTGTTGGTGAGAATTTAAGGTGGGGCAGTCACTTTGACAAATAGTCTGGCAGTTCCTCAAATGATTAAACATAGAGTTAACAAATAACCTCGAAATTCTACTTAGGTATATGCCCAAGAGAAATAAAACATAAGTCCACACAAAAACTTATACACCAGTGTTCATGGCAGCATTATTGACAATAGCCAAAAGATAGAAACACCCAAATGTCTATCAGTTGATAAATGGATTTAAAACTGTAGTATGTTCACACAGTGGAGCATTTTTCAGATATATATCTTCATAAAAAGGAATCAAGTTCTGATTCCGACTATGAAGTGGATGAATTTTGAAAATATTACACTACGTGAAAGAAGCCTGTCACAAAACCCACGTATTATCTGGTTCCATTTATGTGTAATGTTCCGAACAGGCACGTTTATAGAGGTAGAAAATAGATCATTGGTTTTTTAGGACCGGAGTGCTAGTGGATAGGGTTTGTGTGGTGATGGTTCAAGGGTACAGTATTTCTTCTGGGAGTGAGAAAATGTTCTAAAATGGATTCTGGTGACATTTGTACAACTTTGTGAATACAAGTTTTTAATATTGAATTATACACTTTAAATGGGTGAATTAAATGGTTATATCTCAATAAAGCTATTGCTGAAAAAAAAAAAAAGAGTGAGAGCAGAGAATGATTAGAGTCCTTGGGAAGGTGATGGTTTAGGATAGCTGGTGGAGTAAATATGGTAGGAACTGGCCAGAGATAACAGACCATTTCTGTCAAGTGGTGAGAAACTGATTAAAACTGGATTGTGAGCATATACAGAAGTATCAAGCCTCCAGGAGCAGAAATCTTCAGCTCAAAGTCTGGAGTGAACAGGCTGGAGGACTTGCACACAGGGACTGAAGGTCAGGGTGTAGACCTTGGTCACCATAGGTTCTTCCTGGGGTTCTTTGTTCTCTGACCATTCCTGCACGGTCTTCTTTCTTTCACCATCCTTCTTCCACTGTCCACCCATCAAATGTCTGTGTCCTCAGGTGCTCCACAAGCCAGCCCTCTACTCTTGTGCTACATGCTGTCTCTTGGTGAGTACACGCTCTCTCATGTTTCAGCTGCCATGTGTGTATATTCTGCGGAAACCAAAATACATGTTCACAGCTCAGTCCTTGCCTGAGCACCAACCCATTTTTCAGCTGCCCACTGGACATCTCTACATAATTGCCCCACACATGTCCCAAACTCAGCTGTCCAACATCACTCCTTCTCCATCCAGCTTATCATCCTCTACTCCCTGTCTTGGAAAATGAAAAAAAAAAAAAAAAAGATCCTTTGATAGCTTAATTTTGCATACAATAGAAGAGTGGTTTCCTGGAGCCCGATGAAATGAGAAGGTTTATAAATGCAAAAAGAACTGAGAAGTGGGAAAGACTCCTACAAATTACCCTCCTGACCAAGTCACACCTTTGGTTGACAACTTTCAGTTATCTTTAGAGTGCAAAGATGAAAACACAGATTCTACATGCCATTACTCATAATTCAGCTTTGTCTGTTAAATTTAATTAAAAAGAGTGTATACTGAGAAATTGTGATGTAAACATAGACCTTGACCTCAAGTGATTATGATCTAGCAAAGGGGGCTCATGAGTGAACAAGAAACCTCCAAATATGTGGTAAATGTAAATGAAGATGAAGCACAAGATACTCTGCTGGCACCTAGGGCAACTTATTCAGTAATTTAGGGATAGGAGGTTGGAATGTGTTAGAAATGGCTTTCCTGAGACCAGAACAGTTTCTGAAACAAATAGGATGAGTAGAAGTGTAGTGGAGAAAAGAGTATCCCAGGTATGAGTTTGGCCTACCTGTGCCTCTGCAGGGTTGGCTACAGAGAGATAAGGATTGGAAAGGGAATCTGGTGAATGCAGAAAGAGATTTGAGTAAGGTGGAGCCACATTAAATGATGGGTGAAGAAGTAGACACGAAAAGAGATAGAACACTTTCCCCATAAACTTGGCTGTCAAGAGGTAGAGAAAGATAAGGCAAGATGCTGAAAGGGGATGTATACTGGGGGAAGTGTATAGGGTTGTTACACGTGTGTGTTTCCAAAATAAGAGAGATGTGAGCAAATTTAAACAGTGAAGGGAAGAAGCCAGAGCCAGGATTGGTTGGAAAGATGAGCTATGGAATTAGATGTCTAATGTGGGAAAGACTGAGAAGGTGAACAAGGTGAAGGTTTTAGCCTCATTCTGTGGGATTAGAAGGAAGAAGCAAAGATGGGTATGAAGGAGAGGTTGGCAGGAATTTGATGGGTTTCATTTTCAAAGTCAATGACAGGGCGAATAGGAGGATAGATGGTTTGCAGAGTATAAACAATGTTAGAAATAGCCGTAATGACTGTAGAAGGACTGAACAGCAAACAGACTGGTATTTTCCATGAATTTGAGACCAGCTCAACTAGGTATAAATAACAAAATTGTCAAGATAGGAAACTGAGATATGAGCATAGAATGTGCTATTTTGTGATTTCAGAAGCAAATCAAGCCCAGGTGATGATAAGATTGAGACCTAGCCATGGGACTGAGTGACTAATTAGGAAATGAAGTTATTTTTACCTTTGAATCAAGGGAGTCAGTGAACTGAGAAGCCAGTGAATGAATGGAGCATCCACGTGTGTACTGAATTCCCCTAGTTGATGGCAAGTCTTATGGAGAAGACCATTCAGAAGAATGGAAGATTGCTCTGGAACCTGTCTCCCTGATTCTGTTGTCTATTCTTCGCATAACAGCTGGGTTAATTTTTTTTAATGTATTTATTATTTTTGTTATTCTGTTCAAAACCCTCCCATGTCTTCCCACCTCCCTCTGATTAATTCCAGTATTTATACCCTGGTCTTCGCTATCTGGCCTGCCTGCCTTTCCTCTTTGAGTCCCTCTCTTACCACTGAACTATTTGTTCCCAGCCACACCAGCTTCTTGACTGTCCCCAACATGACCTAACTTGTCCCTACCTCTGGGCCTTTGCACTTGCCATTTGCTATGCCGGGAAAGCTCTTCCCCCAGCGGCCTCCCTCATCTTCTCCCAATCTCTGCTTAACTTTCCTCCTCTTCCTCTGTGCCTTTTCCTGTAGGAAGTCCCTGTTCTCCACCTCGGCTTCATTTCTTAAATGGCATTCATCACCATCTACCTATACACTGGTTTACTTTTTTTCCCCTTAGAAATCCCCTCCCAAGAACAGAAGCTACCTGAAGGTAGAATTTTTGGCCATTGCTCACTGCTATATTCTATAGGAGGCATAGGTTAAAAAAAAAAGTTTTGGTTTTTTTTTTTTTTTTGCATGAACGCAGTAGGAATAGCATAGCAGTGGGTTTTGAGAAAGCCCTTGACCGTAACCATGTGGAGTGTGTGAGCAACTGCAGGGAAAGGGAGAGAGAGGGGAGAGTGTGCACATGTTGAGGAGTTGTTGGCAGGCAATGACATTCCAGTGGGCACTCAGAGGTATTGCTGGAACACTAGGCATAGGTCATTGGTAAGAAGCCCAAAACAGTATGGAGACACAACGACAGCAAGGGTGGGTGATTGAAAGAAGTTACTTTTCAGGAAGTCTCCAAAGACCATTGTCTTTGGAGGGATGGGAGGTGTGGTAACATTTGCTGGCTTTAAAAGTTTCCGAAAACTTAGAGCTGACATCCCTTGGATTGTACTTTTGGATTGATTGTGCTTCGGAAGGAATCCCTATGAGAGATGATAGCTGTCACGGGTGTGCGAGGAACACAAAACTTGCTGGAAGCAGGTGCCCATCCTGTGGGTGGATGAACGTGCCACACACATGGATCCTTGGATACTGGTCAGTACCGCGGCACTTTACCGCCAGTTCTCCACAGCAGTAGCCCTGAGGGGTAAGGGGCTGGCCCCGAAACAGCGGCAAGTCCTGTCAGACTTCATGTTTACTGTCCTTGCTCCAAAGGTGCTCTTGTAGCATCTTCTTGCCTCCATACCTATGCTCACACTGTTCCCTCTGTCTGGAATACCCTTCCCTCCCCTAGAACTCTTCCCATTTTTGGCATTCTTTAAGATCCAGCTATATCCTCCACAAAGTTTTCCTTTACAGCCCCAGCCTGTAGGGGTTTTTCCTTGCTTTGGACTCCTGTTGCAGTAATTGACTGTAGAATCCACTGCCCTGTTCAGTGATTGCTTTGCACTCTTATTTACACCTTCTGGGTGATATGTAACATGTGTGATGGTGCCTTGCTGTCTCTCTAGCTTCCCCGTAGGCTTCATGAAGGCAGGGGCAGGCTTGGTTGTCTATGGAGCTCCCATACTACCTGACACAGACCCTTACCCAGAGAAGGCATTCGTATAAATTGATATAGTTTAATTTGTTAATCATTAATATTCTATGCTGACACCCAGATGATAATTCTGTTTACCTTCTAATGATTATTTAATACAATGAAAGTGCTATAATATTGTATACTTTCTCTTTTCTATTCACAGATTCCTCTAAGCACTGATATGTTGGGTTCTCTGTTGAATACTTCAATTTTACTTTTTTAGCAGAGGCCAGAGAGGTTGGTGGATGAAGGAACAGCTTCTGGAGTCAGATGTCTGGGTTTGGATACAAACTCTAACACTTCCTAGAAGGGTGAGTCTGAGTAAGATCTGTAAAAATCTTCCACACTCAGTTTCTTCGTCTGCAAAATGGGGATTGTAGTAACCTGCTTCTCACGATTTGTTGTGGGGACTAAATAAATTATACCATGTGACATTCTTAGGTCAGCTTTGGGTGTATGATAAAGCCCTCAGTGTTTGCTCCCTGCTATTCTGAGTGAGCAGAAGTTTCGAGACTTAGAGTATGAGGTTCTCACAAGGCTTTTCACTCTACTCCAATCACTGAGGAACAGAGAGCAAGCACTGAGGCTCTGGTGCTCTGCTATCTATGTCAGGAGGCCAGGCTTCAGGCTAACTCCACCACTTAGCTTATGTGTTATTTTAGGCAAGACACTCGATTCTTTGGGGTGTTGTAAAGATCAGGGAGTAAACATCTGTGAAAGTACTTTGTAAACAGCATGCTTGTTTTACCCAAAGCAAGGAACTGTGGTTGAGAACAGGAAACAAATTTATTGGCTTGGTTTTTGAAAATCTTACCCTTAGAAAATTCACTTCAGGAAAAAGTAACTCTTTGGCTCACTTTGATTGGATTATCTTTTTTTATCTTATGTGATCTTCTTCTTCTTTTTTTTTTTTTAAATTCCTAGTGCTGTGGAAAGTCTTCTTGAGCCCAGGATATGCTTCCTTTTCTCATTTGTAAATCTGGTTGCTCTACTAAAGAAGCAACCGCAGTCAGACATGATTTTGTGGTTTAAAGTCTGTTGCTGGGCTTTGACAAAGGAGCTCTGTAGGGAGTGGTAATGAGATTAGAAGGGTAACTGGCTGAGGGAGTGGGGACACCCAAGCCAGACACACACCCCTCCCTATAGGGTTCTTGAAGAAATGTGTCAGAGGCAGGTTAAGAGCAGGGTCTCTGGTGGGAGTGGCCTGGATACGAACCCCAGCTTTACCACTTATTTCTGGGCAGATTACTTCCTGTCTCTGAGTGCTGCTGATTCCACATCTGTAAAACAAGAATGGCTATAGTACCTACTTTGTAAGGTTACCTGGGGATTAAATGAGTTGATACATGTAAAATGCTTATACCAAGCATTGTTGTTGTTGGTGTCTCCCAGTCATGTCTGACTCTTCATGACCCCGTGGACGGCAGCATGCCAGACCTCTCTGTCCCTCACCATCTCCCGAAGTTTGCCCAAGTTCATGTCCATTGCATCAGTGATGCCATCCAGCCATCTCATCCTCTGATGCCCTCTTTTCCTTCTGCCCTCAGTCTTTCCCAGCATCAGGGACTTTTCCAATGAGTCACCTGTTCACATCAAATGACCAAAATAGTGGAGTTTCAGCTTCAGCATCAGTCCTTCCAATGAGTATTCAGGGTTTATTTCCCTTAAGATTGACTGGTTTGATCTCCTTGCTGTCCAAGGCACTCTCAGGAGTGTTCTCCAGCACCACAGTTCAAATACATCAGTTCTTTGGTGCTCCGCCTTCTTTACAGTCCAGCTGTCACAACCATACATGACCACTGGCAAGACCATTGCCTTGACCATATGGAACTTTGTCAGCAGAGTAATGTCTGCTTTTTAACACACTGTCTAGGTTTGTCATAGCTCTCCTGCCAAGAAGCAAATGTCTTCTGATTTCATGGCTGCAGTCACCATCCACAGTGATTTTAGAGCCCAAGAGGAAATCTGTCACTACTTCCACATTTCCTGCCCCTCTATTTGCCATGAAGCAGTGGGGCCAGATGCTATGATCTTAGTTTTTTAAATATTTAATTTGAAGCCGGCTCTTTGACTCTCCTCCTTCACCCTCATCAAGAGGCTCTTTAGTTCCTCTTCACTTTCTGCCATTAGGGAGGTATCATTCACATATCTGAGGTTGTTGATGTTTCTCCTGCCTATCTTGATTCCAGCTTGTAACTCATCCAGTCTGGCATTTCTCACGATGTGCTCAGCATATAGATTACACAAACAGGGTGACAGCAGACAGCCCTGTCATACTCCTTTCTCAATCCTGAGCCAGTCAGTTGTTCCATACTGGGTTCTGACTGTTGCTTCTTGACCTGCATACAGGTTTCTCAGGAGACAGGTAAGATAGTCTGGTATCCCCATCTCTTTAAGAGCTTTTCACAGTTTGTTATGATCCACACAGTCAAAGGCTTTGGTGTAGTTGATGAAACAGAGGTAGATGTCTTTCTGGAATTCCCTAGCTTTCTCTGTGATCCAGCAAATGTTGGTAATTTGATCTCTGGTTCCTCTTCCTTTTCTAAACCCAGCTTGGGCATGTGGAGGTTCTTGGTTTGCATAATGCAGAAGCCTAGCATGCAAGATTTTAAGCATGACCTTACTAGCATGGGAGATGAGAGCAATTGTCTGATGGTTAGCACATTCTTTAGTACTACCCTTCTTGGGAATCGGGATGAGGATTGACCTTTTCTAGTCCTGTGGCCACTGCTGGGTCTTTCAGATTTGCTGATACAATGAATGCAACACCTTGATGGCATCATCCTGTAGGGTTTTAAACAGTTCTACTGGAATTCCATTACATCCACGAGCTTTTTTTAACAGCAATGCTTCCTAAGGCCCACTTGACTTCACTCTCCAGAATGTCTGGCTCTGGGTGGCTGATGACACCATCGTAGCAATCCAGTCCATTTAGATCTTTTTTATACAGTTCTTCCATGTATTCTTTCCATTTCTTCTTGATCTCTTCAGTGTCCACTGGGTCTCTACCTTTATTTTGCCCTTCTTTGGGCAAAGTGTTCCCTTGATATCTCCAGTTTTACTGACGAGACCTCTAGTCTTTGAGAAGTGCTAAATAATTACTTTATATTACTATATGCATAGAGTCATTGCCAGCAAAGCCATGTCATTAGGTATGAGATAAACCTTCCCAAAAGCCAGTGCACCTCTGGAATGGATGGAGGACTCATTTTGCCTAGGCTAGAGATTTAAAAGTAATATAGGCCTAATAGGTTTCTGCTCTTTACCCTTTTCTGTAAGGGCTTCCCTAGTGGGTCACATGTAAAGAGTTGCCTGCCAATGCAGAAGATGTGGGTTTGATCCCTGGGTCAGGAAGATAGATCTCTTGGAGAAGGGAATTGCAACCTACTTTAGTAATCTTGCCTGGAGAATTCCATGGACAGCAGAGGTTGGTGGGCTGCAGTCCATGGGGTCCCAAAGAGTCGGAAAGAGTTGGACATGACTGAACAACTAAAACTTTCATTTTTTTCAAGCTTTCATTTTTCCACTTCAATAGATTTCTCCTCCTCTTTACCCTTTTCTGTAAGGCCACAGTCAAGGGTAAGAAAGGTAGATTCCAAACACACCAATCAGATAGAAAAAAAGGCAAAGAGTGAGTCCCAGTGCTGGTTGGGCCTGGATCTTCCTAGTGATAGAGGAGACATTCCCATAGAATTCGCCCCTTGGTGTATTTTGTACATCAAATAGAGAAGAGGGATGGGAAGACAAGGGCAGACAGGAGGAGAAGGGAAGGAGGAGGGAGAGAAGTGGTTTAGAGAGAACTTGGCCTCTCTCTGGAGTGCAATACAGCCCCTGGTCACATTTTTTGTCTTCCAGCTCTTCAAAAGAGATGGGGCAGTTGGAGAAAGATGGCTGGACCTTTTGCAAGGTTTAACTTGCAATCTCAAATTTGAAGTGTCCCCATGAGTTGGAGAAGGAAATGGCAACCCACTCCAGTATTCTTGCCTGGAAAATCCCATGGATGGAGAAACCTGGTAGGCTACAGTCCATGGGGTCACAAAGAGTCGGACATGACTGAGCGACTTCACTTTCACTTTCATGAGTTACATGACAGCAAAAGGAGCCAGAGAATGAAAGATCAATGAGAATCAGGTGGACTGGGCCCTCTCTCAAGGAATAGCAGACAGATCCCTCATTCTTTACCTTTCTCATAAAAGAAAATGCATCCCATGAGCCCAAAGGAAGGAACCTCAACTGCAGGGCACCATGTGGGAAAGTGAGTTACATTGTAATCTGATCAGCATTTCTCAAGCTTTGCTGTGCATCAAATGACCCAGTAATCTTGTTAAAATACAAGGGTAGGTCTGAGATTCTGCACTTCTAACAAGCTATCTGACTATCCCATTGCTGCTGGCTAGGACCTCACTTAGAGAAGCAAGAATCTTCTAGATGATTGGTGACCAGGAGTTGTGTGATGCACAGGAATTCTGCTAAGTTACTCCCCTCTCGACCATGTAGTCCATCTCTATACACTTAACCTTGGCCAGCCTGCTTCTTGGAAGTGGGGTGACAAGAAATGTCCTAGTCCTTGATTCTGACTACAAACTTTGTGTAAGTGAAATGGGGGCTAGGAGGACAAAGGTGTTTATCTTGGTTAGTTAGTTCTGTGAGAGACTTTTCCTACTGTTCATAAGCAAGAATTGTTTGAAATAAACCTAATGTGAATATTGCAAACATTTCATGAACCTTGTTGCCTTATGCCTTAAATTAGGAATTGTGGAACAACGTCATTATTATCTTCAGATAATGACAGATATTAAAATGACAGACATTTTAAAAACCTTTTCCTTTTGATTACTCAAATTTTATTAGTCCTTCAGATTAGCAATTTCTGTATACCAGTGCTTTATATACATTTTCATTTAGATTTTCCCAAACAATATAGAGATCATCACCTCCATTTTACAGATGAAGGAATTAGGACTCAAAGAAGTTAAGTAATTTGCCCACAGTTACCCAGCTATGAAAACAGAGCCTAGCTAGGAACCCAGGTGAATCTAATTTCACTTCTCTCTTTCTACTCCCTCCATGCTGTGCCATACATAACAGTATGACTATTTTTAAAATTAGAAAAATTACTTATTATTTAAAAACAAATTCAAATCTCACATTTATTTGATATCAACTGATTCCCTTGCCATGTGTTTATGACACAGCTAATGAAGCCTAAGTTTTAGAGGATTGCTTATTTATAAATGTGCCTTCCAAAGGCACTCTGATTTTTATTCATAACTTTGTATTCTTTGTTCTTAAAAGGAGCTCCCCAAATTTGAAAACTTTGGGCTTTGCAAAATCTAGATCTGCTTCTGTTGCTGTCAGGTATGCAAACCCTTTTCCCCAACATTCCCGATGAGTAGTTCAGCCTGTGCTTGAAAATCTCCACTTAAGGGCTCACCACCCCACAGGGGGTTTGTTTCATGTCAGACAGTTCTCATTCTTCAGAAGTTCTTTTTAGACTGTGCCAAAATCATGCACTTATTGATTATAGTTCAGCCCTCTGAAACTGCATAAAGTAAACCTAATCCCTCTTCCTCTAACAGGTCTGAAAGTATTAGAAGGCTATTACAGGACCTTTTCCCAAATCACCCTCAATGAAGCTGAAACTCCAATACATTGGCCACCTCATGCGAAGAGTTGACTCATTGGAAAAGACCCTGATGCTGGGAGGGATTGGGGACAGGAGGAGAAGGGGACGACAGGATGAGATGGCTGGATGGCATCACCGACTCGATGGACATGAGTTTGAGTAAACTCCGGGAGCTGGTGATGGACAGGGAGGCCTGGCATGCTGCAGTTCATGGGGTTGCAAAGAGTCAGACACGACTGAGCAACTGAACTGGACTGAACTGAACTGAACAGGACCTTTTCCCAAATCATCCTCAATGCTTATGACCATTCCTCAGCTCTTCCATCCTGGATCACCTTCTCCTCTAGTTGTTGATGTCCTTCTTAAATAGTATTCTGTGTTTGACTTGACTAACAGAGAGCAAAGCAACTCACTTGCCCTATTTATTTGTTGAGGACTTTGCATTTATATATCACTGTGGGAAATTATTGTTGCTATTATATTTAAATCACTGTTGCAGCTTGCCCAATCATGTTGTGCTCATATTTTTCCTGCCCCAGACTTCAGTGTCCTGAGAGATGCTCTTTACTCTTCATGTGGTGATGTCATGCACAGCAAATGATCTGTTAGGTGGTGGATTTGTCAAGACTTAGCAAGAAGACTTCCTACATGTTGCAGACAAGTGCCATAGGAAGACAGCTCATCTGCAGTTATCCTTATATACAACATACCACCGTGTCTACACCCCTTGGCGGGCATTACTCCCTCCATGATCACACTCTTTTTTTTTTTATTTTTTTTTTATTAGTTGGAGGCTAATTACTTCACAGCATTTCAGTGGGTTTTATCATACATTGACATGAACCAGCCATGGAGTTACATGTATTCCCCATCCCGATCCCCCCTCCCACCTCCCTCTCCACCCAATTCCTCTGGGTCTTCCCAGTGCACCAGGCCCGAGCACTTGCCTCATGCATCCCACCTGGGCTGGTGCATGATCACACTCTTAATCTACGTTTTCTCAAGACACTTACACATTTGGAAAAAAATCTTCATGGGAAGAGCTCATTGAACAGAATAATTATAATGTTTTTTCATTTTTTCATTGCATTTGCTATTTATATTCTTTTCTACATGAATTTCCTCACAATCCTTTTGCTTTGTCTTTGCTTTCCCTAATATTCCCTTTGTCCTGTCTAAAAGCTCATCATGTGCTCCAGCAACGCAGAGATAGAGAAGCACCCCAAAGCTCATGCCTCTGCTGTGCTAAAGGAGTGTATCCCCTTTGGAAAGAAGCCAGACAGTGTTTTCCCTGCAGGTTTCAGCCTTGTTACTCTCTCTGCCCTGCCTCTCCCCATACTCATGTTCCCCAGTGCCTTGCATCTACCAGAGAGACCCTCACATCTCCATTGTGTCCTTTCCTTGTGTTGGACAGACTCCTCATTCAGTCTTGCGGGTAGTGTTGGGCGGGGGGGGGGGGGGGGGTGTGCACGCATGCTCATATACTTAAGTCACTTCAGTTCAGTCGTGTCCAACTCTTTGTGACTCCATGGACTATAGCCGGCCAGGCTCCTCTGTTCACGGGGATGCTCCAGGCAAGAATACTGAAGTGGATTATCATGCCCTCCTCCAGGGGATCTTCCCAACCCAGGGATCGAACCCAGGCCTCCTGCATTGCATGTGGATTCTTTACCAGCTGAGCTACCAGGGATGCTATAGTTTCATACCAGAGAATGTTCTAGTTTCATTATATTACATGTAGCTGTCCATTTTTCCCAACACCACTTACTGAAGAAAATGTCTTTTCTCCATTGTATATTCTTGTCTCCATTGTTGTAGATTAATTGACCATAGTGCATGTGTTTATTTCTGGGCTCCCTATCCTGTTCCATTGACCTATGTGTCTGTTTTTGTGCCAGTTCCATAGTGTTTTGATGACAGTAAATTTGTATTATAGTATAAAATGGTCTGACATCAGGGAATGTAATTCCTCCAGCTCTGTTCCTCTTTCTCAACATTGTTTTGGCTATTGATGTCTTCTTTGTTTCCATACAAATTTTAAAGTTTTTTGTTTCAGTTCTATAAAAACTGCCCTTGATATTTTGATAGGGATTACATTGAATCTGTAGATTGCCTTGGACAGTATGGCCATTTTAACAATATTTATTCTCCGAATCCAAGAACTTGGTTTATACTGTATCTTTAAACTTTGAATTCACTCTTAGATAAACTGGCCATTTGTTCCCCTGAGCCCTGTTTGGCTAATAGACTCAGGATTTGGTGTTACCACAAAAGAGAGTAGCTTTAGCAAATAATTGCTTCAATATTAGAAAGAAGGAAACTAAAATCTTTGGCATTGACAGAAATTCGTAGATATCTGGTTTTGAGTTGATTCATTTAGTTATCTTAAGGTTATTAGCATGATTGTTTTAAATGTCCAAGGGACCCTTATTGACACTTTGGAACAATAAATGTACAGATTTTTGGAATTTCAGTTAACATTCAGTTAATTAAACTCACAATTTTTTTTCCTCAAGCCTTCAAATCTACTTTTCAGATCTCCATGGTCAGTTTTTAATTCTCAAATTATTTGAATAAAATAAGAAAATTAATTTTACTTGATCTTTTATAATGCTCTATTAATCTCAAACATATTAACATTTTCTAAAAATCTCATAGAGTAAATTAATTTAAATTCATTAAATATTTCAAACCATATTGTTAAACATAATTACTTTTCCAAACACTGAAAATGCCTAAAATGGTGAATTATAGAACTAATATGCAAGTGGCATTTACAAAATAGCTTAAAAAAAAAAAAACGCAGAAAACAAAATAGTTGTTAGTTTTTGGAGCTAGCAAGAGCTTTGCTTTCCCAGAGAAAGTGTCTTTTTTCAACTTTCTGAAAATGAGAACTATAGAACCAATCATGTTTCTTTATTTACTCTTGCTCTAGGAACTTTGGAATCAAAATTAAATTTCAGATGAAACATAATCTGTTGACATTGTTGGTGGTCATATCTGTATTCACCATTTCATTTTTAAATTTAAATTTCACATTTTATTATATATGATTCAGGTCCTTGTGAAAATTGTTATGAATTAAAGCAAATAAGGAAATAGACCTGAGTATTATTATTAGCTGCCCTCAGGTTATTTAAGAGAATCTATAACAATCATTGCTTCCCTGGTGGCTCAGATGGTAAAGAATCTGCCTGCCTGCAGAACCCCATGGGCAGAGGAGTCTCGTGGGCTATCTAGCCCAAGTGGTTGCAAAGAGTTGGACAAGACTGAGCAACAAACACTTTCACTTTTCATAACCATCATTACAGATCAGTTCCTGCATGTGCTAGGGAGAATAACTGCTTATAATATATGGGGTGCCCTCTTACGTATACATGCCTCTACCCCCACTTCTGGTGAATTGGATAGTTTGTGTTTTATTTCAAACTATTTGAAATATCTTCCAAATTTGATTAAAAAAATTATTCCAGAAATTTTGCTGTGACAGGGTAATTTTATTTGTATAGATTACGTACTAAAACTTTCAATATATATTTATTGACTCAATAAATATGTATTGAATGCTTCCAGTGGTCCAAGCACCCTTCCAGGCATTTAGGATTATGTGTGTAAGGGACAGGGGAGGGGTGGGTTGTGGAGGAGTAGGGGTGGGTAAGGAGACAATAATTCTGTCCTAGCCTAGTGTAGAAAACAGTTCTACCTATATAGTGCAAAAGGTACCTTATTTCTGTAGGTAACCATATTTTAATAAACTATGAAAAGCAGTCATTTAGGTTGATATTATCCTTGATGAAATAGAGTTCAGAGTATATTATACAGAATACATGGAAAAATATCAAAGAGAATAGGTTGAAAAAATATTTGGGCAATACAAATGACAAAGAATTAACATTATCATGTACATTGAGCTCCTTCATTGATAAGTGAAAGACAATACTATAGGAACTTAGAGGCAGGGGTAGTAGTAAGCAATTTGCAGCAGTAGAAATCACTTGCCACTAAGCAAATGCAAAGAGGCTCAAGCTAGCAGTCAGATAAATACACTCCTCACCCATCAGATCTGCAATAATTTACAAGGTCAGGAACCACCACTGCTGGTGAAATTATAGGGAAATGAGTACTCATACTACCAAGCAAATATGTAAAATAAAATTACTTTTCGGTATAGCAATCTTACTGTATGTATTAAAATTTTTAAATATGTACACACTTAGTGTCAGCAATCCCACTGTTGGAAATCCCTCTACTAAAATAAAAATGCTAACATAAAAGAATATATTTGCAAGTACCAGTACAAATAAGTTTATTGCAAATTATTTATGGTAGGGTAAAACAATACAAACTTGAGTGACTATAATAGGGGTAGTTTTATTGAATAAAATATATTCATACCATGGAGTATTAAATTCTATGAAAATAATTACTTTGATTTATACTTCTTGACCTGGAGACATGGTTATTATATGTTATGGTTTAAAAAAAAGCTAGTTTACATATATACATCTGTATGTTCGCATATGTGTGTGTTCAAAAGTGTGTACAAAATTTTACCTTAACAAATTATACACACATATATAAATTTGTGTGAGTCAGATAAAAGTGAGAAAGGATTTGCCTGTTGGTTATTATTAATAACTTTAATCTTTGGAATAAAGATCAGTTAAAACAGAGTTTTTAGTCACTTATCTCTCTCTAGTTTGGCTTGTTGTAACTAGTGTATCTTAGCAATAATATTAATAATAATAATAAAAATCATAGGTTACAGATGAGAGTTTACCACATGCCAGAGACTGAGATGGTGATATTATCACCTTTGCTGTTTTATAGATGAAGGAATGAGGGGATAAAGTCACTTGTAGAAGACTGCACTCTAGTAACAGACAGTGGGTGCCTGCATGCACGCTTGGTTGCTTCAATTGGGTCCGATTCTTTGCGACCGCATGGACTGTAGCCTGCAAGGCTCCTCTGTCCATGGGATTCTCCAAGCAAGAAATCTGCAGTGGTTGCCATGCCCTCCTCCAGGGGATCTTCCCGACTGAGGGATCGAACCCACAGCTCTTGTGTCTCCTGCATTAGCAGTAATGCCACCTGGGAAGCCCTACCTTGGTGATATCAATTTCTTAAATTAATTATGTTAGAAATAATCATGTTAGAAATTACTTATGTTAGAAATAAATTGGTTTAAAGGAAAAACATTAAGTTAATCACAATATAGATTGTGTATAGCTTAACTTAGAAAGGTGGGGGTACGAATGACTATACTTTGGGAACTATGTTATCTAGCTAAACTTTCTCTATGTAGATAAAATGATGGTGCCTGAGAAGTGATTAATGTAGGTCACCTGCCCCTGGTTTCATCAACCAGGGAAGACAGACTTTTTAAAAAATTCTGACTGGGCTGTGTCTTGGTTGTGGTGCACAGGTTTTTTGCAGTCTCTACAGCATGAGGCCTCAGTAGTTAAGGCACATGTGCTTAGTTTTCATATGTGAGATCTTGGTTCCCCAACAAGGAATCCAATGGGGCCCCCTGATATGAGGGTGTGGAGTCTTCACCACTGGACCACCAGGAAAATCCCCAAGACTGACTCAACACAGGGACTAGAACCAAACCCAGACAACTTTGTCATATACTATTTTGATATGAGCCCATTCATCTTTCCTAAAAATTACTTACTCTCCCCTAAGAGGTCTACATTCCCTCTTCCCTTTCCCTGCTAAGATGACATTTAAGTTTGAATTCTTAGACACTTTGAGTAAGTATTCATTTTGCTGTTGGGCATCTCACATGTGTACTTGAGGCATACATGTTAATAACATTGCTTTTCTCCTGTTAATCTTTATTTGGGGCGGGGGTTGTGTCTCAGATAAAAAAAACAAGGGTAGGGGAAAATGATTTTTCTTCCCCTACACGATGTTTCATGAATTACCATTATTAACACTTATATATAAGGTACAGAATATTTAGGACACTTTTTAGATCTATACTGAATGGATAAACAATTCTTTTCTTTAACTCATATTTAAAGCCAGTGACATTGCTCCTCTGAGGCAGATTTTGCAAGGTAAGAAAAACTACAAGGAATGCCCTAATTCATAAGACTACAAAATGTCTTCCTTCATTCATCACAGTGAATTGGGGGAAAAAAAGACTGAAGGATAGACAGTGTATCTGTAAATGCGAGAAGCACTTTTGAGCTTTCTAAATTGTATAGGGTGGGGGAAAGGCAGGTGATTTAAGGATCTTAGGTTCATTTTTTAGGAAGGGGTAGACAATACTATTTAATTCTTTACTCGAATTCTTTTGTCTTGTTGCACTGCTGGCTTTGTCATCAGCCAATGTTGCAATAACTTTAACAAGCAAAGGAAATGCCAGTCAAGTGAAGCACCTGGGACCTCCTCACTCTTGTGACACGTCAGGCCTCAGGCAGGAGACAAAAATGCTCTAGGCTGTGTGTGAAGCCCAGGTGAAGAAGGAATGGGTGGCTGTGAGTCTAGATTTGTAAGGGCGCTTAGTCCCAAGGCCGGTGTTTATATTAGCGATTCACTTCCACTTTTGGTACATTTAATCAGGCATTATTACAATGCATGGCATCATCCTGACTTCAGGACTTTGGAGGAAAGCTGGGTCAGGAGGCTGTTCAAGTTAATTTTACAAGATACTTTATGCAGCCAGATGCGAATTTCACTTGCCCAGAAGCTTATGCAGAACCGTGACCAGGGCTGACCCAATGAGCTGCGCTTTTCTTCCACTCGAGAATCTTTTGAGACTCACAGAGTGAGAAGTCCGACAACCACGCGGACTATTCGGCAAGACGCAACGCAACCTTAAAGGACGGGTCATTGCTCAGCTCCAGCAACCAGCCAGAGACAACAAAATGGAAGATCCTTCTCCGAGGGAAAGCAGGCCTCGGATCTGAATCGCGGGGCCTGAGTTAGGGAGGTGAGCAAAGAAAGGAAAGGCGAAGGCGCAGCTCCAAGAAGCCGGGTTCATTCAAACCCGGAGGACAGCAAACCCCGCCTCCCCACGCCGCCGCCCGCTCAATCGCCGAGCGCTCCGGGTGTGAGCTCGCCCCGCGGGGAGCGGCTTGGAGCCGAGGAGGCGGTGGCAGAGGTGGTTTGGGCAGCCCTGCGCGTTGGATAGGCCCAGGCAAACAACACCCCTTCCCCCTCCCCCTCGCTCAGTTCAACTCCCACTCGGCCCCGGCCACGCCCTGCTGCCACCGCCTCCTCGGGCAGCTTTCCGCTCCGCGGCCCGGCCTCAGTCAGGGGCGGGAAGGAAGGCGGTGTCTCGGAGAGGCCGTCGCGGCCACCGGAAACTACGAAGGCCGACAGCCTTTGCGGTAGTGCCCCGCCCCATTTCTCCCACCACTCAGCGCGCGTCACCCAGGCGCTCAACCAATGGGGACCGAGCCAGGGAAAAAGGGCGCCCGGGTCCGGATGCGCCTCAGGAAAGCCATGCTCCCTGCGCGGGGGCAGCGGGCAGTTCACCGGTTGCGCCGAGTCTTCTGTGGCTCGCGCGCCCCCTTGTCCGCTCTTCCCGCTTTTCTTGAATGAGAATCCTGCTTTTTTTCTTTAGTGGCAATTCTGAGGGATGCTGGAGCCGGCTTTTGAGGGGAGGGCGCTGGGAAATGAGTAGGGGGCGGGATATCCTGAGACAACAAGTTTGGCTGTATGAAAGGCCTACCGGCAGTGCGCCTGAGCTAGAACGCCGAGAGAACAAGCACCGGAGGAGCCACGCGAGGAAAAGAAAAGCTGCTGAAAGAATAACCCCCAGAAAGGGGGTGGAGAGAAGGCGGCCCCAGCGCCCCGGCCCCCGGCAGGTCGGCGGCCAATCCGCTGGGGGAAGGGGTGGAGAGTCGGAGGCTCTGGCAGAGAGAGGCCGAGGGGGGTGGGGAGTAGGCCCTGCTTGCGCCGCCCTGGCCCCGCCCCCGGCCCGCACCGCCGCCCGCGCCGCGCGCCGCCGCTGTCAATCAAGGGCGAGTCAGCAGGGCTCGGGCGGAGAGAGGAGCTGCTACGCCACAGCCCAGCGGCGGCCATTCGCGGAAAAAGAGGCAGAGCCTGTGCCAGCTACAGCCTCCTCCGAGCCACCGCGGGCGGGCGGGACCGGCCTCTCCTCCCGCCTCGCCCCCACCCCCACCCACCTCTATCCCAGTGTCTCCGTCTGAGGGTTTGTCCTGTTAATGCGGGATGAGCGGTACGTATTCTCCACCCCCCTCGGTCTCCTTCACCACCTCCCTCCCTCCCTCCCTCCCCAGACCCTGCTCGGTTCTTCCCCCTCCCCCGGGGCCGCTGAGATGCTTTAAGGGGAGGAGGAGAGGGAGGGAGGGAATCAGGGGGAGGGAAGGAGGGTTGTGTTTTGTCTTAATGTCTGAGAGAGAACAACCTTCTGGGTGTTGCTCTGGAGCCGATGGGTCGGGTTTCAAACCACGTTTTGTGATATCCCCCTCCTCCCTTCCCTCCTTCTCCCCCACCCCCTGCCGGTGTGCGTGGATCGCGGGTTTATGGAGATTAATGTTCGGGGGGAGGGGGAGGAGAGGGGAAGGGGAAGACGAATAATAATAATCCTAATAACCTGTTGTCGTGTACGGGGTGGGGGGGGTTTGTTGCAGATCAGAAGAAGGAGGAGGAGGAGGAGGCGGCACAGGCAGCGGCGATGGCTACAGAAGGAGGGAAAACCTCTGAGCCAGAGAATAACAATAAAAAACCCAAAACCTCAGGCTCCCAGGTAAAGGCAAACATCAAAAAAAAAAAAAAAAAAAAAGGCATCACGAAACCTAAGGGGAAAGAGGGAGTTATGCCCTTTAAATGCCCAGAAGTGAAGAACAGAACAAAAATGTTTATCCACTCAAAGCATCTTTCTGAGAGTGAGGAAGTTAAATTGTAAATTCATATAGGTTTCACATGTTTGGAATATCGTGGTTAAAATTCCACCAGGAACTCAGACTACAAGAGAAAGGTGTGTGTTTTCCCAAGGGCGTTTTGAGTTTAGTAAAATAACACTTCAAGAAAGTTTGTTAGAAATTTCTTATTATTTATAGTTTATATTGTAGGACCTGCTTCCTTATTCCTGTATCTTATTGCTTTTGCTAATATTTAGATTTTTTTCTTTTCTTGAGTAAGTTCTGAAATGTAGAGCTGTCAAAATAAATAAATAAACCCCTCCCAACTACTGGCCTTCACTAAATCCTCCCACTTTTTTTTCCCTCTCCCTTTTACTATCCCATTTTGGGTAGGACTCTCAGCCCTCTCCTCTGGCTTTACTGGCAGCTACTTGCAGCAAAATAGGGACTCCTGGTGAAAATCAAGCAACTGGACAACAACAAATTATTATAGATCCAAGCCAAGGATTGGTGCAACTTCAGAATCAACCACAACAGCTAGAACTGGTAACAACACAACTTGCTGGGAATGCTTGGCAACTTGTTGCCTCCACTCCTCCTGCTTCAAAAGAAAATAACATTTCTCAACCAGCTTCTAGTTCATCTAGTTCTTCCAGCAGTAATAATGGGAGTGCATCTCCCACAAAAACTAAATCAGGTAATTCTTCTTCCCCTGGTCAGTTTCAAGTCATACAAGTACAAAATCCAAGTGGTAGTGTACAATACCAAGTGATTCCACAACTTCAAACGGTGGAAGGCCAGCAAATTCAAATCAATCCAACGAGTAGTTCATCTCTACAGGATTTGCAGGGTCAAATTCAGCTCATTTCTGCAGGTAATAATCAGGCTATACTCACAGCTGCTAACAGGACAGCTTCTGGGAATATTCTTGCTCAAAACCTGGCGAATCAGACAGTTCCAGTCCAAATTAGACCTGGTGTTTCAATACCACTGCAGCTACAGACCCTTCCTGGTACTCAGGCTCAAGTTGTAACAACCCTACCGATTAACATTGGGGGAGTGACTTTAGCTTTGCCAGTGATAAACAACGTGGCTACTGGAGGGGGAGCTGCGCAGGTTGGCCAGCCTGCTGCTACTGCTGACAGTGGCGCTTCCAATGGGAGTCAGTCAGCGTCCACACCTACCACCACCACGGCGTCTGCCAGCATGCCAGAATCTCCCTCCTCCTCCACTACCTGTACAACCACTGCATCAACATCTCTGACCAGCAGTGACACGTTAGTGAGCTCAGCAGATACGGGCCAGTATGCAAGCACATCAGCCAGTAGTTCTGAACGCACCATTGAAGATTCTCAGACACCTTCTGCTACGGAGTCTGAAGCCCAGAGCTCCAGTCAGCTTCAGTCCAATGGAATACAGAATACACAGGATCAATCAAATTCTCTTCAGCAGGTGCAAATTGTAGGCCAGCCTATCTTGCAACAGATCCAGATCCAGCAGCCTCAGCAACAGATAATTCAAGCTATTCCACCCCAGTCTTTTCAACTCCAGTCAGGGCAGACGATTCAGACCATCCAGCAGCAGCCTTTGCAGAATGTTCAACTTCAAGCAGTAAATCCGACTCAGGTGCTTATCAGGGCTCCAACTTTAACACCTTCAGGGCAAATCAGCTGGCAAACTGTACAGGTTCAGAATATTCAGAGTCTTTCAAATTTGCAAGTTCAGAATGCTGGGTTATCCCAGCAGTTAACCATCACCCCAGTGTCTTCAAGTGGCGGCACAACCCTTGCTCAGATTGCTCCTGTGGCTGTTGCTGGTGCCCCAATAACTTTGAATACTGCCCAGCTTGCATCAGTGCCTAACCTTCAGACAGTGAGTGTTGCCAACCTGGGTGCTGCGGGTGTTCAAGTGCAAGGAGTTCCAGTTACAATCACCAGTGTGGCAGGTAAGTTACTGTACAGTCTTTGCCTTTAAAGATCCTTTTAAACTGTTTTTAGTAACGAGGTAGTGCTTTCCTTTGCTGACTCAGATTCGATGTGAACCTGTAAGTAAGCAGATGATCATAAAGAAGCTAAAGTACACAGGAATGTCAGACTCACTGCCATAACTCCGTATTCATCAGTATGACCCATTTATGTTTACAGATTTTGCGTTAGGTTTATGTATTTTCTAAAAGTTTTTTTTCTGCAGAGCAGACTTTCCGGATAATCTTTTTTTTTTTTTTGTAATTTAGAGATCAAATTTGTGTATACTTGAGCTTTTCTGAAAGAACCCTGGTCAAAGTGATGCTTATGTCTTACTTAAGGGAAAGTCTATTTAAAGCTGAAATAATACAGTTATAGATCTGCTGCAGTTTGAATTCTGTTACTCCTCACGCTTCTGCATCTTGTTGCCTGTGCTTGTGCATTTTATTATACAAAACTAGATGTTCATGCAGTTGAGAGATATGGTTTTGAGTGGCAAATTGTTTCATTAACTTTTATGCCTACTTTTCTGCTAAAACCAAGATTTGCTCAGGACTTTCAGTGAATAGTCCCCTATAAAATTATATTTAAATAAAATCTACAGTGGTTGAATTATTTATAGGAGTTTTTAGTGTGAAATTGGTAGAAAGCAATTAAAACTATAGACAGTAAAATGTCACTAATTTGAATTTGTTGTAAGGTCGTTTTAGAACTAGTTATGAAGTAGTTATTTGTTACATATGTGAATGGAAACTTTTGAAGTAGTTGGAAAACCAGTCTTATTAAGTGTTTTAATCTTTTGGGATCAGTCTTCTCACCTAATGCCATTTGTTTTCTAGTAATTAAACACTTTTCATTTGATTATGAAAACCTAGTTGTGGTTTTGGTGTCTGATACTTAAGACCTCTTTAGTTAAATTATTTCTGTTTTGAGAATCAGAAATGAATAAACATACCACTTTTGAATAACTTTTCTTGAAACAAGTTGTGGATAAATTATGCTAGGGTTCTTGTTTTACAGTCACTACCTAAAGTAGAATTATATATTTAAAATTTAGAAGTTGTCAGATAGACCTCTCTGATTCAGGAGAATGGAGATTACATGTTTTATTTAGATACCCATTGACTCTAAGCCAGAGCTATCCAAAAGAATTTTCTGTGACGAGGGAAATGTTCTATATCTCTTCTATCCAGTATGTTAGCCGCTAGCCACATGTGGCTATTGAGGACTTACATTATGACTAATGCAATAGAAGAACTGAATTTTGAATTTTACTTGATTTTATTTAATTTTAATTTAAATAGTAACACATGACCAGTGGCTTTTTTATTGACAGCATAGTAACTAGTCAGAGAGTGTTTTGAGTGTGGTACGTTTTCCCCTAAAACTATTACAGCACAATTTCATGCCTGTTTCTATGGATCACAGTCCTCAGCTTCCTTTGTTTCTACTCTTTTTCTGAACATTGACAATACGTTATTTCAGAAAAATGTCTGTTTTGGGTGGGTTGAATGACAATTTGTATTGTCAAAGCAAAGGTTGTTTCAGTTATATTTCATCTTGCCTTTTAAGCATTAGTTAGTGAATTATGATTAAGAGGATTGTATAATCTTTAGTTTTGGCTAGAAATGTTCAGTTTTTCTGTTTTCTCATTGATACCAATTATGACCCAGAGTTTTCCCTTCGCCTCTTGAAGGTAAACCAGCATAACAGAGTAGGATCTTCTGACTGCCTCACATTCACTTGCTGTCCCGAGCTTAGTCACTCAGTCGTGTCAACTCTCTGCGACCCCATGGTCTGTAGCCCGCCAGGTTCCTCTATCCATGGGAATTCTCCAGGCAAGAATACTGAAGTGGGTTGCCATGCCCTCAGGGATCATTCCCAACCCAGGGATCGAACCCAGGTTTCCTGCATTGCAGGGAGATTCTTTACCATCTGAGCCACCAAGGAAGCCCACTTGAATGATATATTATTGTAAATGCAGGATCTGTTTTCTGGAATTGTAATTTTTAGGGGTATGGTCAAGGATTTGGTCAAGGATTTCAAACAAACTTTTCAGGTGGTTGTAAATCTCATTTAAGTTTGAGAACCAGGGATCAAGTTGTCAGCCGTGAACTACTGATAAGGCAAAATATGGAGGAGATGGATATCGAGCCTAGTTCATAAGTGGCTCAGAGAATAGATTTCTGTGGCAAGTACAATTCATAATTTTTATTCCATAAATATTGACTAGCTATGTGTTGAGCACTGTCAGTAGGTGTGTTTAATCTTGCATTTTCTGGGATAATTTTTTTATTTAAAGAGTTTATATGATTTGAGGGACACTTACGTATATGAGAAAATTTGAGCTTTATGTAGTTGGATTTTTTTCTCCTAAAATCAAATACCTTAAATTTTGTTAATTTTTAATAGATATGCTCTGTTCTAAGAAAATACCCGTGCTGTAAAGACCAGAAATATATGCTGATTTCAACAAGTCTGTGCAGTTAATCTGGGTCTCGTTTGCAGATTTTGCTTTACTTCCTAGCGTAATAGGTGTTTGACAGACATTTGCTGAATTAAGGTATACATGGTGATAGAGAAGATAGCAATTTAGAATTGGGTGCAGCACCCTGGAGTGGTTTCATTTTTTATTTTTTTATAATTTTATTTATTTATTTTTGACTCTGCTGGGTCTTTATTGCTGCAAGCAGGCTTTCTCTGGTCGGGGGTGGGAGGCTGCTCTCTAGCTACAGTGCTCCGGCTTCTCACTGCGGTAGCGTCTCGTGGAGCCTGGGCTCTGGGCTCGGCGACTTCAGTAGTGGCAGCTCCTGGGCTCTAGACTGCGGTTCAGTAGTTGTGCACGGGCTTAGTTGCTCTGCAGCACGTGGGATTCTCCCAGGCCAGGGATTGAACATGTGTCTCCTTCCATCATAGGTGGATTCTTTACTGCTGAACCACCAGGGAAGCCATGGAGTGGTCTTAATGAAGCTAAGGAATTGGCTGTTCTCATTCGTTTTGACTTTGAGCATTTAAGACATTAAGAGTGGTACACCAGGTACTTTCCTGTCTCTGGAAGGGGGAGAATGAGCAGCAAGGACCTGATATTTCCCTTCTATAAATGAGCCCTGGAAGTTCAGATTTCTTACTTTGTGTTCTCATTTGCTTTTTAGTACTTTTTGATTACTTCATGCTCCCCCCCCCCCGCCCCAGTGGTATTATTTAATTTATGGGAAATTTTTGTTCTTAATATTCATAACAGCTATTACCAGAACTTGAAAAAATGATTTAGCTTTGACAGAATGTATTGGCTAGCTCAAGAACAAGGGGCTAAGAGTTCTCCACCATCCATCCTCATGTTCTTTAGAAAGTATAGGAAAGGTTCTGGAGGACATGGACAGAAAAATTTTAAAAAAATTATACAAGATAAATAAAATGAAACTAGTATTTGAAGCTGAGGAGCTTCATACTTGATTTTATGAAATGCAATGTTAATGATACCCTACAGGACGCTTCTTTCCTTGATAATTATTCAGTTTGTGTTTCTGTGGTTTGGTCTCAGCTTGAATCCTGAGTTCTAGGTTGAGCATCTAGCTAGTTAGGATTGTAGTAGGAACTAAATACATGTGCTCCTACTGTGAATCGTATTGTTTGTTTCCTTGTTAGAGTTTGGAGTTTGAAGAAGAGAAATCCTCTTAAAAAGGTTAAGAGCAAATATAATAACTAGTCATGGGCTTCTCAGGCTCAGTGGTAAAGAATCCGCCTGCCAACGCAGGAGACGTGGGTTCAGTCCTTGGGTTGGGAATATCACCTGGAGAAGGAAATGGTAACCCACTCTAGTCTTCTTGCTTGGGGAATCCCATGAACATAGGAGTCTGGTGGGCTGCAGTCCATGGGATCGCAGGGTGGAACACAGCTTAGCAACTAAAACAACAGTAAGAACTAGTTACACTGCTGGCTTAAGAATATCCTTTGTTTTAAGTAAGTGAGGATAATGGATGATGTTGTCCTCAAAAAAGAACTACCTGCTTTTGCAGTGTGTTCTAGTAGCCAAAGTGTCCTAGATTAAATGAACTATAGGAGTTATTTCTCTTTAAAGAATTTAGAACGTGTAGGGACCATTGATTTCATTAGTAATTGCACTGGCCAGCAATTTGATTTATTTTTGGCCCTGATCATATATGGTAATAGATCATGCTTTTGCTTGATAGATGGATATTTCTTTGTCAGTTTTAGTGGAAATTAACATTTCTGTTGAAATTCTTGCATAAAGGTAGTTCAGACATGAAATGTTGCTGGCACTTCAAGAACTCTATCTTCCTTTACTTCTTTGGAGATTTAAAATATAAAACCTTGGGATTAACAGAACCAGGAATGGAAGAGTCAATTTTGGTGAAAATAGAATCATTATTGGTGAAAATAGAGGCCAAACGAAATAGTTGACATTTATATTTAATTTAAAAACCTAATTTAATCCAGTAGAATCAACTTCTTACACCAAACTTTTTTCCAGAGCTAGTAAAAGTAGAAAATTGACTAGACATGTAATACAAATATGGTTTTCCTCTGCCATATGTTGTATTAGTTTGGATTTCCCTAGTAGGCATCTTAAAATAATGTATATACATATGGTATACACATATGGTATACACATATACACACATATGTATATGTGCATATATAAACATACATGTATCTATTTGTATGCATATGTCTCCTGTGTTATTTCCTTTTTCAGAGAAGTCATGTTTATTCCTATAATTTTCTTTTTGTAAAATCTTCTAATATTGTTTGTTATAGGTTGGCGTTCATTAAGAAACTTATATCTTGTGCCCTGTACAAGTGATTTGGATTCTGAACTGCCAAGTTGGTTTTACCCGTTAGAAGATGTATAGCATGACCTTTAAGATCTGTTGATGATGATATAACAATATTGTTGCCTCTTTTCAAGTTTTTCACGGAAGATAAAAAAGTACTCGTATAGAGCCACATTAATTTTTTAAAAGGGCATCTTTGGGAGGCATTTCAAGATAATTGAGTGAGGGAAAATAGAGTGTTAATCATCTGCTTTTCAAATCTAAATCAGGGAATATATAACAAGTAATACTTAAATATTGGAGCTGGCGTAAAAGCAAGTTGAAGAGAAAGGAAGCTTGAATAAGCAAGAAGATGGGGAAAAGTACAAATAACACAGATTTGCAAATGATAAACTTTTACTTGAAATGGTCTTTGAGATTATTGCTCACTAGTTGGTCTTCCTTATTGCTGTTAAAGTCTATTTATAAAGGAATTTTGTGTTTTTACTGTTATAAGTGAAAGCAGAAACATGGGTCAGAGATTCTGCAGTGCTACATTGCATACTTTTAGGGATGACGTAGTAAGGATTGACAGTAAAAGGGGCAACCTGGCCTGATATCAGACCATATCCAGATGTCCGTGTGGGCTCTCCTGTACTCCTCTGATCTAGGTATGAGTAAGATTGGATACTCCTTATGCTTGTCATTTTGTTACCTAGTGAATGAGCAAGTTGTGGCAAAGGGAACCTATTGCTAATGTAAGTATGTGTGGTGAGAGAAAGACTTACTAAAGTTGTAGTTAACTCAGGTAACTTAAAGATAATTGAGAATCCTTCCTCCTCCCTCATCCCTTAGTGGTACTTTAGCACAAAGGAGACTGAAGTTTAGAAAGCTTAAGTGACTTTCTTGTGTTTTGTGGCAAAGTGAGAACTAGAATCTTGGCTTCTGCTTGAGTTGTCTTTCTCCTGTATTTCTGCCTTTGTTAACTGAATCTTTTGCTTGGTAATGAGTAAATGTAGCTGAGGTTTAGGGATCGTAAAAGGAGAGTATCCAGCTTGCCTTGTCTTCTCCCACATAGACTGCGTTTATTATTCCTGATATTCAGTGTTAATATATTGAATACAGCATTGGTGAAACACACAATTCTCTGTCTCTTTGTTGTTATTTTTAATGGTGAAACCTCAGTAGTAGTATTTTGTCCCTTCTTGAAAGAGCAGTTTCAGAACTAAAGAAATTAGTAAATTCTATTTGTAGATAAGCAAGTTCTAACTCTAGTTAGAAATTTTTTTTTTTTGAAATGAGATTTGAGAAGGGAAACAAACATTGTTTTCCTAGTATGTGATAGGTGCTAGGTATTTCTATTATCTCAGTATATCCCACAGTATCCTTGAGATTATTGTGCTTATTTTACAGATAACCTCATTGAGGTTTACTTACATATGGAATCTAAAAGTTGGTACAAATGATGTAGAAAAGAAACTTATGGTTACCAGGGGGTAAAGTGGGTGAAGGATAAATGGGGAGCTTGGGATTGACATATACACACTACTATATGTGAATAGTATATGTAAAATAGATAACTGCTGGGAACCTGCTGTGGAGCACACAGTCGTTGCTTGACCAAAATGATGTAATATGGAGAAGAGGCAGAGCTTCTCCATCGACCCAGCTTCTGTTAACCAGTGAGGAGAATGCAGTTCCAGTGGAAATGACTAGAGCTGTAAGTCACTCTGAGATATTTATTCAAGGTAAGTGAGGAGATAGGGGGCATTTAGTTTCTGTTTGAAAGTATGATCCAGACGAATGCTATCCTAAGGTCAGAAGGAACTTTCAGACTTCATTTCAGGCCATGTCAATAACTTAAAAGTTACACAATATGGAAAAATTGAGCATGAATAAACACCTCAGTTTTTGAAAACACCACACATGATAGATGAGCTTGATAACTGCCCATAACAGAGTCCTTTAATGAATTACGGAATAGTTGCCCTCTGAATATTTAAAGGAATTCAGAAATCACTGGGAGCCAGTATGGGTTCACCAAAGAACTAGGTTCACAAATTCGTTCTTTAGAATTTCTGGATGAGTATACAAAGGAAATAAAATCAACACAAAGTATCTTGATTTCAGCATTGATAGTCATGATTTCTTTAAAGACTTGTACCTAACTATTATGTGAAAAATGTTGGCTGTGTTCCTCAGTAAAGGTCTCTGGTATTGTGGCATAGGGTTCTATACTTGATACAGTCCTGTTGAACATTTTTGTTTGTTTGTTTCAGATTTCATACCTGAGGTTTACCTATTGACTGAATTCAAAGATGAGACAAAGCTAGGGGGTATTGCTAATAATTATGAGAGGGCATAGAATTGAGATGCCAAGTGATTTTCAGTTCAGTTCAGTTGCTCAGTCGTATCTGACTCTTTGCAACCCCGTGGACTATAGCACGCCAGGCTTCTCTGTCCATCACCAACTCCTGGAGTTTACTCAAACTCATGTCCATTGAGTCAGTGATGCTATCCACTCATCTCATCCTCTGTCCCCTTCTCCTCCCGCCTTCAATCTTTCCCAGCACCAGGGTCTTTTCAAATGAGTTAGTTCTTCACATCAGGTGGCCAAAGTATTGGAGTTTCAGTTTCAGCATCAGTCCGTCCAATGAATATTCAGGACTGATTTCCTTTAGGATGGTGATCTTACTAGACCAGGATGCTGGACAAGAACTAGCAACATAAATGTAACGGTTAGGATCCTCTATTTAAAGTTGTCGGGTTGGGGGGGCACGATTTTATACCTACAAGATGGAAAGCATGGTGTGGCAGCAGGACATGTGAAGATGCTTTATTGGCTTAACACAAACGAAGAGCAGAGTAAAGCGCCTGTATTTTGTACTTCTCAGACCATGTGCAATATTGTGTACATTACTGGATGTGGCACATTTTAAGTGGGACAGTGACAAACTGGCAAGCATATCAAGAAGGGTTCCCAGGTTGAAAAGTGTGGAAGGCATTTCATACTAACAATAATCAGGGGGGGTGGGTATCATTAAAAGAAAAGAAAAAGTGTGACAGCTTCTTTAGATATGTGAAGAGCTTTTTTAATTGATGAAGTTCTGTTATGTTTGTCCCTGGGAAACCAATAGAATCAGTATATGTATATACAGATGCCTGCCTGCAATGTGGGAGACCTGGGTTCCATCCCTAGTTTGGGAAGATCCCCTGGAGAAGGGAAAGGCTACCCATTCCAGTATTCCTGCCTGGAGAATTTCATGGACTGTATAATCCATGGAGTTGCAAAGAATCAGACTTTCACACATACACACAATCCTGTGTAGAAATGGAATAGTTTGTTTCATGAAGTGGTGATTTTCCTAGTGTTAGAGGCTGGATGCCCATCTATCAGAGACACTAAAATATAGAAGAATTTCCTATATTGTATAGAAGGTTTGATTAGATAATTTGTGAGTTTTCTAATTCTAAAATTTAGGATTCTATGAATATTTGAGTACATAGTCTATTCTGGGTACTTTCATCCAGCATATGGTGAGAGCTCTGTATAAGTCTTGTTAAGCTTACATGATTGATTAAATAGGGATTTGGTTGGGGGAGGTAGGGGTTGAGAGTCATGTTTACCATTTTTCTTATTACAAAGGCAGAGTGATTAAGATGATTTCTATTAAGAAATTTACGTAATACTTTAGTTCATAAATTAATAGTTTTCTGTTCTCCATTATTTGTTAGACTTAGTGATTGTGCCCTTAGATGCCATTTTTCTGTTATTTGTACTTCTATTAGGTGACTACCAAAGCATTAGTGTTTTAAACATACACTGAAGTGCTCAATATTGAATTTATAGTTAGGCTATTTTGTCTCAGTACTTTAAGCATAGTCATATATCTGATGATGTCACTTTAGTATGAACAATGTGATTACTTTTTCTTGAGTGGACTTGAAGAGCAGTTGGAAAATCCAGGATCCTGATGTGGTTCAAACTCTGGGAAGCACTTAGAACTTCCAGTCTGTTAATGTGCTCTGTGCAGTAAGCAAACCCAATAGGCCTGTCTTTTTGGCTCAGAATATTTAGCTCAAAGGTGCTTTAAAAACCATTTGAGGCCCCAGACCCTTTTGAATAGAAAAAGCAACAATTGAGATAGATGAAGGTTCTCTTTGCCTTAGGTGTGATAATAAAGTTAGGTGAGTTAGGTGTGTGTTAGTCACTGAGTTGTGTCCGACTCTTCGCATCCCCATGGACTGGAGCCTCTATCCATGGGATTTTCCAGGCAAGAATACTGGAGTGGGTAGCCATTCCCTTCTCCAAGGGAATCTTCCCGACCAAGGGATAGAACCCAGGTCTCCCTCATTGCAGGCAGTTTCTTTACCAGCTGAGCCACAAGGGAAGCCTGAGAATATGGAGGGGTAGCCACTCCTTTCTCCAGGGGATCTTCCCAACCAAGGAATAGAACCCAAGTCTTCCACGTTGCAGGCAGATTCTTCACTGTCTGTGCCACCATGGAAGCCCCAATAAAGTTATAGATGGAGACTATCTGGGCTTGATCAGAGGTGTAGTTCAGGTAGTAGGTTTATTGTTACTGCAGATACATGTACTGGGAGGCTTCCTAGCTCACAGGTATTTTGTTCTTTTAGGTGATCATCAGTCATTTGCAGCCAGAAGAAGAGGCACAAGAGAGGCCCAGGAAAAAAAGTTTATTATACACACAGGTCCTAGAGAAGCAGTCAGTGTGCCCTGAGAAAGAGTCACATGGGAGGTGATGTCAGGGAAGCTGGCTCAACCTCGGACGTGGGGAGCAGAGAGAACAAGAACCCATGGGCAGATGCCTTTATTGGGGGATCAGGGTGTGAGGGGATTTCATTGGTGTGTTTAAATGTTGCTCAGTCACAGGGGAAGGTAGGGGGGAACTTCATGGCAGTAGCCCCCTTATTACATTGGTACACCTGACTGCCTGGGTGCAGTATTCACAGCCTGCTTGTGGGGATGTTCAGGCAGCAATGGAAAATGATATTTTAAAACATATAATGCAACAGAATTGGGAAGTAGAACTCTTATTGGTGGGCACTGCTCTCTGTTAGCTGCTCCATCCAGGGCAAACATGTTATAATTGGAGCGTTAATCTTTTTTTCATTTGTAAAATAGTGTAATTAATTCCTTCCCTTTTTACCTCATAGAGCTGTAAAGGTCAGATCAGATCAAAGTTATAAGAAGGGTTTGGATATTGTAAAGAAGACTGTGTATGGAAGTTGGTAACTTAGTAAAAAACCTATACGTAGCAACTCTCACCCTTTAGAAGAATGTGAGATAGTAAAGTTGGAAAATAAGTAGTTTTCAATATGGATATTGGCTTGAATTAAAGATTAGAAGTATATAAACAACGGGAGTTTGCTCTATGACTCAGGGAACTCAAACTGGAGCTCTGTAACAAACTAGAGGCGTGGGAATGGACGGGAGGTAGGAGGGAGATTCAAGAGGGAGGGGACATATGTACACCTATGGCTAATTCATACTGATTTATGTCAGAAATCAAACCAATGTTGTAAAGCAATCTTCAATCAATTAAAAATAAATATTTTAATAAGATCAGAATTAAAAGAGAGATCTGTATAAAAGGGGTATCTGAAAGCCATGGTGAAGTGCAACTAAGGATATGGGGAAGGGTGTATGTGCAGGTGGAAAAGAAGCAGTGTATTTCAGTGTAGTAAGAACTAAGTGTGTGCTGCATGCTGTCTCTGCAAGCTCTGAAAGTACTTGTCTAAAAAGGATACTTATGTTAGGGAGATAAGGCTTACATACATGAAACAATTATATGACTGCTGCAGTTGCGTATGAGAGTTTACACTCAACTGCTGGGTTTTGAGGTAAGGAGAACACCTGGGAGAGTTCAGAGACAAGTGAGATCAGAGGTCTGCAGTCAACAAGGAATGCGTTCTGTGGTGAAGATTGGTCTAGGAAGTAAGTATTTGAAACTTCGAGGGTAGAAAGGTGAAGAGAGAGGATGTTTTAAGCCAGCTGAACTTGGAATGAAAAGGGTGAAGTACTCACGGGAAGCTTACAGCTAACAGAGAGAGTCGTGTTCTCTCATCTCCGTGCCCCACAGAGGATAGTGGTCTCCAGAACAGCTCAGGGCACGCCCAGTGCACAGCCTGCCGCCCCTGCTTCAGCCAGAGAAGTTCTGTGGTTTTTTGGATTGTGTGCTTAACGTTTTGTTTGAAGAAGAGATTCTGCCAAAGTAATAATAATTTTGAAAAACATGAATCTAGTGGATAGAGGGGATTGAATGGAAAGGTTTGCAAATGATGCTCTTATAGCATTTCTCTAGATAAAAGTGTGGAGAAGTCAGAAATTAGGAGCCTAGAAGAAAGGACGTTACTGGGGTAATTTAACAGTGAGTTCACAGTGGTGTTGATAAAGGCTATGGCAGTGAAGCTGCTTAATACAAAAGATACTTTGTTGAACCTCTCTTTAATACACAGAATGGTGACATGAAATCAGTGTGAAGGGATTCCGTAAAAATAGCACGTTTGCTGGTTTCTTTTCTCTGCTTTGTATTAAGTATGGTAATAGGCATTGAGACACCAAAGGTGAAGTGAGAAATTTGCCTCCCTAACAGTATATTCCCTGTTGTGGAACCTTCCGAATCACTTTGTTTCTAAGACATAATTTTTTTTTGTTAACAATTTAACATCTTGGAAATTGAAATCCACCTCATAATCAAAGGCATGTCATAGTTTAATTAGCATGATAGTTTTTCTTTCTTATCATTTGCGTCTCAGACTTAATGGAATATGATGAATATATAGTTTATTAAAGTACAGTGTGGTTTGTAAAGGCTGTCAATGAGGTGTTCCGGAAGCCCAGAGGAAGGAAAGACTTGCTTGTAGAGTTCTTGGAGTGTTTTCATGGAGAGGGTTTAACACCTGAGCAGGACCTTAAAAGGATGACTAAAAAGTTTGCAAGGTTGGGATGAGGACCGTCATTTCAAGTTACGTTGGATTTTTCATGTTGGAAATGCAGTTAGAGAGTCTTCTATAAACAATGCAGAATTTAGGCTTAGATGAAGGAATATTATTATACATTAAAGTTGCATTGTAAACCTCCTGTAGACAGGAGCTGTGTCTTATGTGTATGATTTTTTTTCTGTTTCACACATCAAGGAATGTTGCTCGGTACATACAATCCTGATAACTAAACTCGGGGAAGGCATACAGGTGGAGGAAAGCTTTGATTTCATAGAAGAATGAGATGGATAGATCCTTGGGATGAGTCAGGATGCATACTTGAAAAGGAATGAGTTTATGATCATAAAAGAAAAAGTGCTTAGTAAAACGAAATAAAAGAGGAACTTGCTTATCTAATTGTTTCATTCATCTAATTGTTTTGAGAGACGCAGATGAGAATCTTAGCAGTAAGGAAAGTTTTAAGGCAAAGTCAAAGATATTTAAAGTCTCAAGGTTGCTTCTGTCCCTCAGAAGTTATCATGTAGGTGCCTCATAATGTGGCCCAAGAGAGTTTAGTCCAGTTGTGTAAATAATGAGTCAAGTCACCACAGCTTTTTGTTCACAGAAGCGGAGCTGCTTTTGCACAGAAGTATAGGAACCAGATAGTGATCTGTGCTGTGGTAAGTGGGTGCCTCCTGTGCCTGGTGTGGGATTGGGCGGGAGGGTGGGAAATCCTTGTTATAGTTGAGAGTGTCTTGGCCAGGGACCTGAGGGAGAAGACGGAAGGAGAAGAGATTAGATGCATATGATGACATGTACTAACAGAACTCATGTAGGATAAACAGTTACACTTAAAGTGGTTTGTAAATCTTACCCATTTTCCCATATAGTTAGATCTACATTTAAATTTGAAACTCTAACATTTGACAGATATTTGTCATAAATACTATGAACTATGACAGTATGCTTATTGAAGGAATAATTTATTTTGTAAATAATCCTATTGATTACTTGTTTTATAGTTTTATAAAGTTAAAGTGCATTGTGTTTTTATTTCTAGAATTTCACCCTTTGTCCTCATTGGTAGGATGTCAGTAGTTAAATTGATTTTAATGATAGGGCAGTAAATGGTTTTAGTAACCTCTTGATAGACTTTCATCCATTTCGTGGACTCCCTGCTGGCAGACTGCATCCATAAATTCAGCCAGCAAATATGTAGCCAGTGTCCGTATTATGAGGCTTGATACCTTGCTTATGAGACTGAATGATATATGGGGCCGAACTTCCACTTTCATAATGTTCTAATAGGAAAAGAAATAATTCTGTTCCCTTTTATGAATGAAACAAGAAGTAAAAGTGTTCTTTAACCCTCAATGTTTGTTTTATGTTTAAACTCACATTTACTGCATGTTTAGAGTATCCCAGATACTGTATGCGGCACTTGACATATTAACTCGTTTATTCTTTAGAACACCCTATAAAGTTAAGTATTGTCAGGTGTAAGAACTGAGGCCTAGAGTGGTAAATAATTTGCTCAAGGTCATCTAATCTCCGTACACATTTTGTCTCTAGAACCCTGGGACTGTAACCATTACACTTGTCTCTCACCATAAAGTCCCCATGTACTGTACAGTGTATTTCCTGTAATCAGTTGTGGAAACAATTCATTGTCTCAAAGTGTCAGACATTGTGCTTAAGCATTATATGTATGTTAACTCATTTGATTTCGGCATCCTCTGAAGCAGACAACAATGGTTACCTCAGTTTTTAGAACAGGAAACCAAGGCTATCAGAGGTTAGTGTCTTGGCCAAGGGCATACAACCAGTATGTTAGGCAGCTAGTAAGTGAAATACTTCGTAAGACTGTTCCAGGTGAACAGGACTGTCTTTACAGCTAAGCAGTATGATTTTAAGTTATGTTACTGTAATTGTTGTAGTATGTTCAGTAAATCACTGATACCTCTATCTCTAGGTGAGCCCTCTACTGTTTATTGACCTTTGGAGCGCAGGACTTATGTGCCACAGGGAGAATTAGAATTTTTAAAAATGTATTGCTTTATGGTATTCTGTGTTGATAGGGAATTTGAAACTAATAAGAACACTTCCTTTAGTAAATACATATGTACCGTAAACTGATTTTGAATGAATTTTGAAAAACAGATTTTTAAGAATATAAGCTATAGAGGAGTCTTATTTCATTTTCATTAATATTTGTAAACTATTACTATTAGTATTTAATATGTTAGTTTTGTATTAAGCAATATTATTAAATACAGGTTAGGCCAAAATTTCATTTGGTCCTTTGTATACTGTGTTATGGGAAAACGCAAATGAACTTTTTGACCAATGCAATATCAGCATATATTGATAATTAATGTCTGTTATATTAATTTATACACACTGATATTTAATTATATTAATACAAAATTGATACTGTTATCAAGCATACCGACAGGTATACCATAAGGCCTGTATTTCATGACTTGCTGCTTGATCAGGATGTGATGTGTCAGTACAGATACAAGTTTTTCTACTTTCTGAAGTAAATATCATTAAAAAATAACTTTTAAAAACCCAGAGATCATAGGAATTATATGTATAGAATGTGTATTCTTCAGATAATTCTGCATGTCATTTTTATGTAGCATTAACTCATTTGACAAGAGTGATGCTATAAATTTATTATGGTTGTTTAATGGATAATAAACAAGATATTTTGAATATCTGCCTCTGTGTACTGCACATTGTTCTAGGTGCTGGGAAACAAAGCAGACATGTTCTTCTCTACTCGTGGAACCTGTACTTTGTGCTACATGACGTTTGTTTTGTATCAATCTTACGTTATAGCTTTTTTTAGGGATGAGAAAAATTAAGGCTTAGAAATGGTAAAGAACTTGCCCAGTGTTACAGAATTAACACGGGGATTGTGGGGAAAGAATCCAGATTCCACCTAGACTCAAAATTATTGTTTGATCGTTAATCATGGTTAAGTCCTTGGGGACAAGGAAGTTGTTACCATGAAAAAGTTTTAAAAGTGCCCCCCCCACCTCAGTTTTAAAGAAACAAAGTACCAAAGAGAATTAAATGCTAATTTACATTTTATATGAGTTTAATACACCAGAGTAAATATAGTGGAGGAGATTGGAGTGTATTTTCAAAAGATGGGATTGAGTTCATTTTGTCTGTCTGTGAGTTTGTGTATGTATAATATATGCATACACATTTACATAAGGGGATTATATTCTATACCTGTGGACCTGTTCATCACCTTCCTTGTTCCTCTAATTCTACCCTATAATTAAGGATACCAACCCATTTGGGGGTAATCCTAAAAAATTAGCAGCCCTCCTCACACTCCACCCTCAACTCAAGTCACAAAGAAAACTTGATCGTTGAAACGAAAGTATTCAGACAGCTCTCAGTGCTTTTTAAAAGGATTCTTTGGCAGCTATGTGAGCTGGCAATGATAACTGTGTATAATTTTTGAACTGGAAGGCAAGCATGTTTCATCCCATAAGCAGTTTGTGATGAGTAGAGGTAACTATGATATATTTAAGAAGTCTTTGTTTTTCCCTTTTGTTACAATGAAATATATGTATATGTATGTATTTTGTAAAATGAAATATTTGAGGTATTTTTTAGTATAAAAATTCTATCATTTTAAAGACAAATGTATGGAAAAAATTTTGCACTTAAATTTTATTTCAGTGAACCAAGAGGAAAATTCAGGAAAAATATCATTTAGCAATATTTCTAGTTTTTTAAATCAAATTAATTACTTTTTGGAGTAAAACTCTGAATATGTCAGCATTTCAAAAAATGTCAGAGTTTGTTCTTGTTTCGGCAAATCTTTGAAATCAAATCTAATATTGAATCTACGCTATTGCCCTTTAAAGAAGGTCATTTATCTAAGTTTGAGTCATTACTAAGGATTTGCAGATCTTTTTTAGAAAATGACTCTCTGCTGTCTTTTTAAACTAGACACATGCCTAGCCATCAGCAGAGATGAGGGCCAGGCCCCTAAACCCTGGGGCATTCATATTGCCATCTGGGACCTCCTATGACTTACTCAGAATGCCCTTGCCAGTGGATACAGACATTGAAGATGCCTGGTCAGAGACCAGCTGCCTCTTAAGACAGGAAGTGTGCTTGCCTGGACCTGAGCTTCTCGGTAGCTGACAAGCAGCATCAATAGCCTTGTGAGAATAAATACTGCTGAGAACCCTCTTAGGTGGTGTTACCTCCTAACCTTTCCAAAAGCTAGTTCCTGATATTCAGGCCAGAGATTTTACTGTCGTTTTTGCTCCCTTCCTGCTTTCTAACTTTACGGTAACCATCCCAACAGACCTGACCGTTTTATTACCTTAGCACCTCATGCCTTAGATTTCTAGTCAGCCTGCTCCGTGGAAAATAGTGTAAACTCTACAAATTTAGAAGTAGAAGAATTAGGTGGATCTTTTTTGTCTCAGTTTCAAAGGAGAAAATGTCTTACTTCTTATGCTAGAAGCTGAAGAATATGACATCTGATTTGTAGTCCAAAGAGATCTCATAAGAGAACTTGTATTTTCATCTGCTTGAACTTTAGAATTTTCTGCTTGGGGGTATTAAAGTATGAAGAACTCCATTTTCAGCCTCATACACTGTAGCCTACGATGCTCCTCTGTCCATGGGATTTTCCAGGCAAGGATACTGGAGTGGGTTGCCATTTCCTTCTCCAGAGGATCTTCCTGACTCAGGGATCGAACCTGGGCCCTCCTGCATTGTAGGCAGATGCTCTACCGTCTGAGCCACCGGGGAAGTAAAGGGGAGTTTAAGGTAGACTCCAGCTGCTACCTTGGGAAGAAAGTGCTTCTCTGAATGGTGGGTTGTGCTGAATTCAAGATGCATATGTAGAATGACTTCTATGAGGGATTTTTTTAAATTAAATAATAACAAGACAGGATTTTTAAAACAAATGCATTTCAAAAGCAATTTTAATATAATATTTGCTTGGATTTCGTTTGGTAAAAAGCTAATTTGAATTTGTAGAAACACTTTTAAAAGTTTATATTCCCCGTGATTACTGAGAAACGAAAGAGTTGTTTTGGTAATCAAGTCTTTAAAAGGTTATGGAAAGTCTGGCACTCAGCTATTATACTGAAGTTTAAAAAAACAAAATTGTGCCTTCAGATATAACTTAAAAGCACCACTAGTAAAAGATTTATTTATTTTATGTTGTTAAGAACCCTACATGCTTTTCAGTATGTTAGCCCAGTTGTTATAGTAAAGGCCATCGAGCTGTCAATCCTCATTGTTGAGGCATAGTTAACTATTTCTTTCAGCATGAGAAAACTATAGGTTTAACCTAAAATGAAGGAGATGTGGTGCTGGTGAAATAGACAGGAGTTAAGACCTGTCCTCGGTCCTCTGATCTGCCAGGTACTGTCTGTGACATGACAGTGCTAAAGGATGGCCTTTAGCGTTCTTGAGCCGTAGTTGTAATCACCTGATAACAAGATGCTTACTAAACTGGGTTTTTCTGAGAATTAAATGCAGTAGCATATAAAAATGTTTGGTAAATACCAAAACATTTGTATTTGTCACAAAATATTTGGTAAGTACCAAAAATTTGGATGTAAATTATTATTATTATAAACTTACCCTTAATGCTTTTCTTCTAAATCAATATGTGTGTGTTTAGCATTTTGCAGTCTCATTTTCTATTACATGTTCATTTTTGTTTCTGTGACATAAACCACAGTTCTGGTAATGTAGTAAGTATTTAAGTAAAAAGAAGTGAGACTGCTCTGTTGGGTTAAGTGGGTGCGTGAACTGTGGGTTTTATTTTGTTTTCTGATGCTTTGACATCTGGGGCCTCACCGATCCTGAAGGAACTGCCCTTTCCAGGGTTGAGAAGTTCCTGGAGATAGTAAGCACCTCCACTTTGAGTGTGCTTTTCAGTACAAACCACTGCAGAGCCCGCTCCCAACCAGCCACAGTCTTTGCGGCCCTCATGCTTCAGGCTGCGGTCTACCTACTCTGGTCACAGGGCCAGGCACCAGACAACAAAGGGCAGCCCTCATGCCCTGGAGCCACTTCCAGTGGCCATTCCACACTGGCCAATCCCAAGCCTGCTTCCCCTGCCTCTGTTTCTCCTGACGCACACCTTTTCCTGTTGGTGGAAACCACAGTAAAGGCCCTCGTCCCCATTTCCCCCCTGCCCTCTGCCTCCTCACCCACCCTGGGCTTCCCTGTGTGGCCTCCTGGCGCGTGTGTGCCACTTTCTCGTGGTAACTGAGTAACTCTCTTTTCACCCACAGTCTTCTCAGCTTATTTGAAAATAGTTTTAAAATGGTAGACTGATTTACTTCTTTTAATTCTTAAGGCTAAGAATCTGATTACCAAGAAATAGTATTTAATACAAAGTTTTAAAGTTTTCTTTAGAACTAACTAAAACAGAGATTCGGACTGGTATCAAGATATGTATGTGTGTAGGTGAATATATACATATGTTCATGTGTATAAAAAATTTTTTTTAACCATATTGGAAGATTACAGAAATTCTGATATGTAAGTGACCTTTACAGATCATCTTTTTGTTTATAAGACCCAAAGGGAAATGTAAATTTACCCAAATCACATCTTCAGTTATTAGCAAAGTCAGGATAACCCATGTCTTAACTCCCTGAGGCTTAAATAGACATGCAGGTGTCATAAGCATTTTTATTAGGAAGAAAATTGTTGGCAAGTTTTTCTTGCTTCTTCCCTTTCTCAAAGGAATAAGATCTTAAAGTTAGTTTTATTTTCTCCTGTCCCAAGAGGCAGTGGTTTGGTTGCTAAGTAATACTTCCAATTGTTACAATTTTTTCATTTAGCAGAACTAAAATTTAATATAGTTATTCAATTTTACTTTGTAAACTATTTTTAATTCTAGAATCCAGATATTTGTGTCCACAATTCACTCATTTTGTGTCTGAGTTCCACTTCTTTTTTCTTCCTTTTGTTAGATTGTCAAACTTAGAAACTTAAAGCAAGTGTTGTACTAGATACTTTGTTGTAAATATTTTTCTAAAGTATTTGTACTTTTATGACAAATTCAGCTGGGCCAAATAATTATTTCATGAACCGAGATAATATGACAAGAAGTTGTGAGATCAGTGAATTTATAGTGGAAGAAAATGAGTTAGGAGTTTTGGTGGGTTTTCTAATTAAGTCCCCTCCCCCCCACTTTGGCTAATGAGGTAAGAGGTAAATATACAAGATGTGGGGTGAAATAGCTTTCTGCAGTGTTCTGTATTGCTGGGTCTTAATGTAAATATTGAGTCAAGTTTGGCTCTTTCACATTTGAAATAGAAAGGAGAGGTGTTTTTTTTTTTAATTTAATTTTTATTTTATATTAAGAGTATGCTTCATCTACAATGTTGTGTTAGTTTTAGGTGTATAGCAAAGTTGTTAGGTTATATACACACATATATCCATTGTTTTTCAGATTCTTTTCCCATGTAGTTTATTATGGATATTGAATAGAGTTCCCTATGCTATACAGTGGGTTCTTGTTGTCTATTTTATGTATAGTGGTGTGTATATGTTAATGTGAAAGAGAAAAGTATTAGTCACTCAATTGTGTCTGACACTTTGCAATTTCATGGACAGTAATTGCCAGGTTCCTCCATCCACGGGATTCTCCAGGCAAGAATACTGGAGTGGGTTGCCATTTCCTTCTCCAGGGGATCTTCCCTATCCAGGGATTGAACCTGGGTCTCCTGTATTGTAGGCATATTCTTTACCTTCTGAGCCATGAGGGAAGCCTATATATATTAATACCAAACTCCTAATTTATTCCTTCCCCTACCTTTCCTCTTTGGTAATCAGGTTGTTTTCAAAGTCTATGAGTCTCTTTCTGTTTTGTAAGTAAGTTCATTTGTATCATTTTTTAAGATTCTACATGTGAATGATAGAATTTTTTTTAACTTTGCCTAGTATGATAATTTCCAGGTCCAGCCATGTTGCTGCAAATGGCAAAATTTCATTAATTTTTTGACTAATATTCCATTGTGTGTGTGTTTGTGTGGTGTATATGTAACCACATCTTCCTTATCCATTCCTCTGTTGATGGACATGTAGGTTTCTTCCATGTTTTGGCTATCGTAATATATGTAGTGCTGCAGTGAATATTGAGGTGCATGTATCTTTTCAAATTGTGATCTTCTGCAAATATATGCCCAAGAGTGGAATTACTGGATCATATGATAGTTTAATGTTTAGCTTTTTAAGGAATCACCTTCATACTGTTTTCCATAATGATTGTACCAATTTTAGATTCCCACCAACAGTGTAGGACGGTTCCCTTTTCTCTGCACCCTCTACAGCATTTACTATTTGTGGACTCTTTAATGATGGGCATTCTGACTGGTGTGAGGTGATAACCTTTTGTAGTTTTGGTTTGCGTTTTTCTAACAATTAGCATGTTGAGCATCTTTTCATGTGCCTTTTGGTCATCTGTATGTCTTTTTTGGGAAAATGTCTGTTTAGGTCTTCTGCCCGTTTATTGAGGGGGCTGTTTGTTTTGATATTGAGGTACGTGAGCCCTTTGTATATTTTGGAGATTAGTCACATGTTGGTCACTTCATTTGCAAATATTTTCTCCCATTCTGTGGGTTGTCTTTTCATTTTGTTTATGGTTTACTTTGCTGTTCAAAAGCTTTGAAGTTTAGTTAGGTTCTGTTTGCTTATTGTTTGTTTCTATTTTCTTTAGAAAGTGAATCCCAAAAGATATTACTGCGATTTGTATCAAAAAATGTTCTGCCTCTGTTTCCCTCTAAGAGTTTTATAATATCCAGTCTTTAATCCATTTTTGGTTTATTTTTGTGTATGGTGTTAGCATAATGTTCTAGTTTCATTCTTTTACTTGTAGCTGTCCAGTTTTCCCAGCACCACTTGCAGAACAGTCTGTCTTTTCTCCCTTTGACATTCTCGCCTCCTCTGTTGTAGATTAATTGACCGTTAGTGAATGGGTGTATTTCTGGGCGCTCCGTCCTGTTCCATTGATTTCTGTGTGTTTGGTGAGAATATCACACTGTTTTGATGACTGTAGTTTTGTAATATAGTTTGAAGTCCTCCAGTTCTTTCTCAGGACTATTTTAGCTGTTTGGAGTCTTTTGTGATTCCATACAAATTTTAAAATTTTTTGTTCTAGTTCTGTGAAAAATGCCATTTGATTTGATAGGGATTGCATTGAATCTGTAGATTGCCTCAGGTAGTATAGTTTTGACATTTTGACAATACTGATTCTTCCAATCCAAGAACATGGTATGTCATTGTCTGTTTGTGTTATCTTCGATTTCTTTCATCAGTGTCTTACAGATTTCAGAGTACAGGTCTTTTTCCTCATTGGGTAAGTTTATTCCTATGATTTTATTCTTTTTGATGCAGTGTTAAGTGGGGTGGTTTCCTTAATTTCTCTTTCTGATCTTTCATGGTTAGTGTGCAGAAATGCAAGTGATTTCTGTGTATGAATTTTGTATCCTGCAACCTTACCAAATTCATTGATGAGCTCTTGTAGTTCTCTGGTAGTGTCTTTAGGGTTAGAAAGGAAAGGTGGCTTTAAGTTGGTCCTCCACACGGACAGTAGTGATAGTTCTCCATTTCCTCAGTAAACCAAACTACATATGATATAATTAGATTGAAAGGAAAAATTTAGCTTAAACTAGAGAAATGCATTCATAATAAAGTAAATAATTAAATAGGGAACAACTTATTGAGAGAAGATTTAAACCTCTGCCCTTCAGAATTTTTTATATATTAACTACCTGTCAAATTGGAGAAGGAAATGGCAACCCATTCCAGTATTCTTGCTGGGAGAACCCCATGGAGAGAGAAGCTGGTGGGGTTCTTGGGGTTGCAAAGAGTTGGGCACGACTGAAGTGACTTAGCACGCACGCACCTGTCATATTGTTCTAGAATTGCATGTCAGCTACTCCCCAGGGATTGTCTTAATTTGTAAAGTAAAAAAAAATAAATTTTTTGATCATAGAATAAAGCACTTGGCAACTTCTATATACTGCAACCTTAAATCATGGAGGAATGATATTGAATAATAACCTGATACATTTGGGGAACTCATAGACTTAAATTTTTTTTCCCCACTTCCTACCAGATTTCCCATCTCATGTTTTTCTTGCCAGCTCTTGCACCTGATCTGCTAGTGGTCCTGAAATGCTGTTATTGCCATAGCATTCAGCTTTTGTAATTGAAAATGTGGCCGTAAGTTGGAGCTAAGTAATGGTTCCCTATGCTACTTCTAATAGTAACCTGATTATCTTTGCTTCCTCCACTGTGCATAGACAGTGCATTGTATATAGTTACAGCCTGAGATTTATGGTTAGTCGCTCAGTAGTGTCCAACTGACTCTTTGCAACCCCCAAGTACTGTAGCCTGTCAGGCTCCTCTGTTCATGTGATTTTCCAGGCAAAAATATTGGCGTAGATGGCCATTTCCTTCTCTAGGAGATCTTCCTGACCCAAGGATCAAACCCAGATCTTCTGCTTTGCAGACAGATTCTTTACCATTGAGCCACCAGGGAAGCCCCTGCTTATAGTTGGTGCTTAATAAATATTTGACTCAGTAGATGCAGCTCTGTTTTTTTAAAAAATTGTATTTAAAATACTTGATTCTGTTTTTTATATAGTATGTGGTCATTTTTCAAAATTTGTCAACTGTTTCAAGGACTGATATTCATTTTAACTGTAATAAAAATAAGCATACAGAAACTTTGGATTTCACCTTTTAGAATGCTTTGCCTTTTTTGTTAGCTGAATAAAATACTTTAATGTCATGGTGATATGAAAATCTCAATGTTCTGTATTGCTGTAAAATCTTTTGATTTTATTTAATGACATTCTATATTGAGTTTGTTTATTTATTGTAATTGCTCATAAAAGTCACCCTAATCAGTTTTTTCTTGTGTTTTAGCATTATAGTTGCTTTTTGTACTGAAATGTTAGATAAACATTGGACAGTCATAGTCCAGATAAGATAAATCTGGCCAAATTTTACACTTTATTGTTTAGGATATTAAAATCATTCAAAATTCATTGTATATTAATTAAAACTAAAAATTTTAAGTGATACAAAACTACTAGTGGCCTTTGGGAGATTATAACTAAATGTAGTTTTGTTTTGTTTTCAATCTCTCTTTGTGTTTAGAGAATTTACTAGGTCTAGAAATAAGAACATTTGCATGTTCCTTTCCTTTTCAAAATCAGGAGTATTCCTTAGTAATGAATAGATTGTTGTCTCTCCAAGCTGATAAAGCACATTGAATTTTTCCAAGGGGCAGTAAAGTAGAAATGGAAAATAATAATTAAACTCCCTAATGTGACAGAGGGGATAGGAATATGAATGTAATCCACTGGGTTTTTTTTAATTAGTTATTTCTTTATATAATTTATTTCACAGTTATTCCTGTATATCATGGTTAAGTGTAGAAATAATCTTGATACACCTTAGCTGTGAATATTTAAAAGAAATATTAATATAGGTATCTTATAAATTCATGCATGGTATTTTGGAGCTTTATCGTGGTGAAGAAATTAAAAGGACAATATAAACTTAATTCTTAGAACTATTTTGAAGAGAAAATGTAGAGATCATTTATTAAGAATTAGGCTTTGATTATAATTTTATAGTGGAGCTCATTCATTTCCTTGTCTGCACACATCTTTAAATTATTTAAGTTAGTCTGTTCCATCAAATGAGCAAACAGTTCTGTCTTTTAAGGTTTATTTCTGTAAATGAGTTTTTAAGTTAATCATACTCTGAATTTTTATAAGTGAACAGAACCTTTTCTTTGCCTATGTTCTAATTCCCCCACAAATATGCCAAATGTTATTTCAGTTCAAGAATAGTTTTAAAAATTCTCCCCCTGTTCCTCCAAAGGTGTGCTCATATTCATCTCATCTTAATTGGAAGTGAGAAGTGGTGACTAGTACAGAATTGTCCTCAACTGAAGATGGGGCTGGATTACATTTCAGAGAATGTAGGATGGTTCTTACATGGTTAGAATGATCCTTTCTATGGTTTTAGAGAAAATCTGTGGTGGGTTTATGTACACTTGAAAGTAGAAAGCTAGTCTTTCCTGGTTGCTCAGTTTCCTATTAGAGATGAATCTTAGAATAGCTGTCTATATGGGATTAGGCTGATTCATGACAGGCTAACAGTGTTGGCCTAGCCTCTCTTGGCCCTGAACTGCACAACTATTTTAAGCCATGAGCCTAAGAACTGTCAGAGCATACTGTACCCTGCTAGCTCTGAGTGCCACTTCTGTATTTCCCAGCCTGGACAGATCAACTGTAAACTTCAGTACATTCAAGGCTCTCATTCAAGGGACTTTCCTAGTGGTCCAGTGGCTAAGACTCCATGCTCCCCTTACAGGGGCCCCAGGTTCAATTCATGGTCCGAAAATTGGGTCTCACTTGCCACAACGAAAGATCCTGCTTGCCACAACTAAGACCCAGCACAGCCAAATAAAGAGGAGGAAAAAAAATTTTTTTTTTGAAGACTTGCCATTCTAATGTTTTAGGAATCCACATCAACCTAGACAGGCTAGCTTGCTTTGACATACTATATTTCATTAAAATAAGCATCATTGGTTGGGGAAGATAATTAAAATCCAAACCCTATATTTTATTAGTACCTGTTTATTACTTGTTTGGGTGAACTGCCTGTAAAACAGAAAAATTCCATCATTTGATAATCATTGTTAGAAAATTTTGCTGTTTTCAGACGCCAGTACACTAATGCCTGATTCTGTGATTGCCTTTGCACATGGTCTCCACTCTCATGTCAGATGACTTTTTTCTCATGTTTCCTATCACTGAGTTGTTAGTGTTCCTGGTTGCTGATTTCTCTTTTTTTTATTATCTCTCAACTACATATCTTCTGTGTGATTAATCCTTAAGTTCCTACTAAGTGTAGGCACAGGGCTAAATTCCTAGAACATCAAAGATGGTATAAGACATAGTCCCTGCCTTCAAAAAAAGCTTCTGTTCTATGAGGAGACAGAATATTTATTAAAATGAGAGACGGTGCATAGAAATAATACATAGTGGCACATAGTAAAATTAAACTGAATGATAAGAGGTGGTTACATTGAAATTAAAAGTTGGAGGATGTCACTGAGAGACAAGATGGAAATAAAGGCTTTCTAAGGGAACATTTCATGCAAAGATGGGCACAATCAAGGACAGAAATGGTATGGACCTAACAGAAGCAGAAAATATTATGAAGAGGTGGCAAGAATACACAGAAGAACTGTACAAAAAAGATCTTCATGACTCAGATGACCACAATGGTGTGATCACTCACCTAGAGCCAGACATCCTGGAATGTGAAGTCAAATGGGCCTTAGAAAGCATCACTACGAACAAAGCTAGTGGAGGGGATGGAATTCCAGTTGAGCTATTTCAAATCTTGAAAGATGATGCTGTGAAAGTGTTGCACACAATATGCCAGCAAATTTGGAAAACCCAGCAGTGGCCAAAGGACTGGAAAAGATCAGTTTTCATTCCAGTCCCAAAGAAAGGCAAGGCCAAAGAATGCTCAAACTACCACACAATTGCACTCATCTCACACGCTTGCTCAAAATTCTCCAAGCCAGCCTTCAACAATACGTGACCCGTGAACTTCCAGATGTACAAGCTGGTTTTCAAAAAGGCAAAGGAACCAGAGATCAGATTGCCAACATCTGCTGGATCATCGAAAAAGCAAGAGAGTTCCAGAAAAACATCTATTTCTGCTTTACTGACTATGCCAAAGCCTTTGACTGTGTGGATCACCACACACTGTGGAAGATTCTAAAAGAGATGAGAATATCAGACCACCTGACCTGCCTCTTGAGAAACCTGTATGCAGGTCAGGAAGCAACAGATAGAACGGGACATGGAACAACAGCAGACTGGTTCCAAAGAGGAAAAGAAGTAGCTCAAGGCTGTATATTGCCACCCTGCTTATTTAACTTATATGCAGAGTATATCATGAGAAATGCTGGGCTGGAGGAAGCACAAGCTGGAATCAAGATTGCCAGAAGAAATATCAATAACCTGAGATACGCGGATGACACCACCTTTATGGCAGAAAGTGAAGAAAAACTGAAGAGCCTCTTGATGAAAGTGAAAGACAAGAGTGAAAAAGTTGGCTTAAAGCTTAACATTCAGAAAACAAAGATCATCGCATCTGGTCCCATCACTTCATGTGAATAGATGGGGAAACAGTGGCAGACTTTATTTTTTGGGGCTCTAAAATCACTGAAGATGATGACTGCAGCCATGAAATTAATAGTCGCTTGCTCCTTTGAAGAAAAGCTGTGACCAACCTAGACAGCATATTAAAAAGCAGGAAAAAAAAAGCAGAGACAGTACTTTGCCAACAAAGGTCCGTCTAGTGAAGGCTATTGGTTTTTCCACTGGTCATGTATGGATGTCAGAGTTGGACTGTAAAGAAAGCTGAGCACCGAAGAATTGATGCTTTTGAACTGTGGTGTTGGAGAAGACTCTTGAGAGTCCGTTGGACTACATGAAGATCCAACCAGTCCATCCTAAAGGAGATCAGTTCTGAATGTTCATTGGAAGAACTGATGTTGAAGATGAAACTCCAATACTTTGGCCATCTGATGCCAAGAGCTGACGCATTGTAAAAGACCCTCTTGCTAGGAAAGATTGAAGGCAGGAGGAGAAGGGGACGAAAGAGGATGAGATGGTTGAATGACATCACCAACTTAATGGATATGAGTTTGGGTAAACTCTGGAAGTTGATGATGACAGGGAGGCCTGGTGTGCTGCAGTCCATGGCATCACAAAGAGTCGGACATGACTGAGCGACTGAACTGAAGCCTAGGAAGCTTGAACTGATACTTGAAGGAAGGGAAAGTCCTCCCAAGAGTGTGAACTAAGAAGGAATGCATCAGTGGCCAAAGAAACAGCTGGTGCAGAAGAGAAGGAGCGGAAATGTGATTTACCTGTTGAAGAAAGAATTGGTAGATCCTCTTAGTTGGTGGAGACTTTGAGGAAAATGGTAGAAGGTGCAGTTGGTAAGATTGGTAGCAGTTTGGGTATAGACTGAGAATGTCAGACCAAAGACTGGGGACAAGTCACTGAAACAGTGTGTGAGTGTGTTTATTTTTGGAGGGATAGAGGCAGTTTCATTTATGAAAAGGTATTTTAGTTTTATTATCTAGCAGACATAGGAAAAACTGGAAGTCCAATTTTGGGACCATATGGTTAGTTCTGATATCAGTGATGGGAAATCTGAACTTGGATGTAAAATGTGATTCAAGAGACTTCAAGAGAACAACTGACAGGATGTGATGCATGAATATAGAGAAGAAATACTAAGTTTAAGGTAATTATTTGAGTTTGAGCCCAGGTGACCATGAAAATGATTGCACCATTAAAAGAAGTGACATTGAGAAAAACACAGTGATGAGCCTGAGTTTGGTTATTTGTTAAGGTTGAGTTAAAAGTACAACATTCTGTTGGAGATGTCCAGTTTATATTTGGAGATTGGATCTGAGAAGAGGGATCATAGTTGTCATTCTGGATTTGGGGAGTGTCTTCTACATAGAGGTAGTAGTTGAAGTTATGGCAGTATGTGAGGTTGATGAGGGAAACAGTTTTGAGTTTGAAGTGCAGTAGAGTGAGAACTAGCCTTAGGGTTACACTCAGTCTTCTGGGAACAAAGAAGAAAGTTGAGTCGATAAGTGAGTTCAGTCGGGGAGATAGGAAGAGGACAAGATTGTATGTCAGCAACTAAGAGGAATCTCAGAATGTTGAATATTGAAAAGATGATTTGGAGAGTGAGTGTTGATAAAAGTTCATTGGATTTTGTGTTTGAAGCTTTTTTTTTTTTAGCTTTTTTATTTTGGCTGTGCTAGGTCATCATTGCTTTTCACGCTTTTAGTTGCGGTGAGCAGGGGCTACTCTTCGTTGCAGTGCTTGGGCTCCTCCTTGCAGTATCTTTTCTTATTGTGGAGCATCCCCTGCAGATAATGTATAATCCAATGAGAGAGTTTGCAAGAAAGGTTTTTCAAGGAAGTGATATAGGATGACAAGAAATTAGCCATGTTGACAAAGAAAGAATATTCCAGGCAAATGTTCAGAGGCATGTAATAGCATGATGTGATCAGGAACTCACAGATGGTTTTTCATGTGTTCATACCAGGAGTTTATGTGCAGTAGTCATGGTGACAAATTCCAGGACATGGAGATTCTTGCCTTGTCATGATACAGAGTTTAAAAGCTTTGAGGAGCTTTCAGGGGACCTTAAGAAAAATATCATGGTCAAATACACATTTTAGGTTGCATAGTACGGACTTGGATGGGAGGAGGCTAATCTAATTTCAAGGAGATTGATTCACTAGGAATGTAGAACTAGTGGAGAGGAAAAACCTGGAGAGAGAAGAGATATGGTTTCTGAGGCAGTAGAAAAAACCAGATTGTTTTCAGAGGTATTTCTGATGGGAATTACCAACGGACATGACAAGTTCAAAGAGGCAAGAGAAAATTGGCAAAGGATGCCAAATGAAGGCAGAAGAGGTTGCTGAATTGAGTGTTTTTCCAGTCAGATAACTAGAGAACAAGGTGAGGATGAGGATGAAGTTCAAAAATTTGGGAAGTGAAAATGGCAGAAGGTTAATTGATGAGAGAAGAGGCATATGGAATTTGACTTGGAGATAAAGCAGTTCTAATTGATGACAGAGTTGGAGCTGGGGTTCCGCTTGGAGGAGATACCTTGAGCATAGAACTGATTTTCCTTTCCTGACCTGCTTCCCTCCTTGATTCCTAAGTTGATTATCTAAGTTGATGGGCTCATTTTCTTCCTTGTACCCAGACCAGGATTTTTAAGGACTGACTTGATCTTAGCCAGAGTTTGTAGTGATGTAGTCTGGCTGAAATCACTAAGGTTTGTAGCTTTATGCCTGAACTTTGGAATTAGACAGACTTTGATTCACATTTTGGTTTTACCACCTAGATGCCAGTCCAGTGTTTTTCTGGATATGATGTCCACATCTGTAAAATGGTAATAATCATGTTATTTTAATGGGATAATAAATATAAAGTGATTTGCACAGTGCTTAGACTTCCCTGGTGGCTCAGATGGTAGAGTCTGCCTGCAGTGCAGGAGACCTGGGTTTGATCCCTGGGTGGGGAAGATCCCCTGGAGATGAAAATGGCAACCCACTCCAGTATTCTTGCCTGGAAAATCCCGTGGATGGAGGAGTCTGGTGGGCTACAGTCCATGGGGCTGCACAAGAGTTGGGCATGACTGAGCGACTTCACTTGAGGGCACAGGAGAGTTTTCACTAAGTGATAACAGCCATCACTGGGTTTTTTGTTACTACAATTATTTTTCTTAGATTGAGTTCTTCCTGTGTTCTATTCATTTTCAGGACCTCATCATCTAGAAGGTAAAATAGGTTCTTCTTAACTGGCTTCTCTGCCTCTAGCTTCTCTGTCATTCCAGCTTGACATTCCAGAGTTTTCCCAAAACTCAGATTTGATTGTGCACTCTCTTTCCTGTCCTCAAAGGTTTCCAATTGCAGATTTTTCAAGTTACTAAGACTAATACGTTTTATTTTCAGGAGGTGAGAGCCTAATGTGGGGTAAAGTTTGTGATAGAGATCCTATCAGTTCAGGCCTTCCTGTAGTGACTCTGTTACCTCTGAAGAAATGAAAAAAGCTTTACATCTTTAAAAACTATTAACATTCCATATAGAAGTAGTCTGGTTTTCCTTTGACTTTTCCTACCACCCCCTTAATAAATTAGTATGGTTCAATAAAGAATGAGTGAAATGAGGGAAAATGAGAATTTTTCTTAAAGATAGTGAGATTCTGTTTAAAGAAAATACTCAGTTCCTTCTGGAGTCAGTTGCTTGCTATCTGGGAAGGATTTCTACAACATAAACTTTTCCTTATACACACAAGGAGTTGAGAAGAGTGGCCCTGTTAGTCTAGATAAGGGACAGGATACATAGAAATAACTAACAGTTAAAGAGAAATGTACTTATTATTAATGAATTACTGAAGTATGTATATATAATTAAGATGGTTTAGTAGTTTTCCTCTTTTACGGTAGGGCTTCCTAAAGTGTTCTTTGATAGAAAAATAGATTTATGATTTAGCTTATAGCTTTGTAATTTCAGGAGGGTTTTCAGGTTCTGATTCTAGAGAAATTGATGTGTAAACTTAGGACTCACAGGAGACTGACTTAAAACTCAAATACTGTCTTTTTGTTGGTTGGTTGGTTGGTTGGTTTTTTTTTTTTTTAGTATACCTTAAGAGAGAAATTTTTTCAGTTACTAGAATACACTTAATCTTCTTTTCCTGGTATCAGAGTTCGGTTCAGTTCAGTTCAGTCGCTCAGTCGTGTCTGACTCTTCGCAACCCCATAAACCGCAGCGCACCAGGCCTCCCTGTCCATCATGAACTCCCGGAGTTTACTCAAACTCATGTCCATCGAGTCGGTGATGCCATCCAGCCATCTCATCCTCTGTCGTCCCCTTCTCCTCAGCCCTTAATCTTTCCCAGCATCAGGGTCTTTTCAAATGAGTCAGCGCTTCGCATCAGGTGGCCAAGGTACTGGAGTTTCAGCTTCAACATCAGTCCTTCCAACAAACATTCAGGACGGATCTCCTTTAGGATGGACTTGTTGGATCTCCTTGCAGTGCAGGGACTCTCAAGAGTCTTCCAACACCACAGTTCAAAAGCAGTAATTCTTCTGTGCTCAGCTTGCATCACAGTCCAACTCTCACATCCATACATGACCACTGGAAAAACCATAGCCTTGACCAGACTGACCTTTGTTAGCAAAGTAATGTCTCTGCTTTTTAATATGCTATCTAGTTTAGCATAACTTTCCTTCCAAGGAGTAAGTGTCTTAATTTCGTGGCTGCAATCACCATCTGCAGTGATTTTGCAGCCGAAAAATGTAAAGTCTAACACTGTTTCCACTGTCTCCCCATCTATTTCCCATGAGGTGATGGGACTAGATGCGATGATCTTAGTTTTCTGAATGTTGAGCTTTAAGCCAACTTTTTCACTCTCTTTCACTTTCATCAAGAGGCTTTTTAGTTCCTCTTCACTTTCTGCCATAAGGGTGGTGTCATCTGCATATCTGAGGTTATTGACATTTCTCCCGGCAATCTTGATTCCAGCTTGTGCTTCTTCCAGCCCAGCGTTTCTTATGATGTACTCTGCATATAATTAAATAAGCAGGGTGACAGTATATTTGACGTACTCCTTTTCCTACTTGGACCCAGTCTCTTGTTCCATGACCAGTTCTAGCTGTTGCTTCCTGACCTGCATACAGGTTTCTCAAGAGGCAGGTCAGGTGGTCTGATATTCTCATCTCCTTCAGAATTTTCCACAGTTTATTGTGATCCACACAGTCAAAGGCTTTGGCGTAGTCAATAAAGCAGAAATAGATGTTTTTCTGGAACTCCCTTGCTTTTTCGATGATTCAGCGAATGTTGGCAATTTGATCTCTGGTTCCTCTGCCTTTTCTAAAACCAGCTTGAACATCTGGAAGTTCTCAGTTCACGTATTGCTGAAGCTTGGCTTGGAGAGTTTTGAGCATTACTTTACTAGCGTGTGAGATGAGTGCAATTGTGCGGTAGTTTGAGCATTCTTTGGCATTGCCTTTCTTAGGGATTGGAATGAAAACTGACCTTTTCCAGTCCTGTGGCCACTGCTGGGTTTTCCAAATTTGCTGGCATATTGTGTGCAACACTTTCACAGCATCATCTTTCAAGATTTGAAATAGCTCAACTGGAATTCCATCAGCTCCACTAGCTTTCTTCGTAGTGATGCTTTCTAAGGCCCATTTGACTTCACATTCCAGGATGTCTGGCTCTAGGTGAGTGATCACAGCATTGTGGTTATCTGGGTCATGAAGATCTTTTTTGTACAGTTCTTCTGTGTATTCTTGCCACCTCTTCTTAATATCTTCTCTTTCTGTTAGGTCCGTACCGTTTCTGTCCTTTATTGAGCCCATTTTTGCATGAAATGTTCCCTTGGTATCTCTAATTTTCTTGAAGACATCTCTAGTCTTTCCCATTCTGTTGTTTTCCTCTATTTCTTTGCATTGAAGAAGGCTTTCTTATCTCTCCTGGCATTCTTTGGAACTCTGCGTTCAAATGGGAATATATTTCCTTTTCTCCTTTGCTTTTGGCTTCTCTTCTTTTCACAGCTATTTGTAAGGCCTCCTCAGACAACCATTTTGCCTTTTTGCATTTCTTTTCCATGGGGATGATCTTGATCCCTGTCTCCTGTACAATGTCACGAACCTCCGTCCATAGTTCATCAGGCTCTCTGTCTATCAGATCTAGTCCCTTAAATCTATTTCTCACTTCCACTGTATAGTCATAAGGGATTTGATATAGGTCATACCTGAATGATCTAGTGGTTTTCCCTACTTTCTTCAATATAAGTCTGAATTTGACAATAAGGAGTTCATGATCTGAGCCACAGTCAGCTCCTAGTCTTGTTTTTGCTGACTGTATAGAGGTTCTCCATCTTTGGCTGCAAAGGGTATAATCAGTCTGATTTCGGTGTTGGCCATCTGGTGATGTCCACGCGTAGAGTCTTCTCTTGTGTTGTTGAAAGAGGGTGTTTGCTATGACCATTGCGTTCTCTTGGCAAAGCTCTATTAGTCTTTGCCCTGCTTCATTCCATACTCCAAGGCCAAATTTGCCTGTTACTCCAGGTGTTTCTTGACTTCCTACTTTTGTGTTCCAGTCCCCTATAATGAAAAGGACATCTTTTTTGGGTATTAGTTCTAGAAGGTCTTGTAGGTCTTCATAGAACCGTTCACCTTCAGCTTCTTCAGCGTTACTGATTGAGGCATAGGCTTGGATTACCGTGATATTGAATGGTTTGCCTTGGACACGAACAGAGATCATTCTGTCGTTTTTGAGACTGCATCCAGGTACTGCATTTCGTACTCTTTTGTTGACTATGATGGCTATTCCATTTCTTCTAAGGGATTCCTGCCCACAGTAGTAGATATAATGGTCTTCTGAGTTAAATTCACCCACTCCAGGCCATTTTAGTTCGCTGATTCCTAGAATGTCGACATTCACTCTTGCCATCTCCTGTTTGACCACTTCCAATTTGCCTTGATTCATGGACCTAACATTCCAGGTTCCTATTCAAATTGCTCTTTACAGCATCGAACCTTGCTTCTATCACCAGTCCCATCCACAACTGGGTATTGTTTTTGCTTTGGCTCCATCCCTTCCCTTCATTCTTTCTGGAGTTATTTCTCCACTGATCTCCAGTAGCATATTGGGCACCTACCGACCTGGGGAGTTCCTCTTTCAGTATCCTATCATTTTTCCTTTTCATACTGTTCATGGGGTTCTCAAGGCAAGAATACTGAAGTGGTTTGCCATTCCCTTCTCCAGTGGACCACATTCTGTCAGACCTCTCCACCATGACCCGACCGTCTTGGGTGGCCCCACACGGCATGGCTTAGTTTCATTGAGTTAGACAAGACTGTGTACCTGTGATCAAGTTGGCTAGTTTTTTGTGATTATGTTTTTAGTGTGTCTGCCCTCTGATGCCCTCTCGCATCACCTAGTGTCTTACTTGGGTTTCTCTTACCTTGGACGTGGGGTATCTCTTCACGGCCGCTCCAGCAAAGCGCAGCCGCTGCTCCTCACCTTGAATGAGGGGTATCTCCTCACGGCTGCCCGTCCTGACCTTGAACGTGGAGTAGCTCCTCTTGGCCCTCCTGCGCCCGTGCAGCAGCCGCTCCTTGGAGGAGCTTCCTCCGGGCTTCCCTGGTGTCTCAGAGGTTACAGCGTCTTCCTGCAGTGTGGGAGACCTGGGTTCGATCCCTGGGTCAGGAAGATCCCCTGGAGAAGGAGATGGCAACCCACTCCAGTATTCTTGCCTGGAGAATCCCTGAACGGAGGAGCTGGTAGGTCCACAGGGTCGCAAAGAGTCAGACATTACTGAGCGACTTCACTCACTCACTCACACTAATACATGCCTTAACTCAGGCATCTGCCTTGAGGTTGCCAGATCCAGAAAAAGCATTCCAAAAATTGATGCATAGGTCTGGTCTAAGCAGCTTTCCTGTCTAATCTATGTTAAAGTTGCAGTATAACACTGATAAAATCATGTCCATAATGTAATATGGAGGATATAATGATGGATTTTTTACAGATCTTATTTAAAAATTATTAATAGAACTTCCACATTCCATTCTATTGATTGTTTGGTAGTGTTTTATTTAAAATGTGACCTTGAATCCATTAAGTTTCTGTTTAAAACTATTTTTTACTCTTATTTCCTCCAAAGCCCAGTTAATATCCCTAGTTCCTAGGGAGATACCCCAACCAGCCAGAAAGGAGTCCCTGGCCCAGGCTTGTTCAGCTTAAGCTGAACAAGGTTCATACCTTGATAGCAGCTGCATCACCTTGAATGATTTATATAACTTCTCAGAGGCTTTGGAGAGGGCATTTGGTGAGAAAGTATAAGTATAAAGTCGTTGATTTCTATAATGGCCATTTAATCTATTCAGTTAAAGTGGGTGATGATTATTGTTGTTTTTTAGTCACTAAGTTGTGTCCAGCTCTTTTGCGACCCCATGGATTGTAGCCCACCAGACTCTTCTGTCCATGGGATTTCCCAGGCAAGAAGACTGGAGTGGGTTGCCATTTCCTTTTCCAGGGAATCTTCCCAACCCAGGGATCAAACCCGCGTGTCCTGTATTGGCAGGCATATTCTTTGCCATTGAGCCTCAGGGAAGGCCAGAGTGATTATATGGCAGCTGTCTCTGGTTGGGGAAGGGAGGCATGATTCTTTAACAAGGACTCACCCCTCACATCCCCACTCCAGAGAGTCACTCATTTAAGAAATTGAACGAGATCCTTCCTGATTTATCTTTCCAACACTCCTTAGCCCCTCATTTTCTTGTACTTTAATATCTAGCAATACAGTATCTCAGTTATGCCTTTAAATAGTTCCTTCTCGTTGCCTTCCTGTTTTCCTTTATTCTTTCTACCTATCCGTGGTTTCATCTCCTCTGTGAAACCTTCATTGTTTCTCCTTGCCAGTAAATCATTTTCCTCTGTACTTCTTAAGCATCTTATGTATGTTTTTGTTGTAGGATATATCATAATTTGAAAAGACCCTGATGCTGGGAAAGATTGAAGGCGGTAGGAGAAGGGGACGACAGAGGATGAGATGGTTGAATGGCATCAGTGACTCAGTGAACGAGTAAGCTACGGGAGTTGGTGATGGACAGGGAGGCCTGGCATGCTGCAGTCCATCGGGTCGCAAAGAGTCGGACACAACTGAACGACTGAACTGAAACTGAATATCATAATTATTTGGTTGGACTTGACTTCCCCACAGGTTTGAGTTTCAAGTCAGACTTGAAGTGTTAAGCAGGTAGCAGGTACTCAGGAAATGTTTGGTGAATGAATCTATCTCACTTGTACACTGGTTTCTTATCCAAAGATCTAAGACCTATAGAAATCTGAATGGCTATTATTAAGTGTTTGTACTTAATAATTTATGCAATTGTAGATGTAGTTGAGTGTTTAGTCATACTCCAGATATTGGACATTATCTCAGTTAATTCCTGCTACTCAAAAGAAGAAACTAAAGAGATTTAGAACTCAAAGACAGATCTGTCTGACTCCAAAGCTCTTCTTTAATCTATAGGTACTGCTGAACTGTCCATTGTACCTGCTGAGAAACTCAGTATAGCTTTGCAACTTGTACATGACCCACTGTAGGTAAATGAGTCCTGGAAGTCATTGGCTAATAGAGTTCATCTTCATTTAAAAAGTGCAGAGAGGACTTAGTTATCTTAATGTTCTCAAGTTATAGTTCTTCTGTGGCAAAAATCCACATAGTTAAAAGCTCTTCAGTAAGGTAAAGAAGTATTTTGTAATTAATAAGCAAAATTTCAAATTCACGATATTATTCTTTTTACTGCTACTGTCCTGTGGAATCTATCCGAGTCATACATCTGTCAAAGTCTGAAGAAAGGCAAGCGCATTCTTCACCCTTCAGTCACCTGGGAAGCCAAAAATGCCTTCCAGTTCAGTTCAGTCACTCAGTCGTGTCCAACTCGTTGTGACCCCATTGACTGCAGCACACCAGGCCTTCCTGTCCATCACCAACTCCCAGAGCTTGATGTCCATCGAGTCAGGGATGCCATCCAGCCATCTCATCTCTGTCACCCCCTTCTGCTCCTGCCTTCAGTCTTTCCCAGTATGAGGGTCTCTTCCACTGAGTCAGTTCTTCGCATCAGGTGGCCAAAGTATTGGAGCTTCGGCTTCAGCATCAGTCTTTCCAGTGAATATTCAGGATTGATTTCCTTGAGGATTGACTGGTTGGATCTCCTTGCAGTCCAAGGGACTCTCAAGAGTCTTCTCCAACACCACAGTTCAAAAGCATCAATTCTTCAGCACTCAACTTTCTTTATGATCCACTTCTCACATCCATACATGACTACTGGAAAAGCCATAGCTTTGACTGGAGGGACCTTTGTTGGCAGTCATATGTCTGCTTTTTAATATGCTGTCTAGTTTTATTATAGCTTTTCTTCCAAGGAGCAAGTATTTTTTAATTTCATGGCTGCAGACACTATCTGCAGAGATCTTGGAGCCCAAGAAAATAAGATTTCTCACTGTTTCCATTATTTCCCCATCTATTTGCCATGAAGTGATGGGACTGGATACCATAATCTTTGTTTTTTTAATGTTGAGTTTTAAGCCAGCTTTTCACTCTCCGCTTTATGTTCATCAAGAGGCTCTTTAGTTATTCTTCGCTTTCTGCCATAAGGGTGGTGTCATCTGCATATCTGAGGTTATTGATATTTCTCCCAGAAATCTTGATTCCAGCTTGTGATTCATCCAGCCCAGCATTTTGCATGATGTACTCTGCATATAAGTTAAATAAGCAGGGTGACAGTATACAACCTTGACATACTCCTTTCTCAGTTTGGAACCAGTCTGTTGTTCCATGTCCAGTTCTAACTGTTGCTTCTTGACCTGCGTACAGATTTCTCAGGATGCAGGTATGTTGGTCTGGTATTCCCGTCTCTTGAAGAATTTTCCAGTTTGTTGTGAACCACACAGAGGTTTTGGAGTAGTCAATAAAGCAGAAGTAGTTGTTTTTCTGGAACACTCGTGCTTTTTCTATGATCCAGTGGATGTTGGCAATTTGATTTCTGGTTCCTCTGCCTTTTCTAAATCCAACTTGAACGTCTGGAAGTTCACAGTTCATGTACTGTTGAAGCCTGACTTGGAGAATTTTGAGCATTACTTTACTAGCGTGTGAGATGAGTGCAGTGTTGTGGCATTGCCTTTCTTTGGGACTGGAATGAAAACTGACTTTTTCCAGTCCTGTGGCTGGTGCTGAGTTTTCCAAATTTGCTGGCATATTGAGTGCAGCACTGGGTTGGGAAGATCCCCTGGAGAAGGGAAAGTCTGCTCACTCCAATATTCTGACCTGGAGAATACCATGGACTCTATAGCGGCATGAAATGTTCCCTTGGTATCTCTAACTTTATTGAAGAGATCTCCAGTCTTTCCCATTCTGTTGTTTTCCTCTATTTCTTTGCATTGATCACTGAGGATGGCTTTCTTATCTCTCCTTGCTGTTCTTTGGAACTCTGCATTCAGATGGGTGTGTCTTTCCTTTTCTCCTTTGCCCTTAGTTTCTCTTCTTTTCTCAGCTATTTGTAAAGCCTCCTCAGACAACCATTTTGCCTGTTTGCATTTCTTTTTCTTGAGGGTGATCTTGATCACTGCCTCCTGTATGGTTCACAAACTTCCGCCCATAGTTCTTCAGGCACTCTATCAGATCTAATCCGTTGAATCCATTTGTCACTTCCACTGCATAATTGTAAGGGATTTGACTTAGGTCATACCTTAATTGTTTAATGGTTTTCCCTGCTTTCTTCAATTTAAGTCTGAATTTTGCAATAAGGAGATCATGATCTGAGCCACAGTCAGCTCCCAGTCTTGTTTTTGCTGATTTATATAGAGCTTTTCCATCTTCGGCTACAAAGAATGTAATCAGTCTGATTTCGGTATTGACCATCTGGTGATGTCCATGTGTAAAGTCTTCTCTTGTGTTGTTGGGAGAGAATGTTTGCTAAGATCAGTGCTTTCTCTTGGCAAAACTCTGTTAGCCTTTGCCCTGCTTCACTTTGTACTCTAAGGCCAAACATGCCTATTACTCCAGGTATTTCTTGACTTCCTAATTTTGCATTCCAGTCCCCTATGATGAAAAGGACATCTTTTTTTGGTGTTAGTTCTATAAGGTTTTGTAGGTCATCATAGAACCCTTCAATTTCAGCTTCTTTGGCATTAGTGGTTGGGGCATAGACTTGGATTAGTGTGATACTGTTGGAAATGAACAGATTATTCTGTTGTTTTTGAGATTGCACCCAGTTGCTGCATTTTGAACTCTTGTTGACTGTGAGGACTACTCAATTTCTTCTAAGGGATTCTTGCCCACAGTAGTAGATATAATGGTCATCTGAATTAAATTCGCCCATTCCAGTCCATTTTAGTTTACTGATTCCTAAAATGTTGGTGTTCACTCTTGCCATCTCCTATTTGAGCACTTCCGATTTACCTTGATTCGTGGATGTAATACTCCAGGTTCCTATGTAATATTTCTCTTTATTGCACTGGACTTTACTTCCATAACCAATTACATCCACAACTGGGTTTGTTTTCACTTTATTTGGCTCCGTCTCTTCATTCTTTCTGGAGTTATTTCTCCACTCTTCTCCAGTAGCATATTGGACACCTTCTGACCAGGGGAGTTCATCTTTGAGTGTCATATCTTTTTGCCTTTTCACGGGGTTCACAAGGCAAGAGTACTGAAGTGGTTTGCCATTCCCTTCTCCAGTGGACCACGTTTTGTCAGAACTCTCCACCATGACCCGTCTGTCGTGGGTGGCCCTACATGGCATGGCTTATAGTTTCATTGAGTTAGGCAAGTCTGTGATCAGTTTAGTTAGTTTTCTGTGGTTGTGGTTTTCATTTGCCCTCTGATGGATAAGGATAAGAGGCATGTGGAAGCTTCCTGATGGGAGAGATGTCTAAAAATGTCTTTAGACATTACCAAATATCCCCTGTAAGATAAAAATACCTCCAAGTGAGAATCAACTAGTTTAAAGAGACTTAGAGCCAACAATAGTAGAATTTTTAATTTTTTTAACTGCTTTATTCATTTTTGATTCATAGATCGTATAGTACAGCCATCTAAAGTTTACGTTCAGTGGCTTTTAGTGTATTCAAAGAACTGCATCCATCAACATGATATAATTTTAGACATTTCATAACCTCATAAAGAAACCCCTGACACATTAGCAGTCACTTCCCATTTCTTTTCTCCATCTCTACCCCACATCCTCAACCATAGACATACCTGGTTATCTTTTTATGTTTGGGAATGCACAGCTTTCTTGTCTGTTTTATATAATAAACCCTGTTTCAGAGTGTAGTTGCTGAAAATTATTTGCATCAATGTAAGGAGACATACCTTCTTTCCTTCAGAGGCTTTTGTTTAGATGGACTATAAGTTTAATTTGTAGAGGAAATAAGCCAAAATAGGCTGATTTAAGAAACATTTTAAAGTTATTCAGAACAGTAAGAAGTCCATATAGCCCTCCACAGCAAGTTTTATAGTACAGAAGTCAACAATTTTTATTTTTCCTGATCAATTCTAGTAGATAATCTTATATCCTAGACTGTGTGCAAAAATACAGTTATGAGACACATGTACTTAAAATAGTATTTTGAACCTGCTTCTTTATTATGACATTATTATTGACTATTATTATATAGATCATTTTCAGTGTATTGGTAGTTGGGTTAATTTTTTTTACAGATAAGATAATTGAGACTTCTTTTATTTTTCAAAAGTATAGGTCTATTTTACCTACACAGTAATGTTACCTATCACTCACTGTAAAAAAAAAAAAAAAAAAAAAAAAGACAACAAAAAAGTTAACAAGTTATTTTTCCCGTAAGAGGAAATAAGGACCAGTTAGATTATATTCTCATTTATAAAACAAGAATATTATCTGTCCTCCTTCCCTCAAAGGGGTGGTATGAAATACTAAAAGAATCAAATCAGTACAGTCCAAAGAAAAGGGCAGTAAGGTTGTACCTCATCTTTTATCATTTCTGCTTTCCCCTTTGTGTTCCCATTGTGTTTAAATGTTATGAAGGCATCAGTGTTTTTTAAAGTGTCATTTATAGTTGACTTCACAAGGTTTGACCAAGCCTTATTTCCTTTGTTGTTAATGTGTGTGGTTAAAATTTATACATCATAGAAAATATTTTAAGCAAAACAAAGGCTCCTTTATTAAGGAGCTACACAAAAGAAAAAAAACTAAGCCATAGTAGATAAATGGCAAAGGATAGGAACATACAATTCAGAAAGGACATCTAAATGGTCAATATGTATTTGAAAAACATGATCAGTTCTATTGGGAATCAAATAAATGCATATAAAAGCAATAATGAAGTTCCAGATTGGGTCTGTTAATTACTAGCAGGATTTTTCCTTTTAAAACTAGTCTTTAATATGTTAGTAATACATGGAAACATTTTCTTTGTTTAAAAAAGTGTGCACCTAGTTTAAGTAAGACCAGCACTCCTGCTAACTACACTCTAATCTCAGATGCCCTTTTAGAAGTAAGCACTCCTAATCAATTTGTCATATATCCTTTCGGACTTTTTCCAATTTATTTGTGAGTGTGAAAATCAGTGTAGGAAATAAAGAGTTGGACACGACTGAGCAACTGAACTGAATTGAACTGAATGAAAAGATCAAGTAACTTCCTTTAATTCAGCCATGTAGTTTTAGATGTTTATTTGGGTTAGTCCATAAAGATTTCTTTCATTCTTTTTGACTATTACAGAGTATTCCTATTACAATGAATGGTTCTCCTGGAAACTGTGTTAAGAATGCACTTATAGAGGACAGTGGTGGTAAGGAGAGCGATTAGGAAGCTATTGTAATAATCAAGCAAGAGAAAATGGTAGATTGGACCACCATTTTTGTGGGATAACCTGTCTCATTCCTAGAAAGATTGCCTCTGAAAAATCTGGGTGGAAATGTTCCCTGGCAGATAACAAGAAGATTATGACATTCATGAGAGGTATTTGAGCATAAATGTACAGTTTTGGAAGACATCAGCTTATAGACAGTAGTAAAAGTTATGAAAGTGGATGAATAACCAGAGGAGCAAGTTTGGATGAGAAGTGGGAATTCTGAGGGAATGGTCAGAGGAGGAGGAGGAACACCAGTGGTGGGTAGCAGCAGAGGAGCACGGGGAGAACATTTCAGGAAGAGGGTGGGGTCGGCAGCTGCAGGTGCACCAGCCGTGAAAGAAGAGCAAAAGGAAGAGTATTTGGGGTTTACCATCAGAGAAATTGTTTGTTCTGTCATTATTTTAGCAGAGCAATGGGTCAGACACCTAATTTCAGCAGTTGAAGAAGAGAATGGGGAATGAGGAGTAAAGGCAGCCAGTGTAGGTAAATCTGTTAAGAATGTGATGTCAGTTTAGGTTTAAATGCTGATAGGGAGAGCTAACAAAGAGGACGAGCTTCTAAGGATGTAGGCACTTAGCTCCAACAGCCAAGTTTTAAGGACGGCGTGGTCAGTGGTATAACATGCCACAGTGCAGTTTTACTTACGTGCATTGAGACAATGCACTTTGGATTTGGCCATTAGGAGGAAATTAGTGAGTCAGGAGCCAAGTCCCTATGGTAGAGTCCTTTGAATGGCAGACTTTGGTCAATGGGGAATAAATGAAAGTGTTATTGAGCATGGAAGTGATATGATCAGAATGTCATTAAAATGTTTTCTTCTTTTAAACTCTTCTTCATCAAGCTTATGTTATTGAGTGGCTTATGTTAAGTTGACCAGTATTTTGGTCATCTGATGCAAATAGCTGACTCATTGGAAAAGTCCCTGATGCTGGGAAAGATTGAGGGCAGGAGAAGAGGACGACAGAGGATGAGATGGCTGGATGGCATCACTGATTGAATGGACATGAACTTGGGCAAACTTTGGGAGATGGTAAGGGACAGAGAGGCCTGGTGTGCTGCCGTCCATGGGATCGCAAAGAGTCAAGACACAACTGGGGGACTGAACAACAACAGTTGAGTGGCTACTGTGTGTTGGGCTCTGTTCTACAGCTGAGGATGCAGCAGTGAACATAACAGGCAGGATTTCTGTTCTGTGACCTGTAACATCCAGGAGTGAGGTGGAGACAGAAAAATAATAAAAGGACATGATAATTTAAATAAGAGAAAACTTGATGAAACAGAAACAGACTGAGGGGAAACTATTTTAGATGTTGTGGTCAGGAATGGCATTTTCTAAAGAGGAGAGATTTGAACTATGATCAGACTGTTACTAAGGAGTTAACTGTGCAAAGATCTGGGTGCAGAGGCATTTTGGCCTAGACTGGAGAGTGTGTGCAAAGGCCCTAAGAAGGGAATGAGCTCGATTTGTTTGAGCACCAGAGAAAAATGTCTATTTTGTGGTTTTAGTGACAGAATCTAATAATCATGAATGGTTTTGCATTTAGTTAATAACTACTTAATAAAATAAAAAGACTCATCAATAAAGAGTTGTTTGCTTAAAGTATTCAGGAATGAGAAATGTCCATAAAACTTAATCCTTTGTTCAGTTACTTTTTGCTCCTGTGATTTCATGGAGTGAATGAGGTGTGTTGCTGAGTGTGGAAATGGTAATAATACTACTTTCTATTTCTGTAACATCTTTCATCCAAGGATCTCAAATAGTGCCTCACAGATCCTCACAACAGTTCTGTGAGGTAGGTAAGTGGCAAGGATTATTAATCTTCATTTTATAGATGGAGAAATTAAGCCCCAAGAGGATTTAATGATTTATGTATGGTCCCATCAAGCAGCCTGAGCTGCTAAGGTTAGAATATTATATTTTAGGGGGATCGACGTAGTATAAATCATTAACACTTTTGATTTTGTACTTTACACAGATTATCTGTTAGAATAAATATCGTAGTTTTTAAGTGTCCTATGGAAATCTTCTTAATCCTTTTTTTAGGAATATAAAGCATTGTAACACTCTTTTTTTCCCCCCTCTCATCTTTAGGTCAGCAGCAAGGACAAGATGGAGTGAAGGTCCAACAGGCTACCATAGCTCCTGTGACCGTAGCGGTTGGAGGAATTGCTAATGCAACCATAGGTGCTGTTAGTCCTGACCAACTCACGCAAGTGCACTTGCAGCAGGGCCAGCAGGCTTCTGATCAAGAAGTGCAGCCTGGCAAGAGGCTTCGAAGAGTTGCCTGTTCCTGTCCTAATTGTAGGGAAGGAGAAGGAAGGTAAATGCTCTGTTGCCACTACCCAACTCCGTGGAGACTAGTATAATAATAACTAACATGTAATGAATAGTTACATGTAATGAAGGCACGTAGGATGTTAGTTAAAACCAACCCATTGGCTGAGTACTTTGACTATTGGAACATCACTAGCTTTAACCCAAGAATTGAGATATAATACTGTTATGAAAGGAATTGAATAGAGCTATTCTAAGAATGGGATCTCAGTGTTTCTTTAGCATGTATCTGATACTTTTTAATGGTTTTCTTTTTTCATTTATTTTGTAAAATTTTAAAACAACTGTATTGATATAAAACTTACATGCCATACAACTCACTCATTTAAACTGTACATTTCACTGGTTTTTAATATATTCACAGAGTTGTACATCCATCACCACAATTTTAGAACAATTTTATTTCCCTGAAAACAAATCCTGTATTTTTTAGCCATCACTCTCTCATCCCTCCCAGCTCGAGGCAACCACTGAACTAATTTCTGTTTACAGTTTTGCCTATTCTAGACATTCATATAAAGGGAATCACATAATATGTGGTTTTTGTGGCTGATTTCATCCACTTTGTATGTTTTCAAAGTTTATCTGTACTATTGTATATGTCAGTATTTCATTATTTTTACTGAACAAAATATTCCATTTTACAGATAAGAAAGGATTTTACTTATCCATTCATCAGTTGATGGACATTTGGAATTTTTCTGTCTGTTGGCTATTATGCTGCTATAAATATTCTTACATATATATGTTATGTATGGGCTTCCTCAATGGCTCAGCGGCTGTAAAGAATCTGCCTGCAGTACAGGAGACGGGTTTGATCCCTGGGTCAGGAAGATTCCCTGGAGTTAGGAAATGGCATCCCACTCCAGGACTCTTGCCTGGAAAATCCCATGGACAGAGAAGCCTGGCTACAGTCCATGGGGCCACAAAGCAACTCAGCAACTAAGCATGCATGCACCCAAACACTTATACAAGTTTTTGTTTTTGATTTGCATTTCCCTGATGACAAATAATGTAGAATATGCTTTTGTGTGTTGGCCATTTCTGTGTCTTCATCAGAGAATTATCTATTAAGATCTCATGCTCATTTTAATTAATTAATTGTGTTTTTATTATTGAATTATAGTATCAGTAGTTCTTTATATATTATTGATACAGGTTCCTTATCAGAGATATGATTTGAAATAATTTTTTTTTCAGTCTGTGAGTTGTCTTTTCACTTTCTTAATAGTATCCTTTGAAGCAGAAAAGTGTTTAATTATGAAGTCGATTCTTGTTTTTGGATGCTTCTGCTTTTGGTGTCATATCTAAGAATCCATTGTCATATCTGATGTCTGAAATCTGATGTTTTCCTGTAAGAGTTTTATAGTTTTTGTTGTTACATTTAGATCTTTTGTCCATTTGGGGGTTAATTTTTGTAAATGGTGTGAGTTACGGGTTCATCCAACACCATTTGTTAAAAAACTATCCTTCCCCATTCATTGAATAGTTTTGGCACCCTTGTCAAAAATCAGTTGATCATAGACATATAGATTTATTTCTAGACCCTCAGTTCTATTTCAGTGATCCGTATGTCTGTCTCTACACCAATACCACATTGTGTTGATGACTTTGGCTTTGTGGTAACTTTTAACATTTGGGTGTACGAGTCTTCCAGCTCACCCAATATGAAAGCATTTTTGATTGTGTCAGATGCTTTTTCTTCATCTGTTGAGATGATCATGTAATTTTGGTTTTTTATTATATCAGTATAATATATTACATTAACTGATTGTCAGATGTTAAAGTACTTTTGCATTCACAGGATAAATACAACTTGGTCATGCTATGTAATTCTGTTCCTGGATTTGGTTTTTCACTGTTTTGTTGGGGATTTTTACATCCATGTTCGTGAGTGGTATCAGTTTGTGATTTTCTTATAATGTTTTGGCAAGGGTATTACTGGCTTCTTACAATGAGTTGGGAAGTTTTCTTGTCCAGTTTTCATTTTTTGAAAGAGTTTGTGGTGGTGTTCAGTCACTAAGTCATGTCTGACTCTTTGGGACCCTATGAACTGCAGCATGCCAGACTCCTCTGTCCTTCACTATCTCCTGGAGTTTACTCAAATTCATGTCCATTGAGCTGGTGATAGTATCTCAACAGAGATCATCCTCTGCTGTCCCCTTCTCCTTTTGCCTTCAGTCTTTCCCAGCATCAGAGTCTTTTCAAAAGTCAGCTTTTTGCATCAGATGGCCAAAGTTTTGGAGCTTCAGCTTCAGCATCAGTCCTCCCATTAGAATATTCAGAGTTTATTTCCCTGGGGATTGACATGAAGTCAGCCCCAAATATTCATTGGAAGGATATTCATTGGGAAGAATATTGATTGGGAAGTCTTCTCTCCAGCTTGATTTTTTTTAAAGAGTGTGAAGAACTGGTATTAATTTTCAAAAGTTTTTATGAACCTGTGATGCTCACTGTTCCTGGGCTTTTCTTGTGAATACTTTTTTGACTGCTAATTCATCCTGTTTACTTGTTCTGAGTTGTATCCTGTTCTTGAGTCAGCTTTGGTACTTTGTATATTTCTAAGAATTTGTTCATCTGATAGTTTTTTAAGTAATTGGCATACAATTGTTTTTGGTATTGCCATATAATCATTTTTATTTCTGTGAGGTTGGTAATGATATTCCCTTTTTCATTTCTGATTCTAGTAATTTGAGCCTTCTCTCCCTCTCTCTCTGTCTTTTTTTTTTGTTAGTCTCCCTAACAGCTGTAAGTTCAGTTAACCTTTTCAAAGAATTAACTTTTGATTCCATTCATTTTTTTTTGCTTGTTTTTGTATTCTCGAATTCATTAGTTTCTGCTCTGTTCGTTATTATTTTCTTTCTTCTGCTTGCTTTATTTTAATTTGCTCTGTTTTCATTGTCTTAAGATGAAAAGTTAGGTTACTTATGATCTTTTTTCTTTCAGTTTTGCTGAGATATAATTGACACACAGCACTATATAAATGTAAAGTGTACAGCATAATAATATGACTTAATATGTCATGGAAAGGTTATCTTAATAAGTTGAGTGAACATCATATTGTATAGCTGTAAAATTAAATAGGAAAAAAAATTTCCTTGCAATGAGGATTCTTAGGATTTACTGTCCTAACAATTTTCATATATAACATGTAGCAGTGTTTATTTATCATGTTGTATATTACATCCCTGGTACTTGGTTATCTTAGAACTGGAAGTTTGTACCTTCTAGACTGCCTTGGTCCATTTCCCCATCTTCTGGTAACCACAGATTTGATCTCTTTTTCTCTGTGAGTTTGTTTGCTTTTGAGGTATAATTGACCTACAATACTATATGTTAGTTCCTGTTATACAATATAGTGAATCAAGGTCTGTATAGTCAAAGCTATGGTTTTTCTTGTAGTCATGTTTGGATATGAGAGTTGGACCATAAAGAAGGCTGAGTGCTGAAGAATTGATGCTTTCTAACTGTGGTGTTGGAGAACTCTTGAGAGTGCCTTGGACTGCAAGGAGATCAGACCATTCAATCCTAAAGTTAATCAACCCTGAATATTGATTGAAAGGATTGATGCTGGAGCACCAATACTTTGGTCACCTGATGTGAAGAGCTGATTCACTGGAAAAGACCCTGGTGCTGGGAAAAATTGAGGGTAGGAGAAGAGGGCGACAGAGGAGGAGATGGTTGGATGACATCACTGATTCAGTGGACATGAGTTTGAGTAAATTCCGGGAAATGGTGAAGGACAGGGAAGCCTGGTGTGCCCAGTCCATAGGGTTGCAGAGAGCCAGACAAGACTTAGCAACCGAACAATTTCTGTACGTTTCACAATAATCACAATAATTCTATGATATATCACTGTACAAAATTTATTGCATAGCTATTGACTGTATTCCTCACACTGAATGTTTCATCCCATTGACTCATTCACTTTTTTAACTGGAAGCTTGTGCCTCTCAGTCTCCCTCGCCTTATTTTCCCCTCTCCCACTCTGGCAGCCACCTGTTTGTTCTCTCTGAATGTTTCTATTTTGTTATGTTTGTTAATTTGTTTTAATTTTTTTGATTCCACATATAAGTAAAAGAATTCAGTATTTGTCTTTTTCTGACTTGTTTCATTTAGCATGGTACCACCTAGGTCTCTCCGCATTGTCACAAATGGCAAGATTCCATTCCTTTTGATGACTGAGTAATATTGTGTGTGTGTGTGTGTGTATACACACATTCATATACATATATATTGTATCCACTCATCTATTGATGGGCATTTTGGTGGCTTCTGTGTCTTGGCTATTGTGAATAATGATACAGTTAACATAGGGTGTTTATATCTTTTCTAATTAGTAATTCATTCTCTTTGGTTAAATACCTAGGAGTGGCATTCCAGGGTGTTAGGGTCATTCTCTTTTTAAGTTTTTGAGGAGTATCCATACTGTTTTCCGTCGCAGCTATACAAATTGACATTCCCAACAACAGTGCATGAAGGCTCCCTTTTCTCCACATTTGTTATTTGTTATTGTCTTTTGGATGATAGCCACTCTGACATGCTTGAGGTAAGATCTTTTTAAGTATAGGTATTTACAGCTATAAGTTTCCCTCTGAGCATCAGTTTATGTGTATGGCCTAAGTTTTGGTATGTTGTGTTTTTGTTTTCCTTCATCTCAGTGTCTTTTGATTTCTTCCTTGACCCACTGATTATTTAGGAGTATATTGTTTAATTTCCAGGTATTTATGAATTTCCCAGTTTCCTCCTATAAGTGATTTCTTGTTTCAGTTCATTGTGGTCAGAAAATTTTGTTATTTCTGTCTTTTTAAATTTATTGAAATTTGTTTCACATCGTAACACATGATCTATCATGAAGAGTATTCCATGTGCACTTGAGAAGAGTGCTTTTGTTGGATGAAGTGTGCTATGGATGTCTGTTAGGTCTAATTCATTTAAAGTGTTACTTAGGTCTTTTGCACCCTTACTGATTTTCTTCTAGTTGTTTTGTGGAAATATTGAAGATAAATTGAAACTTGCAATTATTAGCATTGAATTATCTCTTTCTCCTTTCATTTTCTGTCAATTTTTACTTCTCTTTTGGCCCTCTCGTTTCTGTTGTTTAAGTGGATGTATGTTTATAATTATTATACCTTCCTGGTGGATTGACTCATTTATCCTTAACAAATTTCTCTGTTTCTAATAGCGCCTTTTGTTTTAAAGCTAGTTTTGTCTGGTATTAGTATAGTCACTCCAGCTTTCTTGTGGTTGTTGTTTTCATGAGACCTTTTCCACCTTTTTGCTTTCAATTTCTTTGTATTTTTGTATCTTTAAATGTAAAGTGTGTCAGCTATAGATATTGCATAATGGCTCTTGTATTGTTTTAAATGTAATCTGACAGAACCTACCTTTTGATGAATATATATATATAATTTGTTCATATTTTATATTATTATTGATATAATAAATTTATGCCTGCCATTTTACATTTTGTTTTCTGTCTCATGTCCTTTTTTTGTTCCTCTATCCCTCCTTTACTGCTTTCTTTTGAAGTAAATTAATAATATATCATTTTAATTTGTAATACAGCATTTTAATTCATTAATGATTTTTTTCATTGTACTTATATATTTCTTTAATGGTTGCTGTAGGCCTTACCATGTATAGCTTAATTTATCCTAGTCATTTTAAGATTTATAGTAACTTAATTCCAGGGAGTTATAGAAATTTTCCCCCTATGTAGATCTGTCCTCCTCTTTGTGGTATTTTTATTATACATAGATATTGCAAGTGTTACATACCCCACAATACATTGTTATAATTATTGCTTTATATAAATTTATCTTTTAAAGAAATGGAGAAAAATGAGCATGTATATATTGCTTTTGCTATGTTAACTTTATGATTTCTGGTTCTCTTTATTTGTTCCCTTGAATTTGAGGTCATTTCCTTATAGTTCAGTATGGCTTTGCTCCTACCCACCTCCTTTGTGCTGTTTTTGGCAAATATGTTGCATATGTTGTGTTTCTCTATAGGCTTGACAATACATTTTATACATACTGTTTTATAAAATTGCTTTTTAAATCAAGTGAGAAGAAATACACACTTACACTATCCTTTATAATTACGTAATTACCTTTGCTAGAGCACTTTTGTTTCTTTATATATATTTGAATTACTTGCTGGTTTTACTTGCTTTCAGCTTAAGGAACTTCTTTTAATATTTCTTGCAGAGCAAGTCTGCTGGCAACAAATTCTCTTAGTTTTTGGTTTATCTGGGAATATCTTTATTTCACCTTCATTTTTGAAAGATAACTTTGCTGGATATAGAATTCTTGTTGGAGGCTCTCTGGTTTTATGTGTGTGTTTGTTTTTTGTACTTTGACTATGTTTTCTCACTACCTTCTGACTTCCATTGTTTCTGCTGAGAAGCCAGCGTTTAATCTTTCTTGCTGTTCAAGATTTTGTCCTTGTCTTCAGGTTTCAATGCTTTTGGTGTACAATGTCTATTTGTAGATCTCTACATTTAGCCTACCTGCAGTTTATTGCGCTTCCTGAAAGTATAGATTAATGTTTTTCATAAGTTTTCAGCTGTTATTTCTTTGAATATTTTTTCTGCTTCATCACCTATTCCCCCTTTCCCTCTTCTCTCCTTCTGGTATTCTCATTCATATGTTGGTGTCCCTCATTTCTCTGACATTGTTTATTCTTAGTTCTGTCTCTTGTCTGCTTTTCAGATTGATTACATAATCCCTGTGAACTTCCTTCAGTTTCACTATTTCTTCCTTCTCTTCAGTCCCTCTTGTGAATTTTTCATTTCAGTTTTACCTTTCATCTCAAGAATTTCTCATTGGTTCTTTAAAAAATAATTTCTAGCTCTTTATTGATATTCTCTGTTTGATGTGAAATTGTCATTATACCGTGCTTTTCTGCTTTAATCGTAATATCCTTCACTTCTTTGAACATATTCATAATGGCTGCTCTGAAGTCTTATTAAATTTGGTGTCTCTCACAGACAGTTCTCTTGCCTGCTTTTTTGCTCATGAATAGGTCATAGTTTCCTTCTTTGTGACTTTTGGACGTCTCATAATTTTTGTTGGAAACTTAGAGGTGAAGTAATGTATTGTAGCAACTTTTAGTATTGCCCTCTGTCCTCCTCCTGCCCCTGGCTTGTTGTTATTTGATTGATTGATTAGTGACTAGCTGAATTATTCTTGTGAAAAATACCCCCCCAAATATGAATCTTGTTCCTTACTTACCCTGGAATGACAGCGGTTTGGGTATGGATCTTTTGGAGTGTCTCTTTCCCTGACCACACCCAGCTGTTAAACTCCACTGATTGTTGTTTTTAATAATGCCCTGAAGCATATATTGCTACACAGACTGATCCAGTCAGAGTTTAAAAGGGCAAGCATTAGGTCTGTATCTGAAATTTATTTTGATCCTGTAGGGCTCCTACCAGCTACCTCTTTTCCTCAGTTTTTTCTGGCAGCATAACGGTCTGCAGTTTTGCTTACTTCACCAATGTATCTATTGGTTTCCTCCCTGTCTATTCTGTTTATAAGGGCATCTTTAGACCTTTCCACACTTCGTTACAAATGAAATCAGTTTCTTAGGAAGAGATTTGGAGCCGGATGTTTTATGGTATGCTCTCCTTCTGGCCAATATCTGTGTCATGGCTGTTGAACTGGGATAGTGGGACAGTGGCACATTTCTCCCCATGCATTCCATGCCCCAGGAGATGAGCACTTGCGAACAGGGAGATCAATAGTAGCCTCAGATTTTATATCCTGCCAGGCTTGGAACCTCTGATTTATGAACTACATATGAGCTGGGTCTAGGGTAATCTGGACTTCAGTGGTTTCATAGCGCTTTATCCAAGGTCCAGCCTGTGTCTCAGGAATTGAAATTGGATGGAAGAAGGTTGTTCCTCATCTGTCAGCCACACTCACCTGAAACTTAGCCTCAACAGCAGGTAGAAAGAGAAATACTGATGACCTGTCTGTGTTGAGGTGATAACCCACCAACTGGAAGGTGGGAGCAGAGGGAACAGTGTTGTTGATTGCACCAGTCTATAGCATTTCTTTATCAAGGCAGGTGGAAGGAGGAGGGAGAGACAGCATGAGTACTGGTTCAAATACAACACTCGCACTCTTCTTACCAAATTCTATTTGGTTTTCATGAATCAATGTTTCTTTATTTGTTGTATACTCATAAGGCCATTTCCAGAGATTGTAAATAGTATTTGCTTTGTTTGTTATCATTTTCACTAGTTTCACTGGGGAATACGTCCACGGAGCCCTTCACGCTGTTTTTGTTGGAAGTGAAACTCTGAACCTTACACTTTTAAATGAGGATCACCATATTTTGCTGTTTTAGAGAAGAATGTTCACATGTCTTGAAAAGTTTAAAGATTTTTTTCCCAGGGGAGGAAGCTACTAGGAAATAAACAGGAATTCCATGTCAGAACATAGCATTCTCTAAAATTAACATGTTTTCATTGCACTTTTGAGTTTATTCCACAGCCCTGTTTTCTTTAATTGAAATTTTTCTGATTTTTAACAATAGTTGTGACATCATGATTTTAAAAACCCATTTAGAAAGCATCATTTAATTTACCTTGATTCCCTTTTATTTTTCCTTAATTATAAGCATGACATTTGGAAGTGTAATTAATATTTGTTTTTTGTTTTTGATAGAGGCAGTAATGAACCAGGAAAAAAGAAACAGCATATCTGTCATATTGAAGGATGTGGAAAAGTTTATGGCAAAACATCTCACCTACGAGCACATCTTCGCTGGCATACTGGAGAAAGACCTTTTATATGCAACTGGATGTTTTGTGGCAAAAGATTTACAAGGAGTGATGAGCTTCAGAGACATAGAAGAACTCATACAGGTTAGTTGGTTTATTTTAGGTCTTGTTACTTCTTTTCTCAATGCTTAGATGAAACTTTTAGTGATAGTGAGCTATGAAATTGAAAATACAAAAAATTAAAGAGAGATCATTCATTTTAGTGATTAAATGAAAGATGTTTAAGATCAAAACTTTTTACCTTATTTCTGAGATATATTTTCTTCTATTTTTTGTAAGGTTTATCAGCATAATTAAATGACTTGGAATTTATTCCATTCGTTTATCTTTTTTTTCTTAGTGTGTCAAACTGATGTATATTACTTTGTGTCAGTTTAAAAGAGAGTTGAGTTACCATCTTATTGGTGATCTTAATTAGTTTTTTTATAATCCAGATAATTGAGTGAAGTATCAAGAATCATATGACAAATACCTACCTAAACTCTTTCAAAATTGACAGCTATTAACATGTTATTTTTTAACAAAACAAATCATATAAAGTTAACATCATCTTTGTCCTCCTACCTGCCAAAGACAACAGCTACCGTGAATTTAAAGTGTAAGTTTTTAGTGTAGTTTTAATACTCTTACATATTTTATTCATGGATATATATGTGAAATATTGTTTTGTGTGTTCTGTAAAACCTTTATGTAAATGATATATTACAGTATCATAATTTCACTTATGTTTTGTAATCTACCCAAGCTCATATCAAACACAAATACATGTATGTGTTTGAGCACATGTCTGTTCCTTTTAACTGCTGTGTAGTGTTCTGTCACAACTTAACTACACTGTGTAATCCAGCCCCCATACTCTTTAGATGACTTCGAGTTTTTTTTGCTGTCACAGACTTTACTGGTTTGAACATACAGTGAACATGTACAAGAAGTAGAATTACTGGATCTTAGGGAATGTGTATGTTTGATTTTGCTAGATAAACACTAGAGTCTCCAAAGTGGCTATTACCATCTCTGTTACTCTCTAGGGATTGATCAAGAGTTTTCACTGTGCTGTATGTTCACCAGTACCCAGTAGCTTCAGGCTTTGAAAGTTTTCTATAGTCTAAAATGGTTTCTGATTTTTTTAATTCTCATTCTTCCTGATTATAGTAAGATGAAGCAGCTTTTCATATGTTTATTGGTCATTTATCTTTTGTTTTCTGCTCTTTTTATTGTTTTCCTTTTTCTTACTGATTTATATTTTGCAAAAGCTTTTCACATACTGCTAGTTATTATCTTGGTGCCATCTTTTGTCATATGGAAGTTTTACATTTTTATTTAGTCAAATATAAAATATGTAAATATATCCCTTTTAGTTTTTTTATGAAATTTTCTTTTATCCCAAGATCATAAAGTTTTTAAAAACATTTTCTTCTTACTGGCTTTAAGGTTTTCTTTTCATAAGTTTGATCTTTTATTAGCCTAGAGTGTTTTTGATGATTTCCTAAAGAGGAAATATTATTCTATTTTTATTCCATGTGGAAAGCCATTTTTTTAATAGTTCAGTTCTTTCTTCATTGATTCGTAATGGAATTTCTCTCATATATTGATGTCCCCTTTAAGAATGGCTCAATTTCTGAATGCTCTGTTTTATCTATTTGTCTCTTCCTATAGCAATACTATACTGTTTTAGTAGAAGCTTGTATTAAGTCGTGATATGTTGGACAATTTTCCCTTTTTTCTGGCGTATAACGTGATGTGCTGTATTTAGAACATGTATAGTTTATATTTTGGGGACTCTGTTTAATTATTGAAAACAATGATTTCGGTAGGTTTTTTTCAATTAGACATTAACAGTTCACTTGAATCAAGGTACATAAAGGACGAAAGGGGAACTGGAATTCACATTTATTGATCAGCTACTGAATATCAGGTGTTTCAAAAACATTATCTCATTTGATTCTAACAAAAGAATTGTAAGCTAGAAGTGGGCTCTATTTTATATATTGCAATATAATCTCAGAGAAGAAATAATGATTGCTAGATCTCTTTGAAGTGATGAATAAAAAGTACTTGGTTTGATATGCACACAAGTTAGTAATACAGATGAGTCTTTGTGTAATGGCTCAATCACTGAGTTAGCATTATATTAAAAATAAGACTTTTAATTAAAGTTTTAAAAACTTTCTGTAGTATATTGCACTGGGATTTCTGATGCCACCTCACCTTTCATACTGGCAAATGTATTGCGATTAAAAATTAAGCCCATAGCAATATTGATATCTGTATAGAAAAATACTCTGCCAGAATTACTGGATGCAGTATTTCCACCCTGGCTTAGCAATGGGACAGATTAGGGAAGCTGAGGAAATCTGGAACCTCTCACATTGGGATTTCATCATTTTTGAGAAACAATGATTTTCTCAACTTCCTTTCAATTGTATATCCATACTGATAGAGATTACACAAGATAAGTTTATTGAAGAATTTATTTAAACATTTACTTCAAAAGATTTAATGATTTGGAGGCATAATTTCTTTTTTTAAATGTTCCCCATCATTATCATCTTATAATAACTTGAATAATTCAGAATTTAATGTACTTAAAGCTTATTTTCAGTATTTCAAACATCTTGAATACATCATTCATGAAATTTTTTATTTAAACATGTTATTTTGAAAAATGTTTGACTTAGCATCAGATACTTGTTATTTTTAAGGACATAATATCAGTAATTTTCACTCTGTTTATTAAAGTTGTTGAAAAGAATATGAAACAATATCTTTTGAAATAAATTAGTATTGATTAAGCATTTAACATGTTAAGCTAAAAGCCTTGGTCTTTCATGGCAAGAACAGTTTTTTATTTAATACCCAACCAGTGCACTAAGTAGAAACTCAGTCATCCCCTCAGTGTAAATGAATAAATGAGTTATCTTTTTGCACTGTTGAGAAATAATGAATATTTTTTTTTTGCTTTCTGTAGGACAAATTTAAAAATTTTCCAAATGATTCATACATGTGGTATTTTAAAAAAATCAGATCACTGGGGGAGAATGGATACGTGTGTATGTGTGGCTGAGTCCCTTTGCTGTTCACCTGAGACTATCACAGCATTGTTAATTGGCTATATTAATACAAAAAAAACTCGGAGAAAATGAAATCAGGTAGAAGAGCTTCAGTTGTTAATCCAAGTCTCCCCCCACCACCCCGTTCTGCTCCCTGGAGTAAATCATGTGTTTTAACTGTTCCTGCATTCTTTTTTTATTAATCCTGTGATGGCTCAATGTATCTATAAAATATGCTTATACTGTTATTTATTGATATATCAGTATTAACACTACTGACTTCATGCAATGAGAGTTAAGAATTTACCTCACAGGTGGCCAGTAGGCACATAAAAAACTGCTCAACATTGCAGGGAACGTTGATCATCAGGGAAATGCAAATCAAAACCACCTCACTGTGAGAATGGCTATCGTTAAAAAGAACACAAGTAAAAACATGTTGGTAAGGATGTGGAGAGAAGGGAACCCTTTTGTATACTCTTGGTGGCGGTGTAAATTGGTACAGTCACTCTGGAAAATAGTATGGAGGTTTCAAAAAACTAGAAATAGAATTGCCATGTGATTCAGCAATTCCACTCCTAGGTATATGTTCTGGGAAAAAGAAATAACACTAATTTGAAAAGATGCATGCACCCCAGTGTTCACATCAGCATGATTTGCAGTTACCTAGAAATGGAAGCAGCCTCATTGTCCATCAGGACATGGTGTGAAATAAAGATCAGTACTGTATGATACTACTTACAGGTGGAATGTAAAATATACAATGAACTAGTGTATATATTCTTTTCTTAAAAAAGAAACAGACTCACAGATATAGAGAACAAACTAGTGGTTAAGAATAGGGAAAGGGAAGGGGGTAGATACAATTTAGGGGTAGGAGATTAAGAGGTACAAACTATTAGGTATAAAATAAGCTACAGGGATATACTGTACAACACAAGAAGTATCACCAATATTTTGTAATAACTTTAAATGAAGTATAACCTTAACAATAGTGAATCACTATGTTATGCTCCTATATAACTTATATAATATTGTACATCAATATACTTCTGTTTTTAAAGAGGGACGCTGAGTTACAAACTGTCAGAAATCAACACTCCTCCCAAAATAACTTACCTCACCTTATACTATCAGTGACTTTGAGTCTTTTCTTTAATTGCGTGTAGGCCAAATGTTGTATCATGACACACCTCTCTGTGATAGCGTGTTGCCGTGTCTGTCCTTCAGTTTCCATCTCTTCCACCTTCTAACTTCTCTCACCTAAACTTTTACTCTCTCGTCTTTCTCTTAATGTTAAAATACTTAAATTTTCTTTAATAGCCACTGCCTATTTTATATAGCTTAGTGCTTAACATTGAAAATTAATAAATAATTATGGTTATGTAATGGACTATGATTATGTGGGTAACATGTTGTTTCCTGTGTATTTTTTTTCCCCAAAGATTCACATTGACTTCTTCCCCCTTGCATTGGTTAACTTTATCACCTCCTCTTGTTATCTTAACTTTTCAAGAGAAGTGTCAACTCCGTCCAGTTTATCCTTGTTCCTGGAGCTCTCCAGCTTTCTGATCAAGCACTGATTGATTTCTCTCTAGGACTGCTGCACAGCTATAATCCTGAAACCTTTCTTCCCTGCTCTGTTGGTTTGGATCCAGTGTTCTCAAGATCTTACATCCTCGGTTTTCTCAGTTTATTCCCTTTGTTTCTGGAAAACATTCTGAAATGCTTCCTAGAAAAAGGCATAGGGAAGTAAATTTGTTTGAAAATGCCTTTACTTTTGCTTTTCAACTTAACTGATAGTTTGGCTAACACAGAATTTGAGGTTGAAAACTGTATTTTCTTGAAGCATTAATGGCACTGCTCTATTGTCTTCTTACATCTGTTTTACTAATAATAAGTTACTGTTACTCTTATTTTTTGGTAGGTGACCTAATTTTTCCCCACTAGCTTTTAAGAGCTTATTTTAACTTTTTATTTTGAAGTAATTCTATACTTACAGAGAAGTTGCAAAAATAGTAGAGAGAGGTCACAAATACCTTCATCTAGCTTCCTTTATTGGTAACGCCTACCATAATACAATGTTAAGAAATTAACATTGGTACAGGTCTACCAATTAAACTACAGGCTTCCCCACAAATATACTTTTTCTCTTCCAGGATTCAGTCCAGAGTACCACATTGCATTTATTTGTCATAGATCTTTACTCCTGAAGTCTGTGAAATTTCATTTTTTTTCCCCTGATCTTTTTCTTACCTTAACACTTTAGGTAAGATGAGGTATCTTGTAGAATATCCCTCAATTTGAGCTTGCCTGATATTTTCTCATGATTAGACTGAGGTTATGAATTGTTTGTGTCTAATTGCATCTATCAGGGAGTACATGATGTCAATATGTCTTATTATTGGTGATGTTAATGTTAATGAGTTAGTTAAGATAGTACTTGCTAGGTATATCCACTATAAGGTTTTTCTTTTTTCCTTTCCATGTGTTGTTTATTAAAGCAAGTGAGTAGGTCCATTCAGTATTCAAGGGGAAATTTTATTAAGCTCCATAGCCTAGAGGGAAGTGCATCAAAAAATTTGTGGACTTAACCATAATAGTTAGTAAATATGTTGGAGGCTATTCTTTGAGTCTACACAAATGTCCTGCTTTTTTCTTTAAAGAAAATACTATTTTCACTTTTAGCATTCCTCATTGTATCTTGCCTGAAGATACAATGTAATGTTCTGTGTGATGTTACTATGGTGTACTAAAGACTATTTTCTCTTCCCTTCACTGTTCGTATAATTTTTAGTTGTGCCTCTTGTGTAATGAAGATTTATACTTTCTTCCCCAATGATTTGTTTATTCCGTCATTTATTTTCACCACTATGGTATGGGTGGAAGTTCGTGACATTGTACAGGAGACAGGGAGCAAGACCATCCCCAAGAAAAAGAAATGAAAAAAACAAAATGGCTGCCTGAGGAGGCCTTACCAATAGCTGTGAAAAGAGAAGCAAAAAGCAAAGGAGAAAAGGAAAGATATATCCATTTGAATGCAGAGTTCCAAAGAATAGCAAGGAGAGATAAGAAAGCCTTCCTCAGTGATCAGTGCAAAGAAATAGAGGAAAACAATAGAATGGGAAAAACTAGAGATGTCTTCAAGAAAATTAGAGATACCAAGGGAATATTTCATGCAAAGATGGTCTCAATAAAGGACATAAATGGTATGGACCTAACAGAAGCAGAAGAGACTAAGAAGAGGTGGCAAGAATACACAGAAGAACTGTACAAAAAAGATCTTCACGACCCAGATAACCGTGATGGTGTGATCACTCACCTAGAGCCAGACATCCTGGAATGTGAAGTCAAATGGGCCTCAGGAACCATCACTATGAACAAAGCTAGTGGAGGTGATGCAATTCCAGTTGAGCTATTTCAAATCCTAAAAGATGATGCTGTGAAAGTGCTGCACTCAATATGCCAGCAAATTTGGAAAACTCAACAGTCGCCACAGGACTGGAAAAGGTCAGTTTTCATTCTAGTCCCAAAGAAAGGCAATGCCAAAGAATGCTCAAACTACCACACAATTGCACTCATCTCACATACTAGTAAACTAATGCTCAAAATTCTCCAAACCAGCCTTCAACAATATGTGACCTGTGAACTTCCAGATGTTCAAGCTGGTTTTAGAAAAGGCAGAGGAACCAGAGATCAAATTGCCAACATCCGCTGGATCATCAAGAAAGCAAGAGAGTTCCAGAAAAGCATCTATTTCTGCTTTATTGACTATGCCAAAGCCTTTGACTGTGTGGGTCACCACAAACTGTGGAAGTTTCTGAAAGAGATGGAAATACCGGACCACCTGACCTGCCTCTTGAGAAACCTGTATGCAGGTCAGGAAGCAACAGTTAGAACTGGACATGGAACAACAGACTGGTTCCAAATAGGAAAAGGAGTACGTCAAGGCTGTATATTGTCACCCTGCTTATTTAACTCATATGCAGAGTACATCATGAGGAATGCTGGGCTGAAGTAACGCTGGAATCAAGATTACCAGGAGAAATCTCAATAACCTCAGATATGCAGATGACATCACCCTTAAGGCAGAAAGTGAAGAAGAACTAAAGAGCCTCTTGATGATTCATATCAATGTATGACAAAACCCACTGAAATGTTGTGAAGTAATTAGCCTCCAACTAAGAAAAAAAAAAAAAGTTAATCAATATAAAATAAAAAAAAAAAAAGAAAGAGTGAAAGAGGAGAGTGAAAAAGTTGGCTTAAAGCCTAACATTCAGAAAACTAAGATCATGGCATCCGATCTCATCACTTCATGGTAAATTGATGGGGAAACAGTGGCTGACTTTATTTTGGGGGGCTGCAAAATCATTGCAGATGGTGATTGCAGCCATGAAATTAAAAGACGCTTACTCCCTGGAAGGAAAATTATGACCAACTTAGACAGCATAGTAAAAAGCAGAGACATTACTTTGTCAGTAAAGGTATGTCTAGTCAAGGCTATGGTTTTTCCAGTAGTAATGTATAGATGTGAAAGTTGGACTATAAAGAAAGCTGAGCGCCGAAGAATTGATGCTTTTGAACTGTGGTGTTGGAGAAGATTCTTGAGAGTCCCTTGGGCTGCAGGAAGATCCAACCAGTCCATCCTAAAGGAAATCAGTCTGTGTGTTCATTGGAATGACTGATGTTGAAGATGAAACTCCAATACTTTGGCCACCTGATTCAGAGAGCTGACTCATTAGAAAAGACCCTCATGCTGGGAAAGATTGAAGGTGGGGAGAGGAGGGGACGACAGAGGATATGATGGTTGGATGGCATCACCAACTCAATGGACATGAGTTTGAGTGAACTCCGGGAGTTGGTGATGGACAGGGAGGCCTGGCATGCTGCAGTCCATGGGGTTGCAAAGAGTCGGACACAAATGAGCAACTGAACTGAACTGATGATATTTGTTCATGGATATTTGTTTTTTGAGTTATCATCCAATTTCATCATTACAAGCACATCTCAGAGATAGTCCCATTTTGGTTCCAGACGACCTCAGTGAAGTGTGAATATCTCAGTAAAGCCAGTCACACTAATTTTTTGGTCCCGCAGTGCATGTGGAAGTTAGGTTTACATAATACTATAGTCTATTTAAGCATACAGAAGTGTTACATCTTGGAGAAGGAAATGGAAACCCACTTCAGTATTCTTGCCTGGGAAATTATGAACAGAGACGCGTGGTGGGCTATAGTCCCTGTAGTTGCAAAAGGAGTCAGACATAGCTTAGCGACTAACAACAGCAGCATTCTAAAAAACAATGTATCTTAATTTTAAAATGCTTTATTGCTGTAAAAAAGAAAAAGTCAACTGTCATTTGAGCCGTCAGTGAGTTGTGACATCAAAGATCAGTGATCACATATCAGCCTAACAAATATAAAATAATGGAAAAATGTGAAATATTTCAGTTACCAAAATGTTACACAGAGATACGAAGTGAGCAGATGCTGTTGGGAAAATGGTGCTGATAGACTTGCTGGATACAGATTACTACTAACATTCAATTTAAAAAAAAAGTATTTGCAAAGCACAGTAAAGGAAAGCATAATAAAACCAGATATTCCTGTATTCCTTATCTTCCTCACTTTGTTCTATTTCTGGCCATTGAAAGTTATTTCAGATTGCCTTCTCCATCCTTTTGATATGCCCTCATCCTGAGCTTTCTTTTAATCTTTAGTATTCTGTTAATTTCATAATTATGCATGTAGCATAGGTTTTCATTTATGGTATAGTTCTGGATGAAATTTTCAATTCTGGGTCCTCCCCCACCACCCTACATCCACTCATTCACCCTTTTTTATTTTTTGCTCATTTTGAACTCTTACTAGATGTATGTTGGACTCCCTATATTGATTTTTTTTACACCTTTTCTTTTACTTGTCTTTTTACCTTTTTCTATATTTTCAATGAAATTCCTTAGCTTTAGCTTCAGGTATTTTTGTTGAATTGTTTTTTAATTTCCAAGAGTGATTTTTCTTTTTTTTTTTTTCCCATTTATTTTTATTCGTTGGAGGCTAATTACTTTACAATATTGTAGTGGTTTTTGCCATACATTGACATGAATCAGCCATGGATTTACATGTATTCCCCATCCTCATCCCCCCTCCCACCTCCCTCCCCACCTGATCCCTCTGGGTCTTCCCAGTGCACCAGCCCTGAGCACTTGTCTCATGCATCCAACCTGGGCTGGTGATCTGTTTCACCCTTGATAATATACATCTTGTTCTTATTGTATAAATACAGGCGCTTACTGGAAGTCTCTTGTTTCCTCCAAGGTCATATTTTCTTTGTATTTCGCTTTGTCTGCGGTAGGCTTACGTGCATTGTCCAGTGATCCCGGGCTTTTGTTTAAATAGATGGTGGTGATGATGAAGGTGACTGACAAATATTTAAGTGAATGATTGTGAAATCATTGTTAACTTCTTTTTAGGAAATTGGGTAGGGGCACTGTGTGTTATATTGAAAGGGACCTAATTATCAATGTGTAGTATATTACAGTGTGGGACCATATTTCTTCAGGTAGAAATTCTCAAATATTTTGCCCCAATTTTTTAACAGTAGGGCTAATATTCCATGTATAGGCTTCAGTTTACTGTTTTATAATCCATGTCTCCCTCTCATTATTTTAGTTCCATCCTTCTACAGAGTTCTACAAAAGACAAATTGGCTCTTTTTTAGAATATATGCTCTTCCTTGATAATCTCTATTCTTATTTGCAGAAATGTGATGTGGTTAAACTTACATAACAATGCATAATAGAAGTGAGTTTCACAGGACTTTTTTTCCTTTTGTTCTACCAACTTTGGCACTGTGGGCCCTGAATAGCAGGTATAAACAGCAAACACTGTAGGAGAAACCATGTATATCTGGCAAGAGAGCAGAGCAAAGGGGCGCTTGACTCCAAGGCCAGCCTGTTTGTGGGTTGCACTGTAGTAGTGTCTGCAGAAGCAGCTAAAATATTGAGAAAATACCTTTATCTTTGGTTAGAGGAATCAGGAAATATTGGGCCCTTGTTTTTCAGTGAATATGAGGGGAATTACTTTTTTTTTTCCCGTTCTTTGTCATTTCACTCTGAAGGTAATGCCAACCATGATGTATGTGCAGGACAGTGAAGGAACCCCCCTCGCCAGCCCCCAGAATACTGGCTTTCTGGCCAGAGAATCCAGAAAAAAAGGACACCTGGGGGTTGGAGAGTTTGAGGATAAGTTTGTAGAGATCTGTAAAAGGTGATCCCCTACTTTCTGTATGGAATAAAGTTAAGTTCTGGACTCAACTCTGAGCTGTACATGCACAGAACAATCGCCAAGAACCATAGCAGAGGCCTCAAAGACTGAAGTGTATTATAAACCACCACCTAATTTCTGACACGTGCTGGGCATACTCAAAGAGCATAATAAAATGTTTAAAAATAAATTAATATTGAAATTACTGATCAAAGAAGGCAAGCTGTCATTTTTAGTATGAACCTAAAGGGTTGTTTTGCTAAAATAGAACTGTTCTCTAGAGGATTTGTAATAGAACCCAGAATCACCATAACATAATATAAAAAATGTCCAGGATACAATCCAAAATTACTCAGTGTCAAGATGATCCACATGTTAGAATTATTAGATGAAGACTTGTTAAGAATTGGCAAAGGATCTGGACACTTCACTAAAGAAAATATACATGTGACAGATAAGCACATGAAAAGATGTTCAGCAGCATCTTTTATTTGGGGGAATGCAAATTAATACTGCCATAAGATACCTGTCACCTATTAGAATGGCTAAAATAAAAAATAAGAACATCAAAATCCTGACAATTAGAAGTACTGACAAAATTGCAGAGCTGGAACTTTATTGCTGGTGGGAATGCAAAATGACATGGCACTTTTGAAAAACATTTTGGAATTTTCTTATAAAAGTTAAACATACACTTAACCATATCCACTCCCAAGTATTCACCCTAGCTTTGAATATACATGACAGATTTATTTATAATCACCCAAAACTGCATACAACCCTAATATCCTTCAGCTGGTAAATGAATGAAATGTTGTGGTATATCCATATGTTGGAGGAGTACTCCACAGAGTAGAGGAATGAATCATTAATACACAAAACCACATGGATGAAAAATCAAAACTGTACAAATGGAGAACAGATCAGTGTTTCCTAATGTGTGATGGAGGAGAGTTTGACTGTGAAAAAAATATCAAGAAGAAATTTCTTTAAGTGAAAGCAGTTCTTCTATATTGGAAGTTTGGTGATAGCTACATGACTTAATGTGTTTATCCAAACTCATAGAACTATGTAGAAAAAAGAATGAATTTTACTGTATGCAAATTGAAACATTTTCAAAAGCATGAGACAGTATTATCTTTGAGAAATTGCAGTCTAAAAATTGAGGGAGATTTTCTGGTTAATTTTTATTTTAACAGTCCCAAAGAATTTGTTGCTCAGCCTCACACATATGCCTCATGCAGTGTGTCTAGAGCCAAAGGGACTCCTGAAAACAATTCTGTGCATTTCCACCATTTTATAAATAAAGACTAAATGTAAGTCTTAAGAGGTTGATTGGCTTCTTTATGAAGGCTTGAAACTTAGGTCCTTGAGCCAAGTTGAGTTACATAGTGATGAGTTAGAATGAGCCACTGAAGCAATAAATTCAGACCGGCAGTCACAGTAGTAGTTAACATATCTGATCTTCAGTGTGCTGGGTTTCTGAAGGCTTTGTGAAATCCACTTTCTCATTTCATCCTTTGAACAGTAACATGATATAGGTATTTCTGCTATTCCCAGTTAAAAATGAAGAAACTGAGAATTGGAGAGAGAAGTTGCCAGGAAATTACATGATTGGTCGGTGGAGCAGAGTCAGAATTTTTATCTTGAACTAGAAGCTAACTTATACAAGAAAGAAGATACGATGTCAGGATGTACAAGCAGTTCAGTGTTTTGGAACCATGATGTTTGTGACAATAGATTAAAAAAGGTAGGCAGAGATCAATAGGAAGTTACATATATTTGATTTGTTTTTGTTTTTGTTTTTTTTCTGCAACTATAGGAAATGAGGAACCATTGGAAGTTTCAGCTAATAATCAGATGGTCACCTTTTCATTTTCAACCATTTGATATTTGTATGGAGGACAGATTTCTAGGGAATAACTTTGAGACCAATTAGCAAAGACAGTAGGAACTTTTGGTAAGATCCTAATAAAACAGAATTTGTAAGGTGTATTTGGGACCAGTTTAAGAGATGTCTGTGTAATAAAATTAACAGTAGTTGGTGACTGATTAAATATGAGAAAAGAGATGAAAGGTACCAATGATGACTACTGCAGTTGAAATGGAGAATTCAGGGAAAGGGTGGATATAGTGTGGAATGTCTGTCTCTCTTCGCTTCTGTTGATTTTGCTTCTTGTGGTTTGGAGCTCTTTTGGTAGGTACTTACATGTCACTAAGTGTTACAGCTTCTTGGTGGAGTGATACTTTTATTATTATAAAGTACCCTTCCTTATCTCTAGTAGTAATTTTTATCTTACCGGTCTAGTATTAGTATAGCTATTTCAACTCTCTGTTTGCACAGTATATCTGTTTTCCATCCTTTTAGCCTCCTCATGTCTTTGAATTTAAAGATAGCTTCTCTTAGATAGCATATAGGTGTGTCATTTTTTTAAAAAATCTATCCTGTCAGTTTCTGCCTTTTGGAGAGTTTAATTCATATTTAATGCAATTACTGTTAAAGACTTCTGCCATTTTAGTGTTTGTTTTCTATTTGTCTTCATGTCTTCTTTTTTGTTCCTGAGTTTCTCCATTATTGACATTTTGTGTTAAACAAATACTGCTCATGTTATTTTAATTACTTTTTAATTTCTTATAATATATATAGGTATAGGTATGTATATATGTATGTGTATATATTTATATATATATATGTTTTATATATATATGTAATTTTCTTAGTGGTTCCTGCTTTGGGTATTATAGTTCACATCTTTTAACAGTCTAATTTGGATTAATACCAGCTTTATTTCAGTAGCATGCAAAAACTTTCTTCTACATAGTTCTGCCTCCACTTACACTGTTACTTTCACTAATTACAGCTTTGTATATGGTGTACCCCTCAACACAGATTTATAAGTATTATGCAGTCTTGTTTGAAACTAGATAGGGGGAAATGAGTAAACAATGCATTTATACTGTCTTTTGTATTTGTATAGTTTATTCACCTGGCATTCTTTTATTTTTTCATGTGTATTCTAGTTATCATTTAGTATCTTTTTATTTCAGCCTGAAGGACCCACCCCTTTTAACATTTCTTATAGGTGTGACGGGTTCCTTCAGTCTTTTATCAATCTGGAAACATCTTAGTTTTGAAAGATATTTTTGCTGTGTATAAAATTCTTGGTTGATAGGTTTTTTTATTTCACCTCATTGTATATATCATCCTGTTGCTTCAGACCTCCATGATCTCTATGAAAAACAAATCAGCTGATTTTCTTAATGATGATCCTTTGTAGGTGATAAGTCACTTCTCTCTTGCTGCTTCTAGATTTTTTTTTTTTTAACAGTTTGATTATTATGTGTCTCAGTGTGAATTTCTTTTTGTTTAACCTACTTAAAGTTAGTTATGGTTCTTCCGTGTGTATATTAATGTTTTTCATCAAATTTGGGGAATTTTCAGACCAGTTATCTCTCCGTCTTTTCTGAGAGGCTTTGTGTGCATGTTGTGGCACCCTTAGCTCTCAGCCAGACAATGCTCGTTCTCTTCCTTCTTTTGTGGAGCCTCGAAGGATAGGTAGGCTCTATAAGTGAGAGCTTGGTTCTTCTCAACCTTTCTCCTGAGAATGTTCACAGCCCTAAACATGTATGTGGCTTCTACCTTCCAAGGAGTATGTCAGAACTTTTTAGAGCCCCTATGGCTATCTCATACCTCTGAGCTTTTTAAAATTTTTTGTTTATCTATTTCTTATTTGGCTCAAGTGTTAGTCATTGTTTCAGGTATCCACGAAGTTAAAATACTTGTCTGTAATTGTTTTAGACAAACACATGCTCTTCTCTATTCCTGGAGGAAGACTTTTTGCATTGGAGCACTTCCAAGGAATGTTCACTGCAGCAGTATTTTAAGTCCTCCAAAGACGCAATGATGATTCTTTGGGAACGAAGTTTTGAAAGGGCTCTCACTCTGTTCTGCTCCCTCTGGTGGCTACCAAGCTGCTGGGAAATAGTAAGTGGAACTAGCAAGTTAAATCACCATAAAACTTGCTATTCTTATCAAGATTTAGCCATTTTCCTTATAAAACACTCCTGAGTTACAGGAACCCTTGGTTAATTTCCAGAGTCTAAATAAGTTGATTTGATTGTTTATTTTTCCCCCAGTTTTCTGAGTCTTTTCACAGAGGAGTTAAGTTTTGGTCACCGTTTTTACTGATATTGCCTCTTGCATATTTTGGGGAGGAATTCCCCTTTTATTTCTGAGAATTATAAGGATTGGAAAGTTAATGAGTTCTTTCTGTGACATGTTGAATGATGCTTTCTGTGGCACATCTGGGAGATCAAATTCCTGTTTGAGGACTGTATCCTGATGGAGCCATCCATTCTTAGATGATAGTTAAAACCATTAGAGTAGATAAGATTGCCTTTTTAAAAAGTATTAATGAGGAAATGACCAAAAGGGCTTCTCTTGTTTGAGCAGATAATTGCTGAAGGAGGAAATGAAAAAATTCTCATGATGTAGATTGATGTCTACAAATTTTATGGTCTCAAATCTCAGGCAGTCTCTCAGAATAGCCTATCAATCTTACTCTTTTTTTCAGCTTTCACATTACCTTAGTAATTATCTAAACCTTCTCAAGTCTTTTTTTTTTTTTAGCACATTATTTAACAGTTTTATTTTAAAAATAAAGTCATTACACTCAGCATCAATAATAATGATAACAGCCATGTGACTCATAGGTTTCTAAATATTTTCACTCTCATACTTTAGCACCCTCAAGTCTTCTATCTCTCGTTACTCCCACTTAACTTTCCCTTATCTGTCTTCTACTTTAAGAAAACTTAAGCCACATAACTTCTCTCAAATTATCATTTCTCCCTCTTTTAATTTACTTTTATCCCCAGTTAATGATAGGGGAGAATTAAGTGTACTTACGAAAAGAAGGGGTGTCCAGGAGGGACTGATAGGGCCATCCCAGTAGGCATTGGAGGGATCCAGGGACTAAGGTTTCTCAGTTTGAATAATTAGGTTTTAAGAACAAATCAAAATACAATTTCTGTAAAGTGAGTTATATATAAAAGTCTGGAAAGAAATTGTATAGATGCTACAGATGGATGTTTGATGAAGTTATCCATTGAGCAATGGGTGTGTTTTTTGCTTTGCTATAACAAATGCCATACATTTAAAAATGTCCCTGTAGTAGGTTGAATTGTGTCTCCCAGAAAGAGAGACAGTTCCTACTCCGTAGAATTTGTGAATGTGACGTTATTGGGAGATAGTTCTTTGCAGATGAGATGCATTAAGAGGAAGTTATAACTATGCCGGGTGCCTAGCATTTCGGACCTAGTGGGCGTTAAATCCAGTGACAGACATCTGTATAATAAAAAGATGATATACGGGGGGCAAGACCACGTGAAGGCAGAGGGAAGCACTGGAGAGCTGCACCTACAAGCCAGCCAGTGCCAAGGATTGCCAGAAGTCACCCCCAGCTAGGAGGAGGCAAAGAAGGGTTCTCCTCTGGAGCCTTTGGTGGGAGAATTGTGCTGCTGACGCCTTGGTTTTTGGCATCTAGTTCCATAGCTGTGAGAGAGTGAGTATCTGTTGCCTTTAAGCCACACAGTTTATGATTTTTTGTTTTTGTTTTGTTTTTTATACTAGCCCTTGAAAACTAATAAAATCTCTTAGCTCTCTCTTGAAATTATTTTAATTGGTAAATATGCAGATATGTTATCAAATGACAGGCTTTGAAAAATATTCATAAAATGTGTTTTTTACATTGTATTAGCTTAGGTTTGAGGGTAACATGAAAATGAAATTATAGGTAGGACTCTGACAGCTAGATAATTGTCTCTTGATGGATTACCTCAAATAAATAAAATTTAAAAGATGTTTTATTCCATTCATCCCTTCAAATCTAGGATTCCATTTGAAAATCTCAGCTAATTTTTTTCTGAGAGAAATACTGTTATATCATGTTAGGAAATAATCTGCATAATTTCTAAGTTTGCATCTTCTTCTTACATCCTTTTTATATGTATAAATATATATAGTAGTACATATAAATACTGTATTTGAATAATCGTGTCATACAGCATGGCATTTTATTAATAATCTAGATAAAATATGCAGGTTTTTTATGTTCAATTTATTAAACCAAAGTCGTTTTGGTTACATCCTTTAGATTTTCTTAGAGAAAAAAAAAATTTGAAATTTCTTCTTGACATGCTTTTGATACTTGAAGATATTTTACAGATCTTGATCCATTATAGATCAACTGTAATTTACTTTTTGAATTGTGCTTTACCTTTTTCAAGATTATATCTTTATTAGTTTTCTACTGCTCCCAAGACAAGCTATCACAAATTTAGCAGCTTAAAACACACTTTTTTATATAGCTGTTTAAGTCCGAAGTCTTAGTAGGCTTAGCTTGAGTCCTCTGCTTAACATCTCACAAAGTTGAAATCAGGGTGTTGAATTATTAGAGAAATGCAAATCAAAACCACAACGAGGTACCATTTCACGCCAGTCAGAATGGCTGCTATCCAAAAGTCTACAAGCAATAAATGCTGGAGAGGGTGTGGAGAAAAGGGAACCCTCTTACACTGTTGTTGGGAATGCAAACTAGTACAGCCACTATGGAGAACAGTGTGGAGATTCCCTAAAAAACTGGAAATAGAACTGCCGTATGCCCCAGCAGTCCCACTCCTGGGCATACACACTGAGGAAACCAGATCTGAAAGAGACACGTGTACCCCAGTGTTCATCGCAGCACTGTTTAAAATAGCCAGGATTTGGAAGCAACCTAGATGCCCGTCAGCAGACGAAGGGATAAGAAAGCTGTGGTACATATACACCATGGAATATTACTCAGCCATTAAAAAGAATACATTTGAATCAGTTCTAATGAGGTGGATGAAACTGGAGCCCATTATACAGAGTGAAGTAAGCCAGAAAGAAAAACACCAATACAGTATACTAGCGCATATATATGGAATTTAGAAAGATGGTAATGATAACCCTATATGCAAGACAGAAAAAGAGAGACAGGTGTATAGAACAGACTTTTGGACTCTGTGGGAGAAGGCGAGGGTGGGATGATCTGAGAGAATAGCATTGAAACATGTATATTATCAATTGTGAAACAGATCACCAGACCAGGTTTGATGCATGAGACAAGTGCTTGGGGCTGGTGCACTAGGATGACCCAGAGGGATGGGATGGGGAGGCAGGTGCGAGGGGGTTTCAGGATGGGGAACACATGTAAATCCATGGCTGATTCATATCAATGTATGGCAAAAACCACTGCAATATTGTAAAGTAATTAGCCTCCAACTAATATAAAAGCCTCTTGATGAAAGTGAAAGAGGAGAGTGAAAAAGTTGGCTTAAAGCTCAACATTCAGAAAACTAAGATCATGGCATCTGGTCCCATCACTTCATGGCAAATAGATGGGGAAACAGTGGAAGTAGTGTCAGACTTTATTTTTGGGGGCTCCAAAATCACTGCAGATGATGATTGCAGCCATGAAATTAAAAGATGCTTACTCCCTGGAAGGAAAGTTATGACCAACCTAGACAGCATATTAAAAAGCAGAGACATTACTTTGCCAACAAAGGTCCGTCTAGTCAAGGCTATGGTTTTTCCATTGGTCATATATGGATGTGAGAGTTGGACTGTGAAGAAAGCTGAGCGCCGAAGAATTGATGCTTTTGAACTGTGGTGTTGGAGAAGTCTCTTGAGAGTCCCTTGGACTGCAAGGAGATCCAACCAGTCCATCCTAAAGGAGATCAGTCCTGGGTGTTCATTGGAAGGACTGATGCTAAAGCTGAAACTCCAATACTTTGGCCTCCTGATGCGAAGAGTTGACTCATTGGAAAAGACCCTGATGCTAGGAGGGACTGGGGGCAGGAGGAGAAGGGGACGACAGAGGATGAGATGGCTGGATGGCATCACTGACTCGATGGGCATGAGTTTGAGTCAACTCCGGGAGTTGTTGATGGACAGGGAGTCCTGGTGTGCTGCGATTCATGGGGTCGCAAAGAGTCAGACACGACTGAGTGACTGAACTGAACTGAATATAAATAAATGAAAATACATATATAAATAAAAGCAAAACAAGATATCAGGGTGATGACTGGGTCATGTTCCCAACTGAAGTCTTTGGGGAAGCATCTGCTTCCAGACATATTCACACTGACAATCAAATTCAGTGTTCACTGTTGTAGGATGTTGGTCCTTGTTTCCTTGCTGTCTGTCAGTGGGGGCTAATGTTTGCTCCTGGAGGTGACCCACATTCCTTCTCATACTTTCCATGTGGAAACCACCCCCATCCCCACTCCCAGCCAGCAGCAACAGGTCAGGTTCTTCTCACACTTCTAATTTCTCCTGCTGCATTTTTCTGACTCCAGCTGAAGAACTCTGTCTGCTTTTAAGAACTCATGTGATTAGATTGGGCCCACCCAGATAATTAAGAACAGTCTCTCTATATTAACCTTTTTAAACTTAGTCACATCCCTTTTGCCATGTGATAAAATGTATATACAATTCCAGGGGTTGGGACACAGGCATCTTTGTAGGGGATTCAAGAGGGAGAGGACATGTGTATACCTATGGCTGATTCATGTTGAGGTTTGACAGAAAACAACAAAAGTCTGTAAAGGAATTATCCTACAATTAAAAAAGGAAAGAAACGTATGCACAATTCCAGGGGTTGGGGCACAGGCATCTTTTTAGGGAGTTGGGGCATTTTGCTCACTGTAAGTATTAATAACTAATATCAACAGTTTTGATAACTAGTTGCATTAAGTATCAATGTTAACCCTACTAAAATGATTAATGAAATCTAAATAAAATACAAAAAAAGATACTGTAGGATATATAGTTAGTGTAAGAACTCTGTCCCTCCTTATATTTTATAAAGTATAATGATAATGTTTGCCAAAGAGGTAGGAAATTAGAAAGTTGTGTTCTTACACCGCAGAAGACACACTTCTCTGTGGAAGAAGGTTAATGAACTGAAATGTCATTCCCCTAATGATACTTGAATTGTACAACATAATTTACTTATTTTGAGATTCTAGCTAACTTTTATTGCTTGAAATTAATTGGATATCCACACCACTTGGGAGTAGACTAGAAAGTCCACACAAAAACCATGTCCCCTTCATTTCTCGTTTATCTTAGAGTTTGGTACTGAGTAGCTGGGGACTTGAATTCCTTTCTCTTTTCTTACCAGTAGTTTCATGTGCTTAACAAATGACTCACTCAAGATAATGGATGCTTCTTAAAGTTGGAGACTCTGACTTGTTCATTTTTGTATCACCAATACCTGTCATACTGCAGTTGTTCCAAATATTGTGTTGGAGCAACACAAATATTAGGTTGGTACAAGCATATTTGTGGTTTCAGACCATGAATTTTAAATCATTATAACTAGGCTCAGACATACAAAATTGGAACCATTATAGTCAACATATAATGAGAAGTAAGTTTGTTTATTCCTGTATCATAAAAATCCATGCTTCGGGATTTGGCGAACTCTTGGAAAGGATTTGGTGAACTCTTGGAAAGTATTGTGCCTCCTGCTGGTTGTGGAAGCGTTATCCCTGCAAAAAGTTGTTGAGATGCTTGAAGAAGCATCAGTTGGTGAGTGCTCAAGTGAAAATGGCAGATGAGGCAGAATTTTGTAGCCCAGTTTGCTCAAGTTCTGAAGCATTGTTTATGCAACATGCAGTCAGGCATTGTCTTGGAGAAGAATTTGGCCCATTCTGTTGACCAGTTCTGGCTGCAGGCATTGCAGTGTTCAGTACATCTGATAGATTTGCTGAGCATACTTCTCAGATGTAATGGTTTTGCCGGGGTTCAGAAAGCTGTAGTGGGTCAGACTAACAGCAGACCACCAAACAGTGACCATGGCCTTTTTTTGGTGCAGATTTGGCTTTGGAAGGTACTTTTGGAGCATCTCAGTCCAACCGCTAAGCTGGTCGTCACCAGTTGTCTAAAATCCATTTTTCGTTGCATGTCACAATCTGATCAAGAAATGGTTCCTTGTTGTTGTGTAAAATAAGAAAAGTGAAGTGAAAGTTGCTCAGTCATGGCCAACCCTTTGCAACCCGGTGGACTTATTTATACAGTCCATGGAATTCTCCAGGCCAGAATACTGGAGTGGGTAGCTGTTGCCTTTTCCAGGGGATCTTCCCAACCCAGGGATCAAACCCAGGTCTCCCCCATTGCGAGCAGATTCTTTACCAGCTGAGCCACCAGGGAAGCCCAAGAATACTACAGTGGGTAGCCTACCCTTCTCCAGGGGATCTTCTTCACCCAGGAATCAAACCAGGGTCTCCTGCATTGCAGGTGCTTCAGAGTGACAATTTTTTTCATTTCCGGTCAGCTCATGAAGCACCCACTTAGCGAGCTTTTTCCTTTTTCCTTTCCAATTTGTTTCAAACGTCGACGTTGAGTCCTTCGGCAGGTTCTCAGTGCAGTTGTAAGAGCTTGACGATTGCTCCTACCTGGCTGTTGTCCATTTCCGAGGGCCGGCCACTGCACCCCTCGTCTCCAAGGCTGTCTCTTCTGCTTTACAAAACTTCTTGAACCACCAGTGCACTGTGTGTTCATTAGCAGTTCCTGGGCCAGACACGTTGTTAATGTTATGAGTTGTCTCTGATACTTTACTACCCATTTAAACTAGAATAAGAAAATCGCTCAAATTTGCTTTTTGTCAAACATCATTTGTCTAGTCTAAAATATAAACAGTAAGCAATAAGACATTAGCAAAAAGAAAAAGCGAGAAATGCACATTAAAATGATGTATAATATCACTACGTTTATTTAAGAATGTATTCTAGTATCAGATGGCAAAATTCAACAACGCAAAACCGCAATTACTTTTGCACCAGTCTAATACTTTTTGAAAAATAACTGAGTTCATGAATAAATACCACAGCTAACAAATGTTTATTAAACAGCCAGTGTGTGCAAGTTGGTCACCCATTGATTCAGTATTTACTGAATAAAGCTCATGCCTTCAAGCCATCACTACCTGATATCTTTCTGATTATTCTTGGTTATCATTGCTATAAAAGAACAGAGGTCTCTACTACAGGTGGTTTAATACAAAATACCTGAATTAGAAATCAGGTGTCTTGAATTCTGCCCTTTTATTAATTAATTGGATGATTCCCAAGCAAAATAATTTCTGAGGCTCAACTTACCTATAAAATGAAAATGTAAAATAAGATCCTTTAAATTTCTTCCAGCTTTTAAATTTGTACACTTTGAATTTTTATTTTGAAATAAAATGGGAAGCCTGAAGGATAAAGGAGTTCAAGATTGATCCTAAACATAAACCCTCATTTAATTGTTTTTTGGTCCTTGCCTGAGTGTTAGCATTCATAAAATGCAAGTCATTTTGCCTTAAAATTTAACTGGCTTTATTTATTCCTTAAGGATTTTATCCATTCACTTAATTTTTCTATGAGAAGAGAAAGGAAATATCAGTGAATCAGATGCAATTCTTTTTTAAATAAAAACAAACACATAAAGAAGAGGGGATAATATCTGACACTTGAACCTGTAGATTTTTCTATTGGTCAGTCAAAAGCAGGGCCAGGTAAAAGAAGGCAGCTGAATTGAATTTTCTTATTTTCTTAAATTCTATTATCAGACTGGGAAGATAGTGCTTCTTTCCTCTAAATAATAATTTTAAGGAGACCAATAAAGCTAATAGTTTATCCATTATAAATGTCATGATATATCAATTAACTAAATTTTTATGTGCCCCTGCCTATTATGCATAAAAATGAAATCATTTTTTTCTAAAATACACAAGTAGTTACTTCCAGTAGAACTATCTTATAACTTAAAGAGAGAATATTTAAGGATCACTCTGTCTACCAGAACCTAACAGTCTAATTCTGCAAGATCTAAAAACTTATTAAATTTGAAATGTAGTGTTTGCCCCACTCTCATTTTTTACCTTGTGAAGAAACTCAGTACACTGTAAAATTATTAACTGATTTTATTTGAAGTAGTTTCCAGGTATTTCCTGCCTCTGGGCGTTATGTCCAAAACTTTGACAATAGTTTTTAAGGAAGAGTGAATATGAGCCTTGATCTTATGCAGTTATAACTGGAAGAGACTTTTGAGATCATCTGTTAGAAACCTTCTTATTTTGTAGATAGGGAAACTGAGGAAACAGTTTTATTTTCAGTTCTGAGCAGAATCAGGACTTTAACATAGTCTTTTATTCCCAGTCATGTGTCCTTTCTCCTATACTGCACTGTGTGTTTGGTGGCATTTTGAAATAGAAACAAAGTATTTTGCAACTGTCGAAAAGTTAAAAGTGTAGTATGACCAGAAGAGAAAGTATTTTAAATGATAATTTCATTTAGATAAAGTGAATTGCTGTTTTATTTACTATTTTTCTGTTTAGGTGAAAAGAGATTTGAATGTCCGGAATGTTCTAAAAGATTTATGCGGAGTGATCATCTCTCCAAACATGTCAAAACGCACCAGAATAAAAAAGGTGGTGGGACAGCTCTTGCCATTGTTACCTCCGGAGAACTGGACTCATCTGTTACAGAGGTGCTTGGCTCCCCAAGAATTGTCACAGTTGCAGCCATTTCTCAAGATTCAAACCCAGCAACTCCCAATGTTTCAACCAACATGGAAGAATTCTGAAGTTATTTATAATAGAGACCTCTAGTGCTGCACTTAAGTTTACACACCTTTGAAAATCTGGAAATGGGCTGGCCAGGTGAATTACAGAGTAGGAAATCATGTTTTCATTCTTGGCTTCTTTAAGTATCCCAGGATTTGGGGTCAGCACATGAAGTGTTGAATTTTTTAAAATACAAAAGCAAACTGATATACTGGAAACAGATAGAAAAGTATTTCCTCCATATTATGTACGTTGTAGTTATTCGGAGATAGATCACATAATCTTTAAACTGAATCTTCCCCTCTCTTAACATCATGTGTTAACATGTTTAAAAAGACAGACCTCAGTAGTTTGCAGACTGGACCTTAATTGGACTTATTTTCTTTGAAAGTACTTTGTTATAAATTCAGTCAGTAATACTTATGTGGATTTTTTTCCCCCAATATTACAGAAAACAGATAGTTAACTGATGATAGAGATAATGCTTTATTTCCTTAGCTTGATTTTTGGAAAATGAATTGAAAATAGTTTTGGCCGTCTTTTCTAAATATTAGAAATTCTTCAACAGTTAAATTAGATAAGTTCCAAAAACAATCTGAGAGGCATCTCAGATCTTTATTACCACTACATTGTAGTAGTGCGTATGCAGACAATCAGTGAAATCGAATTACTTTCTCCATTTGGAGACACAAGAGGAACTTAGAGCTAAACCTTAGGTTAAATTTTAGATTGAAACCATAGGAAAATACTGGGGGGAAAATGGTTAAAACAAAACTCATAATAGCTTCAGAAAAATAAAATGAGGCAACTTAACAGGTATGGTTTTTGAAGTTAGGATTGATTATATTCCTAACACTAGGTTGAACCACAAAGTTCGTTTTAAATGTTTATATTGGAAATATTTGCATAGAGTTTAAATTGTCCTGTAGTTTCATATTCTGTAAATATGAGTTGACAATGTGCAAAATTCTTTATGCTTTGACTTGGTAGCCAAAGAAAGAATTATCACACTTTTTTTAAGGCCAGCAGAAAATTATCTTTTAACTACATTATAATTTCTGTTTTCCTCTTTGCTAAAAATTAGCCAATCCCATTTTATTTCTAGCACTGTTTTAGAGGCTGATTAAGAATTTATAACACAGTAATGTCTTTATGTTATGCCAGTAACTGAATTTTCCTTAAGAAGACATCCTAACAAATGTATAACAGATGTGATGCTATGAAACAAGAAGTATTTTTTAAAAATATCAGTCAGTTATAAGTGATTAAAGAAATAAATGTATTTCATTGTTTGTAAAAGGATCTTAATAGGAAAGATGGCCAAAAGTTTCATATAAAAAAATTTGGAGTATGCCAGTAGCTTAAATATTAGTAAGATATTTCATATTTAAAAATATATTTACAGTGAATTGTAATGCAGTTGGAATTCACCATTTGAAAACTGAAGTTTTTAACTACTTGGTTAATTAACACCATTAGTTTGGGGACTGTTTGAGTATAGGTGTATGTTATTTTCTTGGTACATTCTCTATTATTTCAGGAAAAGTACTACTCATGCGAATTCTCTTCCGAAATTGTGATGTTTCTTGTATTTTTGATGAAGGAGAAATACTGTAATGATCACTGTTTACACTATGTACACTTTAGGCCAGCCCTTTGTAGCGTTATATAAAACTGAAGGTCTTTTGTGCTTTCAGTTTGTATAAAAAAGCTTTGAGATTAAAGGAAAAAAAATTTTTACACTGTGGTTATAAATTTCAAGTTTCTTAAAGCTTTTGTAGACTTGTAACAAAGTCTTTAAATTTTAGTTGGATTTTGTAAATTGTTTTGTATATTTTATTTAATGTACTCTTAACAACTGATGTATCTGGCTTTAAAAACATCAGAATCAGTTTGTTTTGTTTGGTACAGAGGAGCATTTGGTAGTGTTAATTTTAATTTTATTATATAGGAGCTGAAACATCAAATATATATTTTATCTATCATTATGCTACACAATCAGTGCTATAAATTTTTTTATGCAAAGAAACTTTCCTAATGTTTGAATCATGTTTCCTCAGAGTGACACTTTTTGTTGTTGTTGATACTGAGTGTGAGCTCTCTGCACCATTATTCTATGAACCGTTTTTAATGCATACCTATGTATGCGCCTCAGAAATGGAAGTTATTTTTTAATCAACAATGAGGCCTATTATAAATTTAACAAACTGAATCTGGATAGCTTTATAGCATATAAAGTATATTAATTTGTGTTAGCAGGTGCACATTTCACCACTGAAATTAGAAATATTTTGACAGTCTGTTCTGCAAACCATTCTGAATCCACTCTTCTGTCTTATAAGAATCGTAAATTTCAATGTCCTTTATTTGACTCGGTGGGATATAGCTGTTATAAGTAATAGGGCACAGATGTGCAGTAGAGTCTTGTTTAATGACATTTCACTGTTCATTCCCTTTGCCACTGTTATAAAACTTTTCTTTATTGTAATTATCAGTGCAAAGCTATGTATTTATCATGGTAGAACTCCAGTGTTAGAATAGTTTTTTCTTACAGTATACTTTCTTTGGTTAGGTTTGTGTATGTGTTGCTGATTACATTAGAACTTGATGTTAAGTCATTATTTATCACACTCTCATGAGAGCAGTAATAAAAGTGTGTAATCTAGGAGAAAAAGTTAATTTGTCAAACTTAGATAAGCATGATGTTTAGGTCCTATTTTTCAATTTTATAACTGTTTTATTGCAACAATATTTGTATTTAAGTCTTCATTTTAATGCCTTGTGGTGTTTTTTTATGCATGTCACTAAGTTGTCATCCCACATAAATTGATGTGCAGCATAGGGTATTAAATCTACATAATGATTTTAAAACAGAAATAGTTGATGGTAAAATGTAAATGTTTTGCAAAAATTCCTTATAAAAAGTTTTGTAGTAACATTTCACTTGTAAATTTTTTTTTTTTTGTAAAAAAAAAAAAAAAAATGGAAAAAAAAAAAAAGATGAATCCAGAAAAGAACTTGTTTCCCATATCCTAGAATTTAGACAATTATTCTGCCAGCAAAGCCTCTGGGGCTGTAATTGACATTTTTACAGTGCTGATTTGTATAAAATTTGTTTTTTGTGGATTTGGAAATAAAATCATGTACAAGTTGTTGCCTGCAATAACAATTGCAAGTAACCTATTAAAAATTCCCTTGAGTTTAACATGTTTCTTCATTTAATTATGTATACTATAAAGCAGCAATAAATTGTTTGAACTATCAACCTTCTTATAACGATGAACACTGGAAAGTAATGTTCTCACTAGAAAATGTATTGGCAACTCTTCATAATTCCTAGTATTAAGATATGGTCACCATTTCTCTGAACATATCACCAAAGAACACCAATTCAAATTTCATGTTAATTTGTAGCCATTGCTCTAGACATTTATGGAAATTAAAATTTGATTTAGGTACATTTTTTACTTAGATATTTTTAAGCAGTAAATGTTAGGAAATTGTAGGAAGAGCTGAAAATGAAAACATAATTAAAATATTATTTAAGCTTACAGAAGCAGTAAGAAGCAATGCATGCCATGTAGATGCCACAGTCTAAAAGCAAAAGCTATTTGCTTTTCCTCTTGGGAGAGCTCTGCAAATCTCAGAACCTTAACTGACATAATAAAGTACTGCTATAACAACTTTAGTTATCAGATTCCCAAACCCAGGCTATATTACATATCATCATGTGAGGAGCAGAGGATATTAGGCAGCAGGTAAGTATTAATACTTTGGTCCACAGGATGCCAAGAATTCTTTTTACATCTGTATTAATCAGGGCCTACATTGTGTTTCGGTAGATGCCTTCTATAGTAAAACTGTAAGTTAAATACATGGCTAGTGTAGTAATATATGTTTATTGACAGTTCCTGAATCAAAAAACAGATTTATTTTACTCTGGCAAATGACCAGTAAAGAGGTCTTACTAAATTTTTCAAAATATTTGTATCAAACTAGAAATGTATTTCAATTATTTGAAAAATTCACATTTGGAAGCATCAGGATGATACTGTATAAAAGGGATAATGCAAGTAGTAAACTCTTATGTGGTAGTGCCGGTTTGATTCTTGGACTTCTAGGAACTTCAGTCTCAACCAGGAACCTAGACTGAATCAAAGAAAATACTAAAAAAGTAATGCATTTTACCTTATCCTACACAAAACTGTTGATATAATAAGTTAGGAAAGTTGAAGCAGTTCTAAGTGTAACACTGTATAATATGGTATAGTTTATAATGCTATTCATGATAACTTCAAATATCAAGAAAGGATTGTATAGCTTGCTTTTTTTTTATAAGTTCAGATGCTTAAAGAGTGCAGAGACTTCAGATATGTGCAAAACATATGAAATACTTTATTCTTCAGTACATCTAACTTACGTTACTGTATTTACTGCCCAAGCGCTAATGTCTAGTTCATACACAGCCAACTTGTAATTATGTAGCAGAGTTTTTTAGACACTGTATTCAATGCTCCTAAAAGTTGCTAATTAGTGTATGTATTAGGCTATATTCTTCTTCCTTGAAGGTCACAATGAATTTATTTATGGATGCCTGAAGCTGATCTCAAGTGCAAATAGAAAGAGGAAGGAAGGAAGAAAGATCATACAAATATTTGTTTTTGTCTAAGGTAATAGTTTGGCAAATGCTAGGATAATTTCTCCTGGAGGAAAATGTTCCAATTAATAGGGTTTCTGGATTTCAGAATTTTAGTAATCAAGTTTTCCTGTTTAAAGAGAAAGGAATCAATATGCTATTCATAGTACTTTAGCCCAGAAAAGCAATTTATGTAAGTGTGTACATATATATAACAGCTTTTACAATAAGCATTTGATTTAGCAAATGAGTTAGCAAATTACATATATTGTATTGGACTGTACTGACATAAAATCTATTTTTTTTAACTAGGAAAGGTATTTTCATGATAAATCATGCATCACTATGCTGCCCACAGCTAGGTACAAATGCTCAAGCCTTAAGTACATTGTGCATTCTCTTGTGAATTCAACCAGGAAAATTCGGTGACAGTTAGGCAAAATTTTCACATGAGCTTGCAGTGTTTGAAACATTTCATTAAAAATATTGTACTGCAATGAAACAGTAGATGCATTTCCAATGAACAATAATCCCTTTGCATAATTGGGGCATTGTTTGAAATTTTTTTGTTCAGGGAAAACATAATCCATGGGATTTTTGTTTCCTGTATGCATTTTAATAAAATTAGGTGCATATATAGAGAAAATGTAATTTTAGATATATATCAATATAACATTTGGGTTGGGTTGGGAAGTTCAAACTTCCACATAAAACTACTTTGTCTTTAAAGTTGCTGAAAGACTGCAAGAAATACAGATAGGCATAAATATACACACATTTCCTAAAATTCTGTATAAAAGATTTGTACCAACAGACTGGTTCCAAATTGGGAAAAGAGTACATCAAAGCTGTATATTGTCACTCTGCTTATTTAATGTATATGCTGAAATGCCAGGTTGGATGAAGCACAAGCTGGAAGTAAGGTTGATGGGAGAAATAATAACCTCAGATATGCAGATGACACCACCCTTATGGCAGAAAGTGAAGAAGAATTAAAGAACCTCTTTATGAAAGTGAAAGAGGAGAGTGAAAAAGCTGGCTTAAAACTCAACATTAAAAAAACTAAGATCATGGCATCTGGTCCCATCACTTCATGGCAAATAGATGGGGAAACAGGGACTTTATTTTGGGGGGCTCCCAAGTTTCTGCAGATGGTGACTGCAGCCATGAAATTAAAAGACGCTTACTCCTTGGAAGAAAAGCTACGACCAACTTAGCATATTAAAAAGCAGAAACGTTACTTTGCCAACAGCGGTCCATCTAGTCAAAGCTATGATTTTTCCAGTAGTTGTGTATGGGTGTGAGAGTTGGACTATGAAGAAAGCTGAGCATCAAAGAATTGATGCTTTTGAACTGTGGTGTTGGAGAAGACTCTTGAGAGTCCCTTGGACTGCAAGGAGATCAAACCAGTCCATCCTAAAGGAAATCAGTCCTGAATATTTATTGGAAGGACTGTTGCTGAAACTGAAGCTCCGGTACTTTGGCCACCTAATGCGAAAAACTGACTCATTGGAAAAGCCCCTGATGCTGGGAAAGATTGAAGGCAAGAGGAGAATGGGACAACAGAGGATAAGATGGTTAGATGGCATCACCAACCCGATGGACATGAGTTTGAGCATGCTGCGGAAGTTGGTGATGGACAGGGAGGCCTGGCATGCTGCAGTCCGTGGGGTCGCAAAGAGTTGGACATGACCGAGCGACTGAACTGATAGTTTCATAAAACTATCATATCAATAAACTATTGATCAAAAAACTATTATCAATAGTTTCCATAAAACTACATGTTTAGCCCTCCTACTTCTGGATGGGTGAGTACTGAGGGTCTATTTTGTACCAGGTAGTCCAGGTGTCAGACCAAGAATAAGACAAAGAGCCCTATCCCCTGCCTTCACAGAGTTCATGCACATTTGAAAGTGCTAAGGGCAAGGGGGACAAGTAAGCTAGAGGTGAGGAGTGCTGGGGCTGGGATTATAATTAGGGGGTTCAGGAAGCCTCCTGAAGTGATGTCTGAGCAAAACGAAGTGAGGAAGCAAGCTTTGCCGGTCAGGATCAGGGGAAACTGAGGGAAGAGGGGTCAGCGAAAGGGATGAACCCTAAGCCTGACTGGACCAGGGCTGAAACACACTAGCCTGGAGGGACCAAAAACGAGGACTGCAGCAGAGAGGTAAGAGCTAGCGGTACATCCTTGCCACGGGGGTAAAGGCCTGCTTGCAATGCAGAGGGTCAAGCACCCTGGTGAAAGCAAAGCCATGTAACACAGAGATCATCCACTGGGAAAGCTGAGGAATGTGAACTTGATTCCTGGTTCTGCCACTTACTACACAACCCTAGGCAAATTATCTACCAGTTCTTCATCCTCTTTTCCTCTTGCGCAAAATGGAAAAAATATCTCACGGGTCTGTTAAGAGGATTAACGAAGGTAACTCTCAAGCTCCTGACACAATAGTGTTCAGTAGATAGAAGTTACTATTAATTTTAGGTTAACCCAAAAGGGGGCAGAGAGGATGGAGAAGTTCCAGTTGAGGGACCAATAGGTTGAAAAGTTAATGCTCAATATCCCATTAAAAAATTTCAGTGACAATTTAAGTGTACATATTTTTTTATCAGACTACCTATGAAGCTAGTTTCTGCTGAGAATTTTATGATGGTCATCTTTTCCAAATGCTAAGCAAAGGTAAAGTTTCAAATCTTATTTTCTAATTTTAAAATGTTAATTTTGACTACTTACTTACCTAAGTGCAGACAACCAAACAAGTAAGAAGGAAACCGACTACTAAAAAACAGAAATGGCTGCTCATGTGTTGTTCAATAACTTTTTGGGGGACATGTGTGTGAATAATTTTCTATGTCAGAAATCATCTCCTGTGTTTAGAGGTATACTTGGTAAGAGAGAGGGGTCATTTGTTTACCTATGGCCGATGCATGTTGATAAACAACAGAAACCAGCACAATATTAAAAAGCAATTATCCTCTAATTAAAACTGTAACAAAAAAGAGATACAACTAAAATGAAATGAACCTGAACTTACAGGGCAAAAAGTACTATATACTTAATAGCTCCCTATTAAGTTGGGGCCATGAACAGAAAATAGGGCATTTTGTGTCCAAAACTTTTCTTATCCTAGACAGCTTCCTGTCAGACTTGGTTCAGAAAAGAATAAGGTGCTCTACATTTATAAGCTCTAAGCTACTCTAGCTTTTCAGATTCTTTGTGGAATAAGACATAAACAGATAAATTGTCCAAACTGACATCATTCCTTGCAAGGCTCAGAGGCCCCTTCACTAACTTCTGCCCTCCACTTCCAGTGCCTCATGCATTTTTATACTACCTTAACTGGGCTACAGATCCTGTTCTTAACTCTGACTTGCCCCTTTCATTCCCAAGCTAATCTATAGCACTACTTTTTCCAATCGATTAGTACATTTAGCACCCATTGTCTTAACCAGGTTCAGGCACAAGGGTGCTATTCATCTTTTCTGTAGTAACCTTGCCCCCCTGCATCTCTTCCTTGGCTGGATTTCTTGAGCACCTCAAGATCCCCTTCCCCGTTCCTAAGATGGGCTGGCCAGCACTTGCAGAGATGGGAGTGCAGTAAACTCACATGTATGGGAAAGAGCCAAGGCTCAGCTCATGTTGGGCCAGGTTAAGATAAACAAGTCTCGAGTTGGAGTCAGAGAGCCAAGAAGTCAGACCCTGGGAGCTAAGATCAGACAGAAGCAAATTACAGGTTAAGGGGAGGAAGTTAAACTTGAGCAGTTGTCTCATACGCTCATTCGTCTTTGAATCATGTCTTTCTAGATGGTTGGCTTGGCTCAAATTGTGTTATTTATTATCTTGCTATGAAATGTGCTTTAATAAATATTTTATTGATAGTAGTATTATTTTTGAGATGTGGAAGCCATAATAAAGTTATATTTTCTGCTGGCAAAATCATTCCTAGCTTGTATAATTTTATGTTGGAATTAAATACATCAGTGATTCATGGTGCTGTGTAAAGGGCAACATGGCTTTGAAATGTCTGGGTACCGTAACAAGTTTGGAAAACCACTGTTGAAGAAAACAGTACAAAGGCAAAGAGGAAGCTAACTGAATAATGATTCTAGTGCAATTCAACAATATTGTAAATAGTTACAATTTTAACTATTTTATGTCCTTACAGCTTTTATATTAGCTTATTCTTTATCATATTTTTATAAGTATATGTGGTGAGTATGTGTATGCATGTTTGGTGAAGCATCATATTAATATATAATATTTCTAATTACAGTTTATAAGTCAGAATCAAGTTTATAAGTTACTGTGGTTTTGTATTAGAGTTGCTTCCTCTCACTTTCTATAATTATATGGACAGAAAGACAATATTGTTAGAAAATTAAGCCCTATTCTGATGATGATATATAACCTTTAGTTCTCATCTTTATGGAGTAAATCATGATTAGTACAGGGTTGTGGGTCCTATGGAAAGAGTTTCAGGTTTTCATTTATTTTCCTGTTTTGTTTTTCAAAATACCAATTTGTATTGATATTGGTAATACCAATGTTGGTACTAATTGTAATTACCAATTACAGTTGGTAATACCAATTGTACTGGGGACATCAATTTGTATTAAAAATCTGTGCAAGCACTGATCATTTTTTACATATAGAAATATCAAATCAGTGTGCTGTGCACACAGAACTAACATAGTGTTGTAGGTCATGTATGCTTAAAAAATTTTATCAGACAAGCTAATAAAACAAAAGAGGGGCTTCTGGTTCAAGATGGCAGAGGAGAAGGACGTCCACTCATCTCTTCCTGTGAGAGCACCAAAATTGCAACTAGCTGTTGAACAATCATTGACAGGAGGATGCTGGAACTCACCAAAAAAAAAAAAAAAAAGGTACCCCATGTCCAAAGACAAAGAAGAAGCCACAGTGAGACGGTAGGAGGGGTGCTATCACGGTGAAGTCAAATCCCATACCCGCCAGGTGGGTGACCTACAGACTGGAGAACAATAATACCAAAGAAGTTCTTACACTCTTGTGAAGGTTCTGAACCCCACATCAGGCTTCCCAGTCTGGGGGTCCAACAAAAGGACTGGGAATTCCCAAGGAATCTAGCTTTGAGGGCCAGAGGGATTTGATTATAGGCTTTCCAAAGGACTGAAGAAAACTGAGACTCCAGTCTTGGAGGGCACATACAAAATTTTGCACAGACCAAGACCCAGAGGAGAGGAGCAGTGACCCCCCCACAGGAAACTGAACCAAAACTACCTGCTGGTGTTGGAGGGCCTGCTGTGGAGGCATGGGTTGGTGGGTGGGGAGCACTGGAAGGTTCCCCTTGGTGTAAACCCTCTTGGAATTCACCATCAATCCTACCATAAAGCTTGCAGACCCCAGCGTTGGGTCACCTTAGGCCAAACAACTACCAGGCAGGGAGTACAACCTCGCCCATCAGCAGATAATTGGATTAAAGCTTTACTAAGTAAGGCTCTGCCCACCAGAGCAAGACCCAGTTTTTCCCATCACCAGTCCCTCCCATCAAGAAGCTTACACAAGCCTCTTAGACTCATCCATCAGGGGGCAGACAAAAGAAGCAAGAAGCACAGTCTCACAGTGGTTAAAACAAAAACGATATTACAGAAAGTTAATTAGGATGAAAAAGCAGAAAGTTATGTCCCAGATGATGGGACAAGATAAAATCCAAGAAAAACAACTAAATGAAGTGGAGATAGGCAACCTTCCAGAAAAAGAATTCAGAATAATGATAGTGAAAATGTCCCGGAATCTTGGGAAAAGAATGGAGGCAAAGATTGGGAAGATGCAAGAAATGTTTACTGAAGACCTAGAAGAACTAAAGAACAAACAAATAGAGATGAATAATACACTAGAAGGAGTCAATAGCAGAATAACTGAGGCAGAACAGATAAATGACCTGGAGGACAGAATGGTGGAAATAACTGCCACAAAACAGAATATAGAAAAAAGAATGAAATGAAGACAGCCTAAGAGACCTCTGGAGCACCATTAAGCACACCAACATTTGCATTATAGGAGTCCCAGAAGGAGAAGAGAGAAAGGACCTGAGAAAATATCTGAAGAGGTAATAGCTGAAAACTTGCCAAACACGGGAAAGGAAATAGTCAACCAAGTCCAGGAAGCACAGAGAGTCCCAGGCAGGATAAACGCAAGGAGGAACACACCAAGACACACAGTGATCAAACTGACAAAAATTAAAGACAGAGATGAAGTATTTAAAGCAACAAGAGAAAAGTGACAAACAACATACAAGGAAACGCCCATCAGGCTATCAGCTGATTTCTCAACAGAAACTCTATAAGTCAGAGGGGAATGGCATAATATATCTAAAGTGATGAAAGGGAAGAAACTACAACCAAGAATAGTCTACCCAGCAGGACTCTCCTTCAGATTTGATGGAGAAATCAAAAGCTTTCCAGACATGCAAAAGTGAAGAGAATTCAGCACCACCAAACCAGCTTTACAACAAATGCTAAAGGAACTTCTTTAGGCAGGAAACACAAGAGAAGGAAAAGACCGACAGAAAATAAACACAAAACAATTAAGAAAAAGGTAGTAGGATCATACGTATCCATAGTTACCTTAAATGTAAATGGATAAAATGTACCAACCAAAAGACATAGACTGCCTGGGTGGATGAAAACATGTGCATGTATGCACTTCCTCTTGTCATATCACTCTGCTTGACCCCCCCAAAATTGTGTGTAAATATTTTATATTGTTAATCATGTTTTCATTATGACTTGCAATTGTAATTATCTTTTGTTTTTTGTCTGGCTATTGATTGTGAAAACTGATAAAGATCTTTTACTATTGTGATTACATAACTGTTACTTAATACCATTGTCTCATGATTGGTCAACAGAAAAATAATAGAACCTCTATACTACCGAAAGTGTTAGTCACTCAGTTGTGTCTGACATGCTGTGACGCCATGGGCTGTCGTAGTCCACCGGACTCCTCTGTCCATGGAATTCTCCAGGCAAGAATGGAGTGGGTTGCCATTCCCTTCTCCAGGGGATCTTCCCAACCCAGGGATCAAACCTGGGTTTCCTGAATTTCAGGTGATTTCTTTACCAACTGAAGCACTAGGGAAGCCCAAACTATCAAAATATCACCAAATATCAAAACATCACCCAAACCAGGATCTAATAGAAAAACCTGTAATCGCTTTCTAAAATCCAGATGAATGTCACAATTATATTGAAATGTTTTGAAAACTACAGATGCTCAGATATTGCTTTTTTCCTCCAGAGCTCCAGATATGTTTCTAATGAGTAGTCATGTTTAAAAACAACTGGACTATATGATCGTCTTTTACTTTTTTCTAGTTTGTTTCACTTTTCCTATTTCATAGTCAGTGCTCTCATTTAGTTTATATTCTCTAATTTCTCTATCTCTTCTTTTTTTTTTTGATGTTCTTTCTCAAGTCTTTATCAAGTGTAGTAGAAAAGCTTTTGTATACATATATATATGTATAATATATAAATATTTTAGAAAACATGAATTTTTGCTTAACTAAAAAAATTATGACATTTTGATCCCACTTGCTTGACTTAGTAGGAATAGAACCCTAGATTTCTTATTAAAAAATAGATATGCAGCAAGCAACAAAGGTTTACTGTATAGCACAGGGAACTAGAGTCAATATCTTGTGATAACCAATGATGGATAATATTTTCAAAAATAATGTATGTGTATCTGTATAGCTGAATCACTTTGCTGTGCACCTGAAGCATTGTAAGTCAACTATATTTCAATAAAATATATATATTTAAAGTAATAATATAAAGAGGAAAAAGAGCAGTCTCTGTAAATGTGTCCACCAATTAGATAAGTAATTGGGAATATTTTTATTCTTGGGTCCAATTGTAAATGTAGACTTTGACATAAAATAGGAAAAGAGAAAGGGTGAACCTGCCTAGAGAATTTTATTAAACTGATCATTTTGCAGATCTAAGATATACTCTTCTATATTTTTAGGAAAAATATACCTTGTTTACAAAATGTTTTTAAAATATTTTCTTTTAAATGTTATTAAAATCCACGATCTTAACAAATTCTCTGAAGAACTGATGCAATGAGAATAAATGTGGCAATCACTAGTGAATACATTTAAATAAAATATCTGCCTTCAATTTATACATTTTGTTCTAATAGAAATACTGATTAGGCTTGTGATTTAAATATTTATGCTCCTTACTAAATATAAAATGTCTTTTAACTCTGGCATTGTTCAGAATACTCTCAAAGTAATTATGGTCTCTCTAAAAATATCAAATAACTCTCTGTTGTTTTTTTTTCTTTTTGTTTTGTAGGTGAGCTGTCAGTTCAGTTCAGTTCAGTCGCTCAATCATGTCTGACTCTTTGCGACCCCATGGACTGTAGCACGCCAGGCCTCCCTGTCCATCTCCAACTCCCAGAGCTTGCTCAAACTCATGTCCATCGAGTTGGTGATGCCATCCAACTATCTCATCCTCTGTCGTCCCCGTCTCCTCCCATCTTCAATCTTTCCCAGCATCAGGGGCTTTTCCAATGAGTCAGTTCTTCGCATCAGGTGGCCAGAGTATTGGAGTTTCAGCTTCAGCATCAGTCTTTCCAATGAATATTTAGGATTGATTTCCTTGAGGATGGACTGGTTTGATCTCCTTGCTGTCCAAGGGACTCTCAAGAGTCTTCTCCAACACCACAGTTCAAAAGCATCAGTTCTTCGGTGCTCAGCTTTCTCTATAGTCCAACTCTCACATCCATACATGACTACTCGAAAAACCATAGCTTTGACTAGTTGGACCTTTGTTGGCAAAGTAATGTCTCTGCTTTTTAAAATGCTGTCTAGGTTAGTCATAGCTTTTCTTCCAAGGAGCAAGCATCTTTTAATTTCATGGCTGCAGTCACCATCTGCAGTGATTTTGGAGCCCAGAAAAATAAATTCTGTCACTGTTTCCATTGTTTCCCCATCTATTCGCCACGAAGTGATGGGGCCGGATGCCATGATCTTCATTTTCTGAATGTTGAGTTTTAAACCAACTTTTTCATTCTCCTCTTTCACTTTCATCAAAAGGCTCTTTAGTTCTTTGTTTCTGCCATAAGGGTGGTATCATCTGCATATCTGAGGTTATTGATATTTCTCCCAGCAATCTTGATTCCAGCTTGTGCTTCATCCAGCCTAACATTTCTCATGATGTACTCTGCATATAAGTTAAATAAGCAGGTGACAATATATAGCCTTGATGTACTCCTTTTCCTATTTTGAACCAGTCTGTTGTTCCATGTCCCGTTCTACCTGTTGCTTCTTGACTTGCATACAGATTTCTCAAGAGCAGTCAATAAAGCAGAAGTAGATATTTTTCTGGAACCCTCTTGCTTTTTTTGATGATCCAACAGATGTTGGCAATTTGATCTCTGGTTCCTCTGCCTTTTCTCAATCCAGTTTGAACATCTGGAAGTTCATGGTCATGTACTGTTGAAGCCTGGCTTGGAGAATTTTGAGCATTTCTTTGCTAGCATGTGAGATGAGTGCAATTGTGTGGTAGTGAACATTCTTTGGCATTGCCTTACTTTGGGATTGGAATGAAATTGACCTTTTCCAGTCCTGTGGCCACTGCTGGGTTTTCCAAATTTGCTGGCATATTGAGTGCAGCAGTTTCACAGCATCATCTTTTAGGATTTGAAATAGCTCAACTGGAATTCCATCACCTCCACCAGCTTTGTTCATAGATATGCCTCCTAAGGCCCACTTGACTTCACATTCCAGGATGTCTGGCTCTGGGTGAGCTATAACTTGGTCTAAAATACACCAGGGTTGTGAATCCACAGGACATTGCTTTGTTCTCAAGAACCCACAAAACCCAATCAAAATTTAGATATATTTAGATATCAAACTAAGAGTTACCCTATTCCAAGTTCAGTTCATTCCACTTAAACAATGTAAGAATAATTACTGTTTCTAAGTACTATACAGAGATAACAGCCAGACATTTTAATAACAGACACAGCACCGCACCCATCAATCAGAAGGGATGCTAGACATAGTATTGGAGGAACGTCCCAGAGCCCCTCCTTGTTTCTCCATTCCACACCCCACACCCCTCCACCCCAGCTCCCTGGCATTTCTCTTTCAGTTGCTAGATGCTGGGGAGTAAGGGGATGGGGAATCAGAGTGGCTATTTGCCTTCCAGTATGGAATTGGTATTTTAATAACCAGTGTGGCTATACTGGTGTCCTAACTGAATACCAACGCTGGGCAGGAGGGTTTCTACTGCGGCATGAAGTCTTAATGATGTAGCGTTTCTTCAAAGAATGGTTTCCTGTTATCTCCAGGAATTTCTTCTGTGCTGACAGTATTCCACTGTGCAAGTCTTGTTGCAGATGTATGGGCAATAGTAACAACAACTGATATACCTTTTGGCAGACCACAAATGTAAGATGGACTCCAAATGCATAGATGTTAAAATGTGGGAAAAGGTGCATCACATAATCTATGAACTACACTTTAAGATTTGTTTTATTTCCTTTCTGCTTCCATCAATCCCCTCTTTTCCCTAACACCTTGATTTTGCCGATTGTAGTTTTGTTGACCCTTTTAGAATCAAACTACTGAGGTTCCCAGGAGATGATTTGTATCCTCTGTTTACATGAGAAGCTAAGGGTTTGGGTGGCCACAGGCAAAGAACTGTTGGTGTGCATTGACAGAATGTTTTATTAATTCTAACCTTTCCCAGCCCAAGCAACCTCACTGTGTGCCACAGAGCGCCCTCTTTGTAAGGGGCTGGAATTGCTGGGAAAGCGGTAGTGGCTTCTTGGTGCTGATAGAATTGGGACATAAAATTAGGGTATGTTAATCCTTGGAGATTTAGGGACAATTACCAGTTATATGTGATATTCTATGTCCTGGAACAACTCACTTCTAGCATATTAGGAATACAGATGCATATTTGGGGAGAAAAGCAAGAATGCAAACAGTGCTTACTGGTTCAGGAAGAAAGCTTTAGCAGTGTTACAATGGATACATCCACAGTGTAAATAGAAAAGCAAGAGGGGGATTTACCTGATATAAACACACTGTTGTCCTCCTCAAATCTGTCTCCACTAAATATCGCCCATAAAAGGGCTTTGTAAACTGTGGAGCACTAGACAAATGTAAGACTGTGTGTGTGCTCCCTCCAAAAGGGAGAGATCACCAACTCTCACATAATCCCCACCTATGCCCAACTCTGAGCACTTTCTCTGAGCTGTCTCTTCATTTCTGATTTAAAGAAAGATTCAACAAACAGGAATAGAAATAACAATGTGTTTGATATGATGTAGGAATTATTCAGAAATAATTGTGCTTATACTCCCTCCAACTTAACTCTCATATTCTTTTGTTGAATTTATTTAATCTCTATATCCTCTTCCTTCTCTGGAACTAGGGCTCCCAGAGTAAAACTTCTTTCTTGTTCCTTTAATTAAATGAATTAATTATCTCTTTTTTCACAAATTCATTTTTCCCTTCTCCCTCCAGAGGCTCTCACTTTTCACCTGACTGAAATTTTTTGGGTTACAGAAGTCTTTCCCTTGCTGGCATTTTATTTTGAAGTGTTTATTTCAATTCAACAAATATTTGAACAGTGGAATTGCTGGAGGGTCTATGCTAGACGCCACAGGGGGTAAAATAGATAAATGTCATAGTCCCTGATAGCGCCGACCTTCAAAGGGCTTAGTTGCTAATCAGGAAAACTAAGAAAACTGCACAGATAACCATAAGGCAAGGTAGAGCACCTTATGCAGGTACAGGCGGAGATTACACTTAAGACGGGCGAGGATTTCCTCTGAAGAGTGCTCTGTGGTTCTCCTTGTTCGCTTACTTGTTTCTGTCAGTCATTTCTTGTACACCTCAGAGTTTTCTTTCTAAATGTTACAAAATTATTCTTTCCTGCAAATCCTCTGGTTTTCTACTACATTTCCCTGTTGAACTCCTAAATTCATGCTTGGACTTTGCAAATATGCTTTAGGCTTTTTGTTTGTTTATTTATTTTTAATTGAAGGGTAATTGCTTTAGAGTATTGTGTTGGTTTCTACCAAACATCAACATGTATCAGCCACAGGTTAACCCATGTCCCTTCCCACCTGAACATCCCTCCCACCTCCCTCCCTACCCCACTCCTCTTTTCAATCAAAAGGAACAGTGGTAAGAAACTGTAATTTAACTAGTGTTTTGTTTGTTTGTTTTATCTATTTTGAATGGCCTTGACCTTATGAGTTGACATTCCTGTCTGTGATTTGCATGTCTCTTCTCTGCCCCGACCCTTGAGCACAGCACATATCCAGTGGCCTCAACAGCAGCTCCCCATTATATTTGTCCTTTACTCGTTTCTGTCTTGATATCTCTGAAAATCCAGACAGGAAAATTCCTCAAGTCACATAGTTTTCTCAGTTTTTACCCTGTTTTCCTTTATCTCCTTCCAAAATCTCAAATTGACCTAAGTCATGGGCTTCTCCAGGAATAAAGTTCTTTTTAATGTTTAGCCACAGTTAGGGGGCAAAAAAAAAGTAAAGTCTTCATAATTCTTGGGGAATTGTGTTAGTGTAAAGTGATACTTCCCATGATTTATATGTATATAGGGGCATCTGAGAAAAAAAGCATATTCATTCCTGTCTTGGTTGACTAATGGACAGTTTTTTTTTCTCTTTTTCTTCACAAGCAGAATCCAGATTTTGCTCAGGCTCCTCCTAGTGGACATATTCTTAAGAGGAGGCTGGAGGTGGATCTTGATCTCATTACCCACCACAAACACAAAGTTTAGACACAGACATGATGAAATACTGGCAAATCAGATGAAAGGGAACATCTTCTGAATGGCTTCACGAAGTTTTCTTTACTTAAAAATGAAGATGCTCTGTTTTCTTGCATCGTCACCTACAAGGAATGCTAGAAAGCATCACTACCACTTAGTATTCGTGACAGGAGAATAACTGGAGACCACAGAAAAGGGAGACAAACAACAGTTTCATCCCAGAGTCATTTTGTTAACCAACCCTTGGCTTTTCTACAACTAGACTTCTTGGGTGAGGTTATAAATATTTTTATTGTTTGCCACTATTACTTGGGCTTTCTGTTAATCGCAGTTAACCACAGATATTTTTCATTACAGATGTAAATTATTTTTGAAATATACAAATTATTTTGTTAAAAGCCTAAGATAAAAGTCATGAGTATACTGTTCTGTAGGACAGTAAGGAGTACGGTATCTAATCTAACAACTTTATTTCAACAGTCTCTGCTGCCTGTGAATCTTTTTTTCTTTGATTCTCCTGGAACCAACTTCATCATTTTTTCGATTTCCCCATTAATGAGTCAATACATCTTTGATGTGTTTTCATTCTATAAGTTACATATGTACCTTTTTGAAAACTGTAGTTAAATAGCATTATGATTTCAAATTTTCTACTGAATTTCAAAGTGGCTTTCCACTTGAAGTTAATTCAACTCTTTTATTTACAGAATTCCTGTTTCCCTGTGGTAGAGGATGCAAAGGTAGAACATAGGGATGAGAGGAAAGACTAGGAAGCATCATACAGTATTTTCAGTAATTTCTAGGCTTGCTTAGTAGCTACTGGGTACCCTAAGGATTGCCCTGGCCAGTACAAAGCAGCCTTGAAGTGTGAAGTCATTATAAAGACTTTCCAAGAGCCTGTGTTCATTCAAGATTCTGATGATACAACTAGAAAAGCCTACAGTGGTTATCAGACATAGCAGATATCCTGAAGAAAAAAACAAAAAACTGTTGAGGCACCAAGTCTTGCTGGAAACAACCTATTTATCAATAATCAGTTATTACTATGGATTATTAAGGGCAACGCTCACTCATGTTTCCTTGGGAAACACGAAGTTTGACGTTTTTATTTTTAAATGAACAATTAATAAATGGAAAGGACTAAAAAAGGTTTAATTCGAGGACTGCCTCTTAAAATTCTAGCTCCTTCAGTCTTAACACATGTCATTAACAGACTGTACTGAAATCCCATTTCAACATCAGGGAGACTGCTACTAATCTGGAACTTTTCTCCTGTGACCTTTTACTCTTGGATTGAATAATAATTCTCTATATATTTCAGAACACTTTGACATTTTCAAAGAGCGTCCTTCATTCTTTCGCTGTGTGTATTAACATCCCTGTAAGTTGGCAGGTGACGTTCGGAATCAGGATTTTGAATGCCTAGATCTTGGGATTCCCACAACTAAGAAAGCTGAATTGCAATGTTGGTTCTTTTTTGGAATCACCTAACCACTGTGGGCAAGGTGAATTAAAAGCCCTGGGCGCGAGACATGAATCCACCATTTTTTGTTGCTTAGTCACTTTGTGACTTATTTCTTTGCTTCTTAGATAAGCCGAAGAATTGAAGCCCTGCCTTTCCAGGTATTAGAATAATCAAGAGGCTGGACTTAGCATGGAGTTCAGCACACGGCGGCACTGCTTAAAACACAGCAATTAATCAACACTGGACTCCCTCCCCGGGAGCCCCCACGGAGACGCCCTGGGTGCCAGGGGGACAGAAGGCAGCGGAGAGGCCACCGAGCGGCTCACCCCGGTGGAGGGCGAGCCCCCGCCCTCCGGAAAGCCGCTCCGCTCGGCGCTCACTCCGCCCTCAGCCGGCCGGGGCGGGGCCGCCGTTCCCCTGGCAACGGGACGCGCTGCGAAAGACCCTCTGGAACTCCGTCCGGCTGCGCTGTAGCTCCGAGAGCAGACGCGGGAGGCCGAGTGGGAGCAGGTGCGGGACAAGCGGCCGCGCTCGCAGTGATCGCTGGAGGCGGTGGGCGCCTCCCGGGGCGCGCGTGTGGAGGTGGCCCGGCCTACCCGGGGCTGCGGAGGGACGCGCACGGGGAGCCGGCCGGTCCCGCGCCTACTCGGACGTCCCCGATGGCAGCCCAGGTGGCAGCCCGAGAAGCCCCGACTCTCCGCCTCACCCCGGGCGTCGGCTCGGAGGCCGCCGGCCTGGTGGAGTTGGAGGAGGAAGACGAAGACGAGGAGGTGGCGGCGGCCAGGAGAGCGCGGAGTTTTGCCCAGGACGCGCGGGTGCGCTTCGTCGGCTGCCGCCTGGAGCAGTTACTGGGCCTCCCGGAAGAGAAATGGAGCCGGCATTTGGAGAGTGAGGACAACCGGCAGGTTCTGGGGGAGTTTCTGGAGAGCCCCAGCCCAGCCTGCCTCTTCTTCAGCGTCGCCACTGAGGGGCGGCTCGAGGCGGCCCAACAGGTAAGGGGTGAGCGGACCCGGCCACACCCCGCGTCCAGCCTGACGGGCACCCGGGCGGGACGGGCCCGTCGCGCCTCCTTGGGTTCCTTCGGGACATGTATTAGGGCTCTTAAGAGTAAATAAATAAATAACTTCTATCAAGTGCCTGCCCCCGGAACCCAGGTGCGTCTGCTCTGCTGTTGAGCGGCTGTTGGTTAGTTTTCTAGAAGGTCAGCCTTTGAGCCTGCAAAAGCCGCGCGTTCTTTAGCTGCCTGGTGTTAGGCGCAAGGTGAATTCTCTGTGCCAGATAACTTTACTGTAAATCGTTCTTGGATCACTCTGGAGCCACATGTGGTGTTTGGCAGAGCCCAAATGGCTTGTCATGGCTCAGGCTGCCTGTCAACCACACTTCATCCCAGGGGATAATATTGATACTTAGTCTTAAAAAAAAAAAAAAAAAAAAAAGGATTGCCAGCAGTCTTCGCTCAGGACAGTGTTTCTTTTTCCTTTTTTCAATTTGACTTCTAGTACACTTGAACGTTAACGAGTTCAGTATTTGTACTTCTACGAATACAGCATCTGTACTTCTACGAACACTTCTAGACTTTGAAGAGTTTGGAGCAAGATTTATTGTCTTGAGATACTTTGCTGTTACGTTGTAAAGTGGTACCATCATCGCTAGATGTGGTCGATTATAATGGCGGGGATCCCAGAGAAAAAAAAACTGGAGTTTTACCTTAGAATTTTATGAATTCCGAATTTTGTTTGTTTTGCTGCTCTCCTAGTTTTACTTTTAAAAGTTTGTCAGAGTAGACAAAGAGAACACTTTAGTATTAGGTTAAATAGTCATGATATCTGAAGAAATGACTTGGTAGTCATGAAAATGCTAGAATATCTTGATTAAACACGTCTTTTTTTTGCTTTGAGGGTAGTAATCAAATGTAACCTCTTGGTCTTTATCTCAGTTGGGCTTATTTCTAACAGGAAAAGGTTATACAAAAGAATAACCTTTGCTGAGATGGAAACATTTCTAATTTCTCGCTGTATTTGTTTTTAATTATGAGACTTTATGGTATATAATAATCTTCTGAAAGGTGATATTCCACACCAATAATACTGTGAAATTAGCTTTATAAAAGAAAAAAGAAAACTGTATACACGTTGCAGAGGCACAGTGGAACAATCTTATTTATAAAGGTAGGCAAGATGCCAGATTTTCTCATGCTTGCAATCCAGTTACAAGTTAGAGATAGTACATCTTGTTAACATGGAAGCTACATTGTGGGCTTAAAATAATTATGTTGCTCTTGTTTCAGATTCCAAGAGATGTAAAACATAAACTTGTTTATATTGCCAAGAAGACTACTGAAAACATTGGAGTAAATGACTTCTCTCAGACAGTTTTATTTGGCGAGTTACCTGCCTCATCTCTTGGACACGTAACTGCTTTCCTAGATGAGGTACTGGTCTATCCTTAATATTTTAATATTTAATTTATCTTCGTGACACTTGAAATTAATTCAGGATAACTGGCTATTAAAAAGAATGTAGCAGCTGGTCATCTCATTAGCCAGGTGGATGGAAAATGATAGCATTTAGATTGTTCCTGAAATGAGCTGATACTGATGCTGACATTCAACAGGTGGTAATTTGTAGGATCATCCTTTACCTCTTTCTTTCTAAATAATGGAAGGAAATTAAAAAGCAACTGGAATAGGCTTCTGCACTTGGCTAAAGTATTAAACTTCCTGTTCAGAGTTTAAAGATAGATATACACTTTGAAAAAGTGTGTTATCAGTTTTTACGATTCCTGTTAGTTTCTAAGTGCACTCCTGAGGTAATGGAAAAAGATAACAGACACAAAGTATTAGGAATGAGCGCCTTAAAATTCCTTTTCTCCCCTTCAGTCAGAGAAGTGCTCTCCAACCCATGTTACCGGCACTCCAATGTTCCTAAGAACCACTTAGGGGTTTTGGTAAAGGCAAACTGAGGCAGCAGGTCTGTAGTGGAGCTGCTGCTGTTTGTTCACAAACCAGCTTTGAGGAATAGCATACAAAATGACTGAATTTGGAAGAACCGGAGCAGTGGTTTTCAAAGTTTGCTGAAGATTAGCATCACCTGGGGAGCTAATGTAACTCCACTGCCCAGGTCACACATAATACCAATTAAATAAGAATGTCTCGGGGTGGGAGCCAGGCTGCAGTAGTGGTTAAAGATTCTCAGGTGATTCTGTGTGTGTGTGGGGGCGGGGGGGGGGGGGTTCGTCACTCAGTGGTGTTCGACTCTTCGACCCCCCCATGGACTGGTAAAAGGCTCCTTTGTCCATGGAGTTCTCCAGGCAAGAATACTGGAGTGGGTTGTCATTCCCTTCTCCAGGGGATCTTCCCGACTGAGGAATCCCACCGGGGTTTCCTGCATTGCCGGCGGATTCTTTACCATCTGAGCTACCGGGGAAGTCCAGGTGATTCTAATGCACACCAAATTTGGGGAAACAGTATCACTAAACTAGGTCTCATTAGTCAAAGCAGTCTTGCCAAGACCGATATTTAATGTAGGAGTAATTGCCAACATACATATTTATTACTGAACATTTGTCAGACTCCGTCTTTCACACGTCTTCTACTTCCTGAGGCTCCTCTGCTTGCTTCTTGAAAAGTATTTTCAGGCCGTCTCTGGATTAGGTAGGGCTTCTCTCCCCCAACCTCAGTTCTACCATGGTTTCCCTCTATTGAGTTTCTATAGTGTTAGCTGATTTCCAGAAGACACTAGGAAGAGAGTTTTCTATCTTAAGCACTTGAGACGGTTTTTGTTATGTCACAGGTGTTCAGGAGATTTTTACTGAACTGAATCTGATGAAAGGGTTTCACATGGACTGTAAATGACCTTTGGTCACGGGAATCCAGGCTGCCATCAACTGGACTTACAAGTGCAAAGCTGCGCTCCTTATTGGAATGCTTTCTCTACCGTCTGTGACAAAAGATAGAAAACTCTTTGAGGCTTCTCTGACCTTTCTCTGCATAGCCCCCTGAAAAGTTTAAGTGAAACAGTACACTGTCCATGAGTTTATCTGTAGAAGACATAAAACATTCAGAACCTCATGGGTTTAGGTGGTTTGGGAAGATTCTAATTTATTTAATTTTGCTTGAGGATATGAGCATTGGGACGAAAAAAGTGAGGACATCACACTTTCGATGTCCCTTGGGTGTCTTTGTGGACAAGACTTAAATTCGGAATGAAGGGGCCCTAAGGCCTGGCAAGAACCCAAATTCTCTGTGGTCTGACCTCCCTGTGACCTCTCAACTCATTTCAGTCTCTGACTCCCGGCTTCCTTGTGAAGGTTCCTTAATTATTTCAGGCACACTGTAGCCCTGGGGCCTTTGCTCTAGCTGTTTCCTCATCTTCCCCAGAATCCACTCAGCCTACCCATTCACGTCTTTTTGCTCAAATCTCTCTTGTCTGTGAAGCCGCCCTCCAGATGAACAGGGATCTTTGAAGGGCCCGGACCCAGGGTCAGGCAAGTGAGGCACCCAGCTCAAGAGGAGAACTTCCAGGGAGGTGAGAAGAAACAAAACTCGTTAATCCAAGTTGAATAATAGTTTAAGGCAGTTTTTTGTGTGTGTTTTTTTTTTTTTTTTTGGCCACACCACAAGACTTACAAGATCTTAGTTCCCTGACCAGGGATTGAACTCAGGTGCTAGCAGTGAAAGCATGGAGTCTTAACCACTGACTACCAGGGAATTCACTAAGGCAGTATTTTAAAAAATAAAAATTAATGCAAGTAAATCACTTTAAAAATAGGATCACTAACAGTGCCATGCCAAGTCATATTGGAGCCTAAGGCAAAATATCAGTAACACTCATCTTTATTTAAAAAATGTCTATTTTTATCAGTTTGGGATTAACTTTTATTTAAAAAATATTTTAAAATATGATTCATCTTATTCAGTTGTTGAGCTTTCCTGGTAACTCAGGGATGAAGAATCCACCTGGAATGCAGGAGACTCAGGTTCCATCCCTGGGTTGGGAAGATCCCCTGGAGAAGGAAATGGCAACCCTCTCCAGTATTCTTGCCCAGAAAACCCCATGAAAAGAGGAACCTGGCAGGCTACAGTCCGTGAGGTCGCAAAGATTCAGACACAACTTAGTGACCAAACAACAGCACATCAAGTTGTTGCCTGTGGGTTTTTTGTGGCCTCTCATGTTTTGTTCCGCAGTGAGTGCCTTACTCGCCTTACCCCAGTCACGGCTCTTGCTCTTTCCTCGCTGTGTGCTTGCTCTCTGCGAGCCCGTGGACTGTAGCCTGCCAGGCTCCTATTCTTCAGGCAAGAATACTGGAGTGGGTTGCCATTTCTTTCTCCAGGGGCTCTTCCCAACCCAGGAAATAAACCCACGACTCTTGCGTCTCCTGTATTGGCGGGCAGGTTCTTTACCAGTTGAGCCACTGGGGATGAGTCCCAAACCCCCAAGATTCTGCCTGACACATAGTAAGAGTTAGGTAAGTTCTTGTTAAATGAATGAAAGGTAAATAAGGGCTAAAGGTATCCTCTTCTAAGAGACAAAACAGTGGAGCTGCAAGATATTTTTTAGAGGAAAAGTATTTGGTGTATGACCTCCGTTATCTCCATTTGAATTTTTTTGACATTTATGACAACTGCGGGCCTATTAGCATACAAATTCCCAAGTGTCCCTTTGGGCTTTTCACTTGGAATTTGTATGCTAACAAACCCACAGGTGTCATTTGTTCCTTTAGTCAATGCTTTTTTATTACCTATTTGGTACCACTGACAGAACACACTTGGCAGTTAGTGATGACCTTTCTGCCCTCAGAAAGCATGCAGTCTAACTAGGGAGGCAGACAGCTGAACAAACAGGGATACGGCGTGGTGGGCATTGTGGTTTCAGCAGGATGCTGAACATCTTACAGAGTTGTCAGGGAAGGTAGGAAGTCTCAACTCGAATAGGTTACAGGTCTTGATTTGCCTGAGTTGGTTCCAGTCTCCTCTGTTACAGATCAGATGACATCTGCTGATTCTTGGTGTTCATTTTTACTCTCAAAAGCATCCACAGTTGTATGGTAAATTATTTGTTGAAGGTAAATCATTGTAAATTATTTGGTAAATTGTTTGTTGAAGGTCAGGGAGCAGTAGCTAGGTGTGGAGAAGGGATGAAGTGAGAAGCAGTGCAAAGGCCCAGAGGTGAGGAAATGCAGATTGCATTTTTAAAAAAACAAAGTACATTAGTACAGTTAGACTGGGGAAGAAGAACTAGAGGGTGGTGAGAAATAAAGCTGGAAAGGCTGGTTAGAAAATTAACACCCCTGCAACTTTTTCATCCAGGTGGTTGCCATCAAAGCCAATTGTCAAACCCACATCCATGTATTTATTGAAAGATGATAGTGGTTATGCACGTTCTCTGAAGGTGCATAATAAAATTAGGACAGATTTCATTTAAAAGTTTGAAATCAAATGGGCCCTTTGTGACTTGCATTCCAAACTAATTAACTACTATCTTTCTGGGTACTTTCTGGTACATTAAGAAGAAAAACATTTAATGCAAGGATTGGTGAATCGGTGACTAAATCAAGGACCAAAGAGGGACTATGTTACTGAAGTAGTGATTGGGTTGAAAAGTGTTGAGGGAATTTTCCAGTGTTGTGGTTCTTATACTGGAGTAAATTAAAGGGATGGACCAGGTGTTTGAACAGAAGATGAGAAAAAGTCATTTATGACTTCATATTTATTTTTTTCTCCTTTAATGACCTAATATACTGTAATTTATATTCAATGTTGTATAGTCTTTGAAGTTTGACACAGGTATACACTGATAAACAGTAATTTATGTTGATAGGCTAGGCTCTCCCAAACTTCTCTTCCCAGCCCTGATCTTTCTCCTGAACTTCAAGCTTGGACTTCCACCACCCTACTGGACATGACACTTACTGTGTAATAGACATCTCAGATCTAATGTGTGCAAAATTTTACTCCTGATCTACTGTTCAATATAATATGTGTCCCTATATGCTATTATTTTAACTATATTATGTAATTTAGCAGAAGTGTTAAAAATGTCATGCAGTTATTTAAGTATTATGTTGACCCATATCTTGAAAGAAACAATAACTGTAAATGTTTCTCAAGCCAGAATGAAAATATGATTTGGCTCTTAGAATTGGTGTCTGGACCACATTCCTATACATTTCAATTTAATAAGTCTAGCAGAAGCCTAGGCTCCTGTATTTTGAAGTTGTTGACCAGGTAATAGTCTCTACTGATTTAAGAACTGTTGTTAAAAGGAAGATGCCAGTTTCAAAGAAGGATAAAGAAAGTGAGTAAAGAGAATGCCAGCAGACTTTTTTACCTATGATTGTATATCCACTAGTAAACATGTCCAAATTACTTTGGTTCAGAGAAAGTTTGGAGGTTTTTTTTATAAAGCATAAAACCTAGACAGAAAACTTCCAGCTAAAAAAAAAAATGCAGATTAATTGAATTCCTTTGTATGTGCTTGTTGCTAAGGAGGTTTATTTTCACTACAGAGCACATCCCAGGTCAACTTGTTTGAAATGATGTTCATGGAGATACCCTAGCCCTCTGCTTAACTGCTCTACAAAGCATGTGGCTCAGAATTGCATAACAGTTTTATCTATAGCTTATGACACAAATATTTAATTTTAAAAGAAGTTGGTCTTGTCACAGAACAGTAAATAGATTGAAAGTTTGAAATAGTATCCAGTAAACTGGAAGTGTTGAAGAACCGGAATTATCCCTATCCCTGACTTTTAGAAAAAGCTGTTGATACTGGGAATTGAATCTAGAAAGCAGTTGTTCAGTGGGTCAGTGCACGGGCAGCTCAGCAAACCTAAGTCTTCAGTCTCGTTTCCAAAGCTCTTCATGCACCGCCCCCTGCTTTCCTCACAGACCCTCTCCTTGGGGGGTGCTGGCTCCAGTTTCAAGGAGGCCAGACTGGAACTTTCTCAGAAGCAATGTACTCCTTTAGCCTTCAGTGATTTTGCATCAGTGTTCAGGTTTCTACCTGCCCTACTCGTTCATCTTTAAGATTTAAACCGCATATCAGCTTTGCTGGCAAGTCTTCCCTAATACCCCTCCCAGTCAGAGATGGGTGTTTTTCCTGTGTTTTCCACATGACAGGAACATGTGCCTCTCACGGAAGTTCTGACCCTCAGAGCTCAACACACTACTTTGTTTTGTTTGTTTGTTTTTATTGAAGTATAGTTGTATTAATTTCTGCTATAGAGCAAATTCAGATATATATAGAGAGCAAGATTCAGATATATATGTTCTTTCCCATTATGGTTTATCTCAGGATATTGAGTATAGTTCCCTGTGCTCTACGGTAGGGCTTTATTGTTTATGCATCCTCTATATAGTAGTTGACATCTGCTGATCTCAAACTCCCCATACATTTCGCCCCAGCCCTCCTCTGCCTTGGCAACCACAAGTCTGTTCTCTGCCTGGGAGTCTATTTCTGTTTCATAAGTTTAATAAGTTTATTTGCATTCTATTTTGGAGTCCACATATAAGTAATACTACATGGCATTTGTCTTTCTCTTTCTGACTGAATTCACTTAGTATGATAATCTCTAGGTCCATTCATGTTGCAAATGGCTTTATTCCATTCTTTTTTATGGTTGAGTAGTATTCCATTGTATATACACATACCACATCTTCTTTATCCATTCATCTGTAGATGGACATTTAGATTGTTGCCACCGAAAGACACTATTTCTTGCTAATCTCCTAGCTCAAGAAGTAGTGGGTACAAAGCAGGAAAATATAATACAATCTGGACATATTTGTTTTATCCCCATTGGAAAATGAACTGAATTTTCAGTTTGTAGTTAACTAGAAGATTGTGTTCTCAAAATCAACTTTAAAAAGGTAGGCTGTTTTCTAAGCATTTTAGCTGATGGAAATTTTATGGCTAATGCTGAAAGTCTAGACAGACTGTGTCAGAAAGAAATGTTTACAATTAGTACATATTGGAAAAGAATGAGGAAGCAAGAAGAGACCAACTTCACGAACTCAACAAACTATCATTACTTAGCATATGCTGGGCTTTGGGAACACAAAAAATAACTTTGGAGGTTTCCCACACATATAGTTTCATTGATATTCCCTTAATTCATTCAACTTAATGGTTGAAGGAATTCCAAAAAAAGGTTCATATGATTTAATAAATATCTTTCTATCAAAATTTAATCCACTGGGGTGTCCCTCAGAGCTGGACAAGATTATTTGCTTCTGCCTCCATGTGATTCAAGAAGATTTTTTTCTATTAGTACACCTGCCAATGTGTTCAATTTGCACTAAGAAAGCAGTTTACTTACTTGACATGATTTTGCTTATTTCATATAGGGTCTGAGTTACTGGGAGCCTCCATAAATGTTTGATAAATATGTAAATGAATGAACAAGCAGTGTAGTACTTCCACTTTGAATTTGTCTAATTGGTTAAGTCTAAATGGGTCACTGACTTTGTCATCTGTTTGTAGATTTGATGTCACAGGAGGACATTTATGAAATTGAAATTGAGTGGTTTAGTTGCCAATCTTGTGTAACAAAATCTTTGAAGGAGGAAGTTGTCTGTAAATTAATTTTTCTGCTGCTTAAAATGTTTTTCTTTCTCTAGATTTTAGTGCCAATTGTTTCTAATAAGAACAACCATAAATCCTGGTCATGCTTTATTTCACAAGACATGGAACATCATATAGAAGTCATGAAAAGTAAAATGCATATTTTTAGGGGCAAAATGTTGAGAAGAACTCTTCTACCAATTCCCACTATTGCAGGAAACATTGACCTAGATCAGAAATATTCAGAGACCAGGTACGTAATGATACAGTTTACCCAAGATATCAAAATGGAGAGCTGATATACCTACTTAATATCACACCCCTGTAACACCCCCATGTTAGCAATATAGGAATATTATTGTAATGATAGCACATTTTAAAAATAAAAAAAATAGTTATTAAAATACTAAGTCCTGTCCTTAGTCAGATGAAATGATTGATTTTTGTATTATATTATTAATCATTTCAGTGTTTGCAGACTGGAGCCAAATGAAAGGAGAGTACTCCATGCAATTGAATCAGTGGTTATTAAATGGTCACATCAAATCCAAGAAATCATAGAGAAAGATTCAGTGCAACCTTTGCTAAATGGTCTTCACTCAAATCCTCAAACTGAACTGGATTTCTGGACGATGAGAAGAGAGAACCTATCATGCATTTATGATCAAGTAAGTAGAGAGCCGTAGAAATTGCTTGTCAGTTGAATTAGCAAAGTCACTTGTTGAATTTGGTGCCCCAAAGCAGTGATTTCCAATAACTTTAAAGGTTCAACACACTGTCTTTGAATGACTTACTCAGTTCTTACTGCAAAATTCTCTATAGTATGCATTCTTAAAATTAATGGGTATTAAAGCTGAATTTGCCTTTTTGAAAATATTTTGACAGCATATGAGTAATTGGAAACACTTTGTGGCATAGGAAGTGTGGTTCCCAAGGGAAATGTTGAAGATTTTTATGATTTAATTAATCTAGTTGATATAATTGATTTGGGAAAGGAGTAGGCTTTGCTTAGTGGAGAGATGCAACTTTAGAAGAACGAACTGGTTCCTCTGCTACTGTTTGCCTTAGAAGTTATTCAGTTTAATGTTCTAAAAACTAAGACATTCATTCACATGTTCACCTATCTCTTAGAGATTTTTCTGAAACAGATTTTATATGGAAATTTATTATCTTACATATATAATAAAACGTAAGTTAGGTTTTTAAAAAGTCAAATAAAGACCTATAAATGTAAAATAAAATACAAGCTTAAGGAAAAAATGTTAATTTTAAAAATTATTTTCAACTTGAAACCAGGTACGTCTTTGAGTGTTAGATACTGTGTGTATTGTGCATTAATGGAATACAATTTAAATTTTTTTGCAGAATGCATTTATTTAGTCATTAATCTAGGTTATATATATATCTCAATTTAGCTTCAGACTCCTGTTATCCTCAAAATGGTTAAGATCCTGAAAAATAAGCAAAGCAGCTATTTTCCAACATTGAAGGACATTTTCATGGCTGTGAAAAATGGTAAGACTCGTGTTCCTTGGCCTGGATCAGTGTCCCTCCTGATCTGACTCCTCCTGTTTGCTCAGCCTCCTTCTACCCTTGGTATGCTCATGAAATGATTGCACTTGACTCTTCTAATGGTAAATCCACCTTAATCGTCTACGATTTATTCTTCAGCTATTAGTAAACCATTTAAGTACTTACTAAAGAGGATCTAGAGTGAACTTTTCAGTGAGTGTGCCTGTGTGAAGGGAAAAGGCTTTTGGTATTTATCAGGAAGCAATTGAATGCCCAGCATGGATATTATCTAATCAACAGTTGGGCTGCAATTAGTCCAGTTATTCCCCAGTAGAATCTCCGAATTTGCTTACGTTCCACCATTTATTTAACTCCTAAGAATGCAAAATCATCATTGAAGATTTAACACCCAGAGAGGAGGGTTTGTTCGTTGAATTTCCAACAGATAATACATGCACATTGTTTAAAGCCAGAAATTATAAGATGGTATTTATAATTTAAAATATAAAAGTGCAAATTCTGCTTATCTTTTCAGTACCCAGTTTCAGTCTCAACCAGGAGTAATCCCCTCCATAGTTTTTTGATTTCTGTTCATGTTTCTTTAGGCATGTGTAAGCAAATATGGATATGATCCATGATTCTAAAGTTTTAAATGATAAAATTGTAAGATAGCATGGCCCCATAGCTGGTTTTTGTTTTGTTTTTTTGGCTATGTGCACAGCTTGTGGGATCTTGGTTCCCAGACCAGAGACTGAACCCAGACCCTCAGCAGTGAAAGCAGAGTCCTAACCTCCAGACCACCAGAGAACTCCTGTTTTTGTTTCTGACATTAGAGAATTATTTTTAAATTTTTAATGTGTAATACATGGAAGGTCAGAAAATACTTAAAGTTTACTTTGAGGAAGTTATGCTAACTCTTTAGGCTTTTCTCCATAAACTGTTGTCTTAAGGCCTCTTTTCAAACAGAGGGGAATTAGATCTGAGTTTCTGCCCCAGATCCACTCAGTACACTATCTTTTTGCGGAGTCTCTGGTTTCCATTGGCCAAATTGGCATATTAAAACTTTGTTTGCAAATTGTTGCAAGGATTGAAACACTGTTTCGCAACGCTAATACCACTGACACTTTGGGTGGGGTAATTCTTTGTTGTGGGGAACCGCCCTATGCATTGCAGTATATTTAGCAGCATTGCTGGAGTCTACCCACTACCCCCATGCCCATTATGACAAAAAGAAAAAAAAAAAAAAAAAACTTAAGACATTGCCAAATGACCCCCAGTGGTGAAGACCTCCCCTGGCTGAAATCCACTGAACTGAAGATTTGATATACAGTACAAAGTACCCAGCTTCCTTGGTGGCTCAGTGGTAAAGTGTCCACCTGCCAATGCAGGAAATGCAGGGGACGTGGGTTTGATTCCTGGGTTGGGAAGATCTCCCAGGAAAGGATATGGCAATCCAATATTCCTGCCTGGAAAATCCCCTTAACAGAGGAGCCTAGGTGGGCTACAGTCCATGGGGTCGCTAAAGAGTCTGACATGATTTAACAACAAGTACAGAGTACTAGGCACACAGTAAGTGTACCCTCCATAAACAGAAGCTGCTTGTGTTTTTTTCTGTTAGTAAGATTTAACATTTTCTTTGGCTACAAGGTCTGCAGGAATAAATCCCAGGGATCCTTAGAACCTTATGAACATACAGCCTAGAGATTCAGGGAAAAAACACTTTGAGTAGAGCAAGTGGCCCAAAGCCGTTGTTAGAAGGCCCTCCCCAGCGATTTCCTGGGGGCTCTGTAAAGTCACTAGATATGCTTATCACATTTTAAGGTCACTTTACCTATTACATGCAGTTACTTGATTTTGAAATTAATATTGAAAACACACTCATTTCAGAACATGAGTGCATCTGGGATAAAAATGGTTCCTGGACCCTCTCTTTCGTCCCAGGTCTTTGTTAGGTGGACAGATATGAGTTACTTGTCAAGTAGAGTACTGTGAGTGGGTAGATATCTGATTCCGACAGCTAAAAAAAAAAAAGTGTAGCAGGTTATTTTGTTTTTAATCTCTAACAGGAGTATTTCGGGATACACAAGATAACAAGAATTTAGTTTCCTTCATATCCTACTTTCATAGGAGATGCCTTTCAGTTAAGCAAAAGTATTTGTAGCCTCAGGAGTAAAATGGAGTCTGATGGAAATCTATTTAGGGCCATCAAAAGGGCCAGTTTTAAGAGAAAATTTGAATTAGATTAAGCAGTAATTAGTAATAGTTAACTATTTAAATTTTTTTCATATAGCTTTAAAAAATATACCTATTCCAACATGCTTAACAATTTTTTAAAATTTATTTTTAACTGAAGGATAATTTCTTTACAGTGTTGTGTTGGTTTCTACCAAACATCAATATGATATGCTTAATAATTTTTAAATTTGAGGTAAAATTCTAAAGAGTACAGTTCAGTGGCATTTAGTGTATTCACAGTATCCTGTAACTATTGCCTTCGTCTATGTCCAAAATATGTTCATCACCCATGCCTCAAAGTTTCAATAGTTATATTTTGATTAATAATGTAATAGAAAATTTTTTAGTCATTGTATAAGTTGCTCTCATAAGATAGAAGAATGAAACAATAAATGATTAAGTTGTGCTGGTAGCAAGTACCTAGGAGGAATTAAATCCTGCTGATGAAGCTTGTGAGTCTTCAGTCACAATTTGCTTGTGCTGTGAAGGTGAATATTGAATATGCCCAGGCTCTTTGGAAGGGTTCTTACAGCCAGACAATATGTGAAGCTTTTCCTAACCTGTCATGTGTCAATTGTAGGATAAATAATCTAAAAAGAGGCAACATTTAAGTATAACCATGTTGTTTTGCATCATTGTCTTGAGCTTGTGAAGTGAATTTAGATAGAAGAGACTGCCTCACATTAATGGTGGTTTCCTTTCAGCTCTGCTCGAAGCCCAAGATGTGGAACTTTACCTGAGACCCCTGAGGAGACACATTCAGTGTCTCCAGGAGACGGAATTCCCACAGACCGGTGTATTAATTGCCCCGTTATTTCATACCATCTGTCTGATCTGGAGTCATTCCAAGTTTTATAATACCCCTGCTCGGATTATAGTTTTATTGCAAGAGTTTTGTAATCTCTTCATTGACCAGGTATGTAGCATGAAAAAATAGAGTCAATGAGAATTATTGCCATGTGGTAGGTTTTACTGGGGTTTTTCTAGTGGCTCAGCAGTAAAGAATCTGCCTGCAATGCAGGAGACCAGATTTGATCCCTGGGTTGGGAAGATCCCCTGGAGAAGGGAATGGCAACCCACTCCAGTACTCTTGCCTGGAGAATCCCATGGGCAGAGGAGCCTGGTGGGCTACAGTCCCTGGGGTTGCAAAGAGTCCAATACAACTGAGCGACTATCGCTTTCACTTTTAAGTTTTATTACATCAATGAGGAATGAATAAATCCAGTTAGAGATCACTTTATTCCTCTTTTTTCAGAGAGGACTTTATGGTAACAAAGGCCAGGTGATCTTCTATCCTAAATGGCAAAGGAGCACTAGAAATAACTTAAATACAATCGCAGGACAGGTTGTTACTGGATTCTGTTTGTTTAATACCCTACCTTTCTTCAGAGATTTAAGGTAGCTTCTAATACAAGGCACACATGTGTAGTACTTTCTTTGTATCTTTCCTTTTGGTTTCCATGGAAACACAGGCTGAGGGAAGACTTTTGGAAAGTAAAGTAAGAGAACATGGTGGAAGCAAGAATGATCGTCAAAAAAATAGTAGTCGAATTAAAAAAATTTTGATTCATGGGTGACCTTTAAAAATATCTTACTTATAATTGTTTCTCTACTCTTTGCTTATATTACAAAATATTTTTAAAAATTAGACTGCTTCCTCATCCAGTGGAAAGTTTTAATTCCTCTTGTGTCGATAATATCAGCATTTCATAATTTCAGAGCTAAAAGATACTGGAAGGACGTATCATCTAGTGATTCTCTAAGGGTATGTGTGTGTGTGTTTAAGTCTGCTTGAGTTGCTATAACAGAATTCCACAGGTTGGGTGGCTTTATTTTCAGAAATGGCTTTCTCACAGTTTTGGAGGCTGGGAGAACAGTCCAGGTTCCTGCATTGGTGTATTCTGACCCGTGTTCTTTCTGGCTTGCGGATAGCTGCCTTCTCTCTCTGCCCTCACGTGATAGAAAGATCTTCCTCCTCCTCTTGTAACAGAACCACAGTCCTATCAGATCAGGGTCCACCCTCCTGTCCTCATTTAACCTGAATTATCTCCTGAAGACTCCATCTCTGGATAGTCACATTGGTGGTTAGGGCTTCAACACAGGCACTGTTTCAGAGGGTATGGCATAGTTCAGTCCATAGCAGGGTCTATATCAGGGTGTGGGTCTGAACCCCTGAGGGGCTTTTGTAAAATGGATGCCAGAGAATCAGAATCTGTGCTTGTGGCTTAGCCTTTGTGTTGCTAAGAACGCCTCTTAGGAGAGTCCCTCACTTCTACCTGTAACTGGCGAACCGAAACAGAAAGAAGGGCCTAAGTTCACATTAACTGGAAAGTCTAAGTGTGCAAAGACTTGAGGATTAGCATTCTCCAGGAGAATCAGATGGTAATTTCAAAGCTCCACTTTGCTCATTTGTGTTTAATTGACTCAATTCTTAGCCTCTCATCACATGTAAGTAAGGTGGCTTTTGGTAGCACTAAAGGGATATTCTGCTACTAGAAGAACTTCCCTGGAAAGAGACTGACTTTGCTTTTAGTTCTGGACCAATGGGTTTTATGATGGATAGGGAATCCTCGCATGTTGCAGTCCATGGGGTTGCAAAGAGTCGGACACGACTGAGCAACTGAACTGAACTGAAAACATTTTACTTTCTCTTCTGGAGCAACCCTGTGGCCAGGAAAATAGGATATTTTAGACAGATCTGGATCACTAGCTCAGGGAAGGGTGGACATCTATGATTGACCTATTAAATCCCCAGTCTAGTCTAATGCTTCTCTCCTCATGACTCATATTGAAAATTAAAAAATTTTATTGCACAGTGGGGTAAGTTGGAGGAGATTGGGAACCCTGAAAATCTGCTCATAGTCAAGGCAAGCAGCTCGGAGTTTCTGCTGCCCAGGCCCAGCACTTTGCTGTCCTAAGCATTCAAGAGAAGGATGTTGTAGGAGAAACTGGTTGGGGAATTGGGTTCCACTCCAATCTCTGATACTTTCTCAGATGAATTAACTGAAACTTGAAAGATATCATTTGCTCAACTTCCTTGAAATTTAGGGGGACAAATTAAAGTACAGGTCTTCTGACCTGCAGTTTAGAGTTTTGGGAGTGTAAGATTGAGGTAGGGATGTGGGTGTGTGGGGGTTTATTCTCTCTCAGAGGGGGTTCTCCTCTCTGCTTCTAACTAGATAGAATGGTATACGCAAAGGTCTTTGGACTCAGACCAACCAAGATTCAGATCTAACTGAACCATTTTAGAGGAGAAGGGAATGCTACCCATTCCAGTGTTCTTGCCTGGAGAATTCCAGGGACAAAAGAGCCTGGCAGGCTATAGTCTATGGGGTCACAGAAGAGTCAGACATGACTGAGCACACAGTGGAGTTAAATCACTTCTCTGAGCCTCAGTTTCTGCCCTTGTTCATGGGCTGTTGTAAGAATCAAAGGAGAGAACCTAAATGAAGTGCTCAGTGCAACATTTAATAGAAATCAGTAAAAGTTCCAAACTGTTGACTTGCAGACTAGTTGCAGCTCTTAATTGGAGGTAACCTGTCAGTTTCTTGCTTTATTTTAGTGTCTCTTCTGGCTTCATTCTATTTCTGTTTCTCTGTTGTGCAAACTCAGTTTTGCTCTTTTGTTAAGTGAGCGCACTGGGCCCTAATGGACACATCTCATGTGAAAGGCTTTGATCCCCACTGTGGTTTTAACAGCTGTGACCACAGCTTCTCCCAAACCCCTTTTGAGGATCCACATCTCATTTTGAGAATGATCCAAACTTTTACTGCAAAGCCCTGTTAGTGTAGAAACCTCAAAGATTGTCAATCATTTTTATAGGTGGCTTGCAAAGAGCCCAGGTTACCTGTAAGCCTGTTAACCTATTATCCCTGACCCCTGGTCAGTGTCCGTGGTCAAAGTTTGCCAAACTCCTGAGGAAATAACCTTGCTTCCCTTGTTCCTTAGTTACTATTCCTGGCTTATGTCCAAAGGTTTAGTTTACCCAATTTCCTAGATTCTCCAAGTAGACTTTGTAGTAGATCTGCCCCAACATGTAAGGAATAAAAAATGACCAATGAGTAAACATTCATACCTGGGTTCTCTGAAGAGCTAAACTCTACAACACCCATCACCACCTCCAGTTTGTTGTCCAGTTGATTTTTAATGCCTTTTTAATGCACAGTGTATATGTGCATGGTCAGTTAGCTGTGTGCGACTTTGTGCAACCCCACGGACTGTAGCCCACCAGGCTCCTCTGTCCGTGAGATTTCCCAGGCGAGAATACTGGAATGGGTTGCAATTTTCTCCACCAGGGAATCCTCCCAACAGGATCAGGGGTCAAACCTGTGTCTCCTGTGTCTCCTGCATTGGCAGGTGGATTCTTTATTACTGTACCACCAGGAAAGCCCCAGCAAGCACTGTGTAGTTTGTTTTATTTGCCAGAATTCTTCTAAGCCCTTTACAAAATTCTATGAATTTAATCTTCTAGCGGCACTATGATATAGGTACTATTTATTAGTAGATCCAGCTTATATTAAAACAAAAACAAAAACACCCAAAGTCCAGAAAGAATAAATAGCATGCCCAAGGTCATCCAGCTTGCAAGAAAGAGCTCTTACCTGTTATGTTATGCTCCATAGTTTAAAATAAGTTTTTATTTCTAATTACCATGTAATATTTGGTATACTAGTTATTTGGTATACTAGTGATATCTGTAAAATATTGTATGAAATTTATAATGGAAGTAGTCCTATAATTCCATCCCTCTCAAATTCAGCATTAAAAGAATTTTCCTTACTAATACATTTTATCATATAATTCTTTTTTTTAATATCTTCTTGAAAAGTTTAATTTATTTTTATTGGATAAGTAGATTACTTCCAGCCACTTGTATTATAAACAATATGTAGACAACAACTTTATACGAAAATCCTTTTTCCTTAACTTGGATAATCAGCTTAATATAAATTCCTGATGTTGCTTAAGGGCTATAATCTTTTCATGACTCTTGAACAATATTTGACATATACAAATTATTTTTAGAAGCTTATGTTAATTGCATTGCTATTATTATGTGTAACCAGGTTTACTGTAATTCACCAGCTTTTAGCATTACCATTTTTTAAAAATTTGATGTGATTTGTGGGTATAGAATTATACCATGTTGTTCCTTTAATTTTGTGCTTTGCGCAATTTGTGTGGTTACACATTTTATGTGTCTTTTATAATTTCCTTAGGTAGTTTTTATGTACTTTGTGAATCTATAGACTTCAGTGTGTTTATGAAACATTTGAACCCTTGAACCCTTAGCTTATTATCAGAAGTCATAAGCTGGCATTCTGTTGACTGTGTTTGGCCAATGGATCAATGCAGTGTGTTTGTTTTGCATAGTATTTTGAAATTTTTATTTAAAAATATGTTGCTAGTGCTTAAATTAATTAGGTCTTATTTAGATTCCAGCATTCCAGCCTCCACTGAAAAGTCAGGTCTCCGTTGGTTCTTCCATCCCCATTGGCACAGTCAGCTGCTAGAGCTTCAGGTACCCCTTTAGATGGGCCAGGTGCTGTCCAGGTGACCTTGGGCTCCACCATCCACTGTTGTTCCTGATCTTCTTCACTCATTTTCCTTGTCTGCCTGATCTTTCTAGGCATTCCAGGCACGGTCAGAAATCCTTTGTTGCTTTAAAAGCAAATGTGTTTCTCTTTACTTGTTTTCTAACAGTGACTGTTAACCTAGTCATTTAGGCCAGACATATAAAAGGCATCATCTGACCACCTTGGATAATGGCACAGTAATGGTGTCTTATCTTAGTGCCTTGCTTTTCTTCCATGGTTACCTAAGTCTGCTCCCTGTTCGTTGCGAGTCATTTCCACTCTAGGCCCTCCACCCTGTTCTACAGCTTACTTAGTGTCCCTCTTGGGGATGTTCTTATTCACAAGATCCTAGATGACAAAGAGTTTTAAGTCTGCAAGGTTGAGCTTGGAAAAGGATGGTAGAATTAAGTCCATAAAATCACATAAATCAGACGAAAAAGCTGGGAGACAGGCATCAAACTAATACAACATTGTAAATCAACAATACTCCAACGTAAAATAAAAATTAAAATTTAAAAAATGCTATCATTGATAAATTCATTAATTGATTCCTACTGATAAAATAAACTGGTTAATCATTTTTTGTTTTATAAGGCTTTGGACATGGAACCAGTTCATCCTAAATCCGGTGGTTTTTTGCTGGTCTGTGCTGATACTCTTGAGCATGAGGAAGTAGAGCTGGTTTGGTTGGGTGTGCTCCAGGGAGAACTGTAGGAAGCAGAAGAGAATCTTGAGGTTCACTTCATTCATCTCTCCTCTTTTTGTAAATAAGGCCACTGAGACCCTCTGAGAAAACAAAAGCAGTTAGTGGTCTCCAACTGGGCCACGGCCAGGGCTCTTGCCTCTGCTGACTCTTTTTCCGTTTGCATAACCTCCTGGCACTTACCAGGTGGCTCAGTGGTAAACAGTTCTCCTGCCAATGCAGGGGACGCAGGTTCCATCCCCTGGGTCAGGAAGATCCCCTGGAGGTGGGCATAGCAGCTCACTCCAGTATTCTTGCCTGGGAAATCCCATGGTCAGAGGACCCTGGCAGGCTATCGTCCATGGGGTCACAAAAGAGTCGGACATGACTTAGCGACTCAGCAGCAGCCCAAACCTGCTGCCCAGCGAAAGGGTATAGACTGGTTTTCTGATCTAGGATGTTGGGTACTGTGTCCTTGATGTAGGAGGTCTAATTCAACAGTGGGCTCTGTGAACAGAAAGCTGATTGCCATGGTTGTCTCATCTATGTGAGGGTCAGGCAGGAAGCACAGGAATGAATGTAAGGATGGCTTGCCCAAAGGGAGGCTACTTCAGATGTTGATAATTAGGTCATGGAGGGTTGCCGAATCACACTGCAATGGAGTCAGCACTGTGTAGATTCTTTAGCTTCCTAAAAGGACACATTTACTATAAAGAATACATATAGATAAAGGCCTATGGAATCCCTAACCCATACCAATGTGCAGACTCTTACAAAACTCAAATTACTGAGGGATTCCTGGGAGTTCTCATCCCTGTTGTGTGAAATATTAGCAACCTTTCAGTTCAGTTCAGTCGCTCAGCTCAGTCGTGTCCGACTCTTTGTAACTCCGTGAATCACAGCACGCCAGGCCTCCCTGTCCGTCACCAACTCCCGGAGTTTACTCAAACTCATGTCCATCGAGTCGGTGATGCCATCCAGCCATCTCATCCTCTGTCGTCCCCTTCTCCTCCTGCCCCCAATCCCTCCCAGCATCAGGGTCTTTTCCAATGAGTCAACTCTTCACACGAGGTGGCCAAAGTATTGGAGTTTCAGCTTCAGCATCAGTCCTTCCAATGAACACCCAGGACTGATCTCCTTTAGGATGGACTGGTTGGATTTCCTTGCAGTCCAAGGGACTCTCAAGAGTCTTCCCCAACACCACAACCTTTAGGGAGAAGTTAATTTTCCATACAGGCCTGAGTGAGAAATATGAGTATAGATTGGGATTCTATCGCCAGAGTTGAAGGAACTCAGTAGGCTTTTTAGATACCAAGTGAATGATTTTCTTACTACTTTACACATTTATGTCTCTGAGTCTATATTCTGGTAGAACTGTAGCCACTGCGTGTAAAACTGTAGCCATTTATGGGAGAAGGAGGAAAATACATCTGCATTTAGAAATCATTTCTTCAATTGACTATTGAACCCAATGGCTTTTATTACATTCTCCATTGAGATCTGTTACAGCTTTCTAAACAACTGTTGAATTAAAGGCATGCAATTTTACCTTTAATTTATATGAGGTGAAGATGCATCGGGCTTAGAATTTATAGGTTTTTGGTTTTTATAGGTTTAGGTTTAGGTTTAGGTTTTCCCTAAACAGGGAAATTGTGAAGGTTCATAACAAACAGGAGAAAGGGAAGAACTGAATGATGGTACTATGAGAGCTGCTCCATGAATCTGTTGGTTTCTCTTTAATCGTTCTCATCTTTGCATTTCAACTACTCAAAATCAGTTCAAGTTGCTGTAGCTCAGCTAGATTTTATGTCCTGTAATGAGCCCCCAGAAGAGAAGTTTGTTAATCTAAAAAAATTGCCAGTGGTATAATCACCTGTGTCAGCTCTTCCTCACCTTTGCAAGTGACCCTGTGCTGCCAGGTAACATGACCATATTTCTAAAATACATGATCTCATAGGTTTCCCCTCCTGGCTTCTACATTTCTTTATATTAAAAAGAAATTGTGCAGAATATTTGCAGCCTCAAATAGCCATGCAAATTGTGATTACACAGTTGTTTTATCTTTGAAGCTTAGCAAAAATGCAGTCATGGTTGGATGTTTGATTCCAGTAATTACAGCATCTTCTGTAGATTTCTTTATACATGTATGTCATTAAAACCTAGTTACCTGAATTTCTAGAATTTGTGTCTTCTGTTTCACAGCCTTGCTGGCCCAATTCTAGACATTGTTATTTGAAAATGACTCACTGAAAAATAAAACATTTCATTGAAACAGATATTTTCAGGAAAACTATTAAACATTTTCATATCATTCTTTCTTTGATTTCTAGGCAATAGCTTACCTTTCACCTGAAGATCTCTTGAAAGGGGAAATTGAAGACTGTCTGGAAAAGGTTCAAGTGGCCATTAACATCTTAAAGACTTTCAAAAATTGTTTCTTCAACTATAGAAGAGGATTGGCAAGCTATTTTATGGGAAATAAGAAACGGAAACCATGGGATTTCCGGTCTTATCTGGTGTTTCGTAGATTTGACAAATTTCTTGATCGTTTCATGAAAATAGAGGTATTTACTTATTGGCTTCTAATTGATTTATATTGTAGGTTAATTCAAAAGCCCTATACCTTTTAATATGATTCAGGGAACAGATTATTTATTCTATTTGAGTAGGGGGTGAGAAGTTTGCTTCCTTGGTGATTTTCATGGGAGCTTACAAGGCCAGTGCTGTCAAGATACAGTAAAAGTTTTAGTTTCAGAGTTTTGTTTACATTCAAAGCTTTGGTTTCTTTTTTCAAAACTTCATTAATCTTTACGGATCAGTGACCTTTGTGATCCTTGTGATCAAACCAGTCAATCCTAAAGGAAATCAGTCCTGAATATTCATTGGAAGGACTGATGCTGAAGATGAAACTCCAATACTTTGGCCACCTGATGCGAAGAATTGACACATTGGAAAAGCCCCTGATGCTGGGAAAGTTTCAAGGCAGGAGGAGAAGGGGATGGCAGAGAATGAGGTGGTTGGATGGCGTCACCGACTTGATGGACATGAGTTTGAGCAAACTCCGGGAATTGGTGATGGACAGGGAAGGCTGGCGTGCTGCAGTCCATGGGGTTGCAAAGAGTCAGACATGACTGAGCAACTGATCTGAACTGAACTGACCCTTGTGCTACAACATATACTAAGTTCCTAGAAGACAGTTGTAAATTGGGAACCTAAAAAATAATCCCTTTTTCTCTTTTACATGTTTGATGTTTTTATTGGGATTCCATACCTGAAAACCCATTTGATCATCTCAATATTATGGTAACTTTTAGTATATAAATATATATGCTATACAGTTAAAATATTAGCTATCCATGAAAATAGGTGAAAAGAACGTGAAAACATGTGCTTTGTATAAATGTTTTAAATACCAAAAAATCAAACATTGAATGAATTGCTATGTGCCAAGTCACTTCAGTTGTGTCCTACTCTTTGCGACCCTATGGACTGAAGGGTCGCATAGGCTTCTCTGTCCATGGATTCTCCAGGCAAGAATATTGGAGTAGATTGCCATGCCATTCTCCAGAGGATCTTCCAGACCCAGGGATCGAACCAGGGTGTCTTAGTCTTCTGCATTGGCAGGCAGCTTCTTTACCACTAGCACCACCTGGGAAGCCATTGAATGAATGCATACATGTAAACACATTTAAACACCAGTTTCTATGGTGCCAGCTGGCTACGATTTTTTTTTTCCCCCAAGTTTCAAACTGCCTTATTTTCTTTATGAAACTCTTTCCAGCAAGTTTGGGCTTTTTTGTTGTTAGATTTGTCAGATTTCATTCAAAATCAGAGTTTTATGTTTTGAAAATTCTCATCATTTATGCAGCCCAAATGCCTTTTAATTTTTGGCTGCAGTCTGTGGGGTCTTAGTTCCCTGAGCAGGGATTGAACCCATGCCCCCTGCACTGGGTGCACAGCCTTAACCCCTGAACCACCAGAAAAGTTCTTCTGAATGACTCTTAAAGTCTGAGTGCCAAATGCATAACACTGGGCAACTTGCACCATGCTTTCTTAACAGCCCATTCACCATAGCTTTGGTGGATCTTGCCTGGGCATCTGACTTAGGATCCGAAGGATGTGAAATGAGAGAGTTAAATGTCTTGCTGAGGTTAAATTAGATGTCACCTATACTGCTCAATAATTTTCAGTCCATGTGAAAATGGGAGTGTAATTTTAAAAGTAGGCAGTTACTTTGATTTATTTTCTATCATGTAAATGTCTTATTGACACCAATTTTGGATGCTGGGAAATTTCTTTCTTTGAATCTTTAAAATGTTCTTTTCCTACTCAAGAGGGTGGAAAGATCTTTACTGTGTTTTTTCAAAGGATATATTTGTCACCATATTGGAATTTGAAAAGCTGGAAAGACTTGAATTTGGCGGTACCAGGGGAGCAATTTTAAATGGACAGATCTGTGAGATGAGTGAAGAATTTATGAAACAGTGGAATATTTTTAAACAGAGCACGTATGACCCATCTGATTACAATAACATGGTAATGTTGTATCTTTTTGTTTTCATTTCATAGAATCTTACTTTAAAGCTGGGAAGGACAGTAGGTCACAGTGGTAATACGTTCTCTCCAGTCCAGCCTCTCTCGGATGAAAGAGGCGAAATGGCTTGCATGGATTCTCTCATCTATTTCATGATAGATCAGGGACTAGACTTAGTCCTTTGCATTTTCAGTTGGGAATATTTTAAACTATTTCTAATAATGCAACAGTGGACCTCTGTCTGGATTTGTTTCTTGTTGATGTGTATTGAAAACTTACCATATTAACTCATCTTGATTTGATTATCTGGTGTCTGTGTAACTTCCATGTTTTATTTTAGCCTTTTCTTGAACCATTAAGTATATTTTTCATTTACTTGAATATTTAGTTTCATCTCATTTGTTGCATATATTATTAACATTATGTAGTCTCTTTTTTGTTATTCTTAAGAGATAATTGTTAATTTCATATTATTAATCTCAGGGAAAAGAGGGAAGCTTTTCAGGTTTAAGCTGCTTCTGTTTTCTGTTACTGCCAGCAGATTAGGGGCCAGGAGTTCCCTGTGAATGTCCCTGCAGCTCTGGGATAAAAATAGCTTCATTTTAGTGTTTTGCCATGACAGTGAAGCCCAGGTACCAAAAACAAAAAGTAATGATTAGCTCTCACCCTCATTGTTTTTTGTGGAATGTGAATTTATTCACTATTATGTTTATATTTGGTCAAATAATTGACTCTCTGAAATGTACAAGTACAGTGTGTTAGCTTTGTAAGGACATGGTCTGCAAAGTGAATCCCTCTGAACTGTTGATAGCTTTTGGGAAGTGGAGTCAATAGTAAGAATGATACAGCTGTTGTGTGTGCTGCTAATTTGTGGAAAAGTAAGAGAAACCCAGATCTGTGGCGATGAATAGCCTGAGCTCTTCCCCAGAGCCTGCTAAAATGCCTGGCACGTGGCAGGCACTCAGGGAATGTGGACAGAATGGGACTCTTGGAGGGGCTTGGTTTAGCTCTTCTGAGCAACTGAGCAGTGGAGTGTGAGACCCACAGTGTGCAGACCCTCAGGTGCCTGCCAGTTGCAGGAGGGTCTTGATTTACTCACAATTACAAATCCTGGTAGGTTTTCAGCATGCCATTAATATATATATACAGATACATATTATATATATATAGATATTTCAGATATATATATCTGCCTGGTATTTGTATTTAGTATTTTGAAGCCCTGTTTATTTTGTAATTGAAAAGGGCAAGGCTTACCTCTGATCTCCAAAGGTTGGAGACATCTATAGCCTTCCCTTGAAGTTCCCTTTCAACTTCCGGTCTGATTATCTTGACTTTGGTTATTCCGTGAAATCAAAATGTGAATTAACTAAAAGTTCAATTAATTGGTGTGCTTATGTCAAAGATGCCCTTTCTTTTTCTTTAATGTGCCTTGGTTATCAGTGTTGCCTTAGAATATTGCAATGATTATTTTGGCTTGACTAAGCTGTTCATTTGTTGAAGAGCTGAGTTCATTGTGTTCTGATTTTGATGATGAAGTGAAGTCCCTCAGTCATATCCGACTTTTGGCCCGACCCCATGGACTGCAGCCTACCAGGCTCCTCTGTCCATGGGATTTTCCAGGCAAGAGTACTGGAATGGGGTGCTGTTTCCTTCTCCAGGAGATCTTCCCGACCCAGGGATCGAACCCGGGTCTCCCGCATTGTAGGCAGAAGCTTTACTGCCTGAGCCACCAGGGAAGTCAGTGAAATTTCATGATGAAATCAGTTGGTAATTTTTAGGAGACAATACTTCGGCCAACAAACTGCCTCCAAACTCTCATATTCATGGTGGTGTTTTCTTGTGACACACACCCAGCCCCCATGCCCTTGCTCTCCCACTGCACACACTGCTCCGTGTCCCCTGACCCCATCCAGCAGTGCGCATGCGGCGGTCCTGTGTGTCCTGTCCGCTTCCTGCCCTTTGGTGTAGAGATGGCTGACATATGTTCCAGGAAATTAAAGAAACAGTGGCTGGTAGTTTCTTTTCAGAAATGCTGTTACTTATTTCTCTCTCTTCATTAATCTCAAGCCTATCAGTGAGGCTCTGAGCCTTTATGTATCAGAAGTTCTGCCACTGTGGTCGGTTTACAGAAGAGGGGGTGCTCAGGTGTGTCCATTAACATGTCCTTGGGTTTCTGAATTATTAATACTGAATATAAAGGTCACTTTAGGTATTTGCTTTGATTGCTTCCTATGGGACTGTTTGAGATCTAGGCAATTATGGGGAGAGACTTGCTTTCTTAATTAATTAATTAGTTGAAACATGAAACATTGTAGATGTTTAAGGTATATAACATGCTAATTTGAAGCATTTATAGATCTTAAAAACCATTGTAGTCATAATTAACACCTCATCATGTTGCATAATTATCATTTCTTTTTAGTGGTGGAAATCATTAAGTTGTAGTCTCTTAGCAAGTTTGATGTTAGGGAGTATACACAGTGATACTATATTAAGTTGAACTTGACAAGAGGATTGCTTTCTTAACTGTTTGTGTTTAACTGATGGGCCCGTGACTTTAGGTTCAACGGTTAGGTTCAACCAACATTCTGAAATGTGGCTTGATTAAATAAAATTCCCCAGATAGCTACACAAGGTTGGTGCATATTCTTGAAAGTAAACCCTTGGCTCCACTAGAGTCAGTTATTCGGAGTTTGTTAATATTTACTGAACAAATGTTGGATGCCAGACATCGTGCCAAACTTTTATACACATTCCTGCTTAATTCTCACTGTAACCCTGAGAGTAACCACACAGGCAGATGAGGGCAAGTAAATTACCTGAGATTACATAGTTCTCAGGGAGTGAAACAGAAGTTCCAACTCGGAACTCTCAGCCTAGAGAGAGTTTTTGCTATGTTTAGCATTTTTTGCTGTGCCATATTTGTCCTTTAGTGTTTGTCTCCCTCCTTGCATCCTCATAGAAAAGAAGTCAGTAAGTTCATCTGGGGCAGTTTGGGGAATTCAGGCTGAGGACCTGTACCCTGAGGTGGAGTGACCCAAGATGCTGTGGCTATGTTCCTTCTCCCTGCTAGTTTGTAGTAGGAAGGTTGATCCAGATACCTAACCCATCATTACTCTAGGATCTAAAAGTCACTTTGAAAGTGGTTATTAATCTATACTAGCTTGTGTTCCAGTTTCTACAATTAGTTCTCAGATCTGTTCTAGTCTCCTTAACTCTTTATTCTTTGCTATTACAGTATGTAGTGTTTAAAAATTTTAGTTGCATAAATTTCTTCTTAGTCATCTACAGGAATTTCATGTCTTGCCTGCTGGTATACTCAGCCATAATAGGAGCTCCCCACAATAACAAATTTCTTATTATACTAAGAACCAGGAATATCTCAACTGAGCAAAAAGAGAAAACTAATAGATGCCAGCATCAAGCTAAGACATGTTAGAATCATCTGACAAGGTTTTATAGAGCCGTGCTAAAAATGCTTCAGTAAGCAATTATCAACATAATGAAACAAATAAAAAATAACCTCAGTGAAGAAATAGAAATTTTCACCAAAGAAATAGAAGATATAAAAAAATTGGAGTTTTAGAGCCCCCCCAAAAAAAAAGAATTCAAAGAATACTGGGCATTAATCCCTTATCCCGTGTATGATTTGAAAATGCTTTCTTCCATTCGATGGGTTATTGGATACTGATACCCATGATACTGTCCTTTCATGCACAAAATTTCTTAATTTTGATGAAGTCAAATTTTTTCTTTTGTTGTCTGTGCTTTCGGTGTCACATCTAAGAAATGATTACCAAATCCAGCGTCCTAAAGATTTTCTCCAATATTTTCTCCTAAGAGTTTTATACTTTTAGCATTTACATTTAGGTATTTGGTAAATATTGAGTTATCTTTTTTATATCCTGTAAGGTATATGAACAGCTTGGTTATTCATAACTAATGAATAGAAGTACAACTGATTTTTGCATGTTGATTTTGCACCCTGCATCTTTGCTGCATTTTTTATCGTTGGTGCAGAATCTTCAGAGTTTTCTGTGTGTCAAATCATGTCATCTATTAACAGAGACAATTTTACTTATCCCTTTCCAGTTTGATTACTTTTTACTTATTTTTCTCACCTAATTGCTCTAGCTAGTGCTTCCTATGCTTTGTTGAATAGAAGTGGTGGAAGTAAACATCCTTGTCACGCTTGTGATCCTATCGGGACCACTTTGCCTTTCACCATCGAGTGTGGTATTAACTGTGGGATCTTCATAGATGGCCTTTATCATGTTGATGACCTGTAGCATTTCTAGTTTGAGTGTTTTTATCATTAAAGGGTGTTGAATTTTGTCATTTTTTTCTGCATCAATTGAGATGGTCATGGGGTCTTTTTGCTTCATTCCGTTAACATGGTCTGTTATTGATTTCATTTGCCATCTTTGCATTCTGCAAAGAAATCCACTTGGTCATGGTGTGTGATCCTTTTGATATGCTGCTGGGTTCTATTTGCTAGCTTTTGTTGAGAGTGTTTATATCATTATCTATAAGGGATACCTGTCTGTAATATTCTTGTCATGTCTTTATTTGGCTTTGGAATCAGGACAATGCTTTATAAGATGAGTTAGGAAGTGTTCCCTCTTCACTTTTTCAGAAGAGGATTTTTGAGTAGGATTGGTGTCAATACTTTTTTAAGTGTTTGGTGGTGTTTACCAGAAAGCTATCTGGTCCTAGGCTTTTTTTGTTATTTTTGGAAGTTTTTTGATGACTAGTCACTGTACTAGTTATAGGCCTATTTAGTTTTTCTGTTACTTCATTATTCAGTCATAGTAGGTTATGTATTTCTGTATTTGTCCTTTTCATCTGTTATATAATTTGTTATACAGTTGTTCATAAAACATTTTTATGATTCTTTTTACTTCTGTAAAATTGGTAGTAATTACTCAGATTTCATTTTAGTAGTTTTAGTTTCCCTCTTTTTTCTTTAGTCAGTCTGTCTAAATGTCAATTTCATTTTTTTTCCAAAGAATAAACTTTTTGGTTTTGTTGATTTTTCTCTGTTTTTCTGTTATTGACTTCATTTATCTCCACTTTAATCTTGATTTTTTTCCCCTTTCCTCTGCTAGCTTTGGTATTAGTTTGTTCTTTTTCAATTCATGTGACTTGTAAAGTTAGGTTATTCAGTTAAGATCCTCCCTTTTTAATGTATATGTTTATAGTGATAATTTTTCCCTTAATACTGTTTCTGGTATATTCCTTAAGTTTGACTTTGTTGGGCTCTTTTTTCCCCCATTTGTGTCAAGGTATTCTTAATTTCCCAGGTGATTTCTTATTTGACTCGCTGCTTGTGGGAGGAATGAAATCATACAGAGTATGTTCTTAGATGACAATGGAATCAAACTAGAAATCAATAATAGAGACCTGACAGGAAAAGCTCTAAAGACTTAAAAGCTAAAGATCACATTTCTAAGTATGCCGTGAATCAAAGTAGTAGTCTCAAGGGAAATAAAACATAGAGGACTGAATGAAAATGAATGAAATGAAAATGCAGTATTTCAAAATTTGTAGGAACAGCTAAAGCAGTTATGAGAGAAATTTATAGCACTAAATGCATACATTACAAAAGAGGAAAATATCAAATCAGTAATGTTTCTACCCTAAGAACCTAGAAAAAAATGAGAACAAATAGATACAAATAATGAAGAAGGGAAAAATCAGAAGGGAAGAGCAGAAATCAATGACATTGAAAACAAATAATAAAGTCAATGAAACTAAGAGTTAGTTCTTTGAAAAGACAAAACTCTAGTAAGACTACAAAGAAAAGAGAAAAATTACTAATGTCAGGAGTAAAAAAGAGCTACCATTACATGTCCTGCAGATGTCAAAAGAATAATGGGTAATACCAAAAAACAAGCAAAAGAACAACCTCTAGACATAAATTTGATAACTTTGATTAAATGAAGCAATTCCTCAAAAAATTCGAATTACCACAACTCACCCAATATGAAATATTGAAAATTAAGATATAATTGACATGTTATTAGTTTTAGGTGTACGACATAATTTGGTACATGTGTATGTTGTGAAATGATTATCACAGTAAGTTTACTTAACATCTGTCATTACATATACTTAAAATTGTTTTTTCTTGTGAGAGTGAGAAAAATTGGATTTGTGTTTAAAAACTTCCCCCAAAGAAAATATTGATGCCTGGGGTGTTTCACTAGAGAATTCTACCAAATATTGAAGAATTACAGGCACACCTCATTTTTTCATTTGTGCTTGCCAGATACTGTGGGGGTTTTTTTGTTTTTTGGTTTTTTTTTTTTACAGATTGAAGGTCATTGCAACCCTGCACTGATCAGTATCATTTTTGCAGTAGCACCTGCTTGCTTTGTGTTGGTCACATTTTGGAAATTTTCACAATATCTCAAATTTCTTTGTTATTACTATATTTGTTATGGTGATCTGTGATCTTTGATATTATTGCTGTGACTCATTAAGGCTCAGATGATGGTCAGTGATGATAAAGTGTGTATAATGTGTGTGTGTGTGTGTGTATAATTTCAGATTCTTTTCCCATATAGGTTATTACAGAATATTGAGTAGAGTTCCCTCTGCTATACAGTAGGTCCCTATTATCTATTTTATATATAGTCAGTCGTGTGTATATGTCAATCCCAATCTCCTAATTTATCACTTCCCCTCATGTTTCCCCTTTGGTAACCACAAGTTAGATTTTGAGATCTCTGAGTCTGTTTTTGATTTGTAAATAAGTTCATTTGTATCTTTTTTTTTGGCTGTGCTGCACACGAGGTCTTTCCTGGTAGATCAGCTGGTAAAGAATCCACCTGCAATGCAGGAGACCTGGTTCAATTCCTGGGTTGGGAAGATCCCTTGGAGGAGGGCATGGCAATCCACTCTAGTGTTCTTGCTTGGAGAATCCCCAAGGACAGAGAAGCCTGGCGGGCTACAGTCCATGGGGTCGCAAAAGTCGGACATGACTGAGCGGCTAAGCACATACACAATATGCCGGATCTCGACCAGGGATCAAATTTGTGTCCCTGCAGTGGAGACATGGAGTCCTCACCACTGGACTCCCAGGGAGGTCCCCGTTTTGTATCATTTCAACAGTTAGATTCCACTCATAAGTGATAGAATATGATTTTTGGCTTTCTCTGTCTGACTTCACTTAGTATGCTGATATCCAGGTCCATCCATATTGCTGTAAATGGCACTAGTTCATTGTTTATGGCTGAGTAATATTCCACTGTATATATATGTACCACATCTTTTTATCCATCCCTCTGTCAATGGACATTTAGGTTGCTCCCATGTCTTGGCTATTAGAGTACTGCATGTATAGGTGGGCATGTATCTTTTCAAATTATGATTTTCTCCAGGTATATGCCCAGGAGTGGGCGTAACTGTGGGTTTTAGTTTTAGTTTTTTAAGGATTCTCCATACAGTTCTCCATAATGGTTGTACGAATTTATATTCATACCTACAGTATAAGAGGGTGTCCTTTTCTTCACACCCTTTCCAACATTTATTGTAGATTTTTTGATGATGGACATTTTGACAGGTGTGAGGTCATACCTCATTACAGTTTTGATTTGCATTTCTCTGATAATTAGTGATATTGAGCATCTTTTCATCTGTTTTTTGACCATCTGTCTGCCTTCCCTGAAGAAATGTCTATTAGATCGTCTGCCCTATTCTTTGGGTTGTCTTTTCATTTTGTTTATGGCTTCCTCTGCTCTGCACAAGTTTTTAAGTTTAATTAGGTCCCATTTATTTATTTTTGTTTTTATTTTCATGACTCTCTGAGGTAGATCCAAAAAGATAGAGATATAGGTTTATGTCAGAGAATGTTCTGCCTGTATTTTCCACCAAGAATTTTATAGTTTCTGGCTTTACATTTAGTTCTTTAATCCATTTTGAGTTTCTTCTTGTGTGTGGTGTTAGGGAGTGTTCTGATTGCATTCTTTTACATGTAACTGTCCAATTTTCCTAGCACCACGTGTTGAAAAGACTGTCTTTTCTCCATGGTATATTCTTGCCTCCTTTGTGATAGTTTATCAATTTAAAAACTTTGATGCATTAGGTTTTTGACCATATTCAACATCCATTCATGATGGGAAAAAAAATTCTCAGAAATAGGAGTAGCAGGACCTTCCTCAAATTGATAAAGAACGTCTACCAAAAGCCTCAAGGACATCAGACATAATGGAAAGGACCTCCTTATATCCCAAAAACAAAGCGTATATTTGGCTGCCTACTCAACATCTCCACTTGTATATTTAATAGACATCACCAGCGTGCTTTACCTCTCCCCAAGCCTATTCTTCCTGTATTGTTCAACTCAAAAATACTCCATATAGTGTACTGCTTAGTACAAAATATAGGAGTCATCCATGATCTTACTCTTTTCTCATGATAAACATCAGGTTCTGTCATATAAACCCTGAGAATATATCACCCTGAAAATATATACAGATTTCATCTCTGACCCAGGTTATTGCCTTTGCTCCTAAACTACTCCTTCAGGCCCTGTCTTGGCTCCATCGCATCTATTCTACACACAGCAACTTGATTGCCTATTAAAAGCTAAATTCAGTTCAGTCGCTCAGTCGTGTCTGACTCTTTGCGACCCCATGAATTGCAGCACGCCAGGTCTCCCTGTCCATCACCAACTCCTGGACCTTACTCAAACTCATGTCCATCTAGTCGGTGATGCCATCCAGCCATCTCATCCTCTGTCGTCCCCTTCTCCTTCTGCCCCCAATCCCTCCCAGCATCAGGGTCTTTTCCAATGAGTCACCTCTTAGCATCAGGTGGCCAAAGTACTGGAGTTTCAGCTTTAGCATCAGTCCTTCCAATGAACACCCAGGACTGATCTCCTTTAGGATGGACTTGTTGGATCTCCTTGCAGTTCAAGGGACTCTCAAGAGACTTCTCCAACACCACAGTTCAAAAGCATCAATTTTTCGACGCTCAGCTTTCTTCACACTCCAACTCTCGCATCCATACATGACCACTGGAAAAACCATAGCCTTGACTAGATGGACCTTTGTTGGCAAAGTAATGTCTCTGCTTTTTAATATGCTATCTAGGTTGGTCATAACTTTCCTTCCAAGGAGTAGGTGTCTTTTAATTTCATGGCTGCAATCACCATCTGCAGTGATTTTTGGAGCCCAAAAAAATAAAGTCTGACACTGCTTCCACTGCTTCCCCATCTATTTGCCATGAAGTGATGGGACCAGATGCCATGATCTTAGTTTTCTGAATGTTGAGCTTTAAGCCAACTTTTTCACTCTCCTCTTTGACTTTCATCAAGAGGCTCTTTAGTTCCTCTTCACTTTCTGCCATAAGGGTGGTGTCATCTGCATATCTGAGGTTATTGACATTTCTCCCAGCAATCTTGATTCCAGCTTGTGCTTCCTCCAGCCCAGTATTTCTCATGATGTACTCTGCATATAAGTTAAATAAGCAGGGTGACAATATACAGCCTTGACGTACTCCTTTTCCTATTTGGAACCAGTCTGTTGTTCCATGTCCAGTTCTAACTGTTGCTTCCTGACCTGCATACAGGTTTCTCAAGAGGCAGGTCAGGTGGTCTGGTATCTCCATCTCTTTTAGAATCTTCCACAGTGTTGTGGTGATCCACACAGTCAAAGGCTTTGGCATAGTCAATAAAGCAGAAATAGATGTTTTTCTGGAACTCTCTTGCTTTTTCAATGATCCAGCAGATGTTGGCAATTTGATCTCTGGTTCCTCTGCCTTTTCTAAAACCAGCTTGAACGTCTGGAAGTTCATGGTTCATGTATTGCTGAAGCCTGGCTTGGAGAATTTTGAGCATTACTTTACTAGCGTGTGAGATGAGTGCAACTGTGAGGTAGTTTGAGCATTCTTTGGCATTGCCTTTCTTAGGGACTGGAATGAAAACTGACCTTTTCCAGTCCTGTGGCCACTGTTGAGTTTTCCAAATTTGCTGGCATATTGAGTGCAGCACCTTCACAGCATCATCTTTCAGGATTTGAAATAGCTCAACTGGAATTCCATCACCTCCACTAGCTTTGTTCGTAGTGATGCTTTCTAAGGCCCACTTGACTTCACATTCCAGGATGTTGGGTTCTAGGTGAGTGATCACACCATCATGATTTTCTGGGTCGTGAAGATCTTTTTTGTATAGTTCTTCAGTGTATTCTTGCCACCTCTGCTTAATATCTTCTGCTTCTGTTAGGTCCATACCATTTCTGTCCTTTATTGAACCCATCTTTGCCTGAAATGTTCCCTTGGTAACTCTAATTTTCTTGAAGACATCTCTAGTCTTTCCCATTCTGTTGTTTTCCTGTATTTCTTTGCATTGATCGCTGAGGAAGGCTTTCTTATCTCTCCTTGCTATTCTTTGGAACTCTGCATTCAAATGGGAATATCTTTCCTTTTCTCCTTTGCTTTTGGCTTCTCTTCTTTTCACAGCTATTTGTAAGGCCTCCTCAGACAACCATTTTGCCTTTTTGCATTTCTTTTCCATGGGGATGATCTTGATCCCTGTCTCCTGTACAATGTCACGAACCTCCGTCCATAGTTCATCAGGCTCTCTGTCTATCAGATCTAGTCCCTTAAATCTATTTCTCACTTCCACTGTATAGTCATAAGGGATTTGATATAGGTCATACCTGAATGGTCTAGTGGTTTTCCCTACTTTCTTCAATATAAGTCTGAATTTGACAATAAGGAGTTCATGATCTGAGCCACAGTCAGCTCCTGGTCTTGTTTTTGCTGACTGTATAGAGGTTCTCCATCTTTGGCTGCAAAGAATATAATCAGTCTGATTTCAATGTTGGCCATCTGGTGATGTCCATGTGTAGAGTCTTTTCTTGTGTTGTTGGAAGAGGCTGTTTGCTATGACCATTGTGTTCTCTTTGCAAAACTCTATTAGCCTTTGCCCTTTTTCATTCCGTACTCCAAGGCCAAATTTGCCTGTTACTCCAGGTGTTTCTTGACTTCCTACTTTTGCGTTCTAGTCCCCTATAATGAAAAGGACATCTTTATTGGCTGTTGGTTCTAAAAGGTCTTGTAGGTCTTTATAGAACTGTTCAACTTCAGCTTCTTCAGCATTACTGGTTGGGGCATAGGCTTCGATTACCGTGATATTGAATGGTTTGCCTTGGAAACGAACAGAGGTCATTCTCTCATTTTTTAGATTGCATCCAAGTACTGCATTTTGGACTCTTTTGTTGACCATGATGGCTACTCCATTTCTTCTAAGGGACTCCTGCCCACAGTAGTAGATATAATGGTCATCTGAGTTAAATTCACCCATTCCAGTCCATGACCTTTCTCTAGCTAAAGCGTCAAAATTTCTCATGTTACTAATAAGGGCAATTTTGGAGCTTCTAGAATATGGAAACAATGGTTTTGAGTAGCACCAGTATATTGTTTATTCTCTAATAAGTATTGAGAAACAGCTATGCGCTGGGAATGTTAAATATTGGTACTGTCACTGTGAGAAGAAACCTGGTTACCATCCTCATAAATTCAAATCCAGCGGGAGAATCCAGGTAGTCAGTGAGACAGTGTACTCAGTGCTAGGGAATGGAAAGTGCTGTGTGCCATGGAAGCATTTGTGAAGGGCCCCTTTCCAGGGGAGGTGAAAGGGAATCTGAGACAATGCCTGAAAGATAAATGGAACTGAAAAAATAAATAGAAATGGAGCAGGTGAGGAGTAGGTGAAAAGAAAGTGATTAGAGAAAATTGTGTTATACACAGAGCATCAGTGTGACAAGGCAGGCCTGGCTAGATCCGAGAGTGTGAAGCGGGAGAGACACTGGAATAGTCAGGAGGAGTAAGTAGGGTTCACATCTCAAAGGACATTGTAGATGAGGCTAAGACTGTGAGACTTCACCCTAAAAGTTAAGTATTCCATACTGAGACATGGAGAATTATTAGTACGAGATTGACGTATGATTTCTATTTTAGAAAGCTTATTTAGATTGCAGTTTAGAGAATGATGGGAGAGATGAAATTAAAGGTAAAGAGAGTTGTTCAGATATGGCCAACAGAAGTCTAGCTAAGTGGTAATGGTGATCCAGATGAGGGTGATGCCTGGATGATGGAGAATACATAGAAGAAAAGAGAGATAACACTTGAGCAAGAGAGGAAGAAGTCAAAGAGATTGCCAGAGTTTTTGTTAGGGTTTTAGAATGAGGAGTGGCTTTATAGAGAGGATGAGTTCCCGTTTGGCAACCCCATGGACTGTAGCCCGCCAGGCTCCTCTAGGATTTTCTAGGCAAGAATACTGAAGTGGGTTGCCATCTCCTCCTCCAGGAGATCTGTCCGATCCAGGGATCGAATCCTGGTTTCCTTCATTGCAGACAGATTCTTTGCCATCTGAGCCACCAGGGAAGCCTTTGTATATAATAAATTTTAGTTATTTGGGGGATTTCCTAGGGGAGAAGTCCGTTCAGCAATTCTGAATTCAGGCTGAGCTGACAGGAGAGGTTGGGAGAGAGATCCGTTATGGGAAAGAAGTATTTGTTCCTTCCCTGATGGTTGGATGGCATCACCAACTTGATGGGCATGAGTTTGAGCAAGCTCTGGGAATTGGTGATGGACAGGGAATCCTGGCCTGCTGCAGTCCATGGGGTTGCAAAGAGTCAGACACAACTGAGCAACTGAACTGAACTTAGATACTGATTATTTGCTAATTGTTCAAATAATGTTTGAAGATCCTAAGTTGTATGTTCCTTGTTGCCACACTGAGAAGAGAGGCAAGGTAGGCTTGTTACAACTTGTTGGGCATTTGTATTTACTTTTAAAAGTCAGTGATCCTTGAATGAAAAGACTGTTTGGCCTTAATTCAAAAGTGTAGACTTCCTCTTGATGCTCAATGTGACATTGCTGTTTATGATACACAGTGCTCTAGAACTGTGCTGTTACGCTAGAAATACACATTTTCTAGTGTGTATTAAATTTAGCATAAGGTGCATTTCTTCATAGAAAGATCCAAAATCAAGGTTGGAGTGTGGGCTCTGGAGCCAGGTTGCCTGGTTTTAAATTCTGGCTCTGCTGTTAACTAGTGGTATGACTGTGGACATAAACTTCTCAGAGTTTATTTAGTTGCCCATAAAATGAGAAAAATATTACCTACATTATATATTATTAGAATTGAGCTAATAATGTAAAACATTTAAAATAGAACTGAATAAATGTTAGCTGCCGTCATTGTTATTATTCCTGTTAGTATTATTAATAGAAAAGGCTCAGTTTATGGAGGTAACAAAGGGCGTCTGTTAAGTGTGTGGTGTACCCTTCTGCGGTGGCTTGATTAGGAAGCCCAAAGTGTTTCTGAATTTCTGGGGCTTCACTGAAGACTGAGTTGGAATGCTATGCAGATGATGGTTATTTAGTCTTTGTTTTGTTCTTTGTAATTATGAGAGTGGGTGTTTATGTATTAAGAGGAAACTGGGGGTTGTTAGCCACATGTTAGTAGGAAACTGGGGGAATGGGAAGAGTGTTGCATTGCGTCTGTGTCTCCAGTGATCTTTCTCACAGACAGACCTGTGCTTTTTAGTTCCCACTTGAAGAAATAGTGTTTCCTGGCAGGGTTTCTGCTCCATAAAATAACAAAAGCTTTATTTTTAAACTCTAGATGTACTAAATTTATAATGAGGCAAGATTTTTTTTTCCTTTTTCTTTTCTATAAAGCTTTGCTTTTTAAATTTATAATCAAAATAGCATGGAGAAGGGTGGATCAATAGGCCAAAGTTCTGATGTTGGGGTCTGAGCCAGTGGAAGGCATTGTGGAAAGGTGAGCTGACAGTGCTAGATGTTCACGGCTCTGTAAGGCTGTCACTGAACACTTAGTCAGATACAGCTGTTTCTTTCCTAGAATCCTGCTATGAAGAATAAATCCATTCAGAGAGAAAAAGAGAGAGGTGTCACACTTTTGTGATTGATATTTTCACTGTTGGATTCTTTCCTGAAAACTAATATTTTATTTTGAATTTTATAGGAGTTTGAAAGTGATTATGCTGAGTTTAAGTCCAAAATTCTGGATTTTGACAGAAGGCTTGGGACAATTCTTTGTGAAGCTTTCTTCAACTGCAGTGGTCTGGAAGCTGCGTTTAAGGTTAGTTCTGAAGAAGTTATTAAAAAAAAAGTTTTACTAATGAATAATGTAAGACTATTAGATGAAAAGAGGGAATACATTCTTTTCTGATTCAGGTAAACTATTAACTAGTCACATTCTTTTCATATTCAGCTCACTGAATTATAAACTTTGAATAACACACTAATGAATGATGACATTTACCTTGGACAAGTTCAGTTTTAGGACATTTGACTATTGATCTTTGCTTGAATTCATTGTTCTTTCATTACCTTTAGAGCAAATTTGGGAAGACCTGTGAGGTACTGATTCAAAATTAAGCCACAGTGAAAAGTGAAATATACCAGCTAATTCAAGAATTTCTTTTCTTTACCATTGTTTATATAGGTTGGGTTCGCCTGCCCACTTTATTGATCTGACTGAAATAAATAACAGTTTACGCACTGTTTTTCATTAAGCATAAGACACCAGTTACCAGACATGCCATTGTTTATCAACAAAGGGGAACACTGCCAAAAGATTAGGACGCTGTTGATTATATAACATAATCTAGTTTCAAAGGTGTTAAAACATGAAAGAATGTTTATCATAGAACTGATGAAATACAGTATAGTGTATGAATGGTAGAACTTGCTTGTCAAAGAAGAGAATCTTGAGTGTAAACTTAGATGATGTCCCCAAAGTGGAATGAGGACTCTGTGTTGGCCGAAACACAGCTAGAGAATTGTGGACACAGTTCATTGAAGATTGCAGTGCAAAACAAAATAACAGACCCAGACTTTCTCAGAGATAATTGCTTGATTTTGGTCTTGAAATTCAAATAAATTGGTCAGATGGTGGTTAGGCTCTTGTGTCTTCTAACACTGTCAACTGTTTTAACACAGGGAAGTCACAAGGCCTAGAGTGCTCTCTTATGAGCCCTTGCATGAAACTGAGATGTGCTGGCTGAAATATATAGCCTGTTGTTATAAAATAACACCACCCGTCATGCCCTCTCTCAGAAGTTACTGTGGTTTTTAATACTGCCAGTCCTTTTCTTTGACTAGATATGCATACATATTTCTCTTTGCGAAAAATGACATATTCTGAACTCTGCAATCCTTCTGTAGCCTTCTCAAGAAGCAGCGAATCATAAATATTTTTACTTTAATAACAGATTTCAACAATGCCATTTTTAGTGGCTATGCACTAGTCTATCATCTTCTCTGTTACTGGACTTCCTTTCAGACTTTTGGAAATCATAGCATTAAAGAATGTGGAGGAAAATCTCAATTACAGCGGCTCCTACCTTTTCTCTTTCTCACAGCCATTCATATAGATTCTACTTAACATGCCAATTATTTTTCTAAACAGTTTTATCTCTTGATTGTCATGTATTGTTTCTTTGATTCTCAGCATATTTGTACCTTGTCTACTGAAAAATATAGCATAAGCTGCTGCCCTTATAAGCTCTCCAGGGGTGGGGCATCATCTTAGAGTTTTTGTTATATTTAGATCACCTTTTACAATCCTTTATATAAAGCAGGTACTTAATAACTGTGACATTAGGAGGGCTGATTGGTTGTCACAGTCCTGCAGTGACACGCAGATGAAGATAAACTGCAGCAAGAGTTGTGGCAGAAGAAGAAAAATAACAGGGTTGTGTATTTAGGGAGAGAAGTATTTCTACTACAGGCCTAGGTTGATGAACTCTGCCCAGTTACTGTCGCGTCCTGGGGAATAAATACCTGCAGACTTCTCTGAAGACCAGGACCCAGCAAAGCCATGAGCAGGGAGGGCCCTGAAAGCCAACAGTATAAAACTCTGACATAGCCCCTGCAGAGTTAGTGCTCAATAAAAATTAAAACAAAATGCTGATGGAAGGCTTTCTAAAATTTACAGTGTCTCTACATGGAGACTGAAGTATGTAAGGTAAGTGTTGAGAAAAGTCTTTAGATGAAATAACAGAACACTAGAAAATTGTGATGGAGAAGGAAATGGCAACCCACTCCAGTGTTCTTGCCGGGAGAATCCCAGGGACGGCGGAGCCTGGTGGGCTGCCGTCTATGGGGTCGCACAGAGTCAGACACGACTGAAGCGACTTAGCAGCATCAGCAGCAGAAAACTGCGAAGTGTACGTGGTTCATACGCAACAGATTACAAAAATCTGAAAAAGAGACAAATTTAGGAAAAACATAAATATTGCATAATGAAACCAAGAAGTAGAAGAAAATCAAGGTAAACCCTACAGACCTCTAATGGAATATTTCGGAAAGAAGCACGTATTGAGAATCAGTCTTGAATCTTTCAAGATTGATATGAAGGACAGAATCTGTTGTCTTCTTAAAAAAGCTCCTAGTTCCGATGTGACAAGGAAACCAGGAGTTCAAATGACCTTTATTCTCATCCTGGAAGATAACTTTTATTTATCTGTGATGTTGAAAAATTAAGGTAATGTGTACTGCTTTAAAAGTTAAGACTTTAACTACTAATTTCTGGCTTAACTACCTCCCCAAAGAATATTTTCTCTCTCTTTCCTATTTTACACTTGGAGTTAAGTTCCACTAAGCATGTCAGGTGGACTAAATGAGATGTGGCTGGGAAGCTTCTAGTATTGTTTCAGTTGTGGTTTACATAATACGGGTTTGAAAGAGAATGCTGTGAAATAGATGTGTTTCCTTACTGTAGGTAGAGTCCAATTCTTTATGAAATCTTTAAGGCTGTTTTTGCTTCAGAATTTAACATAAAGTCCAAATGTAACAGAACAGTGCTTGTAAGAAGAAAAGTTGATACTTTGCATTTTTTTCGGCAGCAGCTAACCAAGTGGATTTTAAATATTTAGTAGTTTCTGCAGTACTTTTTTTTTTTTTTCTGCAGTACTTTTTATTGAAATATAGTTGATTTACAATGTGTTAGTTATAGGTGGTCAGCAAAGTGATTTAGTTTTACACATATATATACGTATATTCTTTTTCAAATTCTTTTATAGATTATTACAAGATACTGAGTATAGTTTCCTGTGCTAAACAACATGTCATTGATTATCTATTTTTTATATAATAGTAATGTCAATATGTTAATCTCAAACTCCTAATTTACCCCTCCCCACACCCTTTCCCATTTGGTAACCCTAAGTTTTATTTTCTATGTATGTGAGTCTGTTTTTGTTTTGGACGTAAGTTCATTGGTATCATTTTTTAGATTCCACATGTAAGTGATATCACGTGCTATTTATTTTTCTCTAACTGACTTAACTTAGTATGATGACCACATGTTGCTGCAAATGGCATTATTTCATTATGTTTATGGCTGAGTAGTATTCCATTATATGCATACCGCATCCTCTTTCTTCATCATCTGTCAGTGGACGTTTAGGTTGCTTCCACGTCTTGGCTGTTGTGAATAGCGCTACAATGAATACTGGGGTGCATGTATTCTTTTGAGCCATGGTTTTCTCTGGATATATGCCTAGCAGTGGGATTACTGGATCACATGGTAGCTGTAATTTTAGTTTTTTAAGGAATCTCCACACTGTTCTTCATAGCGGCTGCACCACTTTCTTTCCCACCAACAGTTTTACAGTGCTTACAATTAATATTACCAGAAAAAAGGCCAGCATGTGTTTATCTCAATTGCCTTGAAGATATGGTTAGATCTACATTTTTGTTGGTATAATTTTTTTTCCTTGTGTTGATTTTTTTTTTTAAGTGAGTAGTTTTTAGGACATCTTTACAAAATGTTTACAGTGATGCTGCTTTTTAACAACAACAATTTTGGGGGTACAGCCACTAGTGTACCCCTAAGAGGAGTAGCAGAGCTCTGTCTTTTGCCGTGTCTCATCACCAACAAGGCACAGATCTTGGTATATAATTCTTTGCCACCTTGATGATATTTAGTTATTTTGAGGAGATACTTCGAAGGAAGTATCTATGGAACAGGCCTGATAGCTAACATTTTCTGAAGCCCACACAGAGTGAGTAACTAACAAAGAACAATTTTCAGTGGCGCCTGGGCTGATGGGAGGCCTCACAAGGTGGCAGAGGCTGCCCTGCGCCGGACGGCTCGTGTCGGAGTCAGATGACAGCTCTGTGTCAGCTCTGACAACTCGGCCAAGTTGTCCCCTGCCCACGACTCAGTTTCCTTATATGGAGCTTTGAGAACAGCCTTTTTAACTCCCGTAAAATAGTGCCTGGGCACCTAGTCAGCGTTCTGTAAACACTGCTTTTATTAAAATATGTATTTTTACTGCATTATTTTTCTTGCAAAGAAAGCTGTCTCACACTGATGCACAGAAGAATCCCCACCGATGAGAAAATAAGACAGGAGGACAATAGGAAACCAAAGTTAGCCTCCCCAGACAGCTTAGCCTTGTTAAAACTCCTGGTTGGTCAAGATTAGTTTAAGATCTGAGGGCTCCATGACCAATCAACAGGAATTGTGGGCTTACACTCAGCAGCTTGCTGGTTGTGTGATGGTGTTTTGGTTCACATGTCTGCTTTTTCTCTCCCCTTACTCATTGGCTTCCCCTGCTTGCTAGGACAGTTGATCCTTGAACAATGCTGACCCCCTTCATAGTCCAAAGTCAGTGTTTAGCTTTTGGTTCCCCTCAGACTTAACTAACAACAGCCTTGTTTTGACCGGAAGCCTTGCCAATAATGACTGGTCAGTGGAGACACAGTTCCTGTGTTGTATGTATTGCATAATATATTCTTACAAGAAAGGAAGCTAGAAAAAAGCAAGTGTTATTAAGAAAAATCATAAGGAAGAAGAAACACACTTACAGGACTGTATTCTAAAGATCCTGTGAGTTTGTTATTGAATCATCTGCCAATACCTGCATTGGTAGTGTGTATGTACCTGTATCAATATCGTCTTACATGATATAGAGCACATGTATCACCAACACTAGACATAAAAAAATTGAAAAGATAATGTGAAAAAGAAATTCATATTTCTTTACAGGTATAATGATTCATACACTGATAAAAAGAAGCAGTAATCATGAATTGAAGCAGCAAAAATGAATTCATGATTGCTGTTTTTTATCAGTGATTGAATGATTGCTTCTTTTTTTCAGCATGATTATTTTCTGGTAGCCTAGAACAATCGACAGGACTGTCCCTCAATAGCCTAGCCTATGTACTAATAACTGAATCATTATAAAAATTTTATGGCATACAGTATTACAGTCATATTCATAATATGATATTGGTAACATTGTTACTTAAAACTGTGGTGATAGGCTGATAGGCAATTTCTTCAGTTATGAGAGAGGTATACTGTTTGATAATGTAATTTTTTGAAAGCAAAGTTATAAAACAGAAGACTATACATTATTTTATATGAAATAGATTCTTATATCTCTGTAAGGATAGACTAGTATCTACATATATTTAATGCATTCATGACACATCTTAAATTTTTGTTATTTTTTGGCAACATGGTTCCTCTGAGTGAAAGTGAAGTCACTCAGTCGTGTCCAACTCTTTACGACTCCGTGGACTGTAGCCTACCAGGCTCCTCCCTCCACGGGATTCTCCAGGCAAGAATACTGGAGTGGGTTGCCATTTCCTTTTCCAGGGGATCTTTCCGACCCAGGGATCGAACCCGGGTCTCCCGTACTGCAGGCAGACACTTTAACCTCTGAGCCACCAGGGAAGCCCTGAGAGTCTTTTCAAATTGTCTCAAATCTCCAAAAAACTTTTCCACTGTCTTTATTGATAAAATTTTGTGTAAAAGTAGATCCATGCAGTTGAAGGTCATTTTGTTCAAGGTTCAGTTGTAATTTGTCTTCACTCATAATTTTACTGGCATTGGTTCAACCTGCCATGCCCTAATTCCTTTTCTGGGAAAGAATCTGATTTTCTCAAAGCATAGGTTTCAGCTATGACTCTTACACCAAAGGAACTGTCAGCCTGTGGAGCGGGTGTCATTGGAACAGGTCGCCACTGCTGTGCCAGCTGCTGTTTTGGGGGTGACTGGGTCCTGTGGCAAAACACGCATGGGCATAGATAGGACAGTCACTGTGACTGATGCTTCTGGTATGAGTATTAATTTAAAATTTAATTTTACTGAAGGTATAGTTGATTTACAATGTTGTGTCAATTTCTGCTGTATAGCAGAGTGTTTCAGTTATCAGTTCAGTTCAGTCTCTCAGTCGTGTCCAACTCTGCAACCCCGTGAATCGCAGCACGCCAGGCCTCCCTGTCCATCACCAACTCCCGGAGTTTGCTCAAACTCATGTCCATCTAGTCGGTGATGCCATCCAGCCATCTCATTCTCTGTCATCCCCTTCTCCTCCTGCCTTCAATCTTTCCAGCATCAGGGTCTTTTCCAGTGAGTCAGCTCTTAGCATCAGGTGGCCAAAGTATTGGAGTTTCAGCTTTAGCATCAGTCCTTCCAATGAACACCCAGGACTGATCTCCTTCAGGATGGACCGGTTGGATCTCCTTGCAGTTCAAGGGACTCTCAAGAGTCTTCTCCAACACCACAGTTCAAAAGCATCAGTTTTTCAGTGCTCAGCTTTCTTCACACTCCAACTCTCACATCCATACATGACAACTGGAAAAACCATGGCCTTGACCAGATGGACCTTTGTTGGCAAAGTAATGTCTCTGCTTTTTAATATGCTGTCTAGGTTGGTCATAATTTTCCTTCCAAGGAGTAAGCGTCTTTTAATTTCATGGCTGCAATCACCATCTGCAGTGATTTTGGAGCCCAAAAAAATAAAGTCTGCCACTGTTTCCACTGTCTCCCTATCTATTTCCCATGAGGTGAAGGGACAAGATGCCATGATCTTAGTTTTCTGAATGTTGAGCTTTAAACCAACATTTTCACTCTCCTCTTTGACTTTCATCAAGAGGCTCTTTAGTTCCTCTTCACTTTCTGCCATAAGGGTGGTGTCATCTGCATATCTGAGGTTATTGATATTTCTCCCAGCAATCTTGATTCCAGCTTGTGCTTCTTCCAGCCCAGCGTTTCTCATGTTGTACTCTGCATAGAAGTTAAATAAGCAGGGTGACAATATTGTTATACATACATACATATATATATATATATACACACACATATATATATATACACACATATATATATGCACATTCTTTTTCACATTCTTTTTCTTTATCGTCTGTCACAGGGTAGCTATAGTTATTATTACTCTGTGACCTGGAGGTCCTCAATATGGATTTTCTTATTTCAAAGGGAGTATGTGTAGGTTGTTCAGTCGCTAAGTCATGTCCAACTCTTTGCAACCCACTAGACTGCAGCACACCAGCCTCCCCGTCCTATATTATCTCCCAGAGTTTGCACAAATTCATGTCCATTGAGTCGGGGATGCCATCTAACCATCTCATCCTCTGTTGTCCCCTTCTCCTATGCCCTCAATCTTTCCCAGCATCAGTCTTTTCCAGTGAGTCCGTTCTTTGCATCAGGTGGCCAAAGTATTGGAGCTTCAGCATCAGTCTTTCCAGTGAATATTCAGGACTGATTTCCTTTAGGATTGACTGGTTTGATCTCTTTGCAGTCCAGTATGTAAGAGAGAAGAGCAAATAGCAAGTATACAGTCTTGCTTCTGTTCTTAAATCTGCAAAGCATCTTCCACATTTCCTGATGCCCAACAGAAGTATAGTGTCAGCTGTGATCAGGGATCACTAACAGAGGTTCCTTTCTGACTCTTCACTCTCTGGTGAGGAAGGGAAACTGCTTTACATTTAAAATTTGCTTTATTGGATGTGTAGAAACTTTAATGAGATGCAAAGATATGTTTTCGATGTGGAGACCTTGTAGGATACTTGCATAGATCTAAATGTTTGCTCTGTATCTAGTGATGGAGGAGGTTTAATGGGGGAAGCTGAGTATTTGTATTAACAACCTATGGTGGTTAATCTTTCTTTCACTTTGTTTTTTTTTATAGCTTTTGACCGTATTTGGGAATTTTCTTGAGAAACCAGTTGTCATGGAAATTTTCAGCCCACATTATAGCTCACTTGTGCACATGTTCAGTGCAGAGTTGGATATGTGTAAGCAATTGTATAATGAACACATGAGACAGGTGAGTGGGGGGATGAAGTCTGGCACACGCACAGCATCATATTGCGGGTCAGGGTATCAAGTAGAACTACACTGACTGAACCTAAAGGTGAGATACGGCACTAACGTTGTTAAGCTTTTATTTAACTGGTTTCCTATGGATGTGAATAACCTACTTTAGGACCGTAACTCTTCTACCAACCAAGTTAACTTAGCACATGTGTTTTATATATTTGTTCTGTAAAAGTACCAAAATGAGCAGTTGTTCACAAGGTTGGAGTGTACTCTCATTAAATGTTCCCTTTTTTCCTCTTCACCACAATATCAATTTGCAGATTGAACAAGGAAATGTAGTTCTTAACAAGAATATGCCATTTGCTTCAGGAAATATCAAATGGGCTAAAGAGGTTCTTGACCGACTGCAGATGTTTTGGTCAAACTTTGCATCTCTCCATTATCTGTAAGTAGTTAGGCGTTCATGGTAACACTATCCCTATGACACAGGCAATTTTTATATAGAGTGGTGAGCTGTTCATTTTAGTTCTTATCGCCTTATTTACCTCTTGTCATTGGCTGGGCTCGTTGAGAGGGATTTATTCCCGTGGTTTGAAATATGTTTAATAGGACTTAGAACTTCCTATATTTCTATGTTTTAGGTGTTTTTTTCCTTTTCACTTTGACATTTCATCCAAAATATGCTGATAATTTTTGTTATTGTTTTTCCTTTCTCCAATAACTAGCATTCGTTTTATTTTGCGGACTTTTATATCTTTCTCTTTTCTTTGTAGGGATTGATAACCTGTTGCTATTTGATTTAGTTAAATGTTTGGCATTCCATTTATTTTATAACTATCTTTTTTAAACAAAGACCAGGAAGAAGCATTGTTTGACCTTTATTGGTTTTCTTCCTGGTTTATAGTGCATTTTCTTATATTTTCTAGTGTGTATTATTTTAAAGTAATTAAGCTGAAACCTATCTAATATATAGAAAAAACATATTCCTACAGATTCTTGGAAAGTCCTGATGATACCTTGGTTTATCAGAAATACACTGAGATGACAACTTTGCTGAACCAATTTGAAGATCATATCTATAATGAATGGAAAAGTAATGTGAATGAAATCTGTGAATTCAATTTGAATCAACCCTTGGTTAAATTCAGTGCCATAAGTGGTCTTCTCAGTGTCAACTTTGACCCAAAGGTAAGGTTTAGTGTTTTTAAAATGTTTTACAAATGCCCTTTTTATTATAAGTATATGCCTAATACCTCCAGTCATTTATAATTTTATTTTGGAAAAATGTCAGAGCTATGAGGACTGTAACTTAAAACAGCTTCTATATGTCTGCTTTAAAGATTTGTTTACCAAATTTTATGTTAATTATTTTCTTATTTTGTCTTGTAATTATTTATTTACCACTTCCACTTGACTGGATAATGAGTTACTTGAGAGTCAGGTCCATTGTATTTCATCTTTGTGTTTTGTGTGTCTAACATAGTATTTGGCACTTGATAACATTTAATAGATGTCAGTTTAATTGAACAGAATCAGTAGTCTTTGATCAGTTTTTTTCTGGCTTATGTTTTCTGGCCCTGTCTCATGGCAGTCCAACTTTATGCCTAGGAGGTGAGAAAATTAGTCTCACTGACTTCAATAGTCACAGTCTGTACCCAAGTTCTGATTCATTTTCTGAAATATTACAAAGAATAGCATCACCTAATTTTTGTTATTAACCTCAAGACATGTATATAAATGTATAACCTGGAGAACTGAGGATTTCCTCTACCTTCTGATCGCATAAAACCAATTTATAAAAAATGAATTTCTGAGATGTTTTGGAGATAATCCCTACAATTCTACCACAAGGGATTATAAACACACAAAATATACTGTGCTAGTTAACCCATGGAGTGACAACCTGAGGAAGTCACCTGGGTTGCCTTCTAAAGCATATTGCATGGTCTTTTCCTCAGAACCTTGAGTTAAGGCTACAGTCAGTTCTGCTATGACATGACATATGCATTCCTAAAAATCACTTCACAGTGAGAGATTGCACAATAAAAAGTACAGGACTGATGGGGAATGTGAGGGTTAGGGCACAGTACTCAAAAACTTTGTCAGTCATAGTAAAAAATAAATGTCAGACAGAACAACAAATACCATATGTGGTATCACTTATATTGGGAATCTAAAAAATATAACAAATGAGTGAATATAACAAAAGGAAACAGACTCATAGATACAGAAAACAAATTAGTGGTTAATACTGGGGAGAGGGAAGGGGTGGGACAACCCAGGGGCAGGGGGTTAAAAGATTCAAATATTAGGTATAACATAATCTACAAGGATATATATTGTATAACATGGGGAATATCGCAAATGGTTTACAATAACTACAAATGAAGTGTAACCTTTAAAAACTGTGAACATACTTTACACCTATAACTTATATAACATTTTTCTAATAAGAAAAAACAGAAACAAAACCAGGAGAAGGGGTAGCATACTTAAATGCATTTTAAATGGTTAAGTAATAGATAAATTCTCCAATGAATTGGCACTTTCTCTTGACAAAGACCTGAGTTTGTTCAGGAAGTGCGTTACGACTTGTGTGTTACTGTGAAGTGGTGGAAGGAGGGTCATTTGAAACCAGACAAAAACTTCTGCCACAGCAGTGGATGGATGTGTGTCATCACACACGTGTAAATGCAAGTGGATGTTTATGAGGTGTGATGTGAAAATTTTGTCTTCCTAATAAAACTTTCAGTTTAGTCGGGTGCAGTTTTTAGCATTTACCTAGCATTTCTTGTGGACAAATCTGCAGATAAGCAAAGACAAAACTTGTGGCATGCTCAGATTCCTCTCTGGTATATCATGATGTTGTGTTTTCACAATAAGCACTATAATAGAGCTAACGATGCTGGGAAAAGGTTGTGGTCCATCTATGGCCTTCCATTTCAGACCTTCAGGTGGATGTTGCTTGAATTCTTTCTCTGACAGTGAGCCACAACCAGGGATTTCTCCCTGTATTATTACTTTTTTAAACTATTTTTTTTTATTTTTTTAAACTATTTTTGTATTGGGGTATAGCTAATAAACAATGTTGTGATAGTTTCAGATGCACAGCGAAGGGACTTAGCTATACATACACATGTGTCCATCGTCCTCCAAAACCCCCTATCATCCAGGCTGGTACACAACCCCGAGCAGAGTTTTGTGTGCTATCCAGTAGGTTTATCTATTGTAAATACAGCAGTGGGTACATGAACTTCCCAAACTCCCTAACTATTCCTTCCCCCTGGCAACCGCAAGTTCATTTTCTAAGTCTGAGTCTCTTTCTGTTTTGTAAGTAACTTATCTACCTTTATTAGTTATATACTTCTATGTCATATGGAATGTATTGCTTTGAAAAAGCATAAGAAACAAAAACCTCTCTGCCATGACAGTTTGAAAATATGGTAATCACTGATGAAATTACAAGCATTTAGATGTTAACTCGTGTTAAAATAGAATGGTATTCTTCAGTCAGTTCAGTTCAGATCAGTTGCTCAGTTGTGTCTGACTCTTTGCGACCCCATGGACTACAGCACGCCAGGTTTCCCTGTCCATCACCAATTCCCAGAGCTTACTCAAACTCATGTCCATCGAGTCAGTGATTCCATCCAACCATCTCATCCTCTGTCGTCCCCTTCTCTTTCTGCCTTCAATCTTTCCCAGCATCAGGGTCTTTTCCAGTGAGTCAGTTCTTCATATCAGGTGGCCAAAGTATTGGAGTTTCAACTTCAGCATCAGTCCTTCCAGTGAATATTCAGAATTGATCTCCTTTAGGTTGGACTGGTTGGATCTCCTTGCACTCCAAGGGTCTCTCAAGAGTCTCCTCTAACACCACAGTTCAAAAGCATCTGTTCTTCTGCACTCAGCTTTCTTTATATTTTAAGTCTCACATCCATACATGATTACTGGAAAAACCATAGCTTTGACTAGACAGATATCCTTAAAATATGTAATAATTCTTGCTTTTCTTTTAATAGCTAGTGGCCGTATTAAGAGAAGTTAAATACCTTTTGATGTTGAAGAAATCAGACATACCAGATTCAGCCTTTGCCATCTTCGAAAAAAGAAACACTCTCTTAAAGGTCTGTGTTTTCAGATATTGGGGCAGATTTTGAAAAGAAATAGTTGGAATTTTATTTATTAACATGTAGACCTATGATACTTTGATGGCTCCAAGAGCAAGCAGCTGTAACATATGGTGCTTTTTGTTTCGGGGTTTTCTTTTGCTCAGTACATTGGAAATCTTGAACTTCTTGTACATGGATATAATAAGCTGAAACAGACTCTTCTGGAAGTTGAGTACCCCCTGATTGAGGACGAGCTGAGGACTGTGGATGAGGAACTGCAGGCAGCTGCCACATCGCTGACATGGCAGGATGACTGCTGGGGGGATATCGAGAGGGTAAGGATGGCTGCCTCAGAGCTGGAGCGCAGAGTGGAGCGTGCGCAGAATAACATCAGGGTGATCCAGCAGACCGTGCGGGCTTGGGCGGAGTGCCCACTCCTTCCCAGGAGAGAACACAGGCGGGATACCGCCTTGACTTGGGAGGACAAGAGTGAATTATTTACAAAAAAGTACAAGCGAATCCATGAAGACGGCTGCCAGATACACAGCTTGGTCGAGGTACTTGCCTTTTTTTTTTTTAATTTCTATTTATTTATTTGGCTGCGCCAGGTCTTAGTGGCAGCATGTAGGATGTTCGGTGTGGAATTGTGGGCTTCTCTTGAGTTGCGTTGTGCAGGCACCAGAGCATGCAGACTCAGTAGTTAGTGTTCAAGCTCAGTAGTTGCTGTGGGGTACCTGGGATCTTAGTTCTCTGACCACGGATGGAGCCTGTGTCCCCTACATCGGAAAGCGAATTCTTAACCCCTGGACCAACAGGAAGTTACCAAGCCCTCCAACCATACTTGCTTTTAAGGCTTCAAAGTTTATAGCAGCTGCTTTCCTTAAGTTTGTTTCTTTTGTTCAGTCACTTAGTCATTTCCGACTCTTTGCAACCCCAGTGGACGGCAGCATACCAGTCTTCCCTCTGCCCTTTACTATTTCCCAGAGTTTGCTCAAAATCATGTGCATTGAGTCAGGGATGCTGTCTAACCATCTTATGCTCTGTCGCCCCCTTCTCCTCCATCCCTCAATCTTTCCCAGCAGGGTCTTTTCCAGTGAGTCAGCTCTTTGTATCAGGTGGCCAAAGTATTGGAGCTTCAGCGTCAGTCCTTCCATTGGATATTCAGGGTTGATTTCCTTTAGGATACACTGGTTTGATCTCCTAGCCGTCCAAATGACTCTCAAGAGTTTTCTCCAGCACCACAGTTTGAAAGCATCACTTCTTTGGCACTTAGCCTTCTTTATGCCCAACTCTCACATCCATACATGACTACTGGAAAAACCATAGCTTTGACTGTATGGACTTTGTTGGCAAAGTGATGTCTCTGCTTTTTAATACACTGTCTGCGTGTGTCTTAGCTTTCTTTCCAAGGAGCAAGTGTCTGTGAGTTTCATGGCTATAGTCACTGTCTGAAGTGATTTTGGAGCCCAAGAAAATGAAATCTATCACTTCTTCCATTTTTTTCCATTCCCTTTGCCGTGAAATGGGGCAGATGCCATGATCTTAGTTTTTTGAATGTTGAGTTTTAATCCAGCTTTTTCACTCTCTTCTTTCACCTTCATCAGGACGTTCTTTAGTTCCTTTTCACTTTCTGCCATTAGAATGGTATCATCTGCATGTCTGAGGTTGTTAATATTTCTCCTGGCAATTTTGATTCTAGCTTGCGATTCATACAGCCTGGCATTTCACATGGTGTACTCATTATTTCACATATAAGTTAAATAAACAGGATGACAATATACAGCCTTGTAGTTCTCCTTTTCCATTTTGAACCAGTCTGTTGTTCTATGTCTAGTTCTAACTGTTGCAGCTTGACCTGCTTACAGATTTTTCAGGAGATAGGTAAGGTGGTCTGGTATTCCCATCTCTTTCAGAATTTTCCACAGTTTGTTGTGATCCACACAGTCAAAGGCTGTAGCATAGTCAGTGAAGCAGAAGTAGTTGTTTTTCTGAAACTCCCTTGCTTTCTTCATGATCTTAACAAATGTTGGCAATTTGATCTCTGGTTTGTCTACCTCTTCAGAACCCAGCTTGTACATCTTATACATTCACATACTACTGAAGCCTATCTTGAAAGATTTTGAACATAACCTTGCTAGCATGTGAAAATGACCACAATTGTCTGAATATTATTTGGCACTGCACTTCTTTGGTATTGGGATGAAAACTGACCTTTTCCAGTCCTGGGGCCACTGTTGAGTTTTCCAAATTTGCTGGCATATTGAGTGCAGCACTTTAACAGCATCATCCTTTAGGATTTGAAATAGTTCAGAAGGGCTCTTTTATTGGACCTAAAAGAGCTTTAATGTATGGTTTTACTAAGCATTGAAAATGGAGGAATTTGTATTACTTGCCTGTAATTTCTTAGACCTTGTTGCTGCTGCTGCTAAGTCGCTTCAGTCGTGTCCGACTCTGTGCGACCCCATAGACGGCAGCCCACCAGGCTCCCCCGTCCCTGGGATTCTCCCGGCAAGAACACTGGAGTGGGTTGCCTTTTCCTTCTCCAATGCATGAAAGTGAAAAGTGAAAGTGAAGTCGCTCAGTCGTGTCTGACTCCTAGCGACCCCATGGACTGCAGCCTACCAGGCCCCTCTGTCCGTGGGATTTTCCAGGCAAGAGCACTGGGGTGCCATTGCCTTCTCCTTCTTAGACCTTACTGCTCATTTCTGAGGGAAGAGATAGGAATATGGGATCTTTTGGTAAACAGAGAGGCTAGAAATGGGGTTGTTATCTTGGTGTCAGTCCTACCACTGTTGGATAAATGCTCTATGTGACACCCATCTTGCTTACATCATCTCATGTAACCCTCTCAGCCATCCCTGAGGATGACAGCAGTTACTCTCCTTATAACAAGCACTTGAGTTTTTAAAGCAGTGATAGGCACTACTCCAGAGTTATCAAAGTAAGAGAAGATACAAAATAAGAGCCAGGAACAGAAGACAGAGAAAGCAAAGAAAAAGAAAAAAAAAGTCTTGTCTCTTAAACCTTACATCCTTGTCAGGGAATGTAGAAAGAGAAAATAACAAATATATAATAGTACATCAGTTGATCATAGGAGCAGTGGTGAAAAATACAACAGAGATGGTAAGAGAGAGAATCAATGGCAGGCAGGGTGGACATTGTATTTGAGGTGGTTAGAAGGACCTCTTTACTAAGGTAGCATTTCTGCTGAGAACTGAAAAGGAATGAGCTATGTGGAAAACAAAAGAAGGATGTTCTAGTATCAAAGTACAAAAGCTACAGAAGGAGTATCGGTCGCATGACAAAGCGATGATAAACCCAGTCAGTGTATTAAAAAGCAAAGACATCACTTTGCCAACAAAGGTCTCATAGTCAAAGCTCTGGTTTTTCCAGTAGTTATATACCGATGTGAGAGTTGGACCATAAAAAAAGCTGAGCGCTGAAGAATTGATGTTTTTGAATTGTGGTGCTGCGGATAACTCTTGAGAGTCCCTTGGACAGCAAGGAGGTCAAACCAGTCAATCCTAAAGGAAATTAAGCCCAAATATTTATTGGAAGGACCGATATTGAAGTTGAAGTTCCAAAACTTTGGCTACTTGATGCAAAGAGCCGACTCATTGGAAAAGCCCTTGATGCTGGGAAAGATTGAAGGCAAAAAGAGAAGGGGGTGGCAGAGGATGAGATGATTGGATGCCATCTCTGACTCAATGGACATGAGTTTGAAAACTCTGGGAGATAATGGAGGATACAGGGAAGCCTGCCACGCTGCAGTCCATGGGGTCGCAGAGAGTCACACACGACTTACGGACTGAACAATAACGGGTCGCATATCTAAGGATCAGTTAGAGAGCCAGCCTGCCTGAAGTGTAATTCCCAAGGGAAATAATTGCACATAATTAAGTTTGAAAGGGACTAAGGGCAAGTCCCTGGTGGCTCAGGAAAGAATCTGCTTTCAGTGCAGGAGACATGATATCCATCCCTGGGTCAGGAAGATCCCCTGGAGAAGGGAATGACAACCCACTCCAATATTCTTGCTGGGAAATTCCATGGATAGAGAAACTTGCGGACTACAGCCCTTGGGGTTGCAAAGAATCAAACACAACTGAGTGCCCACTTTTAAGGGCAAATCACACAGGATCAACAGGCCATTTTGAGAACTTTGGGTTTTGCTCTAAGGGGAAATAGCAGCCAGAGACTCTGCTCATAGGCTTTCCCTGTTGAGTGAAACGGGAGGCAGGAGATGGTAGAGAAAGAGACCATGAGGGGATGAGTCTATAACCCAGGTGATGATGGCTTAGATCAGGGTGGCAGTGGTGAAGAGTAGTCATGTGCTGGATGTGTTTTGAAGGCAGAGCCGAGAATATTTTCTGTGACAAGTCAGGGGACAGAGAAGTTGAAGGTGAAATTGAGGTTTTTGTTCAGGGCCACTGGGAAAATAGAGTTCCCTTTATGACATGAGGAGGGCTGTGGAAGAGCAAGATGTTGTAGAGAAGACAGGATTTGTCTTTGAGCATGTTAGTTAGAGATGCCCACCCAAGCGGAGATTTTTGCACAGACTGGCATTGGAATTCTGTGAAGACAGTATCTGAAGAGTAGCAAATGCATTCACTGAAAAATAACATGTGGTACGTTTGATATGCTGTACTGTCACAAAATAGGGGGGTGGGGAGAAAAAAATGCATATGGGTTTCAAAGACTGTTCACTTCCAAGTTTGTCTGAAATATCTAAGAAAGTATTAGTTTTCCCTACTGGTAACGCGTGTTAGGGCAGAAACTTTGCTTTCTTTGCTGACTGCCTGTGTTAGCACCCTTGGGCTGCTAGTAACAAAGTAATAAATGCTGTAACAAAGTACCACAAATGGATGTCTTAGAACAACAGAATTGTATTCTCACACAGACTGGAAGCTAAAAGCATGAAATCAAGGTGTGGGTAGGGCCCTGCTCCCTCTGAAGGCTCTCCCTAAGGCCTGAGTAGCTGGGGCTTCCCGGGTGGCTCCGTGGTACAGAATCTGCCGCCTATGTAGGAGACTCAGGTTTGATCCCTGGGTTGGGAAGATCCCCAGGAGAAAGAAATAGCAACCCGCCCCAGTATTCTTGCCTGGGAAATCTCATGGACAGAGGAGTCTGGCGGGCTACAGTCCATGGGGTCTCAAAAGAGTCAGACATGACTTAGCGACTAAACAAACAAGGCTTGAAGGAATCGAAGGGATGTTATGATATGTAAAGAAGAAAGTTTTTTCAGCAGTATCTTAACTTACTCATGCCACTGACTATTCCTAGTTTGCCAAGATACTGTGAATTATGCTGTGACTTTTAGGACACACTGATGAGTGTCGATGCCTTAGAGTCTGTCTCATGGAGGACAGATGACGGGTTACGATCAGCTTCTTCTTTTGTATTTTCTTGATAATAAAAAAGTGGACTCCCTAAACAGTAACGTGGGGGTTTAGATCAGTAAGATTTATGAATCCTGATCAAGATGCATTGAAATTGTTGCCAATATATGACTAGAAATAGTTGCAAGCAAGGTTTTGCAGTGTTATTCTCACAGAATAAGGTTGAAGTTTTTCTACTATCAAGTAGACTCTGCTTTTTGCCTTTAAGTAAAAAACTAAGAAGCTTTGAAGTCACCAAGAACTGTGGAGAGCTTCCAACTTGAGGGAATGCGACTTTAAAATAGAAATGAAACGGTTACTTGTTTCTGTAATCTGTGTTTTAAATGATTGCCCCACCTCTTATTAGCACATCATTTTGAGCTTGGTCCTCAGACTTGCAGTGAGGAGTGTGGTTTTGGGGAAAGACGTAGAAAGCCAGCAGAAGGTGGGTAAGCTCTGCCTTTTCCTGCCGTGCCCTTTGTGGCTGTTGATTCTGAGTGCATGTCTGAGGTCAGCATCTAAGATGATGAGAAGGGCAGAACCATGGAAGATTGGGTCTGGAAGGGACCCGAGTGATCGTTTCGTCACCCAAAGCTCTCCTTTCTATTTCTTTTCCTCCCTATGCTGTAAATTGTTGAAACTACAGCAGTTTCTTATAAGTGGCACTGTAGTGATATACACTGAGTCTCTTGATATGAGAAAGTATGAACAGTGAGGAAATCACAGATGTATTGCTATGACGTGTTGCAAAGAACCCTGCTTTGGGGAGTCAAGAGGACTGGCTTCTAGTTCTTGATCCTATTAATGGGATGCTGGATGCGTTTTAGGTCTTTGTTTTATACGTTCAAGATGCAGAGCCTGAACAAGATAGTCTTTGAGGATTTTTTCACCCCTTTGACCTCTGGACTTCTCCTTTCTGGTTTTCGCAGTGGAGACAGGACTGCTGCGCACAGCTGTCTGGGGTGTGTACTGCCAGCTCCAGAGGTGTGGGTCGTATACAACATGCAGATGTGAATGGTTCCACCTGCATGGTGGAAAAGACAGCATCCCTGTAAACAGCAGCTCTTAAATTTGTTAGAAGGCAAAAAAAAAAAGAAAAAACCCTCAAAAACTTGCTAATTTTTGCCCTGCTTTATCAGGATTGAGAGTCACCTCTGTAGTTCTGATTCTTGCCTATAGCACACACCTCTGAATCCTGGATCATATCTCCACAGTGGTGAATAATCAAAGAAAGCATAATCTACCTTCTAATCAGCTGTTTTGCTGTCATCTTTTCTCTGTGTCCCCGTTGGTAGCTCAGATGGTAAAGAAATCTGCCTGCAGTGCAGGAGACCTGGGTTTGATCCCTGGGTCAGGAAGATCCCCTGGAGAAGGAAATGGCAACCCACTCCAGTATTCTTGCCTGGAAAATTCCATGGACAGGCTATAGTCCACAGGGGCACAAAGAATCGGACACGATCGAGCGACTAACACACTTTCTCTGTGTCACCGTAGCTTCTGTCTTCAGCATCTACTCTCTGGCCTGCATAGACTTCAACCTTTGCCACTCAGAAGGTGCCCCTGGAACCAGCCTTGCTGCTCACCTGGCCTTTTCAGATCTCTGTCCCTCGGCCTGCCACACTGGGCCCAACCTCTAGCCGTCCTTAACCATGTCCGGGTCTGGGCTGTTGTGCCCGTTGACCCACCCATGGGGAGATGCAGAGGTTAAAGCACAAAGGCAGGTTGGGCTTCCCCAGGTCAGTGTTTCCCGAGCTGAGCTAGTATTGCTCCTCCAGCTGCTCATAGGTGGGTGACCCGAAATAACTTCGTGTTTGGAAACAATCAGTTAAACCAGGTTAGTGGACTTTAACATAAGTACAGTGCAAGTTCTCCAAGAATGGCCTACAGCACGTCACTCTATGCTGACTTAGTGATCTCTGGTTATCCCAGTACAGTGTTCTCTGGACGACTGGTTGGGTGAGGAAACTTCATTTACAGGAGAGGCCCTGGAAGGTCAAGTCCCAGGCCCCATTCATCTAGGATGCTTTGGGAAATTGTGTAGTTCTTGTGTGTGTTTGTAGGTAGCAGTCTTCGTAATGATTTCTCCTTTAAAGAATGACTTTTGAATATATTTTATAAATAAAATAAATGTTACAAAATCCTGCTTAGGTCATTGCCATCTGGCTTAAGATTCTACAACCAAGCATTTGAATGTTTCTATGTTGTACCCCCAAATGCAGCCCCTTTAATGGACTATTTAAATGAATGACTTTCATTTTTATACTCACTGTTGTCTATACTGATCTGTTAATACTTGTCTGTTGGTAGGAAAATAGGAAGCTATTCAGAGCCAATCCTTCTCTGGATGCCTGGAAAATTTATGTAGAATTCATTGATGACATCGTGGTGGAAGGCTTTTTTCAAGCAATAATGCATGACTTAGACTTCTTCCTGAAGAACACAGAGAAACAATTGAAACCTGCACCATTTTTTCAAGCACAAATGATCTTAATGCCCCCAGAGATTCTGTTTAAGCCTTCTTTAGAAAGAGAGGCTGGAGATGGCTTCTATGATCTGGTGGAAGAAATGCTGTGCAGTAGTTTCAGAATGTCTGCCCAGATGAAGCGAGTAGCAGCACATCTGGAAATAGAAAACTACCAGGTATGCTCTTTGTAAATAGGTATTACATTTATTGCTAATTATATATACATACTAATAGATTAAGAGCTTATAAATGCATTTATTAATAGTGTTACTGAATACTGAATGCAGAAAATAGAATACAGAGAAATCAAGGAAACTTAAAAGGAAACAAATTCTTTAAAAAGTTTATTTTTAAAAGTTCATATTTACATATATTTTATCCAATTTTGCACAATATGTTTAGAGTTACAAACAAATGCAAAGCTAATTCCAGAGCTTTTATTCTGAATATACTTCAGTTTTGAGTTCTAGTGTTCTGTATTGTGATGTTTACATTTTTGTGCTATATTTATACCAAGTATGGTTAATTTTATTTGTAACCTAAAAGCAAGATGCTGTGAGCTGATCCTGGGGCAGCCAGGAAAGTCAGGAATTTTAAACAGCCTTTTAAAATGGGATAAAGCCACAGGAAAGAAAGCACCTCATTCCTGATATATAAATGCAAAAGAGAAAATATTAAGAAATAATATTTCAGATGAAAAGGTGAAAAAGGACATAGAGGGTGGCAGCTTCCCTGAATTCAAAACAAATGTGCTTATTCAACTACCCATACATTTGAGTACTAATGCCCATACAAAGACATGTATATGAATGACAATTATTATTAATTATAAAATTAGCTTTTATATTAATGATTCAAAACTAATTGGGATAATGAGCATAAAGAAAGAAGCTGGGAAAGGCAACACAATTTTTTATCTTACCAACTATTCTCCTTTTGAAGAATGGCCTTGGAGAATGTTAGGTTGCACATGATTGAGAAAACACGGTTGGCTTTTGTAAATGCTTGGCTCTCCTGTTGTTTAGAGTGATGTTGACAACATGCTGGGCCTGGCAGAAGGTAGGCAGGAGATCATGAGGAGAGTAGCAGACGTTATCAGCAAAGTCTTGGACTTCAGAAACACCCTGGACATGTATGCTTACCTCTGGGTAGAAGACCGAGCCGAGTTCATGAAGCAGTTCCTTCTGTATGGCCCTACTGTGTCGGCAGAGGAGATGGAGCCTCACGTGAATGAAGAGGTCCCCGAACAATCACCAACACTTGAGCAGTTCAAAGAACAGGCAAGAAAAACCCTAAGCAGTCAATCTAGTTTCTGGGTTTTGACTGAGTTGTTACACAGTGATTTTTTTTTTTCTCTCTTCTAATTATAGATTGACATTTATGAGGCTCTGTATGTTCAGATGAGCAAGTTTGACGACTTCAGGGTGTTTGATAGTTGGTTCAAGGTGGACATGAAGCCTTTTAAAGTGAGCTTGATGAACATTATCAGGAAATGGAGCTGGATGTTTCAGGAGCATCTTTTGAGATTTGTCATCGACAGGTAGCCCTTTGTGTTTTGGTATTTGGAATTATAACTTTTCATACCTGACTGCTTCTTAAAACTGATGTATTAATTTTAAGAGCATTAAAATTGCCAGTTTTATAATATGGTTAACAAGCATTTACTTAGGTAAATACTGAAAATAAGAATCAATCAAAAGCCTTATACTTCTAAGTTTTAATGAGTTTGTGTATGTGTATGTACATACATGTCTTTATAGCTTGAATGAGCTACAAGAATTTATAAAGGAGACAGACGCTGGACTTCAGAGAGAATTAAGTGAAGGTGATCATGATGGTTTAGTTGACATTATGGGGTATCTTCTGGCTGTAAGAAGCCGACAGAGAGCTACTGATGAACTCTTTGAACCGCTAAAAGAAACCATCACACTCTTGGAAATGTATGGCCAGAAGATGCCTGAGCAAGTCTATACTCAGCTAAAGGTGAGTGTAGTGGTAAAATAGTCATGATTACCATAAACTGAGCACCTCCTGTACCCACATTCATTCTTCACGCGTACTCTGTTATGACTCCTCATAGCAATGTATACTGTAGATATTAATGTGTTCATTTTACAGCTTAGGAATCTGAAGCTGAAAGGGACTTAATAATTTTCTCAGGGCCACTCAAGTAGTGAAGCCAGGACATAAATATCTAGAGGTATTTCATGCCTACATCCTTGCTTTGCATGGCTGTGCTTCACCATCTTCGTGTTAGAGGTATTCAGATAATAGAGAGTCTCTCAAGTACATTTTTGGGGTTCTTCTTATATCTTCACTTTCCCATGTGAAGTGAACTCCAGCTCTCTTTTTCGTCTAAAATTGCCTGTCAGTTGAGAACTCTCCTAGTCTTTGGAAACAAATTGTGGACATGTTAGTAAAGAATAAATAAAGCCCAATTTGGATGCAGAAATCACTGTTTCCTAAACAGAGTTTCTGTGTCACCCTCCTCTTTCTATGTTCTGGATTGACTTGGTGGCTACTGTGTGCCAAATGATGTACAAAGTCTTCGTAGTTATAACTGAATTCATGAATAAAAATCTCACCATTGAGATGCTGTTCCCATGTTCATGTTGAAGCTCTATAGATACTTTATACATTTACATCATCTACCAGTCTCCAGGACGGGTTTACGTTTGACTTTGCAATGTGATCAGTTTCTGCATTAAGTTAAAAAAAAAACAAACACAACTTTTTATTGAATTCTGTCTAGTTCAGTGATTAGAGCATGGAACTCAAACTAGGGTTTCTTTATTGCAAATCCATCTCATATGTTTGTCTCAGAGCATGCTTCCTCTTCAGTAAAATATCCCTTAAGATCCCTCACCTGTAACATTTGTCTATACTGTCTCTGATTCCCCATGTTTTTTTAAAAAAATTGAGGTGAAATTCACAGTTCATATTAACATAAAAGCAATTGCTTCAAAATGTGTGGCATTAGTACGTTCACAAGGTTATGTAACCACTGTCTCTGTTACGGTTTCAGAACGTTTTCATCACCTTCAAGGAAACTCCATGTCCATGAGTTGTCATTCCCCACTGCTCCCCTACTACCTGCCATCTGTCCGCGGCTACTGCCAATCTTTTCCTGTCTTTATGGATTTACTTATTGTAGAAACTTCATATAAGTGGTTTTATACAATATGTGACCTTTTGTGTCTGGCTTTTCTCACTTGGCAGGATGTTTTTGAGATTCATGAACATTGTAGCATATATCACTACTTCATTCCTGTTTATGGCTGAATGATGTTCAGGGGTGTGTGTGTGTGTGTGTATGCGTGTTCCAGTTTGTCTAGCCTTTCACCCATTGAGGAATATTAGGGCTCTTTTCATCTTTTGGCTGTTGTGAATAACGTTGCTGTGGACATTAGTGCAAAAGTACTCGAGTACCTGTTTTCAGTTCTTTTTTGAAAAAAATGTAAGAGTAGAATTACTGGGTCATGTGGTTTCTAAGTTTAACTTTTTGAGGAACCACCAAAATGTTTTTCACTTCTGCTCCATTTTATAGTCCGCATTTTGTTTTGTGAAGACTCATTGAAACAGTGTATTTACAAGTGCTTTGTTGGCTACAAAGAATTACTGTATATGAATTATTAAATTTTGTTTAAGTAAAATCTGTCTCTAAAAGAAAATCTAGTTTGACTTGGAGTGAAAGACAATGTGGATAGATAATATATAACCAGAGTGAGAGATTGAATAATTATGATAGAACACACTATAAGTGTTTGTTTTTAGGAAGATTGGGATATTCTTTGAGCCAGATCTTGAACCTGAAAATATGTCATATAGAGGAACCAGCCACAGTAGAAGCAACTGATATGGGGATTTGGGTCATGACCTCCAGAATTTGTGTTATAAAAGTTTGGCTCACACTTTGCTAAAGCTAGGTCCCAGTCTTTTCTGTTATCATTTTTAAGTCTTTGATAAATTTTCCTGACACATATGACACCTTATATACATTGATCAACAATAAGTTAATGAGGAAAAGTATAAGTGGTAATGGAGACATGTTTGATCAAGTCACTTAGTTCTGACTGTTAGTTTTTTTATGAAATGGGAGTTCATATATTTAATTTTAGTGCTGTAGTCCGGGGAAAAGATTTAAAATTCTTTTATGCATTTTTTAGCTTACATGCTTTCTAGTGGACTCTTATGTTTCCAAGATGAATAAAAGCAAATGTGGTATTCTGCTTTACTTCTATAAAAATAAGTTTGACTCACTACTTACAGTTTTGGCAATATTGGAAATATGAAGCTTTTCAAGATTTCAAAAGTGAACCACACCTTTAGCTTATATGTGTGTGTCTCGGTGCTGGTAATTCATGCTGATCAGAGGAAAATGCAAGATTTATAGGCAGTTCAAGTTGCTTGTGGAGGATAACAATGTACCAGATTTGTTTTAATTTAAGCCATTTGTGAGAGTTACTTTTTCTCCTTCATAATCATTGGCAGTCATAACATTTCCCCAAACTTGCCGGTGCTCAGTTTAATGCTTAAAACCCCTGGGCACGGCTGTGTCCTCACACTCTATCTACAGTATGCTCTGAAGCTAGATTACACCTGTAATCTATAGATTTTATTAACTCCCTTCCCAAGAAACCTTCATTGACTGCCCCAGCCTCAGAATCCTGTCCAGTTTCCAGAGCCCACACTCTCACTCCTTTCTGCACTGGAGATCTTACAAGTTATTGAGGGATCTCACCCTCATCTCTCCCTGTTGAAATCCACTCATTGCTGTGAGCCTCTGATGCAGTGTCTCCTCCTCGAGTGAACCAGTATCAGCTAGACTTTGGAGGTCATCTAATCTATTGGTTTTCAATGACAGCTTCCTTTGTATCAAGTGGAAGCCTCTTTGGTATCCCCAAATATAAAGCAGATAGCAGCAGGTCTAGTGTAGTTGAAGAAGGTTAAGGAACCTGAGCTCACCGGTGAGACCTCTTCATGTCTCCTCTCCCATGGCCCTGAAGGGACTCCATGAAACTTCTGGTTCTGTGGGGTCAGTTGGAATTGCAAAGTGAGACTCGGTACAGATGAGGATGCAGAGTTTTGTTGAGAAGGATGGAAAAACAAGATGAAAAACAGGTAGCTTTAGAGCCCAAGTCTCTTAGCTCCTGGCCTGGTTGGGTGTTTCTGTCAGGACACCTTGTTGCAGTTTAATTTCATAACACCTCCTGATCGAGGTTAACACATTCTGTCATGAAAAAAGTTATTTTGTGCGTCTCTCCTTCACACTGATAAATGATATAACAGTATCAGTCTAAAGCTTTTTTTTTCTTTGTAGCCCTCCTCCAGCACTCAGATACAATTTATACTTAGCACAGTGCACTTTTCATAATTGACAGTTACTGAATCATTTATCAAATATTTATCAAAGGTTACAAAACAGTCTTTAAAACCTTTGATTTTTGTACTTCAGATACACAAGTAGAGTCCCACCACCATGGGTGGTTTTATGTGACAAAACAATTTCAGTGTCCTGGGAGATGACCCAGACAAACAATGCTTTCTTAGTCTGGACACAAGGAATGCTTTTGAACAGCAGTTACGCAGAAGGGCTCTTCAAAGGAAATAAGTTGCTGTTGCGGTTTGCATTGTAGTCAGGACAGCAGAGTTGAGTTGCTACCTGAACAATTCACAACTGCTTTGTCCTCCATCAAGTAGGAATTAACCCTCGCTTCCCTTTGCCTCCTCTTACTTTGAAAATCCTAGTCATTTACAATTAACCCAAACGTTCAAACTCTCCATCCAGAGCGAGTACAAACACAGCTTTGGGAGTCAGAGGAAAACGAAGGACAAGACATTCATAGTTTCATCTCTGCCCCACCAGATCCAAAACATCTTTTTTTTCCCCTGGCTAAACATGGCTCCATTTCTAGGTGTTAGATCAACCGAGTCATTTCCAGAGCACTTAATTTTGTCCCTCAGTAGCAAAATAATTTGGTAATTTGTGTTTATTTTGAAAACATTTTGATTTATGCTGAGGTCAGTCTCAGAGGACAGCCTGGTTTGTGCTTGGAAGATGTGACTCCAGAGGTGCCAATGTGTCAGCCTGGGATTCAGCCTGGTTCTGAGCCTTTTAGTCACTTTAATCTTCGGGGTGTAAACTCCTTCTCTTACACAAGAATGAAAGGATGCCATGGGTTAGCGGAGAAAGAGTAGGATAACTTAATCCCGTGGAGTTGGTTTGTTTTAGGTGCTGCAGTGATTTCCCATTTGCACCTTTGTTTTTGCAGGAATTACCTGAAAGATGGGAAACTACCAAAAAGACTGCAGCAACTGTCAGACACGAAGTCTCACCTCTCCAAAATGCAGAAGTCACTCTCATAAGGAAAGCGTGTGTTTTGTTTGATGTAAGCTAGCTAACAAAGTTGCTTTGTTGTTGTTGTTTGTTTAAGAAAGGTTTTATAAGACTGGTTGAAGCTGTTAGTTTGAGATTCACTTTGTTTTTTTCTGCCTTCATCAGGAGAAGCAGGCAGAGTTCAGAGAGAGATTCAGATTCTATGCGCCCCTTCGTTTTAATGCAGAGAATCCATATACAGTACTCGATAAGGTAATGTGATTGCAGTGATCTTGTGTGTTATAATAGCTATTTTTAAAAAGAAATTTGGACACTGAGATACTGCTATATTTTACCTTAGTTTTGCAATTAGTTATGGGTTGAGAATTAGCTCTATAAAACCCAGTTATAAACCATTTTCACCAAGTAAAGTATATTGTGATTTAAATCATGTCTCCCCAGAATGCTGTTATCATCAAAGTACTCATACTAATGAAACTAACAACTGCTATTATTTTTTAAACACTTTATATGTCAAGAACTTTGTTCAGCATGTTACATACGTTATTTATTTCGGTTCTTGCAATATCCCTATGATATAGCTTCTATTCTTTTTTTTTTTTTCAGATGAAGATATAATTATGTATAATTGAGTCACTTGTTGGAGATAACACAGTTAGTGACAGAATCAGTATTAAAATTTTAGCTGTTTATTTTTTTAAAAAATGAGAAACATTGACCGTTGTACTGTTTCCTATGTGATACTTGGTTCGTAATTCTTAATCATAGTGAGGAAAGTCCATAACTTACTCTTTTCCCCCGCTCTGATTTATGTCTATTGCCTCATTCTGTACTTTCTTCTTTAGGCTTGATTACATGTCCTCAGTCTCATTCCCAACTGCACACTACATGTGTCCCCGTGCTCACTCCCCAAATGTATGTTATGTGGTTTTCTGGAGGTGGCTAGTGTTTTAGGGCCTTTCAAGTGAATACCCATAACTTATTCTTAATTCTGGATACAAATATTATTGAGTCATTCAAACCTAGTTCATAACGAGCTACTTTATCATAGTTGACTATAAGAATGTATATAATAGGCAGATAATCCAAAATGGTGCATAATTCATGAGACTTGAAAAAACGTTTTAAAATTTTATTAGAAAAATTATATCTTTGTTTCTCTAAGAATTCTTAACCTAGCAGCCTGGCTGATGACTTTGAAGCTTAGATTCAGGGACCGGGAGTTTTTCTGGGTCCCTGTAGGCTGCCATCCTGACTTGACTTCATGCTGGAGATAGTCTTTACTCCTTTTGTTGTTCAGTCGCTCAGCCATGTCTGATTTTCTGTGACCCCATGGACTGCAGCACGCCAGGCTTCCCTGTCCTTCACCATCTCCCAGAGTTTGCTTAGACTTATGTCCACTGAGTCAGTGATGTCATCCATTTAGTCCTCTATTGTCCCCTTCTCCTCCTGCCTTCTGTCTTTCCCAGCATCAGGATCTTTTCCATTGAGTTAGTTCTTTGCATCAGATGGCCAAAAAATACTCCTTAGACTGTTGTAAAGCTTGAAGCTGAAGCAGTTTTTTATTTCTCTTTCCAAATTTTGATTTGAATTTAGTTTTAACTGCTTTCAACCATTCATTAAACACCATTCTATAGCATGAGGTCTTTTCTTTCACTTGGCTGAGGGAAAGTGGTTAATATATTCACTGAAAAGGGAGTAGGTTAGAATATGCTAATACTGTTGTTTTTTTTTTTAAGATTATATCTACATTGCAGGTGGTCTGAACAGATTGGATGGGGAGACGTTTTTCCTTGACTAATGCGCTGTGTGTAAACATTTCCTGCAGTTATCATTTATTGAGCCTTACCATTTTCATGCTATACTATAACACCATATAGTTACATATTTAAAAGTTAGATATTTAACTTTGCACCTACAGAATATGTTGAGGATTTATAAAAAGTTTTGAATATAGTAAGACTCGGTTGCTTTATCTTGAAGTCATTTTCTTGTGTGTTTGTTCAGCCAGCGTGTCTATAATGTTTATGTAACTAGCTTCAACCCAAGTCATGTATATGCTTGTTCTGGACTGACATGGTAGGTCCCAGTACTCAAGGCATTTCACTCCAAAAGATGGAAACCATTGACCCACCAGGAACAAGGGGACTGGTGTGGTATATCTCTCCTTTTATAACCAATTACTGGGAAATTTATATTATATGCTATTCTTTCTCCATAGCCAAAGATACAATTGAATTAAAATAATTAGATTTATATTTCTAGGAATAATTAGTATAACTAATAGGAAAATAATTAAAAATAAATAAAATAGCTGTTGACTTTGGGGAATGTGGTTGACTAGCCATTTTGAAAATCCCTCTTTTGTAAAACAGATTTTGAAACATGTCCACAAATACATAATTTCTAAATCTATTGCTGAATTCTCAAGAAAACGAGAGAAATCTTTAAAGGGCAGGAAAATAGAGTAGCTGAAACCAGGATGGAAAGCAGAGGGAAACTGAAAGCCTGTGCTGTTGTAGGGGCAAATCAAAGTACCAGAAGTCTAGAACTTTGTGATTAGCCCTTTCAAGACAAAGGAGGAGATCCTTTGAAGAGGGCTTCCCTGGTGGCTCAGTTGGTAAAGAATCCGCCTGCAATGTGGGAGACCTGGGTTCGATTTCTGGGTTAGGAAGATCCCCTAGAGAAGGGATAGGCTACCCACTCCAGTATATTCTGGCCTGGAGAACCATACAGTCCATGGGGTTGCAAAGAGTTGGACACAAATGAGCGACTTTCACTTTCACCCTTAATGAGAGGGTGGGCTGGGAAAATCTGCAGCCTGCAGGGAGCCTTTGAGATGACAGTCTTTGCTCAGAACAGGGTGAAAAAATGGAGAAAAGGATCCTCTGGGAATTGGTAAACATGAGCCTGTTCTCCCAAGAGTTGTGGTTCAATTTTGTACTACCCTTATGCTTAAGGAATTTCCAGGTCAGGAAACTGAAATGGTTTCAATAGTTCTTAGCACACAATAGAAGCAAATCCAGATCTCCTCTGGATAAAGGAGAATAAACTGATCTTATTTTAATCTCTTCAGGGGCCCAACAGATTAAATTTAGTTAAATTTGTGTTTACAGTAAAATAAACACACCATCATGCATAAGGGCAACAGAAAGAGCAAACCACGGATACATACACATATAAAATGTCAGATATTAGAAAACATTTATTGGGACTACTCTGGTGATCCAGTGGTTAAGACTGTTCTCCACTGCAGGAGGCCTTGTTTTGATCCCTGGTCAGGGAACGAAGATCCCACGTGTGGTGCAGCCACACACACACACACACACACACAACAACCCAACATTTATTAAGAGAATAAAAGGTAATATTGAAAAAAAAAATAAGCAAGTTCTCAGTTTTGAGACTATCAAAAATGATCAGCTGAGTTTGAAAAAGGACCAGGGACTTATGGAAATGAAAAATAAAATTATTTTAAAAGACACAACTCAGTAGTGGTGAAAGAACTAGTTAAATTGAAAAGAGGATTAGTGAAATGCAAATGACATTGGAAGGAATCACTTAGAAGAACAGCACATAAGTGAAAGGAGATAAAAAAATACAGAACAGATGAAGAGATACAGAGTAAGAAGTTAGAATGATGTCTAACTCTTCCACTCAGACTTCCTGGAAGAGAGAATAAGCAGACTATTAGACAAGCAGTGGAGATACAGTAGCTGAGATTTTTTTTTTTAGTACTGGTCAAAGCATGGATCAACTGAGGATATTCACTGATAAAGGTTAAATACGAAGTCAACATCTGGACACATCACAGTGAACTACTGAGTACCTATGGCAAAGAGGAAAACCTTTAAAGCATCCAGATAGAAAAGACAGATTATCTGTTAGAAGTGATACCTGAGGTAAGAGCTATATTTGTCACCAGCAACAATGGAAGCTGGGAGATAGATGATTTTTTCCCAATTCTCCTGTGTAAAATTATATTTCAGTAACAAGAGTGTATTTAAGGTAAACAAAAGCAGAATGCATCAACCATCAACAAATCGCTGAAATGACTTCCAGTATGTGTATTTCAAGAAAAGAGAGGACAAACAAAGCCAAAATTGAAAGACTAATTATATTGACAAATCCCAGGTGGAAGTAACAAAGGGGAAAAAAAATCCGCAATCCTAGGAGTAAATAGGGAACCAGCAGTACATAAAGAGCAGAAATTCAAAAGATCATCAAATATAATTAATAATAAAATTTAAGCAAAATGGATACATTTTTGGAAAAACATAACTTACTAAAACTATCTCAAGAAATAACATACCTGAATAGTCCTATAACTAAGAAAAATTACCCAGTAGGAAAATAAAAATATAAACCATTAGTTTAAAACAGAGAGAATAACAGGCCCTGATGGGATGATAGGTTAATTCAAGGAGCTTTCTGGAAATAAACTTCATTCATATGCTTCCAGAGCCCAGAAGAAGAATGAACACTCAAAAATTGCTCTATGAAGCATGTCTTATTTTTGTGAAAGGGTAGTACGAGAAAGGAAAAATTATAAGCTGTTCTTTTTTCTGTACACATAGATACAAATGAACTAAACAAAACCTAATCAAATCCATATAAATTGGTTGGGTTCATTCCAGGAAAATATTTAACATTAGAAAATTAATATAATTCATCGTATTAAAAGATTAAGAGAAAAGTCATATAGCCACCTTAAGAAATGCCAAAAGATCTTTAGGTATCATTTAACATTCATTCGTGGTGAAATACAGAAATGACTATCAGCGGTAGAATAAATTAATTGTAGAGTATTCACACTGGGTAGTGCCATAAAGTGGTAGAAATGAACTTAATATATACTTTTCATGAATATGTAGAAGTACCTCAAAAATAAAATATATTAAAATTCTTAATATATAGTGTTAAGATAGATTTCAAGCCATAAATTCTAAGAGTTTAGCATTTGCAGTACAAACACCTGTAGTGAAAATATAAAATCAGTGATATTAAATAAAAATTTAGTGATTTTTGTTTATAGTGGGAAAGAGAAGGATAAAATTAAGAAGGTCATTAAAAGTCATTAGTAAAAAGTATTTCCTAAGCTGGATGGTGTGTATGCTCATAGCCACACCCCTTTTTATGTGTATAGAATTTTTCTAACGTTTGTAATACTAAGAGAATTGCAGCTAATGTTTATAAAGGTATAACATGTAAAAATGAAACAATTTACATCATGAAAGAATGTTAGAGTGCTAATATTCTAATTTGTGTTGCAAGAAATTAGGAGAGTTGAAAGTTGTTAAATGATTAACTGTGGGTATTTAAAGTTAAGAAAAGAAACTCAAAAGACCTAAAGTAATAGAATTGTTGGATATTGAGAGAAGGTTGAGAGAAAATATAAAGTAGAAAAGCAAAGTTAAATCCTTTGTTTGCAAACCCAGTAAATCTGTAATGTCCAAACTTGATAAATCAATAAGCATCAACTTGTGTAGAGAACTGAGAACTAGAGAAACAGCCTCCAGAAGAATGGGAGAGAGGACCCTGGGTTTCCAGCTTTTCCTGCCTGCAAGCTCTTTTGTACTCTTTGCACTTGACCACATTAAGACACCAGTATGTTAATAAAAACTAAAATTAAGAATTGGCTTATTTAAAAAAAAAAACAATTGGCTTATCAAGAAAGAAAAGAGTCAGCTTATATTTGGTGTAAAACATAAACTGTTGTACATTGATGAGACGGTAGGGCAGCCAAATATAATCATATGGTGAATTTTTTCATGTGTGTGCTCTGTCTTCATCAGTCATGTCCAACTCTTTGAGACCCAATGGAATGCAGCCTGCCAGCTCCTCTGTCCATGGGCTTCTCCAGGCAAGAATACTGGAGTGGGTTGTCATGCCCTCCTCCAGGGGATCTTCCCAAGCCAAGGATGGAACCTGTGTCTCTTATGTCTCCTGCATTGGCAGGCAGGTTCCTTACCACTAACGCCACCTGGGAATATTTTGTGTATTGATAATCTCTAGGGCATTTTTTTTTTAATTTGAAGGTTTTTTTTTTTAATTTTAAGTGATTTATACTTCAGTGGAAGCTTCTTGCACCTCCTCTTTTGCTCCCCAGAAAAATCCCCAGCTGTATGAGGAAAATCAAGAGGAAAATTTGGATTCATAGCAATTTGATACCAGAGCAGATTCTGCTGAAATTGTATATGGGGAGGGTATTGATATTATTATTGTATTTACTGATAGTCTACTCTAACTTTTTGAGTAGCTGTGAGTTTGCTTATCTAAAGCCTTCTACATTTTACCAATAATTATACTTCAGATTTCTCTCTCTTTTAAAAATCGAAGTTGTAAATGTTAATGGAACCAGAACACTGTGACTTCTCTTCTCTGGCAGCTTGTTGGATATTAAGTGTGTTTGTGTTTCTGCTTTCTCCTCAGGCAAATCAAGAGCTTGAGGCATTAGAAGAAGAGATGCTGCAAATGCAGGAATCTACTCATCTTTTTGAAGTGGCTCTTCCAGAGTACAAACAAATGAAGCAGTGTCGCAAAGAGATAAAATTGCTCAAGGGGCTCTGGGATGTCATTATTTATGTTAGAGTAAGACACTGCTTGTTGAAAGCATGCGTGTCTTTTTTTTCTTTTAGTATTTCTTTTCTATAAATATGCAATTTTTAGTGTCTGCATAGTTTTATAATATCTTAAAATATGTGATTGTTAAACTTTTGCCCCAGAATTGGAGTTCCTCAAACGTGTTAGTTGAAGATTCTTCTCTGAATTATTCGTGGATTTTGTTTTCAGTTCTCAATGAAACTTCATATGAGTCTCAAACCCTTCTAGAGAGTTCTATAGTATATAAATAAAAATTAATACATATTGCACACGTATGGTCATCTCTGCATACAAACTCACATATACACCCATACTTGTACTTATATATATATGCATATATAAACAGGCCTGGCTAAAAATAATTTGTATATTGCTAGTTAAGTTACCGGAGAAGGCAATGGCACCCCACTCCAGTACTCTTGCTGGAAAATCCCATGGACGGAGGAGCCTGGTGGGCTTCAGTCCATGGGGTCACTAAGAGTCGGACACGACTGAGCAACTTCACTTTCACTTTTCCCTTTCATGCATTGGAGAAGGAAATGGCAACCCACTCCAGTGTTCTTGCCTGGAGAATCCCAGGGACGGGGGAGCCTGGTGGGCTGCCGTCTATGGAGTCGCACAGAGTCGGACACAACTGAAGCGACTTAGCAGCAGCAGCAGCAGTTAAGTTACAACTTAAGTATAAAAATAAGTTCTAGGGAACTAGGCATATTGCAATATGTGTAATACATGATTTTCTTTGAAGTTAGTTGAAAGCCATATAGAAATACATTTACAAGAAACTCACGAGAGTTTTGGCTATAATGGATGAAGGTTTTCTTCCAAAAGCTTATCTTATATGTAGAATTGTAAAAATATGATATTTAATGGTAGCATTATTTATCAATTCATTCAAACTATTCAGGATTAAGTGATAATGATGGTATGTGTATGGAAGTTGCCATTGCTTCTAGAAATTAATCTATCACAATGTTTTAGCCTTAAGTTTGACATGTTCTGATAACTTTTTTGTTTTGGTTTTAGGGAAGCTTTGACAGGTGCAGTTAATACTTAAGTAATTGACTTTCCCCTGGATGATGGAGTTGCTGTGTATCATCAGTTTATATATTTTGCTGTGGAGACTGGCTTTCACCAAATGTTGTTGACACTTTTATCTGCTTGTGCGTTTTCAGAGAAGCATTGATAATTGGACTAAAACCCAGTGGAGACAGATTAATGTGGAGCAGATGGAAGTGGAACTCAGAAGGTTTGCCAAGGCAAGTTCCATAACTGTCTGTGATGACGATTTATCTGCCTCTGCACCACCTCCTTCCATCTTCCCTAAGCTAGAATCTGCTGTGTTGGGCCGCATGTCCTTATTTACTTCAAACAGGATGATTTGAGACAGGAATTTTTTTCCCACTGTCAGCCAGTTGCACTTGTAATCAAGCCTGGCTTTCTGTGAATGAGTGGATAAAAGCATATTAGGGCTAATGAATTGATGAGCAGCAGCTATACTCAGGCACTCTCTGTGGCTGTCTAGAGTAAAAAAGAGGTGAAGAGCAGGGCTGAGGGGTTAGGCGCATGAAACTGTTGAATTCTTACCTTAGCAACTGTAAGTGTATTGTATCTTCAAAGGTACCTTTTGACTGTGGGCTTTGGGGCAGCTCGCTGGGGTAACCTGTGGAAATATATAAAATGTTATGATCTTTACTCTTACTGCCTACTCTGATATCACAGCAGGGCTCAATACAACAGAACTCAGCTTCTTTGAATATTGTGTTTTGGTATCTAATCCCCACTGCCCTATGCCCTCTGAAGAAAGTAAAGCCTCTTTGGATAAAGCCAAATGCATAGCAATGAGAGGCTGGGCCTTTTGCTCTCTTCTTGCCCCAGAATGTCCTTGCCCAAACTCAGTCCAACCAGCTCTTCCCATCTTTTTCTCCCCTTTTCTCCTGGTCCAAGAGCCCTAACTAAAATGCCCCGTCATTCTTTTGGAGTCACGGGTGACTGTACTCCTCTTCTGTGCTGTTTCCTGCCTGTGTCCTTTAACATCGGACGGTCTCACGGCAGAGTTACCGTTTAAACCCCACTCTCAGCTGAAACTCTTTTGCTTTTTTTCCTCTAAAACAAGTAGCGCCGTCCTTTTGTGCTGAAATTGTTACTTTATTTTGGGTTTTCTCATTCAAAATTGTTGATATTGTTCCATGAGCCAAGAAGACAGTCAAGTCAAGGGCCCTATTTGACATGTCTTAAAGTTGTTTAAACAAGTCAGGTCTTTGGAGGAAGGTCTTAGTGATCCAGTAACAATCTCAGTTTTCTGCATGTTTCTGTTTCAAGAGGAAACTCTCTTCATTCGCATGAGCTGTAGACTCTATTATTTCACTGCGTTTAATGACCTGTGGATTTCCTCATGGGATATCCAATTAGAGCCTATGAATAAGAAACCAGTATATCTAGGTGTCTTGTACATAGTGGACTAGTACATGAGAGAGTGGATATTTTTCTTTTTTTCTCTGGTCTTAGTCCTTAATCTATGAGCTTAAACACATTTACTCTCTTCCTAACCCAGGAAAAAGTACACATAATTTTCCATAGGAGGCAGATTATAAGGTATATTTTCCTATATGTAAGAGCTGGGTTGTTTTTTCACTTTCCTTTAGGTAATCTGGTCTCTGGATAAGGAGGTTCGCGTGTGGGATGCCTACTCGGGCCTGGAAAGCACAGTGAAGGACACGATGACCTCTCTGAGAGCTGTTGCCGAGTTGCAGAGCCCTGCCCTCAGGGACAGGCATTGGCACCAGCTGATGACGGCCATTGGGGTCAGTGTCCTGGGTCTCATTAACTGAATATTTTTGTGACATGTTATTCCTTGGTTCATATCATTCGTCTGGGATGAAGTGGGATTTGGGAAAAGGTCTCTGATCAGTTGCAAGAGGTCAGTCCCCTTGAGACGTGACAAAGGTCTGGACATGCAGAGTTCCTAGTTTTAGCCTCTGCTGCTATAGACTAAATGTGTCATTCCCCTGCACCTGCCCAGTTCGTGTGTTGAAGCCTGAATCCCCAGTGGGACGGTATTTGGAGATGGAATACTTGGGAGATGATTAGGTCATGAGGGTAGAACTCGAATGAGGTCAGTACTTTTGTAAGGGGAAAAAGGCCCCAGAACTTTCTACTCTCTACCATGTGAAAACAAGACAGATGTCTGTTAATTAAGAAGGAGGCCTTCACCAAGAACCCAGTGAAGCTGGCACCCTGATCTTGGCCTTATAGCCTCTAGAACTGTGAGAAATAAATGTTGTTGTTTAATCCCCCTAGTCTATGGTGTTTTGTTAAAAGCAGACAGAAGTAACTAAGACACCCCCACCACCACCACCACTTTTATCTCTTACTGGCTGTATGACCTCACACAATACACTTAACCTTTTTCTATTGGGTTTTACTTTTTATTAATGAGACAGATGCTATCTACTCTCACATATCATGTATATCTTGTAAGAGTCAAGTAAGATAATGTGAAGGCATTTTATAGAGCATGACATGGCTGCAAAAAATCTTATATTTAGTGGAGAGGATGAAAGAGCACAGAAGTGAATTTAGGAGGACAGAGAATTTGGAAATAGTGATCCCCTCCCACAATTCATTTATTAATAGTGTCGTGTTTGTTTTGATGGTCTTTTGATGGTCTTGATTTTATTGCAAAATATAGAATTATTTCTCATGTGTCCATGCCACTTGAGATTATGTTTTCTTTCCCTTCTAAATCTTTTTAAGAGCAAATATACCAACCTTACATTTTATTTTCCAGGGAAGGTGACCTTCATGAATTTAGAATATATTACAGGCAGCCTGATGTGCTTGTTTTCTGCTAGGCACACGTTGTGAAAAAAGGCTCTCATGATTTGAAGACAGAGTTTGCAGAGTGGGGAAATTGAGGACAGGCTCAGCCTCATGAAGTGGGGACGGCCTAGGCTTTATTGGTCCAACCCTAACACATCTCTGGGATCCTGGGCAAGTTACTTGCTCTCTGTACCTCAGTTGCCCCTTCCATGAAATACAAGTAATGCTATAGTGCTCCTGTGCAGACTTGGTGAACACACAGGAGCTGAGATTCATATAGACTTAGCATGTAGCAAATCCTCAGTGAATGGTTCCTGAAGCTGTTGTTACTATAGTACTTTCCAGAGAGTCTTTTAGACATTGCATATTTAGAGTTCATAGTTGATTACTGTGTTCTTTCAGAAAATCTTTATTGAGTCTCCCAACATGACATGTAGACTGTATGTCCCTTCTCCCCACCCCCTCCTCACATTTCCTCTAGTGAACTTTCTGCTCACCACAGGCTCTTACCTGTACTGTGCCTTTCTGCAAGCTAGAAAAAGATGTCTTCTCTGGCAGACAATTTAGAAAAAGGCGTCTTCCTCCAGGCTGCTCTGGGGCATCAGAGCAGCGACTAAATCCATCTCCCAGTTGTCACCTATTCGCTTCCAGTTGTCCATATTCACTGCACAAACCATGCAACTAATCAGGGGACCCTGTTACACATCCCTGCTCGTTCCTCCTGTAAGACAGACCTGACTCCCATCAGCTCTGGAGGGAGGTCAAACATGATGCAGAAGTAACTAACTCATCTGGTTTGCTCAGGACTTTTTAGGTTTCAGCCAAGGAAGCACCCGGTCTTGGACACACAGGGCTGTTCAGTCATCTTGTGCAAAGAGGCAGATGGTGATCAGCAGTGTTACAGACTGGGGAGAGCCGGAGAAGACTTCAGCTTCCAGGAGGGAGGGATTGGATGTTCATAGGAGGAGCAGGAATGGAAACCAGGTAGTGGGGTCAGCTCTTCATTTGTGAAGGACATGGGTGACCTTGGGCACTTAGGAAGAGCTGAGAGCTTCTTAGCAAATACTGGGGTGGGGAACGCACAAGATAATGAAGAAATGGGAATGACTTTTTTCACACGGTAAGTATGAATAATGACAGTATGAGTAAGAATAATTATTTTTTGCCAAGGGACTAAGATTAAATCAATGATAAAACTAGGTTAAATCATGAAAGCAACTGGGAATTATGTTCAGTGAATAGAATACTTAAGAGAAGACAAATGAGCTACTACCGGATTCCTGGGATTTCAACCAAATTATAATAAATGAATAATGTGATTCTCTTTAACTTTGGGTTTTGTGGGCAAAGGAGATAAGAAATGAGCTGACAAGGGAAGGTTATGAAACAAAAGAAATAGTATAGTGTGAAGTGTGAACTTGGCCTAAACCTCAGCCCCCGCTTCCGGTAGGTGATACCTCCATAACTGTGAGTCAAAAGGCAATGTCTTTGGTGGTTCACACATTTCAGAACTTAACATGTACTCAGCTGCTGACTTGAGTAGATTTAGCTCTGATTCAGTCCTCTGGCCATTAGGTAAAAGGAACAAGGAACCATTAATATATATGGAATCAGTCCTGCCTTTTTTTTTTTCTTCCTAATCAGGTCAAATTTTCCATAAACGAAGCCACAACTTTGGCAGATCTGTTAGCCTTGCGGTTACACCAGGTGGAAGAGACTGTCCGAAGCATCGTGGACAAAGCTGTGAAAGAGCTGGGGACTGAGAAGGTTGTGTCCTCGGGCTGTTTCTTTTTACCCTGGGCTAATTCTGTGATTGGCACATGAGCGGACTGGGGAAAAGGCCTCAGGCCCTGGTTGTGTGGAAACATGTCTCCCAGCAGGAAACAGACTCCTTCTCAGCCACAGTAAATGTGTAAACCAAGAGTTGACCCAGTTGATGATGACAATTATAGTGGAAATCGCTTATGTGTCATTTACTTGGTAGCAAGTGCAGCTGTCCATGCTTGACACTAATTCATTTAATTCTCTGAGGATTATGCCTGTTCTTCAGATGTGGAAACTGAGATATCGAGAAGTGATTAGCTTAGCCAGTTTTAACAAGGGAACTGGCCTTCACATTCTGGCACTTAGCACTGCCTATCCTGTGCTGGCTAATTTGTACATAATACCTATCAGAACGTGAAGATAACTTTTTAAGCCCCTTCCTGCTCTGGCATTCCACTTCAGTAAAGGATATAAAATTCAGATCCAATAAAAATGTGACATTGGTGTGATGCTTGTTCTTTTGTGTGATGAAATTCATTCTTGAAACCTCAACACCATGAATTATTTGAAGGAAAGAAAATTGAGGCCAATGATATCCCTGTTTTTTTTTAATTGTAAAAACAGTTTTAAAAATTTCATATGATACTCTAGGTATTGGTTCTAAATCAAACTTTCGTGCACATAACTAAATGCTATTGATGTCTAGGTTATTACTGAAATCAGCCAGACCTGGGCAACCATGGAGTTCTCTTACGAAGTTCACTATCGGACAGGCATTCCATTACTGAAGTTTGATGAACTCTTGTTTGAAACTCTAGAGCACAACCAAGTAAGATGGATGTTTTTCTTATACACCTTTCTTTTAAATTATGATTTTAGGCTTTTCCAAAGTTCCAATACTCCATATCTCTTTCTTCATTCATTAGACATCTGCTTGTACCAGACTCTAGGCATAGTACTATTTGGGTTCAAAAGGTATGAACACTTCTTCTCAAGGAACTTGTCCTTGAGTCAGGAGACAGAGAAGGGTTCCAAAGAGTCTTGCAAGGTGGTGGTACTTGTGCTAAACCTTGAAGGATGGGCTAGTATTCAAGAATGATGATCAGAGAAGAGTGATATATGCAAAGAGGACAGTGTCCCCTTTTACTGGCATCTTGGAATGCCAAAAAGTACCTGACATTCAGAGGTAATTTAAAGGACTTGGTTTCCTTAGAATAAAAATTTTCTTGATACGAGTAATGAAATATAAGGTTGGAGAGACAGACCAGAATGCAGCCTATGTGGTCCTGAGTTTTAAGGGTATGAGTTGGCGTCTCTTTGGATGTGAGGGATAAGAAAGGTGAAATAATAATAGTTTTGTTACTATTATTAGGCATAAGGCACTTAGGAAAGAACCTGGTCTAAGAGATGATGCTCTGTTATTTCTGATGTATTTAAAGTGAGGGACATTGATGTTAAGGTGGAAAGTCAGACCCAGAGCCCAGTGCAGAGGTTCAGTCTAGAACTATAGGTTGGGAGGTCATTGTTGGTATTGTGAGAATCGATGAGTTAGATAATGAGAGGAAAGGAGAATACGCCAGCCAAGAACAGTAGGGAAGGGCCGCATTTGGTGAGTGAGAAGACACATAAAGGAGGCAGAGAGTGAGAATGATCAGAGACATAGTGGAAAAAGGATACTGCAATATCATAACAATCATGGGATAATTTTTTCCACCAAAAATAGAGTCAGTATTATGGAAACCACCTAAATGTCAATTGATGGATGAATGGATAAAAGAAATGTGTGTGTGTGTAGACACACACCCATATATATACACACACACACATATATATAAAATGTATATAATAATGTTTTTTTTTTGTGTGTGTATATATATATATATATATATATATATAATGGACTGTTCAGCTGTTAAAAAAAGAGAAATCCTGCTGTTTGTGACCACATGAATGGATGTTGAGGGCATTATGTGAAGTGAGATAACTCAGAGACAGCAAATACTGTATGTTCTGTCTTACATGTGAAATCTAAAAAAGCCAAACTCATAAAAGCAAACAGTAGAATGGTGATTACCAGGTGCTGGGGCTTTGGGGAAGAGGGAGATGTTGGTTGAAGGGTATAGACCCCTAATGAGTTCTGGACATCTATTATACTCTATGGTTGACTATATTATATTGAAAGTTATTAAGAGAGTAGATCTTAACATTAATGTGTTAATGTTAACACATGCATGCTCACGCACAAAAGGTAATTATGTGGGGGGTACGAGCGTGCTTAGTCGTGTCCGACTCTGTGACTCTATGGACTGTAGCCTGCCAGGCTCCTCTGTCCATGGGATTTCTCAGGCAAGAATACTGAAGTGGGTTGCCATTTCCTTCTCCGGGGAATCTTCCCAACCCAGGGCTCAAACCAGCGTCTCCTGCAACTCTGGCCTTGGCAGGCGGATTCTTTTACCACTGAGCCATGGATAGAGATGATATTAACATTATTGTGGTAACCATTTCATAATATATACACACATGTATCAAATCATCACATTGTATGCTTTAAACTTACAGAGCATCTGAGTAATATCTCAACAAAGCCATGGGTGGGGGGTATGGAAAGAATGAAATGTATTAAATACTTAAGAGGTGAAGGAGAATGAGAAGAGGTTGTTCTGCTCAGTGACTTCCTGAGATTTCAGTGTCAAAGAATAGGGGAAGTGCCCGAGGATCTGCATGGTGTTAAAGCAAGGCTTAGTGTTAGGACAGCTGCAAAGTTTGGTAGTAAATTCAAAGGGGAGGAAAACAGAGCCTGAAGGCTTAGCAAGCTAGAGGGAAGTTTGTTTTATATTTTCAATATTAAAGAAAAAAAGGAACCATAACTTTGGAATGATTAGTAGGCAGAGACCAGGGGAGAGTGAAGGAGGATGAAAGAGTGAAATTTAATTCCTAAAACTGTACCCTGATGCCCAATATATTTTCCTGTCTACAAAGAGATACGTGTTAGTCTTGTAGAAGACATATTACATATAGTTGCTTATGTTTATCTTTTTTCTTTTAAAAAACAAAACTAAACCATGTTAGTGTGAATATGCCATTACTTCACTAATTTAGCAAATACTTGCTGAATGCTTGTTCCACATTTTGTTTGCTGGGTCTTAGGAATCCAGCAGTGAAAAGAAGTGATGTAGCCCCTCCCTCGTGGTGCTCAGATTACTAATTTAGATGTTATTTCACATTCTTTGCCTTCATTTAGGTTCAGTTACAGACTCTGCTTCAAAGCAAGTATGTGGAATATTTCATTGAGCAAGTCATAAGCTGGCAAAACAAATTAAACACAGCAGACTCAGTCATCTTTACTTGGATCGAAGTCCAGCGCACTTGGTCTCACCTAGAAAGCATCTTTGTTTGTTCAGAAGATATTCGAATCCAACTTGTGAAAGATGCTCAGAGATTCAACAGAGTAGATGCTGAATTTAAGGTTTGCGGAAGACAGGCTATTTTCTATCCTAACAGCTTTTTCCGAATAATATAAAAGCCTTGTAAAGAAACATCTTTTTCTAAATAACGTAAAATCCTTATATAAAGAAACATAATTTGGGGTGTTGAATTTATGAAATAAATATATGTAATCAGTATTTGCATTTCAGGAGACAAAAGTTAGGAAACTTTTCTGTGTGATGGGTCAGAATCAATATTTTAGGCTTTGTGGTTGCATATGATTTCAGTCACAACTACTCAGGGCCACCTTTATCATGTGAAAGAAAGACACAACATAGACAGATGGGTGTGGCTGGCACCAGTAACACTTTTATAGACACCAAAAATTGAATTCCATATTATTTTTGTATGTTACAAAGTATTAGATTCCTTGGATTTTTTTCAACTAGTTAAAGATGTAAGCATGAATGGATGTTGTCTTAACTTTGTGCTGTACCAAACCAGACAGCAGGCCTGATGTTTCCCACAGAACGTGAACTGCCTACCCTACAGGAAGGCCTCGGAGACACGTTCCCTTCATGAAGTCAGAGACTAGGGAGGGGAAGCCAGTAACAAGGTTACACTATCAGTTATTGGTTTGTTTCATATGTCCGACTCTTTGTGACCCCATGGACTGTAGCCCGCCAGGCTCCACTGTCCATGGGATTCTCCAGGCAAGAATACTGGAGTGGGTTGCCATTTTCTTCTCCAAGGGATCTTCCTGAACCAGGGATCAAACCCGGGTCTCCTGCATTGCAGGCAGCTTCTTTACTGTCTGAGCCATCAGGGAAGCCCCAGAGTAGATGGTGAGGTAATATAATAATAAATGATTTGAGAGACTTTAAACAGAGAATAGTGGCTTTACATTTTTATATAGAAATGGGGATGAATTATTTTCTCCTTGCTAGCTAAAACAGAATACCCGAGGGATTCTATTTTGTTTAACTTTTAAGCAGGAAAGAATAGATAGATTGTTTAGTATTCATCTCATTTTTTAAATATGAATATATTCTTTAAGATTCTGGTTCTCTTTCTCTTTATGTTTTTATTTGTTTGGTTTAGAAGAGAGAAATTCTTCATGGACCCAGAGTGGTGGTAATGCTTATCAAATTTATATTGATAAAAACTATGTGATTACAGTTTGTTTTTTATATTCATCAAAGTTTAATAGCAGAACAGATATGGTGTTAGTCTCATTAACCTTGCTTTCTCATAGTTTGTTCTTCACTTTTTGATTCCCCAAAGGGATGAAAAAAATCTAGAAAAGTGATTTCTATTATCAATGGTTGCATGTTGTACTTTCACACAGGAATTAATGTTCAGAACAGCTAAAATAAAAAATGTTTTGGAGGCAACGTGTGAGCTGCATCTCTATGAAAAACTTAAAGATTTACAGTACAGGTAAGAATACAACTACAAAGTGATCAATTTGTTATACTTTTGACATTACTTTTGAATATCTAAAAGTATTTAATATCATGTTACTGTAGATATAACCTCTACTAATTTAAAATTTTGCTTATTGTTGTCTAGTTGCCTTTTACATATTAGGTGGTATATATATATTGTGATTTAATGCAAATATATCCAAATATATTTCTTTTCCAAGAGGGATATCATAATAGTAAAATAGAATATATTAAGTAGAGAATCAACATGAAAAAATGAAGCAACGTGATTGATCAATTCTTTTATCAAAGTGTCCTGTAAATATTTATTAAGTATCTACTGTATTCTAGGAACTGGGACTGTACTCATGTAAGTCCTTTACTTTGTATGTAGTTAAATTATACTAGAAATTATCCTTTGACAGTATGTTAGTACTTTTGAAATCCTTGTCCTAAAGGGTATTTTATTGATATAAAATCATGCAACAGCTAATGGTCACAAGAAAATTCTGACTTTTGATTTAAAAAGGGCAGATCAGCTACTAAAAGAGGGCTTTGTGCAGAATAGTGATCACTTTTTATTGCATGGTAGAGGAGCCTCTAGATAAAAATATATTGCATACAATTATTTCATAATCTGGAAGTTTTTTCGAGATAAAGTTGACCATAATTTTAGAAGTGTGGATTCCCACAGAGGTTAACTATTTCTTAGTCAGTGATTTTTGAGGGCTTGGTGGCTCTGCCTCTGGGTCTTCTCTGCTCTGCTAAGAACAATAAACTGGAAATGGTTCAGGGTGTTACGACTTCCCTGAAAACCAGATAGAATTAAAGCCACATAGTTTTTGTAGACATTCCATGGGAGAAAGAAAACCTTAAACCAATTACATGTGAACTAAAGCACTTTGTGCTCAGGGTGGGTGATGCCAAGCCCAGTCTTCTCTCCTGCTGTTGAGAAGTGTCATTAAGATAAGTGACAATATATTGCACTTGAAAACATGTGGGTTGTTTTCAAATATCTTTTGATACTGATTTCTAACCTAATTCCACATTGACAAGAGAACAGTCTATATGATTTCAGTACCTTTAGACCATGAAACTTTTGCACTCTCTTTTATGTCCCTGGATATGTTTCTGTGTCTCCTAGATTATAGTCTATAGAAACTTGAAAAGACTTTGTATCCTACTGTTGTATGAAATTGTATAAATCTTAATTAGGTTGAATTGGTTCATGGTGCTTTTCAGTTCTACTATATCCTTCTCCTTTACTACATATTCATTCCATTAATTTTTAAGAGTTTGATTGAAACTCCAACTAAAAATCTTAATTTGTCTAGTTAAAAAATAGTTGTATATTATAGTGGAACTATAAAAAAAATAAGTGACAACAAGTAACATCAACTTAAATTTGACCTGTATTTAGTCTCAATTAATGTGTGTGTGTGTGTATCTCCTCCTACTTGGCACAACTTGCACATTAGTCACAAACGAGGTGATGATGTTAGAAGGAGGTAGGTACCATGTTAAACAGTGAGCTTATTGAGATGAATGGACAGATTGAGACACTTTGGGTTTTGTTAAAATTTTAATAACTGAATGGACAAAATATGCTTACAATGATGTTTCATTCATACAGGCTTTCTCTCTGTGAAAAAGCTCTTGCTCAGTACCTGGAAACCAAGCGTTTGGCTTTCCCACGCTTCTATTTCATCTCTTCCACAGACTTACTTGACATTCTTTCAAAGGGAACTCAACCTACACAGGTAATACTGATTTTGAAAGTCTCATATTGTCCTTTGTTAGCTAAGGAATGTCAATTTCTCTATCGTTGTCTAAACGCTACCCGCCATGTCACATGTTCCAAGAGCCAGAAAATATGCAATAAAAATACTTAATGTAGCAACAGAGAGATGTTAGAGGCAGTGCTAAAGGACCTAGGAAGGGTAACCATCTTGTCCTCAGTGAAAGGACACTGTACAAATGTCTAGAAAGGAGAACAAATGTAAAAGGCTTAAAGCCTTGCAAGGAGTTAATGGAAGAAACACCAGCTCCAAATCCGCAGAATTGTGGGACAGATACTGGGGTTCCGTTGCCTGGTTCACAGTTTTCTTGGGAAAGACTGGGTCACTGGGAACAAGATCATTGCAGGTACCTTCTTTCAAAACCTTGACTCCAGGGTAACGCTTATAATTACTAAGCTGGGCTAGGCTTCAGTGCTGTTCAGAGGTGTATTGGTATAATTTCAGGCTCATCCTCCACCCTCTAATTTTCTCCTGTCCATTCGAAAATAAGGTAGCACCCATGACAGTATGTAAAGCAAATAAAAGAGGCAGTTGTCTTTTGTAATCTGAGAGCACGGAGCAGAGACAAACTTTGTGCAAATCCCCAAGCTCTCCTTCCCCTAAACATTTAGAGGACATTGCTTTTCATTATATCTGTTCGGTTGTTCAAGACCTTAGAGTTGTTACAGCTGACACCGGTAGTTACTCCTGGGCTTCACCATATATCACAGATTGTGCTTTACTTTTATAGGTTTGTCTCCGTGTTCTTTCTCTAAAAATATTTATGCCATTTTCTTTGGAATATATGTCACCTCACACTACAGTTTCCTGAATTCTGATGTCCTGTGGACACAGTATTTATGTTGATTATTTCTCTCTCATTCATTTCTCTTTTTTTAGTTGGAATATAATTGCTTTACAGTGTGTTAGTTTCTGCTGTCCAACAGAGTGAATCAGCTGTAAGTACATATATATCCCCTCCCTCTTGGACCTTCCTCCCACCCCACCCCCCAATCCACCCATCTAGGCCATCACAGAGCGTTGAGCTGGGCTCCCTGTGCTATATAGCAGGTTCCCACTAGCTATTCTACATGTGGTAGTGTACATGTGTCAACCTTAATCTCCTAGTGTCGCTCCCTCCCCTTCCCCACTTGTGTCTACGTAGCTGTTCTCTCCATCTGCATCTCTATTCCTGCCCTGCAGGAGGTTCATTTGTACCATTTTTAAAGATTCCACTTACATACATTAATATACAATATATGCCTTTCTCTTTCTTCACTCTGACAGTCTCTAGGCCCATCCACTTATCTACAAATGACTCAATTCTCTTTGTTTTTATGACTGAGCAGTATTCCATTGTGTATATGTATCACATCTTCTTTATCCATTCATCTGTTGATGGACATTTAGGTTGCTTCCATGTCTTGGCTACTGTAAACAGTGTTTCAATGAACACTGGGGGTCCATGTATCTTTTTGAATTATGATTTTCTCAGGGTACATGCCCAGGAGTGGGATTGCAGGATTGTATCGTAGTTCTATTTTAGTTTTTAAGGTACCTCCATAGTATTTTTCATAGTTGTACCTATTTACATTCCCACCAACAGGAAACAGGGTTGCCTTTTTTCGACATCCTCTCTAGCATTTATTGTTTGTAAACTTTTTGATTATGGGCCGTTCTGACCAGTGTGAGGTGATACCTTGTTGTAGTTTTGAATTGCAGTTTTCTAAATGATTAATGATGTTGAGCATCTTTGCGTGTGCCTCTTGGCCATCAGTATGTCCTTGTAGAAATGTTTATTTAGATCTTCTGCCCATTTTTTTATTGGGTTGTTTGTTGTTCTGTTATTGAGCTGCATGAGCTATTTGTATATTTTGGAAATAAATCCTTTGTTTGCTTTGTTTTCAAATATTTTCTCCTATTCTGAGAGTTGTCTTTTTTGCTTGTTTATGGTTTCCTTTGTTGTGCAGAAGCTTTTAAGTTTAACTAGGTTTAAATAAATAGTTTCATTTTTTGTTTTCACTTTCATTTCTCTAGGAGATGAGTCAAAAAAAAAAATTCTGTGATTTATGTCAAAGAATGTTCTTACTATGTTTTCCTCTAAGAGTTTTATAGTGTCTTGTCTTACACTTAGATCTTTAATCCATTTTGAGTTTATTTTTGTGTATAGTGTTAGGTAGTGTTGTAATTTCATTCTCTTAGATGTAGCTGTCCAGGTTTCCCAGCACCACTTACTGAAGAGACTGTCCTTTTTCCCTTGTATATTCTTGCCTCCTTTGTCATAGGTTAGGTGACCATAGGTGGATTTATTTTGGGGCTTTCTATCCAGTGCCTCTGATCTCCTAGGGTGATGATATGAGATAGAGGGTGTCCTATCCTATTCCAGGTATTTGTTCCTAAACACTTGAAAATTTGAAATACTTAGAATTCCGAATTTTAACTCTGTAAATTAGGTGCATAAATCTGTAAGTAAGAATATGCTTTTTCTTTTATATTCTTTAAACATAATAAACACATATGTGGTGTTTTATTGAACAGTATTACTTACCCAGAATATAGACATGAGACATTTTGTTTTTTCTACAATTATTAATCTCAAATGTGCCCTGCTGAATCTCTTTACACTGAGTAACAGATCCCTTTATAATACCTTGGCTAGGCATTGTAATGCTCCTGTCCCTTTTTCTTATTAATAATTAAAGAAACCCAAAGCAACTCAGCAAGATCTAGTTTAAAATTCCAAGCTCACCTCTGTGTCAGGACCAGTTTTTTACATAAAGAACCTAGAGATGAGATCTTTTATTTCTCCTCCCTACCAGCTTATTTTGGGCAGGGGCGGGGGAAGGGTGTCATCTGTCAGTCATCGCCCTTTCTTAATGCATATTCCTGCTTCTCTGTTCAGCAGTGGCTGTTGACCTTGCCCCTTGACAGCCAGGACCTACATCTGGGTCTCTTGTGGAACAGGAGCAAGTCCTCAGGACAGGGGGAACTTCCCAGGGGAATATAGGCAGAGCCAAGTCCTTCTCAGTGCTTCTAGTTCTTGCCCTTGGCAGTGTAGTCAGTCATTTGTTACATTTTGTTCCTCCTTTCCACCTAAACAGATGTGGGAAGTAGGGACGTGTCACAGATTCACTTGCTGCAGGCACCTGAGGATTCTGTGAGTGGTTCCCCAACCCCACTCACTGGACAAGTTAAAGGGCAGAGGTTGGGGAAACAGTCCTCCGCCTTGAAGCCCCATGAGGAGTGAGGAAAAGTCAGAGCATCCCCCTCTGGGCTGATAACTCACAGGTGTGAGGATGGTCGTCTCTCTCTCCCCACCTCCCTGCTGTGCTTTCCCAGAAGGGGTGTGTGGAGGCAGATGATGGTAAGCTGTTGAGATGTGTCTTGTCAAGCCCTGAAGGGACCAACTTGTCCTAATCCCTGTCTGCTGTCTTCAGAGCATGTGCGTGCCCAGGGCCTCTCGGTCCTTAATTGAGGTCCTAGGCAGGTGCTAGAGGAGCAGATGATTCAACATACACTTGTCACCTATTCTGTGTCCTTTCAGATCATCAAAAAGTGCTTCGTGTGTTAGACATGCTTGTTGGCTCACAGGTATATGCATCCCTGATGCCAACTGCTGTTTTTCCACATCCTTCCTAAATTATAGGATGAGGTTTCGCTTTTTTTAAAAAAGTTAACTGAAAGGATGTACCTTTAAAATAATTCTATTTTCACAGTATCACTTCAGTGTTTTAGAGTGTTACCTTTCATATCACTGTGATTTGACAAGTCTTCTTGTCTGCTTCATTCACAGCATTTTAATTTTAAGTTCTAAACCCCTGAACCTCAGGTGCATTTCTCAGTGCTAGTAACACTCTTTAATGTAGGACTAGTAATGCTGGGCATTAAAAAGATCTTAAATTTTAATGTAGCTGAATATTAAAGTCACAGCAGAGGGAGTCTCCAGAATGGCTCACAGCCATGCTAATGAGTACCAGCCGTGGTGCCGTCTATACCATATCAACAAAAGGAGGTAGGATATTTCTGCTTACTAACTGAATGGGTCTGTCTGACTATGTAGCTCCAGGGTAAACGCAGTTTACAGTTCTCCTGACCTGCCAGCTTTGATTCCATTTTTGAAACATTTTGAAATTTGAGGTACACTATTTCAAATTTGCTCAAAATTTGACTTCATTGAGATCTTTTTGTTCCACGAATTAAAACTTAAGCAATTCAATTTCACATCAAATGTCCCACTTTTAGGAAAGGGTCCTTATTAGGGAAAGGGTTTAGCTGCCTCTGAGGTGCAGGTACTACCAGGGAGTGACTTGTTGGGGCAGAGGATTGAAAAAGTGCTAAGGAGGAGTTGAGTCATCTTGAGCCACAGTCAGCTTCTTTCCCTGCAGTGTTTCTGCAAAGTCAAGGTGTGATCTCAACTTTTGGTCACTTACCGTGGAAGAGTTCATGCTTACGGCTGTTATGCCAGAGGGCCAAGCCTTCCTGCACTCTCTTTCATTATCAGAATCAGTTTCAGGCCACCAGACACAGCTTTTCCGTCTCTGCCTTTTGTGTTAACATCCTGAATGTGCTCCCTGTCGTGTGACAGAGATAACATGGCAACTGCAGCTTATGGGATAACAATGCAGTGGCCCTTTGTGGGCAGATGACTCGTGTTGACATCTTGTGAATGACTTGAATTCTTCAGGTTCCCCTCCTCCACCCACTACACTCAATTTAAGAGTGCTGGTCCAAGTGAGGGTTTCTGCAGTTGATGTGGAATTTGATCAGCCTGAACACATCAGCTAGCGGAGGGCTGATATTACTACATCCTGCATTCTATAAGCAGACATGCCCAGTTTAAGGTACTTCAGTTGGAATGTCAGAGTGATGATGTCGGTTCATCTAAAATGCCTTCAGTGGCTTTTTAGCTCTCAGTAAGTTTGGTTAAGGTCAAGTTTTAAAGATTTTTCTCCTAGAATTCATCCTGATCTCCCATAGATCTCTCATAGATTATCTCAAGGACTGAGGATAGGGTTGTGCCATGTAACTTAAGTGGTCAGAAATTTCTGGCAGTTGCTTGTGGGAACACAAACTTAGAGGTGTCCTTGCAGGGCTAATGGACATGGAGTAGTAATTATGCAGTTGCACATGATTCAGTATTAACATTCTGTGATTCCTCTCCTGCTTAGAAAAACATCCATTTGTATTTTTCAAGTAAAGCAAGTGTAGTGGTTAAATTCAGCCTGGGTAACATTAGTTGCCCTGAGGTGCCCTCCCAGGTTATAATACAGTGTCTAAAAATAGCAGACAACCAGTTTTTAGCCACTGGTTCCTTATGACCTGAAAGATCTTTCTGTCCTAGAAGAGTTGGTGTGTTTTGTCTTCCTTCATCTTCTATGTGATGATGAGTGAAAGCTTCCCCATGTTGGAGCTATACTAAAGAAAGACACTTTCTATGTGATCAGCCGCATTTGTGTTGCATAATGGAGGTAGCCGTGGACCACATGGGGCTAATGGGCACTTGAAATGTGACAACTGAGAAACTGAATTTTTAACTACAATGTGTTAGAGTTGATCTTTGATTCAGTTATTGGAAAACATAAATTTGAAACAACTTGAGTGTGAATCTACTTTCTCAACCACGCATCTTATGAAACATAGAGACAGATCAATATGTCTGATGAAGAATCCAAACTGAGATAAGCTATAAATGCAAAATATGCACCTGGTTTCAAAGACTTAAAGAATGTAAAATATCTCATTAGTACTTCTTCTATTAATTATATATCGAAGTGACAATACTTCGGATGTATTAGGTCAAATAAAGCATGTTAGAATTAATTTCACCTGGTTTTTTTTTTTTTTTTTCGTGTTTTAATGTGACTACCAGAAAGCCACTGCTATGGCAGTTGAGGCCACAATTTTCTAAACTGACAAGATCAGGAAATATATATACTCAGAAATGTTGAATGTTTGCATCAAAAATATCCTTCATGACATCAGACCAAATCTATGTAAGAAGAAATCTGCCAACTTGTCTTTTGAGAAGTCCCCAAATTGCATTATGAGGCAGATGGCACTCAACTGATACCCTTAATAGTCTGTCAATATTGGCACTTGGACAGGTGCTTGTGAGAAATGGGCTTAGTATTAAGTAATAAAAAGAACTTCTGGATCTTCAAGGGGCAGATGTCTAAAACCCCACATCCCCACAAGCACAGTATATTTCTGGATAGTGCTTCCACTTGGTTATCTCTGTGATGGAGTGAAGGTGCCTCAGGATCTGAATCTCAGGAATCAGGGTGATGCAGCTCAACAATCACTAATGGTGGGTCACAGCCTTCTAGATGGGGATTAGTCCTCCTGAGACAGTCAAGGGAGGGACTTTGCTGACAGTCCAGTGGTTAGGGCTCCATGCTTCCACTGCAGGGAGCTCGGGTTTGATCTGTGGTTCGGGAACTAAAATCCTGCAAGCCATGTGGCACAGCCAAAAATAACATAAAATTAACTAGTATGTCTTAGACAATCAAGAGTAAAAAGGCTGAAGATGCAAGTAGTTAGTTGGCCACATGTAAGAGTGAATGAGTTTTAGCTGAAATAAAAAAGATTCCAACTTTTCTGTAGGGAGTAGACGGTTGGAGGGCTCATAGGTACCTGCATTGGAGGGAGGCAGTTGTCCTTGACTTTAGGTTGGGGCTGAGGATGGAATAAAGGAAGAGGCAGGAAAAGAAAACGGACATAAGAGATGGTCATGGTTTTGACTACCTTGCCATTACCTCTACTCACCTTCAGCTGAACACCAAGGAATGGAAGCTGTTTGTCTAAGTGTAGTTTATTATAGAAATTGCCAGTGAGAATAGCTCCACTTGGTATGCATGCACACATGCTTAGTCACTTCAGTCATGTTCAACTCTTTGTGATCCCATGGACTGTAGCCCACCAGACTCCTCTGTCCATGGGATTTCCCAGGCACGGATACTGGAGTGGATTGCCAGTATAATTTAGGACTGTGTCATATTTCAAATGGATGCCTTTGTATAAAGGTGGCCTTGTACTCAAATGGCCTAGGTGTTTGTGTGTGACAAGAAAATAGACAATCAGTTTTTAAATAAAATCATAAATTATATATCCAGTAGGGATTATCCTTGATCATCCTTGCAAAATGGTTAACATATGGTTAACTACAGGTTATATAACATTTTTTTTTTTTCATTTTGCCAATATGTTGCCACTGCTTAGAATTCTGTTGGAGCTCTTTTATTGGAATTCCTTCCACAGCGAGTTTATAAGTTATACAACAAAATCAGGGTTATTATAGTGCAGGATTAAAACACCACTTGATGTAACAAGATAAAAAATTGTATAACTTTGGGATCCCACTGCTAAAGAGTCTTAGGCTTTGCTGTGGAATCTAAAACTCCTGATCCTGGCTTTTGTTTGATGTCAGGTTGTTCAGCTCCAACTTAAATTCAGTGGACAGGGTTTCTGGCTCTGAAGCGTTAGCTTTTGTGTAAAAATGGAGCATAATTGCTTTACAATGTTGTATTGGTTTCTGATGTACAGTGAAGTGGATCAGCTATACATGTACCCATATCCCCTCCCTCTTAGACCTTTCTCCCAGCCCTACCCTGTCCCACACATCTAGGTCATCACAGAGCCCTGAGCTGGGCCCTCTGTGCTAGGTTCCCACTATGTAAATATGGTAGGGTATGTATGTCAGTTTTAATCTACCAATTTATCCCACCCTCCCCTTTCCACCTGCGCCCACATGTCCGTTCTCTATGTCTGTGTCTCTGTTCCTATCCTGCAAATAAGTTCATCTGTACTGTTTTTCTGGATTCTACATACATGCCTTAATATATGATATTTGATTTTTTTCTTTCTGACTTCACTCTGTATGACAGACTTTAGGTCCACCCACATTGCTACAAATGACCCAATTTCATTTCTTTTTATGGCTGCTTAATATTCTATTGTATATATGTACCACATCTTCTTTATCCCTTTGCCTGTTTAGGTTGCTTCCATGTCTTGACTATTGTAAATAGTGTTGCAATGAACACTGGAGGTCCATGTATCTTTTTGAATTATGTTTTTCTCAGGGTATGTGCCCAGGAGTGGGGTTGCAGAGTTGTATTGTAGTTCTTTGTTTAGTCTTATTTTTTTTTTTTCACTGTACCTCCATACTGCTCTTCATAGTGGTCATATCAACTTACATTCCTACCAACCAAAAAGGACGGTTCCCTTTTCTCTATACCCTCTCCAGCATTTATTGTTTGTAGAATTTTTGACGACGGCTATTTTGACTGGTATAAAGTGATAGCTCATTATAGTTTTGATTTGCATTTCTCTGATAATTAGTGATACTGAGCATCTTTTCATGTGCTTTTTGGACATGTATCTTCACTGGAAAAATGTCTATTTAGAGCTTCTGGCCTTTTTTGATTTTTTTTTTTTTTTTAATATAGAGCTGCATGAGTTATTTGTATATTTTGGAGATTAATCCCTTGTGGGTTACTTTGTTTGCCAACATTTTCTCCCATTCTGTGGGTTCTCTTTTTGTTTTGTTGATGGTTTCCTTTACTGTGCAAAAGTCTTTAAGTTTAATTAGGTCTCATTTGTTTATTTTTGTTTTTATTTTTATTACTCTAGGGGATGGCTCCAAAAAGATATTGCTGCGATTTATGTCAGTGAGTGTTCTGCCTATGTTTTCCTCTAAGAGTTTTATAGTACTAGCCTTATTTTACGTCTTTGATGCATTTTAAGTTTACTTTTGTGTATGGTGTTAGAGAATGTTCTAATTTCATTCTTTTACACACAGCTGTACAGTTCTCCCAGCACCACTTACTGAAGAGGCTGTCTTTTCTCCATTGTGTACCCTGGCCTCGTTTGTCATGGATTAGTTGACCACAGGTGCATGGATTTATCTCTGGACTTCCTATTCAGATCCACTGCTCTACATTTCTCTTTTTGTGCCAATGCTGTACTGTTCTGATTACTGTAGCTTTGCAGTATAGTCTGAAGTCAGGGGCCTATTCCCCCCAGCTTCATTTTTCTTTCTCAGAATTGCTTTGGCTATTCTGAGTCTTTCGTATTTCCATACAAATTAAAAACAAAAAGTTGTTCTAGTTCTGTGAAAAGTACCATTAGTAAATTGATAGGGATTGCATTGAATCTGTAGATTGCCATGGGTAGTACAGTCATTTTGACAACATTGATTCTTCCAGTCCAAGAATATGGTATATCTTTCCATCTGTTTGTGTCATCTTTGATTTCTTTCTTCAGTGTCTTACAGTTTTCATAGTAGCAGTCTTTTGCCTCTTTAGGTAGGTTTATTTATAGGCATTTTATTCTTTTTGATGTGGTGGTAAAAAAGGGGATTGTTACCTTAATTTTTCTTTCTGATATTTTGTTATTAATGTATAGGAATACAAGAGATTTCTGTGTATTAATTCTATTTTTGACTGCACCGTTTGGCTTGGAGGATTTTAGTTCCCCTACCAGGGTTTGAACCGACTCCCTTGGTAGTAAAAGTAGGGAGTCCTCTCTACTGGACCACCATGGAATTCCCTTCATTTTGTATCCTGCACCTTTACTGAATTCAGTGATATGCTCTAGTAGTTTTCTGATAGCATCTTTAGGATTTTCTATGTATAGTGTTATATCATCTGATAGTTTTACTTCTTTTCCAATTTGGATTCCTTTTATTTATTTATTTCTTCTCTGATTGCCATGGCTAGGGGACTTGGAAAACTATGTGGAATAAAAGTGATGACAGTGGACACCTTATTCCTGATCTTAGAGGGGATGCTTTCAGCTTTTCACTGTTGAGAATGATGTTAGCTGTGAGTTTGTTGTATATGGCCTTTATTATGTAATGTCCATTTTTGAGAGAAGGGACTAGTGACTGACATGGGCCATGAGGAATTTTTGGGTACAGATATATTCAGTTTCTTAATTGTCTCAGTGTTTACAAGAGTTTTTTTCACTTTGCTAAAAATTTATTAAGCTGTACACCTATGATTTTTTTTCACTTTTCTCTCTATACAATTATATTTTAAAAGGTTATTTGAAAACTCAGTTTTTGTTGTCAGCACACTTATATACATTTATATACACATGCTAAAAATGTCTAGGAAGAAATACAGAATTAGCATTGATAATATAGTTATATCCAAGTTATATTAGTAAGTACAAAATCAAATGGCAAAATATTATGTATACTACGATTTTAGTTTTGGTAAAAGCACACCAGGTAATATCTGATACCTAATATTAGCTATAATGATTTACAAAATTTATAAAAAAAACTAATATCTTTGCTGGGAAAGATTGAGGGCAAAAGGAGACGGGTGCAAAAGAGAATGAGATGGTTGGATGGCATCACTGACTCAATGGACATGAGGTTGAGCAAACTCTGGGAGATAATGAAGGATGGGGAAGTCTGGCATGCTGCAGTTCACTGAGTCGCAAAGAGTTGGACGTGACTTAGTGACTGAACAACAACAAATATAGTCTTTCTGAATTATGTAATTGCATGTTCACTACTGAAAGTTTGAAAAATATAGAAATATAGAATATCAGAATATTATTAGCATACTCCTTGATGCTATATTTGAGTGATTATGGTGACTTTTTTTTTAATGTGTTTGTGTAGGTCAGAACACTATATTTAATAAAAATTGAAATATTCTTCTACACTATGATGTTTAATATCTGTAGAAGTTATCATTATATGAAAGTGATATAACTGATTAAACATATTCCTAGAAGTTTTTTGCATATTTAGGCTTCAGACAATGATATGTGTCCATGTACTGTCACCTATACTATTATTAAAAATATAAAAGACAACAAACTATTCAACATTTTAGCAGGCTTAAATTTTTGTACATGTAAAAGTAATAGACTCATATTACTGAGTAATAGACTCAGTACATGTAAAAATAGATAAGACTGCCTATATTTCGGATGTTATATACTTCTCACAAATACTATCATGAGTATTACCATCATTATGAATAAATGAGTTAATTACTATGTATGTGTGAACTCTGAGGTGTTCACCATGCTAGGAATGACATTAAGACTTTGTGTCTATTTTATCTCTGTTAATCAGCAGCAGCATCTTTCATAGATGGGCAAATATGCAATGAAATATAAGCAAAAAGCACTGGGGAAAGCTTTGAGAATGTATGATAACCATACAGAGAAGTTAGTTCATAGCAATACATGGAAACTATGCATAGATGCATATGCAGAAGCTACATAATTTCATTTTCTTCCCTTTGTTCTCTAGGTGAACATAGAGCAGACTGTTGATCTGATCATTGTATTAGTTTTCATTTTAAATTATAAAATTACTGAGATAAGTAGGTTTTTTTTTACTTTATTTACAGACATAAATGAAAGCTCTTAAAAAGGCAGGTCTCCTTGTGCAGAAATCTGAAAAATATTAATTTCAGTTATCAAGGATTGATTATATAACTCCATTCCCCCCAATAATATGGTTCACATTTCACATACTGTGGTGTGTTAACTGTGACCGATCTTGAGAAGCACAAACTTAATCGCTGGTTCCTCAGTCCACAAAAATCGCCACGTGAATGACAGATGTACATCTTGACACATGATCAGTAACGTCACACTTTTCAAAGTCTGTCTGTGGTTGGCCATCACACATTTGCTGTTCAGTTCTCACGAAGTCAGCAGAGAACATAGTGTGCTACAAATTTGTCCCCAGAGAAGAACCCACCTGATATTTTATAAAAATACACCATCAAAAGAGAGAATTAGTGATGAAGTTGGAAGTGTAGCAAAGAAGTGAAAATTGATAACGCTAAAGTGAAATTTGAATCATAAATGTAGTCATGGATGAAAAAGCTGAATGTAGAAATGACATCACCTTTTGAGAGATTCTAGATATGCAGCCAGAGGACTATAGTGAAAATGAACTTAATCAAAACAAATCTAAACAGTGGTTGAGATAAAAAGGAGGAAGATTTCCCAAAGGTAGTGACACAAAAAAGAAAATCCACATTAAAGAAACTCTTAGAAATACCGGGACACGGGGCTTCAAAGGATGAAATGTTGGCAGCTGATCCAGACTTCCAAAGGAACATGAAGATTACACAAAGCACAGGAAAGATGCTCGTTTGGAATCTTAAGTTCTCAGATGAGGAGGAGGAGGCAAGTGCTGTTTGAACTACACCTGATAAGTTTCCTAAAAAGAACTAAAATAATTTTTAATTTTTTAGGGTTTTCAGTTAGTGTACTAAATATTTATTTACAGTTTTTTATTTCCCTATACTTCTATAACCAAGAGTGAGAGGGATTTTAATATTTTAACAAAAATTTTTAAAGTCCAGAGCACATTTGCATGTTTACCCATTGATTGTAGAGGTTGCACAGTTGTTCTTACAATCCTGCACTACTGTCCAAAGCAGGACCTGCCTGAATACCTACACCCCAATGGGTGGATGCACCTGATTTACTGTAAATCTGTGAAACATGACCTTTTAGTTTTTGTCACTAACCTTTTAGAAACCTGTTCAAGATATAATCAAATTATTGAATTTCATGATTTGAAATTTTCATATCCATTTTGTTTCTTCTTAGGTAAAAAGAGGAGGCATCAGTTTTTTATTTTTTTATTTTTTGTAAAATTAAAGATCTTTCCAAAGACCCAACTAGCAAAGAGGAATTTAAATTTTGTGTTAACATGTACAAAGAAATGGAACTAATTTGAGGGCAACAGCGTGCATGTTAGTTAAGAAAATGGTTGTGTTCTCTCAGAAGCTCGAAGTGGAGGGCAGAATAGGAAACTATTTAACTTCCAGCATGCCAGGTATAAGTCACAGGAGAACAGCAAGCTGTGGGGTTTGCATGTCCTGGTCACCCACTGAATGACTGCAGGATTAGAAGTTCTTATGAAACTCTTTCCTGGCCAAAGCAGTGATGTGTGAGGGTGTCTGATGGTTGAGGTCTCATTTATCCTGCAGCTTTGTACCTGAATATTATTTAGGCCCGTTATGCAGTAGAAGCCATTAAACATCTGTGCACTTGCTGGCCACCTCAGCTGTGACAGCGAACTGTGAGATGATTGGAGAGACTGTGTGTAAATGTCCTCTGGGTTATGTGCAGGGATGCAGTAACTGTGATAACCCAAGCAATGGTCATCGGCTACCACTCTGTCTACACTGAAAGTGAGAGCCGCAGAAAATCATCTGTTTTCAACGGGGAAGATTCCTTGTTGTGATTTTCTTCTAAAAGAGCGAATACAGCAAAAATGTGAAGGCTAAAAGCTTCAGAGATTAAATCGCCCTTGAGTTCCTTCCCAGTATTGATAGTGGTCTTGTCATGTGGGAAATTTAGGCAGGTTGCTCTTGTTCCTAGAAGCTGATGTTGGGATAGTTATCAAGTCTGGTTAAACTGTATTTCAAGAAAATCTCATTACAGAGATGGCCGTAATGCCATGTGCCAAGAAATTTTCTGTGGCTTGAAACCATCTTCTGGTTTTTATTATTTTTTATTATTTTTATTGAGATGAAATTCAGACAACACAAGATTATGCATTTTAAAGCGTATGATTCACTGGCATTTTGTACATTCACAGTGTTTTGCATCTGTTATCTCTGCCTAGTTCCAAATTATCTTATCACCCTGATATAAAGCCCCACGCCCATCAAGAAGTCACTACATTCCCTTGCCTGCTCCCCCTGGCCACCTCCTAACAGCATGACATTTTCGACAAGGTTCATCCATACTGTAGCATGCACCGGTGCTTCATTCCCTTTGATGCCTGAGCAGTATCCCGTTGTATGGATATGCCACAGGGTGTCTGTCATCCGTCAGTGGACACCTGGGTTAGTTCCACCTTTTGTGAATAATACTGCTATGAGTATTTTTGTACAGGTATTTTGAGTACTTGTTTTCTGTAGTTTGGGGTATGTACCTAGTAGTGAAGTTTCTGGGTCTTACGGCAAGCCTATGTTAACCTTTTATTTATTCTTTTTCTAATTTTATGTATGCATTTTTGTGCTGGAACTTCATTGCTGACTGGGCTTTCTCTGGTGGAGGCACGTGGGGGCTTACTCTCTGATCGCTGTACATGGGCTACTCCTTGCAGTGGCTTCTCTTGTTGTGGAGCGTGGGCTCAGTCATTGTGGCTCATGGATCCAGTTGCTCTGCAGCCTGTGGGATCTTCCTAGACCAGAAATTGAATCCGTGTCCTCTGCTTTGGCAGACAGATGCTTAAACACTGGATCACCAGGGAAGTTGCTATGTTAACTTTTTGAGGATTCACCAAACTGTGTTCTGCTTTGCAGCTTTTAGCTGTGCCACGTGTAAGGAGGGAATACTGGTTCCCACTCCTGATACTTCCTATGGTCCACTCTGCCCTTTATTCAGTCTACCCCAGAGCAGGTAGAGTGGCTTGCCTGACTGAGAGCCTGCAGGACACACGCCTTCCTCTCCTTTCCTCCTCGCCAGCCCTTTTAGGTGGAGAGTCTGGTCCCAGCCTCTTCTGATGTGACCAGATGGAGAAGACTTACTGGTTCTCATGTACTGCATGGAGGCCAGTCGGGCTTTCCTCTCTGAACTGACCTCTAGCAGAACAAGTGCAGATCTTTGTTTTTTAACTTGGTTTGTTTTATATTTCAAGTAGTCTGGAACCTGCGCAGGGCTCAGTATGTTATATTGTTGGGGATTCTTTTGGGAATCCCACAACTTAGGATCTAAAAAGTTAGGAGGCCAGAAGAATTTGAACTTTGTAAATGTGGCCTGGACTTGCAGGTTTAAGATCTAACTGCCACTTACATTTAGCAATGTCAACTTGATGAAGTCACCTAATACTTGACTTTCAATTTCTTTGTCAATGAAAATGGGAGAATCCCGTTCACCCTTCTTATGTAACAAATATGCATGGGACTCATGTCAGTATCAAAGCAGATGCATGGTAGCAAATGACCTGACCCAAGGAGAAGGTCTAATTTACATTTTTGTTTCAAATATTTCAATGCCTTTTTTATAAGGTTTTTATGGTGTAAGTAAAATACTATATCTGAATTTTAATAACCTGACCACAAAATTTCCAGCAGAATGATTGCTGCAGGAATATGGTACAGATAGAGAAGTTAGTAAGTCTCCAACTTTAAGGAGAAAACAGATGACCTACCCGGGTAAGCATTCACCTCCCAACACCTGATGATGTGATCAGAGTGCCTGGCTACTTCTCCACCAAGGTCATTTCAGACTCTGAAATTGAAGAAATGATTTTTATTTGGAAGGAAAAAAAACATTTTAAGGCAACTCTGTGATGATATAAAGACAGTTTTATGAATTCATTTAGCTACCTCTTGATTCCCAGAATGCTCCTCCAGTAGGAAGTGCTCTTATCTCTTGTATCTTGTCTTAGGTTACACGCCACCTTTCCAAACTCTTCGACAGCATTGCAGATCTGCAGTTTGAAGATGATCAGGATGTCTCTGCACACAGGGCGGTTGGAATGTACAGCAAAGACGAGGAGTACGTCCCATTCCCAGCTGAGTGTGAATGCATAGGCCATGTAAGAGCTGATTATGAGATTCTCTATGCTAGGGGAGGATGGGGGTGTCATTTTTAAAAGTTGAATGGAACCAGAAATTGTCCATTCATGTCAATTGTCAGGCTCTGCTTAGTCTTGTGCTCTGAGATTCCTGTTTACGTCGGTCTGGTGTGTCCGAGGAGTCCTCTGCCAAGCTTCCTGCTCTGTGCATCAGGCTTCAGCAGCCTGCACGGGCTCGAAGACACTAGCAGTTGAGCTGGACAGGAAGGACTGCCACGGACTGAATGAGCAGACCCCAGAATTAGTAGCAAATGCCACCCAGTGACTGAGTCTCCTGCAGAGAGAATAACTTTCAGCCCTGCTCACCATTCGGGGAAGGATTACGGTGAAGCAGCGCCTTGCAGTGAAGCACATTAGAAAGTGGCTGCGGTTCAGGATTCTGAGGCGGATGTTGTCAGTGGCTGCTTGTAAATAACTGGCTGAGTCCACAAAGCTGATGTCACGTATACCAGTTACCGCATGCACAGACAGTTAACATGTTCTCTTCTCTCACAAACACCTCAAATGTATTCTTAACAGTTATCTGTAAGAACAGCTCATTATGATTTATGAAGGAGCTATTGGTGTTTTCAGATGATTTAGAGGAATTGCATCTTTTTATGATGATGCTTGTATAACTTAAAAATTAATCCACAAGTAACGGAGAGAGTAGCCTCTATTAAAGAACAGTTTAGGTTGAGGCAGGGGGTTCTTTAAAGGGCCCTTTGCAAAAATCTGATAGCAGCCCCTTTTTCTACAGGGATTTTCTCTGTTGCTTTTTAATATTGAACCAGAAAAATCCTGCCAAATGCAGGGAAAGCAGATGGTGGAATACTTTGATTAAAGTATATATTTGATCTCTTGGGCTCTTTAGGATATTATTACAGTGATTAGAAAAAATCACCATAAACTATCTTGACAAAAGTGTGTTGCTGTCTGCCTCCTCCCCAGCAGACTGCTAGCTGACTGGCATAGTGCCTGGAAGGAGGACAGTCCAATTGATAGATGCAGTTATCACTAGCAGAAACCTTTGATATTGAAAGTTTTCACAGTGCTCTAGTTTATCCTGTATAAGCAACTTATGCTAGAGACTTTTGGGCATGTACCGCATGCACCCTCTAATTGCCTTTGTTTTATTAAAAGATGCTTTTCCTTTAGGCCTTCCCCCCTACCCCACACTTTTATGATTGGTTCCTCCCAATTTTGGCTGTTTGCCTTTTATTTGACAAGTGTTTATTGAATACCCACTATGTACCAGCCACTGGGTTTGGCCTTTGGAAATCCAGAAATGAGTAAGACATAGCACCTGTCCTTTGGGAACTCTTGGGCTCATTGAAGAAATAGATGTTCACATAATTAGTGATAACAGGAAGTGGTGATTCTTGTTACAAAGAGTTGGACAGAAGCTGATGCAACACTAAGATGTGAGAAGGTATCAAGCAAGCACCTCATCAGGGCTTAGTTCTCAACTCATTGAGCTGAGTTGCTCTTGGTGGCATAGTCTCTAAACATGGGCTGATGTGTGTGTATGTATGTATGGTACATACACCTACCGTGTATGTATGTTTGGTCTTCCCAGATGGACTGGAGAGTTCTGAAGAACAGGTGGCCCACATTGAGGACATGGATCCCAGAGCATCTGGGAGATGCTAAAATGATATATGACTTACTTACTGAAGGAGCCTGTTGCTTGGTGACATTGAGTTGTGCTGAGTGACGATAGTAGTGCTTAGATCTCCTGCACTCAGGCATGGGAACAAAGCCCGGCCAGGAGGCCAGGGGAGAAGGCTCCTAGGATATTGGGCCATAGCAAAGGCTGTGCTTTCTTCTTCCAATAGGGAAGGCTGTCAACTCATTGACCACACACCACTCCTTCCCACTTCTCCAGAGAAAGAGGTTGTAGGAATGAATACTGCTGCCATCTTCACAGAGGCAGGGAAAGAAATCAATTATATAATTTCAGGATCTCATACAGTCCTTGGAATTTATTTAGTATAGTCATTTTTATCGCCATGGTCAATTATTTTCAAATGATATAGGTATCCTTTTGTTATATAACATCATCCCCGGGAGACATATATACAGACAAATATAGCATATTTGAATAGAATGGAAAACTGGCTGAAATATATCTGTGGGAACAAAATACACTTTGAATGAATTTTTTTCAAGATTGATTTTCACAAGTCAGCAGTTGTCCTCTTTCTCATCTCTCCTACTGTCTAATTTCTGACAAGTGTGAAGATGAGAGCCAGTTGGGAATATAATTAAGACACTTGCTGAAAACACTGTAAGACTAGGTACTATAGAGATTTTAGGGTAGAATCTTCAGTATATTTAAAAATCAAAAATAAATTAAAAAATCAATTTTCTAGACTCAGACACAGAAAGCAAATGTATGGTTACTGAAGGAGAAGGGGGACAAAGGGATAAATTAGGAGGTTGGGATTAACAGATACACACTACTATGTTTACAATAAACAGCAAGGACCTATTATAGCACAGGGAACTGTGTTCAATATCTTATAATAACCTATAATGGCAAAAAATCTGAAAAATAATACATATATATGTATAATTGAATCACTTTGCTATACACCTGAAATTTAGCACTGCATTGTTATATCAGGTACACTTTAAAAAATCCATATCCTGTGATTTTCAAATCTCTAGAATTTTACTCTAACATACTGGCTGTGATGTTTGGTTTCTCAAAACACTGTGTGTTGCCAGACAGGAACTTGATCTAGAGCCTTCTGCTCTTCAAATCTGAAAAATGAAGAATGGAGAACACCTTGTCTGGTTAGGGTGTGGAAATTTATGAGGCAGCTGGTAGATGAAAGAAGATGAGCGGTATCCTGGCAGAAGACAGTTTTCTGTAGGGAAGACTTCCTCTGTCAGTAGTTCACCGGCCCCTTTGAGTTACCTTCTAGTACAGGAGTTTAAAACATTGGGTTGGCCAAAAAGATCATTTGAGTTTTTCCATGAGATTTTACAGAAAGCCTGACCAAACTTTTGGCCAACCCAATAAATCCACCTGAAGCCTTCCTCTCTTAGTAGCCTTCAAGCCTGAGAGAGGATAGCATTATCCCTCTTCCATAGGTAAGCCTGTGTTACTACATTTGTTTGCTTTGAAAGGTGGAAACCTGGCTCCTGAAGCTGGAACGGACCATGCAGGAGACAGTGCGTCATTCCATCACAGAGGCCATCGCAGTCTATGAAGACAAACCCAGGGAACTGTGGATTTTTGATTTCCCGGCTCAAGTTGCGCTAACTAGCTCGCAAATCTGGTGGACTACAGATGTAGGAATAGCCTTCAGTAGGCTAGAGGAAGGCTACGAAACGGCCCTAAAGGATTTCCATAAAAAACAGGTATTTTGTAAAATTCGTGATTTTGCGATTTTAAGGGACTTGAAGAGGTAAGCTTGCTTCATTCATTCATTCTTGTTTATGAAGTGTTTTAAGTGTTAAGGGCATGATGGTGGGGAAATTTTTAGCAGTCACTTGTTTATCCATTTTTTAGCTGGGTGGTGGTCTTATTTTTTACATTGGTTTAAAAAAACCCATCTTTAAACAACAAGGTCCTAATAGCACAGGGAACTATATTCAATATCCTGAAATAAGCCATAATGGAAAGAATATAAAAAAGTATTATATATATATATGGATATATATATGTATACACACACATATATATATAACTGAGTCAGGTGGCTGTACAGCAGAAATTAATGCAGCGTTGTAAATCAACTATACATCAATAAAAAAAAAAAACACATCCATTCTTGTCTGTTGTCTCGGAAGAATCTAGTCTATCACCCACACCTAGATATGGTACCGATTTCTTTCCTCCTAGGTAAGACTCTCCATCTAGACTGATCACATACTTGGTGCATGATTTTCTTGACTCAGTAAGACAGAGGATTATTCAAACAAGACAAATGTTTTCATGTATTTTCTTTATCTGTTCATTAGAAATCACAGGTGAGCAACTTTTGAAGAGGGTCTATTTTGAACTCCATTTTATTTACCCCAGTCATACTATTACTTCTCCTTAAATTTCCCCTCTGCTCTTGGCTGTGAAACAATTCAGAGATAGAACCTTTCTCTTGGCATATAGATTAAGAGAATATGAGGCTTATCTTCTAGGGCCAACATGCTCAGTGTTTTCCATGTGTCAGCAGCATTGGTATCACCAGAGAGCGTGACAAAAATACAAAATCTCAAGGCCTACCCAACACCTACTGTACCAAAGTATGTTTTTTAACAAGATCCCAGAAGATCTGTATGCAGTTGAGTTTGAGAAGCATTGTTGTGTATTTTGGAAAAAACCATGCTGGTGTGATTCTGCATAAACATTATATATTAGAATAAATATTATTAGTTAAGAAAAGGGAATATTACACTTTGAAAGATATTTGTTTTTTTTTTTAACTTTCTATTTTATATTGGAGCATAGTTGATTAACAGTGTTGTGTTAGTTTTAGGTGTGATTCAGTTACACTTATACATGTGTCTATTATTTTTCAAATTCTTTTCCCGTTTAAGTTGTTACATAGCTGAGCAGAGTTCCCTGTGCTGTATAATAGGTCTTTATTGGTTATCTGTTTTAACTATAGCACTGTGTTCCTGTCCATCCCAAACTCCCTAACTATCTGTTTAAATATTTTAGTATATGTGCTGCCAAAGCGAGCACTGTTTAAATATTAGTTTGTCTACCCTTCTTGTGTTCAGTGGGTAAAGTCAGAATCCAGATTTGTTAAATGACTTTCCCAATGTTATAAAATTTGTAAGTAACACTGGTGCAGTCCACCGGCTTGAGAATGCTTCCCATTCCTCCTCTTTGCTTCTCTTCTTAGCAGTATTTTAACTGGAGTGCCTTAAAAATCATACAGATTTAGATAATGAATACTTGGGTTGATTCAGTTCAGTTCGGTTGGTCAGTCATGTCTGGCTCTTTGTGACTCCATGGACTGAAGCACTCCAGGCCTCCCTGTTCATCACTAACTTGTGGAGCTTGCTCAAACTCAAGTCGATTGAGTCAGTGATGCCATCCAACCATCTCATCCTCTGTCGCCCCCTTCTCCTCCTGCCTTCAATCTTGCCCATCATCAGGGTCTTTTCCAGTGAGTGAGTTCTTCACATCAGGTGGCCAAAGTATGGAGTTTCAGCTTCAGCATCAGTCCTTCCAATGAATATTCAGGACTGATCTCCTGTAGGGTGAACTGGTTGGATCTCCTTGCAGTCCAGGGGACTCTCAAGAGTCTACTCCAATACCACGGTTCAAAAGCATCAGTTCTTCGGTGCTCAGCTCTCATTATGGTCCAGCTCTCACATCCATACGTGACTACTGGAAAAATTATTCCTTTTAATTTGGCTCTTATAATCTTGGATGTCTGTGTATGCTCAGTCATGTCCAACTCTACAGTTCATGGACTGTAGCCTGCCAGGCTCCTCTGTCCATGAGATTATCCAGGCAAGAATACTGGGTTGCCATTTCCTTCTCCATTCATCTTGTGAAGAGACCACCTAACTTATTTACATTTCTAAAGAAGTTTTTGCATCCTTTACTTTTGAAGAACAGTGTATTCTTGTTCTTACATCCTTAGGAGAATGGGGCATGAATTTCTGTTTAGTAGGCTTGAAGTTACAGGCTTAGATTGATGGACGTGGCTGTTTATTCCCTAGGACAGTATCTCTGCCATTGTCGTCAATGTCACATGGATGAGAAAGCTGTTTTTTTCCATGGGTAAAAATAACTGAGATAAGTAAATTGTAATGAATTCTATTATGCTTATAAAATTAACTTTCTGGTTAGTTGATTTATTGTTATCTATGCTATTGTTATAACTGCAGTATTTTTATTATATATTTTAAAATATATATAAGGATACTATAAAATACTTAAATTAATATCCTATCTTAAATTTCAGCTACTGTCGATCACTCCTCAAATTTCAGTCTTTCAAGAAGCATATTTCTACTTACTCTATGCTAATATTTTCTCCTCTCTTCATTAAATTCACAGTAGACATTATCAAATAGTATTCTTTTATGTGGCTATACCAGAATTGATGTCCTCCTTTCTGTTCTCCTTGCCCCCATTATTTTTTGTGATAGTTAGAATAATGCTTAAAACAGTAAATGATATTTTATGGATATTTCTTTTTTATATCAACTTTATCATTTTCAGTTTCATGATTTCATTATTATGTATTGTTAAAGATGAAAATTCAGATACAGAAAGGAAAAAAGGCAAATAATTTTTTTCTTTTTTAAAAAATTAAATTATTTTAATTTGAGGATAATTACTTTACAATATTGTGATGATTTTTTGCCATACATCAACATAAATCAACCACGGGTACCCATGTGTCCCCCATCCTGAAGCCCCGCCACCTCCCTCCCCACTCTGTCCCTCTGGGTTGTCCCAGAGCACTAGCTTTGGGTGCTCTGCTTCATGCATTGAATTGTACTGATCATCTCTTTTACATATGGTAATGTATATGTTTCGATGCTATTCTCTCAAATCATCGCCTTCTCCCACATAATATAAAAGTCTGTTCTTTATATATGTGTCTCTCTTGCTGTCCTACATGTAGGATTGTCATTACAGACTTTCTACATCCCATATATATGTGTTAATATAAAGCATTTGTATTTCTCTTTCTGTCTTACTTCACTCTGTATAACAGGGTCCAGTTTCATCCACCTCATTAAAACTGACTTTAAAAAACACTCATAGATTCACTTCCCACAGAAAAGCATTGACAACTTTTTGGCATATAGATGTCAAAAATTTTTCCTTTTATCTACTGTTTCTTTCTTTCTGTATAAATGTGTGTGTGTGTGTGTGTGTGTGTGTGTGTGTGTGTGTGTGTTGGTATGTAGCTGTTGCCATTTCCTTCTCCAGGTGATCTTCCCAACCCAGGGATGGAACCTGGGTGTCCCACATTGCAGGCAGATTCTTTACAATCTGAGCCACAGGGGACGCCTGTAACCATAGTTACTTATGTTGATTGTATGTGTATAAATAAGAGAAATGTCTTTTTTTTTTTTTACTTCCATGCATTTTGTTTCATTTTCCCTTGACACACACAATATCAAATTCACACTAGAAATGGTCAAATAGTATTCCTTTATGTGGCTATACCAGAATTGATGCCCTCCCTTCTGCCAGACTCAGGTTGACTCCAACAGTCTGACCACTCTTCAGGCACTGTTCTAGGCTCTGTGGTTCTGGCTGTGTAGTTTCTGTGCTCATGATGCTTACATTCTGCCTTTAATAGTTCTTACCTCTTCCTCCTAAAGACCTTAGAGGGCTTCTCTCCATCTCCACTTCCCCATTTACTTGTTGTCTAATCTTATCTTGTATTAACCCCTGGTTCATTGTGTTGTTATCATTTTAAATCTTACATAGATTTATCAATATATTTAACAATGACTTTGCTCATTTTTTTAAATGCTGCTTATTTCTAAGTCCAGTTTTGTAGCTCTTTGCCGAGTGATACATAGGGAGTTTTCTGATCCCTTGTCTCTTTAGACTTCTTTCTTGATAGTTTAAGTAGAGAATTCAAAATTGAGGATTATTGTCATTTAGAATTTTTAAAATATTATTCCATTATTTGGGGGCCTTTATGGTTGTAAAGTTTTAGGTCAGTCAGATTGTTTTTCCTGCATAAATAATCTGTCTTTGGCAGATTATACAACTTTATTTTTCTTTTCGTGTTTCTGATGTTTTATTTTACTCTTGTGTATTTTGTGTGTTGTGAGTGTGCTTTTTAAACTTGGTTTGCTGAGGACTGAGTGAGCTTTATGAATCTTTAGTTCCATGTCTGTCTTCAGTTTGAGAAAATCCTCTTCCATTTTTTCTTTGATGTGTTCTTTCTGTGGTCTCTCTTTTCTTTCTCTGTAATTTTATCACCTGTATGTTGAAACTTCTCATGTGATCCTCCTTGCCTTTTAACCTTTATTTCATATTTTCAAACTTTCCACCTTTTTGTGTGCAATTTCAATGACTTTTGGAATCTGTCTTCCAGTTCACTGTTTCCTCTTGTTTATAATGAAGAAAAAGGAGTCCAAGGCCAGATTACATAGATTCAAACCTCAGCTTTGCCTTTTATTAGTTGTATGACTTTGAGCAGGTTATTTACCCACTCTGTGTGCCTCAGTTTCATGATCTGTAAAACAGATAATAATGGCATCACAGTATTGTCAGAGGATTAAATTAGTTAATATCAGTAAAAAACTATTTAAAAGTACTTGACAAAATTTAAGTGCTGTGTGTTAGCTTTTGCTGATACAATGAAAATAATGATAGCAATGGCAGTGTTGTCTAATGTGATGCATAACTTAAGGAGTTCTTCGCCAGTGATTATCATAAAACTTTTCAAATGTGTGAAAGAGTTGAAAGAATAGTACAGTGATATACAAGCCTGCCACCTAGGTTCTACAATCAACATTTTGTTTTGGTTTCTTACTTTCATACCACATTATCTATGCTTTATCCAGCCCTTTATTATTCCATCAACATACCTTATATTTATGATTCATTTCAAAGGAAGTTGCAGATGTCAGTCATCTTTACCCCTAAGTCTCTTGGACTGCAGGGAGGTCAAACCAGTCAATCCTTAAGGAAATCAGTCCTGAATGTTCATTGGAAGGACTGATGCTGCAGCTGAAACTCTAATACTTTGGCCACCTGATGTGAAAAACTGACTCCCTGGAAAAGACCCTGATGCAGGGCAAGATTGAAGACAGGAGGAGAAGGGGACGTCAGAGGATGAGATGGTTGGATGGCATCACCGATTCTATTGACACAAGTTTGAGTTGGAGATGGACAGGGAAGCCTGGCGTGCTGCAGGCCATGAGGTTGCAGAGTCAGACATGACTGAGCAACTGAACTGAACTGAACCCATTTCATCATTTTGATTTCAGTTACTATATCTCAATTTCTCCAGGTTCTTTTTTACTTCTGTAAAAATCAGTTTTTGATGAATTACCTCTTCATTATGGTTTTTATTTTTATATCTCATTACTAGTCTTATTTAGATTTTTCTACTGATTGTCTTGAGGCCGGTTTTTAAAATTTGAATTTATTTTTTGTACATTCATTTTCTATTAAATTTATTTATCTTTAAATGAAATAATGATGAATATTTTTAATGAGAAAATGTATAATTCACAGAGAAGATAGACATCATAAACCATTCAACACCTAACAACAAAGAAACAAGCATCAGTTCAGTTCAATTCAGTCACTCAGTCATGTCCGACTCTTTGCAACCCCATGGACTGCAACATGCCAGGCTTCCCTGTCCATCACCAACTCCTAGAGCTTGCTCAAACTCATGTCCACTGAGTGGGTGATGCCATCCAGCCATCTGATCCTCTGTCGTCCCCTTCTCCTCCTGCCTTCAATCTTTCCCAGTATCAGGGTCATTTCAAATGAGTCAGCTCTTCACATCAGGTGGCCAAAGTATTGGAGTTTCAGCTTCAGCATCGGTCCTTCCTATGAATATTCAGGGCTGATTTCCTTTAGGATGGACTGGTTGGATCTCCTTGCAGTCCAAGGGACTCTCAAGAGTCTTCTCCAATGCCACAGTTCAAAATCATCAATTCTTCAGCACTCGGCTTTCTTTATAGTCCAACTCTCACATCCGTACATGACAACTGGAAAAACCATAGCCTTGACTAGACGGACCTTTGTTGGCAAAGTAATGTCTCTGCTTTTTAATATGCTGTCTAGGTTGGTCATAACTTTTCTTTCAAGGAGTAAGCGTCTCTTTATTTCATGGCTGCAGTCACCATCTGCAGTGATTTTGGAGCCCAAGAAAATTAAGTCTGACACTGTTTCCAGTTGCTCCATTTGCCATGAAGTGATGGAACCAGATGCCATAATCTTAGTTTTCTGAATGTTGAGCTTTAAGCCAACTTTTTCACTCTCCTCTTTCACTTTCATCAATAGGCTCTTTAGTTCTTCTTCACTTTCTGCCATAAGGGTGGTGTCATCTGCATATCTGAGGTTATTGATATTTCTCCCCAGTAATCTTGATTCCAGTTTGTGCTTCATCCAGCCCAGCGTTTCTCATGATATACTCTGCATATAAGTTAAATAAGCAGGGTGACAATATATAGCCTTGCTCTACTCCTTTCCTGATTGGGAACCAGTCTGTTGTTCCATGTCCAGTTCTAACTGTTGCTTCTTGACCTGCATACAGATTTCTCAGGAGGCAGGTCAGGTGGTCTGGTATATCTATCTCTTTAAGAAACAAATATCCATAAAGCAAAAAACAGAAGAAATATAAGGGAAAACAAAAAAATATATAATCATAGTAAGACATAGTAACATTTCTCTAAGAATATTTTATCAAGTGCAAAAAAGTAAGAATAGCAGTGTCTGGAATTGTGTCCTTAATTTAAATATAATAGATTTCTATTTACATTAATCTTATATCCTACACAAATATATTAAAAATTTTGTATCTCATACATTGTTTTTAGATGTCCATAGGACATTTAGAAAAACTGGCAAAAAAATAAACATTTCTGAATTTCAAAAAGTAGAATTCTTTTTTGTGTGTGTGATTTAGTTATACATGTACACATATATTATTTTTGAACTTGTTTTCCATGATAGGTTTTTACAATATAGTGACTATTGTTCCCTGTGCTATACAGTAAATCTTTTGTTCATTTATTTTTAAAGGTTATCTAGGTTTTTTTTTTTTCTTTTTCTGAAGGAATTCTGTGTGTCCTACACTGAGCAGACGTCCCTATGTTTTTCTCCTTGTTTCTTGCAGGTTTCTAGAGTTCTGGATTAATTTTGTGTTTAATTACTCAGTCTGGGATTTCCCAGTCATAGAGGCAGGGTCAACTTGGATGCCATAGCTTCACGTGGCAGGGGTGTGAGATTTTGATTTCTTTTGGAGAACTTTTTCTTATCAAAAGCCTATCAAGATGTTTCAAGGTTTCTTCTTGCTTCTCTGAGCTAGGAGGTCGAGTTTTTCTAGAACCTTTCACTGGATTGTGTAGTACTCTGAGGATCTCAGCTTGACGTCAGCATCTCGATTCCAACTCCGTCCCTTGCTCAGGGAGTGTGAGGGGCAGAGACATAAAAATGTTCTGTGGCCACGTGGGCGATTTAAACTTCAGTGTCTAGGGTTTGAGTCTCCACTCAAACCCTCCTGCAGGCTGCATGACATTAGCCATGTAACCTCATTCTGCTGCTCTGGCATGGATGTACATCCTTGGCATTGGGGACTGTCACCTACTCTTCCCCACCCTTTTCCCCTTCTTCCTTTCCCTTCTGTCTTCCCCCTGTCTTATATTTGGCTGTGTACTTTGAATGTGGATGTGTTTTGTTTTATTTAAATGCCCTCTCTGTTAATAAAGGAATTATTCATTCAGTGTAACCCACTATGTTGCAAGATTGACTATTGTTATTATTACTGCTATTTAATACTGGCTGTCTAGATTGTTCTTATTTTTGGTGCTCATTAATAATAGTGTAATAACCAGACTTGTGTTTATGTACCTGTTGCACATATTTTTCTTCATTTATTCAGGATAAATTTCCAGATGTCAAGTTGCTAGCTCAAAGAGCAAAACTTTTTAAACCTTTGAAATGTCATGCCAAGTTTACCTTCCCAGTATCATTGTGTGAGAATTGTCCATTCCCTCTCCTGTCGTTAGCATTGGGTTGATTCTTTTTATTCTTAGAGCTAAAATTTTTCATAGTCTAATAGCTTTATGTTAGTCAGCTAATTAACAAAGTTTAGTGTTTTTTTCTCCTTTAAAGTAATTTTAAACTTTTACGTTAGATGAGAAGTAGACAAACAGAATGGTTTATGAAGAAAGTACTTACATGATTAATTATGAAACACTTCTAGCATGAATTGAAATGTTTGACAGACTAGCCAACAGATGCCTTCAACATAGCATTTCAGCATTCCACTAACTTGCACATGAGTGAAGCTAACATTTGAATACTGTTAAAGCTGTAGTTTGGTTCATGAGAAGTGTGTGCATCTGAATTGAAACTCCTTTAGTTTCTGCTTTTTAAAAATGGATGTAACGATTTGCTAGAATTTGTTTTTAATTAAAATGTCTCTTGCTAATATTGTGAGCAGCTTGGAAGATGAATTCAGTCCTTTAAAATAGTTTAATTTCAAAACTGAAATCAGAGTTGAGTGTAACTGATGATCTACCTGAACAAGTAATTTCTTTCCTTAGTTTTCAATCCCAAGTTGTAGTGAAATTAACTAAGGTAATTATTTTAAACTCACCCCCCTCAACATATTGTAATTGTATATTAGCTGATGTCGGGATTAAAGGCAAAAATACTGAATTTTGAATATATAGCCCTGCCATGTGCCAGACTTTGAAGGTACAACAGGTAAAATTTCTCAGATTTAAGAGTTCCTTGACAAAAGTATTTTGTTTTGTTAGATTTGGGATCTGATAAGAAAGTATTTCCACTCTTCCTTTATTATTGCACTATATGAAAATCATCAAAAAAAGAGAAGCATTTTGGACTTGAAAATATTAATTACTAGTGTACTGGTACATTGCCTAGGGTACTTTTAATAAGACTCATAGTAAGGAATATAAAGCTTTTCTTATTAACCATTCACCCTTCCTGACCATAAATATTCCGAAATATTATGTGTATAGAAAGAGTCTCTCATTCTTCTACTTAAGGTCAGTTTTTAGCCTCATTTTTAATCACTGAGAAATTCTTTTAAAAACAAGTGGATGCTGTGTTGATAGTGTTCCTATTTTGTCCCAACTCTGACTCAAAGAAGAAGACTGTAGCTACCCACTGTGTATTGGACGTAAGTTAATTTTTTTTTTTGTCTTTATAGAGAAGTGTGATCTGATAGGCACATGCTTCCTAACATAGCAGGAACCTACCAGATGATGAGTAGAGCACATATTTTCCACTACCCCTCTCATCTGTTAAAAGAAAATCTCTCCACAGACAATTTACTAACCTAGTAGGCTTTTATTCAGTGATTCATCAATCAGGCAGCATTCAATCTGCAGATGGAAAGAAGCTATAGAAGGAGCTATAGAAAATGAAAGATTTTTATAAACCAAAGTGAGCAGGAGCAAGGGAGGAAATTATGCCGAGCATTTACTGACTGGTTAAAGCAGGGTGACTGAGAGTGAGGAGCAAAGGGAGGCCTGAGAGCCCGGCCAGGGAACGTGTGCTGAGCAGGCAGGTGCTGGTGGGTTGATCTAAGCCTTCCTTCTCTGGGAGAGTCCAGTGTGGAAACAGTTAAGTTTTGGGTCGCTGACATGGGACTTCAGCGTGAGCAACTCCGTCTTGGGCCCAGCCTGGCTACTTTAACACATCAAAACTTACATTGAAAGACAAAGTATACAAAATAAAATCATACTGCACCTGGAAATACTAGACCAGATAAGTTGAGGAATGCCTCGAAGTTGACGACAGATGGAATCAAACTGATAGATAACTAAGAGGGACATATGTATACCTGTGGCTGATTCATGTTGATATATGGCAAAGGCCAACACAGTATTGTAAAGCAATTATCCGCCAAAAAAGAGAGAATTTTTTAAAAATAATTTTTTAAAAGCTATTGCCATGATAAGCCTATTTTATTCCAACGAAATTCCAGAGAAATTACAAACTGAAATTCAATAAAGGGAAAAAGCCTGGGGCTTGTGGTCAGGGATAAGTACTGAATGTCTAAGAGGCAGACAGTTGGAACCAGTCCTGCCTCCTATACATCCTGAGAGATTATCAGTGAGAGTGTTTGTCCCGAGGATAAAGCCCTGAGAAATACTTCGTAAACGAAGTGAGACATTTATTGAGTACTTCTGCCATGACTGTGTCTTGACTGTAGATTTGGGGTTGGGCAACTTTTTCTGTGCAGGGTGGAATAGTAAATATTTTAGTCTTTATGGCTTTTTAATCTTTTTCACACCCATTTCTCTCTGCTCTTGTAGTGGGAACGAGGACATAGACAATTTTTAAATGAATGGACAAGACTCAGTTCCAGTCAAACATTATTTATAAAAATAGGTGGTGGGCCATATTTGGCTCATTACCTGTAGTTCACCAGTTGTGGTTTTAGAGAAAGAAGCAGAACAGATCCTGAAGTAACTCAGGATCCCCACAATGACAGATGGAGGTAACAGAAAAATGTTACCCGTGTAGCCCTTGAGTCCAGTCTGACCCATTAACTTAAGAGTTGCTTCTTTGAACAGCTCAAACACTGACAAAGATTTGCAGTTCAGAGGAGGAAGCAAACACAACAAAGAGGTAGAGGAAAGAAGCATTCCCCTATAAGAAAGATTCTTAGAAGACAGGACAGCACTACATGTGATTTTATACTAATATATAAGTTGAAAATTAAATGGATGATTTTCTATGAACACTGTTTCTTAGATTGATTCAAAGTGAGGTAGAAAGCTTGAGTAGACCAGTAACCACAGAAATAATGGAAATGGTAATCAAGTTAAAATTTAAAAATATATGTGTGTGTGTGTGTATATATATATATATATCTTTTAAATAGGGTACTGTTCCAATGGTTGTCAGACATTTTAAAAACAGATTAATACCGTTATATCAACTGTTCTGGAATATTGAAAAACATGCAAAGGTTTTTTTACTCATTTTATAAAGCTCTAATAAACTTGGGACAGAAAGTTGGCAATGATGAAGTACAAGAGAAAGTTCTGTTGGCCAGTCTCACGAATTAGCACATCTCCTTTTTGGTCTGGGTTTTCCATTTAGCACTGTAGGGAGACAGTCCTTGTGGGTCTCACATTTTATGCATCTTGTGAGCAGAGGGATTAACTGCCTTCATTCTAGACTATCTTGACAAACATGCTTGTATAGCAGACGTTACTGTATGGAATGGTTACAGGATTTGTTTCCAGCAGAAGTCCTTGGTCACGACATGAATGGACTGACTACTCATTTTATTAATGGTATATTTTGTGAGTAGAATGTTTTAATTCTGATGTAGTTTAGTGTATCAAGTTTTTACTTTATGATCAATTATCTTTATGTCACATACAAAAAGTTCTTGCCTTTCTTAATGTCATAAAGATATTTTCCTGTTTTCCTTCTAGGTGCTTTATAGTTCTGGTTTTTCATTTAGATCTGTGATCCATACATCTCTTCTTTTTCCTTTGAATTAACTTTGTGCCTTGGTAAAAAGTCAAATGATTATATATATGGGGACTTATTTCCAGATTCTTCTGTTCCATGGATCTATTTGTCTCTCTATACCACATCTACAGTGTTAATTACTGTAGCCTGGAAATTGTGTTTGTGTACTCTCCAATTGTATTATTTTTTTGTCAAAATTATTTAGGCTTTTCTAAGTTCTTTTCATTTCTTTCTCTCTTTTTGGTGCCTCTGTGTGGCTGTGGGATTTTAGTTTCCTTTGTGTGTGCTCAGTTACTCAGTCCTGTCCGACTCTTTGTGACCCCTTGGCCTGGGATTAAACCCACATCCTTGGCAGTCAAAGTGCAGGGTCCTAACCGATGAACCATCGGGACACTGGATCACCAGGGAATTTCCCATTTTTTTTCATTTCCAAATAAATTTTACTATCATATTGTTTGTTTTAAAAAGCTTCATTAGTCTTTTAGTCTAATTAAATTTTAACTGGGATGACATTGAATATAAAAATATTGGAAGGATGAATATCTCAGCAATGATGATTTTTAAAATCCAGGAACATGTTATGTCTCTTGATGTGGATCTTTAATATTTCTGAACAATGTTTTCTGAACAATGCTGTGCTGAGTCACTTCAGTTGTGTCTGACTCTAAACATGCTAATTAATTTTAAAATTTTATTTTCTAATATTTGTAGCTGGTATATAGAAATATATTGACATTTGAACATTTATCTTGTGTCTTGAGACTTTTCCAAATTTGTTTACTAGTTTTAGCATGATTTTCTTTTTAATATAGTTTCATAGGCTTTCTATGTGTATGAATATACCATCTATAAATAATGGAAGTTTTACTTCTGCTCTTCCATTCTTTTTTGCCCTTTATTTCCTTTTCTTGAGTTACTGAATTAAGCTAGGACTTTGAGTACAGTGTTGAATAGAAGTAATGAGGACAGACAATCCTGGCCTCTCCCCAGTCTTAGTGAAGAACAGTGTTTTAAGTATAATAGTAGTTCTATATTTTTGTAGCCAGTCTTTCTCAAATAGAGTAAAATACCTCCCATTACATACCAAGACTTTTATCTTGAAGAGATACTGAAGTTTTTCAAATCTTCTAAGATGCTCTCTTGCGGTTTATCTCTTTTGTTCTGTTACTATGGTGAGCTTTTGAGTGCAAAGCCAGCTCCAGTTTTTTACGATGTATTACCACTTATCGATGTGTATGTATTTTTTGCTGGATTCTATTTGCTAATATTTTGTCCAGGAATTCTGCATTTATGTTCATAAGGGACATTTATCTGTAATTTTCTATTATAATATCTTTGCCAGTTTGGGGATCAGGATTATGTTCCTTAAAAGGAATTGAAAAGTATTGTATTCTCATGTATCATTTTGTGACAGACAGTGTATGATAGAAATCTCTGGTGATGCTCTCTGGGCCTGGCATTTGCTTTGTGAAACATCTTTCACTTATACCTTGATTTCTTTCATATACATGCTGTTGTGTAGCTTTTTTGTTTGTTTGTTTTTCTTGTGTCGGCTTTGGGAGCTTGTGTTTTTCAAGGTATTGACCCGTTTTTAATCTCAGTCCAGGTCTGGCAGATTACAGCCGTCTGACCACGTCTGGCCTGGTGTGTAGATGCTTGGCTGCTTTCACCTGGACTGGTCTTGTAAGTGGTGTTGAGGCGGTAGAGCCCATGTAGCCCTCAAAGGCTGAAACCTTTTCTGTCTGGCCCTTTGCTGAAGAAAGTTCATCCACCCAGAGCTAAGTTTTCAGACTTACTGATGTGAGTAGGTCGTCCCTTACCAACATCATCCTTAGCACATCTGGAGGGTCTGGCTTTGCGCCCCTCTTTCATTCCTGGCTGGTAATTTGTGTTTTCTCTCCTTTGTTTGTAATCAGACTTTCTATATGTTTATCGGTCTTATTTAAGTTTTCAAAAAAACTAATCTCTTTTGATTTTCTCTATTGTTTGTTTTGTATTTCACTGATTTCTGTTTTATCTTGATGACTTCCTTTCATCTACTTACTTTGAGTGTAATTTGCTCCTCTTTTTCAAGTATCTTAAGGTGGGAGTTTATTGATTTTTACACCTTTTTCTTTTACTATAAAGCATCTGAAAGGAAACTGAAAACTTGATGAAGGTTATCTATCAGAAACTTAGAGAAAATCATGCTTAATGGTGAAGCATTAGCATCATTGTCGTTAATGTCAGGAACAGGGTAATTATGCTCACTGTCTCCGGCATTCACTGCTCAGTATTGTGCTGGTTTTTGTGATATGATTGAAGGAGAAGTAAGAAACAAATAGTGCGAAGGAGGGTGATGAACGGGGGGTTCCACAGACTTGATAGTGTCAGGAAGTGTGGGACCTGGTTTCTCTGGCAATTTTCTTTGTTCTCAGTAAATGAAAATCCATTTTTTCTGATATTGCTAAAGTTAAAACATTGGTGGGTTTCAGGATTAGAGATCCTTATAGCTATTGTTAAGAGACACAGAGAGTATCACTTCTGTGTTTGTCCGGCTGGAAGTTTTGAGGGTTCTGGTAGTTGGCTTCCAAAGTACTATCGTTGTTACCTTATAATGTTCACTTCAACTTGCTGAGCTGAGGATTTATAAGCTCCAGATTTTAATGTTTCTGCAGAAGGGCTCTTCCAGCTTCTTTGCCGCTATGACTTGGGTGTGCCTAAATTGAAAAGTCTTCAGTTCCCTTGATGCTGGTAAAATTGCAGTGTTTCTGCTGCTACAAGGAAAGTGTTCCTCCTGTGTTGCCTTATGTATTTGTTGTTGTTAAGCCTCTCAGTCGTGTCCAACTCTTTGCGACCCCATGGACTGCAGCACGCCAGGTTTCCCTGTCTTTTCACCATCTCCTGGAGTTTTCGCAAACTCATGTCCATTGAGTCGATGATGCCACCAGGGAAGTCTCGCATAACATTGACAAGCTGTATTTTTAATCACCTGTCACTTGGCTGAACTTTTGTAAAAAAAAAAAAAAAAAAAAAGGAGGGATCAATAATAGATCACAGAAAGGCTCAGACAAGACAGTGCTTGTGAAAGGACTTGAAATTATAAATTTTCTTAAGAGACATAAACTATTATTTCTGTTGTTATAATCAACTCTTTTTAACCAAATTCTGGTACTGGTGTAAGATTTGGGACTCTACAGACCGGGTATCTTGGCCAAGATGGGAAAATATCCAATGCTGAAGTACCACTTTTCTAACAATCATGTGATAAATTTTGCTGAGAAAGATACATGTGTGTAGACTCTTACTCTTCCTTCACTCGTTTACTCAGCAAACATGCATTGAGCACCTCCTTTTCACCACCTATTCCCCAGTGGCCCTGGGGACAAAGCTCTCAACTAGACAGGCACAGACCTTGCCCTTGTGGAACCTAGAGGCGGGGTATGATGAACACTGAATGTGGCAGGCATGAACTAATAATCACCTCTGTTTTTGTTACCATGTAACTACATTTTTTGGATGTAGAATATGAAAAGTAGATTAATGGTATAAGACTGGATGTCTCAAGGACATGTTTTTATTCCTTTGAACCAACTATTCATTGTGTTTGATTTTAAGTCTCTCCAGAATGCTTTTTGCATAACCACTGCTTTTCCAACTTGAAAGTGGTGGGTGGATTGGTCTTGTGGAGGCTGGTACAAGGAGTCTTTGCGATGTGATCAATAAGAACTCAGACTCTGAAGTCAGACTGTCTGGATTTGAATTTCTCCCTCTGCCCCGTTTGGCAGTTGTGGTTAATATGCCCATGAGTCAGCTGTCTTTTACCTGCAAAATGAAAATAATAAGAGTGTTGCGAAGATTAAATGAGATAATACAGACAATAGCCCTCCTTAGTGCCTGGTGCATCGTGCACTGATTTACTGTGAATTGTGCGTGCTGTGGTTATTGTTTTCCTGCCTGCCTTCTCTATGCATGCTGTACCTATAGAACCTTCTGCCCTTTAGCTGCTCAGCAGTCTCAGGGCAGTCTGCACTATTTGGTGCTTTCTGGAATGTGGTGATAGTACTAAAGGGAATCTGTTTTTGATAGTAAAGGTTTGAGAGCTTCTAGTGATGTGATATATTCACTTGCAACCAATTCCTTTAGGATCTAATAGTTTGTCATTGACTGTCCTTTGCAGAGCTGTAAAGGAAAGGGGATGGTATTGTGTTGTAATATGCTACCCTGGAATAAGGCAGATTTTTGTTGCTGTTGTTAATAAGCCTTGAGTAAGACCAGAATGTTTTTATGCAAATAAGCATGCTAACAAAATGACCACCTAAGAGAGTATCCATCAAACCTTTCTGACCATGATTAACATTAAGAAGTAGTTTATATCAGATCTGATTTACACACATCTGTATACACTCCAGCGTGAAACTGAAATAACTTTCATAAAGCAATTCATGTTCTTACTACTATAATGCAGCATCCTTATTTCTTTATATTCCATGTGATTCCATTCCAATTCTTTCCATTCTAGGAAGAGAGACCAGTAGTTTGAAATATATTGATCTCAGAAATTGTTGGACCAGACAACTCTTATTTAGGCAAAAATAGGGATATGAATGTGGCTTCCATGATGACTCAGATGGTAAGAAGTCTGCCTGCAGTGCAGGAGACCCGGGTTCAATCCCTGGGTGGGGAAGATCCCCTGGGGAAGAAAATGGCACCCACTGCAGTGTTCTTGCCTGGGAAATCCCATGGACAGAGGAGCCTGGTGGCCTGCAGTCCATGGGGTCACAAAGAATCAGACATGACTGAGTGACTAAACCACCGCCACCAGGGATATGAAAGTGAAAAGTGAAAGTCGCTCAGTCATGTCCAACTGTGTGGGACCCCGTGGACTATGCAGTCCATGGAATTCTCCAGGCCAGAATACTGGAGTGGTAGCTGTTCCTTTCTCCAAGGGATCTTCCCAACCCGGGAATCCAAACCAGGTCTCCCACATCGCAGGCAGATCCTTTACTAGCTGAGCCACCAGGGAAGCCAAGAATTCTGGAGTGGGCAGCCTATTCCTTCTCCAGCGGATCTTCCCAACCCAGAAATCAAACCAGAGTCTCCTACATTGCAGGCAGATTCTTTACCAGCTGAGCTACCAGGGAAGCACCAGGGATATGAAAAAGATTTAAGTGCAGCAGTCTTCAGCCATACATTAGAAAGCTTTTCTCAGTAATCATCCTATATTCCATGCAAAAACACACAAAACAGAAAACCAGCCAATCAAAAAAAGCACTTCATATTTAATTCTTACTATACTTTGACAGAAGCTAGCTCAATGTGACCTTTTAAAATTTTATAGTCATTTCTATTCCACCAAAGTTACAGACTAGATCATGGTTATGTGGATAGGTCACTGCAACCAGGAAACTTTGCTTCTTTGTCTGGCTTTGTCATTACCTGCAGGTTGACCTGTCTTCTTGGAGTCTTAGCTCAGGAGGTAGGGGGCAGGGGGCAGTAATAATATTTATTCTGTATTAGTTAATTAATTAAATCCCTTCCTCCCACTCCACTCCTACCCCAATAGTTGTTTGAGGGCCAGCTGGGACAATGTATTTGAAATAGTTTACAAAACTAAAGGGCTTTTTACAATTATAAAGACTGTTGGGCTATAAAATTCTATATTTGTAATTCTTACCTCTTTAAAAAAAATTCCTTCTAGATTTCTCAGTTGAATACACTGATTGCACTTCTGCTGGGAGAACTTCTACCTGGAGACAGGCAGAAGATCATGACAATTTGTACCATAGATGTCCATGCCAGAGATGTGGTGGCAAAACTTATTTCTCAGAAGGCAAGTTGTGGAGATTTCATGTATTTTTTGCTCTTTACTAAAAGTGGTGTTTTTGTCAAAAATATTTCTGAGAAAGCAATTTTTTTTAAAGTTGGTATTTTTGATTAGTCCAAAGAAATTGGTTGTACTTACTTTGGATACATTTCATATGGGTTAGCAAATATATTATCCTTAAAAGAGTTACCCCAAGTGATATCCCCATGGATTTGGCGACGTAAGCCTCCTCTAATTCAGATCATCCAAAAATTAAGCCAGGATGTGGGAACCACAAGAAGTCATGTGTTCATTTCCGTGTTTTGTGGCTTCTTTACACATAGGCATCTTGGCCCCTTGGCCTGTGGTAACCACCTCGGTGGCTTATCCCGCCAATAGCAGTAAGATTGTGGGCACCTCAATCATCTCTGTGTGCTTTTGATTATTTTCTTTTTGAAGAAAGAGAAATGTTGGCCACCCCTTGTCTTTTCCATTCCAAGCTAAATTACTTTTTTTTTTTTTTAAAGAAATTACTTTCCATTCCTTTCAATGCATTGTTTACCTTCTTTCCTTATCTCTTTAAAAGGTTCATGTATCTCTTTGATGCCCCCAGGGTTTAATGTGGAAGGAGAATTACTCATCCTTTTTTCAAAATATACTCCTCCTTAAAATGTCAGAAATACGATCGTCTAGTGAACAAAACTGACATACCATGCCCATAAAACTACTTTTTCCAAATCTCTCTTTTTTTTTTTAAGGGTGGTAATTACCTTCATGGTTTGAGGGTATGCTTATATTGTGACATATTTTCTGTTGTTTTTCTAGTTCCTTCTCAATTTATTAAAATCAAAATGAATTTGAATTCTCTCCATAAAGTGCAGGCAAATGCTTCCTCGTGTGCAAACATAAGAAGAAACACTTCTTGGTCCAGGTTCAGGACACCTACTGAATAATGTTGTTTAAATCCTAATCTAAAACTTATCCTTGCAAAATACTCTTACCATGTGTTCTCATTTTGATGATGAGCCATTGATAACTACTCTTTGAATATGACCTTGCATATTTTATCATTTTTTTATCAGTGATGGTTTGCTTGCAGCAGGAGAAGTTTTAGTTTAAAATACGTTCTTTATTTTGTACTTAAAGAGATAAAGACTTTGTCTAATTCCTGCTCCTTTGGTATGCATAAGTATGCAATGATGAGACTCAGGAAGATATCAGACAATGAGCAGATATTAATTTTGGTAACTTCAGGTGATTCCTAGGAAATCCTTGGGTCACATTGGATCTTGAAAGAGATTGGAATTATTTTTCAAACTGGGAAAGAATGAATAGAATTGAGTAAAATAAGAAATAAAGGCAATGAAAAAATACTGTTGTTTGGCCTAATGAAAAATGGAGTGGAAATCTCTAATAAAAGCAAAACAATCTTAGAATGGGCTTGGTTAAAAGTATAGTTTGTTTATACCTCTGACATGCTGAAATAATGGATTATGTGCTTTTTCCATCTGATTTCACTGATATGAATATAAAGTCACAAAAGTGATCCAATCCCCTAGGGTGATTCAGTAAAGGGGAAGAAGCATTGCATCAAGAAACTGATGTCGTTTTACAGTATAGCCTTCTTAAAATGAAGACTTTTATTACACACATATTTCTGATTAAGTATTCAACCATTTACGTGCAATTGCAATTTGCAGTAGCATGCAAGAGATTTCCCTTTTGTGAGATTTTTTAGGAGTAAAATGTGACTCAGTAGAGTTAATTGATAGGTTACATTTGTGGCCTTAAACCTCTAAGTGTTTGTATGTAGTGATCGCATGATGTTTTCAGGTCGTCACCCCCCAGGCTTTTGCTTGGCTCTCTCAGCTCCGTCACCGGTGGGAAGACACCCAGAAACACTGTCTTGTAAATATCTGTGATGCCCAGTTCCAGTACTTCTATGAATATTTAGGAAACAGCCCTCGACTTGTGATCACACCTCTAACTGACAGGTAACAATGATAAGCTGGAGTCGGATGGGAAAAGCCAAGTCAAAAGAAGTCCCCTAGCATGGGTAAAGGCATCTCAAAATAATTATTTTCAGATGGCTGAAAAATAAAGGCTTGCAGGAAAATGGGGAACAAATAGGGAAACTCTATGAAAGCAGTATGGAAATGCATTAATTGAGTGACACAGTGTATGTTGGTGTTAGAGACAAGGAAGAGAACCAGATTAGAAAAGCATAATGACAGGTGCTATGTGGTAGAAACATCATGAAATCATGGGCCATTAATATGGCTCAAGGCAGCGTCTTTGATCTCAGAGCCTATTCATTCTGGTTATTTATGGCTGACACCCTGATATCAGGATTTCTAACCATTTCTCCCACTGCATCCTTTTGCTGAAAGTGTTAAAAGAAGAATTGCCTATGATAAATTCATTTCTGAATTTGCATATAGTGAAGGAAGAAAAGAGGGAGAACAGGAATGGTTCAGCAGATACAGGACTTCTGAAGCACCGTGCTGAGGACGCTCCCAGGATCAAGCAGGAAGGATTCCTGCTCTTACAAGGCACACTCTCTAGGGGAGTGTGGCTTGTGAGTGCCTGCGAACAGAAAGGAATGGTAAACACATTAACAGGGCTGAGTTAGGGGGTAATACTTTTGGAGTCGTGTTGTTCACTCGCTAAGTTGTGTCTAACTCCTTGTGACCCCGTGGACTGCAGCATGCCAGGCCTCCCTGTCCCTCACCATCTCCCAGAGTTCACCCAAGTTCATGTCCATTGAATCAGTGATGCCATCCAACCATCCCATCCTCTGTTGTTCTTTTCTCCTTTTGCCCTCAATCCTTCCCAGCATCAGGGTCTCTTCAGATGAGTCGGCTGTTCATATGCCATGACAAAAATAATACAGGCTGATATGTTAGAAAGTGTCTTGAAGGGAGAGCCTGCTATAGATTATGAGAGGACAGGGGAGCCAAGACTCAAATGTTAACAGGGAACCAGCAAGACAAACATCCTGGGCCAGACAGTTACAGATAAAGACAAGTACACAGTTTCTAAGATGGAAAGGAGCTTGGCTGCTTCAAGGGATAGATACAGAGCCCAGTGTGGCTCAAGAGTGTCAAAGGAGCAAGGGGTTCTTAAAAGTTCCTTGCCACTTGACTCCAAGGTAATAGAGACACACAGTCAGAATGTTGGAGAGATAAGGATATGTCACACTGACCTGAAATTCTTTGTTAGTATTCCAACCTCTGCTGAACTATTGATGGGAGAAAGCATATTTAGTCTTTGGCATTAATGAAAGAGAAATCAGACCTCGAGATCATACTAATGTTCCCAATTACCCAGTTATCACCATGCCACATAAGCTACCTGGGAATGAAAGTGCAAACAGCTTCAGGTCTGTCTATCAGGTTGGGGTGGTAATGGTGGCCCTGGGAGATTGGTGGAATTCCCTTATTAGCTTTGGGATTTTTCTTAAACGTATTAATCTACTTGTGACTGTGTCATTGATAAATCATAAGGCTTCTGTAATTGTTTCTCTAATTCAGTTCTCTTTAACTTGCCTCTAAAGTCAGTGTTCACTATCTAGTTAATTTATGTACTGCTTTCAGTGTGAGAAATTAAAATTTGTAGCCTGACAAAATCACTTGTATCATCAAAACTGCAAATGCCTAGAATAAGCTGTATCCGTGCCATTGTAAATAGAGAAGGATACAGGATACAGGACAAAAGGGAAGAGGCGTTTTAAAGTCTGTCAATAGTGAGGACCAGTAGCATATTAACTTTCCAATTTGAAAATCACTATGAGGTTTATTTGGAAGTAAAAAGGAAGATTAATATTCCTTTTATAGAGTGAATAGGGCTTATAAGATGTTCACATTATGTACATTTCTCTCCCATTTCATTCCCGGGATTATTTATTAATAGTTTACATTAACACAATGATACCTTGCAAATACTCCCATTATGTCCTGTTTGGTGTTGACCTTCCCTTGGTGCGGTAGGCCGGAAGAATATCGTCTCCTTCTCCCCTGTGTGGGCGGGTTTAGAGACCCAGGTCACCCAGTTTGTAACTGAGAGACTTGGGCTGGGACACAGGTGGACTGTTTCCTGGGGTGCAGGCTAAGCTGCTGTTACAGAAAGACCCGGAATACAAGGGCTTCAATAGCATGGAAGCTGGGGTCTCAGTTGGGTGACATTCCCGAGGAGGGTGGTTCAACAGTATTGGCTTCCTGGTGGCCAACATGCTACACGTGGCTTGAACACTTGTTTCATTTCGTGGAAAAGGGGAAAAACATCTCAAAGGAGGCATCCTAGGGTGTGCATGCTCATTTCGGTGCATATCACACTGGTTGGAGCTTGGTCACCTGGCTGCTTCTGGCTGGCAGGCAGGGAGAAAATGTAGTCTGTAGCATATAGGTGGTCATAGGTCCAGTGGAACTTGGTACCACAGGAAAAGAGTGCTAGGGCATAGTCTGCACTAGAAAAAGTGCTCTAATTCCTAGGCCAGGGATCTTTCAACTCCATATTCATTGTAAGATGCCCTGAAATGTGATGGCTGTAAAATATAGGAACTCTTGCAATTTCCATAAGTAATTACTTCAGTTTGCATAGTACTTTGAATTTTTTAAAGCATTCATCTTTGGCTTTCTTAGCCATCCATTGCTTTCACCAGTTGGCCACCTCATTGAGTTGGCTTTCTTAATATAACCCTATAATAAACCTCATTTTATGGAGGAAAAAACTGAGGCAGGTTGATGTCATAAATGCAATTTAAGGTTAACATTTGATGAATGGCGGAGCAGACACTGGTCCTGGGTACCCCCACTAGACCCACTGTCTATACTAAAACAAAGATAATTCATGAATCTGCAGAAACCCCATGTTAGGTCCTGGCCAGGTATTAGTGTTCCTTCTTTTACAAGTGTTAAATTCTGTCTTAGCATATTTTTCCTTAGGCTAAGGACTCTGAATCTTTCCTGCAAAAATAAGTATTATCATAGTCTAAACACACGTAACAACACATTTGAAATGAATTCCTGAATATGTTTTAATGTGATAAATTGTCTTTGTCATATTTGCTTTGTGCAGTGAAATAGGTACATATTATCTGCATACTTTGTATTTATATATATTTGTACATCTCATCTCTTAATGTATTTATTAAAATGAAGTGTTTAATTCTTCATCATCCAAGATTCCTATTTTTCTTTTATAAACAATATTTTGAAATGTTGTCTGCCATATTAATAGTATGTTTGCCTAGAAATATCAGAAATTCAAGAGCATTACAAATTAAGTGTCATTTGTATTCAGATACACAGCTCTTTGGAAATGAGATAAAGCAATGTCTTTTTCTCTATTATTTTTAAACAGCCAACCTGAAATTAAATTTGATAAAATATTATTGACTCTTACCATGAACAAAATCAGAGGTATTATCAACATTTTGTATTACAGCTACATTCTGGACCATAGCTTCTTAAACTTAAAAAAATATTGCATTGTCCTTCACTTTTTCTAGGAATCTCATATAAAATTGTAATACTTGTGTTTTCTTTTGCTTAAAGGTGTTACATTACTTTAACTCAGTCCCTTCATCTCACCATGAGTGGGGCTCCAGCTGGCCCGGCTGGTACAGGGAAAACAGAAACCACCAAAGATCTTGGCCGCGCCCTTGGCATGATGGTTTATGTATTTAACTGTTCGGAGCAAATGGACTACAAAGTAAGTTATAAAATGATACAGCCTCGTAGTAGTATTCCTCATCTGGAATGATTCAAACTAATACCTTAAAACTCTTTTCTGTTAATAAATTCTTAATGCCTCACTCCATCATTTAGTCCATAGGAAATATCTATAAGGGGTTGGTGCAGACAGGAGCCTGGGGCTGCTTTGACGAGTTCAATCGAATCTCCGTGGAAGTTCTGTCAGTGGTGTCCGTGCAAGTGAAAACGATACACGATGCCCTCAGAAACAGGAAGCAGAGGTGAGCGGCATGTGGCTTCTTCCTGTTGGTCCAAGTAGAAAGAGCTCCATGCAGCAATGGAGGAAACCTCACCTCCACAGTCTCTGACTGCTTCTCCCTGTCCCATGAGATGGATAGAATGAGAGTGACTGATTAATTGTGAAGAATTATTTTGAATAACCCCCCATGTCTTTGCAGTGGTGTTTGAGCATTGAATACAAGAAAGGTGTATCACATTACTTTAATTACTTAAAGAATAAACACTTTCTGCAACACTGAATCCCATTATCAATTCTCAGTCCTGATCTTACTTGACCTTGTGGCAGCATTTGACACCATCTTTCCCTTCTACATGATACACTTTCTTCACATAGGTTCCAAGATCCCACATCCTCCCAGTTTTCCCTCATCCTCAGGGCTGCTCATTTGCTGATTTCTTCTTGACTATAAAATGAGGGGAAGCCTAGTATCCAACTCATAGATTATCGTGAGAATTAAATGCAGAGCATTTGGGCAAGTGCCTGACACACAGCACCGTGTCAGTGTTATTGTTCAGTTGCTAAGTCATGTCCAACTATTTGTGACCCCATGGACTGCAACACGCCAGCCTTCCCTGTCCTTCACTATCTCCCAGAGTTTGCTCAAACTCATGTCCATCAAGTTGGTGGTGCCATCCAGTCATCTCATCCTCTATCGCCCCCTTCTCTGCCTACCTTCAGTCTTTCTTTGCATCAGGTGGCCAAAGTATTGGAGCTTCAGCATCAGTCCTTCCAATCATTATTCAGGGTTGATTTTCCTTTAGGATTGACATTCCTTTAGGATGTCACAATCTTTGGGTCTCTTCTTTTTTCTATCTCTATTCATTCCTTGATCATTTCATATTGTCTCATGGCGTCCAATGCCATGTCGATGGTGCTGGCTACTGGCTGCCCAGATCTCCTTTCTCTGATATCTAGACTTACATAGACAATGTCAGTGATTGTCTTGGGGCATCTTAGGACTCAATTTGAAGTCTCATTGGCCTGTCATATTTAATAGATCCAAAGTCAAAATCTTGGTCCTTGCACTAACACCTGCATTATTAGTCATCTTGTCCCAGTAGAATACACCCTCACATTCTTCCAGTTATTTGGGTCAAATAGATCTAGAACCTACTCACTTCATAACTTGATGCCACACTCTGAGAGACAGAACATGAGTGGTACTTAGGGTTTGATGGATTCGTTTGGGAAATCAGTATTGCAGTACCCAATTGTGGTTTTCTTCGTACCATTTTTTGTATAAATTGCCATCTCATGTATCTGGCCTACCCTTTGATGCCCATTTTTAGGGCATTTTGCTCAGCTAGCTTTTATCCGTAAAAATGTCAGTCTCCCATCAGGGAAGGATCATCCAGTCCCTTGAAACTGTGAAGCAACTACAGAAGTTTCCAGTTATTTTAGATACATCTGAATATTTCTACCTTCTAGGAAAATTCTCAGTCCTCCTGCCACATGGCTCTGGGAAAACAGTTTCCTGTGACCAGGTGTCTACTGCCTTACATGCCCCTGATCTAATGATATGCTACAGAAGTGAGGTTATTCCCCTGTGATTTCCAGACATTAGATTTAGCGTTTAGTCAAAATCTCCTTATTCAATGTAACCCAGATGCCTTTGAGGCCACCCTTTCTTACAGAGAGTGAGATAACTGACCAATGTAAGGACTTGTGAGAATTCCCAACCAGGGTCTCCTCCATCTCTATGTGCATATATGTGAGCTGGTCATCCTCATGCTGGCCCATGTACAGACTGCTAGGTTCCTTCATGATTTCCTGAGTTTTATGACATTCTCTTTCTGTTTGAGGATTTGAGAGATGAGACCATGCCTAGCCACAAAGCCTTCCAGCATCTTGCTGTCTCCCCCGACCCCGAGGTCCCTGCCGTCGACTCGTGGCCGTCCCTGCTGTGAGTGATGGCAGAGTGCTCAGCCACCCCCCTGTCCTGCTTCCATAGCTGCCTGCCCGTCTGCCTTCCCCAGCCCAGCCCTCTGGGAATGAAGATTTCTCCATTTGTACCTTGACTATATACAGTCCACCTCCTCGTCATTGTCTAGCATCTAAGACACAGTCCTAAAATTGGCATTCTCTTATCCCTCTTGTATTTGATGATGGAGGCCCAGGTCCTTCACCACTTCAGCCCTGCAGTTTCTCAGCAAGAGAAAGCCTTATATGTGTTTCGTTTGCTGCTATTGTTTTTCAGTCGCCCAGTCATGTCTGACTGGTTCCAACCCCATGGACTGCAGTACGGCAGACCTCCCTGTCCCTCACCATCTCCCGAAGTTTGCCCAAGTTCATGTCCACTGCACTGGTGATGCCATCCAGCCATCTCATCCTCTGTGGCCCTCTTCCCCTTCTGCCCTCAATCTTTCCCAGCATCAGGAACTTTTCCAGTGAGTCAGCTGCTCGCATCAGGTGACCAAAATACTGGAGCTTCAGCATCAGTCCTTCCAATAAGTATTCAGGGTTGATTTCCCTTTAGATTGACTGGTTGGATCTCCTTGCTGTCCAAGGGACTTTGAGAAGTCTTCTCAAGCACCACAGTTCAAGGGCATCAAGTTTTGGTGTTCTGCCTTCTTTGTGGTCCAGCTTTTCACAGCCGTACGTGACCACCGGGAAGACCATAGCCTTGACTAAACAGACTGTTGGTCCGTTTCAGTAATGTCTCTGCTTTTCAACATGCTGTCTAGGTTTATCATAGCTTTTCTGCCAAGAGGCAGTCGTTCTGATTTCATGGCTGCAGTCACCATCCTCAGTGATTTTAGAGCCCAGGAAGAGGAAATCTGTCACTACTTCACCTTTTCCCCTTATATTTGCCATGAAGTAATGGGGCCAGATGCCATTAGCTTAGTTTTTTTTTTTAATATTTAGTTTTAAGCCAGCTCTTTCACTCTCCTGCTTCAACCTCATGAAGAGGCTCTTTAGTTCCTCTTCACTTTCTGCCATCAGAGTGGTATCATCCACATATCTGAGGTTGTTGCGGTTTCTGTTCATGATGTTCTCACAGCACGTATACTGGAGTGGTTTGCCATTCCCTCCTCCAGTGGAACTCTCCACTATGACCTGTCCTTCTTGGGTGGCTCTACATGGCATGGCTCATAGCTTCACTGAGCTACACAAGCCCCTTTGCCACAAGACAGTGCTCCATGAAGGGGGTGTTTCTTTTACCCCCATGGGAAAGTTTTTCCCATCAGCTTGTCCTTCCATTTGGTTCCTACAGGCCTTTATGCTCCATCTCCCTGGCCTTCAACAGCCCAATGGTCCTGTTAAAGCTTTCTGAACATAGCCGTAGTCGTAACTAACATCTGTTGAGTATTTACCACGCTCCAGGCACTGTACAGTCTCCCCTAGTGGCTCAGTGGTCAAGAATCCGCCTGCCAATGCAGGAGACATGGGTTTGATCCCTGCATCGGGAGGATCCCCTGGAGGAGGAAATGCCAACCTACTCCAGCATCGTTGCCTGAGAAGTCCCATGGACAGAGGAGCCTGGCAGGCTACAGTCCATGAAGTCGCCAAGAGTTGGACATGACTGAGCGGATAAGCAGGCACACACATAAATGCAGACACTGTACTCTTCACCATTTATATACATAATCTCTTTTAATCATCATATAATCCAATAATACTATTTTTATCTTCCCCGCCTTTTGTATTGGATGCGGGAATGGAATATGCCTAAAGTGTTATATCTGGTCTCTGAATGCTTCCAGTCTGGCCCCAAGCACCACAGTATTCAGAAGTATCTGACTCTGTGTGACCCCATGCACTGAGGCCCTCCACACCTCACTGTCCATGGGATTCTCCAGGCAAGAATACTTGAGTGAGTTGCCATGTCCTCTCCTCCAGGGGATCTTCCCAACCCAGGGATCGAACCCACAATCTCTTATGTCTCTTGCATTGGCAGGCGGGTTCTTTACCACTAGCGCCACCTAGGAATCCCACCTCTCAATGGTGGTCAGTAGATATTTGTTGAATAAGTGGGAGGGAAGGAGAGATGGAGGGTGAGCACACAGACAAGGTAACGAATGAACAAAAAGTCCCTTCCTTCTCTGAGCTGGACATTCTCCATCTGTACCACATCACATTCAAGAAGTTGCAGCCCATGTTGAAGTCAAAGATGGCATCACCTTTCATTAACTGATAAAACAGTCAAGTCCTCATTTTTATATTCTTGCACACTGTGGCCATGCTAAAATACAAAGGAATACTTGCCATACTTGTAATTCCTTTGGGGGAAGGGAGTGTATTTTTAATAAACATGCTTCAAGATATTCAAAATATGTATGCTTATGAATTTTAAAGAAAATTACACAGCATAAACAGCTTCCTAATAATAATTTGCATTTTGCAGTGGTTTGCATTTGTCAATGTGCATTGATATTCAATGAACACATTTAATTCCATCAGCATTCTTCTTCTGGTAGATTTGTATTTCTTGGCGAAGCTATCATACTGAAGCCATCAGTCGGAATATTTATCACTATGAACCCAGGATATGCTGGTCGAACTGAATTACCAGAAAATCTCAAAGCTCTTTTCAGGCAAGTGTTATGCTTTGTGGTTTAGCATCTGGAGCGCTCATGCCACCTAACGTTGCTGGTTTGCACTGTTAAATGATTTGTTTTTACTCGAGAATTTCTATGGAAAACCCCTTATTGTTTCTTTGGGATCCCTTTATAGAGAGAACTTTCACCATGATAAATTAACTCTTGTGAAATGTGAAATCAGACCTCAAAATTGTTACATAAAAGTTACATGGTACATTGAACATTTAATACTAGCTCTTATTATATTCATAATAAAACAATTTTATTATAAACATAATTTTCACAAAGTACAGACTATTTGGAAAATATGAAACTGAATAAAGAAAAAATTACAATTTTATCACCTAGAAATATGATTGTTGTATTTTTTCTAGTCTCATAATTCCTGTTTTATGGGTTTAAGTTATTAGATTAGGCATGATTTTCATTTAATTCTCATTTAATGTGTTGACATAAGTAGTTTGTCATATTACTGAAAATTCTTTAGAAATACCATTTCTTTGTAGCTCCAAAATGGCCTCTCCCTTGCCTCATCCATAATCTTCTTAACCATTCCCTATTGTCTGACATGGAGGGCTTGTGTTTTTCTTTTCAGTTCTTTATGACCACAAAATAGCAGACTGTAAACATCCCTTCACATGAAGCTTATTACCCAGAATAGATTTCTTCATGTAGAATTACTTGGTGAATGGCTAAAGTCTTTACTGACAACCTGCTTTCCAAACATACTCTGCCAGTTTATACACTTATGGCAATCTGTCAGAGAACTTGTGCTGTTGCATCTGAACCCATTCTGTTTAACTCATGTTTTAAATCAACTTTGTTTCCTGCAATAAAATGCACCCACCTAAGTATCCAGTTGGTGGAAACACGACCACTACGGTCAAGATGTGGAATGTTTCCGACACCCCTGGACGTTCTCCTGTGCCTCTTTGAAGTTAATCCCCCATATCACTGATGTCCTTTCAGTGACTCAAGGTTAAATTTGTCTTTCCTAGAGTTAATGTAAATGAAACCATGCTATGTGTACCCATTTGTATTGCCTTCTTTCCTTGAAGATTATGACTTGGAGATTTATCAGAGTTATCCAGTGCTTCGGTAGTTTGTTCTTTTTTGTTCCTAATGAGTATTCTATTGGAGAGGCATACTTCAGTTTGTTTATCTAGTCTCTGGTTGATGTATGTCTCCAGTTTGGGACGATTATGAATACAGCTGCTATGGACATTCATGTACAGTCTTTGTGTGAATACATGTTTATTTGGGGTAGATATCTATGAATGGAATTGGTAAGTCAAATGGCAAATGTATGTTTGAGTTTATTAAAAGCTGCAAATCTATTTTCTAAGATGGCTGTACCATTTTATACCCTCACCATCAATATAGAACAATTGTTCTACATTCTTGTTAAAACTTGATATTATCAGTCTTTTTAGTTTTAACCAACCTAGTAAATAGGAGATGGTATATCATTGTGGGTTTAACTTGCATTTCCATGATGGCTAATAATGTTGAGCATCTTTCCATGTGACTTACTGGCCATTCCCATACCCTCTTTTGTGAAGTGCTGTATTCTGCATACATTTTCTTTGTTGAATACATTGCAAGTATTTTCCCCTCAATTTATGACTTGCTTTTTCATTTTCTTAATGGTGTCCATCAAAAATAGAAGTTTTAAATTCAATGAAATATAGTTTTCAACTTGTTTCATGGTTTTTAGAAATATCCTAGTTAAGACCATTTGACTCACGACAGGTTGCAAACTTTTTCCACTATGTTTCTTTTAGAAATTAAAAAAAAAGTAGTTTTCATATGACTCCCTTCTTTTTTGTTAATATGTCAAACTATATTCATTGATTGTTCAGATGCTACACAGTTCTTCAGTGTTACATCCCTGAGATAAACTACACCTGGTCAGGAGTTATTATTTTATCTGTGTTGTTGGATTCAATTTATCACTATTTTGTTGAGGATTTTAAAATCAGTGCCATGAGGGATGATGGTCTGTAGCATCCTTTCTTGTCATATCTTCATCTGGTTTTGGACCCAGGTAATGCTGACCCCATGAATGACTTGACATATGTTCCCTTCTCTGTTTTCTTCAGAGTTTTGTAGGGTTGGTATTATTTATCCCCTATTTGATAGAATTAATCAGTGAAGCCTTACATATACTTGGGCTTAGATTTTTCTTTGTTGGAATCATTTTAGTGATCAATTCAGTTTCTTTAAAAGATTTAGATTTTTTTTCTTGAATTAGTTGTGATTTGCATCATGTAAGGGATTTCTCCATGTTATCAAACTGTTGAGTTTATTGGCATTAATTTGTTCCTAATATTCTCTTATTATCTCTGGTGATGTCCTGAAATCCGTGTCTGATAAGGGTAATTTGTATCTTATTTCCATTTGTTTCCTTGATGAGCTGGAGGCTTATCAGTTTTATTTTTTAAAAGTTCTTCCATGTTTGTCAGATGTGTCTTTGTTCACAGTCTACCTTCAGAATAATATACTACTTCACATAGAATGGAAGAACCTCTGTAGTTTTTAGTGTGATTTCTTTAGACTCTATCAAGCTTAAAATTTGCTTGTCCATCCATCTAGATGTTTAAGCATATTTCATTTGTATTTTCTTTTAATTTTTAGAGTATGACTTTTTAAATGTACTTCATCTATTAAGGTCTTATTTTGGTAGGTAACATGAAATGAGTATTTAAACAGAATTCTTTTCCCTATTATTGAGTTATTCTAATACCCTTTAGTGAATGTCTTTGTTTTCTCATATAATAGCTTTCTCTCCAGCAATTTTATAATGCAGTTTATTGCAATAGCAATCTTATAATGTCTCTTTTTCCTTGAAAAAAAATTCTAGAAAATAACTGTCCTGGAAATCAATGTAATAATTGCAGAATATTTCCATTTGAAAATTGTAGATCTCTCCAGTTTTTTTGCATCTGTATTCCAGTTCATCTTGTACAGGTTTTCATTTGGGTCTTAAAATTTGGAAATTATTTTGTGAAGTCTTCATAAATTTGGCTTAAATAAGTGCAGCATCATTTGTGTATGGGACAAGTATTGATCTCAGCAAAGTGTGAAGGACGATTGGGTGATGCCTGTGGTATTCATGAGTGGAGGCAGCATGCCTGAGCCTTACGTATCATGGCTCCACTGCTTACCAGCCGTGTGCTTGTACTGCTCAGAACCCTGGTTTGCACCTCAGTAAAGTACAGACAAGAACAGTTGAGAGAATTGAGAAAGTGCAGAAAAGCTGTAGCATCCCTTATGGTATGCAAAATACTCTTTGAGTATTAGTTGGCAATATTTGTGGAAGTACCAGCTAAGCAAATTTGCTAGCCTTTTCTGTCCTGTATTTACTTAGATACTGTGGGGGAAATTGTGGGGCTACTTTAGGTAGAAGTAGTCGATAACATAGATCCAGAGAGACTCGGGAATTTTTAGGATGAAAAATTAGACATGCACACAATAGACCATAATTTTATAAAAACAGATGGGTAAATATTACTGGGATACATGCTATAAAATACATGCTTTAAAAAGTCTCAAGATTCAGGCTTATTTACCTATTTACTCTAGCTCCTTCTTGGCACTGAACTTCAGTTGAGTAGAATTTTTTCAAATGTTGCTTTTAATGGCAGTTGTCTTGTGAGGACTTTTTGAAAGTCCCCCACCCCCAAAAAAGGGAATTTGAAAGTTATTTTTCAGTAAGTTTTCATCTTAAAAATCTGGTCAAGCTGGCCACAAGCAGTGTTGGGAATGACTGGTATGAGCTTAAAAGAGCTGATGATTAACTTGTCATGAATTTTGTGGGGTGGTGGTTCAGTACAGATACTAATAAAAAGCTAAATTATATAAACTTTTGACTAAATAACATCTATGAAAGACAAAGGTGATAAACATCCAAATTCATGATTTCCTAGTTAGTTTCCTCTATTTTAATAACACTTATGCTGTTAGGTTACTTGTGTCTGTTGTGCGTGTATGGTGGTGTGCAACCTCATTGCGTGTTAGCTCCACGTTCAGTGATACTGTGTTGGTAGATGAAATCAGCCATGGTGGACATACTGATTCTTTGAAAGTCAGAAAGTGCTATTTTTTGGAGAGTCAGTTGTTGACTGTTTACCAGCACAGCACTGGCTACAGATAAAGGCTGACCTCTAGCACAAAACATCACTTACCTTTTTGCAGTGACAACTTAAAATGGAAGTTTCCTGAACGTGCCCACAGATTTCCCTTCAACTCGTACATGTGTGCTTCTGACATTTTCAGATTTTCCGCCTTTGTCTATGTATCCAGTAGCTCCTGGGCATTTTTTAGTTGAAGTGAAGGGTCTTGTTACCTGAGATTGACAGAGGTAATTGTGACCTGCTTGGGAATGACTAGAATGTGGGTATGCATTAATCACTTGGTTTCAGCAATTTGTACTTATTTCCTTATCACATTTTAAAACAAAATTTCGTATTTACTTTGTAGACCCTGTGCCATGGTGGCCCCAGACATCGAGCTAATCTGTGAAATCCTGTTAGTTGCTGAGGGTTTTGTGAACGCGCGCTCATTAGCCCGCAAATTTATCACGTTGTATACACTCTGCCGGGAGCTCCTATCCAAGCAGGTGAGGGCCTGTTGTTACTTTTTCCTGCTTGTTAAACCCCATGAAAACAGCTTCCGAAGTACGGATACTGGGCAATTTATCACTCATATTACAGTTAGACACTCAGGAATAGTTTTATATTTTCCCTTAAATTTTGAAAATCTATGCTTTACAAGTTCTTCATTTTTAAGAAATTAAACACATGAGACAAATTTGAAGGTTTTGTATGTACCTAATACAGTTTTATCAATGGGCTATGTGATTATTTTTAAATGTTATCAGTGCTATAATTAGATACGTGTTTTATGATGCCTCTCTTTCCTGGGAATGTTATTTTCCAGGGAAAGAGTGTGGGAGTGTTCATAAGACCCAAGGAAAGCTGATTTTCTGAAGAACCCTCAAGAAATGTTAAAGAGTTTCTCATTTTGTTGGTAGTTCTTTCTTTGAAGGTAGAGTTGGCTTTTTTGTGTTTATTTTTGCTCTGCAATTCCCTAGCCTCTGAAATGGGCCAAATTAATGTATACTTTATTCTCCAGTCAGTAGCTTCTTTCTATTTAATTGAATCTGCTGATGGGTCCAAAAAAAAAAAATGGCATCTATATCAACATCACCATTTTTAAATTTAGCTTTGTGGTCACCTTTGACTTCAGTCTTTGGGTGACCTTTTGTTAATTCCTAGTGATATTATTTTGCGGTTTTTCCCGGATGTAAGTATTAAAATATCACAGTTACAACCATACACTTACTTATACTGCCATATACACTCATTTCAAATTACCCATTGTTGGGATGAAATTTAAAGTCTGAGAGGCAAATGCGTGTGGAAAATGTTGATGACAGTGTTATATGAAATGTAGTATACCAAACTGTAGATGTGATCTATAACTTGAGTGTATTTTATATGTTATATTGTGTGTTTTATGTATAAAGTGACTGGAAAATACATTGTGACTTTTAACATTTGTTTCTGGGTAATAAGATTGTATTTTAGAATTTTTCCTTATTGTTTGTGATGACATTTTTTTTTTCAATGAAACCATTTTAATTTTATAATGGAAAAAACATCAGAAGAAATCAGTGTTACTGGATCCAGGATACCTGTAGTCACAACCATACTGTATTCCCAGTACCATACTTAAACATTTAGTGAGCATTTACTGTATTCAAGTAATAAACTCATTGCTGCTGATGATGAAGGGGGTAAAACACAGAACAAATGAAACACTCAGATTTCTGTCTTAAAAAGATCTATTTAGGAGATTTAGTATACACGACATAAAAATTAGAAAGAAATGGAGGATGAAGAAAACTTATCATAGTTTCAAGGAAAAAGGAACCAGTATTTACAGAACAGGAACTGTGTATTATCTTTATTATCTTAACAAAAACACTATGAACTTAGTCTTATTCATTCTATTTTACAGATGAGGAAACTGAGTCAATTACCTATCTGAAGCTCATGACTAATAAGTGGTGGGAACATGATTTTAATCCAGTCCTCTCTAATCCTATCTAGGACACCAGCAGCCAGTTACAGGAGGAAGATGCAGGGAGTAAAGGCAGAACAGGCAAGGAAAGAATTTTCCAACTCAGAGAAGCCTCAGGGAGGGAATGAGGGGGAAGAAATTCATCCGGGACAGAAAAGCTGAGTTACGGACGTGATCCTGATAGTTTTCTAAACTGTGGGATTGGATTTTAGATGTTTAAATGTTTAGAAGTGTCATCAAGTCACCTTTAAAAGAAAAATTGAAATATAGTTGATTTACAGTGTTGAGTTACTGTTGTACAGAAGTGATTCAATTATACACACAAGCACGCACACGTGTGTATATAATCTTTTTCATATTTTTTCCATTGTAGGTTATTAAAGGATGTTGATGATAGTTGTCTGTGCTACAGTAGGACCTTGTTGTTTATCTATTTGATATATAGTAATTTATGTCTGCTAATCTCAACTCCTAATTTATGCTTCTCCCTCCACCCCTTTCCCTTTGGGTAACTGTAAGTTTGTTTTCTATGTCTGTGAGTCTGTTTCTACTTTATAAATAAGTTCATTTGTGTCATATTTTAGATTCAGCATGTAAGTGACATCCTGTGAGATTTGTTTTTCTTTGAGTTACTTCACTTAGTATGATAATCTCTCAGACCATACATGTTGCTGCAAGTGGCATTATTTCATTATTTTTTTATGGCTGAAGTATTCTATTATATAAATGTATGTATACATCTTCTTTATCCATTCTTCTGTCAGTGGATATTAAGTCTGCTTCCTATATTTGTTATTGTAAATAGTACTGCTGTGACGTACTAGTATCTTTGAAGTACATGTATGTTTCATACATTCTCTTCTTTAATAGTTTTACTGCAGTGACTTACCCCTCCCCAATCTCTGTGGCCTCCAAATGTTGGTTCTTCCCCCTTCCTTCCCTCCTCAAGCCCTAGTTCTTTCTGTATCAGTGGCTTTGAATTGATTTTTGCTGTGACCCACAGTAAAACATACTTTTTTCTATTGAGACTCAGTATACACATATGTGCATACACACGCACCCAAATACAACCGAAACAAAAGTCTTCATCAAGCACTTCTTACCATTAATGTTTGCAGTGCACTGTGGTATTTTTCATTGCATTATTTTCTATTTTAATACCAAGAAAAATGATGGCTAAGACCCACTACATTGGTTTTATTATCTACTAATGGATGGAAGGGCATATTTATGCTTACATATGTTGCACCACTGCTCTCAAGGCAGTAACTGGTTTTACTCCAACAACCTTGTCAAGTGGATGAATACTTCCATCTGCCTTTTTATAGATGATGATAGTAAGACTTGGAGAGCTTAAATGACTTTCCCTCAGACATAGCCAGGAGACATTAGAGAGAAGGGTTGTTTCTGTGTGGTTGTAGGTAGAAGGCCGTTTACAAACAACCACTCAGCTGATGCAGAATGTCTTTCCTGAGGCCCCTGCTCCATGCAGGGCACCATGCTAGGACCTAGAAGGCAAACAGTTAGCACGGGGTCTGTGCCCCAGGAGCTCGGAGCCTCTGCAGAAATCTTGTGCAGAGATAATGTAGAAGTCTCAAAGAGGTGTTGGTTTAATCATTGAACGTATTTTAAAAATATTTTATTGGGGTAAAGTTGATGGACAATGTTGTGTTAGTTTCAGGTATGCAGCAAAGTGAATCTACTCTACTCATATCCGTGTTTTTGCGATTCTTCTCCCGTATCGGCCATTATGGAGTATTGCGTAGAGATCTCTGTGCTGTGCAGAAGGTCCTTATTACTTACCTGTTTATATACAGTAGTGTATGTGTCAATCTCAGTGTCCCAGTTCATCCCTCCTCCACTCTTTACCTGCAGGTAACATCATAGGATATCACTTATGTGTGGAATCTAAAAAAGGGTTCAAATAAACTTATCTACAAAATAGAAATGAAGTTACAGATGTAGAAAACAAACTTAACAGTTACCGGGGGTAAGGTGACCGGACGGATAAGTTGGAAGACTGGGATTGACATATTATATATGCTGCCATGTATAAAATAGGTAATTAATAAGGACCTGCTGTATGTTGTTGTTGTTTAATTGCTAAGTCATGTCCAACTCTTTGTGACCCCATGGAGAGTAGCTCGCCAGGCTCCTCTGTCCATGGGATTTTCCACTGGAGTAAGTTGCCATTTCCTTCTCCAGAGGATCTTCCCCACACAGGGATCAAACCTGCGTCTTCTGCACTGCAGGCAGATTCTTTACCACTGAGCCACCGAATAAGTATACACAGGAAACTCTACTCAATACTCTGTAATGATCTATATGGGAAAACAATCTAAAAAAGAGCAGATACATGTATATATATAATTGAATCATTCTGCTGTATGCTTGAAGCTAACACAACATTGTAAATCAGCTGTACTCCAATAAATTTTTTTTTTTTTTTTTAGAGCGAGAGTAATGAGGGAGATTAGAGATCCAGGGCCAGGAGGAGATAGAATAGCAGGGCTCCAGGTGGACAAGAGGAGTGTGCTTGTGGTTGGAGGTAAAACATGGGAGTAATTGTAACTCTGAGTTGGCAAGTTTACTGAAAGAACAGAGGGAGGCAGGCAGGTGGAGCCTTGGGCAAATACTGCAACTAAACACCATGGAAAGAAGAGATTTGCTGACAGAGGCAGAAAATCAGTCAAAAGAAGCAGGACAGTGAAGGGACATGATTTTTAAAATTTCAAGGAGGGGAGAAAAATATTACTTTACATCGTCAAGACACGTATTTAAGTGAATTCTTTTCTTTTAGCCTTAAGCTCTTCCTTCTGGAATGAGAATCTGAGTCCCTCATAAAGTTTTTGAAAGAATGTATCTGTGTTTTGATTTTAGGATCATTATGATTGGGGACTTCGTGCTATTAAATCTGTCTTGGTTGTAGCTGGCTCCCTGAAACGAGGAGATAAAAATAGACCTGAAGATCAGGTACTGCAGTGCTAATATGATTTTGTTGAGTGAATAACTAAATGGCTTCGTACAAAAAAAGTGTATGTATGGATGGTGGGTTATACATACCACAACTTTTAAAAAGGATCACATCTATTTTTAATACAGGATATTTTGAGGACTGGCATTTCTTACATTATACAAGACTACAAGTATTTTTGAGTAAAAGGATATGAATATATGAAAGAAACTGTGATTTTATAAGTGCTTTTGAAATATCAGCCACAAAAAGTACTTGGACAGTTGTAAATAATTCAGTAATCACTGTTTGATTTTCTCTGAGGAGCACTTAGAAAATCTGATTGAGTTGGGATATTAATCCTAAAAATGTCAATGAAGACATAATCTAATGGAAGAAAGTATGTTCATTTCATGGGATGAACAGGAAGGATGCTTGCCTGACACCGATGAAATACTTAACTGGTTATTTAGAGAAACAAGGGGATATGTTCCAGTCTCCTTCATGGGGAAAAACAATAACATCCACATTGTGCATTTTTCTCTATTAAACAAGTAGTGAGAGTAATTGATATACAGCCTTTGTATAGATGCAGTATGGCTTGCAATTTTGAAAAAAGATCTAGTCCTTTGAGTTTCTTTTCATGTTAAGGGATATTTATCATGTGAATTTCTGCTTCTTTTTTTCCAATCTTTCTCTTCCTCTCAGTCACAATTCATGATTGGGTCAAGATTGTCATGTTTGTTTTCTTGCTATTTCTTGCTATATTTTTATTTTTGTTGGGACAGTTACCTCTTTGTGTGAAAGTCATCCTGATGTTCAAATTACTGATTTTAATATCTAAAAGTGTCTTTGGTTTTCAACCAATACAGAATAAAAACCCAAGCTAAAAATGGATGGAGTTGATCATTCTGAGATTTTCAGAGTATTTTGAATAAAATGATCTGATGGGCCTGGTGAATTTATGTCCTGGAGTTTTAGGATTACAGACAAAAGCACCTCAGACCTTGTCTTAAGATCCAGATATTGTCAAGGAAGGGACAGGGCCCCTTGGCTGGCTTTAGTCTGAGGTTACCCATGGCATCAAGAGTTCTCTCCTGTTCTGATATGTGATTTTGTAAGCAGTTACCCTCTCTGTAGATAGAATGCCATTCTAATAGAGAACAGGATCTATCTCGTGACTTAGATATGAAAATTAAAAATAACATCTTTAGCTGTTGAGGTGCTTGTTAGACCTTGTATCAGCTTTTTTTTTTTTTTGTATCAGTTTTTTTTATGAAAAGTTTTCTGTCTTCCTTTCTAGGTACTCATGAGAGCATTAAGGGACTTCAATATGCCTAAAATAGTGACTGATGACACCCCTGTGTTTTTGGGCCTCATTGGTGACCTGTTTCCATCCCTAGATGTGCCCCGGAGGAGAGCACCCGACTTTGAACGGATGGTCAGGCAGTCCACTGTGGAGCTCCACCTGCAGCCTGAGGAAAGCTTCATCCTCAAAGTAAAAGGAGAATTCCCTTGTCATGGCAGCCCTTGGGATATTCAGTGCCCATAACTGCAGGGATGTGATGCTCAGCCAAAACATCACTTTACATATTCCACTGACCTTAAGATGCTCTTGATACATACATACTTTATAGCCTTCTAATATGGAAGTCTTTACTAAAGTAAATATAAAATATCATCCCATTTGTGAGAAGGTGAACATCTACAGATATGATTAAGTCATGGTTTTCAATGTGAACAGACTTTTCATTAGTTCATAAAACTCCTTGCTGATGTGCAGCAAGAATTAATTTTGCTATCTTTTCTCTCCATCTTAAGGAAGGGTGAAAGTAATAAAATCATTAGCACATGTTTGTAAGTGGGGAGAAATGTCCATATGTATGACATCTTCTGACTTCCCAAAGGCTTGTGCATATGCTTGCTCATTTGGGATATAGTGAATATACATGAATGTTAAAATACATAAAGGGTATCTGTTTCAGATATTTCAGAGGCTGTGTCATTAGTTATAGATGATATTGGCCATATACTGTTTCTGGTCACAGTTCATGAGTGTTATTGATTTTCATACTCACTCCTGCCATGTACCAAGTACTTCTGTACTTCACTTCTGCCTGTGCCCGTGACTCACTAACTAATTAATGGTTGTTCTTCATTCTCATCCCCATATTCTACATTGGGAGATCCGGGAGAAACTGTACTTCGCACTTGTTATCTCTGAATTTTCCCAGAATATAATGCTGCTGGTGGGGTCTGGCTTGAGTTGTAAGGAAAGAACTTGGCAAAAATGGGTAGATTTTTTTTAAAGGAAACTAGTGTCTGGTTGTTTGGTCTGTAGGTTGTTCAGCTTGAGGAGCTGTTGGCCGTGCGACACTCTGTCTTCGTCGTTGGAAATGCAGGCACAGGGAAGAGTGAGGTATGGTAAACACTGTGAGCTTTTGGCCATGAGGCGAACAAAACTGGCCTAAGAGCGGGGCCTACATTCAGTTCTACTTGAGAGTTCCCTTCAGTGAATTTGCTCATAATTTGAGGTTAGAATCTGAGACTCTAATATTGCTCTCTGATCAATTGACACTCATTTTCTTTATAATGAGGACAAGGAGAGAGGAATTACTAGAACACTGCACTCAAGGAAAGTAAATGAAGGAAGACTGGGCTTTCCATGTGAGATAGCATCCTATTCACACTTTTAGATGAATGCCCTCCTATCCTATGCATCTTTCAGTAATCTACCTGAATTCTTTTATCCAAAGTAAACATATTGAGAGACTCTAGAATAAGATACCCAGATTACAAGATTGATTCTGCCCTACCCACATTTGTCCAGACTATTTTCTGGTATTTCCCAAGTTATCCTGGTTTCTCCTTCCCATATCACTGAGAAAAACCCAAATAGTTTTCTTCAGTATCACTCTCTGTGGGGCCAAAGCAAAACTTGAAAAGAAATGGCGGAAGCAAAAGCCACGTTTTTGAGGTACCTGGTGCATGATGTATGATTTACTCTGTATGGTGATGAGAGTCCACGGCTGTTATTATCCCCATTTTTAGTTCACTGCTTGATTTTGTTTGGTCTTACTGACAGTCCTGGAAACATACTTTTCTTGCTTGGCAGACAGTATAGGCAGAACTGCATGTGTTTTAATTGAGGGTGCTTGGGTAGAAACATATTTAGTAACCGGTGACTAAAAATAAGTGTAGTGCGCACATGCGACTTCAGGGCATGGATGTCTATAGAACTTGCCAATGTTTAGATCAGAACTCAAAAGTGGTACACTTGTAAAAGGAGGCCCGGTATAGGGCTTTTTTCTAGTGAAAAATGTAATAATTGAAATATTAAAGTAGATAACTAACTGATAGACCTGTAATTATTTCGTTAGAGTTAAGTTTCAGATATGGGCTATGGTGAAAGGAAGGATAAAATTAAGTTCTATCATTTTCAGTAGATTAATGGTTTCTAAAAATAGAAGCTTAATATTCCTAAGACATTCAATTTCTTTCATCTAGTCTTTGCTGATTCTGTTTCTGTTCTATTCAACCTTTACTTAGGCTGATAGAATTAGAGCACCAAAGCTTGGGGCCATATTATTTAGCAATGTAGTATTCTGAGGTATTTGGCAATTGTTTGTCAGTCCTTTAAACCCCTGTGAGGCGATAAGGATGATAATATCTAAAATAGAAGCCATGGCTTTTCAGAGAAAGCAAAAAGGATAGTTTGGCAGATACTTGGGTTAAGGCATCAGTTCATTAAGCAGATATGTATTAAGTGAAGGTTTTTTCTTGGTCTCAAAAATCACTGTGGACAGTGACTGCACCCATGAAATTAAAAGACGCTTGCTCCTTGGAAGGAAAACTATGACAAACCTAGATATATTAAAAAGCAGAGACATCAGTTTTCCAACAAAGGTTCATATAGTCAAAGCTATGGTTTTTCCAGTAACCATGTATGGATATAAGAGTTGGACCATAAAGAAGGCTGAGCACCGAAGAATTGATGCTTTTGAACTGTGGTGTTGGAGAAGACTCGTGAGAGTCCCTTGGACTGCAAGGAGATCCAACCAGTCCATCCTAAAGGAGATCAACCCTGAATATTCATTGGAAAGACTAAAATGCTGAAGCTGAAGCTTCACTACTTTGACCACCTGATACAGAGAGCCGACTCACTGTAAAAGACCCTAATGCTGGGGATGATTGAAGGCAGGAGGAGAAGGGGACGACAGAGGATGAGGGAGTTGGATGGCATCACTTGTCATCAAGTGATGTCCATGACTCAATGGACATGAGTTTGAGCAAACTCTAGGAGATAGTGAAGGACAGGAAAGCCTGGCATACTGCAGACCATGGGGTCGAGAAGAGTCAGACACAGCTGAGTGAACAGCAAAACAACATTAAGCATCTGTTCTGTGAATTCCTAGCCTCAAAGCTTCTTTTCCTCAATTACCTAGATCAGAGTTTCTCAGCTTCAGCACCACTGACATTTGGATCTGCTAAGTGTTTGTCTTGGGGGCCGGCCTATCATTGCAGAATATTGAGCAGCCGTCCCTGGCCTCTGCCCACAAGATGCCCAGCAGCACATCTTCTTCCCTCAGGTCAAGAGAGTCTCCTGTTGAAAACTTACTTCTCTGGGTCACCAGTTCTCACAGTAGAGCTAGGCAAGCATCATAGGCATCACCTAGGACCTTGTTAGAACTCAAATCGGTCCTACCTGAGACCTACTAAATTAGAAACTCTGAGACTGGGTCTGTTAGTCTGTTTGAATACCTTTTATGCACTTTGGATGCAGGCTAAATTTGAAGAACCATCTAAATAATATAGGCAGAGTGGATGTTAATATCATGCACAGGAATAACATGTACAAGCCTTTACTTTGCACACATGGTTAAAAATCTCAGTTGATGGTGACCTTCTCTCGTCTACATTGTTGAAAGAATCAGGTGAACTGATCCTCAGGGACTGTAGAATTAAAGTTTTCAAGATGGGAATGAAAATATACACATGTAAATGTTTTCCTATTCTCAGTACACTCATAATATATAGGAACATATAATACATAAGGAAAACCCTTCAGAAATCTTTTGCTTTTCATTTGGCTTACATTAGTATTAGTTTTCTCAGCTTTTTTCCTTTTCTCCCCTAGATTTTGAGAACATTAAACCGAACATATGTTAACATGAAACAGAAACCCATTTGGAATGACTTAAACCCCAAAGCTGTGACAACAGATGAACTCTTCGGTTTCATACATCATGCTACCCGAGAATGGAAAGATGGCAAGTAGTAGTTCCCCTTTTGAAATGCTAAAAAATTCTTTTCTTTTTAAATCCAGAAAATCATTTCTTAGTTCAAGCCAATTTTAGTCATGGCTGAAGATTTAATGTTTATGGGTTGGCATTATTGGAAATAGAGCAGCTCACAACAGCATTTATAACCTATAAATTAAACCTACATTTGAATAAGTGGTTGATTAGCATTCAGCAGGTTCATGCACAAAGCTGTGTATTTTATCCCCCATTATTTATGTCAGTGCTCCCTGTAAACCGGAAGAGAAGTCAACACAAATGCTTCAAGAAATATTTATGCAGTACCTGATGCAAGACACTGACTTAAGTTCCAGAGTCCTTGGGATGTGTTTCTTGTCCTGAAACCATTTTTGCAGACAAGCAGATTCCTTTGTTTTGTTAAGATCAGTTCTTACATTCTCATTTCCATAAATGCAGTAACCTTGTCATCATCCTTGAGTTCTTTCCCACCATACATTCAACCTCACAGCAAATTCTGTTGGCTTTACCTTTAACGTGTGTGTTGTATTCCAGTACTTCTCACCTTCCCTGTGAGTCCAGACCACCAACAGTGGGTCACACCTCATGGGTCTCCAATAAGCTCATTTTCCATGCAGTAGACAGAGGCTCTTCAAGACGTTACTTCTCTGCTTGAAGTTTCCAGTGTGTTTCATCAGCATTAGGATCCAGCCTTTATCCAAAGCCTACAGGGTTCTATGTGATGGAGTCCCCCTTCCCCCATCTCTGACCTCATTTCTTGTTCTCTGCCTTTTACTTGCACATTATGTGCTCAGGCCTCCTCGCTCTTGCCCCAGATTGCCAAGCATCTTCCCTTCATGGGCCTTTGCGCTTGGTGTTCCCACTGTCTGCAGCAGTGGGGATGCGGGCATGGCTTGCTCCCTTACATTACTGGAATGTCGGGTCAAATATCACATTAAAGAAGACCGTCCTGATGACCCTATCAAAGAAGCCAACTTCATCATTATCCTTCCTAATATCATGTACACACTGCTTCCTTAATTGTGGGACAATCAAAATGTACTCTCGTAAGCTTTCTAGCTTTTTTTTTTTAAAGACTATGGCAGGAAGGGAATAATAATGTTTACACTGAAAATATGTGGAAGCCTTTCAAATCATTGTCCATTAGAAACATTGCTGACATTTTTGTGAATTATAATGGCAGGTTCTGTTTTGACTGTCACTCATCTTTGCACAAGATACTTCACAGAAAACAAAACCTTCCACATACATGCCTCAATACAGTTTTTTTTTCACTGTAGTATTATATACTTGAGTTTTGAACACTCAGCAGCTATTAAATATGCCATGTAACATACATAGCAAGAAAGACTGTGAATTTAAAATGTTTTATCTTTACATCTTGTGAGATAATAACGTCTTACAATGCCAGTGAATGAATTTCTCAAAGAAATACATCACACTTCTGAATAGTTTATAATGATCTCTCTTGAAATGTTATGGAAAAACTGATAAAGGTGGAATAAGCTAATATTTGGCCCAAGATAGGTACTGAATATATGTGCATGGAAAAAAAAAAGGATACTGTTTTCACTTGTATAACTACTGAGTTTCATGTACATTGCCTGCTGTAAGTCTCCACAAATGTTCTTCAAGGAAGGCACTTTATTTGATCTTTGGGGTTTCTTGGTGTGAGATGTTAAGCAACCTTCTCATGGAAGTGAAACTTGCCCAGTGATCTCGAGAGCCCAGGTATGGCTCGAAAAGCATTGCTGTTTGCCCACCTGATGAGGTGCAAACTTACTTAAAATAACTTCCAATACAGTTAACACAAATTTATTTTAGAAGTGAACAGCAGTCTACCCCATTGTACATTAGGATTGTTTACTCTCAACTTACAGGTCTGTTTTCATCCATTCTGCGAGAACAAGCAAATCTTAGGCATGATGGACCAAAATGGATAGTCCTGGATGGTGATATTGATCCCATGTGGATTGAATCACTAAACACTGTCATGGATGATAACAAGGTGAACTGAAATACTGTTTATCATAAAATGCATGTCTGAGATCTCTATACTTGCATGAGTTTCAAAAGGACAATTTAAAATTGTGATATTTCAGATTCTACATAAAGTTTATTTTTTATGGTATTCATGCCTTTTTATGTAATCAACTGTTAAAACAAAAGTCTTAAATTTAGATACTTACCATAGTTGTTTAAAAGTTGGCAGGAGTAAGGGCATGTTGATGAGTTTGTTCCTCAGGGGGTCAGTGAGCTCCCCTGGAGACCAACTGGTATCTTTATTCAGACTGCATTTCTACCTTGGGCAGTGATCATTTCTAACTTGGGTGGTGAGCTCATATGTAGCCTTCGGCACTTCTCCTGGGGGCGGGGGGAGGACATCCTGCTGTTATGAAAAGCCAGCAGCCTTGCCTTTGCTCCCTGATGAAACGGCCACCTTTGTGCTGTGCTGCCGTGTCCAGGTGCTGACATTGGCCAGCAACGAGCGCATAGCTCTGACTCCCTCTATGAAGCTGCTCTTTGAGATTCATCACTTGAGGACGGCAACCCCAGCTACTGTTTCCAGAGCTGGTATTCTATATGTGAACCCACAAGATTTAGGCTGGAATCCGTGAGTATGGCTTTTTTTTTTTTTTTTAATTGTGGTAAAAGGTACATAATGTCAGATTTACCATTTTAACCGTTTTTAAGAATAGGTCTCAATGGCACTGAGTACATTCACATTGTGGTACAGCCATCATCACCAGTCTCCAGAACCTTTTCCATGCTCCCAAACTGAAACCCCATAGTCACTAAACAGTACCCCTCCCAGCATCCCAGCTCCTTTCTGCTGTCCACCTCTATGAATTTGAATACTCTAGGTACTTCTTATAAATTGAGTCATATAATAATTGTCTTTTTGTGGTGGGCTTATTTCACTTAGTAAAATGTCTTTTTTTAAGAAAAAAGAATGCACAGAGTTGTTACATTTTTAAGTGCTGCATTCAGAAGACACAGTTACTCAGAATTCTCTAGTTTGAATAAATTCTTGCAAAGTATCCCTACTGTAATTTGTGATGTGATGCTGTGCCCTAAAGTGTATTTTTTTTTTTTTACTAACAGACAATTTATTATGGCACATCAGCACGATTTCTGTTGAGATTATACACCACTACATTCTGTTAATCATTAGGTGTGACTGGATTTCTTTTACAGTTATTAAAAACTCTCAAATTTCTAAATCTGCAGAATAAAACTTATTAAAAAAAATGTCTTCGAAGTTTGTTTGTGTTACAGCAGGTGCCAGAATTTCGTTTCTTTTTAAGGCAGAATGGAATAAATACCCAATGGAATATATATCAGTTCAGTTCAGTCGCGCAGTCATGTCTGACTCTTTGCAAACCCATGAACCGCAGCACGCCAGGCCTCCCTGTCCATCACCAACTCCCGGAGTCCACCCAAACCCATGTCCATTGAGTTGGTGATAACATCCAACCACCTCATCCTCTGTCGTCCCCTTCTCCTCCCACTTTCAGTCTTTCCCAGCATCAGGGTCTTTTCAAATGAGTCAGTTCTTCGCATCAGGTGGCCAAAATATTGGAGTTTCAGCTTCAACATCAGTCCTTCCAGGGAACACTCAGGACTGATGTCCTTTAGGATGGACTGGTTGGATCTCCTTGCAGTCCAAGGGAGTCTCAAGAGTCTTCTCCAACACCACAGTTCAAAAGCATCAAATCTTTGGCACTCAGCTTTCTTTATAGTCCAACTCTCACATCCACACATGACTACTGCAAAAACCATAGCCTTGACTAGATAGACCTTTGTTGGCAAAGTAACATCTCTGCTTTTTAATATGCTGTCTAGGTTGGTCATAACTTTCCTTCCAAGGAGTAAGTGTCTCTTAATTTCATGGCAGTAGACACCATCTGCAGTGATTTTGGAGCCCCCCAAAAAATAAAGTCAGCCACTGTTTCCATGTTTTCTCATCTATTTGCCATGAAGTGATGGGACCGAATGCCATGATCTTAGTTTGCTGAATGTTGAGCTTTAAGCCAACTTTTTCACCTCCTCTTCACTTTCATCAAGAGGCCCTTTAGTTCTTCTTTACTTTCTGCCATAATGATGGTGTCATCTGCATATCTCAGGTTATTGATATTTCTTCCAGCAATCTTGATTCCAGCTTGTGCATAATCCAGCTCAGCATTTCTCATGATGTACTCTGCATATAGGTTAAATAAGCAGGGTGACAATATACAGCCTTGATGTACTCCTTTTCCTATTTAGAACCAGTCTGTTGTTCCATGTCCAGTTCTAACTGTTGCTTCCTGACCTGCATACAGATTTCTGAGGAGGCAGGTCAGGTGGTCTGGTATTTCCATCTTTTGAAGACTTTTCCACAGTTTATGGTGATCCACACAGTCAGAGGCTTTGGCAGTCAATAAAGCAGAAATAGATGTTTTTCTGGAACTCTCTTGCTTTTTTGATGATCCAGCAGATGTTGGCAATGTGATCTCTCGTTCCTCTGCCTTTTCTAAATCCAGCTTGAACATCCGGAAATTCACAGTTCACATATTGTTGAAGCCTGACTTGGGAGAATTTACTGTACTAGTGTGTGAGATGAGTGCAATTGTGCAGTAGTTGGAGCATTCTTTGGCATTGCCTTTCTTTGGGATTGGAATGAAAACTGACCTTTTCCAGTCCTATGGCCACTGCTGAGTTTTCCAAATTTGCTGACATATCGAGTGCAGCACTTTCACAGCATCATCTCTTAGGATTTGAAATAGCTCAACTGGAATCCATCATCTCCACTAGCTTTGTTCATAGTGATGCTTTCTAAGGCCCACTTGACTTCACATTCCAGGATTTCTGGCTCTAGGTGAGTGATCACACCATCATAATTATCTGGGTTGTGAAGATCTTTTTGTACAGTTCTTCTGTGTATTCTTCCTGCTTCTTCTTAATATCTTCTGCTTCTGTTAGGTCCATACCATTTCTGTCCTTTATTGAGCCTATCTTTGCATGAAATTATCCTTTGTATCTCTAATTTTCTTGAAGAGATCTCTAGTCTTTCTCATTCTATTGTTTTCCTTTATTTCTTTGCATTTATCACTGAGGAAGGCTTTCTTATCCCTCCTTGCTATTCTTTGGAACTCTGGATTCATATGGGTATAGCTTTCCTTTTCTCCTTTGCTTTTTGCTTGTCTTCTTTTCTCAGCTATTTGTAAGGCCTCCTCAGACAGCCATTTTGCTTTTTTGCATTTATTTTTCTTGGGGATGATCTTGATCGCTGTCTCCTGTACAATGTCATGAACCTCCGTCCATAGTTCATCAGGCACTCTGTCTATCAGATCTAATCCCTTAGATCTATTTCTCACTTCCACTGTATAATTGTAAGGAATTTGATTTAGGTCATACCTGAATGGTCTAGTGGTTTTCCCTACTTTCTTCAGTTTAAGTCTGAATTTGGCAATAAGGAGTTCATGATCTGAGCCACAGTCAGCTCCCGGTCTTGTTTTTGCTGACTGTACAGAGCTTCTCCATCTTTGGCTGCAAAGAATATAATCAATCTGATTTCAGTGTTGACCATCTGGTGATGTCCATGTGTAGAGTCTTTTCTTGTGTTGTTGGAAGAGAGTGTTTGGGCCATGCTCAGTAAATCTTTAATCCAATTTTCTGTTGATGGGCGGGGCTGTGTTCCCTCTGTGTTGTTTGGCCTGAGGCCAAACTGTTGACCCACACCTCCACCAGAAACTCCTGAACACTCACAGGCAAGTCTGACTCAGTCTGTTGTGGGGACACTGGTCCTTTCTCCTGGCGTGCACAAGGTTTTGTTTCTACCCTCCAAGAGTCTGTTTCCCTAGGCCTGTAGAAGTTCTGTAATCCAATCCCACTGGCCTCCAAAGTCAAATTCCCTGAGGATTCTCTGTCCCCTTTGCTGGAGCCCCAGGTTGGGAAATCTGTTGTTGGTCCAAGAACTTTCTTAACAATGCGAGAATTTCTTTGGTATAATTGTTCTGCAGTTTGTGGGTCATCTGCTCAGCAGCTCTATGGAAAAGACCCTGATACTGGGAAAGATTGAAGGCAGGAGGAGAAGGGGACGACAGAGAATGAGATGGTTGGATGACATCACTGACTTGATGGACATGAGTTTGAGCAAGCTTTGGGAGTTGGTGATGGACAGGGAGGCCCAGCGTGCTACAGTCCATGGCATCACAAAGCATCAGATACGACTGAGCAAGTGAACTGAACTATTAATCTTAGGTTCTTAGGTGTTAAAAAAAGCTAAAATTGTATTTGACTATTTGAAGAAAATATTACTGATTAAATTTAGTGCTAATTAATTAGGCTCATCTAAAGTAGCACCTTTATGCATTTGTCTTTTTTAGTTGGACATTACCTTGTTCATGCCTTGCACATGTAAAGACATACATTTGTTGACTAAGTGAATAAATAATAAAAGCTCATGTGGAGCACTTAGGTGTAAGTATATCATTTAGTGAGCATATGTGTGTGTGTGTGTGTGTGTGTGTGTAATATACATATGTGAACAGCAGCGATGCTTTGATTTAGAACAGGTCTATTGTGCCCATTGCTTACTTTTCGGATGTGTACACCTATCATCGTTTATCCTGGTGGCCCCTTGTCACCTTCTCTCATATTCCCACGCTGTGCTGCACGTGAACAGTGCTGGTGAGGGTACGCTTCCTGTGTCGGTTATCTTCTCTTTCCCCCTCCACCCTGCTCTGTGCCAGTGGCTGTCCTGTGTGGACCACATCAATACGTCCCTTGCCCTCTGGCTTCTGGTTGGTTTGGCCAATGGGGAGCGCCGACAGGAAATGAGGGGGAGAAAGGAGAGTGAGGTCTCTTCATTCCTCTGGCTCGCTCCCCGTAGGACTACAGCAGGATGGCTGTCCTTCATCAGCATGTGTGCATGTTCAGTCGTGTCTGACTCTTTGTAACCCTATAGACTGTAGCCCACCAGACCCCTCTGTCCATGGAATCCTCCAGGCAAGAATATTAGAGTGGGTTGCCATGCCTTCCTGCAGGGGGTCGTCCCAAACCAGGGATGGAACCAGTGTCTCCTGCGTCTCCTGCATTGCAGGCAGATTCTTTACCCCCTGAACCACCTGAGAAGCCCCTCTTAAATCTCTCCATGAGGTTCTTTACTTCCAGGTTCTGGTAGCCCTGTACCTTTCCCAGTAGTCCTTTTATTGATCCTTCTCTATTATCCTAATTCAAGGATGACTTCTGTTCCCTGCCAGACTCCTGACTCATGTACTTCTCCTGGCTACTTTTCTGTGTACTGATTTGTTTGCTGAAAGTCTCATCCTCTAACTCAACAGTCAAGTAGAGCCACACTCAGGTTTCTGTGAAGCTAGGGGAAGGACTGATTTTTAAAGTCTAAGATGGAGAGTTCTTCTTGGACTAACAGCTGCTTTCTCCAGCTAGGATTTTGACTGGCTCCTAGGACATTTCTGTTGATTGGGGGCTAGATGAAGGAGACTCTCCAGTGTCCCTTGACCTTCCCATGCAGAGAGCAGAGGTAGTCCTGGTACCCCACTTCATTCCTGAGACCCCTCACCCCCACTGGTGTGGTCTGATTTCAGTAGTAGATCTCACAGTTCCCAAGGTCTCTAATAAACATAAGGAGTTTGTGCTAACAGAGGCTGTCTAAGTCCCCAGTTAAAGAAGGACTTTTATCTAGTAAGTCAGAGATCATAGGATGGCAGAAGTCACCTGATTTGCATTCTTGAGAAAGTTAAACTCCTCTTTACCATTGGATTTTATTTTTATGGAGGTTTGGTTCTAATTAAGATCAATGGGTAGATTTTCATTTTCATATGTGTGACTAAAGGGTTCATCCAGGTCATTATCCATAATAATGGGCATCTTCTGTACAGGATATTTTTACATTTTTACCTCCTACTACCAGAAAGTTTCAGTGTACTATGAAAAAGTGGGAGGGGTATTTCAATTGGGAGGGGTATTTTTTTACACCATGTTATTAGATACTTTGTTACCTTACTTTAATGTCATAATATTAAAAATGTGATAGCTTTACATGTATTGACTCATTTAATCCCTAATTATCTCTGAGATCAATATAATCATTAATGTAATTTCCAAAACCAGTATCTAAGATCTCAGTTTCCCCCCAACTTTTTAATTTGAAAGTGTTAAAAAATACAAAAAAGTTAAAAAGGTGGTAGGTAGTACATTGTATAACCAAGCAGTCTTTTCCTACAGTTATCAATTTTTACAGTTTTACCCAATTTACTTTCTCTTTGGCTATACATACACTCCTTCTCAAAGGCAGAGAGAGACATAAATTGTCTACTTTTATTTTTGCTGAATTATTTGAAAATGAGTTGGAGACGTTGGCAATTCATTCCTAAGAACTAGAGTGTTTCCTACATGAACATAATTCTGATAAACATACCTAAGAAATTTATCTTTGTTATAATATTATCAAAACAGTGATTTTTCAGAATTTCCAAGCTACTCTGGGAACTTCCTCTGTGGCTTTTTTTTTTAATCAAAACAAGGACCATGCATTGCACTTACTTATCTCTGTCTTCTCCTTTAATTTAGACTATCTATCCACCTTTTTCTTTCATGACATTTAGAGTTTTGAAGAGAAGAAGCCAGATATTTCAAAGAATGATATTTGCAAAGTGGTTGCAAAGTTGGGCCTACCTCTCTGTCTCTATGTATTAATATTAAGTGACATTTTTTTAGTAAAAAAAAAAAAAACCAACTATTTCTATTCTTCCCTTCTACTCTCTTTCCTTACTTCCTCTCTCTCTCTCTCTCTCTCTCTTTCTCTCTCTTTCTTCTCTTCCCCCTTCCTTTTTCTTTTTGAGGAGTGTCATTTTCTATTCATGGGTTCTTTTTTTCTCTTAGTTCAGTGGATTATGAATCATTGCCAACAGTATTCTTCTGCATGCTCAATTTGTCCTAAATTTTGCCAGCAGGAGTGCCTTTCATGTTCTTCTGTATTTGCTTTCTAGCTGAGCCAGATGCTTCTGGCTCATCTCAGACTTTCCTTCCCCTACACTCCATTCAGCCATTTCTCTAAGGAGCTGGGAGTGACTGATTTTTGTCTAAGGAGTAGTATTTAGAATCCAAGATAAGATGCTAGAGTGCTCATTGCCACTGGTATGTCATTGCTTCTAGAACATTTAGTGTCCAGAGTTAGGAAATATATTTTCTTAATTCATATGAGGAAACTGATAAGATATTTTGGATAGAGGAGATTATGAAATACTATGTTCCAACTAAGGAATGAATAGAATGCTCTTATTACTTAATCTGCTAAGAACATTTTTTGTGAAAATTCTCTGAGCTATTTAAATGCATAATTTTATGTCCACATTTTACAGATAAGAAGTCAAACAACATCCTTAAAATCATTTCAGTAAGTGACTAGAGAAATCAAATACTATTTTAATTCTGAGTTCTAAGTAAGTTTACTGAAAGAGTCCTACATCTGTTGAGATCTTGAGAGAAATTAGAAGTAAGTTTCTGAAAATTATCATCAATGAGAATTTCTTCTAATAGAAAGGAATAAAGTGCACAGAAAAATAGAGAATACTTAAATTCATTTATAATTATTTAAAGTGAGCATAACTGAAAATGAGATCTACCAAATTATGTATTGCATAGCTTGTACATAATGATAGGAAAAGGCAGGAATATTTCTGAAATTTTGTCTGATTCCTGGAAGATAACTTTTGGGAGCCACAATTTCAGATCATACTTTTCCCTCTATTACTTTAGTTGAAAATGTTTCTTTTAAAAACTTGATTTTATTGAAGTAGAGTTGATTTATAGTGTTGTCTTAGTTTCAGGTGTATAGTTTCAGTTACACACACACATATATATAATAGTTTGCATCTGCCAACCCCAAGCATCCCTCCCACCCTCTTTCCACCTTGGCAACCAGCCCGTTCTCTGTGTCTGTGAGTCTATTTCTGTTTCACAGATAAGTTCACTGATGTCCCATTTTAGATTCCACATGTAGGTGATATCATATGGTATTTGTCTTTATCTTTCTGATTTACTTCACTTAGTATCATAATCTCTAAGGTCCATCCATGTTGCCACAAATGACATTCTTTCTTTCTTTTTTTTTTTTAACAGTTAAGTACTGTTCATTATGTGTGTGTGTGTGTGTATTCACACACTATATCTTCTTTATCCATTCATCTGTGGATGACCTTTTAGGTTGTTTCCATTTCTTGTCTATTGTGAATCATGCTGTTGTGAACATAGGGGTGTGTGTGTGTGTGTGTGTTTCAAAATTTAGTTTTTTCCTGATATATGCCCAGGAGTGGGATTGATGGATCGTATGGCAATTCTATTTTTAGTTCTTTTGAGGAACCTCCTTATTATTTTCCATGGCGGTTGAACCCATTTGCATTCCCACCAATGATGTAGAAGGGTTCCCTTTTCTCCATATCCTTGCCAACATTTGCTTGTAGACTTTTTAATGATGGCCATTCTGACTGGTGTGAGGTGGTGCCTTGCTGTACTTCTGATTTGCATTTCTCTAATAATTTAGTTGAAAATATCATTCTACCTTTGTCTCACTCATTCACTCACCTACATTGGATGAGCTTATTGTCTTCTGTCCCTACAATCCCATCCTTTCATCTTTGGACTCTATTTGTATGTGTAAACATACAGATTCAGTAGTCATCAATGTACACTGTTGATCTGTAGGTCCTTTTCAACTTCTGCTATTTTCTAGGCCACCGTGAATGATAGAAAACCAAAATCTTGCCATGAGGGGCAAACTATAGAGAGCCCTGAATTCCTGTTGTGCTGTATGATGGGATCCCAGTGCCAGACTTAGAGTAATAAATAAATAATGTCTTCAAAAGCCTGAAAACTTTTGCTGCCCTTATAGTTTCTCAACTACAGGGCTGTAGACTTCCTGTGATGTTCCTATAGAAGTGATGTACCTATAAGGCTTCTGGAGAAGGAGGAGGTGCAACACAGCTGCCTATTTGGAACAGATTTGCAAGCACCACTGAGCCAAAGATTCTGTTAGTGACCTAGACATTAGCGTTAAGGTGATGCATTAAAGCATCTGTTGCATTAAGGCAACTATTTCCTGAGGCAGGGGCAGTGATGTGGGTGAACTCATATGTAGGTAAGGAATAAATATATGATGTTTTTACGTGTATGTTGTATGGTAGCAGTGTGTTTCATTTGTCTATGTTCAAATCTAGAGCGTCTTTTAAAAACCATGAGAAAATTTTGCATGAAATGAGGTGGAAGGAATTGCCAATAACACAGACCTATAGCTTCAATTTTTCCATTGCTGAAGATAATTTGCTACTTTTTAATGTTTACTAAATTTTGCAGTAATTTATACATAGTGTTTTCAACTGTCCATATTTAACAATATAGGCGCTTTTTTCCTTAACTTCCAGTGCTATATGGTGTGGTTGACTGCTGGCAGAGGTCATTTTGTTTCCTTTTTTGTTTGTTTGCCTCCAATCAGTTTCAACTCTTACCACATCTCCTGGTTTGATTGAATTCACTTTCTTTTTTGTGGACATACTTTGTACAACAGCATCATTTACTCTTGGGCCTGGTGGGCTGTCCCTTTGAGACTTTGGCCAGTGGGGGTCAGTGAAGTAGCTGTTACCTAAGTGCAAAGCCCACTTCCCCTTCTGTGGCTTTCTTGAGGCTGCAGCTCCTGGTTAGCCCTGCACAGCCTTCTGTCCCGACAGAGACCAAAGACACAGGTGGGGAGTTGGGGTAGAATTTCTTAAGCCCAACAGAGCACTGCCTGCCCTGCAGGACACTACTGCCTTTAGGAGATGCGCAGAGAGGCAAAGCCAGGATCTGAACCCAGTTCTCCCAATTCCACCAACTCTGTGCTAATGAGTAGCATTGATTGGAAATTTGTTATATGTCAGTTATTAATATAAGCACTTAATACATGAGAACTCATTTGCTCCTCAGAGCAACCTTAGGAAAAGCATGTCATCATCATCTCCATTGCCAGTTAAGAAATTAGAGGCACAGAGACATTAACTGACCTGCCCAAGGAAACAGAGTTAAAGGATAAAGATCCAGGCAGTCTGACTTAGAGCTCCATCTCCCCAAATAATCTCCCCACCCCCCGCCACCTACCCTACCAAAAAAAGCTCTGGATACTGAAACTTAAGTTCTGCCAGCTTGTGTAGAATAAAAACAGTAGCTAAGGGGTAGGTGTGGCCTTCATTCTGAGTACCTAGCAACCGTACTCCATTATTCCACTGTTCTGTGGCACCCACTGGATGCAACTTGGGGAGCACCAGAAGTGACCTTTCAGTCACCATCATGCAACTGAACTTCAGCTGAAAATCATTCCTTTTTGACCTGAAAAAGTTATAGTAGTTGATAGTTCATAAATCTAGCAGTAGTGTGTAGATAGTTAAATATTTAATACAACTCCATCATGAAGCCTTATGATTATCAGAGGGATAATCTTATCTCTTTGCTGAGATAATCATCTTGCCTTAATTTCTTTTGATATTAAAAATATGCAATCTGATTTGCTTAAAGCAAGGTATAGCTGTCATTGATCTGGTTGCACTGTCTCTGGTGGCAGCTACATGGATTTGTGATCACTGTTTCTTATTTGATGAGAACTCTTTAAGCAATTATTTTTCATGTCATATCATACAGTTTCTTTCCAGAGACTACTGTGGGTACAACTAAGTCATGTTTCATTTTATTGACAAACATTATTTTATTAATATGTTAGAAAGATGAATGTAAGTGGTAACATTTTATAAGCTTCAGATTTATACACTTGTACCCAAGGGTGAGATACCATTTTAGAGCCACTTACTGGCTTCCCAGATGATGCTCTTGACAAAGAATCTGTCTGCCAAGCAGGAGACGAGGGTTTGATCTCTGGGTCAGGAAGATCCCCTGGAGTAGGAAATGGCACCCCACTCCATTATTCTTGCCTGGAAAATTCTGTGGGCAGAGGAGCCTGGCGGGCTACAGTCCATGGAGCCACAGACGGTTGGACGCAACTGAGCACACACACGTAGAACCGCATTATCAGCTATCAGGTTAGAGTTACATTCAATCCAGTGAACAAGGAGGGACTTGGAAATAGTCCCTATGAAATTTTTGCCTTTTTACTTGTAACTGATTTTTCATTACTAAAAAATCGACGCCAATTTTAATCAAGAAAAACCGCAAGCTGTTTTCATAAATGAAGCCTACCCTCTGAAAATAGTTTCAGTGCTCTAGGAAATGACAAACTCTACTTCCTTATAAATGCTCGGTAATGGCCTACTTATCCTCTATTATGTTGGGTTTCTAAGTGCTGTTAGTAGTTTCTTTTACATTCTTTTCATTTGGGTAAAATGGCCATTAAAACAAGTGTATAAAGGGTCATTTTAAAATATTTGCCATTTGAGAAATAGAATGAACCCACTCAACGTGTCCCTGAAGTACTGGACCAAGCTGTGTTGGAGGGGGAAGCTTTGAGTATGTGCATTTCTGCTTTTCAAGCCTGGTGCTCAATTAAAAGCCTTTCTGTGTTCTTTTTCAGGTATGTGGCCAGTTGGATAGACAGAAGGCGGCATCAGTCAGAAAAGGCCAATTTAACGATTCTTTTTGATAAATACGTTCCTGCATGCTTAGATAAGCTGAGAACAAGCTTTAAAACTATCACTTCAATTCCAGAGAGCAGCCTGGTGCAGGTTTGTCTTGGGTCACTCTATTTCACACACTAGTCCTGATTTGATTTGATCAAAATAGAAGTTCTTGCTTGTTGAAAATCATGGAGTGGTTTCTGGAAGGATTAGGTTGCTCCACACACTCCCAGCCCCCATGTTCCCCGGTGCTTTTGGCAACCCTCTATCACATGCCTGTCACGTGCCTTGACCATTTGGGTTTGCGGTCTGTTTCTCTCACTAGACTGTGAACTAGAGGCCTGGAGCCACCTTTTATCACTTGTATATCTCCAGAGATTTCCATAATGCCAAGCACATAGTAGGTGCCAAACATATTATTGAATCATTGTGTTTTTCCCAAATATATTTGCATGAAATAAGAGCAGGGTTGTAACAGCTTCATTTATTTTTCTGTTTCCTAAGCAACTGGCCCAAAGAAGGTGCTCAGTGTATTTTTTGAAAATCGTAAATTCATGCAATTAAAGATGTTGACCAGTGAGTAAGAGAAAGCTACTGAACATCACCTGGACAACCAACCCCTACCCTACCTGGCCTGACAGACCTCCCATTCCTTCCTCCCTTTCTTTACTCCCCACTCCCAAGAATAGTCCTCAAGTCAGGTCAATCTAGATGAAGGGTTCATAATATTTCAGGGATAGGTTTTTTTCCTGATCCATATTGTCAGACAGCTGGTAAGAGTGAAGAGTATGTATGACACATTGTCATGACAGCAAATGAAAATAATGCATGGCACACAGAAATGAAGGTTGTGATCTTAATCTCAGTGTGAGAAAAACTATCCCCCAGCCTTGACAAGTATAAAACTTCATGAAAGGTTTACAATTAGAAACCTTTATTTGTTTCTCTTTAGGAGCAAAATTGGTTTTGAAGTACTTTGTTACTGTGAAGTTACTATGGTACAGAATTTGTTTGAAGCTAAATTAGAAAGTCACAAGCATAAGAAGAGAAAGTTCAGGTTTTTGGGTAATTCGCACACCAATTAAGTAAACGATAGTCTTCACCAGTAATTATCTGAGGTATAATTTATTTCTGAAAGCAGGTCTGAATTTATTCATAATGAATTAATTATGTGGTTAGCCTAATTAGACTTCCTCTGGTGTAATACTTGCAAAAAGCAAGTATCGTGTTCTTTCTCAAGTTGACTTGTGTATTTGTGTTTCTCTGTGGTGTGAACTTTTTCATTTAATAGTAGTGTGAAAATAGGTCAGTAGGAATTAATATGATTTTTGCTCTCACTTCCTCTTTTTGTAGTATTCAGAAATGGCACTGTATCCTTAACTCCTTTCTGGCTGCTATTGCATAAAGTCATCTCTTTGCTGTGCTTATAAGGAAAAAAATTAGAGACAAAAATGAGTGTACAAGAGAATTGCTTAAAGATTTTTTTTTTTTTTTTTTTTTTTTTTTTTTACTGTAATTGAGTTGAGGAGGGCACGGCAACCCACTCCAGTGTTCTTGCCTGGAGAATCCCCATGGACAGGGGAGCCTGGCAGGGTTTCCCTGGTGGCTCAGATGGTAAAGAATCTGTGTGCTATGCAGGAGACCCAGGTTCAACCTCTAGGTCAGGAAGATCCTCTGGAGAAGGAAATGGCAACCCATTCCAGTATTCTTGCCTGGAGAATTCCATGGACAGAGGAGTCTGGCAGGCTACAATCCATGGGGTCACAAAGAGTTGGACATGACTGAGCAATTAACACACACACACACCCTGTGCTATACATTAGGACCTTATTGTTTATCCATTCCACATATACTAGTTTGCATCTGCTAATCCTAAACTCCAGTCTGTCCCTCTCACTGCCCCTTCGCCTTGGCAACCACAAGTCTGCCCTCTATGTCCGTGAATCTGTCTCTACTTCATAGATAAGTTCATGTGTGTAGTATTTTAGATTCCACATGTAAGTGATATCATATGTTTGCCTTTCTTTGTCTAATTTCACTTAGTATAATAATCTCTAAGTCCATCCATGTAGTTGTAAATGGTATTATTTCATACTTTTAAAAGGCCACTTTAAGAAATTAATATACTGTGTTTTCCAGTATATGAAACTTTCTTGCTTTGCATTTGTTAAGGTGTTTTAACTCTTTCAGAATATACACCAAAAGTGTGATTATATTAATTGCTGATGCAGAGCTTAAACTGTTTTCCAAGTACTGTATTTGGGAGAAAATAGAAAAATCGTACCTGTTATGAGCATGTTCAAATCAGTGGATGGTATTTTGACACCATTCAGTCCTTTTCATTTTGATTTTAACAGTTGCTTAGACCAGCATGGCTTCTACTCAGGAACAGCAAAGCCTCAGAGTTTTATATTGTTTTTCTTGACAACAAATTGGTGAATTTTATTTGATTAGAAGATTATTTTAAAGTAGCAAACATGGCACAATATAAAATAATGGAGATCAAGAGAGAGGTTGAGAAAATGACAGGTTGTAAAGCAACTATCCTCCAATAAAGTTTTTTTTTTTCTAATGAAAATGTGACAGGTGCTCAACTAATTAAATTTTCAAAAACACTTCCAAATTATGCCAGGACCAATTTTCCATATTACCATTTTCCCTGCCTCTCAGGATTGGGAGGGAGAGACACACACGACTTGCTTTGTTACAGCTTTCACTGCTCTGTGCGTGATATTGATAAACATCTACCACTGCCTCCGAAAACTGGGGGAAGGGTCTCATGAGTTTTGAGGGTCTATGGCAGTGCTAATTCCTGACAACCATTTTTGTGCTAGCTGAAAAGCATGTTCATTATGGTTATCTTACACAAGAAAGGCCTTAGCGGCAGGCATGTTCCCTTTGTTACTGACCTAATTGCCCTGGACATGGAGTGAATTTCAGACCAGTGGAGCCCTTTCACATGGAGGATCTGAAGAGCAAGTTCCTGAATAGCATTTCTTCCCAAGTTAGATTTAGTCTCACGTCCAAAAAATGCCACAAGCTAAGGGCAGCCAGTCTGACTTTCTAAATTTATGACAACAGGTGGGGGAAACAGCTGCCAGAGAATGAAGGGAAAGTGGGTTATCTAAATGTCTACTCGAGGGCAGTAGTTACACATCCTTTCCACCTAGTGCCTTCGTCCCCAGTGATGTTGTAGGGCACCACATGCTGGAGAGAAAAATGCCTTTAGTTTGTCTTTAAGTGAAAAAGTGGGTTACAGAGTCCTGTGTATGGAAGGACTCACTATTTATTAAAAAAAAAAGACAGCACAGCTGTATCCCCCTTGTTTTTTTTTTATGTGTACTTCTCTTTATAATAGTGATTACTAATTGAAGAACTTATGATAATAGGGTTTTTTTTTTGATAGTTTGTTGTTACATAGAAGATAAGTTTGGTTGAAAGTGGCCAAGGTTGTCCACTGCCAACTCAGAAACCCAAGGCAGTCATTTGTGTGTCTCAGGATAGCACATTACAGAGCTGGGAAAAATCATAAAATCTCTTAAGGGTACAGAGGATTTATTCCTAAGTCCTGTGAACTTTCTTCACTGTTATTAAAAAAAAAAACAAAAAACTGTTGCCCTGAAAGAATGGCTTTTTGTTTTTCTTTAGACTGTTTGTACTCTTCTGGAATGTTTATTGACTCCTGAAAATGTACCTTCTGACAGCCCAAAGGAAGTTTATGAGGTCTATTTTGTCTTTGCTTGTATCTGGGCGTTCGGAGGCACTCTGCTACAAGATCAGGTATGTATAGAAATAGTTTACAGAACCAGTTTTATTTGGAGAAAAATATGATTATATGTGATCCCTGTGAGTTTGGGGGTTCTTGGGTATGTAATTATCATAAAGCTACCCTACTAGCCCTGTTCACTCCTAAGCCTGTACGTTGTCAGGCAAGCTCACTCAGGCTGGTGGTGCTATCCTTGGCTGACAAGGCCAGGTCCATAGTCTTCCACCAGATCTCTCTTTTGAGCTCAAGTTTCCATGTCAACACCAGCAGTGTCTCAGTGCTCCTGAGACGAGGTACTTCATCTGCCCCTCACGTGTCTGCCCTTCCTCTTTCACCTTTTCCTCAGTGATACATTTCTCCCAGTTGCTCTGGTTAAAAACCTGGGAGACATCATTCTTACATCTACATCCTATGAGCATCAGCTCCTTTCAGATAGAAAGTAGCTGTCATATCTGTCCCCTTATCTGTATCCCTACAGCCTTAATTCAGGAGTGTATCAGCTTTAGCTTGCTGTGAGCTATCACATTGTTTTGGCTCAGGCTGCTGTAACAAAATATCATGCTCTGGCTGTCTTAAACAGCAGAGATTTACTTTCTCTCAGTTCTGGAGGCTGTGAATCCAAGGTCAAGGTGCCAGCATGGTCAAGTTCTGGTGAGGAGCATCATCATGCCTTGCAGACAGATGCCTTTTTCTGTGTCTTCACGTGGCAGAAAGAAAGATAAAATGCTTTTTTGAGTCTTTTCTTGTAAAGGCACTAATCCCGATATGAGGGACCCACCCTCAGGCCTTCATCTCAATATAAATACCTCCCAAAGGGCCCATCTCCAAATACTACCACTTTGGGGACTAAGGCTGCAGCATTTGATGTTGGTGAGGCGACAGTTCAATCCGTAGCACATAATAGCCTGCTCATTGGTTTCCAGATCTCTACTCCTCTTAATTCTGCCTAGCCTCACACATTCCCTAGGGTAGTCCTCAAGAGCTATAATCAACCCCAGGCTGCTTCCTTTCTGCTGTCCTTTCCTTTGGCCTAAAGCGAGGCTATCACGCCTATACAACATTCCTAGCATGGTCTGTGACTTCTGATTTCTTTTCAGTAAACACTTAAGAACTTGCATAGACACATGCACACACTCACACACACACATGCACACACACATTGCTTAGACTTGTCAAAGTACAAAGTGGGAGTTTTTCACCTTTAGAAATTTACACATCTAATCCCTTCTTTCGGAGAAGGCAATGGCACCCCACTCCAGTACTCTTGCCTGGAAAATCCCGTGGGCAGAGGAGCCTGGTGGGCTGCAGTCCGTGGGGTCACAAAGAGTCGGACATGACTGAGCGACTTCACTTTTACTTTTCACTTTCATGCACTGGAGAAGGAAATGGCAACCCACTTCAGTGTTCTTGCCTGGAGAATCCCAGGGACAGGGCAGCCTGGTGGGCTACCATCTATATGGTCGCACAGAGTCGGACACGACTGAAGCAACTTAGCAGCAGCAATCCCTTCTTTGCACATCTGTGAATAGATTTTCTCATGTCATCTTTGCAGTAATTCAAGGTATCATCACTATGCAGGTAAAGTAAAAGTCAGGCAAAGTAACTTGACTGACAGCAGATGACAATATCTGGGTTCCCACTTACGTATGTCTGTCTCCAAGGGCCATCCGTGGTGCCTCAGGATCTCTCAGGGCCATAAGTGCTTCTTTGGGTACCCCTTTAATCTTTGAGTTAAAAATAGATGGCATAAGTCTTCCAGGCTTCCCTAAAATATTTCCAGTTGTAAGTATTGCTGTTGTTCAGTCACTCAGTCATTTGACTCTTTGCTACCCCATGGACTGCAGCATGCCAGGCCTCCCTCTCCTTTACCACCTCCCAGAGTCTGCTTATACTCATGTCCATTGAATCAGTGATGCCATCCAACCATCTCATCATCTGTTACCGCCCGCTCATCCTGCCTTCAGTCTTTTCCAACATCAGGGTCTTTTCCAGTGAGTTAGTACATCCCACCAGGTGGCCAAAGTATTGGGAGTTTCAGCTTCAGCATCAGTCCCTCCAATGAATATTCAGAGTTGATTTCCTTTGGGATTGACTGGTTGTATCTCCTTGTAGTCCAAGGAACTCTCAAGAGTCTTCTCCAGCACCAGAGTTCAAAGGAATCAATTTTTTGGCTCTTGGTCTTCTTTATGGTCCAACTCTCACATCCATATATGACTACTGGAAAAATCAAAGCTTTGACTAGATGAACCTTTGTAGGCAAAGTAATGTCTCTACTTTTTAATATGCTGTCTAGGCTATTCATAGCTTTTCTTGCAAGGGGCAAATGTCTTTTAACTTTATGGCTGCAGTCACCATTCACAGTGATTGTGGAGGACAAGAAAATAAAGTTTGTCACTGTTTCCATTTTTTCCCCATCTATTTACCATGAAGTGATGGACCAGATGCCATGATCTTAGCTTTTTAAATGTTGAGTTTTAATTCAGCTTTTTCACTGTCCTGTTTCACCTTCATCAATAGACTCTTTAGTTCTTCTTTGCTTTCTGCAAAGAAGCAGATGGACGACATCCTAAGGATGTCATAAGCAGATATCATAAGGATGATGTTATCTGCATATCTGAGATTATTGATATTTCTCCCAGAAATCTTGATTCCAGCTTGTGCTTCATCCAGCCCAGCATTTTGCATGATGTCCTCTGCATATAAGTTAAATAATCAGGGTGAAGATATATAGCCTTGGTGTACTCTTTTCCCAATTTTGAACCAGTCCATTGTTCCATGACCAGTTCTAACTGTTGCTTCTTGAGCTGCGTACAGGTTTCTAAGGAGGTAGGTATGGTGGTCTGGTATTCCCATAAGAATTTTCCACAGTTGTTGTGATCCACACAGTCAAAGGCTTTAGCATAGTCAATGAAGCAGAAGTAGATGTTTTGCTGAAATTCCCTTGCTTTTTCTAATGATCCTACAGATGTTGGCAATTTAATTTCTGGTTCCTCTACCTTTTTAAAATTCAGCTTGTACATCTGGAAGTTCTCGGTTCACGTACTGTTGAAGCCTAGCCATTGTAGGATTCTGAGCATTAGTTTGCTAGCATGTGAAATGAGCGCAATTGTATGATAGTTTGAACATTCTTTGTCGTCCTTCTTTGGGATTGGAATGCAAACTGACCTTTTCCAATCCTGTGGCCACTGCTGGCTTTTCCAAATGTGCTGACATATTGAGTGCAGCACTGTAACAGCATCATCTTTTAGAATTTAAAATAGCTCAGCTGGAATTCTGTCACCTCCAATAACTTTGTTCATAGTGAAGCTTCCTAAGGCCCACTTGACTTCATGTTCCAGAATATCTGGCTCTAGGTGAGTAACCACACCATTGTGGTTGTCCAAGTCTTTAAGACCTTTTTTGTACAGTTCTGTGTATTCTTGCCACCTCTTCCTAATGTCTTCTGCTTCTGTTAAGTCCATACTGTGTCTGTCCTTTATTGTGCCCATCTTCACATGAAATTTTGCCTTGGTATCTCTAATTTTCTTAAAGATATCTCTGGTCTTTTCCATTCTGTTGTTTTCCTGTATTTCTTTGCACTGATCACTGAGGAAGGCTTTCTTATCTCTCCTTGTTATTCTTTGGAACTCTGCATTCACATGGGTATATCTTTCCTTTTTTCCGTTGCCTTTTGCTTCTCTCCTTTTCTAAGCTATTTGTAAGGTCTCCTCAGACAATGATTTTGCCTTTTTGCATTTTTCTTGGGGATGGTTTTGATCATCACCTCCTATACAGTGTTATGAACCTCCACGCATAGTTCTTCAGGCGCTCTTTGTAAGATCTAATCCCTTGAAAATATTTATCACTTCCACTGTATAATCATAAGGGATTTGATTTAGGTCATACCTAAATGGCCTAGTGGTCTGAATTTTGCAATAAGGAGTTCATGATCTGAGCCACACACAGCTCCTGGTCTTGCTTTTGCTGACTGTGTAGAGCTTCTCCATCTTCGGCTACAAAGAATATAACCAATCTGATTTCAGTATTGATGTAATATTAACAATATTAAGTATTGTGTAATTGACATTACACATGGTAATGTCCATGTGTAGAGGTGTCACTGTGTTGTTGGAAGAGGGTGTTTGCTATGACCAGTGCATTCTCTTGGCAAAACTCTGTTAGCCTTTGCCCTGCTTCATCTTGTACTCCAAGGCTAAACTTGCCTGTTACTCTAAATATCTCTTGACATCATACTTTTTCATTCCAGCCCTCTATGATGAAAAGGACATTTTTTTTTTTACAGTTAGTTCTAGAATGTCTTGTAGATCTTCAGAGAACTGTTCAACTTCATCTTCTTCAGCATTACTGGTTGGGGCATAGACTTATATTACTGTGATGTTGAATCGTTTGCCTTGGAAACAAACTGAGATTATTCTGTCATTTTTGAAGTCACATTTCAGAGTGTTTTGTTGACCATGAGGGCTACTCCATTTCTTCTAAGGGATTCTTGTCCACAGTAGTAGATATAATGGTCATCTGAATTAAACTCACCCATTTCTGTCCATTTTATTTCACTGATTTCTAGAATGTCAATGTTCACTCTTGCCATCTCCTGTTTGGCTACTTCCAATTTACCATGATTCATGCACCTGATATTCCAGGTTCCTATGCAATATTGTTCTTTACAATATTTTAGTTTTACCTCCAGTCACATCCACAACTGGGTATTGTTTCCCCTTTGCTTCTGCCTCTTCATTTCTTCTGAAGCTTTTTCTCCGCTCTTCTCCAGTAGCATGTTGGACACTTACCAGCTTGGAGAATTCATCTTTCAGTGTCCTATCTTTTTACCTTTCCTTGCTGTTCATGGGGTTCTCAAAGTAAGAATGCTGAAGTGGTTTGCCATTCCCTTCTCCAGTGGACCATGTTTGGGAATTAAAACTGGAAGGTATTATAGCCAAGAGTGACTCAAATTTGTTGGTTTAGTCACAGTAGGTTCTAAAATCCATGGTTGCTATGACCTCTGGGCCAGTTCTGCTACTTGTCACTAAGTTACTGTACTTTATATCTGTAAATGAATTTGGCATTCACTTGGCCGCCTAAGTCTCATTTTGACCCTTCTCAGAACCCACATTTCTTCAGTAATCTCCAAGTGCTTTTTCTAAAGAATAATAGCCTCTCTTGCCCAAGTTAAGAGTGTTGTGTGGCTTCACATGGTTTATCTCAAAGGCAAAATTTACACATATGGATTCCTCTCCATGGAGGCCACATGCAGAGTATTCATGTCTACCCCAAAACATCATGACTTTTGTCTTTTTTCCAATGTTCTCCACAGAGTGTTTCCTTTTCCAAGGCTGTACAACCAAGTAAAATTGCATGAGAAGGATGTTGACAGCTGAGATTTTTCTGCTTCTCATCATGACGGCTCACCTTCCTCCCAACTTGACCCTCTTTTCATCTTTGCAATTTCCAGACTTGGCAGCCTTCCAAGACAGCTAGTCAAACCAGGAGCTGAGCATCACATGGTCCCTTTCCTGTCCCAGATACTCTCCCCAATTAGTATTCGACATCATCTTTAAATTTTCAAAAGTGCTTTAACTACGCAGCATTCAAATGAGAGATTATTAAGTTGGAAACATGAATGAAGCAGATCCAAGAAATAGTCTCAGGAATAGCCATTTAGTCATCAGATTTGGGTGCCTACTCTGAATATGTCTAATATGCCTAATATGTCAGGGAAAGAGTTTAGGGCTTCTAATAGGCTAGCTTGTTGAATCTTAAAAAAAAAAAAAAAATATATATATATATATATATATATATATATATATATCCTGTTTATATAGTTATAGCTATTCTTCTTCTTTTACAAAAAAGGAACTGAAACTTAGATAAGTTAGCCTCCTTGGAGACACATGGCTAACCAATGTCTGAGGCAAGTTCAGACTGCAGCTGACTGACTCAGACCTGTGTTCTTAACCCCGGCTGTTGCAAACACCTTCCAAAATTGGTCCCAGTCATCCCTCCCTGAGCCTCCTATAAACAGCTGCTATCATTCCCCACTTGACTTCTGAAGTAAATCTCCTCACCGGTCTTTCTGCTTCTGTACTTGTCCCATCATCCATTATGTGCTCAGCAGCCAGAATGGTTTCTTTAATGTAAATTGGATTATATGATACACTCCAGAATTTACAGCACTTTAATAAATTCCTATTGCTTTTAAGATAAAATTTTAAAATTTCATTTACAAGGCCTTTGGCTTTGGCCCAGACTCTCTCTCCCCTCCAGCTGCACTGGCCAGTTTCTGGAATGCAGGTTCTTTCATATGATAAGATCTGTGCACTTGTTGACTTCTTCCTGGAATGTTCTGCTCCCTAATTGGTGCCTGTTCTCAGAGATGGTTCCCTGCACATCCAGTTAAAATAGATGCCCTCATTTCTCTCCCTTCCAGCAAAGTTGGCTTTCAAGATATCAATTTATTTATTTCTGTGCTCATAGACATCACCTCTGCTTCCACCATACTTCCCCTTCATTTCCCCCATAATCTCTGTGAGGGCAGAAACCCTGTTTGTTTTCCTCCCCACTATGAGAACAAATGCATTTTAGTGAGTGAATGAATGATCAAAGATTTGTCATCAAAATGACTCTGCTGACATGGTTTAAGTGAAGCAAATTTTATTGTAAAGTAGAAATCTCATGTGCATCCTGCAAACAAAAAATGGTACCAGATAAGGAATATTTTTTGAATGAACTTGGTTTCTGACCAACTTCTATAGGATGATTAAAAAGAAAATATCCTGCGACACCAATCTGAAGATAACTGAAAAGGATATAAATAATGTGAGTAGTGGTCTGTAGGAATATGAGCTCCCCTTGTTGGGAAGGTTGGCGGGATCAGCTCTCCCTGCTAAGGCTGACCACACCTCTCAGCCCTAACCACACCCTCCTACCCTCCAACCATCCTATCCATCTCTACTCATGTGTCTGATCAGCCTCACACAGAAAGTGGGCCGTAGTCCATGGACATAAGGACACCAAAGTAAAAGTAACTTTAAGAATTTCCCTGGAGCAAAATGGGAGTTAAAGTTTTAGATACATGTAAGATTGGTGGTGACGGGAGTTGGTGATGGACAGGGAGGCCTGGCGTGCTGCGATTCATGGGGTTGCAAAGAGTTGGACACGACTGAGCGACTGAACTGAACTGAAGGTTGGTGAATGTGGTGAAGACACACAGTGTTTTTAAAGTGCTCCGAAGCTTTGTCAGTTCATCCCGTAGGAGGGGTTGTTAGTTGCTAGTACACAGTTGGAATTTCCCCATCTCCATTTTCTAACCTCTAACCTAGCAGCAAAGGGCTTGTACCTGCCGTCTTATAAAAACAAGCACCTTCTAGCAAGGAGAACGTGTTTCCTACTCCGTTATCTTTTCTGGAAGATTCTCTTACAGGACAGGAATCTGTGGAGTTTCAGCTCAACTACTCAGTTGTGCTGTGCTAGAAAACCAAGTCCGTTCTTTCCGTTCTCTCATGGCAGAGCTTCTCAGATTTCAAATTTCAGAGACCAACAAAATTTCATTAATGATTTGAAGGAATGAAATAGGGTTACCAACTGTTTGTTTTTCTAAATAAGGGTGTTTATTTTTAAATGACCATTTATTATCACCACAGCTTTATAAAGGAAAGGATATTTTTAACACCAAAAGTTCTAGGAAGGCTATAAGCTCAAATAAAGAACAGTGTCTAAGTCAGTAATGTTACTAATTTCTTGAAGTATTCATTTGTTCCTACTTTCCCCATTTTACTATCAACTGAGCGAAACATTGGTAGAAATAAACACTAGTGTTTGCTAACCACTATCTTATAGCAGGGTGACTTGTGTGATAGCTTGTTATTAAACTGAATAACCTCAGAGTCATCTAAGGTTCACCTAAACTTACCTTGCTTTTTTTTTTAACCTTGCTTTTTAAGTTAATAATTACTGCCGAAAATTTGTGCCTGATGGACGTATGGCAGTTATAGCTTTCAGCCTCAATGGTATTGTCACTCATTATAACTTCCTTCTAGTTATTTATTTTTCTTTTGTCAGTTATTCAGTCCTGTTTGTAATTATGAACTATTTGCTGAAAACACTGTGTGATCAGCTGCACTTGCAGTGGCTTTGTATGTGTTCAAAATTACCTGTAAGTCTGCAATAAGAATTTCTCTTGTTCTCCTTAGCTTTCTGGTTGTCAAGCTGAATTCAGTCAGTGGTGGCATAAAGAGATGAAAGCAGTGAAGTTTCCATCCCAGGGAACAATTTTTGATTATTATCTGGACCACAGAAGTAAGAAATTTTTGCCTTGGGCTGAAAAAATCCCCGAATTTACTATGGATCCAGAAATACCTTTGCAGGTAGGTGTGGGGGACACAGTGATCTTCAACCACGTGATGCTGGCTTGAGCCTCGTTTGTTTTTACGAAGTCTTAGTTTTCCTGCCTGATAGATGAATTCCTGTTGGTATGGTCAGCATATAACATATTTCCTTGGAAAGAAGAATCTGTTATAGGAACGACTGGGAAGATGATTATATTTCTACAGTTTCTTTTTTTCATTTCAACTTAATTCTGTGGTAACAGCTTTCTTTAGATTTTCCTAGAAATTGTGTGATTTTATAAAAATTGGAGGCATGTTTTTATTAGTTCAGTGAGGTTCAGCGAGTCTTATTTCTGACCTTATTCTGCATTTCTTAAGCTGTACTTTTCACATAGAACTTGTTTCCTTTACCCCTGAAGCCATAAAAGGAATGTCTCATCTTCCTATTCAAAGATGTATATCTCAATTTCACAGGGCAACTCACAAATGGAAGTGAATCTTTATTGTTTTTTTTAACTGTTTCTTTTTATAAATTGTCCTACATTTTTTATATATCAAGTTATCTTTTATCCATTTTCTAATTCTTCAATCTGTTTTGCTTTTCATTATATTTCTTTCTCAAAATCACCTCATATTGATTGGCTTTGGAACTTCTTATTTCAAGTCGTGCCCTATAAAATGCACATAGGTGATTGCCACACTAATAACGAGGCAGTTATTGTGAAATAAAACAAAATGCGATGTATGAGTTTCCTGGAATTGAACAGGGAACAAAGTACCACAGACGTGGTAGCTTCAACAACAGAAATGTGTTGTCTCACAGTTTTGGAGGCTAGAAGCTGAAAATAGAGGTGTTAACGGTCAGTTCCTTCTGAGGAATCTCTCCTAGATTCTGGAGGTTCACTGGCAATCTTGGTCCTTGCTTTGAGGCGGCATTGGTCAGATCTTCACGTGATGGCATTTTCCCATGTGTATTCTGTGTATTCACATTTTCCTTTCTACCAGTCACTTTGACTTTGGGGCCCACTCTGCTTGTATCAGCATGCTTAAGACACCCTAACAAACTGCCATAGGGTGAGTGGCTTAAACGTCAGAAATTAATTTTTCTCACAGCCTGAGAGGCTGAGATTTGCTTTTCCCTGAGTCCTCTGTCCTTGGCTTGTAGATGGTCCCCTCTTGCTGTGTCCCCCTATGATCCTTCCTGTGTGGACACACATTCCCTGCACACCATCTTGAAGTGTGTTCAAAATTTCCTCCTTGGGCAAGAACACCAGTCAGATTGGATTAGGTCCCATGCTCAGCCTCACTTAATCATCTCTTTAAAGACCTTCTCTCCAGATACAGTCACATCTTCTAATTCCCTGTTAGAAAGGACTGTTACTAGCCTTTTTATATATGGAGAGATGGAGTACTTAGACATCAGCTAACATGTGTATGGTCCATGCTCTGAAGAGCATTCTGTGCAGTAGGTAAGACAGGACTCAGGCTCTAGACAGATTTGGGTTTAAATCCAAGTACCACCACGTATGCCTCTGGCCAATTTATTAATGTTCTCTAAACTTTAGCTCCATCATCTCTGAAATGTAAATCATAACAAGACTCTCCTCCTAGGTTTGTTATGAGTATCATACGATGTAACACATGTAAAGGTCTCAGCATAGTACCTCTCACATACTCAGCTCTCAGTAGGTATTAATTATCGATATTAATGTGTGGATAAAAGAGCCAATATTAATAGCCAATTAAATGGCAAATGTGACAACCAGCAACAAGAAAGGAAAAAAAACATGTTCCAGAATTCAACGGTGATTTTAAAGTCATCTGGGACTGTTCAATGTAGCACAAAAGAGTCTGTGTCTTTCAACGGGTCCTGAGAGGAGCACTGAATTCAGGTGAAGTCCTAAAATGAATGCTAATTATCATGAATTTGATCTTGAATGATCTATAAAATACTGATCTGTGGTCAGTGTATGTGAACCATGCAGGGAAGAACTTTATCCATTACAGAGTTTGTGTGTTTTTCTTACGAGCTGTATAAATCCTGTAAACAGGTTTTTTTAATCCCCTTTTTAATTTGCCCCCCCCCTCACCAAATGTAAGACATTTTCAGCTCTCTTTAACCACCACGCAGGCTTCTCTTTCCAGTGTGTCTGCATCTGCTTCCCTTTCCCTGACCTTACACAGTGTATTAATCTCTGTTCCCTCAGTCAGCCTTTTATTTATTTGTATTCTTTTTATTGTATTTCTGTAAGCCATCTCAGTTTTTTCATGAAACAATGTAGTACCTAAATAATAACTAATTTTCACAACAGAAGCATTGCTATAAAAGTTTTTAACAGAACAGTGTACAATAAGTATCACTCGTGCTTTGGACTTGTGAATATTTCACTTAACGTTTGTTTCTTACAAGCTGGTCTCTTCTTGCACTGAACTCCTTTAGAGTGAATTGTGCCTAATCACTTTGCACATGAAGCATTAATCTTACTGGGTGAAGGAACTGCTACCAATTTTTGTTTGTACATATCTTGGCCTTTCACATGTTCCATCATGTCCTAAAGAGTGGTGGGCGGTTTCTTAAGCGTTCACTGTATTCCTTTATATGCCTCACCCAAGGTTAGGCAGAGTATAGGTATTTCCATGCTAGGAAGCCTTGGGTGCTAGCTCCTAATGAGAAAAAATAAATCAGCTCCTTCTGCTATGGCATTTTGACAATGCTACCCAGTTTCTTTTTTCAAGCTATGATGTCTGAACTGACCATTCAAAATGAAAAATTAAGTGGGATCTCTCCTACTAGCTGTCAACTAGAACTAAGAATGCATTTGGTCTCAATTCTAAAAATGACTATATGTTGGTGTAGGTACAAAATTTTGTCTGTTTTTCCCCACCAGAGAGCTCTGGTTCACACATCAGAGACAACTCGTCTTCGATATTTCGTGGAGTTGCTGCTCGAGAAAGGACAGCCATTGATGCTGGTAGGAAATGCTGGAGTAGGAAAAACAGTCTTTGTAGGTGACATGCTGGCAGGTCTGTCTGAGGCTTATATAGTATCCCGTGTGCCTTTCAACTACTACACAACATCTGCAGCACTGCAGCGTAAGTGTTCCTCCTCTTCTACTCCAGAAACAAGGCCAGATACTATCAGGGCCAGGACTTGCAGCCCAAAGAGATGATCCCTTTTTCTTAGACATTTTGCTTAGAGTGAATTTTTACTTTTCACCATTCTGACTGAATATACGTTGTTTAAATATTGTTATTTTGGCTTTTTATATCACTCCTGGCTTTACTTGGGTTATTACTCTATAGAACAGAAAGAATTTACATCAACAATTCCATTGTTTTGCCTCTAAACCATTTGGTTAGCTTTAGTCAATTCCATGGAGCCCTAGCAACAAAAGAATATGCTCAAGAAAGAGTGTACTGGTTACCTCTGCAAGCAAGGATTGCTTTAGTGGGCAGTGCATTCAGACCGTATTGATGAAATGACGGGCCGCCAGTTGTTAATTAAATCTTAGAACGGTAAGAATAATTTTTAATTGTTTAGTACATGCATCAGTGTAATCGAAAGAACCACATAGATTTGGGGCATTTTGAGTTTGGAAGGGCAAACAGAGCAGACGTGAGAAGTAGAGAAGAATGAATATAAAGAGCTGAGAGCAGTGTCTGTCACTGTCCAGCAGAGCGGTGGGGTTGTGTCATGTGAGGGCAGCGGAAGTTCCTGCTGTCCACTGCTTTATGAAACCTGTTGCCCTGAACATGGTTTCTTTGTTGTGTGCATTTTTGCTGTTTCCTTGGCCCTATCAGTAGAGATTAACAACCTGTTTTCTTATCACTTAAATCATTAACTCACCCAGGAATGATTGTGCTGTAATCTCTTTCTTAATCAAGTTTGTCTTCCTCATCTTTGTGAGTGGAACAGTTAAAAAACTGACCTGGAAGGTTTTCATTCATTTCTTCAGCAAACATGTTTCATTTATCTACTTTATCCCCAGACACTGTGTATAATACACGCTTTTCATGTGGACACAGAAGAAGGGATCACTTTATCACTTGTAAATGGAAGATTAGGGCTGCAATTCAATAGTTGAACGAAGTTCAGCTTGCTGATTCTTGGAAGGGTTACAAGCATGAATAGATTTAGACATTGCCTATTAGCATGAGGAATAGAAAGAGCTAGTGTACTCTAAAGAAAGGATTTCAGACCTTTGAGATGGGATGGTGTACAGGCAAAAAGGGAACTTAGGCTAGAAGAATAAGCTTAAGCAAAGACATGAAAGAGAAATTTGTGGGACACATTCATTTAATTGCTCTAAGTTGATCGAAGCATAGTAATCAGGTAGAAGATAGGGCAAAGGCTGGAGTGGCAGGCTGGAGTTATAGGTGGAATGCCAAGTTGTCTAGTTTGCTGAAGACTGGGAAGGTTTCTGAGATAAGGGACTCTGAGTGCTATAACTGGGATCATCCCAGGCAACCAGGGATGGTGGTCACTGACCACCAGGGATGGTAGCTAACATGCAAGTGGAAAGGAACATATTTCACATGGTAGGCAGTGGTGAGCCACTGATGGGGAGCAAGGAGTTGACAAGATGCAGGCTCTACTTTGGGCTTTCCTAGTGGCTCAGTGGTAAAGAATCTGCCTGCAATGCAGGAGACCCAGGTTTGATCCCTGGGTCGGGAAGATCCCCTGGAGAAGGAAATGGCAACCCATTCTGATATTCTTGCCTGGAAAGTTACATGGACAGAGGAGTCTGACCCTACAGTCCATGGGTTTGCAAAAGATTTGGACATGACTTAGCGACTAAACCAAAAAAAAACAACAGGCTCTACTTTAGGAGGAGAAGTCTATGATGAAGAGACCAGTCTCCTTGAGCAATATGTTAGCTGAATGAAATGGTACCCTGGACTAGAGCTTTAGAGGGAAAGACAAAAGGAGGAGATGTGAGGTACCATTTATAGGCTGTGCTTGAACAAATCAGGGACCAGGAAGGAAAGATTAAATTCAGGCTTTGCATCTGGCTGATTGGGCGAGTGTTAATCCTGTTGGTAGGAGCACAGAAGGCTAAAAAGAAGTGATGGGTTGTGAGTGGGGAAGAGGCATGTAAAATTGAGTTTGGGAACAGGCATATTTGATGTTGGCCAGACATACAGTTGTCAATGGCTAGCAGGAACTGATGTTCAGCAACCATTTAGAAATGCAGATATGCTGCTTGGAAGAAGGGTTTGTTAACTAATTTGTCATATATTTTTTTTACTTCATTCCTGTTTTCATTTAACAAGTTACTTACTTACTTTAGGTGTTATGAGGCATACAGAAATGAACATGACAGAGTTCGTGTCCTCAAGCTATTGATAGTTCATTTAGAGAATAGGCAAGTGACTAGATACTGCATCTCAGGTCCATACTGTCAAGATTTTCTATATTTGTGATTTCCTCTCAAACATATCAACACAAAGTCATATAGGCAAGTGAAGAAATGTAACTTGATGTATACACAGGATAATGCCTGCATATAGTATCCTCTTATGTACCCCGTGGCCCCAGAAGAGAGATGTGAGAAATTCTTGACTGTCCCTAGACTCTAGTACAAGGAAGATAAAGAAGGACTTTTTGACAGGTTCTGAGTGGACCAGCAGTGGTTCATGAATGACGGTAAGTACAGGGGAAGAAGGTGTGAAGGTCAGCAGCGAAGATGTTGTCTCAGATGTGATGGCCAGCGTGTCTTCATGCTGTAGCTGCGGACTCTGAGAAAGGAGTCAGGATGAGCTCCAGTAGCATATTACATACAAGGAGGTGAACAGAGACATGTTTCTGGGATTAACCTGCAGAGAGGTGATACTCAAAGCCACAGAGTGGATGAAATGGGCAGAGGATGAGGAAAAATGAGAAAAAAGGACTAAACAGAAGCTTACATTTTTATTTGATTGGTGGACAGAGTTATATATTGGTTTTAGGAATTCTTGAGAAACCTCTAGAGAAGAAAGCTGGTCGTAACTATGGTCCAGGAGGAAATAAAAAGTTGGTTTATTTTATTGACGACATGAATATGCCTGCAGTGGACTCATATGGCACTGTCCAGCCCCACACTCTGATTCGGCAGCATATTGATTATGGACACTGGTAAGTGATTCTCTGTGTTTCATTTTCTACCGAAATCTAATTATTATTACTATGGGTAAAAATTTTTAAATAGAATCACCCCAGTTTCTTCCTCTTCTTAGGAGCACCTTCTGTGATACTTTTTGGGTTTCAGTTTGCTTCCCCTTTTGCTCATCTTAAATGGAATAGACTTTCTTTGCATCGTTGGAAGAATTGGATTGAAAAGTATCTTAGAAACGTAAACTGTCCAGTTAAAGCTTAACTCCTTAATACATTAACTCACCCTCAAGTTACTTAGGAGAAGCTTGACATTTTCTGTAAGATGTAAACATCTGGTAATGTCTGGGCATCACAGTTGACAGTCCCTGATGTTAAGTAGGGGAAAGCCCCTGGTCTCGCTGTGGGTATTTTTAACCATACTCAAGAGAATCGATAAGCAGCAACAATACCTATTGATTTAGCTCCATGTTTTGATTCTGGCATCATAGGAGCCTTGTAGTCTTCAGTTTTCCAAGCTTTAGTTTTTATCTCTCAGGTAGGCTAACAAGTTCAACATCACAGAGTGATTATAAAGATCAAAGAAAACAATTTATGATGAAGTCCTTTATGAACTGGTGGGATTTGTTGTTATTTTGAACTTTGGGATTTAAGGTTCTGTTTTCTATCTTGCAGGTATGACAGACAGAAAGTGATGCTTAAAGAAATCCACGGCTGTCAGTATGTTGCCTGCATGAATCCCATGGTGGGCAGTTTCTCCCTCAGTCCTCGACTGCAGGTAGCGTGTCAAGTACTGCTTCCCGCCAAATAGCCCCTGAATGTCATACTCACACATTGTTGGTCTTGATTCTTAGTGCTTTGGGGGTTAAGATTAGGATGTATGGTTCTACTGTACATTTGGTGAAGCATGGAAGCTTATTTTAATTAAAAGAATTTTTAAGGCAGTTTTTGGTTTACAGAATAATGAGCTGGAAGTACAGAGTTCCCATATATTCTCTCACACCCTGTAACTCATCTACAAACACCTTGCAGTAGTGTGCTGCCCCCACTATAATTGATGAGCCAATATTTATAAATTATTGTTAAGTGAAGTGTAAAGTTTATGTCAGGGTTCATTTTTTGTGTTACATATCCTGTGGCTTTTGGCACATGTATAATTACAGGCATCTGTTATTAAAGTATCACACAGAGTAGTTCACTATCCTAAAAAATTCCCTGTTCTCCACCTAGTCAGCCCTCCCTACCCCCGAATCCCTGGCCACCATTCATCCTTCTCCTGTCTCTATAGTGTTGCCTTTTCCATTGTGTCCTGTAGTTAGGATCATATAGTATGTAGCCTCTTCAGACTGGCTTCTTTCCATTAGCTTAAATATGCATTTAAGGTTCCTCCATGGCTTTTCATGTCTTGATGGCTCATTTATTTTTATCACTGAATAATACTCATTGTCTGGATGTTCCTAGTTTGTTTATCCATTTACTTATTTAAGGATGCTTTAAGCAGAAGGTATTAAGAAGAGGTGGTAAGAACACATAGAAGAAGTGTACAAAAAAGATCATAATAACCTGGAAACCACGATGGTGTGATCACTCACCTATAGCCAGACATCCTGGAGTGCTAAGTCAAGTGGGCCTTAGGAAGCATAGCTATGAGCAAAGCTAGTGGAGATGATGGAATTCCAGCTGATCTATTTCAAATTCTAAAGTGCTGCACTCAATACGCCAGCAAATTTGGAAAGCTCAGCAGTGGCCACAGGAGTAGAAAAGGTCAGTTTTCATTCCAGTCTCAAAGAAGGGCAGTGCCAAAGAATGTTCAAACTACTTCCCAATTGCACTCATTTCACATGCTAGCAAAGGAGTGCTCAAAATCCTCCAAGGTAGGTTTCAACAGTATATGAACCGAGAGCTTCCAGATGTACAACCTGGATTTAGAAAAGGTAGAGGAACCAGAGATCAAATTGCCAACAACTATTGGATCACATAAAAAGCAAGAGACATCCAGAAAAACATCTACTTCTGCTTCATTGACTACGCTAAAACCTTTGACTCTGTGGATCACAATAAATTGTGGAAAATTCTTCAAGAGATGGGAAAAGCAGACCACCTTACCTGCCTCCTGACAAACCTATATGCAGCTCAAGAAACAACAGTTAGAACTGAACATGGAACTACAGACTGGTTCCAAATTGGGAAAGGAGTATGTCAAGGCTATATATTGTCACCCTGCTTATTTAACTTATATGCAGAGGACATCATGTGAAATACGGGGCTGGATGAAGCACAAGCTGGAATCAAGATTGCCGGGAGAAATATCAATAACCTCAGATATGCAGATGACACCACCCTTATGGCAGAAAGTGAAGAGGAACTAAAGAAGCTCTTGATGAAAGTGAAAGAGGGGAGTGAAAAAGCTGGCTTAAAACTCAACATTCAAAAAACTAAGATCATAGCATCTGGTCCCGTCACTTCATGACAAATATATGGGGAAACAGTGACAGACTTTATTTTCTTCAAAATAAAGAGCTCCAAAATTACTGTGGGTGGTGACTGCAGCCATGAAATTAAAAGATGCTTGCCTCTTGGAAGAAAAGCTATGACAAACTTAGGCAGAATATTAAAAAGCAGAGACTTTACTTTTACTTTACTTTTTCGACAAAGGTCTGTTTAGTCAAACCTGTAGTTTTCCCAGTAGTCATGTCTGAATGTGAGAGTTGGACCATATAAAAGGCTGAGCACCAAAGAACTGATACTTTTAATCTGTTGTGTTGGAGAAGACTCTTGAGAGTCCCCTGGACTGCAAGGAGATCAAACCAGTCAATCTTAAAGGAAATCAATTCTGAGTATTCATTGGAAGGTCTGATGCTGAAGCTGAAACTGTAATACTTTGGCCACCTGATGCGAAGAGTTGACTCATTGGAAAAGACCCTGATACTGGGAAAGATTGAGGGCAGGAGGAGAAAGGGACGACAGAGGATGAGATGGCTGGATGGCATCACCAACTCAATGGACATGAGTTTGAGCAAGCCCTGGGAGATGGTAAAGGACAGGGAAGCTTAGTGTGCTCCAGGTCATGGGGTCCCAAAGAGTCAGACACGACTGGGTGAATGAACAACAGCAATGGTTGTGTCCAGATTTTGGCAATTAGGAATAAAGCTACAGTAAATACTTATGTGCAGGTTTTCTGAGCGCAAGTAAGTTTTTAAATAAAAATCGCCACCGCTACCAGTGTACATACAGCAGTCAGTGTTGTTCGCTTGCTTTTGTGTAGTCAGTGGAGACTCAGCTGGGTGACTCTGCTGACCTAACCTGAGCTTGGTCACACGTTGGGCAGTTAATTGGCAGCTACTCAGGGTGGCTTTGGCTGGAGTGACTGTAACTGGGACAGCATGGCTCTGTGTCACGTGTCTCTCATCCTTGGGTAGGCGTGTAGAATTCATTGCAAAGATAGAGCCTTAAGAGAGCTAGTGGAAACACACAAGCCTTGGACAGTGACTAGCGCCCTGTTACTTCTGTCTCCTCCTGTTGCCTTTTCAAGTCATAGGGGCACTCAGAGCCAGAGTGGAAGGTACTGCCAAGTTACACTGCAGTGGGTATGGATACAGGAAGAGATGAAAAATAAAGTTCCCCTCCCTGTTTTGGTAATCTCCTGGAAAGTAAAAGTAAAAGTGTTAGTTGCTCAGTCATGTCTGACTCTGTGTGACCCCATGGACGATGACCTACAAGGGTCCTCTGTCCATTGGATTTCCCAGGCAAGAATACTAGAGTGGGTTGCCATGCCCTTCTCTAGGGGATCTTCCCAGCCCAGGGATTGAACCTGGGTCTCCTGCATTGGCAGACGGATTCTTTACCGTCTGAGCCACCAGAGAAGCCCCAATCTACTGGTGCCATTACATTTTCTATTTTATGCAACTCTCATATTTGTTTTTGTTTTCAGAGACATTTCACAGTGTTTGCAGTCAACTTTCCATCACCGGATGCACTGAACACCATCTACAGCCAAATCCTGCGTTTCCATTTCCAGCAGCAAGCGTTTGGTCCCTCAGTTCTCAGGAGTGGCCCCACTTTGATACGGGCAACAATCGCATTCCATCAGATGATGGCACATACATTTTTACCCACGGCCATTAAATTCCACTACCTCTTTAATTTGAGAGACTTGTCAAACGTCTTCCAGGTACCTCGATGACTGTGTTATGTGTCTTGAGTGGGGCACTGATTATAATAATATCAATGGGCTTCATTCATAGAACTTAAGTCTAAAACTATGCTGCATACTTGAGCATGCATTCTTTCATTTTCTGTAATAAGCTTTATGAATTATGGCTGGTTTATTAACCCCATTTTGTCAATGAAAATAGCAATTCCTCTTAGGTTGGTGGTGACTTAGCAATAGAAGCTAAGGTGGAAATCTTGGCTCCCTGTTTCATTGATTCCATATAAATATTTGAGTGTCTCATTTTGTGCAAGTAAAAGGGATAATTTTCATTTTTTAATATTTATGTGATATAATTTTTAAATATACATCAAGAGAAATTATAATTTCTTAAATTCCTATTTTGGTTTGGTCTTAACACTTAACTCACTTATCCAGTAAAAGGACAGTGTGAATGTATATGATTTGAAAAGAAAGTTCCAAAGAGAGAATTCAAAACCTTGAAATTTTGAAAATATCCAACTTACATGGCCTGATCAGTAGAGTAAAAGTAATTGAAGAATTATTTATGGCTCAAAGTTCATTTGTGACAGAAGTAGTAAACTGGTGGAATATGAAAACTTCATGAGACTTCTCTGTATTTGGTGATTTTTATTTCTTATACTTTTATAACCCTGCTTTCTAAATCACTCCACAGCTGCCTCAAAACTGTAACCACGTTAGGCAAAAGTTTTTTCTGAATGTGGACCATTCCTTTTCATCTCGATCTTTCTTGCACCTGCCTGAAAGACTGTGCTCAATTAAATGGTCTTTAAAAGCAGATTTTTGACCATAAGAGGGAAGGGAGGCCAAGAATTGAGAGACTTCTCTGCCCACCATTTATATCCAGTCTGTTGGCTACACCCAACACCACCCAACAATTGTTTAGCCTTTTACAGCTAATTCTCTGTGACTCCCTTGGTTTTGTCCCTAGAGCCCAGAACATGGTGACTTTCCCCATGAGAACTGGGTCTATATGAATCCAAAATATTGAAGAATAGTGTGTGAGAATGTGAAAATCAAAATGTTTTGACTACCCACAAAGTGTGCCTTCAGACAGTGGACTCTGGATCTTATATATTTCATCTTTAAAATGAATGAATTAGATTAAAGGACATCACAGGATTTTAGAATAAAATATATTACTGTCCTATGACTTTCATGTTAGCTGGTTTTAGAAACTGATTTCCCTGAAGACAGTAGGTACACATTCTCAGATCAGATATTTAGTTCCTGGGCTGACTCTTGAAATACGGCCTTAGCTCATTCCTGGAAATAGGCATAATGGTAGTTAATTCTTTAATAGACTTCCCTGATGGCTCAGTCGGTAAAGTGTCTGCCTGCAATGCAGGAGACCCGGGTTTGATCCCTGCTTTGGGAAGATTCCCTGGAGAAGGAAATGGCAACCCATTCTTTAACCCCTTTTATTGTACAGTTGATTGTTTAAATGTTGCTTATCAGAGACTACAACTACTGATATGTAATACTATTTATAACCCTTCTTGTAACTCAGTAAATTGCTAAATTCAGAATGCAGCTAAAGAATATGTTAAAAGAAAGTATTATCTTGGAATGTCATCACCTTCTGAATTTTTAATTTTTTCCCCTCTTGCCTTTTAGGGGATTTTATTCACCTCTCCTGAGTGTTTAAAGTGTCCAAATGATTTAATACGCTTGTGGCTTCACGAATCTTCTCGTGTTTATGGAGACAAACTGATAGACACAAAGGACTGTGATTTGTTTCATAAAAAACTGCTGGAAACTGCTAATAAATACTTTGAAGTAAGCAAATGAATTCCAAAGGTCACTATGTGCTGTGGCATTATTGGCTTTTGGGCAGAAATGGGATAAGGATGTGAATGAATTGTATATATGATTACCTTGCTGAAACAGCTGTGATTCCAGATCTGTACGGTGGAAGATGACATCCACCCATGGGTTGATTTGCAAGCTTTTCCCTGGACCAGTCACTCTGCCTCCAGAGGAATCATTTCTGGAGATTGACATGACCGTATTTTTCACTTCCTCCTCCTACAGGGTGTAGATAGCCATGTGCTGCGTCAGCAGCCCCTCATCTATTGCCATTTTGCTAATGGCGGCCAAGACCCGTGCTACATGCCAGTGAAGGACTGGGAGGTGCTGAAGACATTTCTTACGGAAGCGCTGGATGACTACAATGAACTCAATGCCGCCATGCACCTTGTTTTATTTGAAGATGCCATGCAACATGTGTGAGTTGATGGGCTGTGATGCTTTTGCACAAAGTAAAAATGGCTGGGTGTCCACAGTTGTTGTTATTCAGTAGATCTTACTGAGCACTTTGAACTATCAGTTGTTTTTTTTTTTTGTTTGTCTTTTGGGGTTTTTTTTAACTATCAGTTCTTGTTTGCCATACAGTATAAAGCTAAGTTTCTCCATGAAATTTATATAATATTGAAACCCAATGTTACCTCAAAAAATGAAAAGAAAAACTTGACTGAGAACACAAGATAAAATAGACAAGACACAGCCCTCTTCTATGACGTAAATATGTCACATACATACCTGTAAGTGCACCCACTTATCATGTCATAAGCAAAAGGCAACTTGTAGAAGACCTCAAGAATGTACATGTGTAGGAAGGAAATTGAATTCTACACTAGAAAACTGGTAACCTGAGTTAGGTAAGAAAGTTATCTTTTGCAAAAAGTCCTTCCAATCCCCTTAGCTTCTGTAACTATAAATGTATGGGCCTAATTCAGAGAAGGTCACTAAGCTTGCATTCAACAAATTACAAGAATGTCAAACACAATTCTTTGTATAATAGTAGATAATTTTTATATAAATGAATAAATGATAATAGGTTTAGGTGTCATGGATCCGTTAAAAGACTATTGTCTATATGAATTATGTCACAATGTCTTATATAGGTATACTATTTTTTGAAGTGCCATGAGAAACCATAATTTCATGTTATTTCACTTGTACCTCTGTTAGGGAAGACTATGAAGAAAGAGGAAGGTAAGTGACTTGTTCAAAGTTTTAAAGTTCATAAGTGGCAGAGACAGGATGGATTCATGCTGATTTTCCTTGGTTAAGAATATTTATTGAGTGCCAACTGAGCGCCAAACAGAAACATTGCCAGCCTATTCAGTGTGTGTGTGTGTGTGTGTGTGTGTGTGTGTGTGTGTGTGCCCCGCTCAGGCGTGTCTGACTCTTTGTGACCCCACGGACCATAGCTCGCCAGGCTCCTCTGTCCACGGGATTCTCTAGGCAAGAATGCTGGAGTGGGTTGCCATGGCCTTAGGAAAGAATATGAAGAAAGAGGAAGGTAAGTGACTTGTTCAAAATCTTAAAACTTTGTAAGTGGCAGAGACAGAATGGACTCAAGCTGATTTTCCTTGGTTAAGAATGTTCATTGAGTGCCTACTATCAAACAGAAACATTGCCAGCCTATTCAGTACTTACGTGCAAGTTAAGGAAGAAAAAAGGGAAGGGCATGTTTTCTGGGCAGAAAACTAGAAGGCCCCTTTGCTGATGTAGTGTGACTGAACAGGCTGTCACCTCCTGGCTTGGGTGCCTTTGCTGTGCACAGATTGTGCGACCGTCCGTGACGCCCTGCTGTCAGACATTGCCCAAGTACTGGGAAGACAGCAGCAAACAAGATAATCCAGTTATTTCTCTAATCGAGCTTATGTTTTAGTGATCCCATGGGATGTTTATAAGGATATGAACAAATAAGCAAGTGAGGAACATGGCAGAAAGTGATACATCCTGCTGAGGAATAAAATCTATTGATTCTGAGCAATAAACATGTGAATTCCCGAAGAGGGACTGGATATCTCTATGAGGAGGTGACATTTAAGGTGAGACTGAAGTGATATGCAGGAGCTCAGCCTGGAAGGATCTGGAGGAAGAATGCTTGAGCTGTGGGCAGATTTCATGTGGCCCCTAGGCTGAATGTTCAAAAGCAGAAAGAGGGTCATTGTGGCTGCAGCATGGAGAAGCGGGGAGAAGGGTATATGTCAAGGTGGGGAGGTGGACACAGGCCTCAGGTGTACAGGGTGTTTTATTGTAACCAGAGGAAAGGGGGGTTTATTTCTTTCTAAGTGCAGTGAGAAGTTCCGGGTCAGAATTTAGCATGGGAATGACAGAGTTGGTTGAGTAGTCTAAACAGCTGGCCATTGCTGCTGCTGCGTGGGAAGTCGATGGCACCTTCCCTTCCTGTCCTGCTTCCCGGTAACTGTCATTTCTCACTGGCTCTACTGGTGTGCTGGAGCTGCTCTGACGAAACACTGCAAACTGGGCAGTTTAGAAAAACAGATATTTATTGTCTCACAGTTCTGAAGGCAAGAAGCCTGAAATTGAGATATCAAAAGGGCCATGCTCCCTAAAGAAGATGCTGGGGAAAGTCTGCCCCAGCCTTCTTTCCTTGCTTCTGGAAGTTCCTTGTGTTGTGACAGTCTGAGTTCAGTCATCACGTGACTTTCTCCCTTTGTGTGTGTCTTTATCCAAATTTCTCCTTTTTATAAGGATACCGGTCATATTGGATACACCCTACTCCTCTATGACCTTATTGTAACCAATTTCTTCAATCACTCTTATTTCCTAAAAAGTCTATATTCTCAGGTACTGGTGGTTAGGGCTTCACTATATGCATTTGGGGGAATGCCATTCAGTTAATAATGCTGGCTTTTCTAACAAGTGATACTCGGGCAAAGATTAAAATAATGAAATAAGTCAAGAAAGAAGGAAGTATGTGAGGAATGCAATTCAAACAGACCCAAGAAAGGTGGAGAATTTGATTTTTAGAAGACTCACTCCTTAAAATGTTGAGCCCAAGTGCCTAAGAAAAACTTGGGCGCTTTCCCTATCATCATTTATTATAAGCTTCCTACATATTGATTGTTTTATGGATCCCTTTGCAGTGACAGTCCTCTGCTTAGCAGACAAAGGAAGCTTCTGTTAGAATCTCTGAGCATGGTGAAAAGTGAGTTTTTAGTAATGCTATTTCTGGTTGGGTTAATGTGCGCTGGCCGTCTGTCATGACTCATGTGGAAGAGATGTCTTGTTGGCACTGAGGAGTTGTCCCCTGTAATCCTTCAACACAGAGTTCTCAGTGACCTATAAGGAAAAGCTGGTACTTTGATTAGGGATTGTGAGCTAGAAACTGATTTACTCCACGTCAGAGATGATTCCAGTGTGTCCTTGAACATTGTAGAAAGAGACTTTGCCACTTACAGACTCTGTCGATGCAGACCTCAAAGCACACATTAAAATGAAATGAAAACCCTGCCTTGTAACTTGGGGTTTCACTCAAGAGATTACTAGAGTAATCTCACAGCTTTGCCAAGGTGGTTTTATCATGTGGTCATGTGAAGTAAAATTTAATGAGGTGGCTGAGCTTGGAAAAATAACCTGTCTTTTCAGTTATTGAAGGTTTTCAGGAAATGATTGTGTGTGCTGGTCCTAGTATAAGCGATCCCAACTTAATTCTTTCAAAAAGTACTCTTAAAAAAAAATATGTTAAAGATTGTTTGGATTTGTCACGGCTTAAATTCATCTCAGGAAAGCAACCGAGAGCAAATACAGTATTTTTTTTTTTAATTTTTTTGCATTTGGGCTTCCATATGCTTATATTGGGGGCTTCCCTGGTGGCTCAGCAGTAAGGCACCCACCTGCAGTGCAGGAGATGCAGGTCCCATCCCTGAGTTTGGAAGATCCCCTTGAGGAGGGCATGGCCACCCGCTCCAGTGTTGTTGCCTAGAGAATCCCGTGGACAGAGAAGCCTGGTGGGCTATAGTCGCCGGGGTTGCAAAGAGTTGGACACGACTGAAGCAAATGAGCACACGCTTATGTTGATCATGTGAAAGCCGACTTACTCCTAGCTGTAGATGTAGCAATAACATCAGTAGGATAAGCACTCAGAACCTCTCTGATAATACAGAAAAAGGGATTAGTTAACTTTGCTGGAGATTTAACTCCTCTTGGATTCTAACACTTTCTGAGAATGTTTTAGACGGCTCAAGGCAAGGGGAAAGCTTTCATGCAAGGGAGATAAGAATCATGTAAAAAAGGCAAGTGTTTATTTATTTTTTTTTCTTTCTGAACATGTTTATCTCCTAAGATCTCTTCTGAAACAGAGACAGTGTGCCCGTGACCACAGAGGAGGCCCCGCCCTGCAGGGCCAGGTGCAGTGGGGTACGCCCAGCACGCGCTGGCCTTTGGGTTTGCACAGCCCAGGGGCCCTGCCAGGCGCCGAGAGGCCACCGCCTGCTGCCCCAGTGCAGCTCCTCAGGGCGAGACCTGTGGCCTGGAGAGTGGGCACCCTCATTACCGCAGGCTGCAAGCGACGCGGCCATGGGGACCCAGGCGCGGCCAGGGATGGGCAGCCGCTGTCCTTGGTCGGTTCCCGGCTCGACTGGAGGGAGCTGGCAAGTGTTTAAAATGCATGAAGTAAATCGCATGTGAGGTGTTTGTTGGTCTGAAGAAATCAGTTCTTCCCAAAGTAATTCTATAGCAAAGTTTCTGGCACAAAGACATTTTCCCTGTGATATCCTTATACATGGATACTGGTGTGACATTAGGATCTTTCTTGCTAATCAGGAAAATGTGATGCTTTGATGCAAGGCCTTGTCCTCATTTTCTGCCTTCTTTTGGGGGAGAGTAACACAGCAGTTGGGAGTACAGATGTCATTGGCCAGGATGGTTTGTTAGACAAGTGATTAGGGGGCAGATGCAGGCAGCATCTTTTTATTTGGGAAACAGAAGAACAAGGACTGAAAGTCTGAAATAAAAATCAGAGTTTAGTATCTAAATATCTGAAAAATTAAACCAGCATAGCCCTGGGGCCCATTGGGTGTCATCTGTTGGGGGTACTCTCTCTCCCCAGGTGTCGCATCAGCCGCACCCTGCAGTCCCCTCAGGGTTATGCGCTCTTGGTCGGAGTGGGCGGCAGTGGCAAGCAGAGCCTGGCCCGTCTGGCAGCTCACATTTGCAGCCTTGACGTCTTCCAGATCACTCTGACCCAAGGCTTCGGGGTCCAGGAACTTCGGGTAAGTCTGGTGATGGGCGGCCCCATGCTCCTTCTGCCCCAGGATAAAGGTGCTCCAGTCAAGCCTGGAGGCGGCTAAGCTCTTTAGAGGATTTCGTTGGCTGTTTCTCCTTCATGGATTTCCCTGGTGGCTCAGACAGTAAAGAAACTGCCTGCAGTGCAGGAGACCTGGATTTGGTCCCTGGGTCCGGAAGATCCCCTGGAGGAGGAAATGACAACCCACTCCAGTATTCTTGCCTGGAGAATCCCCATGGACAAAGGAGCCTGATGGGCTACAGTCCATAGGGCCGCAAAGAGTCAGACATGACTGAGGGACTAACACTTTAACTTTCTCCTTCATTGTTGAATTAATAATAGTAAACTGCTACCAACATTTTATGTGTGTATAAGCCTGTCTAACTTGCTCAGAAAACATTTTATTAAATACTTGCCTACACAAATATGTTTTTCTTTTGTACTGACCATACCTGATAATCAGCAGTATTCATACACCAATACGATGGAGCGGGGGTGGGGGGGGGAACCCCTTTTTTTTTTTTTAACAAGTGCATAGAGATTTTTTTCCACTTTGTATCAGATTGTGAAAATATGATGGGGATACAGTCAAGAAACCCTGACACATTTTTTAATATTTTGCTTTTAAATCACAACAGTACTTACAAAATAGTACTTACAGTTTGTGGCAAGTGCTATTTTAAAGCAAACAACAAACCACTTGCTTTCAGTATTACTAAATAAAACTAGTAAACTCTTAAGTCACCGAACAATGAAGTAGACAGTTGTTAAAATGAGCCAAAACCTTCTTTTCACCGCGTTGCTTGACAGAATCATTACTGAATTCACTTTTGCGTGAATGGAAGGGAGTTTGTCAGGAGCCTGTTTGCATCTTGGGCTCCGTGAAGCCTGAACATGACACTCATCATTATGTGCCAGAAATGGAGCTGATGTCATAGTGTTTGCCCCCCCAGGAAGAGTCACCAAGAGGAAAGAACGTATAAACGGGGAAAGGACGGCACCCAGCCCTCCCGCTGTAGCGTCTCAGTTCTCCCCACCCCTCGTCAACAGCGCACCAGCTTGTTCACACAGTGTGAGTGATGGCCTCTGTTCCTTATAGGTAGATCTTGCCAATCTGTACATCAGAACCGGAGCCAAGAACATGCCCACCGCGTTCCTGCTGACAGATGCCCAGGTTCTAGATGAGAGCTTTCTCGTGCTGATTAATGACTTGCTGGCATCAGGTGATTAAACCAACACATTCCATGAAAGATCTTCCCCAAAGACAAATGATCTGTGGTTTCAGTGAACTTTAAATAGAGATAATTTGTCTTTGAGATGTTTGTCAGGGCATTCTTTGGGGAGAAACATATAAACCTAACTAATTTGAAGTGTATCGCTTTCTTAGTCTGCTTACGATGTGAGAGGCCTTGCAGAGGCCTTCAGTGAAGTAAATGTTATTCCTGCCTGTGCAAGTTTAGTGGGTGGGTTTGTCACAGCTTGTCGTCACTGTGTCGTGTCTTATAAATGCAACAAAAAAATTGCATTTCTGTTTTCAAACTCTATCATTAAAGCTGAACTTTGTATTAGAAAGCACTTTAAGTCATATCTAAAATATGAATTATAGCAGTCTTTTAATGATTCTACTCATTCCTTTGGGGGCAGGGGAAATTCCTGACCTGTTCAGTGATGAAGATGTAGACAAGATAATTTCTGGAATTCGTAATGAAGTTCGTGGTCTGGGCATGGTGGACTCCAGAGAAAACTGTTGGAAATTCTTTTTGGCTCGAGTGCGACTACAACTCAAAGTAAGAAACACTTGGCTTTCCTTGCATTTAGTTAAACGTGCTGTTTCAACTCTGATATGGTTCTGTTTGGGAATTCATATGACAAGTTTGATACATTTTGTAAGGACATCCAGTCATTCAGTGTAAAAGGCCATTTGCCTATTTCCTCGAGTGTTTGGAGGGCACCTTCTTCAAGTTTCCTGTGATGCTGGTTCCCTACAAGGCCTTGTTCTAAGCAGATTGAGCACCCGAGTGAGCTAGACATGGTGTCTGTCCTTGAAGAGCTTACGCTTTTACAGGAAACGAGACATCACAAATAAGTGTAGCCATGCTGATTCCACAGGAGTTCGGCATCCTTTCTAAGGCCATTAGGCCTCCTGGAGAAAGTGGTGCGCTGTGTGTCAGGTATGGCTTGGAATTCCTGGGGATGCCGTGGGTTGGGGAAGAGTTTCCAGGGAGAGGAAATAGCGTTTAGAAGAGTTAAGAGTAGACTGCATGGTGTATGTTTGTAGAAACCACAAATAGGACTAAATCAGGGATCCCCACCTCCAGGATCTAACGCCTGATGATCTGAGGTGAACTGATGTAATAATAATGGGAAAAAAAGTACACAGTGAATGTAATGCACTTGAATCATCCTGAAACCATCCTCCACTCCCTGGTCCATTGAAAAATTGTCTTCCACAAAACCAGTCCCCGATGGCAAAAGGGTTGGGGACTACTGCTCTAAATGACTGGGACGTAGAGTTCTTATTGGAAGAAACAGGTGGATCAGGCTGGGAAAGTTAATTGGGGTGAGTTAAGGGTGGATCTTTCCTCATAGCTCAGTTGGTAAAGAATCCACTTGGAATGCAGGAGACCTGGGTTCAGTGCCTGAGTCCAGAAGATCCTCTGGAGAAGGAAATGGCAACCCACTCTAGTATCCTTGCCTGTAGAATCCCATGGACAGAGGAGCCTGCCAGGTTACAGTCCACGGTGTCACAGGAGTCGGACACGACTTAGTGACTAAACCACAAGTGTTTTGTAAATCGTTAAAGGAGCAGAGGAAGAGTTTGAGTTGAGGAAATGATATATGTTAGTACTTCAGGGCAAGTAGTTGAGGCCTATCACTCAGATGATCTGAGGTTCAATCCAGAGCTCCTCCACAGAGACAACTCCACGCCCTAGTGTAGGCTCAGGGATGTAATGTAACCAAGGAACAGCAGCGGGAAGGATGACGTGTTAGAACAAGAAACCTCGCCACACTCATGGCAGACAGCCAATTGAAAATGCTAGTGTGGACAATTCAGTCTTCCTAAATAAGGACTGTGAAGAAAGCTGAGTGCCGAAGAATTGATGCTTTTTGAACTGTGGTGTTGGAGAAGACTCTTGAGAGTCCCTTGGACTGCAAGGAGATCCAGCCAGTCCATCCTAAAGGAGATCAGTCCTGGGTGTTCATTGGAAGGACTGATGCTGAAGCTGAAACTCCAGTACTTTGGCCACCTCATGCGAAGAGTTGACTCATTGGAAAAGACCCTGATGCTGGGAGGGATTGGGGGCAGGAGGAAAAGGGGACGACAGAGGATGAGATGGTTGGATGGCATCACCGACTCAATGGACATGAGTCTGAGTAAACTCCCTTAGTTGGTAATGGACAGGGAGGCCTGGCGTGCTGCGATTCATGGGGTTGCAGAGAGTGGGACATGACTGAGTGACTGAACTGAACTGAACTGTTGTTGTCTAAGCCTTTCCATCATCACCTTTTTCAGTATGCACCTTGGTACTAGCTAGAATTTATTTTGGAGTTAGATATGGATCATTTTTCCTTGTTGTCACAGGATTACTAGTTGGATAATTTATCTCTTCCCTATGAAAATGAGCAGCAGGGTTTTTTAGTTTTTAAATGCTAAGGAGGAATAAGATCTCTGCCTTGAATATTTCACTTCCTTCTGGGCCTTGTCACTTAGCTTGCTACCTCATGAGAAAGGTTAATGGTCAGTGCCTTGACCTGAGGGAGAAACAGTGTAGTGAAGAAATAGGTCACCTTTCATCTAGAAAACCACAGCTTCCTTCTCTTCATCCCTATGTATCACCCTCAAATCCTTGGAATTTTTTTTTTAAGACTAATGGATTTCTGTGTGTCAGTGTCATATTAAGTATATCTTGATATTCAGCAGCATGTGCTAAAGACTCAAAATTTCTGATGAGCTGATATTTCCTTTGTGTATGTTCCTTGCTGGGCAACATGGGAAGCTGGATGTGCAGCAAGGGTTAATGAGCACACCTGTCAGGTCAGACTGAATGATGTGACGTTGCCACCCCATTACCCATGTTCACCACTGAAAGTCGCTTCCTATTCAGAATGCAGGGGCAGTGAGAACCTGCTGGCCTGTGAAACATGACCTCTGACTCCCGCAGGGCAGTGCACATTAATGATGACCAGATGTGTGTCCTTGGATGGGCTGAAGCAAACCAGTGAATCAATGTCAGATGCCCCCTCTCCTTCACATTTGTGTATGTGCATCTTTTCCCACGTCATTCTCATCTTACACCTGAAGTGGAGTACTCTTGTTCTCTTCTGCTAACTTTAGTTAAATGTGAAAACTCTTCTTTCTTGTCTTCCTTCCTGGCTATCTGATGGCATGGGGAAAAGAACACTTGGTGTATGTAGCTGCCCCTGATTCTTTCACAAGATTTTGGATATCTGTTCAGTTGTTCACTATCTATGGGTGTGTGTGTGTAGTTTTTACTTTCTCCATATGGTTTTGTATTTTTAAATTATATATTTACTTCCCCAGTATATATGTGTGTGTGTGTGTGTGTATACATGTTATATTGTTATATATGCTACCCTTGTGGCTCAGTGGTAAAGAACCTATTGCAATGCAATGCAATCCAACGTGGGTTTGATCCCTGGGTCAGGAATATCCCCTGGAGGCTGGCAAAGGAACTGAACCCAGGAACTGAACCCACTCCAGTATTCTTGCCTAGGAAATCCCGTGGACAGAGGAACCTGGTGGGCTGTCATCCATGGGGTCACAAAGAGCCAGACACGACTTAGTAAACAAAGACAAATATATGTTATGTACACGTGTGTATACATGTATGTATATAGAGAGAAGAGATTCATTTTTTATAAGAAGCATATGTTCATTATAAAGAATTTTAAAAATACAGAACCACATGAAGAAAGTAAAAACTATGCTTAGTTATATTATCTAGAGATAATGACTGAAAACACATTGGTTTATTTTCTTTCAACTTTCTATGTGTATAGACATACATACAAAGCATTTATTCAGAATTAATTCTTTTTTCCACATCTCTATTTTCTCTACCTCCCTCTTTGCCATTTTGTGTCAAAATCTCCCACAGGGAAAAAAATAGCAAATATTTTAAGAACTTGGGGTATGGGGTGAACTGTTTAACTCAAATGCACTTTATTTTCAATAACTATTTGAACCCTTTATCCAGTTATACCCTTTGCCAATTCCCTCTTGGTTTGTTAGAATTTTTTATTGATTTATGGGAGCTCTTTATATAACTTAATGTTAAATATATGTAACTTTTTTCTTAATGGATTTGCTTTTTAGGAAACATTTTCATACTCTGTGGTTATGAAAATACTATTCTGAATTTTCTTTAAATTAATCTATAGTTTCTTTAACGTTCAGTCCTGGTTGCTTTTTGCAAAATAAGGTGGGCTTTCTTTTTCTCCCCCAAATTGTCCCAACACCACTTATAATCTTTCATTATAATCAATTTGAAATGCTACCTGTACCATATGTTAAATGCCTAAAAGTGGGATTTGCCAGCATCAATGGCACTTGTTCTTAGAACTTCCTGTGTACAGAATGTCAGCAAAAGTGTGGCCACTCTGCTAACAGAGAAGCACAGATCACAAGGAAGAAACCTTAATGGGTCCTTCAAATATGGACCCCTTGAGTAGATGTTCAGGCATCTGCATCTGATGTTCTGGTTTTTTTTTTAATATAAATTTATTTATTTTCATTGGAGGCTAATTACTTTACAATATTGTAGTGGTTTTGCCATACATTGACATGAATCCGCCACGGGTGTACATGTGTTCCCCATCCTGAACCCCCCTCCCACCTCCCTCCCCATCCCATCCCTCAGGGTCATCCCAGTGCACCAGCCCCGAGCACCCTGTCTCATGCATCGAACCTGGACTGGTGATCTGTTTCACGATAATATACATGTTTCAGTGCCATTCTCCCAGATCATCCCACCTTTGCCCTCTCCCACAGAGTCCAAAAGACTGTTCTATACATCTGTGTCTCTTTTGCTGTCTCGCATACAGGGTTATCATTTCCATCTTTCTAAATTCCATATATATGTGTTAGTATACTGTATTGGTGTTTTTCTTTCTGGCTTACTTCACTCTGTATAGTAGACTCTAGTTTCATCCACCTCATTAGAACTGATTCAAATGAATTCTTTTTAACAGCTGAGTAATATTCCATGGTGTATATGTACCACAGCTTCCTTATCCATTCGTCTGCTGATGGACATCTAGGTTGCTTCCATGTCCTGGCTATTATAAACAGTGCTGTGATGAACATTGGGGTGCACATGTCTCTTTCAGCTCTGGTTTCCTCAGTGTGTATGCCCAGCAGTGGGATTGCTGGGTCATATGGCAGTTCTATTTCTAGCTTTTTAAGGGATCTCCACTGCTCCATAGTGGCTGTACTAGTTTGCGTTCCCACCAACAGTGTAAGAGGGTTCCCTTTTCTCCACACCCTCTCCGTGATGTTCTGTTTTTAATAACCACCACTATACGAGGTTACGGGGCTGCAGACCAGCCTGCGGGTAGCGTGTGCAGTGCCAGCCCTGCAGACAGGGATTCTTCTCCTCATATACACAGGGATGAGTGGGAAAGAAATACAGTGGGGAATATAATTCCTACTGTCTTTACTCCTCAGGAATGCATTTGCTCTTTGCTCTATTAGGCTTCCACATACAACTTCTTTATGAATTGAAGAGGTTTTCAGTTAAGAAAAAAATAAAATAATTTAAACTCTCCGGTGAAAAATGTTTTACCCCTTGTAAATATCTGTACTGACCAATATTCACAAGTGAAAGGTCATGGGAACGATTTCATTGTGTGTTACCTAGAAAGAAAATAAATGTAAATACCTGTAGAATGTGTGCGTGCTGTAGATGCTGTTGAACCTCATAAAAATAATTGAAGTTATAAAGTTATTAGGTGAGGGTATAATACAGAAAAATATATAAAGATGATAGTGATATTAAAACAGTCAAACTGAGGAATCATTTCTAGGCTAAACTTCCATTCCTATGAGGATTCTCTCAGTAAGATTGAGATCTCATCATTCTTGAAAAATACTAAGACTTTGAGGATAAATGCAAGCACAAGTTATGGCTAGAAGCTTCTGAAGTGAGTATGTGGGAGGATTACCTCTATATGAGAATAAACATATCAACTGGAAAAAAAATACAGCGATGGTAGCTATTCAAATTTCTGTCACAAGAGGAAATGGACTGAGGCCTTTAGTGATATACAAATGAATATGTACTTGCATGGGATCTAATCTAAAAGAAATTGAAATGTATTACAGAGCACAATGAAAAGGGGGTTATTGCAAATGAGTCACAACACCTGTGTAGAGGGGAAAAAAGGGAATAGAAAATTCTATGGTATGGATACCAAAAGCAAGTTCCTGACATCCAAATGTTAGAGCTGTAGAAAATATATAGATGGTGATTTCAGGGTTTGCTTTTTACTTGTGAGAATTTGCTTTTAGAAAAGAACACAGCTGTCTGAGGCATTTTTAACTTTCTTAGCTGACTTTTATTTCCAGTCCATTGCTGGGAACTAACTTAAGCCAATTTGGTCATTTGCAGTTGTGAGGAACTGTCTGGGCATATATTTCAGGGGCCTTCAGTGCTTGGAAGTAGATGGCACCAGTTCAGGGGTGGGGGCTGATCCCCCCAAATTTCCCAATTTAAGGTGTGCTGCAGAGAGAGAAGCCTCGGACTGAACTCTGGCATATATAGGGTTTGTAGCACAGAACTAAGTTTCGAAGTCTTAAAATCTGGCCTATAAGCTTGTAATCCCGACTCTGTCTTTTTAGGAACCTGACTAGTCCTCTGGCCACTTTCCTTTGAGGCAGGTATAGAAATATTTCATGGTAGAATTAAGCAAAGATTCTCATTGGTATTGCATAAAAGTACAAAAAGTTTCTCCTTTCTGTAAGCTATTTACCACAGGACTGGTCAAACCCAAAGTCTAAGGTGTCAAGGGGAAAATTACTGGGATACTTCAGACTGTATTTTCCTGTTTTGTTTCTTGAACAGTGGAGGTGCAAGTACAGCTATTTCTGTATTTCTAAGATATCATGAACAATATCATTTCATCATTGAACAATCATATTCAGTATTCATGATGCTAACCAACCAACCACTTATGGTGATAAGAGAAGTTAGCTAAGAGCTCAGGTAGCCAACTTAATAATGCAGGCTTCCATTAGAGTATATGAAATGCTTGTTAAACATCCCTAGCCTGTGTAGTCTCTACTGATGCACTTCAGAGGATAACCAGATAATGACTCCTAAGGTATAAAATGAGTATTTGCATGGATGTTATAGTAGACTGAAGTATTTCATAGGTATATTTTATAGGACCAGATGGCTTCACTGGTGACTTCCTCCAAATATTTCAAGAAAAATTAATATCAATCCTTCTCAGCCTCTTCCAAAAACAGAAGGAGTGGAAACCCTCATTTTATAAGGCCAGTTTTACCCTGATACCATAGCCAGATAAGGATACCACAAGAAAAGAAAATTACAGGACAATATCCGTGACACATAGATGCAAAAATCTTCAACAAAATGTTAGCAAGCTGAATTCAACAATACATTAGAAGTATATCCTACACCATGATCAAGTGAGATTTATTGAAGAATGCAAGGATGGTTGAACATCAAGTCAGTCATTATGATACACCACATTAACAAAATGAAGGCTAAGCATCATATGATCATCTCAGTAGATGGAGAAAAAGCATTTGACCAAAAACACTCTCATACTCCTAGCAGCATTTATCCACGGTAGCCAATGTATGGAAACAACTGAAGTGTCCGTAAAGGGATGAGCAAATCAAGAAAATGCAAGATATAAACACACATATATCTACACAGTCACATATGGATACACAAACACAATGGGAACTGTTCTGCCTTAAAAAAGAAGAAAATTCTGTTACTTGTGACAACATGGTTGAGCCTTGGGGGCATCATTTAAGTGAAATAAGCCAGACAGAGAAAGACAAACACTACATGGTAACAATAATATGTGGGATAAAAGAAAGTAGAACTTACAGAAACAGTAGAAAAGTGGTTGGTAAGGGGTAAGAGAAATAGGGAGAGAGACTGGTAGAAGGCTATAAACTTTCAATTACAAGATAAAGAAGGTCTGAGGACCTAGAGATTAACATGGTGACTATAGTTGACAATTGGAGAAGGAAATGGCAACCCACTCCAGTATTCTTGCCTGGAAAATTCCATGGACAGAGGAGCCTGGTGGGCTACAGTCCATGGGGTCACAAAGAGTCAGACACAATTGAGCAACTAACACGCACACATGGTTGATAATACTGTATTGTATAATTGAAATTTGCTAAGTAGAGCTTACATATTCTCACTAAAAAAAGTAAACATATGGGGTGAAGGATGTGTAACTGACTCAGTGGGGGGAATCCTTTCACAATGTCTGTTTTTAAATTGTCACATTATACATATCAAACATCTTACAGTTTTATTTGTCAATTATATATCAACAGAACTGAAAGGGTAAATTATAGATATTACACCCTTTTTTCTAATCATTTACTTGTCTTATTTCTTATCAGTCCTTTACTATGTTAATCTCTCATGAAATGAGGGAACTATAATAGGATCATTATAGGACGATTCCCCCGACTCCTTACAACAGTGTTCTTTGAGGCAACAACTCAAGTTTACTCCGGAGTATCTAAAGTTGTGGAGACTATTTTTTAAAAGAACAAAGCAACCAGCAGTTTCCAGACATTCACTTGGGCTCTCGAAAAAACCTGACATAAGACCACTGCCACAGAAAGCTGGATGGAGAGAGAATCTGTGCTAGATTTCTAGCAAAGGTGGAGATTACTGATCTGAGAATCTGAGCAATCCTCGCACTCCTCCAGGCTGCTAGGACGGATCCTTTCCCTTCGTAGAAAGTACTTGTGAACAAGCATATTTCTCTGATTTTGTTCCCAGGGTCTATTTTATGAGATAGGATTTCGGTTATTAAGGATTATCTGATTTATTTAAAATTCTCTAAATTTTCTATTTCACTCTGTATGTAGATAGAAATTTAGATTCTGTGAGTGTTTCACCAACTGCAAAAGCATTAGAAATGTAAATGCTTCATTTAGGTATTCCCACAGAAAATTTCAGATGATTAGGTTGTAGCTGTGGGCGTCAGAGTCACGTGGACAGCTTGTTGCAAACACAGGTTACCGAGCCCCACCCCGAGGCCTGAGTCCTCTGATTCCCAAGTCTGGATTAGATCCAAGAATTTGCATTTCTCACCAACTCCTATCTTTGAAAACCACCAGCCTCCTGTCGCCTGCCCCCCATGTGAAATTTAGATGGTACTGTGAGCATCCTTATTTAAGCCACAATAAATAACATAGGGGGAAAAGATGTCTTCAACTGTAAAATTGAAGAAAAGGAAATAGTGTGTTTTTTTTAATCAGCATTCTATATTATCTTCCAGTAAATAAGGCATATCTAGTGATACTTACTCAAAGTGTTTTATCCTGAGGCTAACCAGGTATGATTCAGATGCTTTGTTTTCTAACACACTTTTAAGACCTGATAGTATGCCAGTAATAAATGTAGAAATATAGCAAGTGTAGAAGTGAGGGAAATATTTATTAACTCAAATGAGCTTCCCCCTCCTCTGCCTTTGTTAAAATTACATATAAATGAAGTTTCTAAAATTGTCATGAATGAGAGGTAAGTTGGGTGTGAAAAACCAACTTGGAGGACAAAAAAGAAATATATTCATGTTTGGGGAGACAAGGTTGAGAGGAGAAATCTAAAAACTGTGTTTTAAGTGAAAATTCTGCATTGTAACTGAGGCTCGTTACTGAAGACACGCAATTTTAGAGCAGTTATTAGATTTGTAATTAGACTCTTGAATATAAAAAAATAAATGATCAGCCAGCTTATGCATTGTTGGAAAGCACTTAAGATCTTAGGATTCATCTCGAGTTGTTGAAGAGCCATAGTATATACAATTAACAGAGTAAAAGCACCTGTTAAATGAGAATATAAGGTTTCATATATTATTATGGTTTTTATGACATGAATTCTAAACTGCAATGTGGGAAAAATCGTATCTCATGAAAAATGGTTTTGTCAGATGCCTGATCTCAGAGTGTGAGAGATTTCATTAAGAGAACCGCTGAGCTTTGTGTATGTCATCAAGTGCAAGCCGTGTCTAGAAAAAAGAAAACCAAGACTTGTCCTCAGACGCTATCCCAATTGGCACCAGCTCCCCCAGTGCCCTCAAGTTCACAGTGACCTGGGAGAGAAGGCAGAGAACGAAAGGGGTGCTTCATAAGCACCTCCTTTGTGCTAGTGTATACACAGAGCACCACATCTGATGATCCTAGGGAGGATTTTCAGACCCGCCCGACTCCTGACAACCTGCTTGCCTCACTGAGCTTCGGTGACACGCGTCTCAGCCGAACTCAGGCACTCTTGATAGTAGCAGCCGAGTCACTAAAGAGAGGATGGAAACTTCCTGATTTAAATGAACTCTTAAGTCATTGAATACTTAAATAGAACTTTGCAAACTTACAGATTTCTCTTTGGGATCATGTGTAAACCGACCTTTTTACTCTTTTAAAAATGTTAAGCATGAACTCAAGTGAATGTATTTTATTTTAAATGGGAACAAAGTATTCAATATGACAAAATATTGTTTTCTTAAAAGTATCTTATGCACAGTTTTATGGAGCCTGGTGAATTACATAATAGGAGCCAGAAGATGAAAGTCTTGGTATTATCACAGAGATTTGATCTTTCATTTTTTATTTTTTACTGTCATAATGTGACTTGTGTAATAGAAAAGAATGAACTTCTCACTATACATGACGGTCATCAAAAACGTTCAGAAGGAGAGGGCCTGGTTTTAAGGAAGGCACACAGCAGTATTCTGTATGTCCGTCCGACGGGGTCCTGTGTACTCTGATTAGCAGGGAGGTTAATGTTGCTTTCCACTCTGTGGTGCTTCAGGCTGCTTTAATGTCACGGTTGGCTGCGCTCCTTTCTTTCATTGTCCAGGGTCTCAGTGTGATTCCTTGCTCACTCATCACCCTCCTGGTTCTGCCCTGCCCCCGTGTCTCCACAGATCATTTTGTGTTTCTCTCCGGTTGGTCACACGCTGAGAAGTAGAGCTCGGAAGTTCCCAGCCCTGGTTAACTGCACGGCTGTTGACTGGTTCCATGCCTGGCCCCAGGAGGCTCTGGTCACAGTCAGCAGGAGGTTCATGGAGGAAACCAAGGGAACTGAGGTATGCTGTGTCAGCCTCCAATCGCTCTCTCTCAAAACACTCGTGTACCCGCACACTCGGACCCAAATCCTCAGTAAATACTTTCAGAAACACACCTTAGAGCAGAAAGTTGTCCTTGTTCGTTTAAGATGATATCATCCTTGTGAGTTTACATTCTATGGAATATAGTGACTGATCTTTTAGTGTTCAGTTGAGATGTGTACACACATAGCACGTGATCAAGTTCTTACTCATCCACGGACTCACCAAAAGGCCAGGATCATCACTTACTTGAATCATAACAGGGCTTACTGGATATAAATCCTTTAAATCCACAACTAAAAACCTAAACAAAAAAGTAGCCACCCATAGCTACGCAATGCTTGATCTTAACAAAGTAAGGCAATTTTGTGATTTTTCTCATTTATGATATTGTTAGGTGAAAAATCAGCCCCTGTGGATTTAGTAATGATTAAGTCATATAATGTATCTGCTTTATTGTTCTATGGGTTTATGTTTTATAGATCATGTATATCATTTGCTCATGATGAAATTTCCACCTCCTGTTGCATTTTCAAATGGTTGCATGAAACAAATAAAACTTCATTCAGATTCAAAGAGAAAAAGAAATGTGGATATGAGGGAATCATTAGACCTCCTAGAAATTAAGTTATGTGTGAAGCAAGCATCTTTCTGATTAGGTAGTTTGGAAGGAGGGTGATTGTGAACATTTCCTAGGGAGTTTTGTCTTCCAATTCCATGGAGGCTTGAGGAGAAAGGGTGCCTAGAATAAGTCAGACAGGAAAAGGGATTCTCAGAGCCACAAACAAGACTGGGGATATGTAAGGAGTGAAGTCTGTTACCAGTTGAAACAGTGAACAGGGCAGCCTGCTGTAGCCTCCCTACTCCCAAAGGTGTAGCTGCTGCTTTTCCAAAGCCATCCTTTCACATTTTGCTCATGGTACATCTTCTGGTGGCCAGGTGATTAGAAATCTGGGCGTTTTTACTTATTTAATGAATTGTTTGTAATACAGCTAGCTTTACTGCATATTTATATACATAATATATAAAGCTTTATCTTATATGGTTTATTTTTTTCTAAAGTTTATTAACTCAGTCGTGTCCGACTCCTTGTAACTCCATGGACCACGCTCCTCGGTCCATGGGGTTTTCCAGGCAAGAGTGCTGGAGTGGGCTGCCAATTTCCTTCTCCAGAGGATCTTTCCGACCCAGGGATCGAACCTGGGTCTCCCGCACTGTAGGTAGACACTTTACTGTCTGAGCCACCAGGGAAGTCCTTATTAACTATTTAGTGCCAGAATGCCAGGAAAGAACTGTCACGCAACATATTAAAGACATATATGACAGAGTTAAGATATCTAAACACCTTCTCTCAATTTCTTGTCTTCACACACACACTTAAAACATTTCTATAAATAAATGAAAAACCTGAGCTCTTCTATTTCACTGTTTTTTTCCATAGCCAGAAATTTCTTTCTCTTGCCTGTCTCTATACTCACCCCTAACATTGAATGAACTTACCCAGACCTTTAAAACAACAACAGGATTTGGGGGGGTAAAGAGAGAGTAATATTACTGTGTGGTTCTGTTGTTTTTAAGTGATAGTCACTGTTTTCCACTGGTCAGGGAGCACCGCAAAGCCCCTCTTACACTGAGGGAAATATATGTAAATTTGTTCTCATGAACAAGAGTAGTAGTGTACCATCACAGGATTGATTGATTTCTGTCTGAAATGCTGTTCTCCCCATGATGTGTCTTCCTGAAGAGTCAAAGGAACCCCACTTAATGGAGACTAACACTTGCATTAAATCTACCAAAAATCTTTTATACTTTAAAATCCAGAAGACCATCATTAAATATGATCACAAATAATGGTCACAGCTATTAACACAAATGTCTTCAGCTAATGCTAGGCCCACCGCATTCCTGGAATTACGTAGGTCATTATTTTGTCTTCTGATGATTATAAGAGGGTTCAGAACACTGAATCACTAGAGGGAGAGAGCCAGCATGTGTCCTTTAGTAAGCAGAAATCTCTTTTATCCAGTTGTTTGATCAGGCTGGCTTGGTAAGGAAGAGTAAAGGACCAGTGTGCTTGGCTTCTTAATGTTCATTTCCCAAATAGGAGGAGACAGGGTTTACAAGTGTCTGGATAGTGCGTTAAGCCTCTTGCCTTTGCTGCTCTGATGCAGGTTTTCTCCTGCCCTTGAGGGAGACGGCTCTTCCTGAAGGAGCTTGAATACGCCAGTGACCATTGACATCTGCTGGATGAGGCGGGACTTGCATCACTTTAAGTCCAGAGGGCTCCTTGCAGGTCCTCAACTCTATTTGGTGGTATCGCGATGCCTCCTATAGGATGCTGAGTGCCAAATAAGAATTTAAAAAGCCCTTTCCCATTTCTGTGGCGCCGAATTATGCCTGGAAACAAATTAGCCAGATGATTTCATTCCAGTGCTGCGTGCCTATTTAACTTTCCCACCTTCCTAATTTGTTGCTCAGGAGCAATAATTATAATTCAGAGTGCAACGTGTCCATGTTCTAAAAATGTGTGGGGCCTTTTCAGTAGAGGTCAAAAACAGCTTTTACATTTTTTAAATGAATACTAATTTGATCAATTTCTTAGTTTTAATTTTGATCATTGAGACTGAGAGTTATCAGCATAATTTAGGTACTTCTTAATTATTGACCTCATTTGCTGAGTGTAAGGTACTTATACAAGGTGACCCTCCCCTCCTTTAGCCACAGAGAAAGGAGTCATTAAAGGCAAGTGGTTTTGTGTGCATTGACATATAATTTTCAGTCCGTACACACTCAGAACCCAGGGGTGTTGGCTGATTGCTTCTAAGTAAATGTTTGTGCTACTTTCCTGTTACCTGGCATTGAACTAAAATGACAGCTGACAGAAAGACCAAAATAGCTTGACACTTGAGTATCACCAGCTATTTACCTGATGACTTTGTGTCAATAAACACGCCTCACAGGACCCTTGGAAATGGGGACGGGACGACACGGTATATGGAGGGAGGGGAGACCCTCTGGCTGTGCCTGGGGATCAGTTTGAAAATGATAATTGGGAGCAGGGCTTATTGAGAAGTCTATGGGTCCCAGTTAGGAAAATTCAGGGGAAAAGGCAAGAGAAACAGGTGTTAAAAGATAAGTGATGCTTTTGGTTTTTCAAGTCAAAATGAATAATTGACATACTTGAAAGCAAGACTTGATGAAAAGAGAGATTATTGAATGGAAGTGAGATGATGAGCTCTCTGAGGAGTGAAGTTTGCTCTGAAAGGAGTAGAAAAGAGGATGTCAGCAAGATGGAGATCATCCTTTTCAGGCATGTCCTCCAACTGGCAAGGAAAAAGGCTCTGTCCCTTTGCTGAGATACTGCAAAATAGTTACCCTAGCTCAGTATCATCAGCTTTGTCAAGAAAATGACTTTATTTCACATTCTGTCATCTCTTCCATGTAGAACTTGTTGAAGATTTGGCAACATCAGAATGGCATATTTTCCTGCCATCTTCCAAACTGGTCATGGGAAAATGTCCACCCAAGGAGGAAAACACTATGTTGTTGTTGTTGTCCAGTGGCTCAGTCGTGTCCGACTCTGCGACGGTCTGCAGCACGCCAGGCTTAACTGTCCTTCACCATTTCCCAGAGCTTGCTCAAACTCATGTCCATTGAGTCGGTGATGCCATCCAACCTCTGTCTCCCCCTTCTTCTCCTGCCTTCAATCTTTCCCAGTATCAGGGTCCTTTCCAACAAGTCAGCTCTTTACATCAGGTGGCCAAAAGTATCGGAGCCTCAGCATCAGTCCTTCCAATGAATATTCAGAGTTGATTTCCTTTAGGATGGACTAGTTTGATCTCCTTGCAGTCTAGGGGACTCTCAAGAGTCTTCTGCAAAACCACAGTTCAAAAGCATCAGTTCTTCAATGATCAGCCTTCTTAATAGTCCTATTCTCATATCCATACATGACTACTAGAAAAACCATAGCTTTGACTAGGTAGACCTCTGTTGGTAGAGTAATGTCTCTGCTTTTTAATATGTTGTCTAGGTTTGTCATAGCTTTTCTTCCAAAGAGAAAGTATCTTTTAATTTCATGGCTTGCAGTCACCATCTACAGTGATTTTGGAGCCCAAGAAAATAAAGTTTCTCACTGTTTATCATTGTTACCCCATCTATCTGCCATGAAGTGATGGGACCAGATGCCATGATCTTAGTTTTTTGAATGCAGAGTTTTAAGCCAGCTTTTTCACTCTCCTCTCTCACTTTCATCAAGAGGCTTTTTATTTCTCTTCGCTTTCTGCCATAAGAGTGGTGTTACCTGCATATCTCAGGTTATTGATATTTCTCTAGGCAATCTTGATTCCAGCTTGTGCTTCATCCAGCCCAGCATGTCTCATGATGTACTCTGCACATAAGTTAAATAAGCAGGGTGACAATATACAGCTTTGATGTACTCCTTTCCCGATTTGGAACCAGACTACTGTTCCATGTCCAGTCCTAACTGTTCCTTCCTGACCTGCAACAGATTTCTCAGGAGGCAGGTCAGGTGGTCTGGTATTCCAATCTCTTGAAGAATTTTCCACAGTTTGTTGTGATCCACACAGTCAAAGATGTTAGCATAGTCAGTGAAGCAGAAGTAGATGTTTCTCTGGAATTCTCTTGCATTTTCTTGATCCAACAGATGTTGGCAATTTGATCTCTAGTTCCTCTACATTTTATAAATCCAGCTTGCACATCTGGAAGTTCTTGGTTCACGTACTATTGAAGCCTAGCTTGGAGAATTTTGAGCATGAACTTGCTAGCATGTGAAATGAACGTAGTTGTACGGCAGCTTGAACATTCTTTGGCATTGCCCTTCTTTGGGATTGGAATGAAAACTGACCTTTTCCAGTTCTGTGGCCACTGCTGAGTTTTCCAAATTTATCAGAATATTGAGTGAGTCAAGATGGCTGAGTAGAAAGATGTGCACTCATCTTCTGTGAAAACACCAAAATCGCAACTAGCTGCTCAACAACCATCAACAGAAGAATGTTGGATCCCACCAAAAAAGATACCCCATGTCCAAGGGCAAAGGAGAAGCCCCAACAAGATGATAGGAGGGGTGAGGGGCATAATCACTTTAAAATCAAACCTCATACCCACCAGAGATGCTTGAAGTGCAGAAATAAAACCTTGTGCACACCAAGACCCAAGGAAAGGAGCAGTGATATCCACAAGAGACTGAGCCAGACCTGTCTTTGAGTGTCTCCTATTCAGGCAAGACTCAGCACTGACCTGCTTCAGGGACAGGCACTCGGGCTGCAGCAGTCCTGGGAGGCGCAGCATGCTGGCGTGAGTCTTTTGGAGGAGGTCACCATTACCCTACCATAGTTTGATTTTCGGCCAAACTACAGGGAGGGAACACAGCCCCACCCATCAGCAGCAAGTATGATTAAAGATTTACTGAACATGGCCTTGCCCACCAGAGCAAGACCCAGTTCTTCCCACAGCCAGTCTCTCCCATCAGAAGGCTTCCACAAATTTCTTATACTCATCCATCAGAGGGGAGACAGAATGACAAGCATAACCACAGGACAGTAACCAATCTGATCACATGGATCACAGCCTTGTCTAACACAATGAAACTATGAGCTATGCCGCACAGGGACCCAGGACAGATGGGTCACGGTGGAGAGTTTTGACAAACCATGATCCACTGGAGAAGGGAATGGCAAACCTCTTCCATATTCTTGCCTGGAGAACCCCATGAACAGTATGGAAAGGCAAAAAGACAGGACACTGAAAGATGAACTCTCCAGGTTGGAAGGTGCCCCATATGCTACTGAAGATCAGTGGAGAAATAACTCCAGAAGGAATGAAAAGGCTCAGCCAAAGTGGAAACAATGCCCATTGTTATTGTGTGGATGTGTCTGATGGTGAAAGTAAAGTCCGATGCTGTAAAGAACACTATCGCATAGGCACCTCAAGTGTTAGGTCCATGAATCAAGGTACATTGAAAGTGGTCAAACAGGAGATGGCAACAATGAACATCGACATTTTAGGAATCAGTGAACTAAAATGGACTGGTATTGGGGAATTTAATTCAGATGACCATTTTGTCTACTACTGTGGGCAAGAATCCCTTAGAAGAAATGTAATAATCCTCATTGTCAACAAAGGAGTCCAAAATGCAGTACTTGGGTGCAATCTCAAAAATGAAAGAATGATCTTGGTTTGTTTCCAAGGCAAACCATTCAATATCACAGTAATTCAAGTCTATGCCCAACAACTAATGCCAAAGAAGCTGAAGTTGAACAAATCTATGAAGATCTACAAGATCTTCTAGAACTAACACCAAAGAAAGATGTCCTTTTCATCATAGGGGACTGGAATGCAAAAGTAGGAAGTAAAGAGATATCTGAAGTAACAGGCAAGTTGAGCCTTGGCATGCAAAATGAAGCAGGGCAAAGGCTAACAGAGTTTTGCCAAGAGAACACACTGGTCATAGCAAACACCCTCTTCCAACAACACAAGCGATGCCTCTACACTTGAACATCACCAGATGGTCAATAGCGAGATCAGATGGATTATATTCTTTGTGTGTGAAGATGGAGAAGTTCTATACAGTCAGCAAAAACAAGACCAGGAGCTGACTGTGGCTCAGATCATGAACTCCTTATTGCCAAATTCAGACTTAAATTGAAGAAAGTAGGGACAACCACTAGGCCATTCAGGTATGAACTAAATCAAATCCCTTACAATTGTACAGTGTAAGTGACAAACAGATTCAAAGGATTAGATCTGATAGAGTGCCTGAAGAACTGTGGGCACAGTTTCATAACATTGCACAGGAGGCAGTGATCGAGACCATCCCCAAGAGAAAGAAATCGAAGAAGGCAAAAGGCTGTCTGAGTAGGCCGTACAAATAGCTGAGAGAAAGAGAGACCTGAAAGGCAAAGGAGAAGAGGAAAGATATACACATGTGAATGCAGAGGTCCAAAGAATAGCAAGGAGAGATAAGAAAGCATTCCTGAGTGAACATTGCAGAGAAATAGAGGAAAACAGTAGAATGGGAAAGACTAGAGATCTCTTTAAGAAAATTAGAGATACCAAGGGAACATTTCATGCAAAGATGGGCACAATGAAGGACAGAAACTGTATGGACCTAACAGAAGCAGAAGATATTAAGAAGAGGTGGCAAGAATACACAGAACTAGACAAAAAAGATCTTAATGACCCAGATAATCACGATGGTGTGATCACTCACCTAGAGGCAGACATCCTGGAGTGTGAAGTCAAATGGGCCTTAGGAAGAATCAGTACGAACAAAGCTAGTGGAGCTGATGGAATTCCAGCTGGGCTATTTCAAATCCTAAAAGACGATGCTGTTAAAGTGCTGCACTCAGAATGCCGACAAAGTTACTATACTTCTGTATATCAAAGACTGACTTTGTGACTGGTTTCTAGCTTCCTTTTAAAATGTTAGACCAAGCATAAAGCCTAGTAAATACTGTTTTGCTAGTGACAGGTACATTAGCAGCATTTCTGTTCACAATTTTTAGCACAGTTCTTCCTTTGAAATAAAGTGAGGATTATTAAGTATGAATTTCAAAAGTAGAAAGATAACCCTGTGCAAGAGAAATTCTGTGAATTTGTGAAAAATATCCTTTTTCTGAGGAATAGTGGTATGATTTTAAAAGATCAAGACAAAAGCAAATATAACCAAATTCTTACTCAATCTGCCTAAATCTCATACCAGCTTAAGCCTGTCTTCAAACAGATGAGAGGAGGCCCAGTGGTGGTTAATATACTCCCCATTCTTGAGCTCCCTTTCTCCTCTGCACGTGTGCACTAATATACTACACACCATACATTTCTTGCTCTGTGCATGTTAATTAAGTTTACAGTAGAATTGCAAAAAGCAATAGAATGCTGCTTTCCAGGGTTTTTGCAAACTTACGTATGAGAACTTAGGAATCCCCTCTTCCTGGAAAGGAGGGTCCAATTTTCACAGCTGCCCAGGAACTTGGACTTGCTATTAAGTTGAAAGTTTAGCTGAATCACACAGGAGCATCAGTCCCTCCTAGCTATAGTTTTGTGGCTTTCCTCTTCACTGGTCTTGCCAGAACCATCTCCTCCCTTGTCTTCTTTCTCTGAGAGATGTTTAGCTGACATGGCTTCCATCTTACCTCCTCACACCCTCAGACCTCAATTGCTTCTTTGTTTTAATATTCTGTCAGTGAACCTTGGAAGGCTCCTTCAAGGATTAAAAACTCATCTGGAAGATTACTAGCTTGTGCTGGGCTTCAACTTGCCTTTAACCCAGGCTTGGTCTCTAAACTTAAAGACAAAAATGAAAACACAAACATGCTAACAGTAGAATGGACCATTGCACAAATGTTTGCCTCTTCCAAAGGAGGACTTGAAAGGAAGAGAAGAAGCAGAGTCAAAAGGAGTGAGGAATGTCTAGCTTTTGATTTTGTGGCAGGAGGAATAACTTGCCCAATTTGACAGAAGTGAAACTCTCACCAGGTCTCAGGATTCAAACCCAATGTCCCTCGCTGCCTCCACAATGTTTTCCTGAGAGTCTATTAGCACTACGAGATCATCAGCAGAGGAGCTCAAATATTTTTGTGCCACTTTGTGCATTATTCAGTTTGTGTTATTTAATAAACCAACCTTACAACCACAGTTTCTAATAGATTGACCAGCTCCCAAAAGAACTAAAAAGTACAAATAATAGCTTTGGAATTACTGAAAATCAATAACTTCACAATTATTAAAAATAAATATGTCCAGTTTTTATATATTAATTATACTTCAGTAAAGCTGTGAAAAATTAATATAGAAATATTTTCTGAGGAAAACTATCAAGATGGATGATAGATATATGACATTATTATATGTTACAAAATTATCCCAAGTTAAACTTGAAAGGAAAAGTTTTTTTCTTTCATCTGCCCTTGTTGGCCCCTCCTAGCTCCCTTCCTTGAATTCAATACTTCTGGAACTGAATTTTAGGACTGAATGTAAATAGTCTTTGCTGGTCTTGGGAATGTGTGAAATCTTATGCAGCACTTACAGGGTTTGATTTCATTCTGGCTTCCAGGCATTGGTTTTCATCCCAATTTTGCAGTCGTTTTCAATAGCAGTGATGTGCTGGACATTTGCTCTAAGAGTCAGGTGGCTGGGGTGCTTGGTGATTCTGACTGCCTGAGAACCAGGACACCAAGCAGCAGAGATCTGTGATTCTGTGTTTACAGAGAGCCAACCAGGAGGGTAGAAATTAAACACTTTTTATTAATGAGAGGAAAAAACAGTTTCTTCTTTGCATTTGACTCTGCATTGGATCCAGCATTGTTTTCCAAGGCATCTTAGTGGGGAAACCTTGCGTTTATAATCATTGGATACTGGCACTTTGCTTCTTTTTATTTTTGCCTTCACCATGATTGGCTGCGAGATGACTGCAAATGAGATCAACCAGTTTTCATTAAGGGGCCATATGTAGCAGGAATGATGTTCTTCACTCCATCCTCTAAAAGTGAAAAATACAGCATAGCATCACCATTGCTGTAGCTGCACCAGGAGCCCTCTCCTCCCAGCTCCCCCTGCCCCCCAAAAGAAAATTAGAGATAAATGAATGGCAGAATAAATAATTTATGCTAATGAAATTACTGCAATTAGTAGTTCTACAATGACCCTTTTAAAAGCCACAGCTGTTAATGTCAGGAAGTGCTGTCACTACTGACCTTATCATAAGAGAAAGTGACAAATTGAGAATGCAGGGAAGACCAGTCATCAAAGAGGTCTGTTCTGGAACGATTAGAGTTTTCTGAAAAACAGTGTGAATTACAACCAGCTGCTCCCTGGCTCTGCAAGTCTCCCATGCTGTGCCATTTTGTTAAGCCCGATAACAATAGTTATTTTGCCCCATTGAGACAAGTTGTCTCGGGCCTCTTCCAGCTCTACCGGAAACCACTTCTTCCATCTCGGATTTACAAATGAAACTGTTGTTAAAGAGAGCTGTTCATGGGCAGCCGAGGAGCTTCCTCATAAGTATCATGGTTGGGTAGAGGCCAGATTTTTTTTTTTTTTCCTTTGCTGCAAGGAGATTGCACTTGGCTGGGGACATATTTATCTATTTTAGAAAGATACATGCTGGCTTTGAGTTTTGTTAAAACAAGACAGGACACGAGTGAATTTCTGCCCATATTTATATTGCAGTCAGATTCTTGAAAAAATGAAATCCCCGCAGGGATGTGAGTTATATGGCATTACTTCCTTAGAAATTTATATTCTGAATTCACTATTTGGTGATACACGTATGTCTTAGATCGAGTGGAAACAAAGAATATTCAAATTGTGTATCATTCTGTATTTAACTTTTGCTTTAAAAACGTTTTAGTAACTAGCACAGTGGATTTTTCATATGCAGAACAATCTATACATATTTTAAACCCACTCAGGCGTTTTCCGTGAGGTTGGAAAGTGGAGTGTGTGGACTTCGCTCTGGAGGCGTTCTTCTCCAGCAAGAATCGGCCTGTCTCTCCTCGCACCCCTGGCTGTGATGTTAATGACACAGCTTTGAAACGTTTAACTGCACCACCAGCCACTTGTGCGCAATTTCCCCAAAGATGTCTGAGTGTTATTGACAACACTTTGGTAAATTATGTGTGACTTTCCTAAGAGTTGGTGTAGCTCATTTAATTCATATTAATTGATTTTTAGGCTTCCCTTGATTAATTGAACCTGGTTCATCTTGTACAGAATGCAATAAATAATCATTAAAATGAGGGAGATGTGACTCCACAAATTAAAAAGTTAACTACTTCAGAAGTCGTAGAGGACAAAACCAGAAAGAATGTCTAGTGGGGAGTTCTCCAGCGACTCTTCAAAGGAGAGTTGCTCCTTTTTCCTTTGTTTTTTTTTTTTTCCAAATGAGAATGGGTGTATTGTTCTCCCACAAACAGTGACTTTTATACCTTACCCTCTAGGTTTTATTTCAACATAAATTCTTGTAAAACTGTGTATTTCTCAGCTTAAGCTATATGTGTGTTTTTTGTTTGTTTTTTTTTCTCCCCAGTGACTGCAGAGTTGTTGGTTTTCTTTGGCTAAAGCTTAGCTTGAAAGTGACACCAAAAATACTTCCCATGTCTCAGTTTCTGCATTTTCTCTATCACACACTTGATAAAAATCAAGTTGTAAAAAGCAGCGCTTGTGTTGCATCTTGGCTTTTGGGTTTGGTATGTGGACCACAGGTGAATCCTTTGCCCTGCTTGGCAAGAAGAGGTGACTAAACTGAATACTTCCTTGTCATCTCTCTAAACCTGTGGATGTCTCTGAAAGACTTTAAGTTTTCCTAGATCTACTGTAAGTGGTGCTGGCTTTTAGAAAATAAATACTGTATAATGTTGCTGATTTTTCTTCTTTTTTTAAAGTTGGCATTTTTGTTTTTACTTGAGAGAATTTCATATGAATTGCAATATGTATGTTTTCAGCCCCTGGATAAAGACTCTATTAGCCTTTTCATGGCCCACGTTCACACTAGTGTACATGAAATGAGTACCAGGTATTACCAGAATGAGAAAAGACACAACTATACAACCCCAAAGAGTTTTCTGGAACAAATATCACTGTTTAAGAACCTGTTGAAAAAGAAACAAGAAGCAGTGTCCCAGAAGAAAGAGCACTTGGTGAATGGTGTCCAGAAGCTGAGAACCACAGCCTCTCAGGTATGACGAGGGTATGTTGTTACTCGGTGATACCTGTGCTCTTAACGTTGAAAAATAGTTTACTTTTGAAGCAGCTTTTTAACCCACTTGTGTAAGATGCCTGGTCCTAAAATCTGTAGATAATGATACAGAGAACACACAGTTCCCGCGCTCCTAAACCAGGAACGGTGTCGGCCACTTGCGCTGTCACGGCTGGTTGGCTGGCCCGGCTCCGTGCTGGGCGGTGTAGAGATGGTGAATGGGATGAGCACAGCTGGCTTCCTGTCATCTCCCGGTGCTCTGGGCTTGTTGTCAGATTGGTCTCAGGTTCTCTACCCCGAGTGAAGGCGTCATTTCTTGGCTGGTGCTGTGATAAGGGTTGCTGTGACTGGGATCCCTAAGTACAGCAGTTTCCTCTGACCTAACTGATCCGCTCCTTTTAGCCACCAGTTTTCTTAGATGAGAGTATCCAGTCTTCATCCCCAGCCACACGGCCTCCACTGCCTTGAAGGGCCGCGCCTCTAATCTCCCTTAGTCAATCCGCACAGGGTGTTAGTTGTGGGTCTGTACACATATCATCTGATTCCATGGTTAAAAACCCAGTATATGAAGTAGGTGTTGCTACTGTGAATTTACACATGAGGCTCAAAGAATTGAAGGCCACAGAGCCCGTGAATTTGGAGTTTGAGCCCAGATCTATATAAAGCCCATGACTCCAAGCTGCCTCTGTTCAGTTCAGTCACTTAGTCATGTCCAACTCTTTGCAACTCCATGGGCTGCAGCACGCCCGGCCTCCCTGTCCATCACCGACTCCTGGAGCCTCTCTGTAACTGCTTAAAAATTAGAATGTGAGGAGACAAATACTTTGGTGAAGGGCCAGCCAGGCCGTAGAGCTAGAAGGGGAAAATACAGTTCTCACTGGTGCTCACCTCAGGGCAAGAAACTCCAGTGACCTTTACAGCGTATTTTCATTAGATTGTATGCCCATATGCTTTTCAAGAGATTGAGCTAGTTCTCTCCCCAAGGATGCTGGTGGACTGTCTGTGCCTAGGCTGGAAATAAGGTAGAACCTGATTGGGGGAGCGTATGTTGGCACCTTTCACCCTGAAGGACTCTCGGGCCACGTCCTTCAAACATTCTAAAGGCCAGGCACCCATTGCTTCTATGCCCCTTCGTTTCATACACCAAGGAATGGCTCTTCAGTGACACATTGTGATCATTTCTGAACAGTGAGTAAATGGACCATGATTGGGAAAGAGAAACCGGAGTGAGAGGTTCCCAGGACAGTTTCCAAGACTGAGTGATGCAAAGAGTGTGTATGTATGTGGGTGCACTCAGTCATGTCCGACTTTTGTGACCCTATGGGCAGTAGCTTGCCAGGCTCCTTTGTCCAAGGGATTCTCCAGGTAAGAATTCCTGGATCTTCCCGACCCAGGGATTGAACATGCACCTCCTGCCTTAGTAGTCAGGTTCTTTACCCCCGAGCCACCTGGGACACCCAATGCAAATAATAGTTGCCAGAAAACTCCCAAAGAATGTATTTTTATTTGTGCATCTTTCTGTCCCTTTAAACAATGTCTTGCTTTGGTCTCCCTTTTTATATACATTTTATCTTACTTTTTTGCTGCCTTTCTCTTTCATTTGTCTTCTCTCTCTCCTCCTCTCTAATTCCACCTCACTTGAATCAAGACCCTTTTCCCTAGTAAAGACTTTGCTAGGAGTCCTATGAAGCTAAAGGTGAAGGAGATCTGGGTCCCAGAGCATTTAATGTCCCACTGAATGTTGAGGAGCCTGTTGAGTTTGCCCCAGGAAATGTAACAGTATTGGCTAAGCTGAACTGCAGTACTGAGTGGGGCTGGTGCTGCACTCAGAGAGTTTATTTCCCTAGTAACAGAGATAAAAGCATGGGGAGTAGCCTCCTGGTTCTTCTCAGTGATGGCAGCATCTCAGTCATAGAGAAAAAGAAAAGGAAAGAATCTGTGGTTTCCTAACAGTCATCTCAGTTGTGTGTTTATAATTTGGGGGTTGAGGAGAGGAAGAAAGAAAGGGACCAGTGATTAATGGTGACTACCAAGTTCATGACTGTGTGGAGCCCCCTTATTCCCCCTCAGCTAGAAGCAACAGGCAGAAAGTCTGAGAAGATACACAAGGTCTTAATGGAAGGACTATTAAAGATTCCTTTCCATCAGGTGTTTGTGTATGTCATGCTCTTAACATCAGAAGAGTGGTTTGAATATTTAATAGCACTTTAGTGTTAGTTGCTTAGTCGTATCTGACTCTTTGCGACCCCATAGACTGTAGCCTGCCAAGCTCCTTTGTCCATGGAATTCTCCAGGCAAGAATACCGGAGTGGTTGCCCGTCCCTTCTCCAGGGAATCTTCCCAACTCAGGGATCGAACCCAAGTCTCCCACATTGCAGGTGGATTCTATACACCTTAAGAGTTTTAAAAATCATTTGATTATGGAGAGGGAGCATAGTGTCTTCTGTGAATAGCTGAAAAGCCTGATAGTGTAAGATCAGGTTGTGTGCAGGGCAAGAGGTCTTCATGTGGCAGCAGCCCACAGAGCCAGATAGCCATGCCGGCTGAAGTACGCCCGACCCGTAGTGCTCTTCATGCATTGCGATAAAGCCCTAAGCCCCTTGATAGCCATGTATGCCCTCTGCAGATTTAGCATAGGTCATATGGAGAGCCCTAGTCACTTCTCTTCATCAGTAAGACCTTGCCTCCGGGGTTTGAGTGGCTTTGGACATTTCAGACCTAACAGCTTCCTTACAGACCGAAATCAGTGCTTGAAATTATTTTCCTTTAATCTCTTGGATGATGCTTTTGATTAGTGACTAGTGCCATGTGACTAGTTTCACTTGGCTGAAAAGGAGAGAGAAGCAAACGTCACTGTGTGGCACGAGCCTGAGTTCATAGAGAGGCTAAAAAATCAGTCTTAGCTTAAACTCTAATAACACAGGTAGCGGTCACAGTATCAGCCATACCTCTAAGGCAGAGTGTAAATAACTGGTGTTGAAGAAGAGGTTGTAAGGGTCCTTGCATATAGCAGTGGAATGTTGCTCACATGATGAAACCCCTGAAGTGCTTTTAGCAATGGAATCAAAATAAATGGGTGTGATTATTCTTTTTTATGATTAAAAAAAAAACAGTAATATTTGTACCCCACAGGACCAGAAAAGCAGGGTGCTCTTGTGACACGTGCTCAGGTGGGGATGGCTGGGGGTGCTTCCTTGACTGTACAGACTGAGTTGAGAAGATAAATGTCTAGTTGGTGCTGACATAAATTAATGACATTTTCCACAAAACCATGGAAAACTTACTCTGTTGATTCCTGTGTTTTCTAAAAAAAAAAGGGGGGGGGGGAGGCTGCATTTTTGCACATGGAATTAAAGTCGAATCAGGAAAGAAACAGATGCAAGTTAGAAATTGTTAGGCATCCCTGAATTCACTTAAAATAATAAGCTATATCTGATATTTGCTGCTGTTGACACAGAGTCATGACTTTTCCTTTAGGTGGGAGAGCTGAAAGCCAGACTTGCCTCTCAAGAAGCCGAGTTACAGCTGAGAAATCAAGATGCTGAAGCTCTGATCGCGAAGATCGGGCTTCAGACAGAGAAGCTGAGCAGGGAAAAGGCCATCGCCGACGCCGAGGAGCGAAAGGTCAGGCTAATTCCTCCCTTTGGAGTGCGGAGCTATATTTAGCACAAAATAAACCTTTGTAGGTGAACAATTTTGAACAACTTCCCCTCCAGGGAGCGTAAAATCTAAAGAATTATGATAGTTACACATGTAACAGCATTTCACACCATGATTACCACTTGACCTTTCTTTACATTATGCATTTTCCCACCCTTTTAGCTCTTTTAATGACACAAAAGAACAATAAATACTGAGCTCATTCAAGCATATAATGGATGTGGATTTTGAACATCAGGCCTATTTGTAATACAGTAAAGGTCATGAAGTCACCGCAGAGGTTTCTAAAGGTTTTCAGTTTTTAGGCAAATTGAACAACTCAATTGTTAACAAAGCCCATTCCGTCACTCTGCAAGATGGTTTTCGAATTTTGCATTTTAATAATACAACTTAAGGTTATTATTATATCCCAAGCTAAATTTGTCCTTTTTGAGTCCATGGAGGCCATGGCATTCTGTATTATGTTTTATTGTTGGAAACAATTACTTTTAAGATTATATAGATTGGCTTTCTTTGTACTTAGGTTTCCAGTAATTCTGAAATAAATATAACTTATTTTGTCATCTTCTCTTACTGAAACTTCAGCAGCAAGTAGAAGGTATTTCATTTTTGTATATCTCACTTCCCAAGAGAAACAGAATGATTACGAAATGTTTAGTAAATAGCAAACAGAATAATTAGCAATTAGTAAAAAGCAAACAGAATGATTAGTAAATATCTTTTAAAAGCTGAATGATTCATATCAATGTATGACAAAACCCACTGAAATGTTGTGAAGTAATTAGCCTCCAACTAATAAAAAAATTTAAAAAAATAAAAAAAAAAAAAAAAAAAAAAAAAAAAAAAAAGCTGAATGAATGTATATGTATACAAGTTCTATTTTAAACAAAAGATTAGAATCAAGGCTTTCTGACTCTTTGCAACCCCATGGACTATATAGACTATAGAATTCTCCAGGCCAGAATACTGGAGTGGGTAACCTTTTCCTTCTCCAGGGTATCTACTCAACCCAGGCATCAAACCCAGGTCTCCCATATTGTAGGCGGATTCTTTACCAGCTGAGCCACCAGGGAACCCCAAGAAAACTGGAGTGGGTAGCCTATCGCTTCTCCAGTAAATCTTCCTGACCCAGGAATCAAATCAGGATCTCCTGCTTTGCAGGAGGATTCTTTACCAGCTGAGCTACCAGGGAAGCCCTATAATCAAGGCTTAGTTAATACAAGATATGAATTATGAATACTCATAAAGCCAGTGATTCTGTTGCCATTATGCTATTATTCTGCATTAATGATAGCAGAAAATATTTGAGTTTTTCCAGCGATGTTACCATTCATTCATAGACAGATGAATTGTTTTCCTTTTGTTCTAATGTGCATTCAGCATGTCTGCCTTTAACTTGCACACTAAAGACTTGAAAAGTGTATAGAAAATCAAAACGTTAAATATTTTTTAAAAAAACTTATTTTTGAAGTTAAAGGTAAGGCATGTTTGGCACGGCCAATAAGCATATAGTTCCTAATTCTGGTAATAAATATTTCCATTGAGTTTCAGATAAGTGGAGGATATCTTTTTTTTTTTTTTTTTAAGTGGAGGATATCTTTAAAGGTATATTTTTATATTTAAAGTAACTGGGTATCACACATGGTGTGATGATCATAAGCTAATTTCACCCAGGGGATATTTTTCAGACATTAACAAACATGTGATGTTCCAGTAGTTACTATTTCATAACTCATGCCCCCCTCCAGGAGATTTTGCAGACCCAGGTATCAAACCCGCCTCCCTTATGTCTCCTGCATTGGTGGGCATATTCTTTATCACTAGTACCACCTGGGAAGCCAAAATCCATTTTTACAGATCTTAAATTATAACAAGTACTGTGGAGGTCTTTTTACATTTCTGTACGTGAATTTCTAAGGCAAAATTGTCCTCACAAAGAGGGGGAAATGTTTTAGCAAATTAGAACTCATCTGACAGGTTGTCTCATGAAATTCTTCAGACATGGAAAAGATACATGCTATTATTTTAATATCTAATCCATAACAAAAGATAAGAATACTTTAAAATATTTTCATATTATTCATGAGGCTCAATTTAATTATAAATAACAAATATTGTCTGAGCACCAATTTTTTTGGGGGGGCCTGGCACTTTTCTAGGCTCTTAAAGGTATATAACAGGCAAGGTGCCTGCATGTTGCTTACATTGTAATGGGAAAGATAGGAGATGAGTGACAAGTTGATAGACAAGATATTTTATGTTAATGATAAGGGCTATGATGAAAGTCAAATAGATGCAATAGTGGAAAAAACTATTTTAAATTGATTATGGAAGAAAGTTCTATTTGTAATTAAGTTATGTAGAGTCAAGGTATTAATCAGATATATGCCATGAGCTCACATTGGTCATATGCACAACAACATACTAGATTCTATGTGCTTCTTATAAAGGGGTGTATATGGACTCTCTGATTCTATGAAATTGAAGTCTCAAGGTTTAATACATAAGAAGTACCTTAAAAGTAACAAAAGTACATTGCAACATTTAATATGGCTTAACAAATATTGGAGTTGGGAGACTGTCTTTCTGTACATCTTGACAATCCATATAGAGAAGCCAGTTGAAATTGTTGCTTCAAATGTGTGAGATCATCAAGGATTAGTCAAATCACAGGTGTTGCTAACAGTGACTTCAAGTAACAGAAGCACCATTAAGCTTCTGACAATTAGATCTTCCATCTTTGATGTATCAGCTCCAGGTTCTAAGAATCCTCTGATCCCTTTCAAATTGCCCTCTTTGTTGAGTATAAATGAGTGAAAATACTTTCCATATTGCAGAGCTGATATAATCTCTTCAAAAGGTAAACATTCTCCCTCATTTTGAGTGGTCTTCATGTTTTTAATGTCTGTTTTCTAAAGATGGATGGGATTGAATTTTGGAGGACCATCAGGAATTTCTTATAGTCTGAAGGTAAGTGAGAGTCATATATTTGTTAACTGGAGCTGCCATAACAAAATATCACAGACTAGGAGGCTTAAACAGTGTTGTTCAGTTGCTCAGTCGTGTCAGACTCTTTGTGACCCCATGATATGCAGCACGCCAGGCTTCCCTGTCTTTCACCATCACCATCTCCCAGAGCTTGCTCAAACTCATGTCTGTTGAGTCGGTGATGCCATCCAACCATCTTGTCCTCTGTCATCAGCTTCTCCCCCTGCCTTCAGTCTTTCCCAGCATCAGGGTCCTTTCCAGTGATTCCGCTCTTTGCGTCAGGTGGCCACAGTGTTGAAGCTTCAACTTCAGCATCAGTCCTTCCAATGAATATTCAGAATTGATTTCCTTTAGGATTGGCTGGTTTGATCTCCTTGCAGTCCAAGGGGCTCTCAGGAATCTTCTTCAACACCAATGTTCAAAAGCATCAATTCTTCAACACTCAGCCGCCTTTATGGTCCAACTCTCACATCTATATATGACTACTGGAAAAACCATAGCTTTGACTAGATGGACCTTTGTTGGCAAAGTAATGTCTCTGCTTTTTAATACACTGTCTAGGTTTGTCATAGTTTTTCTTTCAAGGAGCAAGTGGCTCCTTTTAATTCCATGGCTGCAGTCACCGTACACAGTGATTTTGGAGCCCACAAAAATAAAGTCTCTCACTGTTTCCATTGTTTCCCCATCTATTTGCCATGAAGTGATGGCACTGGATCCCATGATCTTAGTTTTCTGAGTGTTGAGTTTTAAGCCAACTTTTTCACTCTCCTCTTTCACCTTCTCAGGAGGCTCTTTAATTCCTCTTCACTTTCTGCCAAAAGGATAGTGTCATCAGCATATCTGAGGTTATTGATATTTTCCCAGCAATCTTGATTCCAGCTTGTGCTTCATCTAGCCCAGCATTTTGCATGATGTACTCTGCATATAAGTTAAATAAGCAGGGTAACAATATACAGCCTTGATGTACTCCTTTCCCAATTTTGAACCAGTCTGTTTTTACATGTCCTTTTCTACCTATTGCTTAGAACTGGCTTAAACAGTAGAGATTTATTTTCTCAGGTTCTGGAGTCTGGAAGTCCAAGGTCAAGTTGGGGGTTTGGTTTCTCCCAAGGCCTCTCTCCACTGGGTTTGCAGATGGCCGCCTTCTCACTTGTCCTCACGTGTTTTTCCTCAGTTCACATACCCTTGCTGATTCTTGTGTGACTAGATTTCCTCCTCTTACAAAGACACTAGTCAGATCAGATTAAGCCTCGCCCTAACAGGCTTAGTTTAATTTAACCATTTTTAAAGTCCCGCTCTGTAACACAGTGACATTCAGAGGTCCTGGGTTTAAGGCTTCAACCTGAGAATTTTGAATGGACACAGTTCAGCCCATAACAATCAATTATTGTGACTTTATCCTCTCGTTGTGATCACCACTAAGTTTCATGAGCCATCTGCAAGGAGCTTTTGACAAGTAGAGGGCAGGAGGAGTCTGGTGTTCCCCAGAATGGGGCTGTCTTCAAATATGTTTTAATAGACGTTGGTGAAGAGAAAGCACAGACTCTAAGTTTCCCTGCAGCTCTTCCACCTTCCCCAGGTTGGGCCTCATTAACCAGTCCCCCGGAGCCTTGTGGGAGGGAGGCAGAGAAAAAGTGCACAGTCAGGCTTCCCAAGTCACCATGATACACAGCAGTTTCACAGCTCCAGTAAGGCTGCACTTAGGGTGAGAGGGATTGGGGATGAGAAGTAAGCTGACCAACCTGGAGTATTTTTTTCATTTGCATTTGTGGGGTTTAGTTGTTAAATGTTTTAAATTGCCCTGTTTATCAAATTACCCAAAGGGATGATACTCCATTAATAGTAAAGGAAGAGAGAGTAGTATGTATGACCCTAGTCTTGTTGAAATAGCATTTAGGAGAAATACTCACTAGGGTTTCTTCTAAGTATTAAAAATCTATGATCCCACATCCAGTTTAAAAAGATACTATTATAAATGGTCACAAGGAGCATGTATAGATTCATTATATCCTTAAGCAAAGTAAATAAACCTGATGTAGTAACTCACTCAAATACAGCCTCTGTTTTTTCTATAGCAGTATTCTCTAACACATTGAAAATGTAGTATGCTTGGAGTTTTCATGGTCATTCCTGGAAGGATTGCGGTTTGGGAGCAGTTCTCAGTAAGCATGCAGAGTTTCTCTACAGATGTTAATAGTAACCATACGTATTGGCCAGAGGTCACATATCTAGCCTGAACCAATTACGTTCATAAGAGGTGCAGTACACAGCAAAATAATGGTTAATCAGGAGAAGGGTAATTATTGCTAATAAAGCTGTGGTAGACAAAGCAATTTGTTGTGAGCAGTGTTTAATTTTATGGTGTAGATGAACCTGTTCATTCCAAACACATCTGAAGAAATGCACTTTTGTTCACACATGATGATTCACAGTCCCCATTACCACAGCAACCATCCCCCATGGTGACTGGATCCTGGTGCCCGGCAGCCATAGCTTTGAAACTCCACATTTCTGCTGAGGACAAGAATTTTACTCTTCCTAGACGTTCAAGTTCTGTGTTCTAAAGGGAGAAGGATCAAAACTCCTAAAGTCCTCATTTTGACCTTGTTCAAGTTTACCAACATGGCTTCCCCATATCCATATTATTAGGTTGGTGCAAACGTAATTTTGGTTTCAGACTGTGAATTTTAAATCATTGTAGCTAGGCTCAAATACAGCTTTATTAGTCAAAATAAGAACCATTACAGTCACGTTTTTGCCAGTGAGAAATAAGTTTGTTTATTCCTATAGCATAAAAATCCATGCTTCAGGATTCAACAAACTCTTGGAAAGCATTTTTGGCCTCTTGCTGGTTGTGGAAGAGTTTTCCCTACAAAAAGTTATTGAGTTAACTTGAAGAAGTGGTAGTCGGTTAGCGAGAGGTCAGGTGAATATGGCAGATGAAGCAAAACTTGATAGCCCAGTTCATTCAGCTTCTGAAACATTGGCTGTGTGATGTGGCCGGGCGTTGTTGTGGAGAAGAACTGGGCCCTTCCTGCTGACCAGCGCCAGGTGCAGGCATTGAAGCTTTTGGTGCATCTCATTGTTTGCTGAGCATACTCCTCAGTGTAATGGTTTCACCGGCATTCAGAAAGCTGTAGTGGATCAGACAGGCAGTAGACAATCTAACAGTGACCATGACCTTTTTTCGGTGCCAGTTTGGCTTTGGGAAATGCTTCGGAACTTCTTCTCAGTCCAACCACTGAACTGGTCATCACTGGTTGTCATAAAATCCACTCTTCATCGCATGTCACAATCCAATAGACAAATGCTTTATTGTTGTTGCGTAGAATAAGAGAAAATGACACTTGAACAAAAGGATGATCTTTTTTTTCAGTCAGCTCATGAGGCACTCACTTATTGATCTTTTTCACCTTTCCAATTTGCTTCAAATGCTGAGTGACCTTAAAAGGGTTGACACTGAGTTCTTCAGCAACTTCTTGTATAGTTGTAAGAGGTTCAGCTTCAGTGATCCTTTCAGTTGGCCAGCCACTGCACTCTTCATCTTCCAGACTCTCATATCCTTTGCAAAATTTCTTGAACAACCAATGCAGTGTATGTTCGTTAGCAGTTCCTGGCCAAATGCATTGTTGATGTTGCCAATTGTCTCCACTGCTTTACGACCCATTTTGAACTCAAATAAGAAAATCGCTGGAACTTGCTTTTTGTCTAACATCATTTCCCTAGTCTAAAATAAATATAAACAGCAAGTAATAAGTCATTAGCCAAAAAGCAAAGTGAAAAATGCACATTAAAATGATATATAACATAAGAATGTTTTCAATACCAAATGGCAAATTTCAACAATGCAAAAACCACAATTACTTTTGCACCAACCTAGTATATAATTAGTCTTCATAAAATTTCTTTGTACTGATAAACATGCACAGAGTAGGAAAACAAAATGCACAGAGTGAATAATATCTTTTAGTCAGTTGAGCAAAACAGCTTCACATTCATTCTTTTTTTTTCAATTTCATTTGTTTATTTTTGCTTTTTTACTGTGCTGGGTCTTTCTTGCTGTGCTCCGGCTTTCTCTAGTTTGGCTAGCAGGGGCTACTCTCTAGTTGCAGCGCATGGGCTTCTCATTGCAGTGGCTTCTCTTGTTGCAGAGCACAGGCTCTAGGCTTGTGGACTTCAGTAGTTGTGGCTCATGGGCTTAGTTACCCTGCAGCATGTGGGATCTTCCTGGATCAGGGATCGAACTCGTGTGCCCTGCACTGGCAGGCAGATTCTTAACCACTGGACCACCAGGAAAGCCCCTTTACATTTATTCTTGAAGAATAATTAACATGGCTTTTAGATAATGTAAGTATAAGTAATTAGATAATGTAGGTAAGGTAAAGATAAGCAAAAATTAAGAGAATTTTGGCAAAAGTATTTTGTGATCTAGTTTACTGAGTCAGCTTAGATTTTCACTTGTCCAGGACTTGCCGAAAAAGAAAACTGAAAAACAAAGGAATTGCTTAAAACAGTCAAAGCCCTGCTTGGAGCATTTTGATGTTTGAGTCCATTTGTGTTGAGATTTGTGTTGTATGTTTTGTGCATATGCAAAGCTTTGTGTATACCATATGCCTGAAGAGAAATTAGTCTTTGTGACAAAATCCTCATCTGTTCAAAATATAGGCAAATTATTCAACAGTGTCTCTGAGGCAGCTTGCATTTTTCAAGAGAGATATCTGAGACGATAATAGGTTTGTGTGCTTTTCCTCTTTGATTAGGTGACGGCCATTCAGACTGAAGTGTCCCAGAAACAGAGGGAGTGTGAGGCAGACTTACTGAAAGCTGAGCCCGCGCTGGTGGCTGCGACAGCTGCCCTCAATACACTCAACAGGGTAAGAACGATTCCTGGGCTCAGGGCTTCCTCAGAATATTTGAAGGTTATTAGAGTTTCAATAACTGAATTGATAGTGAAATCCATGCAATCAAAAAAAAAGAAAGTCCCATAAAATGTTACAGTTGAAACAACTATTTAAAGACATCATTGAGGTCATCATTATAGTTGAGCTGCCTTTCCCATCCCAAAGTCTGTCCTCCTTGGCCTCAGCACGTAGTCTCCTTTGAATACTTCCAATGCCATGCAGTTTATGCTGTCATAAAAGGCAACTCTATTGTTAGCACTTAGATTTGGCCCAAATCCAGTGGTTCATATTATGTGTTGCTTTAAAAACCAAGTGGAAGATTCTTTATTTCCTCTGTTGCTTTAAGAAGTAAGTGGGGGGTTCTTTATATCCTCTGGATATTTCCTTTTATGAATATCTTATAAAAGTAGTATTAATGAGAGACCCTCAGGTAAAGTAGAAAAACCTGGAAGCAAAGATACCTAGTTTTGACCGACACCATTTTCCCTAGCTTCACGTTATTAGCAAAATCTCATTGAGCATTCAAATTCCCATAAGAGAAAATAAACTGTGGTGATCAGAAGGACTGTGTAAAGAGAGATGGAATTATGGGCAATGTTATTTTAAAAAACTGGCAGCTGGTCTTCTTTCAGTTCTGCTAGGCCTCTGGGGAGATTCCCAGGGCATTACTAGGCTGAGGGTCTTGGATTCACTTTCAAAGAGGAAAGGATCCAGACTTCCACTGCTCTTCAAAGAAATATTCCATTTGTTTCTCTCAGTATTCTTTTGAGGAAAATAATTTTGACTGTGAACAGAGAGTTATTATCTTCATGGATGTTCCTTTTAGCATTACCATAAAGTTAAACAGTTTAAAAGAACATAAGTATACTGTGATGGAAGATTGATTATTCTGCGTTCAAATAACCTGCTACCATTAAAATGATAATTGTTAAATCCAAGCTAGCAATGTGAAAAAATGTTCATGATCTATTAAATGAAAAAGGCATAGTATAAAATAGCATATGTTATGACGTTTTTTAATAAGGACATGCTTATACATAGGAAAAGTTGGAAAAAAGATAAAAGTAACTAATTATCTCTGAGTAATGAAATTTTATACTTCCCTCTTTCTGAGCTCTAGAATGTTTATTTTGTTCTTTGTGCTTTATATTGGCAGCTTTTTCTCTGAATATATTATTATTTACTCAGTCAAAATAAATTAATATCACTTAAATATAAAGCTCAATATATTTATAAATGATGAAAGGATTTTGGTTACTAAGCTCTCAGTTAGCATTCAGTTCAGTTCAGTTGCTCAGTCGTGTCTGACTCTTTGCCACCCCATGAATCGCAGCACGCCAGGCCTCCCTGTCCATCACAAACTCCCGGAGTCCACCCAAACCTATGTCCATCACGTCGGTGATGCCATTCAGCCATCTCATCCTCTGTCGTCCCCTTCTCCTCCAGCCCCCAATCCTTCCCAGCATTAGGGTCTTTTCCAATGAGTCAACTCTTCGCGTGAGGTAGCCAAAGTATTGGAGTTTCAGCTTCAGCATCAGTCCTTCCAATGAACACCCAGGACTGATCTCCTTTAGGATGGACTGGTTGGATCTTCTTGCAGCCCAAGGAACTCTCAAGAGTCTTCTCCAACACCACAGTTCAAAAGCATCAATTCTTTGGCGCTCAGCTTTCTTCACCATCCAACTCTCACATCCATACACGACTAATGGAAAAACCATAGCCTTGACTAGATGCACCTTTGTTGGCAAAGTAATGTCTCTACTTTTAAATATGCTGTCCAGGTTGATCAGAACTTTCCTTCCAAGGAGTAAGCGTCTTTTAATTTCATGGCTGTGCTCACCATCTGCAGTGATTTTGGAGCCCAAAAAATAAAGTCTGACACTGTTTGCACTGTTTCCCCATCTATTTCCCATGAAGTGATAGGACCAGATGCCATGATCTTCGTTTTCTGAATGTTGAAACAGGCACATTTGGCCTTGGAGTACAGAATGAAGCAGGGCAAAGGCTAATAGAGTTTAGCCAAGAGAATGCAATGGTCATAGCAAACACCCTCTTCCAACAACACAAGAGAAGACTCTACACAGGGTCAACACTGAAATCAGATTGATTATATTCTTTGCAGCCAAAGATGGAGAAGCTCTGTACAGTCAGCAAAAACAAGACCGGGAGCTGACTGTGGCTCAGATCATGAACTCCTTATTGCCAAATTCAGACTTAAATTGAAGAAAGTAGGGAAAACCACTAGACCATTCAGGTATGACCTAAATCAAATCCCTTATTATACAGTGGAAGTGAGAAATAGATTAAAGGGACTAGATCTGATAGAGTGCCTGATGAACTATGAACAGTGGTTCATGACATTGTACAGGAGATAGGGATTAAGACCATACCCATGGAAAAGAAATGAAAAAAAGCAAAATGGCTGTCTGAGGAGGCCTTACAAATAGCTGTGAAAGAAGAGAAGTGAAAAGCAAAGGAGAAAAGGAAAGATATTCCCATCGGAATGCAGAGTTCCAAAGAATATCAAGGAGAGATAAGAAAGCCTTCCTCAGCATTCAATGCAAAGAAATAGAGGAAAACAACAGAATGGGAAAGACTAGAGATCTCTTCAAGAAAATTAGAGATACCAAGGGAACATTTCATGCAGAGATGGGCTCGATAAAGGACAGAAATTGTATGGACCTAACAGAAGCAGAAGATATTAAGAAGAGGTGGCAAGAATACACAGAAGAACTGTACAAAAAAGATCTTCACCACCCAGATAATCACAATGGTGTGATCACTCACCTAGAGCCAGACATCCTGGAATGTGAAGTCAAGTGGGCCTTAGAAAGCATCACTCAGTTAGCCTTAGCATACTTTATGTTTTTTGCTTTTACTCTTGTTTTCACACCCTTTCTGTTCTTTGCAGTCATTTCCCAAATGAAAAGGCAATTTATGGTAATAGAGGAGAATCAGGTTCAACATTTGATGAGATTTTATAGGTAAGAGTATATAATACTATTCAGGAAATTTCATAGAAAATCCTTAAAAAAAAACACACACAAAAAGCAAGTATTGTGAACCTACATATACTTCTTACAGATATTAATTCTTACTCCAAAGTATTTTCCTGGTACTTGTAACGTATTACATTAATACCATCTCTTGAGTAAATTAAGATTCTGACCTTCAGAGACTAAGGAGGAATGTAGAAAGGAGGTTCAGCCTCTGTGGGCATCTTCCTGGTTGAGTCATTATAGTGTAATAGAAGATGTTTCTTGTGCATATAAAGCAGAAAAAACAAAACTAAAAGGCTCTGAACTAAGGGACTCTGTTTCTGAGTTATTGCTGTTATTTAGTCGCTAAGTTGTGTCTGACTGTGACCCCGTGGACTATAGCCCACCAGGCTATTCTGTCCATGGGATTCTCCAGGCAAGAATACTGGAGTGGGTTGCCATTTCGTTCTCCAGGGTATCTTCCCTACCCAGGGATCAAACCCGTGTCTCTTGAATTGGCAGGCAGATTCTTTACCACTGCACCACCAGGGAATTCCCTGTTTCTGGAAGGCCTGATTCAAAGACAAATATACTACATAGGTTGGATGAACCCTTAAATACCCTAAAACCTATACGTTTATGAAATTCTGTGGCCTCAGTGTGCAAGATTCTGCAGGACTGGTACATCAGGAAGATAAATTTACTTGGAACCCAAAAAGGCAGTGATGTTTCCAAAGTATCAGAAGAGTGCCAGAAAGACCTGGACCTACTGGTGTCCCACAGTGGGATCTCTGGGAGGGCTGCAAAAACTGCCAAACCGAGACCGGTATGAAAAGGAGCGGGTGGAAAAGACTAGCCACTGAAGACCAGCTTAATGACCCAACAGCGGTCTTGAGAGAGCAGAGCGCCCTGTCTTGAGAGTGTGTGTGCTTTCCTTCAGGTCAATCTCACTGAGCTGAAAGCCTTTCCCAACCCTCCAAATGCAGTTACCAACGTTACTGCGGCTGTGATGGTCCTTCTGGCTCCCCGGGGCAGAGTGCCGAAAGACCGGAGTTGGAAAGCAGCTAGAGTCTTCATGGGAAAGGTATCAGCCTGGCAGCGTGAAAATTCTGATGATTTCTGTGTTCAGTTCTGTGGTTATATTGTCAGCAGGGACTGGGAATTTGGGATTAGCAGATGCAAACTATTTTATGCAGAATGGATAAACAACAGGGTCCTGTTGTATAGCACAGGGAACTATATTCAATATCCTCTGATAGACCATATGAAAAGAATGTGTATGTCTGTGTGTATATATATATTCTCTATATATGTATAATTGAATCTCTGTGCTCTACATCAGAAATTAACCCAACATTGTGAACCAACTATACTTCAGTAAAATAAATTTTCTTAAAGTACATACAGTTTGAGGAGAAAGAAGCAGCTATAAAATCCCTAACTATTCAAAAGAAATCATCTTCAGATTTGCTGAGAGTCATCTGCTGTGCGTCCTCTGGACCTAGAACTTTTGTTTGCCAGGTTGGAGATTAGCGTGGGGTTGGAGCACACCTAGAGCAGCACCAGCAGCAGTTGGAAGGTTGCTAATTATTTTCAAAATTACGAAAGCAGTTAAGTGTAGGAGGGAGAAAATTACATGGGTTTCTTCTGTTGGAAAATGTTACTAATGCACAAGAAGGTGAAGCAAAGGGGCTTTGGGGTATGTGCTTTCCTTTTTCTTTTCTGCCTTTCTTTTCTTCAAAATGTGAATGCCTCCTGTGCAAAGACTGAATATTTTACCCTGGGATAGAAGGGATTTTAAAAGTGTCCATTGCTAATTCTAGCTTTAGACTGTAAAGACTGAAAAAGTCAAACAGTGGGATAAATGCAGCTTGCCAATTTTGCCTTTGTGATGTGAATCCTAAAAGCTGATTTTAACTTTTGATCTTGGAATTTTCTCTGCAGCACAAATGGCTCATTGCAGTAAGTCTTTTTTGCTTTACAGGTGGATGATTTTCTGCAAGCGTTAATTAACTATGACAAAGAGCACATTCCAGAGAATTGTCTAAGAGTGGTGAAGGAACAGTATTTGAAAGACCCCGAGTTCAACCCAAACCTGATTCGGACCAAATCTTTTGCAGCAGCTGGTCTCTGCGCCTGGGTCATCAACATCATGAAATTCTACGAGGTGTATCAGGCCTGACCAGATGGTTTATGGGTGTTATTCAGGAAGCATCATATATATATTAATTTCTAGGCCAGCAAAAAATGTAAAATAATTTGATATTTAATTATAAGATAAAGTTCAAAGAATAAGACATGAAACCATCAGATTAATCGTAATTCTCTAAAGGAGGATAGCTGAAATGTTGGAAGCCATGCTTTTTTAGGGTAGAGTAACTTCTTTAGATCAAATAGCAGCAATTAAATTTGATTTGATTAGATAAAAACATTTGGGTAGAGTAATTATATTTATTTATATTGAAATATTTCAGTTGTTGACTTGAAACAACTGCAAATCTGACTTCATGTTTAATTAAATTTCATCCCTGCTCTCAAAGCAGAAATTTACACCAGCTACAAGTAGACTTAATGAGATGAGAAATAACCTTTGGAGGACTTTCATATTTTAATGACAAATGTGTTTTTGACTGTATGCGGTCTATTCTAAAGTTTGTACTTTTGGGCCAAATAGAGATAGATGATCATTTCAGTTAATCATTTATTTATCAAGTACTTGTCTTGCCAGTTGTGTCCCAAACACTTAGCAAAGGACTGGATGTGAAAAGGGAACATGCATGGCCCTTTGCCAGGAAGAACTGACTCATTTCTGTCTTTAAGTCTTGTGTGTTATATTCAAAGGTAGAATTGCTGAGGAGATGCCACTGTCTTTCCCAGAACGATTTTCAGAAAACTAGGGTATGTCCTTCACTCTGGGAAGGACCCATGGGAATAGGACCCTGTCCGTCTCTCTTTAGTGGAAACCTGTATCAGGCCAGACTGCAGGCAGATCACGGCTGATGGGCAGCCTCGCTCCATAATAGCACACCTCACCGCTGCGCTGGCCTCACACCCTCGGTGGAAAGACAAGCCCAGCACTGGACCATTGCTGTGTTCTCTGTTGTTTTGCTATGACATAGAAAATTTAATTTCCTTTCTCCCTGCCCAACAGAATATTTGATCCACTCAAATGCTTAAATCACCCATTCAGATAACCTTTAAGTTGGCCAGGAACTTAGAGAAAAAAAAAAAAAGTGTTAGTGTGGTTAACGTTATACTGTGTGAGGGTTATCTCTCATGTTTCTTTCTGGGTTCAGAGAATTTCTCCACACCAATTTTCTGCCTTTAAGGCTAGACATGATCCCACCTTTAGCTGTAGTTGCTATACTCGACAATTTCTGGTGATAATGAGGGTTGTCTCCAAATTTTATGAAAAATTAATTTTATATCATAATGATATGTGGCCTGTGTAGCATTTTATGCTAGTGCTTATCACTCTAATGTCCATAACAAATGAGTGAGTAATGGACAAGCAGAGAAAATTTCGAAGGCTATATGAATTTTTGTTCTGCCATTAGGTGTTACCATGACTAAAAGTAAACACCAAATTTCTAGGTGAATTAGAGATTTTAATTGTAAAGCTTCCAGGAAATAGAAGACTGATTACTTGCCCTGTTTGCATCTTCATTGCCTTGTGAAATAACCCTTATGTGGCTTTTCAGGTCTACTGTGACGTGGAGCCCAAACGCCAAGCATTAGCCCAAGCAAACTTAGAACTGGCTGCAGCTACTGAGAAATTGGAGGCTATCAGGAAAAAGCTAGCGGTAAGTACAGGCTCCAGCACAGAAGAAGTTCCTAAGTGGTGGAACCCCGCCCCGCCCTTAGGATCCCACCTTCAGACAGGGCCATCTCTGAGACCTACCGCTCAGGAAGGAATTGGACCTTTCATGAGTATATTCATTTATATTCTTCTTCAATAGACACTCCTCGCCTGCTGGATGCTGGACACCGAGCTGGAAAGGGGACTTTCATGATTTCTGCACTTAAGAAACTTTCATGGTCTGGCAGTAGAACGAGGATAGCGTTCAGGGATTTAAAGCAAGGATTCTGGAACCAAAGTGTCTGGGTTTACATCCAGACTCCACTATTTACTGTTTCACCCAGCACATGTTAGTTAACCTCTCTGAGCCTCTTTTTTCTCATCTGATAAATTGGTACTGTAATAGCATTTACTTCTTAGGTAGATCATGAAGATAAAATGAGAGTAATTCATAATGAGAATTTAGCATGGTGCTTGGCATATAGTATGTGATTAGAAAATGCTAACTGCAAATATTATCACCTTGACTATCTCTACAAGTACATAACAGATCATTGTCATTTGATGCTACAAGTATATGTGTGACTATATCCAGAATGCAATAGGAGCGCCAAAAAAGAGCCTAGAGAAATTAGGGTAAGTTTCATAATGAAGGTGTATTTGATATGAGCTGCAAAAATTACTTGTGAGTCACCAAGGATAACAAAATCAGGAAAGGTGTTTGTGATTAAAAAAAAAGTGAAGAAAAGAGGGAAGAAGCAGTTGGTAGACTTCATGAGTCCTAGTAGGCCAGAACCCTAACATGAGTGTCTGGGGGATGGTTAGGAATAGTAAGGAGGAATGAAAGATGAAGTTGCAAAAGTTGAGCAAAAGCCTTCTCTGCCTTTCATGCTGCAGAATTTAAATCTTATCTGACCTTGGTATTGAGCCTTTGAAAGATTTTAATAGGTTAATGGCATGGTCACTTTTCATCAACTGAATGGAAGCTGGAGGAAGAGAAGAGGCTAACTGCAGAAAGACAAGTTAGAAGTGCCACTGTGGGTCCTCCGAGGGCCTCAGCTAAGGCAGGGACAGCTACAGTGGAGACAAGAAGAAGCACTTGGTAGACTTGACAAGTCCATGGATTCAAGGCTGCTGATGACATGGTGGGGGGAGGGGCACATGCAGACTAGAGATGATGAGTTGGAGGTGCTGACGTGGTAGCATGGAGTGGTACAGTCAGAGTGGCAAGGCTGGGTAACCCTGGCCACCGAGGGAAATCCTCAGCGCTTCAGTTTCTTAGCTGTCACTTCATGAATAACAGCCAACTCTCAAGGTGGGGCATCTGTGATGTATTTTGGCTACCAGCATCCAACCTACCTTCTTTGGGTGGCAACAGACTGGTTTATCTTTGGAAAATTACCTTTCCTCATTGGATACACTCAGGTAGGACTTCGATCATGGGTACCTTTTTCTGTCCTAGCTGAAGCCTGGTTATGTGATCCAAGCTTTGCCAGTTTCACTCCCCCAATCTCTAGAATCAAATCAGTAGCCAGAGAATGAGACTGAAAATAAAGTTCATGTATGGTAGGACAGTGTCCAGAGGAAGCTTTCAAGTATTTCGTTCCTGCCCCCAAGTCTCTCTGGAGCTCCTAGGAGCCTGTGTGTGATTCTGTGCCTTTCCTTTCATTGAAAGAGCTCTCCCATTTTCAGGAGATTCTCTTTAGCTTAGTTTGGCTAGAGATGGTCTCTAGGAGCAGAAAGAGTTGAGGGGAGACCTGAAGGAGCATGCTCCCATCTTGGAGGAAATCCTACCATGGGTCTCTGAGGAGGTGAATTATGGTTATATGGTGGTTATATGGGAGAATATCCTTTGTTGGAAATTTGAAGTAAAAAACAATTTGCTATGAAGACTGGTCCGGCCACAAAGTCAAACTCTGCATAGTTTCTGTCTGTTGGTACAGAGTCAAGTCAAGGTTTGAGCCCAAGGTTTGAGTCAAGGTTTGTCATGATAATTTTTGCTAGCTTTGCTTTCATCTCCTTCAGCCTCTGTTTCCTTCTCTCTCATGGCCTTTCCCTCCTCCTTATCTATGCTTTCTGTTGCCTTCTCACCTAGAAAAGCAGGGCTGTGTCTACCATCATTTAGGAAATTCATTCATTAACTAGTATTAGACTTTGTATATTCTTTCAAAGTTTTTATCTCTAGTTTCAGACTAAAAGATGGCCTCATATTGAAGGCTGAGTGGGGAAAAAAACAAAACAAAATAAACCTGCTTAGGCCATCTTGTCTTTGACACATACAGGATCTAAGGATGACCATGAAAATGTGCAGATTTGTCTCTTTAGGGTAGTGATTCTCAGAGTGCGTTCTCTCGACCACAGAAGCATCAGTGTCACCTGGGAACTCATTAGAGATCCAGACTGTCAGATTCACTGAATGAGCAACCCTGGCAGGGAATCCAGGAATTGTGGATTTGATCAAACTCTCCAGGTGGTTCTGGTGCACACTTCAGCTGGAGAACACTGGTTTTAGGGTGTCTGGTGGGCTGGGGTCTTCGGACTAAGTCCTCCCCCCACCTCCCATTTATTTCTAGAACCTGAGAGGCCAGGGCCTGTCCAGAACTGTGAAGCAACCAAGATTCTACCCTACTCACAGGCTGACAGGTTACCCACCGCTGTTTCACAGATGCTGGGCAGAAGATGGAGGGATATGGGCTGAGTGGGTCAGAGAGCAGAGGGCTGCATTACCCACAGCACAGCGAGCAGTGTGAGCCTCGTGTGGGCCTCAGCTCCCCCAGCCCCCATGGCCGTGACGCACAGTGGGTCAGCTGAGGCAGTTCACAGTGGGTTTGTGTCATAGCTGAGGTATCACAAGCTTAGGAAACACCCCCTATAAAGAAAGCTGCGAGTAAATCTGCCCAACTTTTGTCCCACAGAGAAACACATCTTTAGTACTCTGGCACAGGAGTACTTCTGTCCTATGCCCTGAGAGAAACACTGGCTCTATTTCTGAAGCCTATTTGCTCTGCATATACCTTGCGGAAGATAGTCCAGAGCAAGAGCTGTCAGTACCTCTTCACGAGAGGCAGAGAAACAAGTGCAGGAGCCCATGGTCTCCCAATACCCAGTCTCCAACCCAGCTTTACAAAAGGAAACGGTATATCAGCTTATACCTTAGGTATGTGAATTGTTGATGAGTCGCTCAGTCCTGTCTGACTCTGTGACCCCATGGACTACAGCACACCAGGCTTCCCTATCCTTCACTGTATCCTGGAGTTTGTTTAAACTCACGTCTATTGAGTCAGTGATGCCATCCAACCAGCTCGTCGCCTCTGTTGCCCCCTGCTCCTCCTGCCCTCAATCTTTCTCAGCTTTGAGTCTTTTCCAATGAGTTGGCTCTTTCCATCAGGTGGCAAAGTATTGGAGCTTCAGCATCAGTCCTTCCAATGGATATTCAGGGTTTATTTTCTTTAGGATTGACTGGTTTGATCTCCTCGCAGTCCAGGGGACTCTCAAGAGTCTTCTCCAGCACCACAGTTTGAAAGCACCAATTCTTCAGTGCTCAGCTTTCTTTATGGTCCAACTCTCACATCCATACATGACTACTGGAGAAACCACAGCTTTGACTACAAACCATAGTTTTAACTTCATCAGCAATGTAATATCTCTGCTTTTTATTAGGGTGTCTAGGTTTGTCATAGCTTTTCTTCCAAGGAGCAAGCATCTTTTAATTTCATGGCTGCAGTCACCATCCACGGTGATTTTGGAGCCCAGGAAAATAAAGTCTATCACTATTTCCATGGTTTTCCCTTCTATTTGCCATGAAGTGATGGCACTGGATGCCATGATCTTAGTTTCTTGAATGCAGAGTTTGGGGGGGTTTTTTTTGGTATATATATATATTTTTTAAGTTTTCTTTTTTTTTTCCATTTATTTTTATTAGTTGGAGGCTAATTACTTTACAATATAGTAGTGGTTTTTGTCATACATTGACATGAATCAGCCATGGAGTTACATGTGTTCCCCATCCCGATCCCCCCTCCCACCTCCCTCTCCACCCAATTCTTCTGGGTCTTCCCAGTGCACCAGGTCCAAGCACTTGTCTCATGCATCCAGCCTGGGCTGGTGATCTGTTTCACCCTAGATAATATACATGTTTCGATGCTGTTCTCTCGAAATATCCCACCCTCGCCTTCTCCCACAGAATCCAAAATTCTGTTCTGTACATCTGTGTCTCTTTTTCTGTTTTGCATATAGGGTTATCGTTACCATCATTCTAAATTCCATATATATGTGCTAGTATACTGTATTGGTCTTTATCGTTCTGGCTTACTTCACTCTGTATGATGGGTTCCAGTTTCATCCATCTCATTAGAACTGATTCAAATGAATTCTTTTTAATGGCTGAGTAATATTCCATGGTGTATATGTACCACAGCTTCCTTATCCATTAGTCTGCTGATGGGCATCTAGGTTGCTTCCATGTCCTGGCTATTATAAACAGTGCTGCGATGAACTTTGGGGTGCACGTGTCTCTTTCAGATCTGGTTTCCTCAGTGTGTAAGCCCAGAAGTGGTATTGCTGGGTCATATGGCAGTTCTATTTCCAGTTTTTTAAGGAATCTCCACACTGTTCTCCATAGTGGCTGTACTAGTTTGCATTCCCACCAACAGTGTAAGAGGGTTCCCTTTTCTCCACACCCTCTCCAGCATTTATTGCTTGTAGACTTTTGGATAGCAGCCATCCTGACTGGCTTGTAATGGTACCTCATTGTGGTTTTGATTTGCATTTCTCTGATAATGAGTGATGTTGAGCATCTTTTCATGTGTTTGTTAGCCATCTGTATGTCTTCTTTGGAGAAATGTCTGTTTAGTTCTTTGGCCCATTTTTTGATTGGGTCATTTATTTTTCTGGAATTGAGCTTCAGGAGTTGCTTGTATATTTTTGAGATTAATCCTTTGTCTGTTTCTTCATTTGCTATTATTTTCTCCCAATCTGAGGGCTGTCTTTTCACCTTGCCTATAGTTTCCTTTGTTGTGCAAAAGCTTTTAAGTTTCATTAGGTCCCATTTGTTTATTTTTGCTTTTATTTCCAATATTCTGGGAGGTGGGTCATAGAGGATCCTGCTGTGATTTATGTCGGAGAGTGTTTTGCCTATGTTCTCCTCTAGGAGTTTTATAGTTTCTGGTCTTACATTTATATCTTTAATCCATTTTGAGTTTATTTTTGTGTATGGTGTTAGAAAGTGTTCTAGTTTCATTCTTTTACAAGTGGTTGACCAGTTTTCCCAGCACCACTTGTTAAAGAGGTTGTCTTTTTTCCATTGTATATTCTTGCCTCCTTTGTTGAAGATAAGGTGTCCATAGGTTCGTGGATTTATCTCTGGGCTTTCTGTTCTGTTCCATTGATCTATATTTCTGTCTTTGTGCCAGTACCATACTGTCTTGATGACTGTGGCTTTGTAGTAGAGTCTGAAGTCAGGCAGGTTGATTCCTCCGAATGCAGAGTTTTAAGCCAGCGTTTTCACTCTCCTCTTTCACTTTCATCAGGAGGCTCTAGTTCCTCTTCACTTTGTGCTATAAGAGTGGTGTCATCTGCACATCTGAGGTTACTGATATTTCTCCTGGCAATCTTGATTTCAGCTTGTGCTTCATCCACCCCAGCATTTTGCATGATGTACTCTGCACTTACATTAAAGAATGAGAATGACAATATACAGCCTTGACACACTCCTTTCCCAATTTTGAACCAGTCCATTGTTACACATTCAGTTGCTTCTTGACCTGCATAGAAGTTTCTCAGGAGGCAGGTTAGGTAGTCTGGTATTCCCATCTCTTTAAGAATTTCCCAGTTTGTTGTGATCTACACAGTCTAAGGCTTTAGCATAGTCAATAAAGCAGAAGTAGATGTTTTTCTGGAATTACCTTGCTTTTTCTGTAATCCAATGGATGTTGGCAATTTGATCTCTGGTTTCTCTGCCTTTTCTAAATCCAGCTTGTACATCTGAAAGTTCTTGGTTCACATAACTGTTAAAGCCTAGTTTGAAGGATTTTCAGCATTACCTTGCCAACATGTGAAATGAGTGCAATTGTGCAGTCGTTTGAACATTCTTTGGCATTGACCTTCTTTGGGCTTGGAATGAAAACTGACCTCTTCCAGGGCTGTGGCCACTGCTGAATTTTCCAAATTAACAGCATCATCTTTTAGGGTTTTAAATAGCCCAGCTGAAATTCCATGAACTCCATTAGCTTTGTCTGTAGTAATGCTTCCTAAGGCCCACTTGGCTTTGCACGCCAGGATGTCTGGCTCTAGGTGAGTGACCACACCATCGTGGTTATCCGGGTCATTAAAACCTTTTTTGTATAGTTCTTCTGTGTATTTCTGCCATCTCTTCTTAGTCTCTTCTGCTTCTGTTAGGTCTATATATACCTAGGTCAACCCTATGAAATGGGTGACATTATTTCATTTTTCAGATGATGCATGCATGCATGCTAAGTTGCTTCATTTGTGTCCAACTAATGAAACTGAGGCATAGAGAGCTTAAGTACACAGTCCACCTTGAGGCTGCTTAGCTGATAGCAGAATCCAGACATGAACTCAGGTGTCTGATACCAGAGCTAAGTCAGCTTCTGTATTTTATAAAAGCATGTACTCTGTGTGTGTTTTTGTATTTATGTTCACACACTCAGTCATGTCCAACTCTTGTAACCCCATGGAATGTAGCCTGCCAGCCTCCTCTGTCCATAGGATTTTACTGGCAAGAATACTAGAGTGGGTTACCATTTCCTGCTCCAGGGGATCTTCCTGACCCAGAGATTGGACCTGCGCCTCTTGTGTCTCCTGCATTGACAGGAGGGTTCTTTACCACTGTGCCCCCTGAAAGTGAAAGTTGCTCAGTTGTGTCAGACTCTTTGCAACCCCATGGACTATACAGTCCATGGAATTCTCTAGGCCAGAATACTGGAGTGGGTGGCCTTTCCCTTCTCTAGGGGATCTTCCCAACCCAGGGATCAAACCCAGGTCTCCCGCATTGCAGTTGGATTCTTTACCAGCTGAGCCACAACGGAAGCCCAAGAATACTGGAGTGGGTAGCCTATCCCTACTCCAGTGGATCTTCTCGATCTAGGAATCGAATCAGGGTCTCCTGCATTGCAGAGGGATTCTTTACCAACTGAGCTGTCAGGGAACCCACTGTGCCACCTTGGAAGCCCTATAAAACCATAAATATTTTTAATAAAATATACCTCTAGATATTATTTATTTTGACCTGATTTCTAACTGAAGATGCATGATATCTCCACCATTTGTCACAAATTTGACATTGTTTCATATGTAAATCTTAAATATGACATATACTTTTTTTAAAGAAGTACGACTTCAATGATATAAATTAAAATTATAATGTAATAATTGGGTTATAGACAAATATTGACAGTCTCTATAAATAGGGTATGTTCTACAAATTTGATTATTAAAGTCTCTTGGAATTTTGCACGTATTTATAAGCACAGTGTTAAAAATCTCATTTAGGATTGTTAGAACTTGCAGGTAGCAAGATGCTATAATGAGTCTCCCAAGTATTTTCTCCCTTAGTCAAGGCTCCTTTAGCTGTACAAATAGAAACCCACTTAGGAAACCTTAAGCCAAAACGGAGACCAGGAATACTCATGGCATTCTGAGGCAAAAAAAACTGTGTGACTTGGTCCCTGGAGGAACAAGATCCAGGAAGTGGGAAGCTGTCAAACGTGTTTAGGGCCATGTGACTTCTCCCCTTGCTACCTTTTCCTTCTTTCTCTTTCTCTGGACTGGTTTCTCCTGCTTTCCTGTGTCCCTGGTGAAAGATGGTCCCTCTCTAAATGAAGCCCTCCCACATATGCGCATCTTCCCAGATCTTATAATGCTGAAGACAGTGACATACCTCAACTTTGCAATCCCAGGTTTCCAGAAGAGAAAATTGGTTGGCCAGCCAGGCCAGGGTGTTGAGATCTAAAGGGGCTCAATAATTAACACTCTTCATTGCCTGAATTATGGAGCACGAGAAGTGGAAAGAGAAGTCAGCAGAGAGAAAGATGACATTCATCATTAATATAGGGAAGCTGAGGCTTAGGCATGAGTGAGGGGACTGGGCGCTCAAGAGTGTATTTGAGTCAGCAGGGCACGTCCACTTGCCCAGGTAGCTGTCTGCACTCTGCCCAGTGTGGAAGGAAAAGAGGAAGACTGCATGGTTGCCCTGATGCATTTATTATCACCAACCTCTTATCTTCTCCCAAAACATACGTGTGCTCAAGGGGCAAAGGAGGGAAGGAAGTTTGTTTCATTTACCTTAAGGTAACAGGTGTTTTAAGATGATTGTAATGTTTGCATTTTACCTAAAAATGCAGAAGTTAATTTGACTTTTTTTTTTTTTTTTTAAGGATTTGGATAGAAATCTGAGCAGACTCACAGATTCGTTTGAAAAGGCAATAGCTGAGAAAGTTCGCTGTCAAGAAGAGGTGAACCAAACCAACAAAACTATTGAACTAGCCAACAGACTTGTGAGGGAACTTGAGGTGAGTTAACCTTTTCTTCCAAAATTCTAACCAAAATATTAAGAATCGGCTTTTGGAGATTTTATCCTTATTTCCTCTCAACAATGACTGACTAAACATGGACTCAACAACAAAAAGGGGAATAAGAATCATTTATATTGGACAAGGGGGCAGGAACTTGGGAGTGCCTGCTGATGGGTATGAGTTTCTCTATTGTATGAGAGAAACCTTCTAAAATTATTGGGGATGATGGCACGGATCTGTGAATATATTAAAACTCACTCAACTGAAGACTTGGTGAATTTCATGATATGTGAATCTCAAAACTCTTGTTTTTAAGTGCTACCTAAAAATATAGAATTGCACTACTAGACATGCATTTAGCTGAAGGTGATAGAAAAGTTGTTTCACAGTGACTTAAACAAAAGGGAGTTTATTTTTCACATATTAAAAAAAAAATTGCAGAGGTAGGCCATTATCAGTGTCGTTTCAGGGAATGAGTGATCAGACCCCTGACTTGTCTGCTGCCTTCTGCTGCTGTCAGAGCACGTGTCTGTTCACTCTCATACATTTTACAGCCATGTGCCAGATGGATGCTACTCCTTCAGGTTCAGGCAGGAGAGAAGAATCTGTAGCAGCTAGGTTTTTCTCCTTTTATAACAAAAACAAGTTTTCTGCTTAAGGCAACCCCTTAAGCAGACTTGCCTAAAGCACTTATTTGTTTAGCCAGAACCAGAGTGACCACAGATAGATGTAAAGAAGGCAGGGAACGTGGGAAATGGGGTGATCATAATTGACTTAGCCAGTTCATCCCAGGGTACTGGACACAGTAACAGTCTTTTCAGAATCAGAGTTCTCTCACCAAGAAAGGAGGGAGAAATGTAAGTTAGGATGGCTGAGGCTGGCCTGATTTCTTATAAGTAGACTTTTAACAATCTAATTTAAATTTAATACAAATTTAAACCCATTATCCCTCTGAAACGCATAGTTTATTATATGCAAACTCACTCTTCATTCTGCTAGATCCACTGTCTCTGTTCAGTCTCAATAACTGCTGGTCTTTTCTTCTAGTTGTTATGGCCTAAAGCTCTAGACTCCCCCTTGACTTACAGCTTTCTTCCTCACACCCATATTCAGTCTAGCAGCATACCATCCTGGCTCGCCCTTCAGAGTCCATTCAGAATGCCAGCACTCTTCAGCACCTTCACCTCTCCACGCTGGTCCAGGCCTCCAGCTTCTCCCCCCTGGAGCATCGCCCTAGCCTCCACCACTACCTTCAAGGTCCACACCCCTTAGAGCCGCTGAGTGATGTTGTTAGAAAAACTAAGTCCACTCATGTTACCGCTCTCTCAGAATTCTCCAATAACTAGTTGTCTCACTCAAAATATGGTCCAGAGGTTTTGCCAGGCCTGCAGGACCCTCCATGACCTGGCTCCTGGATATCTCTGTCCTCCATTCTGCCACCTTCTGCCCTGATCCACCCTCACCAGGCAGCTCACTCTTCCTCACCCTGCAGTCACTCTCCTACCCCATGGCCTTTGCCTTTTTCCTCCATGTGGCTGACACTTTTCCAGGCATTGATATTACTGGGTCCCATGCTTCGTTCAGGTATCTGCCAGAAGTTCTCCTTATTACATGGTTTTCTCTGACCTCCCTTTGTTAAAAAGCATGCGCCTTGCCCCTTATACACATACACACACACACACGAGTACACGCATGCACACACCACTCCATAGATCTTTTTTTTTCGCCACTTTATTTTTTCAATTGAAGGATAATTGCTTTACAGAATTTTGTGGTTTTCTGTCAAACATCAAGAATCAGCCATAGCACTCTAGAGATGTTTTTGTTTCCTCTGCTTTACTATTTTTTCATAGTCTGTATCATCATATGACACACTCACATGTATACATGCATGAATATATATACTTTTTTTGCAGTCTTTTTCCCCTAACTCTAGGCTATGAGCTCTCAAAAGAAGGAAACTTCATTTGTTTCCTGCACTGCTTGATCCCAAACATATAGAGTAGTCCCTGGAGGCACCAATAGATATTTGTTGAATGAATGAATGGGTGAGTTTGGGAAGAACTCCTGTGTTGAAAAGAAATTCTGGAGCCCTTTGAAGATTCATTTTTCTTAGATCCGTTGAGAAATTATGCAAGCTCCTAGTAGAGTTTATACCTGCTTCCATCTGAAGTGATAAGATTTGGGCAGTGTGAAGGGTTTATCATTTATAAGGACCTATGGAAAAGAGGAAGTGCCATTTAATTAGACTTACTTGAAGTAGAGAATGTCTGAAAGTTTTATCAAGGGAAAAACAGGCCTTGTATCTTGTATCTTGCTACCTTGTATCTCTAGCACACAGCAATGTCTTCCAAAGGCTTTATTTATTCATGATGATTTAGATTATGATTTAGAAAAGGAGAGGAAAAATGGCTGAATAATGTTAACTAACAAAAAATACATATAAGTATGTATATACGTATATTTTTAAAAGATTAATTGAAGATGTCAGACCTTTTCCTTTGAGGATAAATTCTTTCTGACTAGAACAGGAGACAGTTAACTTCTGAAAAACACCAAGACTGATGATTTTGTCTATATAGCATTGACCTGGAAGCTATAGTCTCAACCATTCAGACTAATAAATCAGGCAATTTATATTTAATCATTAACTAACTCCAGAGCTAACAGCTGTTCAAAATTAGAAATGGGTCACCCCAGCCAGGATGACATTACAGGCAATCTATAATGCATTAGAATAAAATTATAGTGATTTTTAACTGTCTAGAAATTTATTACAGGACATGTTCCAATTCTTAAACCCTTGTTAGCCAGTGTCAGTAATGATTTATGTTGCGTGGGTGGTATAGTGAAATTATTGACGATTTCAATCGCCGATAAGTCTGCGTTTAGTAAATCTTCAAGTTTCAAAGCTGTTTTGGAGAATGAGGTGGGTGCCCTTTATTGTTTATCATTTACTAACCAAAGACAACAAAGTTAGAGGGAAGGCAAATGAGAGATTCTTCTTCAAAATTAATGGATATATTATCTATAGCTGAGGAAGGAAATTAATGAATTCTATAAAGAAGGCAAGGGAGTTGAAGTTGCCTAGTGTTTAATTATAGAGCTAACTTGGAGTGATCTTTATCGAGCAAAGCAGACTATCTTAAAATAGATTTCATAACCATTGTCACCTGCTAGTTTCATTACCTCAGTGCTGAGGGTATTGTGATGGCTTGCAGGGAGCTAGTATTGCAATTTGCTCTGACATAAATTATTTTTGCTTTCTGTGGTCTCCCCTCTTTCATGAAAAAAGCTGAATTCTTCCACAGGGTTCTTCGTTGTTTTAACCAACATTTTGCTGGTTTTATTTCTCCAGTTCCTATTAATTTACGTATTCTTAGAATGTGGTATTAAATTTTAGCATGCATTGAAACCAAATGAATTAGTGAAGTGTCCTGCAGTTCAGTCAATCCATAGATATTTATTACAGTTTTATTCAAATCCAATATTAAGGGCTCTACATACTTAACTTGGAAATCAGATTTTAAATGTCTAGTCATGTAGATAGAAGGAGTTGAATAGCATCCTTTGAGCATACTGTCTTCAAAGCTAGTGACATCCTTCTGGTTTCCATCTTTTTACATGGGCTGTAAGCTCTTCCACTGATTGAGTAATTATATTGCAGAAATAACCCACATTTAGTAAGTACCAGCACTGTTCTTCAATTAATAGAATTCTAGTAAGATGGCTCTTTTAAGCTTTATGTTTTAAATAATGAACATAACTAGTGTTTGTCACTTTCCTTTTTCTATAATCCACCCATGGCTGGTATGTTTAAGATGATGTTTGCTGAGGGAGGTATAGTACCGTTGCTGAAAAGCAAAAATGATGGTGAACAGCCAAGCTGCCGTAAAAATCCTAACATCACTCAGGTTTGGCCACAGCTCTTGGTCCTGTGCTCGTAGAGGGACAAGAGAGTGACCATCAGCCTTTTAAGAAGAACCTCAAGCCTAACTGAAGAGTTAGGGCATCCAACAAAAAGGAGATGTTAAAGATCTAATGTTGTATTACCATAAACTTCACTGACGAGAGAACGAGAGTGCCTTCATGATAATGGGTTTACATGAATGAATGGTCAGCATAGTTACACCACCCAGTCATGTTCTGTTCCTTATCAAGGCTGTGCAGGGTGACCTAGACTTAAACCGAGGTATAAAGTAATTACACTAAATGTTTCTTGAGTTGCTCCTCACTTTGCAGTTACATCAGAATCATCATATATTTCAGTCAGAGAAGATTCGCTGGGGCCAGTCTATTAAATCCTTCGAAGCTCAAGAGAAGACACTCTGTGGAGATGTTCTCCTTACGGCAGCATATGTGTCTTATGTTGGCTCCTTTACACAACAGTATCGCCAGGAACTGGTGGACTGCATGTGGGTTCCCTTTCTTCAAGAGAAGGTAAGCTCAGTCCCTAACCTGGGCCACACTTGGAAGCGTCACACTGAAATTTCGGTAACAAAAACAGTGTGTGTTCCAGACATTTTTGTACCTCTGTAATCTCAAATGACTGGAAATTCTAGTATTGAAGGAAGTCTTTCTTGTGTGTTGCAGTTTTCTTGTTTTAACGATAGTTTCAACAGGGAGGTGGAAAACAGAAAAATTATGTGTATGACCTATAGGGGTATAGTTGGAAAACTGCTTTTAACAAAACTGTTAACTGAAATCAAATTTGGAATATCATGTGTGCATACAGGGTGAAACTTTTTTGTTACAAATATCACAGGTTATTAAAGATTTTTTAAATGACTACTTTCAGATGAAAAGTATAACACTTTGTGTGTAAGTATAAAAAGAGCTTACTTTGAATCTGAAAATTCACCCATAAGCAAAATGAAAGCATAGATTGGGGAGATTTCAGATCGTCTAGTTTAAGGTTATCCTTGTACAAAGGAGAAACTGAGTCAGGGAAGTTTAAATGACTTGGTAAGGTCACAAAAGATAGGAAACCAGACCACTGCTTTCCAGGCCACTGTTTTCTATGCTGCATTGTATTATCTCCATAGTTTGTTGTGATCCACACAGTCAAAGGCTTTGGCATAGTCAATAAATCAGAAATAGATGTTTTTCTGGAACTCTCTTGCTTTTTCGATAATCCAGCAATTGTTGGCAATTTGATCTCTGGTTCCTCTGCCTTTTCTAAGTCCAGCTTGAACATCTGGAAGTTCACAGTTCACGTATTGCTGAAGCCTGGCTTGGAGAATTTTGACATTACTCTGCTAGTGTGTGAGATGAGTGCAATTGTGCGGTAGTTTGAGCATTCTTTGGCCTTGCCTTTCTTTGGAATTAGAATGAAAACTGACCTTTTCCAGTCCTGTGGCGACTGCTGAGTTTTCCAAATTTGCTGGCATATTGATTGTAGCACTTTCACAGCATCATCTCTTAGGATTTGAAATAGCTCAACTGGAATTGCATCACCTCCACTAGCTTTGTTCATAGTGATGCTTCCTAAGGCCCACTTGACTTCATATTCCAGGATGTCTGGCTCTAGGTGAGTGATCACACCATCATGATTATTTGGGTCATAAAGATCTTTTTTGTGTTGTTCTTCTGTGTATTCTTGCTGCCTCTTCTTAATATCTTCTCCTTCTGTTAGGTCCATAGCATTTCTGTCCTTTGTTGTGCCCATCTTTGCATGAAATGTTCCCTTGGTATCTCTAATTTTCTTGAAGAGATCTCTAGTCTTTCTCATTCTATTGTTTCCTCTGTTTATTTGCACTGATCACTGAGGAAGGCTTTCTTATCACTCCTTGCTATTCTTTGGAACTCTGCATTCAAATGGGTATATCTTTCCTTTTCTTCTTTGCTTTTCGCTTCTCTTCTATTCACAGCTATTTGTAAGGCCTCCTCAGACAACCATTTTGCCTTTTTGCTTTTCATTTTCTTGGGGATGGTCTTGATCCCTGCCTCCTGTACAGTGTCACAAACCACCATCAATAGTTCTTCAGACACTCTATCAGATCTAAAATCCCTTGAATCTATTTGACTTCCACTGTATAATCGTAAGGGATTTGATTTAGGTCGTACCTGAATGGTCTAGTGGTTTTCCCTACTTTTCTTCAATTTAAGTCTGAATTTGGCAATAAGGAGATCATGATCTGAGCCACAGTCAGCTCCCAGTCTTATTTTTGCTGGCTGTATAGAGTTTTTCTGTCTTTGCTGCAAAGAATATAATCAGTCTGATTTTTGTATTGACCGTCTGTTGATGTCCATGTGTAGAGTCTTCTCTTGTGTTGTTGAAGAGAGTGTTTGCTATGACCAGTGTGTTCTCTTGGCAAAACTCTATTAGCCTTTGCCCTGCTTCATTCTGTATTCCAAGGCCAAATTTGCCTGTTACTCCAGGTATTTCTTGACTTCCTACTTTTGCATTCCAGTCCCCTATAATGAAAAGGACATCTTTTTGCAAGGGTTAGTTCTAAAAGGTCTTGTAGGTCTTCATGGAACCGCTCAACTTCAGTTTTTTCAGCATTACTGGTCGTGGCATAGACTTGGATTACTGTGATATTGAATGGTTTGCCTTGGAAACAGAGATCATTCTGTCATTTTTGAGATTGCACCCAAGTACTGCATTTCAGACTCTTTTGTTGACTATAATGGCTCCTCCATTTCTTCTAAGGGATTCTTGCCCAAAGTAGTAGATATAATGGCCATCTGAGTTAAATTCACCATTCCAGTCCATTTTAGTTTTCTGATTCCTAAAATTTTGATGTTCACTCTAGCCTTCTCCTGTTTGACCACTTCCAATTTGCCTTGATTCATGGACCTAACATCCCAGGTTCCTATGCAGTATTGCTTTTACAGCATCAGACTTTACTTCCATCACCAGTCACATCCACAACTGGTTGTTGTTTTTGCTTTGGCTCCATCTTTTCATCCTTTTTGGAGTTATTTCTCCACTGCTCTCCAGTAGCATATTGGGCACCTACTGACCTGGGGAGTGTATCTTTCAGTGTCCTGTATTTTTGCCTTTTCATACTGTTCATGGGGTTCTCAAGGCAAGAATCCTGAAGTGGTTTGCCATTCCCTTCTCCAGTTGACCACATTTTGTCAGAACTCTACACCATGACCTGTCTGTCTTGGGTAGCCCTACACAGCATGGCTCATAATTTCCTTGAGTTGGACAAGGCTGTGGTCCATGTGATCAGATTGGTTAGTTTTCTGTGATTGTGGTTTTCATTCTGTCTGCCCTCTGATGGAGAAGGATAAAAGGCTTACGGAAGCTTCCTGATGGGAGAGATTGACTGAGGGGGAACTTGGGTGTTTCTCTGTTGGGGGAGGGGGTGCCATTCTCAGTAAATCTTTAATCCCATTTTCTGTTGATGGGCAGGGTTGTTTTCCCTCCCTAATATTTGACCTGAGGCCAAACCATGGTGGAAGTTATGAAGATAATGGCCACTTCCTTCGAAAGGTCCCATGCATGCACTGCTGTACCCACACCTCTGCCAGAGACTCCTGGACACTCAAGGGCAAGTCTGGGTCAGTATCTTGTGGGGTCACTGCTCCTTTCTCGTGGGTCCTGGTGCAAACAAGGTTTTGTTTGTGCCCTCCAAGACCTGCCTCGTGAGAAATCTGTATGCAGGTCAAGAAGCAACAGTTAGAACTGGACATGGAACAACAGACTGCTTCCAAATCGGGAGAGGAATACGTCATGGCTGTATATGTCACCCTGCTCATTTAACTTATATGCATCATGAGAAATACTGGACTGGACGAAGCACAAACTGGAATCAAGATTGCTGGGAGAAATATCAATAACCTCAGATATGCAGATGATACTATCCTTATGGCAAAAAGTGAAGAAGAGCTAAAGAGCCTCTTGATGAAAGTGAAAGAGGGGAGTGACAGAGTTGGCTTAAAACTCAACATTCAGAAAACTATGATCACGGCATCTGGTCCCATCACTTCGTGGGAAATAGATGGGGAAGCAATGGAAACAGTGAGACTTTATTTTTGGGGCTCCAAAATCACTGCAGATGGTGTCTACTGCCATGAAATTAAAAGACACTTGTTCCTTGGAAGAAAAGTTATGACCAACCTAGACAGCATATAAAAGCAGAGACATTACTTTGCCAACAAAGGTCCATCTAGTCACAACTATGGTTTTTTCCAGCAGTCATGTATGTATGAGAGTTGGACTGTAAAGAAAGCTGAGTGCCAAAGAATTGATGCTTTTGAACTGCGCTGTTGGAGAAGACCCTTGAGGGTCCCTTGGACCGCAAGGAGATCCAGCCAGTCCATCCTAAAAGAAATCAGTCCTGAATATTCATTGGAAGGACTGATGCTGAAGCTGAAACTCCAATACTTTGGCCACCTGATGTTAAGAACTGACTCATTTGAAAAGACTCTGATGCTGGGAAAGATTGAAGGTAGGAGGAGAAGGGGACCACAGAGGATGAGATGGTTGGATGGCATCACCGACTCAATGGACATGAGATTGTGTAAGCTCTGGGAGTTGATGATGGACAGGGATGCCTGGCGTGCTGCAGTCCATGGGGTTGCAAAGTTTCAGACATGACTGAACAACTGTACTGAACTGCGGTATCTCAGTTGATTAAAGCAGGTTCTTCATTACATATCTAGCCCTTCAGTTCAGTTTAGTTCAGTCGCTCAGTCGTGTCCAGCTCTTTGAATCATGTAACAGCCTAAGTTCATGCTATCGATACTATCAGTCACTTTACATTTTTTAAATTGAAAAGTTGCCGTCTCAAATTTAAGTTTTAAATTTGATGTTTAATTGCTCATATCGCATCATTTGGGCTTCCCTGATGACTGAGTCTTCCAATTCAGGAGACGTGAGTTTAATCTCTGGGTCAGAAGGATCGCTGGAGGAGTAAATGGCAACCCACTTCAGTATTCTTGCCTGGGAAATCCCATGGACAGAGGAGCCTGGTGGGCCACAGTCCATGGGGTCACAAAACCGTTGGACAAAAATTAGCGTCTAAAAACAAGAGGAAATCACACCATTTAGTGTGTGTGTTTCTGGGAAGTTTCCCATCTACTTGTATTTTCCCATTTACTTAAAATTCCAGAAGATAAAATTTTGTTGTGAAGAGTAAGATTAATTGGCTTATCCAAACTGTCTAAACTCTTTAAACATATAGCTAAAGCAAAAATGATAATTTTCTGATGCTGTATGTTAAGAAAACACTTATTTTTAACTACAGGCCTGTGTTTCTCTATGGGCCCACAATTCTCAGGACTCCATGTCTATTTTCAGGCATCCCAATGCTCTCTGCTAGTCTCTTGAGTACACAGGCACCAGGCCAGCTGAGAAATAGATCCTCAAACATGACCAGCTTATTCTCACTCATCTCTGGGCAGAGCTGTATGCTAAAGGAAGAAAGAGATTTCAAGTTATATAAATGACATCCTTTGGAAGAGACTTTTCTGTCTATAAGACCCCTGGCAGAAAATGCTATATAAAAACCTAAAAACTGTTTGTCCTATAGAATAGAGGTTTCTAGTTTCTCAGTTCAGTCGTTCAGTCATGTCCGACTCTTTGTGACCCCATGGACTGTAGCATGCCATGATTCCCTGTCCATCAACAACTCCCAGAGCTTGCTCAAACTCGTGTCCATCAAGTTGGTGATGCCATTTGAGCTACTTATTTTATACTTCTTCTAGATTCAATCACAGCAAAGTGGAAAGATAATCACATCTATGAACATGTGCCAGGGTTCAAGGGGAGCTGAAATTGTTTATTCATGCTAATGTTTCTTTGATGAATTTTTTCTCATCAGTGTTGCCTCATCCTGTCTTTCCAAGAAGCAACTCTTCATCCTGCTCCACAGTATATAGGGTATTTGCTAGAGCTCCTTACTCCCCTGGGTGTCTCTGGCTTGTCATTTTGACTTGGGTATCCTGGGGATTTTGACAGTTTATAAATTAGCCAATCAACAAATGACTACTATTTGTGTCCTTTTAAAAAATCTCTAAGCTAAGCATATCATTTATTAGCAACCTGTGTACATATTTAAGGTAACCTTAGAGAGAACTCTTATAAAATAAGTCCACAATCCTTAATGTGTTCCTAGAAAGGAAGACTGTGTATTCTAAATGCATCAAAACTCCAAAATATAATAAACAAATTTAACTCAAAGTCAGAATTTCAAAAGGAGTTATATTTTAACTTGACCCAATGATTCTAAAGTGTTCTGGAAGAATATATTTTCAATACCACCAATGTAATTTTGGAATCAAACATTAAGAGGGCACTTGGACTTCACAATATTAAAATATATTCTAAAGCTAAAGTAATTACAACAACGTGGGTCTTCAAGGGAAATAGAAAACTAGAATAGAGATCAGAGTCATTTAAGGATGCAGAGATATTTGATATATTTAATATATGATGATGTGTAAATGCAACTGCATCTATCACCTCCTAACATTTCTACTAGTATACCATCTTCCCTCCTGATACTTCTATTCAAGGCCAACCATTTGGGTTATGTACTAGTTTCCATCCCCTTTCCTTTCCTTGAGGACAATTCAAGACAAATTCTCCCCTTGCTGTCATCATCAATTTTACTGTCTGGACTGATTCATTACTACATCATTCCCACTAGCACTCAAACACGTAGTTATTTCTCCCATTAAGAACAAATATATCTGCACATTTCTCTCAACTCTCCCTGCCCCTCAAGCTACTCCTTAATTTCTCTGCTCTCATTTACAGTCATCACTTCAGAAGAGGAATGGATATTCACTGTCTCCACAACCTCCCTCCGTATTTCTAAGTCACTCCAGACAGACTTTCATCCCCACCATGCCACCAAAATGCCTATTATCAGATTTTGCCTTCACATTGCTAAGTTGAGTGGTTCATTTTTCATTCTCATCGTACTTGACTGAATTTGATGCAGTGGATCACTCCATCCTCCCATCAATACTTGATTCTCTTGAATCACCCTCCCTTCACTTTCCACATAACCCCACTGGTCAGTTTTTCTCAGACTTCTTGATTTTTTTTCTTTCCCACCCTGCCCCAATGGCTCAGATGGTAAAGAATCCGCCCGCAGTGCGGGAGACCCGGGTTCAATCTCTGGGTTGGGAAGATCCCCTGGAGGAGGGTATTCTTGCCTGGAGAATCCCCGTGGACAGAGGAACCTGGTGGGCTGCAGTCCATGGGATCAACAAAGAATCAGACACTAGTGAGCGACTAAGCACACACACACCCCCGCCCCAGTCTCTTCATGTTGAAATGACCTACACTTCAGTCTTTGAGCTGCTTCTTCACTAGGTTCATGGCTTTAAATGTCACCTGGACCCCACTAACTCCCAAATGTATATCTGCAGCCAGACAATGGCATCTTCCCTTCTGTGTCTGAAAGATGTCTCAAATGTAGAACATCCAAACTGAATTCCTGATCTTCCCCGTAAAACTTCTACTCAAGTGTTCCCGATTTGTTTAATGGTAGGTCTATCCTTGTGTCAACTCAGGCTAAAAGACTTTGGAGTCACTTTGATGTCAGTCTTTTTCTGACACCCACATCCAGTCTATCTAGGAAATTCTGTGGGCTGAACCTTTAAAATATATTCAGAATCTGACCACTTTTCACCACCTTCACTGCTTCCATCCTCAGCCAAGCCATCAGCTTCCTCTTCAATTACTGTGAAAACTATATAACTGGTTTCCTTGCTTCTATATTTGTTGCCTCTTCCAAATCGGATCTCAATATATCAGCCAGTGTGATATGTTGCAAGTCAGATTAAGTAATGTTTTTTTTCCTAAAATCCCTCTGTTGACTTCCCCCTGCACTTAGAGCACAAGCTAGAAACCCTGCAGATGCTTATAAAACCCTTAGTGATCTGGCCCCATTACAGTAAGTCCCTTACATACAAACCTTCAACTTGCAGACTTTCGAAGATGTGAATGTCCATTTGTTCCATCAACATCAGGCATGCAGCTTGCTCTCTATCTCCTATTGCTGACAGTCCTTCAGCTCCACCATCTCCCACCTCCTCTCCATCCTCCAGTCAATAACTCTTCTTTCCTGTTCACTTGATGCCAGCCCCTGACACCAATTGTTATACTGTACTACTATACTTTTTCAAGGTACTGTAAGATTAAAAATGTTTTCTTTTGTGTGTGTTTTTTTAATGTATCATTTGTGTGAAAAGTATTATAAACCTATTACAGTACAGTGCTACCCAGCCAGTTGTGTTAGTTGGGTAGATAGGCTAACTTTGTAGGACTTAGGAACCAACGGGACTAATGAATGTGCTCTCAAAATAGAACTCATTCACGTGTAGGGGACCTACTATACCTCCCTGTAACTCACTTTTTGTTATTCCTTTCCTCACTCATCTGCTCTGGTCACACCGGGCCATCTCCCATGAATTTACCACATATGCTCCAGCCTCAGGCCCTTTGCACTAGCTGTTTCCTCTTGTCTTGAAGTGTTTTCACTTAGGACACAGTTGCCCTACTCACTTCCATCAACTGACTCTTTGTTCAAACAGGAAGCAGATAAGGTGTTCTGGTATTCCCAGCTCTTGAAGAATTTTCCACAGTTTCTTGTGATCCACACAGCCAAAAGCTTTAGCATAGTCAATGAAGCAGAAGTAGATGTTTTTCTGGAATTCCCTTCCTTTTTCTGTTATCCAGAGGATGTTGGCAATTTGATCTCTGTTTCCTCTGCCGTTTTTAAATCCAGCTTGTACATCTGGAAGTTCTTGGTTCATGTACTGTTGAAGCCTAGCTTGAAGGATTTTGAGCATCATCTTGCTAGCTTGTGAAATGAGTGCAATTGTATAGTAGTTTGAACATGGCATTGCCCTTCTTTGGGACTGGAATGAACACTGATCTTTTCCAATCCTGTGGCCACTGCTAAGTATTCCTAATTTGCTGGCATATTGAGTGCAGCACTTTCACATCATCATCTCTTAGGATTTGAATTAGCTCAGCTGAAATTCCATCACCTCCACTAGCTTTGTTCGTACTGATGCTTCCTAAAGTCCACTTGACTTCACGCTTCAGGGTGTCTGGCTCTAGGTGAGTGATCACACATTCATGGTAATCTGGGTCTTTAAGACCTTTTTTGTATAGTTCTTCTGTGTATTCTTGCCACCTCTTCTTAATCTCTTCTGCTTCTGTTAGGTCCGTACTGTTTCTGTCTTTTATTGTGCCCATACTTGCATGAAATGTTCCCTTGGTATCTCCAATTTTCTTGAAAAGATCTCTAGTCTTTTCCATTCTATTGGTTTCCTCTGTTTCTTTGAATTGTTCACTTAAGAAGGGTGGAGAGGGAGGTGGGAGGGGGGATCGGGATTGGGAATACATGTAAATCCATGGCTGATTCATATCAATGTATGACAAAACCCACTGGGAAAAAAAAAATAAAAAATAAAATAAAATAAAATAAAATAAAAAAATAAAAATAACTAAATATACGCACTCTAAAAAAAAAAAAAAGGCCTTCTTATTGCTCTTTGCTGTTCTCTGAAACTCTGCATTCAGTTGGATATATCTTTCCCTTTCTCCTTTGCCTTTTGTGTCTCTTCTTTTCTCAGCTATATGTAAGACTTCCTCAGACAACCATTTTGCCTTCTAGCATTTCTTTTTCTTGGGGATGGTTTTGGTCACGCCTGCTATACAATGCTGTGAACCTCTGTCCATAGTTCTTCAGGTACTCTGTCTATCAGATATAATCCCTTGAATCTATTTGTCACTTCCACTGTAATTGTGAGGGATTTGATTTAGGTAATACCTGAATGGTCTATTGGTTTTCCCTACTTTCTTCAATTTAAGTCTCAATTTGGCAATAAGGAGTTCACGATCTGAACCACAGTCGGCTCCTAGTCTTGTTTTTGCTGACTGTATAGAGCTTCTCCATCTTTGGCTGCAAAGAATATAATCAATCTGATTTTTGTATTGACCATCTGGTGATGTCCGTGTGTAGAGTCTTCTCTTATGTTGTTAGAAGAGGGTGTTTGCTATGACCAGTGTGTTCTCTTGGCAAAACTCTGTTAGCCTTTGCCCTGCTTCACTTTGTACTCCAATGCCAAATTTGCCTATTACTCCAGGTAATGCTTGACATTCTATTTTGCATTCCAATCCCCTGTGCTGAAAAGGACATCTTTTTTGGATATTAGTTCTAGAAGGTCTTGGAAGTCTTCAAAGAACCGTCGGACTTCAGTTTCTTCGGCATTAGTAGTTGGGAAATAGAAGTGGGTTGCTGTGATGTTGTTGAATGGTTGATCTTGGAAACAAACTGAGATTATTTGTCCTTTTTGATATTGCACCCAAATGCTGATAGGCCTTTGCTTTGACTTTTAAATAATATTTACTATATAAATATTTACTCGATAAAGAATCCACCTGCAATGCAGGAGATCTGGGTTCAGTCCCTGGGTTGGGAAGATCATCTGGAGGAGGAAATGACAACCCACTCCAGTATTCTTGCCTGGAGAATCCCGTAGACAGAAGAGCCTGATGGGCTACAACCCACAGGGTCGCAGAGTAGGACATGACTGAACGACTAAGCACACACTGTTTCAGACTCTTTTGTTGTTTTTGAGGGCTACTCCATTCCTTCTAAGGGATCCCTGCCCACAGTAGTAAATATAATTGTCATCTGAATTAAATTTGCCCGTCCCCATCCATTTTAGTTCACTGATTGCTAAAATGTTGGTGTTCTCTCTTGCCTTCTCCTGTTTGACCACTAATTTACCTTGATTCATGGACATAACATTCCAGATTCCTATACAATATTATTCTTTACAGGATCAGACACATTACTTTCACCACCAAATACATCCACATCTGGGCATTATTTATACTTTGGCTCAGCCTATTCATTCTTTCTGGAGTTATTTCTCCACTTTTTCCAGTAGCATATTGGACAACTATCAACCTGGCATGCTGCTCTTCCGGTGTCATATCTTTTCACCTTTTCATACTGTGCATGGGTGTCTCAAGGCAAGAATACTACAAATTCCTAGATGTGATTACAACCTTTATCCCTCAGCATACCTCATTCTACTGTATTTTTTCCATTATAGCATTTATTACTTGCTAATACATTGCTTTGTTATGGTTAACATCTTTCCTCTCCCGCAGAAAAAATGTAAGATCCATGGAGGCAAGTATTCTGTGTATTTTGTTCACTACTCAGTCCTAGAAAGGTGCCTGGAACATTGTAGATGTTCAGTATTTTTTTTTCATTGAGAGATAACTTATCCACCTTATGATTCATCCATTTAAAGCATATGATTCAGTGGTGTTTAGTGTATTCACACAACTGTGCAGCTCTCATCACAGTCAATTCTAGAGCATTTCACCATTCTCAATGTAAACCCCATACCCATTAGCTGTCACCCACAATCCCCCAATCCTTACTGGGCATAGATAACCATTAATCTAGTTCATGTATCTATAAATTTACCTGTTCTGAACATTTCATATGAATGAACATATGTGATATTTTATGACCAACTTCTTTCACTTAGCATGTTTTTAAGATTCATCAATGACATAACATGTATCAGTATTTTATCCCTTTCTATGACTGAATAATATTCCTTATTATTTGAATATAAATGTGGATATATCACATTTCATTTATCCATTCATCCATTGATGGTCATTTGGCTTGTTTCTACTTTTTGATTATTATGAATAATGTGGCTATAAACAGTTAAATTATTCATGTACAAGTTTTTGTGTGTGGACACATTTTATTTCTCTTTGATATATACCTAGGAGTGGAATTTTCTGAGTTCTAACTCTGTATTTAGTCTTTGACAAACTACCAGCCTATCAGTACATATTTTAGAATAAATGTATGCTTAAGTGTGTATTTCAGATCAGTAGGGGAAGTAATAGATTATCCAATAAATGGTGATATCGCAACTCACCAACTGTTTGGGCTGAAATATAGTTAGGGCTCTCCTTTATGGTTTCATGGGAAATGAAAAGAGTTCCAAATGATTTAAGTGTTAGAATGTCAAATAACTTAAAATGTAGATGAACTATACAGTTATAAATCAGAAATTGTAGATAAACATTACAGAATCAGTGAGGGGCCATATTATAACCCCCGTGTAATAAGCTGAGAAAAGAAATGTGAGATTAATCCTAGGCATGGGCAGTCATTGAAGGATTTTAAACGGGTCTATGACATGATCAGTATTATCCATTTGAAAAGCTCACACTGACCACCGAAAAAGCAGTGACTTGGAGGGGAAAGAGACTCTTGTTACTAATTAAGAGTGATAGCCCAGAAGGCAGTGAATTGAACAAAGTGATGACAGTGAATGTGACAAGCAGGAGAGTGATTCCAGAGGAGGCAAGGAAGAAGAGCTGCTGCAACAATGTAAGGGTTGATGGGGAGAAAGTAAACATATGCAGGTGCCATTCCCTCAGATTAAAATCATTTTAGGAGAAACAATGCAGAGATTGGTTTTGAAGTGTCTCTAAAACATTCAGGTGTCAATAACCAGTAGAGAACTGGACAAGAGCATTACTGGGTGAGAGTGAGATTTGGGAGTCACTGATGTGTAGATAGTTCTTGAAACTACACACGTGGTAAGATCACGTAGGGAAGATGTTTAGAGTGAAGTGAGCCGAGTCAGTGCTGACATGTAAGTAGGAAGCTGAGGAAGATGAAGAAGGTGCAGTCAGAGACTGGAGAAGCCCAAGGCAACAGTGGTATCACAGGAGGTAAGAGTATAAAGATGGGGATGATCAGTGATGCCAAAGCCATAGAGACAAGTGAGAGAATAGGTAGGAACTAAAAGTGTCACCAGACTTGGAAGTATGCAAGTCTTTTCTGCCCCCCAGGGTGTAATGAGCCAGAAGCTGATCACACTGAGTTACACAGGAAGTAGGTAGAAAAGACAGGCTGTTCTTGTAGGAATTTGCTTTGAAGAGAAGGGGATAAACAGAAGCGCCTGGTTGAGATATGAAGCTAAGTGACGGGTTTCTTTTTTTTTTTGCATGAGTCAAACTAGAACATGTTTCTAGTCTTCCAGAGAAGGAATGGAAAAGGAATTACTGATGATAAAACAGGGAAGTGGTCTGATCCATCAGGAACTGGGAAGAAGATTTAAGAATAGAGGAAAAGGGAATGACTTTCAGGTAGAAGAAGCAAGACTCCTTGAACTAAATTGGAGGGAAGAGGAGAAAAGGGGACATAGGCGAGCAGAGATGCTGATAGAAAGTTGTAGTTGTAGCTGCTGGTCTCTCTTCTCTTCAGGAAGCAGGAAATTGCAGGGCTAATCAGCCAAAGATAAGAAAATTGAAATGAGGAGAATGTTTGCAAGGAGAATGGCAAAAACATCAAAAAGTATCCATTGAAGGCGATCAGAGAATAGATGTTAAAGTCTTGCCAAGCAACTTTGAGAAGCCAAAGTAGAATTTGGAAAAGATAAATTTGTAGTCACAGTAATAAAGCTTTCATCAGCAATACTCAGTCTGGGACCAAAAGGAGAGGACAGGAGTGTGTTACTTCAGCCAGGGTATACAGGTTGATAGGCAGATAAGCCAGAAGGAAAAGAAGGCAGGGAAGTTAATGTGACAGTCAGAGCAATTAAGGAATAGAAGGTTCTATTTTAGCTTTGGCAGAGATGTGAGTTTAGTTGAAAGTTAGTGGTTAAATATACGGTACAGTTTCTCAATAGAATTACTATATAATCCTACCATATAATCCAACCTGGCTGGGGAATCCACTAGCCAAAGAAAATAAAAGCAAGAGCTCAGGTAAGTCTACATTTGTTCACAACAGCCTTTTTCAGAAATAGCCAAAAGGTGGAAGAAATCCAGATGTCCATCAACAGACGGATGGATAAAGAAAATGTGGCATATACATACAGTGGAATATTATTCAGTCTTAAAAAGGAAGGAAATTCTGACACATTGCAACATGGATGAATCTCACAGATGTTATGCCAAGGGAAATAAATCAGTCATAAAAGGACGAATATTATGTGATTCCACTTATATGACGTACCTAGAACAGTCAGTTTCATAGAAAAAGAAAGTATCATGGTAGTTGCTAGGGGCTGGAGGGGGTGAATAATGGGAGTTATTGTTTAATGAGTATGGGTTTCAGCTTGGGAGGGTGAAAAAATTTTGGAGATGGATTGTAATGGTGATTGCACAACAGTGTGAATGCACTTACTATTACTGGAGTAGTATTACTATAACTGTACACGTCAAAATGATTAAGATGACAAATTTTATAATACAGTTATTTTGCCACAGTGAAAAATATGTGGTGGATAAAGGACCTGATGTCTTAATACTGTTGGTAAGAGCAAATATTATATTCAGAGGTATGAGAAGAGGTATAGATAATCATGGTTAAAGAATTGGGTATTAGAAGTTTAGGTCTCAATAATGAAATAATTTCAGATTATTATAAGGTCTGGAACAGCATCTCTCATGTAAAGAAGGAGGCAGGCAGACTTGCCTGGTGGCCCAGTGGTTAAGACTGAGTTTCCACTGCAGGGGGCATAGGTTCAGTCCCTAGTTAGGGAACCAAGATTCCACATGCTGTGACTTGCCCCCAAAAATTTTTAATTAATTTTAAAAAAAGGAGATAGTATAGTACCCTGCCAAAACATATCAGCATTTGTGAGTGTGGAGGATGTGCAAGGGAGGCAAGGTTTGGGGTGCTTGTCCCAGCTGGTTCTGGTATTTTTCTCTCCCCCTGCCTCTTCCTCCAGAATGCTAGAGTGGAAAGGAAAGGCAGAGCTTTCTCATGAAGGATGTCAAGGCTGGAGAGTGGATTTGACATGTCCATGAGCACTGAGGTTGTCACAGATCGGCAGCCAAACTTGGAAAATGAGAAGGACCAATAGCTAAGGCTTTAGGATGACGGGGACACATAGAGGAGTGTATCGCTGGACTCCATGAGCCTCAAATGTGTCACTTTTTACTTAAGGATAGAAGAGCTGTGGGGTCTTGGGACGATGTGCAGGGGAGTAAGAAGAGTGACCACTGTTACCCCCACGTGCTTTTTCAGTAATGGGAATACTAAGAAAATGGACAATCTACTTGAGAAAGCCCTCAAGGAAAAGGAGACACTAGGGCAGTGGTTCTTGGACTCCAGCTTCATATTTAAGATCATGTGGGAGTGAACTTTTAAAACATACTGATGCCAGTTGAAGTTGAATCATTAGAGATGGGGTGGTATTGGTAGCTTTGAAAGCTCTCATGTGATTCTAATATACAGCCTGGGGTTGAGAGGCTATGTCCTAGGAAAGAGCTGGGTTTCGGTTGAGACAAGCAGGTAGAGGGAGAAAGCAAGAGCGTTTGACCCAAATAAGACTAGGAGGCCACAAGAGCTGTGGGAACAGTTGTCAGGAAGTGCTGCAATGGGGCCATGAGATTGGAGGATGGCAAGGGGTGGTAACTGAAAAGGACAGGGACAGTGGGCATATGTGACCTTGAGGGTACAGGTAAAATTGTTACCCAAAATTGTTTCCAACATGGCCAAGTTCAAGGAGGCATTTGCACTCCACTCATTAATCTGACCTAGCAGTTTATAGACAGACAAGTACATGGAATTACTATACATGGAGTTAACTCAGTGTCCTAAGCAAAAAAGAGGGAGGGAGAGACCTACTTTGCAGAACTCCTGGAAGAATTAAGTGAGGCAAGGAACAGAGCAAATATATATAAGTAAATTTTGTAAACACTTAAAACCTTACAAATATCACTTGTTCTGTTAACTGGGAGTCTTAACCTCATCAGGAAGTTCCCTTTTATCCTTTGCAATACGCCACGTGATCAGTTCCCAGAGGATTGGCATTCGGTGTTAGGATTAGTCTATCTTGGCTCAGGGCGTGTGCTTCCTTCCAGCCTGCTTCTCTCTAATAAAAGCTTCTTAAGAAGGGAGCCTCTTTCCTCCCCCACTCTTTTTTTAAGCTCCATCTTGACTGACAGCATGTTGCACTCTTTAATGAAGCAATTAGATACTGACTTTTCTAGGCTGACTTTGGACTCCCTGTTTACTCTTGGTTTCTGAACTAATATTCTTTTCTGCATACTCCTTCAAGGAATATGCAAAGAAGAGTGGATTAAAAAGATATATATGAATTGAGGATTATTTTCCCCAGTGTAAACTTAGGTTAAAACTTACTGTGAAAGTGATAATCATATTGTAACCATTAGATTTTTTTGATGAAAAAATTTTCTGTGTAGTCATACAAATACCTGCCTATTTGAACATAATACTGTAAAGCAAATATCATAAACTTTGTTTCTCAAAGAGAGAAGAACCAAATTAACAAAATTAGAAATGAAAATGGAGAGATCACAACAGACAACACTGAAATACAAAGGATCATAAGAGACTACTACCAGCAGCTCTATGCCAATAAAATGGACAACTTGGATGAAATGGACAAATTCTTAGAAAAGTATAACTTTCCAAAACTGAACCAGGAAGAAATAGAAGATCTTAACAGACCCATCACAGGCAAGGAAATCGAAACTGTAATCAAAAATCTTCCAGCAAACAAAAGCCCAGGACGAGATGGCTTCACAGCTGAATTCTACCAAAAATTTAGAGAAGAGCTAACACCTACCTTACTCAAACTCTTCCAGAAAATTGCAGAAGAAGGTAAACTTCCAAACTCATTCTATGAGGCCACCATCACCCTAATTCCCAAATCAGACAAAGATGCCACAAAAAAAGAAAACTACAGGCCAATATCACTGATGAACATAGATGCAAAAATCCTTAACAAAATTCTAGCAAACAGAATCCAACAACATATTAAAAAAATCATACACCACGACCAAGTGGGCTTTATCCCAGGAATGCAAGGGTTCTTCAATATCCGCAAATCAATCAATGTAATACACCACATTAACAAATTGAAAGATAAAAACCATATGATTATCTCAATAGATGCAGAGAGAGCCTTTGACAAAATTCAACACTCATTTATGATTAAAACTCTCCAAAAAGCAGGAATAGAAGGAACATACCTCAACATAATAAAAGCTATATATGACAAACCCACAGCAAGCATCACCCTCAATGGTAAAAAATTGAAAGCATTTCCCCTGAAATCAGGAACAAGACAAGGGTGCCCACTCTCACCACTACTGTTCAACATAGTGTTGGAAGTTTTGGCCACAGCAATCAGAGCAGAAAAAGAAGTAAAAGGAATCCAGATAGGAAAAGAAGAAGTGAAACTCTCACTGTTTGCAGATGACATGATCCTCTACATAGAAAACCCTAAAGACTCTACCAGAAAATTACTAGAACTAATCAATGAATATAGTAAAGTTGCAGGATATAAAATTAACACACAGAAATCCCTTGCATTCCTATATACTAACAATGAAAAAACAGAGAAATTAAGGAAACAATACCATTCACCATTGCAACAAAAAGAATAAAATACTTAGGAGTATATCTACCTAAAGAAACAAAAGACCTATACATAGAAAACTATAAAACACTGATGAAAGAAATCAAAGAGGACACAAACAGATGGAGAAACATACCGTGTTCATGGATTGGAAGAATCAATATTGTCAAAATGGCTATTCTACCCAAAGCAATCTATAGATTCAATGCAATCCCTATCAAGCTACCAACGGTATTTTTCACAGAACTAGACCAAAGAATTTCACAATTTGTATGGAAATACAAAAAACCTCGAATAGCCAAAGTAATCTTGAGAAAGAAGAATGGAACTGGAGGAATCAACCTGCCTGACTTCAGACTCTACTACAAAGCCACAGTCATCAAGACAGTATGGTACTGGCACAAAGACAGAAATATAGACCAATGGAACAGAATAGAAAGCCCAGAGATAAATCCACGAACCTATGGACACCTTATCTTTGACAAAGGAGGCAAGGATATACAATGGAAAAAAGACAACCTCTTTAACAAGTGGTGCTGGGAAAACTGGTCAACCACTTGTAAAAGAATGAAACTAGAACACTTTCTAACACCATACACAAAAATAAACTCAAAATGGATTAAAGATATAAATGTAAGACCAGAAACTATAAAACTCCTAGAGGAGAACATAGGCAAAACACTCTCCGACGTAAATCACAGCAAGATCCTCTATGACCCACCTCCCAGAATATTGGAAATAAAAGCAAAACTAAACAAATGGGATCTAATGAAACTTAAAAGCTTTTGCACTACAAAGGAAACTATAAGTAAGGTGAAAAGACAGCCGTCAGATTGGGAGAAAATAATAGCAAATGAAGAAACAGACAAAGGATTAATCTCAAAAATATACAAGCAACTCCTGCAGCTCAATTCCAGAAAAATAAATGACCCAATCCAAAAATGGGCCAGAGAACTAAACAGACATTTCTCCAAAGAAGACATACAGATGGCTAACAAACACATGAAAAGGTGCTCAACATCACTCATTATTAGAGAAATGCAAATCAAAACCACAATGAGGTACCATTACACACCAGTCAGGATGGCTGCTATCCAAAAGTCTACAAGCAATAAATGCTGGAGAGGCTGTGGAGAAAAGGGAACCCTCTTACACTGTTGGTGGGAATGCAAACTAGTACAGCCACTATGGAAAACAGTGTGGAGATTCCTTAAAAAACTGGAAATAGAACTGCCATATGACCCAGCAATACCACTTCTGGGCTTACACACTGAGGAAACCAGATCTGAAAGAGACACGTGCACCCCAATGTTCATCGCAGCACTGTTTATAATAGCCAGGACATGGAAGCAACCTAGATGCCCATCAGCAGATGAATGGATAAGGAAGCTGTGGTACATATACACCACGGAATATTACTCAGCTGTCAAAAAGAATTCATTTGAACCAGTCCTAATGAGATGGATGAAACTGGAGCCCCTTATACAGAGTGAAGTAAGCCAGAAAGATAAAGAACATTATAGCATACTAACACATATATATGGAATTTAGAAAGATGGTAAAGATAACCCTATATGCAAAACAGAAAAAGAGACACAGAAATACAGAACAGACTTTTGAACTCTGTGGGAGAAGGTGAGGGTGGGATGTTTCAAAAGAACAGCATGTATACTATCTATGGTGAAACAGATCACCAGCCCAGGTGGGATGCATGAGACAAGTGCTCAGGCCTGGTACACTGGGAAGACCCAGAGGAATCGGGTGGAGAGGGAGGTGGGAGGGGGGATCGGGATGGGGAATAAGTGTAAATCTATGGCTGATTCATATCAATGTATGACAAAACCCACTGAAATGTTGTGAAGTAATTAGCCTCCAACTAATAAAAAAATTAAAAAAACAAAAAACAAAAAACTTTGTTTCTAAAATTTTAAGTCTCAAAGTATTTTACAGTATTTATGATATAACTTCATTTTCACTTTTCACTTTTATGCATTGGAGAAGGAAATGGCAACCCACTCCAGTGTTCTTGCCTGGAGAATCCCAGGGATGGGGTCGCACAGAGTTGGACATGACTGAAGTGACTTAGCAGCAGTAGCAGCATGATATTCTTTAGTGTGAGTTACCTGCTTTGTTTCGCCTACTATTGGGTTGGCCAAAAATTTCCTTCAGCATTTTTTTGTAACATAGAAAAACTCAAATGAGCTTTTTGGCCAACCCAGTAGGTTAAAGTAGCCATTAAAAAGGGGAGACTAGCTTTCATCCCCTGCACTGTGCTATGTACACAGTAGGTGCTCAAGCAATGCAAACTATTGAATTCAGATATAAGATCTGTATGTGTACCTTCTGTTACTCCTTATAGCTTTAAAAATTAATGTTATCTTAAGCCTCCAGTTGTTTCAAATTGTTTGTATTAACTAGAAGTTAAGAACTAAAAGCCACTCCAGTATTCTTGCCTGGAGAATTCCATGGACAGAGAGGGGGCTACAGTCCATGGGGTCAAAAAGAATCAACACGACTGAGCAGCTAACACTTACTTTTTTCACTGTCACACTGAAGACAGTTCCCTCTCAGAGGAGAGGCTGAGTCAAGGTTGCTGGGCAACCACAGGCTGATGGAGTGCCAGTGGACTGAATACTTTCCATGAAGCCACCTCAGACAGAGAAGTCATCTCTCTGTAGTGTTGATCTATAGAAAAAGATGAAATGCCTGAGCAAAAGAGTGCACTTTAGTATTGCAGATGTGGGGTGATTCCTCCATTGGGTGAATACATTTCTGTTGTCCTGCCTTACTTCCTGGAGTCTGAATTCACACTCGCCTTGTTGGGGTTGCTGTAGGTGTGTATAGAGGGTGAAGTCCCTTTCACTTGAAGCCAGACAGATGCAGTAACAAATCAGACGTTGAATGCTGCAGTTGACAAAATTCTGAGAGATAAACCCTAGACTTACTGGCTTGAGTTGTATTTTGTGATGAGGGTTTTATTTGGCTTTTGAGAGTTGGAGGAGAATCCGCATGTGTTCTCTTGGCTTTGGTCTATTTTCTTGTCGGTCATGTCCTGCTACTCTGGCAGTTTATTGCCTGACTCTGGTTCTCAAGGTCTCCATCCCAATAACTGAAGGCCTGGACGTGATTGCCATGTTGACGGACGATGCCACCACTGCCACGTGGAATAACGAAGGACTGCCCAGTGACAGGATGTCCACGGAGAACGCCGCTATCCTGACGCACTGTGAGCGCTGGCCCCTGATGATCGACCCTCAGCAGCAAGGGATTAAGTGGATCAAGAACAAGTATGGGACTGACCTGAAAGTCACACACTTGGGCCAGAAAGGGTATGTGAAATCTGAAGGGTTGATTCTCTGTTGAGCTGCTGGAAATGGGTTTCAGTTTTACCAAGTCCTGGCATTTCTTAGACCTCTCTGCCACTTTGGAATGTGATAATTTGGTACAACTTCTTTACCTGCCTACTCACATAAAGGATCTCTGAGTTTACATTGGGTGGTGTGCATCCATTTACCTGAAGAAGTTAGTTGGAAGGTTAGAACACACTGCATGTGAGAGGAAAATTTTCCTACGGCCAAGAATGGAAATATGATGCATTATAATCCTTCTTTAGGACTTTGGCATATGGTAACCCAAGAATTGTCAACTGCCCCTATAGGCTTAATGAGGTTTCCAGTTACATTGCTGAATACGTACTTTGCCTACAGTGGAGCTCTAACACAGCTCAATTCCCGAGGTCGAGTGCCTGAAGATAATTTTTTTAGTCAAGTTTTGCCTATCACTTTTGAGAACTGAATCTGCTCTGAGATTTTCTGTCACTTGGTTGGCATGACAGTATTTTCTGATAAGTACAGAGCTGTCTTGCATGTAGTTGGTCTTCAGTTAATGCCAAATAAATAATTTTAGACTTACTTATACTTCATTTTACCCCTCCATCATTTTTTGACATGTAAAATGAAATAAGGAATGTCTGCAGTTGTGCAGATAAATGGTCTCCTTGCTTATCTGAATACTTGGAGGAAATTATTTTTAAAGGCAAAAGACTATTTTTGGAAAGTGGCAATGGAATCCAATGATAGTTCTCTACATGACTGAATCTAAATGTTTAAAAAAATGAAAATTTGATAAAACCACAAAGCATTTAATTTGAATTTTTTTCAAGAGGACCTGTTGAAATAATTTAAATTTATAATGTTTGGGTGCATGCTAAGTCACTTAAGTCATGTCCAACTCTCTGTGACCCCATGGGCTGTAGCCCGCCAGTCTCCTCTGTTCCATGGGGATTCTCCAGGCAAGAATACTGGAGTGATTTGTGTTTGGGTGGGTTCTATTTATTTTAACCATGATTATTGTCAAAAGTAATTTACACATGGACTTATTAGTTCACATTACTGAATTTCATTTTGGAACATATAACTGAAATTTATCTCAATCTAATCTTTAATTTCCATGTATTTTAGTTGAAGAAAATACTACTTTATAAAACAGTCTTCTCAATATTTGCATTAAACTAAATATAATTGAGCATAAATAATTTTGAATACTTTTCCTATGCTTATTTACATTTTTCTTGATTCTGACTCAATTTTAAGGTTTTTGAATGACATTGAAACTGCTTTGGCCTTTGGAGATGTCCTCTTAATTGAAAACCTTGAGGAAACAATAGATCCAGTCCTTGATCCATTGCTTGGTAGGAACACGATTAAAAAAGGAAAGTAAGTATTACTGAATAATAATTTTATTATTAAAAATAATCTTAAAGGTAGTTTTTGACGTGTGTTTTGCACTACACGTGAGTTTGATCATCAGCTTCTGTTTCATGTCCTCCTAGTCAAATGTAATATATTGAAATATTCTTTTTTATAATTTTATTTATTTATTTATGGTTGTGCTGAGTCTTCGTTGCTGTGTGGGCGTTTCTCTAGTTGCAGTGAGCAAGGGCTGCTCTCTAGCTGGGGTCCGTGGGCTTCTCATTGAGGTCCCTTCTCTTTTTGTGGAGCATGGACTCTAGGGTGTGTGGGCTCAGTAGTTGCAGGTCCTGGGCTCCAGGTCATGGGCTCAGTAGTTGTGGCCCACAGGCTTAGTTGCTATGCGGCATGTCTGATCCTCCTAGACCAAGGATTGAACCCATGGCTTTGGCATTGGCAGGTGAATTCTTTACCACTGAACCATCGAGGAAGTCCTATTGAAATATTCTTGGTGATTTTTCTGAGTTTCCATTCCAAGGCTCCTACATTCCAAGACCAAAGCAAACTTGACATGATCCAGATGTTCAAACTATTTTTTTGGTAGATTGAGATTCATGTTACCCAGTTCCTGATTTATAGACCCCAATAATGCATTGACACAAATATGAGAGCATTTGCTCCTTTATTACTTCATACCAGTGTTTTTCTACCATCAGTACTTTGGAAAACATCTTTAATATATTTGCCTCAAATGCATATCACTTGAATCCTTATTTTCTTAATATTTTTGCTTTTTATTAATTTATTGTTAGTTTCTAATGTACAGCAAAGTGAGTTAGCTTTTATGTTTACATATATCTCCTCTTTTTTTGAATTTCCTTCCCACTGAGGTCACACAGAGCACTGAGCAGAGTCCCCTGAGGTATACAGTAGGTTATTATCTATTTTATACATAGTATCAATAGTGTATGCATGTCAATACCAATCTCCCAATTTATTTCATGCCACCCCCATTGGTATCCATGTTTGTTCTCTACATCTGTTTCTCTATTTCTGTTTTGCAAATAAAATCATCTATACCATTTTTCTAGATTCCACATATGTGCATTAATAATATACAATATTTGTTTTTCTCTTCCTGATTTACTTCATTCTTTACACCAGTCTCTAGGTCCATCCACAGCTCTGCAAATGGCACAATTTCAGTCCTTTTTTATGGCTGAGTAATATTTCATTGTATATATGTACTACATCTTCTTTATCCATTCCTCTGTTGATGGTCATTTAGATTGCTTCCATGTCCTGGCATTGTGATAGTGCTGCAATGAACATTGAATTGTATGTGTCTTTGGAATTATGGTTTTCTCAGGGTATATGCCCAATAATGGGACTGCTGAGTGATATGATAGTTCTGTTTTTAGTTTTTTAAGGAACCTCCATACTATTGTCCATAGTGGCTATATCAATTTACATTCCTACCAACAATACAAGAGGGTTCCCTTTTCTCCACATCCTCTCTAGCATTATTATTTGTATATTTTTTTGATGATGGCCATTCTGACCTGTGTGAGGAGATACCTTATTGTAGTTTTGATTTGCATTTCTCTAATGATTGGTGATGTTGAATATCTTTTCATGTATTTGTTGGCCATCTATATGTTTTCCTTAGAGAGATGTCTATTTAAGTATTCTGTCCATTTGTTGATTGGGTTGTTTGTTTTTTATATTGAGCTACATGAACTTTTTGTTTATTTGGGAGGTTAATCATTTGTCAATTGTTTCATCTGCAAATATTTTCTACCATTCTAAGGGTTATCTTTTTGTCTTGTTTATAGTTTCCTTTGCTGTGCAGAAACTTTTAAGTTAAATTAGATCCCATTTGTTTATTTTTGTTTATACTTGAATTACTCCAGAGGATGGGTCAAAAAAGATACTGCTGCAATTTGTGCCAGAGAGTTTCCTTCCCTGTAAGAGTTTTAAACTGTCTGGCCTTACATTCAGGTCTTTAATCCATTTTGAGTTTACGTAATGTTTTTAAAAACCTATTTTAAATCCACTTTTTTTTTTTTTAAACTCAGCCTTACCCCAAGTCATAGCATCTACAAAATCATGTGTTTACTGTGCTAGTTCTCTTTTTTCCTATATGTTTAAAATATTGATATGTATATATCTCATATATATATATACACACATACATATAAACCATTAGGACAAAAAAAAAGTGCACTAGTGGATCCCTAAGAACATCCCCATATCAGCAGCAGTGGTAGACTGGGCACTCTAGCTGAGACCTGCATGATCTTCCAAGTGCTGCTGTTGCCCTGAACGCCATCTCTCCATCACATCCTTCCAGGGACAGTGAAACCATTACCCAGCAGGCAACATGTCACTCTGTAATTGTGTAAAAGGTCAAATCCAGTACTTCTGTCTCTAACTGAGCCTGGGTGGGCTCACTGGAGATTGTGCTGTGTCCAAAGCTCTCTGTTCCTCTTCCCTCAAGAAACCAACATTGCCACGGCTTATTCCCCTGAATTTCTTTCTCTTTTTTGTTGTTTTTCTTCACAGAGGTATAATTTCAGAATTTCCCCAACACTTTTCTTCTTTGGCACCCACTCTCTGCCTCAAAGGTGTCTTGTCTCTCTTTTCATCACTGGATTATTCCTGTCAATTTAAAATGAAAATAGGTCTGCTTAAGGGTGACTAACTTCTATTTTGTAAGAAGGCTCTAACTGATTAGTATTTATTATACAATTCACCAATTAAGTCCATTTACAGTGAGTGACAACTTATAATTGTTTAATAAACAAAAATTTACCCAGACATGCATTTAGAAGAGTCTAATAAGACATTTGACAAACTGCAGCTCTGACATAAATAAAATTGTGGCCGTATCTGATGTGTTAAAAATACAGTGCAAAATCTTGGATGTCACTAAAGTGAAATCCTTGTTATTAAGGTTCTGACTCTATTATGAAGACACAGAATTTTTGTCAGTGAATTATATATTCTCTTAGCTTTAACTTGAACCTTTGGTGACACAATTTAGGTGTAAGAAATTCTGCCTTTCTTTCTCTATCTTTATATATATATATGTTTTAAATGTTTATTTATGTATTTGGCTGTACCCAGTCTAGTTATGGCATGGGGAAAGTCTGACCTTGTTGTAGCAGGTGAGATGTGGGATCTTTTAGTTTCAGCACTCAGGATCTTTAGTTGTAGAACGCGAACTCTTACCTGCATCATGTGGGACTTAGTTCCCCAACCAGGAATTGAACTCAGGCTGCCTGCATTGAAAGCATGAGTCTTAGCCACTGACCCACCAGGAAAGTCCCTATATATATGTGTGTATATATTGATAATCTAAAACATCCAGAGACTGATAAATTTGAGTCCTGATTTTTTCTCAGTATGGATATAGTTAAGTATAAGAATCCCAGAGGATTTTTTTTTTTTTAATTTCAGAAACAACTTGTTTTACATAGAACATCAAATTCTTTATCACAAAATATCACACCAGGGCAGTTTATTCCAAATTAATAATCTTTCCTGAATCTGTGCTAAGAAAAGTTACGACCTACGTAGACTGCATATTAAAAAGCAGAGACATCACTTTGCCAAAAAGGGTCCATCTAGTTAAGGCTATGGTTTTTCCAGTAGTCATGTATGGATGTGAGAGTTAGGCTATAAAGAAAGCTGAGTGCCAAAGAACTGATGCTTTTGAACTATGGTGTTGGAGAAGACTCGTGAGAGTCCCTTGGACTGCAAGGAGATCCAACCAGTCCATCCTAAAGGAGATCAGTCCTGAGTGTTCATTGGAAGGACTGATGTTGAAGCTGAAACTCCAACACTTTGGCCACCTCATGCGAAGAGCTGACTCATTTGAAAAGACCCTGATGCTGGGAAAGATTGAAGGCAGGAGAAGGGGAGGACAGAGGATGAGATGGTTGGATGGCATCACCAACTCAATGGACATGAGCTTGAGTAAACTTCCGGAGTTGGTGATGGACAGGGAGGCCTGGTGTGCTGCAGTCCATGGGGTTGCAAAGAGTTGGATATGACTGTGTGACTGATCTGAACTGATTAGGCTTTATAGAATTGATCATGTCATTGTAGCTGTTTTTAAAAGTTGAAGAAAATATTAAATGATCTGTAAGAACATAATAAATGGAGTTTATTGCATGCAGTTTTTACTGTAACAATTCTAACTCCTAAACTCTTTCATAAGAGTGGCAACAACTACTTTTATGAAGGTTGTTTTATGAAATTTTAGTTGTGTACCTCCAGGTTTCTCTAGATGTTTTTAGAGTTTGGTTATTCAGAGAATCTGAGTCCTTGCAAATTCTGTCAGTCCCTGAATAAGGCTTCTCTGAGAACTGCTAGAGGCAGGCCCTGTGCTGGTGGCCAGTGATTCAGAACACAAGACACAGACCGTGCCCTTAAGGAAGCTACGTTTCCTGAGGGGAAAGTCAGACCTATACAGGCACAAGTAATATATGCCATGGGTATGATGACGGAAGTCCACATGATAGAGAATCGTCTGCTCCGTAGTGGAGACTTGGAAAGACTTTGTATTACATTTACATTTAGTGTGAATCTTAAAAGGTCAGTGGGCATTTGTCAGACAAATGGGAGAAGAGAATTCTGGAATGAGAGGACGAATTCCAAGTAGTAAAACACACAAATCAGCCCAGCAACTTTGGGGAACTGCAGTTAAGATTCAAATATGTGGAAAGCCCCATTTTGGGGGGAAAAGGAGTATGGACTGAGAAAGGTGGGACTGGATTGTCAGACCCCAGAATGTGGATATCCTTGGGTACCCACCGTTGACCCATAGGTTTCCCTTTTCCCTGGTTACAATGATTTTTCCCCAAGCACATTGAAGGGGTGCATTCCTATCTATAATGCTAGTTAACAACAACCATGGTTTTTGTTTTTTTTTTAACAACCATGGTTTTTGACCAAGGGACCTTGCCTTCGCAGAGTAACACATCTGGAGTTTCAATATTTTCACTTGAGAATCATGAGCAGAAGTCAGTGAAAGACTCTTAGCATGCTAAGAATAGTGCAGTCAGATTTATGTTTTTTGAAAGGGCACTTTGGCAGTATGGAGTATTGATTAAAGACACATGGACCAAGAGTCAGGGTTCATCCAGTTAGTGAAAGTGAAGTAACTCAGTCGTGTCCGACTCTTTGCGACCCTGTGGACTCTAGACCACCAGGTTCCTCTGTCCATGGGATTCTCCCAGCAAGAATACTGGAGTGGGTTGCCATTTCCTTCTCCAATTAGTAAACAATTGCAATAATCCAGTTGAGACATAATATGAGCCTAAACTAAGCCAGCGACAGTAGAGGTGGAAGTTCAGTTCAGATCAGGCGCTCAGTCATGTCTGACTCTTTGCGACCCCATGGACTGCAACATGCCAGGTTTCCCTGTCTATCACCAACTCCTGAAGTTTACCCAAACTCATGTCCATTCAGTCGGTGATGCCATCCAACCATCTCATCCTCTGTCGTCCCCTTCTCCTCCCGCCTTCAATCTTTCCCAGCATCAGTGTCTTTTCAAATGAGTCAGTTCTTCGCATCAGGTAGCCGAAGCGTTGGAGTTTCAGCTTCAACATCAGTCATTCCAATGAACACCCAGGACTGATCTCCTTTAGGATGGACTGTTTGGATCTCCTTGCCGTCCAAGGGACTCTCAAGAGTCTTCTCCAACACCACAGTTCAAAGCATCAATTCTTCAGCGCTCAGCTTTCTTTATAGCCCAACTCTTACATCCATACGTGACTACTGGAAAAACCATAGCCTTGACTAGACATACCTTTACTGACAAAGTAATATCTCTGCTTTTTAATATGCTGTCTAGGTTGGTCATAACTTTCCTTCCAAGGAGTAAGCATCTTTTAATTTCATGGCTGCAGTCAACATCTGCGGTAATTTTGGAGCCCCCCAAAATAAAGTCTGCCACTGTTTCCACTCTTCCCCAGCTATTTGCCATGAGGTGATGGGACCAAATGCCATGATCTTACTTTTCTGAATGTTGAGTTTTAAGCCAACTTTTCCCCTCTCCTCTTTCACTTTCATCAAGAGGCTCCTTAGTTCTTCTTCACTTTCTGCCATGAGGGTGGTGTCATCTACTTATCTGGGGTTATTGATATTTCTCCCGGCAGTCTTCATTCTGGCTTGCTCTTCATCCAGCCTGGCATTTTCTCATGATGCACTCTGCATATAAGTTAAATAAACAGAGTGACAATTTACAGCTTTGATGTACTCCTTTTCCTACTTGGAAGCAGTATGTTGTTCCTTGTCCAGTTCTAACTGTTGCTTCCTGACCTACATACAGGTTTCTCAAGAGACAGGTCAGATGGTCTGGTATTCCCATCTCTTTCAGAATTTTCCACAGTGTGTTGTGATCCACACAGTCAAAGGCTTTGGCATAGTCAGTAAAGCAGAAATAGATGTTTCTCTGGAACTCTCTTGCTTTTTCAATGATCAAGTGGATGTTGGTAATTTGAACTCTGGTTCCTCTGCCTTTTCTAAAACCAGCTTGACTATCTGGAAGTTCATGGTTTGCATATTGCTGAGCCTTGCCTGGAGAATTTTGAGCATTACTTTACTAGCATGTGAGATGAGTGCAATTGTACTGTAGTTTGATCATTCTTTGGCATTGCCTTTCTTTGGGATTGGAATGAAAACTGACCTTTTCCAGTCCTGTGGCCACTGCTGAGTTTTCCAAATTTGTTGGCATATTGAGTGCAGCACTTTCGCAGCATCACCTTTCTTGATTTGAAATAGCTCAAGAATTCCATCACCTCCACTAGCTTTGTTTATAGTGATGCTTCGTAAGGCCTACTTAACTTCATATTCCAGGATGTCTGGTTCTAGGTGAGTGATCACACCATCATGATTATCTGGGTTCTGAAGATCTTTTTTGTACAGTTCTGTGTATTCTTGCCGCCACCTCTTTGTATCTTTTGCTTCTGTTAGGTCCATACCATTATCTGTCCTTTATTATGCCCATCTTTGCATGAAATGTTCCCTTGGTATCTCTAATTTTCTTGAAGAGATCTCTAGTCTTTCCCATTCTGTTCTTTTCCTGTATTTCTTTGCACTGATCACTGAGGAAGGCTTTCTTATCTCTCCTTGCTATTCTTTGGAACTCTGCATTCCAATGGGAATATCTTTCCTTTTCTCCTTTGCTTTTCACTTCTCTTCTCTTCACAGCTATTTGTAAGGCCTCCTCAGACAACCATTTTGCCTTTTTGCATTTCTTTTCCATGGGGATGGTCTTGCTCCCTGTCTCCTGTATAATGTCATGAACCTCCGTCCATCTGTCCATAGTTCATCAGGCTCTCTGTCTATCAGATCTAGTCCCTTAAATCTATTTCTCACTTCTACTGTATAGTCATAAGGGATTTGATTTAGGTCATACCTGAATGGTCTAGTGGTTTTCCCTACTTTCTTCAATTTAAGTCTGAATTTGGCAGTAAGGAGTTCATGATCTGAGCCACAGTCAGCTCCCGGTCTTGTTTTTGCTGACTATATAGAGCTTCTCCATCTTTGGCTGCAAAGAATATAATCAATCTGATTTTGGTGTTGGCCATCTGGTGATGTCCATGTGTAGAGTCTTCTCTTGTGTTGTTGGAAGAGGGTGTTTGCTATGACCAGTGTGTACTCTTGGCAAAACTCTATTAGCCTTTGCCCAGCTTCATTCCATACTCCAAGGCCAATTTGCCTGTTACTCCAGGTATTTCTTGACTTCCTACTTTTGCATTCCAGTCCCCTATAATGAAAAGGATGTCTTTTTTGGGTGTTAGTTCTAAAAGGTCTTGTAGTTCTTCATAGAACCGTTCAAATTCAGCTTCTTCAGCCTTACTGGTTGGGGCATAGGCTTGGATTACCATGATGTTGAATGGTTTGCCTTGGAAACGAACAGAGATCATTCTGTCATTTTTGAGATAACATCCAAGTACTGCATTTCGGACTCTTTTGTTGACCGTGATGGCTAATCCACTTCTTCTAAGGGATTCCTGCCCACAGTAGTAGATATAATGGTCATCTGAGTTAAATTCGCCCATTCCAATCCATTTTATTTCGCTGATTCCTAGAATGTTGACATTCACTCTTGCCATCTCATGTTTGATCACTTCCAATTTGCCTTGATTCATGGACCTAACATTACAGGTTCCTATGCAATATTGCTCTTTACAGCATCAGACCTTGCTTCTATCACCAGTCATATCCACAACTGGGTATTGTTTTTGCTTTGGCTCCATCCCTTCATTCTTTCTGGAGTTATTTCTCCACTGATCTCCAGTAGCATATTGGGCATCTACCGACCTGGGGAGTTCCTCTTTCAGTATCCTATCAATTTGCCTTTTCCTACTCTTCATGGGGTTCTCAAGGCAAGAATACTGAAGTGGTTTGCCATTCCCTTCTCCAGTGGACCACATTCTGTCAGAACTCTCCACTGTGACCCGTCCGTCTTGGGTGGCCCACATGGCGTGGCTTAGTTTCATTGAGTTAGACAAGGCTGTGGTCCGTGTGATCAGATTGGCTAGTTTTCTGTGATTATGGTTTTAGTGTGTCTGTCCTCTGATGCCCTCTCGCAACACCTGATTTCTTACTATGGTTTCTCTTACCTCGGATGTGGGGTATCTCTTCACGGCTGCTCCAGCAAAGCGCAGCCGCTGCTCCTTACCTTGGACGAGGAGTATCTCCTCACGGCCGCCCCGCCTCACCTTGAATGTGGAGTAGCTCCTCTCGGCCCTCCTGCGCCCGCGCAGCCGCCGCTCCTTGGACGTGGGGTAGTTCCTCTCGGCCCAAACTATGGTGGAGGTAATGAAGATAATGTGACCTCCTTCCAAAGATCCCATGCAGGCACTGCTACACTCAGTGCCCCCAACCCTGCAGCAGACCACCACCAACCCACGCCTCCACTGGAGACTCCTGGACACTCACAGGCAAGGTGGGTCAAAGTAGAGGTGGAAAGGAGAGGGCAAACCAAAGAATTCTCAAGGATTTAATATCATTAGTTCGTGGTCATTAATGGCAATTTGTTAGCAGGGATAAAGGAAGTTTCAAGGATGATTTCCAGTCTTCTGAAAGTTTAAGTGATGGGAGATGTGATATAGGAATTAGGATTAAGTGTAGAGAAAGAGCTAACAATTCCACTTATTAGACATTCAAAGATTGAGATGCTACTTTAACACTCATTCTCAAAAGAGAAGTCTAAGAAGCATGGGATCTGTGAATATGGAACTTGATAAAGAGATGTTGGCTGAGCATGTAGATTGGGGAACATCTACCTAGAGAGATGGTCAAGCATTGTAGTAGATTGATTTTCTATGGAGATGCTATACATTCAGAAGGGAAATACTCAGAAAAGTGGGGTCTTGAAAGAGCTTAGTCTTCTAGTCTTAGTCTTCTTGGATGCTCAAGATTATATGAGGATTATATGAAGTTTAATATATGGAAACCTAGTTTCTTAGCCAGATTTTCCAAACAGATAGGCACTACCATCTTCTGGTAGAATTCCTATGAATTCTTTGCTGGTATAACTCTTCCTAAACTCAGCTTATTGTCTCATCGATGTTTTGATTTCATATCTGTACCTCACAGTGCAGTTTAAGCCTTTCATTTCCTCATGCTGACTGAAGTGATCACTTTACATCCTCTCTCTAGTTACTTCTCCCCAAACCAGAAAGTGGTTAAAATATTTTCTGATACTGCTTTTTTCATCACTCCTATTTAGAACTCTCTGTTGTCCATTACTTTGAATTGAATTAAAGCTTTCCTGTGAAACCTGCAACATGCTTTACCTGTTTGATACTACAGAGTTTCCTTTTACCAACCTCACTTTTCATTACTTTATACAGATAATACCCCTGTCTATAATGTGCAGTTTTATTTACCCTTTCTTTCTGTCGTTGTTGTTCAGTCGCTAAGTCGTGTCCAACTCTTTCTGACCCCTTGGACTGCAGCACACCAGGCTTCCCTGTCCTCCTCTATCTTTTCTTCCTATAAGTCACAAATTCACTTCATCCAGAATTTAGCTGTTATTCAGTTAACTAAATGGGAATTTTAGCTATCTACATTTAACTTTTCCCATACATAATACATTTTATACTGTGTGACTGTTATTTTGCCTTTATATGTCATTCTCAAAAACATGCTTAGATTCTCTTATGTATCCTTATTAGATTTCAAGTTCTCGATGGATGCAAATCCTTTAAAAATATGGTTAACTAAAAATAAAAACAAAGCAATAAAAACATAGACTTTTATTTCTGGCACTATGTGAGACTAGAAATGTAAATACTAAAAAAAGAACTAAATGATAGTTAAATTATTAAAAATACCTTTTGAAATGTATCACTCAGTTGACAGGAAGTGTAACCAGAAGGCACAAAATAGAAAGACAAGGAGACCAAAGATGATGTTTTTTTTTCCTGAGCATACCTGCTAAAACCTGATAACCTTGGGTTTCTGTTTCGATGAATGTACAGAGCTTGGACCAAGTCTAGGGCCTGTTCAGGGTGTTGAGTCTGCTAAGAGATTCCTGCCTAATGCTGGAGCCTCAAAGGGGCCAGTACCTTCTGTTTAAGGGTAAATTTGTTTAAAAGTTAAACAAAACCCAGGACTACAAAAAGGAAACTTTCTCTACTTTGGCCCTCAGTAAGAGACAGAAAAACAGCCCCAGAGAATTCCTAACCACAGCCATCTTCCTTGGGAATATTTAAGAAAAATTTTTATCACTTATGTGCCCTAAAAACCTCAAACCGTTAACTTATTTTAAAGTGGCCTTGGGCTGGTCACATTCCAGTGCCCTTGGCAGAGGCACAGATCCTCTTTGTAATGATGTCTGTAAATCCAGACTTCAGAGGGTTGTGAAAGACCTAATTCAGAGGTGCGTGAGTTCACAGGCAGAAATCACAGAACACACAAGGAAATAAGAGATCATGAGCCAGAGCCAATAGAAACGTCAGATAATAGAATCTTTATCTCACTGCTGCTTTGTTTTCTATTTTACTGTTAATAAGGATATGGTTATTAGCTTTCCATGAAATGCCTACTAAATTTTGCTAGTTTTTTCCATAAGATTTCTTATCACTTTCTTTAATGCCCCAATTTTAAAATTTTGACTCATTGTATTCTTTCTTATTTTTTAACATGATTTCTAATTCATTGCTTCTTTTTTATTTAATTATTTATTTTGGAGTATAGTTGATTTACAGCATTGTGTTAGGTTCAGATGTACAGCAAAGTGAGTCAGTTATACATATTTCTATGCTTTTTCAGATTCTTTTCCTATATAAACTATTAGAGAATATTGGGAGTTCTCGTGCTGTATAGTAGGGCCTTGTTGTTAATCTGTTTCATAAACAGTGTGTATATGTTAATCCCAGTTCAGTTCAGTCACTCAGTCGTCTCTGATTCTTTGTGACCCCACAGACTGCATCATGCCAGACTTCCCTGTCCATCACCAACTCCCGGAGCTTACTCAAACTCATATCCATCAAGTCGCTGATTCTGTCCAACCATATCATCTTCTGTCATCCCCTTTTCCTCCTGCTTTCAATCTTTCCCAGCATCAGGATCTTTTCAAATGAGTCAGAAAAGCATAGCCCTACAGATATTCAGTATATATGATTTCCCTTGAATCTTTGATGACTGATAGGTATAGTATGTGGGTGATTGGGAGCGTGGGCCAGATGCTCAGCCAGACCTCCAGAAGTAAGACCTTGTTCTTCAGACATGGAAAGTGTGGATGAACCATGAGTGGGACCACAAAGCATATCAGCAAAAAGGAGGAGCGGAGAGGAGTCAGTCATATCTTTTGATCTTTTAGGTCGCCTCCTAAGAGCAGTAGAGGGTTTTGGTTATTTAAATTTTATTATTTAATAATGATGCATATAAAATACTTAGTATATAGAAGTTATGAATCATAATAATAATTTAGATGGGTATCTACCATTCAAATTATGAACATTAAGATGGCCAGTATTCTTCAATCCACCTTCACAAATCCTTTCCCATCCTGCCTCCTCTCCAGATAGTATTTTAAATTTCATCATCATTTTATTGCTTTATTTAAAATAGTTCTATCATATATATGTATCTTCCAAAACAATATATTATCTTTGATTTGGGAGTTTATAAAAATCCATCATAGCATACATATAGAGTTTAGAGGGACTTGAATTTTTTTACTCAGTATTAAACTTCTGTGCCTTAACTAAGCATATACTCTTGCTTTTACCTCTAATTTTTTTCATTTAACTCTAATCTCATTTTTTGTAGCTATAATATTCAATGGTGTGACTCTTTCTCACTCTATTGAATATTTTTACTGAAGGACACTTAGGTGATTTTCCAGCTTTTTGCTATTACAAGACATGCTGCTGTTAATATTAGTGTACTGAATACTCAGATACACATGTAAAGGTGCACACAGCAAGGGGTTCTTTAGAGTTTATATTCTGGGGTAGAAGAGTTGGGTTGTAGAGAGTGCACACAGTATGCTCTAAAAGAAAATGTGAAATTGTTTTCCAAAGTTGTACAGATTTACATACTCACTGATGATATTTAAGGACTGTGAAGCCTTCCAGAGGACTGACTTGGGAACTTTCATTCTGCTGTTTTTTCAATAACACAAAAGGTTTGTATATTGAATACTATTAGTCTCTTCCTTTGAGGAACTGTTCCAACCAACAGCTCTTTTTTTGAGTGGAAAAAATGTTGTTCAGTCACAAAGTCATGTCTTGACTCTTTGCAACCCCATGGGTTGCAGCACGCCAGGCTCCCCTGTCCTTCACTGCCTTCCAGTATTTGCTCAAACTCATGTCCATTGAGTTGGTGATAACTATTTGAACATGTCATCCTCTGCCATGCTTTTCTCCTTCTGCCTTCAGTCTTTCCCAGCTTCAGGGGCTTTTTCAGTAAGTCAGCTTTTCACATCAGGTGGCCAAAGTATTAAAGCTTGAGTTTCAGCATCAGTCCTTCCAATGAATATTCAAGATTGATTTCCTTTAGGATTGACTAGTTTGATTTCCTTGCAGTCCAAGGGACTCTCAGGAATCTTCTCTAGTACCACAATTCAAAAGCATCAATTCTTCAGCGTTCAGCCTTCCTTATGGTCCAACTCTCACATCCATGCATGACTACTGGGAAAACCATAGCTTTAATTCTAAGACCTTTGTTGGCCAAAGTGATGTTTCTGCTATTTAGTACACTGTCTAGGTTTGTCATAGCTTTCCTTCAAAGAAGCAAGCATCTTTTAATTTCATGGCTACAGTCACTATTGGCAGTGATTTTGGAGCCCAAGAAAATAAAGTGTGTCACTGCTTCTACTTTTTGCTCTATTTGCCATAAAGTGATAGGACTGGATGCCATGATCTTAGTTTTTTGAATGTTGAGTTATAAGCCAGCTTTCTCACTCTCCTCTTTCACCATCATCAAGAGACTCTTTAGTTCCTCTTCACTTTCTGCCATTAGTGTGGTATCATCCATATATTTGAGGTTGTTGATGTTTCTCCTGGCAGTCTTGATTCCAGCTTGTGATTCATCCAGTCCAGCATTTTGAATGCTGGATTCTGCATATAAGTTATGTAAGTAGGGTGACACTATGCAGCCTTGATGTACTTCTTTCCTAATTTGGAGCCAGTCTGTAGGTCCATGTAAGATTCTAACTGTTGTTTCTTGGCCTGCATACAGGTTTCTCAGGAGGCAGGTAAGGTGGTATGGTATTCCCATTTCTTTAAGAATTTTCCAGTTTGTTGTGATCCAGAGTCAAAAGCTTTAAAATAGTCAGTGAAGAAGAAGTAGTTATTTTTCTTGAATTCCCTTGCTTTCTCTGTGGTCCAATGAATGTAGGCAATTTGATCTCTGGTTCCTCTGCCTATTCTAAACCCAGGTTGTACATCTGGGTGTTCTCAGTTCACATACTGCTGAAACTTAGCTTGAAGGATTTTGAGCATAACCTTACTAGCATGCAAAATGAGTGCAATTGTCTGGTAGTTTGAACATTCTTTGGTACTGCCCTTCTTTGGGATTGGAATGAAAACTGTCCTTTTCCAGTCCTGTGGCCAATGGTGAGTTTTTAAAATTTGCTGGCATATTAAGTGCAATGCTTTAAGAGCAGCATCTTTTAGGATTTGAAGTAGCTCAACTGGAATTCCATCACCTCCACTAGCTTTGTTCGTAGTGATGCTTCCTAAGGCCCATTTGACTTCACATTCTAGGATGTCTGGCTCTAGGTGAGTAATCACACCATCGTGATTATCTGGGTCATGAAGATCTTTTTTGTATAGTTCTTCTGTGAATTCTTGTCATCTCTTCTTAATCTCTTCTGCTTCTGTTAGGTCCATACGGTTTCTATCCTTTATTGTGCCCATATTTGCATGAAGTATTCCCTTGACATCTCTAATTTTTGAAAAGAGATTTCTAGTCTTTCCCATTCTACTGTTTTCGTCTACTTCTTTGCATTGTTCATTTAAAAAGGCCTTTTTATCTCTCCTTGCTATTCTCTGGAACTCTGCATTCAGTTAGGTGTATCTTCCCTTTCTCCCTTGCTTTTCACTTCTTTCCTCAGCTCTTTGTAAAGCCTTCTCAGACAACCAAGTTGCCTTCTTGCATTTCTTTCTCTTTGGGATAGTTTTGGTCACTGCCTCCTATACAATGTTACAAACAATTTCTGTTTCTCTTTCCAGTTACCTGTTGGGTACAAATATGTTTCCCTTTGTATTGTAAAGAGGAAATAGCCCTGAAAGCAAGCAAGAGAAGGGCAAACACCCCCCAGGGATTGCCAAGTTGGTGTCATCACCCCAAATGGCTTTACTGCTTCATCTTCTTCAAGGGCAGGCGGAATAACCTTGCATATTCCTGAGAGAAAGCCACATTCCTCAGAAAGTTTTTGATGGCTTATAGTGTTTTTGTTTATTTTAGTTCTGTTTGCTTTGGGGTCCTTTTTAAAAAAGCACTATTAGTCTATTCTTCCTGATAATGGATGTCTGAAAAGATACTTGTGATAGATACAGCATAGTCCAAAAGTTGAAGTTCATTAATAATTGGGATGTTGTGGAGTATGAAGTAATGAATACTAATTACTCCTTTCTTGTGTGACAACTCCCTGTGGACCAATCAGTCAGCCCAGACTTTAATTTGGCTCTAGTAATGGTTTCATCAATAGCACATTAAATCTGTGTTTGAGAAGATATACAGTTGAACCTGACCCACATAGCAGATAGCACTATCATCAAATGGCCACAGGCTGACAACAGCTTGGTAATTACAAATAATTAAATCCACCAAACTCCAGACAATCCTAATTTTAAGTAAAATATATTGTATGGTATCAATCGACAGAAAACATATCTGGGGAGATTTATCAACACGTACTTTTTCCAAAGCAAATTTACTGGTGTACATATTAGAGAAGTTGCTGATCTGTGAAGCATCTTCATAAAATTGTATCTCTTTAATCTTTTGAATCTCCACAAATATTATTGAAGTGATTTTTGAACTTTAATCTTAGCTAGAGAAACCTTACTGCAAGATGTATTTCAGCTTGCTTCTGAGCATATAAATGTTTTTTAAAGTTTATACTTTATTCTATATTTAATTTCATTTCATTGTTCTTTTAGTAATAGTCTTCAAGTATCATTCCCTGGAAAGAAACTTAAAACTAATAGAAATATTAGCTCTATAATAGAAATTTCTATTTGTATAGACATAATAAAATGAAAGTATTTTACAAATAGTATTTGTTTTATAATAAGTTTCCTGAAAATTGTGCTAAAATCAATAAAAAATATTTTGGTTAGCAAGTTCCAGTTTAACTATTATTATATTGCTGCTCTTGGAGTTGGTGCCATACTATTGTTCTTTAGTTGAGTATAGATGCATTTGAATGAAGTCTTGAGTGAAATTTAAATTAGAACCATGTTAAATTAAACCCCATACTGTAGTAGAATGTGCTCTATTGAGCTAGAAACATATGGTTTTTTAGTAAGCTCTGGAGTTATGAAGTTCTCTAATTATGTTCCCTGTGGGTAAGAATATTTCTATTTTCTAGTAATTCATGCCCTCATACAGTAGATGGAGAAGGCAGTGGCAACCCACTCCGGTACTCTTGCCTGGAAAATCCCATGGACAGAGGAGCCTGGTGGGCTGCAGTCCTTGGGGTCGCTTCGTAGTTGGACACCACTGAGCGACTTCACTTTTCCCTTTCATGCATTGGAGAAGGAAATGACAACCCACTCCAGTGTTCTTGCCTGGAGAATCCCAGGGACGGCAGAGCCTGTTGGGCTGCTGTCTATGGGGTCGCACAGAGTCGGACACGACTGACGCGACTTAGCAGCAGCATACAGTAGAACTCAGCGTTCTAGTCTCTCCCAGTTTCTAGTTAAAATAATAAAGTTTAATTGCTGAAAAGACCTCCAGCAACCTTTCTATCCCTGAGTTCAATCAAGGTTTTTTATTTAAGTATAATATTCAGGAGAATTCCATGGACAGAGAAGCCTGGTGGGCTACAGTCCATGGGGTCACAAAGAGTTGGACGTGACTAACACACACACACACATACACACATATACATATTCAGGACCTACAGATAGTTCATCTTTTCAGTCATCTTGCTGACATTGTTTGACTGTATATATGAACATAGATACCAAACAGGGCCACAGATTAAGAACCTTTAGATTCTTTTCTTTGAAAAAGCAGTTTTGTTAAGAAAAAAAAAGGAAAAAATGAACAAATATGAATGGAACTAGAAATTCCTCATTTTTCATGCCACATTATAATGTTTAAATAAGGACATGTTGAAATGTGTATAAATATATATAACATGTATGCTTTGTATGTATATGGAACACATGTGTGTGTGTGTGTGTGTGTATCTCAAAGGGGAAATAACCTACTATGATTTTTTTAGCTATATTTTCTATTCAGTGGTATCTGAATTCTTGCGACTTTAATTTTTTTTTTTTCAATTCTAGTCGAAGTTTGCTTTTATCTTAGAAGGACATGTTGGTTATATTAACTGCGTGAAGCAATGAGACAATTAACCCATTTCTATTCAGGACTTCCTTTCCTTCTTTTTCTTAAACGTCTGGCCGGCTGTGCAGCTTTCAGCCCAATCCTTTCTTCAGGAGCCAGGTTTGACCACCTCGCTCCAGCCTTCCTGCCGAGGTTGCTAAGTAACCCCTCTCCGCCGCCCTCGCTGCACCTGACCTTCGGCTGTGCACGCAGCCAGGGCTGTTGGAGCTCACAAGTCTAATCTAGAAGCTTTTCATTTGAAACAGCAGGACATGCAGTAAGGCTTTTAGATGTCCATTGAGAAGGTTTTCTGCTTCTCCTGTGTTTTTTTTTCCCCCCAGCTTGTGGAACTTTTATTTACTTATCTCAAAACCCACCTGCTATTTCTTTACTTTGACAGATCAGCTTCAGTGAGGCCTGGAGAATGAACTTCCTCCTATTTAGAGAGTGTATTAGTTCTCTGAATCACCCATCCTAGAGGAACAACCTTCAGTATAGTAACACATTGTCTTTAGAAATTTCTCGCCAGCAATGTGAAAAAGGTTTTGCAATTAAAAAAAAAACAAAAAAACAGTATTTTACTGCAGCCATTCCTGGTAAAGACTTGGATCTGCCTCAGAAGCAAGTCCTTGTTCTAAATTGAATATTGCTACTTTTTCACGGCAATAAAAAAAATAATGGTGATGTTTGTTCATGTACTCAGAATATCTGATCACTAGAGAAATTCATGTAAGTTTTTATGATCCAAGACTGATGGCATTTTCAACAGTAGCAACACTAAATCTTGAGACCAGTGCCAACAGAAGTAAAAGACATTTCCTTAGTTTCTAGACACATTTCTCAGAAATAAGAAATTCACATTGTCGTCTCAGACTTCAGACTCTCATCTTGGCTATTTTGAGATGACGCTGCCTCTTTCAACTCATACAGATTCTGGCTCTCAGGTAAATGTGGGAATTGGGAGAAATATTTCCCAAAGTCTATCACAGAAATCCTGTGAACATTAGCCAAGAAATTATTTTCAAGTATTTTAAATGTAATCCTCCACAACAGTAATGACCTTCCATGACTTGAAGAAATTAAACCTTTTCATCCCCATGATAACTTTTGGCTAGGTTGTGAGTAATCTTTGAGAGAATTTTGATATTCCTGAGTACTGGAATTTAAAAAAAAAACAAAAAACTTATTATATTTTATTGAAGTATAGCTGATTAACAATGTTGTGATAGTTTGTGATAGACTGCAAAAGGACCTGGCCGAACATGCACATGTATCCATTCTGCCCCAAACTCTCCTCTCATCCAGGCTGCCACATAACATTGAACAGAGTTCCATGTGCTATACTGTAGGTCCATGTTGGTGAAGCACCAGCAAGATTGTAGGAGGAGAAAAATCATGTTTACAATCAAACCCCATACCCACCAGAGACGCTCAGAGGGCTCAAACAAACCTTGTGCACACCAGGACCCAGAGGCCCCACAGAGACCGAGCATCTCCTGGGGAGAACTGTGTTTGAGCATCTCCTGGGGAGGGACGGGTCAGCAGTGGACTGCCGCAGGAGCTGGGGCTCTGGGTGCAGCAGACCTGGGTATGGCAAAAGCCCTCTTGGAGGAGGTCGCATTACCCCACCATAGAGCTGCTAGAACTTACACAGGACAGGGAAACAAACTCTTGGCGGGCAAAAACAGAACCTTGTGTGCACCACGACCCAGAACAAAGGAGCAGTGACCTGACAAAAGACCGATCCAGACTTGCCCGAAAGTGTCCAGGAGTCGCCGCAGTGGCCTGCTGCAGGGCTGGGGGCGCTGGGTGTAGCAGTGCGTGCATGGGACCTTTTGAAGGAGGTCCTCATTATCTTCATTACCTCCACCATAGTTTGTCCCTAGGTAAATAACAGGGAGGGAACACAGTTCCACCCATCAACAGAAAATTGGATTAAAGATTTACTGAACATGGCCCTGCCCATCAGAGCAAGACCCAGTTTCAGCATCAATCAGTCTCTCCCAACAGGAAGCTTCTATAAGCCTCTTACCCTTCTCCTTCAAGAGGGCAGACAGAATGAAAACCACAATCAAAGGAAACTAACCAATCCGATCACATGGACCACAGCCTTGTCCAACTCAAGGAAACTATGAGCCATGCCATGTAGGGCCACCCAAGACGGACGGCTCTGACAAAATGTGGTCCACTGGAGAAGAGAATGGCAAACCACTTAGTATTCTTGCCTTGAGAACTCCATGAACAGTATGAAAAGGCAAAAAGATAGGACACTGAAAGATGAACTCCCCAGGTCAGTAGGTGCCCAATATGCTACTGGAGATCAGTGAAGAAATAACTCCAGAAAGAATGAAGGGATGGAGCCAAAGCAAAAACAACACCCAGTTCTAGATGTGACTGGTGATGGAAGTAAAGTCCAGTGCTGTAAAGAGCAATACTCTGTAGGAACCTGGAATGTTAGGTCCATGAATCAAGGCAAATTGGAAGTGGTCAAACAGGAGTTTGACAAGAGTGAACATTGACATTTTAGGAATCAGTGAGCTAAAATGGACTGGAATGGGTGAATTTAACTCAGATGACCATTATATCTACTACTGTAGGCAAGAATCCCTTAGAAGAAATGGAGTAGCCATCATAGTCAACAAGAGTCTGAAATGCAGTACTTGGATGCAGTCTCAAAAATGACAGAATGAACTCTGTTCATTTTCAACACAAGCCATTCATTATTGCAGTAATCCACGTCTATGCCCTGACCAGTAATGCTGAAGAAGCTGAAGTCGAACGGTCTGTGAAGACCTACAAGACATTTTAGAACTAACTCTCAAAAAAGATGTCCTTTTCATTATAGGGGACTGGAATGCAAAAGTAGGAAGTCAAGAAATACCTGGAGTAACAGGCAGATTTGGCCTTGGAGTACAGAATGAAGCAGGGCAAAGGCTAATAGAGTTTTGCCAAGAGAACCCACTGGTCATAGTAAACACCTTCCTGCAACAACACAAGAGAAGAGTCTACACATGGACATCACCAGATGGTCAACACCGAAATCAGATTGTTTATATTCTTTGTAGCCAAAGATGGAGAAGCTCTATATAGTCAGCAAAAACAAGACCAGAAGCTGATTGTGGCTCAGATCATGAACTCCTTATTGCCAAATACAGGCTTAAAATGAAGAAAGCAGGGAAAACCACTAGACCATTCAGGTGTGACCTAAATCAATCCCTTATGATTACACACTGGAAGTAATAAATAGATTCAAAGGATTAGCTCTGATAGAGTGCCTGAAGAACTAAGGATGGAGGTTTGCGACATTGTACAGGAGGCAGGAATCAAGATCATCCCCAAGGAAAGAAATGTAAAAGGAAAAATGGTTGTCTGAGAAGGCCTTACAAATAGCTGTGAATAGAAGAGAAGTTAAAAAAGCAAAGGAGAAAAGGAAAGGTATACCCATTTGAATGTAGAGTTCAAAAAATAGCAAGGATATATGATAAGAAAGCCTTCCTCAGCGATCAATGCAAAGAAATAGAGGAAAACAATACAATGGCAAAGTCTAGAGATCTCTTCAAGAAAATTAGAGCTACCAAGGGAACATTTCATGCAAAGAAGGACACAATAAAGGGCAGAAATGCTATGGACCTAACAGAAGCAGAACATATTAAGAAGAGGTGGCAAGAATACACAGAACAATACAAAAGAGATCTTCATGACCCAGATAATCACGCTGGTGTGATCACCAACCTAGAGCCAGACATCCTGGAATGTGAAGTCAAGTGGGCCTTAGGAAGCATCATGACAAACAAAGCCAGTGGAGGTGATGGAATTCCAGTTGAGCTATTTCAAATCCTAAAGGATGATGCTGTGAAAGTGCTGCACTCAATATGCCAGAAAATATGGAAAACTCAGCAGTGGCCACAGGACTGGAAAAGGTCATTTTTCATTCCGGTCCCAAAGAAAGGCAATGCTAATGAATGATCCAACTACTGCACAATTGCACTCATCTCACACGCTAGTAAAGTAATGCCCAAAATTCTCCAAGCCAGGCTTCAACAGTACATGAACCGTGAACTTCCAGATGTTCAAGCTGGATTTAGAAAAGGCAGCAGAACCAGAGATCAAATTGCCTATATCCACTGGATCTTTGAAAAAGCAAGAGAGTTCCAGAAAAATGTCTATTTCTGCTTTATTGGCTGTGCTAAAGCCTTTGACTGTGTGGACCACAACAAACTCTGGACAATTCTTAAAGAGATGGGAATACCAGACCATCTGACCTGACTCTTGAGAAACCTGTATGCAGGTCAGGAAGCAACAGTTAGAACTGGATATGGAACAACAGACTGTTTCCAAACAGGGAAAGGAGTATGTCAGGCTGTATGCTGTCACCCTGCTTATTTAACTTATATGCAGAGTACATCATGAAGAAAGGCTGGGCTGGATGAAGCACAAGCTGGAATCAAGATTACTGGGAGAAATATCAATAACCTCAGATATGCAGATACCACCACTCTTATGGCAGAAAGTGAAGAAGAACTAAAGAGCCCATTGATGAAAGTGAAAGAGGAGAGTGGAAAAGTTGGCTTAAAACTCATCTTTCAAAAAAACTAAGATCATGGCATCTGGTCTCATCACTTTATGTCAAATAGATGAAGAAACAGTGGAAACAGTTACAGACTTTATTTTCGGGGGCTCTAAAATCACTGCAAATAGTGACTTCATCCATGAAATTAAAAGATGCTTGCTTCTTGGAAGAGAAACTATGACCAACCTAGACAGGATATTAAAAATCAGAGACATCACTTTGCCAACAAAGGTCTGTCTAGTCAAAGCTATGGTTTTTCCAGTAGTCATGTATGGATTTGAGAGTTGAACTATAAAGAAAGCTGAGTGCCAAAGAATTGATGCTTTTGAACTGTAGTGTTGGAGAAGACTCTTCAGAATCCCTTGGACTGCAAGGAGATCCAACCAGTCCATGCTAAGGGAAATCAGCCCTAATTATTCATTGGAAGGACTGATGTTGAAGCTGAAACTCCACTACTTTGGCCACCTGATGCGAAGAACTGACTCATTTGAGAAGACCTGATGCTGGGAAAGATTGAGGGCAGGAGGAGAAGGGGACAATAGAGGATGAGATGGTTGGATGGCATCATCAACTCAATGGACATGAGTTTGAGTAAACTGTTGCAGTTGGCGATGGACATGGAGACCTGGCGTGCTGCAGTCCATGGGGTCGCAAAGAATTGGACATGACTGAGCGACTGAACTGACTGACTGACGTTGGTTATCCATTTTAAATATAGTAGTGTGTATATGTTGATCCCAAACTCCCTTACTATCCCTCACCCCATCCTTCGTCCCTGGTAACCATAAGTTTTTTGTCTAAGTCTGTGAGTCTCTTTCTGTTTTGTAAATAAATTCATTTGTATTATTTTTTTTTAGATTCTGCATATAAGGGATAGCATATATTTCTCTTTCTCTGTCTGACTTACTTTACTCAGTATGACACTCTGTAGGTCCATCTATGTTGCTGCAAGTGGCATTATTTTATTCTTTTTAATAGCTGAATAATATTCCATTGTACATATGTACCATGTCTTCTTTGTCCATTCCTCTGTTGATTAACATTTAGGTCGCTTTCATGTCTTGGCTATTGTAAACAGTGGTGCAGTGAACATTAGGGTGTATGTATACTTTTGGACCATGTTTTTCTCCAGATGTATGCCCAGGAGTGGGATTGCAGGGTCATATGGTAGCTCTATTTTTAGTGTTTTAAGGAACCGCCATACTGTTCTGCATAGTAGCTATACCAATATACATTCCCATCAACAGTATAGGGGGATTCCCTTCTCTCCACACCCTTTCCAGCATTTATTGTTTGTGGATTTTTTTACCATAGCCATTCTGGCTGGTGTGAAGTGATATCTCATTGTTGTTTTGATTTGCATTTCTTTATTAGCCATGTGGAACATCTTTTCATGTGCCTGTTGGCCATCTGTCCTCTTTGGAGAAATGTCCATGTTAAGGTCTCCTGCACAATTTTTTATAGGGTTTTTTTTTGTTTTGGTGATATTAAGCCTCATGAGTTGTTTGTAAATTTTGGAAACTATTCCTTAGTGGTCACATCATTTGCAAATATTTTCTCCCAATCTGTGGGCTGTTTTTTCATTTTGTTTATTGTTTCCTTTGCTGTGCAAAAGTTTTTAAGTTTAATTAGATTCCATTTGTTTATTTCTGTTTTTATTTCCGTTATTTGGGGCGATGGATTGAAAAAGATACTACTGTGATTTATGTCAGAGAGGATTCTACCTATGTTTTCCTCTAGGAGTTTTAATAGTATCCGGTCTCACATTATGGAATAGAAAGTGGCAACCCACTCCAGTATTCTTGCCTGGAAAACTCCATAGACAGAGGAGCCTGGTGGGCTACAGTCCATATGGTTGCAAAGAGTCTGACATGACTGAGTGACTGAGCAGTCTCACATTTAGGTCTTTAATCCATTTTGAGCTTATTTTTGTTTCTGGTGTTAATGAATGATCTAATTTCATGTTTACATGTAGCTGTCTTATTTTTATGCCAGCCTTACACATAGAAAACTAAATTTCTAGTTAATTTGTAGATGATTGTCTTTATTGTACAGTACTTCATCCAGAATTACTTCACTGAGCATTTTGACATACTTCAGTATTTTCTTTTCCTGAAAGCCAGAAAATAGAAAACTTTTCTATAAGTTGAGTGATTTATTTTTAAAATTTTGTAAATTAATTCATTTTATAAAAATATCTCCCAGAAATTATAGCTCTTGGATTCAGGCTGGGCACCTCAATAATCAGAGCTATTCTCCCTAATAAACAAGGATAGTATGTCTAACTGATGATCAGCAGGATATGTCCTCTGAGCTGTGTCTTTATTTTTATTTTTTTGTTAGTGGCCTTTGATTGTTACTGATTCAGTCATATTCTCTTAGTACCCTCTTGTGATTGATGGTTAGACAGGTTGACAGCTGCTGGGGTTACAAGTTGTCACCATCAAACAGAGCAAATTACCCTGTGATGGGATGTAGTTAAGTGAACTTTATTCCAGGAGTCTGGAGACCCAGGTTCCAGTCCCAGCTCTGCCACTAAGCTGTGTAACCTTGGACAAGTCATAAACTAGGTCCATAAAAAGGAGGCAGTTGAATGATCTCTAGGGGCCCTTCTAAAATCACAACTCTGAGTTCTAAAAATCACAAGTCTGATAAGTGAGACAGTGTGGACAGCTCATCCTCTGACCTAGCCTATTAAATTGTGGTGTTTGTACTGGGAAAACTCGTTTTATTTCAGTTTGTGTAATCAGCCTGTGATGTCCAAACCAGCGCTTCTCAGCCAGAGAAAAGAGGGGCAGGAGGAGCTCACACCCTTGGAGGATTGAATGAAACCCCTCTGGCAGCAACTCCAGCACACATTCAGAGAGCCCTGCTCTGCCCGTTTCAGTGTCAAAGACAAGAGTCCTGTTCGCGGGGTCATGAGGCCAGAGGGTGGGTTAAGAACTCCTGCTTTCAGAGAATAGCTGTGAGAGAGAAAAGGTGCAAGGTTCAGGTTACCCTTCCCTCCTGCTGCTGGTTTTCCTTGGCGCTGAAGTTCAAGTGCTTAGAGCTTCCTGCTGTGTTCCAGAAGTTACAACCTCTGGACTCCTGTCTTTACAGAAACAACACAGTGATTGTTTGCTTTTCCCACCCCTCTGGTTAACTCCTTTTTTTTTTTTTTGGATCCTTCGATTCGGGAGAGAGCACTAGCAATCTGTTTAATTTTCCCAGATTGGAGATTAACCAAAAATTAACCTAGCAGCAATGATAAAGCCCACTGAGTCATTCTGCAGGTTTTGCCTTTCATAGATCATAAAATACTCCAATTGAGGATAATTTACAATCCCTGGGAAATCTAAACCTATAAAATAATGTTTCAGAGCCAAGTAGAAAACCAGTTTTATAGGCAGACATCCTTCTCTCTGCCACCAGCATAGGAAATTCCCAGATTAACTCTGTTTCTTCACAGAGAAAGTCAGCCCTGTACCTCAAGCGGCTGGATTTCCCCTTCTCAAACTGGGGTGTGTGGGTGCCTCAGGGCATACGTAAGTATGCAAGGGAGGTTTAGAACCATACATAGTTATGTCTGGGCCACCTTACCAAATGTGACTTTAACTGAGATACTTGGTTAAATACATACTTGCCCAGTTAAAAGCTTTTGTCACCTGCACCCAGAAGCAGAATTGTCCAAACCTCATGTTCTGTATCGGCTAGTCTCTCTTTCTCTTGGAAACCCAGAGAGGTAAGCACAGCTAGGTGGAATGACTGATTGGAGAAATTGTAACAGGGTGTTTCTGATGCTCAGATGGGATTAACTGCTGCTGTTTTGAGAGGAGACTACACTGATACCACTGACTGGTAAACCCTCTAGAATGCTGATGGGCAAGCAGCCTATCTTGACGTGGCCCAAGAGCTGAGGATAGTTTTAGGGTTGTATATGATAAAGATGTGTGCGGCTGACCATGCTTGGAACTTAACTTTCTGGCAATTTACAGGAAGAGTTGTCCATCTCCTCTACAGGGATTTCTCCATGAGATCTGAACACCTTTGACTGTTAGATATGTTTGTCATCTTGCTGGGGGCTTGCTTTGATTGTCATGTATCCTTTCCACCCTTACTTCCCGCACAAGCCTCAAAATTAAATTAACTTCGTCCACAGGTTCTAACCCTGCCACAGGAGCTGTCCCATTAGACAACATTAATGAAAATACTGGACTTGATGCATTCAATGTTCATTTAAATTTACATTTTTAAAGTGGAAAAGTATTTGAATTCTTTTTTCACCTTGGGTTATAGGTTACTGGTTAAAAAAATAAAGTTTATGAGATATGAACCCAAACCCAGTTACAATTCATAACCAAATGAGGAAAAATTCAGTGTGAAATCATGGAAGGTCATGATAAATCTGGCATTTCTCAGAGATACTACAAGGGGAGGAGTGAATTCAAACCAAGATGGAGCAGTAATTGGAAAATTATAAGACAACATACTCAAGGTTTATTTAAAGTATTGGTTTTGTTATTGTGCAAATATAAATGAGTATAAACTTTGGGATCATTTATGTGTGAGAACCCCAGGTAATTACTTACACAAAGCCGCCACTCTTGAAATTTCCTTTAAAAGCTGGTCACGGAAGTCTTGAAATCTAGGCCAACAGTAATATAGTGAATTAACAGAAAAACAGAGAATCTCACTAGCAAAGAAAGATTTTCTCCAAGCTATTTGTGAGACCAATTTTGGAAACCTTTGAACAGGAAAACAAGTAATGGGAGAAATTTTGATGATGCTGTCCGTGTAGATATGGTTGAATATGTCTTCAGTCAAAAAGAAGCAGATTGACTAAGAAAGTTGTCCTTATCAATTAAGACCATCCTATAATACACCTTACTATACTAAAAAGTTAAGCATGAACCTCTGGTAAACTATAGTTAGCATGATGACTTACTTTTCAGATTGACAAAAGCAGATGTTGGCGATTGACCTTTTGTTAGATTGTTGTTCATTTTTGTTCTCTTTTGGTAGCACCATTATTGAGGTGTAATTCACGTATAATACAGCTTAATCTTTAAAGTGAATAATTCAATGGTTTTTAGTGTATTCACAGCACTGAGCGGTCATCACTACAGTTTTAGAATTGAAATCCCTCGGCAATCTCTAATCTGATTTTTATCACTATTGATTTGTCTCTTCTGAACATTTCCCATAAATAGAATCATACAGTATGTGGAGTTATGTGATGGCTTATTTTTACTTGATTTTAAGGTTTATCCATGTTGTAGCATGTATCAGTATTTCTTTCCTTTTTATGGCTGAGTAATATTCCATTGTTTGAATATACCACATTTGTTTATCCATCCATGAGTTTATAGATAGTGGGTTGTTTCCATCTCTTGGCAATTATGAATAATGCTGCTGTGAATATTTGTGTAAAAATTCTATGTGGACGTATGCTTCCCATTCCTTGGGACATGTGCCTAGGAGTAGAATTACTGAGTTACGTGGTAACTCTGTGTTTAAGACTGAAAGAAACTGCCGAACTGTTTTCCGGATTGGGGGCACCATTTTACATTTCTACCAACAGTGTATGAGAGTTCTAATGTTTCTATATCCTTGCCAGTTCTTGTTCTTTTTTTTTTTTTAATTTTTATAACCATCTAGTGGGTGTGAACTCCCACCTCACTGTGGCTTTGATTCACATCTCCCTGATGACTAGTAATGTTGAACATCTTTTCAGGTGCTTATTGGATATTTGTAGATCTTCTTTGGAGCAATAGCTATTCAGATCATTTGCCTCTCTTTTAATGAGGCAGATCTTTGATCTTCACATGAATGAACTGGATAAGTAAAAGAATGAATCAGTACATAAACTTTTATATTCTTATGCTTATTATGAGAAAATAATGTTAGAGAATAGACCATGCTTGTTGGGTAATGGTTATATGCCCAGTGTCTAGTAGACTCTGACATCCTGGCACGGTGTAGATGCTCGTTGAGTGAATGAATGTTGGTTTTAGCATATTTCATGGTAAAAAAAAATTAACTGGAGAAATTATAAAGTCATGATTATGTTAATGAGCATGATATCAACTGGAAGGCATTTGCAAAAGTGTAAACAAATGTATCATTTTTAAGACTTGTATAGCAAGGACTCAGGGCCACTGTGCACATCAGATACACTTGCAGTTACTTGGTTTACTTAAAACAACTGGCTTGTAGTTCATTCATCCCTTGTTGTTCTCAGAGTTTCACTTTTAACAGTCATGTTAATACTCTTTTTAAAAATTATTTGTAAAGGAACGTATGGATTATAAATATATACAGCTTAGAAGAGGGCTGTCACCTAAATCTGTCTTTTTTCCTTCTGGAAAAAAATTAAACAGTGGGAAGTACTAAGGGAAAATAAGCCAAAACTTAATAACATGAATGACTTCACCATTCAACTTAATAAAAAATGGCTCCCAAAGTAGCCTGTTTGAGAGATTTTTCAAGCTTAATTTCTGCTGTAAAGCAAAGTGACTCAGTTTTATATATATGTGCATATGTAATATGTGTGTATATATATGTGTAATATGTGTGTGTGTGTATATATATATGTAATTTGTGTGTGTGTGTATTTATATATATAGTCCTTTTCATAGTCTTTTCCTTTATCACAAGGTATTGAATATGGTTCCCTGTTCTGTATAGTAGGACCTGTTGCTTATCCATCCTATAATAATAGTTTGCGTCTGCTACCCCCAAACTCCTCATCCTTCCCTCTTCTACTCCCCTCTCCTTCTTGGCCACCACAAGTCTGCTCTCTAGGTCTGTGAGTCTGTGTCTGTTTTATAGATAGGTTTATTTATCACATTTAGAGTCCGCATATAAGTGATATTATGTGGTATTTGTCTTTCTCTTTTTTACTTACTTCACTTAGTATGATAATCTCTAGGTTCATCTGTGTTGCTGCAAATGGCATTATTTTATTCTTTATTATAGCTGAGTAGTATTCCACTGTATGTATGTACCACATCTTTATCCATTTATCTGTCAGTGGACCTTTGGGCTGTTCCCATGTCTTGGCTACTGTGAGTAGTACTTCTGTGAACATAGGGGTTGTGTGTATCTTTTCGAATTACAGTTTTATCAGGAAACAAACCAAATAGATAAACCATAATGGAAAAGATTATGAAAAAGACTAATATACATACACACATACACACACACAAATGTATAACTGAGTCACTTCACTTTACAGCACAAATTAACACAGCATTGTAAATAAACTAGAGTTCAATAAAATTTTTAAGATGCTTTCACAGTTTTTGGTTAAGTTTCTAAGCTTGAAAAACCTGCCAAACAAACTACTTTGGGAGCCATTTTTTATTAAGTTAAATGATGAAATCATTCATGTCGAGTTTTGGGTTGTTTACAGGAGTGGGATTGCTGGATCATATGATAGTTCTACAGTTTTTGTTTTTGTTTTTTATAGTTTTTGGTTTTCTGAGGAACCTCCATACTATTTTCCATAGTGGCTATACCAACTTGCATTCCCACCAACAGTGTAGGAGGGCTTTTCTACCCACCCTTTCCAGCATTTGTTATTTGTAGACTTTTAACTGATGACCATTCTGACTGGTGTGAGGTGATAACCTCATTGTAGTTTTAATTTGCATTTTCTTAATAATTAGTGATGTTGAACATCTTTTCATGTGCCTGTTGGCTTGGCCATCTGTGTGTCTTCTTTGGAGAAATGTCCACTTAGGTCTTCTGCCCATTTTTCAGTTGGGTTGTTTGGTTTGTTGTTGTTGAGTTATATGAGCTGTTTGTACATTTTGGAGAGTTAAGCCCTTGACTGTTGAATCACTTGTAAATATTTTCTCTCATCCTTTGGTTGTCTTTTCATTTTTGTTGTTGTTTTTATGATTTCCTTTGCTGTGCAAAAATGTGTGAGTTTGATTAGGTCCCATTTGTTTATTTTTCTTTTTATTTCTGTTGCCTTGGGAGACTGACCTAAGAAAACATTGCCACAATTTATGTCAGAGAATGTTTTGCCTATGTTCTCTTCTAGGAGTTTCATGGTGTCATACCTTATATTTAAGTCTTTAAGCCATTCTGAGTTTATTCGTGTGTATGGCAAGAGGATGTGTTTTAACTTGATTGGTTTACGTGCAGCCATCCATCTTTCCCAACACCATTTGTTTCAGAGAATGTCTTTTGCCCATTGTCTATTCTTGTATCCTTTGTCCTTATATTAATTGTCCTTAGATGTATGGCAACCTGTGAAAGTTTTTGTTGAAATACAATATCACTACAATGGGAAAAAAAGTTGAGAATTGAATGGAGACAGTATGTTATGAATCTGATCAATCATTTGAGATTCTTAGCTGTAGTGATTAAAACTTAGTGACTGGGTGACTTATTGATTAATGCTTTAGTGATTTAAGAAAACTGATTATTAACTAATCTCACCCGCTTAAATTATGTTATAAAAATTTCCATAGTCAAGAGTGGCCAGGGAATTAGGGGCCTTCTCCTCACCATATGACTTCATCTCAGAGCAAGACAGTTACGAAATATCCATCAATAGCAGCCCAAAATATTACCACATTGGGGCATCTGAGTATCTCTATTCAAGTTTAAAAAGTTCTTGCAAATATTGTGACATTTTAGTAAGGAGGATTCAGCATTGCCTAAATTCTGAACTTATACAGTGTCTTTCTCTCTCTTTTTCTTTTGTAGTAGAGCCCCAAGTGTGGTTTTTTTAAATTTATTTATTTTAAGTGGAGGATATTTACTTTACAGTATTGTAATGGTTTTTGCCATGTACATCAACATGAATCAGCCACAGGTATATATGTGTCCTCACCCCCTTGAACTCCCCTCCCATCTCCCTCCCCACCCCATGCCTCCAGGTTTTCACAGAGCACTGGCTTTGGGTCCCTGTGTCATACATCAAACTCCCACTGGCTGTCTTTTCCATATGGTAATGTGTATGTTTCAATGCTATTCTCTCCAATCATCCCACCCTCTCATCCTCCCACTGTGTCCAAAACCTGTTTTTTATGTCTGTGTCTTCTCTGCTGCTCTGCACATAGGATCATCAGTACCATCTTTCTAGATTCCATATATGTGTGTTAATGTACAATATTTGTCTTTCTCTTTCTGACTGACTTCACTCTGTAGAATAGGCTCTAGGTTCATCCACCTCATTATAACTGACTCAAATGTGTTCCTTTTTATAGCTGAGTAATATTCCATCCTGTGTATGTAGCACAACTTGCTTATCCATTCATCTGCTGATGGACATCTAGGTTATTCCATGTTCTAACTACTGTAAATAGTGCTGCGGTGAACATGGGGATACATGTGTTTCTTTCAATCCTGGTTTTGGGGTCTATGCCAAGTAGTGGGATTGCTGGATCATACAGTAGTTTTATTCCTAGTTTTTTAAGGAATCTCCATACTGTTCTCCATGGTGGTTGTATCAGTTTGTATTGGAAAACTGGATGAATTCAAAAAAGAAGACAGTGTATATTCTACGGTGTCTTTCTTTTGAATTCATCTGGTTTTCCAAAGTTGATAAAGTTAAGGAAGTTTAACACCTCACCCAGAAGTCAGTGAGATGAGCATTCATTTTTCTCCTCATAATTACTTAAAACATTATATTTAAATTAAAAACAATGTGGACTTTGGGTAACATTCTTATCATCATCATGATGATACCTCTCTAATGAAAATATACAATAAATAGGGAAGAACTCATAATTTCAGTAAGTAGTTAAAGTAGGAGACTGAGAAGATGCTCCTTGCTTCAGCCATGCTTGTAGCTTCTTGGAGGAATTTCACTTCTCCAAAGTTCAGGCCACTTTGATGGAAAAATTTGAGAGTTTCTAGCATTCATGGGTTCTGTCTGTCTGGTGCATGAGTAAGAAAAACTCACCTTTTGCTGCAGCCTCATAGCAGGGTCCTGGCAGGAAAAAGACCACAAAGTAGGCTGGAATTGTTTGATAGAATTCACAGAGTGACTGTTTTACAAGAAGAATTTGAAGAGCAAAGGGTAAAGGGAACTCAGTGGAGCTGCTGAGGCTACAAAGGATTTGCAGCAGCGGCAAGCCATTACTGCCTCCGGGCCTGAAGGTGTTCCTAGCTGCTCTGAGCAGAGCTGTGGATCTCAAGGCACATATAGCCCCGAGATGAGCTGTGGATTGCAGCACATAGCCCTCACGCCACTCTCCCCCAAGCCACCCCCCTACCCCCCCAACAAGTGCAACCTGGAAGCAATGAAGGTCCGCCAGACCCCTCTCTCCTCCTGTGCTGCTCTCTCCTGCCAGCGCGTCCAATGGCCTAGCGCACTCAGAACCCACAGGGCAAGGGAACGCAGGGAGAATTCCTTAGAAATTAGATGCCAGCATCTGAGGTAGAGAAAAATCAGGCTCTGCCCTCACGGGGTGACTGCATTCATTCAGAGCTTTGCTTGCAATTACAGAAACCACCTCCATCGGGCTGAAGCAAAACAGAGACTGTTACGAGGCTGCAGGGTGCCATGGCAACTGAGGTGAAGATGCAGCCAGACTTCAGGAAAGGAGGGACCTAGAAGCCCATGAAACCCAGAACATGCTCCTTTGTGTCACTCTTTGATCTGAACATGGGTTTCAGTGTTCAGATACTGGGAAACCAGTATCCTGTCCTGTACTGGGAAACCAGGACAGTCTTTCTCTGCTGCTTGGTTCACCAGCAGGACAGAGGGACGTCAGCACGAGCTTAGAGGTTCCAGTTCCAACTCTCCCTTCTCTCTGTCCCAGTCCTGAATCCCAGGAAAGTTTACTCTGGTTGGAACAGCTCAGATTAAGTACCTACTCCTGGGCCCTGTGGCCAGAGGAACAGGGACACAAAACCAGAAGTGTGCTTGCTGTCAGCACACCCCGTGTGAGATGGAGCTTAGAAGAATGCTGTCCATGCATCGCATGCAACAGGCTTCTTAAATTTTACTTCAGAGCCAGAGCCCAAAGTACCAAGACTGAGTAAAGTGCCAGGGGAATTTTTCTCTCTTTCTTTATTGGAAAATATTTTTGCTACCGTTACTCATAGTCACATGATGGGCCTTGGAAAAAAGAATCCCTTCTGCATCATTTAAAGTGCATGGCTTAAACTAAGCATGTATAAGGACAAGAATATGCGTATTTTTCATATGTATAAATTTTAAGTATGTAGATATACATATATACACACACACACATATATATATATAAAAGTGAAAGTGTTAGTCCCTCAGTTGTGTCCAACTCTTTGTAAACCCACAGACTGTAGTCCACCAGACTCCTCTGTCCTGGAATTCTCCAGGCAAGAATACTGGAGTAGGTTTCCATTGCCTTGTCCAGGGGATCTTCCCAACCCAAGGATCAAACCCAGGTCTCCTGTATTGCAGGCAAGCTCTTTACCATCTCAGCCACCAGGAAAGCTAAAACTTAAAGGCTGGGCTCATCAGAGATACTTAAAAACACATGTATAAGAGCATACATACTCATTTTATCCTTAAAGAATATTAATCTTTAATATAAGGTTAATCATAGATAGCATAATAATAGAAGCTTGCATTTGTTGTTATAGGTTCTTTATCTGATTTATTGTGTTTCATTGTTACAATGACACTGTGAAGTGAGTACGACCATTATCACCATTTTACGTGTAAGGAGACTTAATCATATAGAGGTTTAGTGGATAATTCTTACTCCTCTTATACTTTAGGGAAATGTAGACTAAACAAAAAATCGTGACTCACCGAAAGAATACAGGAATGGAATGACACCTTAGTATTAGCCATGGTTCACGGGAGTCTCCTGAATGTCTGTGTTACGCCCCCTTTAGGTATATCAAGATTGGAGATCAAGAATGTGAATTTAACTGCAACTTTCGTCTTATCCTTCACACAAAACTGGTAAATCCTCACTATAAGCCAGAACTGCAGGCTCAGACAACCCTCCTCAATTTCACGGTCACAGAAGATGGTCTGGAAGCCCAGCTGTTGGCAGAGGTTGTCAATATGGAAAGGCCAGACTTGGAGAAACTTAAGGTAAAAATTATGAAATTATCCCTCAGCACTTATTCAGTACCTTCTTTGCACAAATGATAGTGCCAGACACAGGAGTATAAGATGGGATGCCTGCCTTCCAGGATCTCGCAATCTAATTAAGAAAAATGAGAATGTATGTGAACAGTTAAGTAGCAACTCAAGATACTTCTGATTAAGGAAGTAGTCGGGATTGTGCCCAAGGAGATGGACTCGTTGTGGGTCTTGTTTGATGCAGGTGACTCTGGCAAGCACAGAGTTGGAATCATGGAAGCAGGGCTGGAGAAACAGATAAGAACAGAGGGTAGAGAGGCATCTGCCCTGGGCTTCCTCTCCTAAGAGATCCCCAAACACTGAGCCCTCAGAAGTTTTTAACTCTCAAGTTCTGCCCCCGGGAATTAGCCAATTACTACTTACATGTTCCTGAGAAGCTGTGACTGTATTCACCCATCTCTGTAGTTTTCAGCATGGCGATTGCCCTGTGACCTCAGTTCTCTGACAGATACAAGAAGGGCTGTGATGTTTAGCTTTTATCCTGTTATGAGGATGGAAATAATGCCTTCTCTCTTTAGATGTAAATCAGAAACCAGAAGTTTCTTCCTCTGGGTTCATAATGTTCCATGATTATGATGTATGGTCACGTTCTGGACCCTGGAGTGCAATCAGCTCTTACCATGCCTTCGAATTTAAAGTTTAAATGCATCGCAAACAAATAATACAAACAAGCAAGAAAATACAAATATTTACAATTCTGTACCTTAGCAGGTGGTGGAGGAGGCAGAGATGTTTGGCATACAAAAATGCATTATATTTCTATGAGATGCCAAAATTTCATGTGCAATTAGCCCTTGATTATCTCCATCTAGATTAAAAAGTAATTTATACCTGACTTTAATTGGGAAAATTTCTGGGCATATTTAACTATGTGTATTGCTTTTAAAGAATTTTTAAAGATTATGATTAGTACAATTGTAGTGTTAAGTGTTTTATTTTATATGAAATAATATGAATTTATTCACTGTCTCTCACCTTTTGTTTGGTTTGCATTAGCTGGTTCTGACAAAGCACCAAAATGACTTTAAGATAGAGCTGAAGTACCTGGAGGACGACCTCCTCCTGCGTCTCTCTGCGGCAGAAGGGAGCTTTCTAGACGACACCAAACTGGTAGAGAAACTAGAGAGGGCAAAGGCCACCGCAGCCGAGATAGAGCGCAAGGTAGGAAAAGGCAGGCGCTGCCGGGACGGTTGTTTTTTTTTTTTTAACTTTTTATCATGGAGTACAGTTGATTAAGAGTGTTGCGTTTGTTTCAGGTGTTCAACAAAGTGATTCATTTATACATAGACGTGTATCTCTTCTTTTCCCAATGAGGTTTTTTTTTACAGTATATTGAGCAGCGTGCTGCTATACAGTAGGTCCTTGTTGACTCTCCATTTTAAATACAGCAGTGCGTACCTGTGTGTCGCAAGCTCCCTAACTATCCCTCCCTGACCTCCCCTCCCCCACCAACCTTAAGTTCATTCTCTAAGTCTGTGAGTCTGTTTCTGTTTTGTAAATAAGTTCGTTTGTATCACTGGTTTTAAGATCCCACATGTAAGCAATATCATAGGACTTCTCTCCCTCTGGCTTCACTCGGTATGACAACCTCTGGGTCCGTCCATGTTGCTGTGAATGTCACTATTTCATTCTTTTTTCATGGCTGAGTAATAGTCCATCATATGTGTGTACATCTTCTTCATCCATTCTTCTGTCGAACAATTAGGTTCTTCCAAGTCTTGGCTGTTGTAAATAGTGCTTCAATGCTTGTTGGACTTCTGGAGGGCTTATTCTATTTGAATGAAGTGCCTGGGGAGAAGTGTAATCCCACTTGGCCATTTCTCTAAGAGGACTGACTATGGAATTCAGGCCTTTTCATAAACTGCCCTTAAAAAGTGAACTCTGTGCACTTCTGAATGCAGATAGAGATGATTGAACTTATGCTTCTCCTAATTCAACAAAGATTCAGTTGTTCATAGTAGACTCTGCCAGGCTGTTATTTTTTCCTGAGTGACTAAATTTGAAGGAAATCGGGCCCTGCTGGCTAATGTAGTCTAAAATATTAAAAGGTTTAGTCTTCAGCTTTAGCAAACTGACACCCTACAGTCTCACTACAGGCTTCCTGGTCTGTTGTATATCTTACAGAAATCCTTAGAGCTTAAGTTTCGTTTATAGGCCTTCAGTGCTGGGAAACTGAGCAAAGGATGGTCTCCCACTGCACTCAAATGCATTATTTCCCCAGGAAAGTGACGTTTCCTAAAAGCTAGAAAAAAATGTTCACTTAGTAGACTTCCTGCTGAACGTCCAACATGTGTCCTAATATGCCTTGTGCATGCACGTTGGACTTTCACACATGGCCACTAGTCTTTAAAACGCTGACGTTTCGAAATGAGAGGAACCCTTATTTGCTTTCTGGAGTATCCTCATTACTAAGTAATCTATTAATTACCCAGCTAACACTGTGTTACCACACATCTAATATATTTGTCTTAGTTTAAGCAAGGAAATGGAATCCCAAATTACTCTTTCCTTTTAAGTAAGTGATTTCTAGGTAGCTCCTAAAATGGTAAAGATTAAGGCAATTAAGTAAATTAGGTCTTAGCTTTGAAGTTAACTTCTAATTGTCTCTTAAAATATCTCTGCTATCTTCCTAACATTTTTCCATATAGGAGCTTCCTTTGCTCTACATTAAAAAAATTTTTTTAATATTTCTATTGGGGTGTAATTGGTTTACAAAGTTGTATTAGTTTCAGGCATACAGCAAAGTGAATATGTGATACAAATACATATATCCACTTTTTTAGATTCTTTTCCCATATAAGCCATCACAGAATATTGAGTACAGTTCCCTGTACTATGCAGTAGGTCCTTATTAGGTATCTGTTTTATTGATAGTAGTATGTATATATTAATCCCAATCTCCCAAGTTACCCTCCCTTCCACTTACCCCTGAGTAACCATTTGAAGTACATACCAATATGTGCCTCCTGCAAGTACACCATCAAAAAGCTAAATGAATTGTTAGACAGGACTATTTACAGTTACCCTCTTAGACAAAGGTCTGGGTGTTCCAAACACAATGATTTAAATATTATCCTGTCAGAGGTCCTGCTTTGTGCAGTAATTTACACTACTGGTTTCTGCTCTACATTTTCTTCTGTCCTTTTATAGACAAGTATGATGAATTAAGTTTGTAAACAAAGGTTGGACAAATATTGTACCTTATAAAGCTCTAGGACCAACAGCAGTCCTAGATAGAAGAAACTGTGTCTTGAATAAAAACGAATATGTTGGCTGATGATGGTCTGTGTGTTTAATTACCTCTCTGAATGTACCCAGAGGCTAATATCGTACAAAGATAAACTAAATGGAAATATATGAGCATATGGATGATCTGGTGCAAAGTCAGAATTAGGCAGTCATGAGAGTCTTCCTATAAAGGCTTTTTAGTAAGCTTGGTTATTGGATATTTTATTGACCTTGGCTGCATTTGGATACCTTGTTGACTAATAAAGATATTGGCATTGAATTGACCCAGCAGATTTTTAAGAGCTATCCCTGAGAGGTGATACAGCTGGGTTATTAACCCCTGAAAAAGAGAGGGGAGGCAGGAAGGTGACATTACTCGGAATAAATTCTGTAGAACCAGAAACAATCAGGTTTGTTTAATCTGTAACCATAACACAGCTGGAGTTACATCCATTTTCATTTAAAACTCAGTTTACAAAAAGATTATTTTAAAATATGAATGTTATGCTTTTAGAAAAGACCAAGCGTAGAGATGCCATACGTGTTACCTACTTCAGTACTACTGGTTTCTCATTTCAGATATGTCCCTCCCATCACGTAGAGACTATGAAGAGTAAGTTACGTATGTTGTTTGCTCCCACCATAGGTGATTGAAGCTAAAGAAAATGAAAGAAAAATCAACGAGGCCCGAGAATGTTACAGACCAGTGGCAGCAAGAGCCTCTCTTCTATATTTTGTGATTAATGACCTCAGAAAAATCAACCCCATCTATCAATTCTCTTTGAAGGTAATGATGAATATGCTAAGAAAAATTTAGACTTTAGAAGTTCAGCTTGCTTCTGAAAGTTTAGAATTTTTTTTAAGCAGTGTAGTGCATCCAGTAAGGAGTCTCAAGGATCTAGCTAGCAAAATAAAAATAAGGTGAAAGAAATCTTCACTTTCTCAGTAACTTTCATTTTTAATTTTCAATAGGGCTTTGAAATAATTAACTTATGTGACATCAAAGCACACTGTTTACATTCTTCAATAGGATCTTTATATATATATATATGTATATATATATATATAAAGAATCTTTATATATATATATATACACACACACACAGACACATAAAGGGAATTCTCCTGGAGGCTCCTTTCCTTTTTTTGTGAAAGTGTACATGTTATGAAAAAGATTTCCCTTTTTATTTTGGTACAGAGGGGAAAAAAGTGGGAATAACTGTTGATTAAGCCAGTGTTTCATGCAAGGCACTTCCTTTCTTTGGTTCATTCTTACGCCTAAAACATCTCAATAAAATATGTTATTTTATCCCTATTTAAAAAAAACTAATATGTTCAGATTTTAAATTGGCGAAGAAGTCACATTTCATAATCTTAAGAGTCAGAATTTGAGCCCATGACTGATTCTGAACCCAGTGGTCTTTACTTTGGACCGTTCTGCCTCTGGGCAGTATCCATTCATTCCATCTTTCAGTTTTTAAACAAATAGCTATTGTGATCAGTCATAATGCCAGATGTTGTGCTGGTTGCTGAGTGTACAGTTTGGAAAACACAGATAAGAGTGGAGATATATAGATTTGTGTGTGTACAAAAGTGACAAGTACAACGAGAGAGAACAGTAGAGATGGAGAGGCTGCTTTACTGAGGGCTCGGGAAGACCTCTCAGAGGTTATATAGTGTTTGGAGAATATAACAGATATAGGAGACAGGAAAGAGTTTTCAAGATTCCAGGTGAGTGAATCTGTGCTTGCTTCGGCAGCACATATACCAGGTGAATGAATCTAAGTGGTTGGGGGTAATGAGTGAGGAAGAAGGTGGTGAGACATGAGTCCTGAGAGCTGGGAGTGTCTGGATCACATGAGGTCTATACTGGGGACTTTGGATTATAGTCTGTGGACAAAGAGAGGCCACTGAAAGGCTGTAGGCAGGATGACTCATGTGATGGCAAAAGACTCAAACAGAAGTGTATAGACTTACAATTTGAAGCTATAACAGTCAGCTCTTGGAGATGGATTGGATACTGGCAATAATAAAGAGAAAGGATCAAGAATAACTAGCAGATGTCTAGTAATATGGAACAAGTAAAGAAATTCTGAGAAGCACAGGGGGCTTGGATTCCCTGCAGTGTGAAAGGGGAAAATTAATACGGGCCCAGGCCTACCCAGACACCAAAAATAGACTATGGTATTACAAGGAAAGAAAGCTACAGAGCAGCCCCTATGAGAAACAGTGTTGAAAACTACTAAAAAAGAGATTGGCAAATTGCATCCAGCCACATATAAAAAGCATAATTTGTTATGCTCAATTGGAATTCATGCCAGGAGTGCAAGTTGGTTAAACATTAAAAATCACACAATGTAATTCTTCATATTAATAAAATAAAAATAAGAAAAAGCCTATAATTTCAGTAGATGCAAAGAACTTGACAAATTAAAACATCTGGTTAAAAAAAACTTCTGAGCAAACTGGGATAAAATGGTCACTTTATCATACTCTGTGTGCTGAAGGGCATCTATGAAGATTTTCAGCTAATGTTAATGTTGAGAAATTGAATGCTTTCCTCTAAGATCAAGAACAAAACAAGAATGTCTTAATACTTCTATTCAATATTGCACTGGAGGTTATAGCCAGTGCAACAATACAAAAAAAAAAAAGAAGAAATGCTATCTTTTTTCCACAGATACTTTCACAAGAAGCTACTAGGATTAAGAAGTGAGTTTTTAGCAAGATCACAGGATATGAAGTCAATATACAAAATTCATTATATTTCTATATATGAGGAATAAACATTTAGAAAATAAAATTAATAAATACTATTTACAGTAGATTCCAAAATTCTGAAACTCTTAGGGTTAATTTTAACAAAACAGATACTACATCTGCATACTGAAGGCTATAAAATATTATTGAGAAAATTAAAGAGGTTCAACTAAATGGAGAAAAAGACCATGTTTATGACTCAGAACAATCAGTATTATTAAGACTTTAGTTCTATCTAAATTAATCTAAAGATTTAATTCAGTCTCAGTGAAAATCCCAGAAGGGCTTTTTTTTTTTGGTAGAAATTGGCTAACAGATTCTAAAATTTATGTAGAAATGCCAAGGATTTAAAAACAACTAATTTTGAAAAACAAAAACAAATTTGGAAGACTTACAGTATATGATTTCAAGACTTACTACACTGATTGACCTAAATAAAAATACACTGATCAATGAAACAGAATAAAGAGTCCAGAAGCAGACCCATAAATGTATGGTCAACTGATTCTTGGAAGGGAGTGTTAAGACAATTCACTGAGGAGAGAATCGTTTTTGCAACAAATGGTGCTGGGACAACTGGATATCCACATGGAATAAAATGAACCTTAGCTACTATATCACTCCATATAAAATGAGTTCAAAATGAATAACCTAAGCTGTAAAATTTCCCAGAGAACAGTAGAAAGTCTTTGGGTTTTGGTTTAGGCAAAGATTTATCCTTAGAGTATAAGAGAAATAAAAATTTCTTAGAGTATAAGAGAAAAAAGTTAGCCACTTCAAAAGACATTAAGAAAATGAAAAACCAAGCCATAGACCAGTAAAGGTTATTTCCAATACATAAATTCCACAAAGAACTCATATCAGAATATACAACTCAATAGTTAACTCAATTTAAAAAATGGAGGAAAGGCTTGGACTTGTCTGCTAAGATATATATTACCCATAAGCACATTTTTAAGATGCTCAACAGTCATCAGAGAAATGCAGAGTAAAAGCAGAATGAGATATTACTGTATACCCAATAGAAAGGCTAAAGTTGTACAAGACTGTCATTAACGTAAGTGTTAGCACCGATGTGGTACTACACCTCTCTCACTTTGCCAGTGGGGATGCAAAGTGCTGAAACTATTTTGGAAAACAGTTTCGCAGTTTCTCATAAAGTTACAAAATGATCTAAATGTTTACTCTAGGTCTTTACCCAAAGGGAATGAAGTTGAAAACAAAGCACTAGACGTACACATCTAAAATGAATCTGCCATGAGACAAATAGCTGAGCAGTGGGCAGGGATGGGGGTGGATAATGGTGGGAACGGACTGCAGAGAGGCTCCTGAGAACTTTTTAGGGTGACATGAATAGAAAGGTTCTACATTTTGATTGCAGTGACTGTTTACTGAAGTCTATACATTTATCACTACTCATTGAGCTTTTTATTTAATGGGTGCATTTTATTGTTTATAAATCAAAAAATGATTTTAAAATGTAAATAGCAAATAAGTACTTTGTGAATACCTTCTTACCCATATTTACTGTCAGTCTTCATAGGGTTTTACTTTCTCTCAAGTATATTAGTCCTTGTCCACCAGTCAAAAAAATTTGATATTTTTTATATCTATTTATAGATATATAGATTTGGATTATAGATGTATAGAGTTGGATATGTTTAGCTATATATTTAAATATCTATAGATATATGTAAAAATCTATACAGTCCCATTGCTACCAAGACATATGAGTTAAAACAAATATTGAGTGATTTTTAAAAGAATTAGATAATCAAAGGGGATCCCAAAAGTACATGGGTGAAATAACAAAAACAAAAAAATAACCTGTTAGAAATTGGGCAAAGGACTTGAAGAGACATTTCTCCAAAGGAGACATGACCAATAAGACATGACCAATGACTAATAAGCATTTGAAAAGATGTTCAACATCACTAATGTTTAGAAAAATGCAAATCAAAAATCACAATGAGATACCATTTCATATCTATTAGGATAGCTACAATATTTCAGAAAAAAAAAACAGAAAATAACAAGTGTTGGCAATGATCTGGAGAAATTGTAACCCTTGTGCACTATTGGAAGGGTTGTAAAACACTGCAGTTACTTTGGAAAACAATATGACAGTTGTTTTAAAAGTTGCCATGTGATTCAGCAATTCCACTTCTGAACATATACCCAAAAGAATTACAAGGTGATCTCAAAGAGACATTTGTACACCCATGTTCATAGCACTGTTCATAATAGACCCAAATGTCCATCACTGGATGAAAGCCAGCTTGAAACTCAACATTTAAAAAACTGAGATCACGGCAGCCGGTCCCATCACTTCATGGCAGATAGAAGTGAGAAAAGTGGTAACAGTGACAGATTTATTTTCTTGGGCTCCAGAATCACTGCAGACAGAGACTGCAGCCATGAAATTAAAAGATGCTTGCTTTTCAGAAAGAAAGCTATGACAAACCTAGACATCATATTAAAAAGCAGAGATATCACTTTGCTGACAGAAGTCAAAGCTATAGCTTTTCCAGGAATCATGTACAGCTGTGAGAATTGGACCATAAAGAAGGCTGAGTGCTGAAGAATTGATGCTTTTAAATTGTGATTCTTAAGCATCCTTTGGACTGCAAGGAGATCAAACCAGTCAATCGTAAAGGAAGTCAGTCCTGAATATTCATTCATTGCTAAAGCTGAAGCTCCAGTACTTTGGCCACCTGATGTGAAGAGCCAACTCATTGGAAAAGACCCTGATGCTGGGAAAGATTGAAGGCAGAAGAAGGGGGCAGCAGAGGATAAGGTGATTAGATAGCATCACTGACTCAATGGACATAAATTTGAGCAAACTCCAGGAGATAGTGGAGAACAGAGGAGCCTGGCATACCATGGGGTCGCAGAGTCAGACAGGACTTAGTGACTGAACAACCACAGTAAATATGTACACACAGTGGAATATTATTTAGCCTTAAAAAGGAAGGAAATTCTGACATATGCCACAACATAGATAAGCCTTGATGACATTATACTGAGTGAAACAAGCTTGTCACAGTAAGACAAATACTATATAATTCCACTATAGGAAGTACCTAGAGCAGTTAAACTTGTAGAAACAGAATGTAGAATAGTGGTTGTCAAGGAATAGGGAGTTATTGATATAATTAAATGAGTTTTTTAAGTGAGTTATTGTCTAACAGTGTTTCAGTTGTTCAAGAAGAAAACAGTTTGTGAATATACTTCATGCTACTTAAAACTAGTAAGATGGTAAATTTTACCCTTTGTGTATTTTACCAAAATAAAAAAAAAAATATATATATATATATATATATTCAATTGCATGGGTAGAAGGACAAAGGACAGTGCAGTTCAATTGGTTAGGGAGAAAATGTGGGTAGATTTTATGAAATAATGTTAAAAATAATAGCAAACTTTCACTGAGGCCTTACCACATGCTAAGAGCTATTCTAGAGCTCAAAGAACCCTTGTAAAACCCGTCCTGTTCTCTCTGCCCATCCATAAACTGCAGCCTCTGGGCTTGGGACTAGCTGGACATCTGCCACCAGCTGCCACCCCTTAACAGTGCCTTGAATTCCCCAGGCTTTCAACATGCTGTTCCACAGAGCCATCGAAAAGGCTGACAAGGTGGAGGACATCCCGGGGCGCATCTCCTCCCTGACCGAGAGCATCACCCATGCCGTCTTCCTCTACACCAGCCAGGCGCTGTTTGAGAAGGACAAACTCACCTTCCTGTCCCAGATGGCTTTCCAGGTGAGGAAATCAGTCGCTGAAAAGCAGCCCCAGAACCCAAGTCTCGCATCTCTGTGTATTAGGTACTTCACTGCTGCTTGGAAGCCCTTGGATAGTTTGAATTTCCCAGAGGGAACTTGGGCATATGTCAGCCTTGTGAGTAGGTCAGCATGCAGTGGCTTGGGTGGGTTTGCACTTGGGGCAACCACATCAGCTATTACTCTGTAAAACAGGTCCATGAGGCGTTGGCCTCACCTTTCCAGGTCCTGTTCAGACCTCCCAGCTATTTATTCTCCTAGGGAGCTTCTTGGAGAGAATCTCAAGGTTAAAGTTCCAAATCTGAGTGGTCCTGGGAGGTTTTCAGAGCCCCATTAAAAAACAGTAAATGGGTGGAAAGAGCTCCAGGTTTCACACTCTAACCTTCAGTAAGACCTCTTTCTGATGTGGACTCTGCAAAAGATTTTGTTGAAATAAAAGTACCCATGGTGAGAAAAAAACCATCGAGGACCTCATTCCTAGATGAAATAAACATGTGTTCCTTTTATTAGTTTGTTTGCTGTATAACTTTTTCGGTCAATTCAAATCTTGATGAAAGATGTCTTGTTTATTTTGTGTCTTCCCAAGTACTTTGCTCAAAGAAGGCATTTTTAAATACCTGCTGTTAATAGTGATAAACTATCACTTCTCTCAACATTCAGAAAACTAAGATCATGGCATCTGGTCCCATCACTCATGGCAAATAGATGGGGAAACAGTGCAAACAGTGGCTGACTTTATTTTGGGGGGCTCCAAAATCACTGCAGATGGTGATTGCAGCCATGAAATTAAAAGGCGCTTACTCCTTGGAAGGAAAGTTATGACCAACCTAGACAGCATATTAAAAAGCAGAGACATTACTTTGCCAACAAAGGTCTGTCTAGTCAAGGCTATGGTTTTTCCAGTGGTCATGTATGGATGTGAGAGTTGGACTATAAAGAAAGCTGAGCGCCGAAGAATTGATGCTTTTGAACTGTGGTGTTGGAGAAGACTCTTGAGAGACCCTTGGTCTGAAAGGAGATCCAACCAGTCCATCCTAAAGGAGATCAGTCCTGGGTGTTCATTGGAAGGACTGATGCTGAAGCTGAAACTCCAGTACTTTAGCCACCTGATGCGAAGAGCTGACTCATTTGGAAAGACCCTGATGCTGGGAAAGATTGAGGGCAGGAGGAGAAGGGGATGACAGAGGATGAGATGGTTGGATGGCATCACCTACTCAATGGACATGGGTTTGGGTGGGCTCCGGGAGTTGGTGATGGACAGGGAGGCCTGGTGTGCGGCGGTTCATGGGGTCGCAAAGAGTTGGACATGACTGAGCGACTGAACTGAACTGAACTGATCATTTCTCTTTCAATAGTTTCGGTGTTAATGGATTCCTTTGGGATAAAAAAGAATATATGGGTGGAATCATTTTATAATATATGTGATAAACAGGAGTAATGCATTACAAAATGGAATTTTTCTTTTTAACGTTCTCCCAGGTTTATCAAGATACAATAGGCACATACGTTGTATTAGTCCAGCATGTTCAACATAATGATCTTATGCATGTATATATTGTGAAATGATTACACTATAAGTTTAGTCAACAGCCTTCACCTCATATAGTTACATTTTTTCCTCATGATGAGAACTTTAAGATTTACTCTCTTTTATTGTTGTTTAGTCCCTAAGTCATGTCTAACTCTTTTGTGACCCCATGGACTATAACCCACCAGGCTCCTCTGTCCATGGGATTTCCCAGGCAACAATACTGGAGTGGGTTGCCATTTCCTTCTCCAGGGGATATTCCCGACCCAGGGATGGAACCTGTGTCTCCTGCATTGGCAGCGAATTCTTTACCACTGAGCAACCAGGGAAGCCTTACTCCTTAGCAACTTCTTAATACACAATAGAGTACTGTTACCTATGATCAACATGCTGTACATTACATCCCCAGTACTTGTTTATAACTGAAAGTTTATACCTTTTCATCACCTTCATCTGGAGAAGGAAATGGCAACCCACTCCAGTGTCCTTGCCTGGAGAATCCCAAAGACAGGGGCGCCTGGTGGGCTGCCATCTATGGGGTTGCACAGAGTCGGACACGACTGAAGCGACTTAGCAGCAGCATCCCTTTCATCCATTTTTCCACCCCCACCACCTACCTCTGACAACCACCAAATTGTTCTCTGTTTTTTTGGATTCCACATGAAAGTGAGATTATACAATGTTTCTCTTACTCTGTGTGACTCTTTTCCTTAGCATAATGCCCTCAAGGTTCATCTGTCTTGTCACAAATGACAGGATTTCCTTCTTTTTATGACTGTGTAATATTCCATTGTATATATGTATGTGCATATATAAAAATCATACATACATACACACACACACACACCACGTTTTCTTTATCCATTGATCCATAGATGGATGCTTAAGTTGTTTCTGTATGTTGGCTACTGTAAAAAAAAAGTGCTGTAATGAACATAGGAGAACAGATATCTTTTTGAGATAGTGATTTCACTTCTTTTGGATGTATACCCAGAAGTGAAATTGCTGGATTCTGTGATAGTTCTAGTTTTAATTTTTGGGGGAACCTCCATATTCTTTTCCATGTAGTTTTACCAATTTACATTCCCGCCAACAGTGTTAAAGGGTTCCTGTCTCATATCCTCACCAGCACTTGTCATCTCTTGTCTGTTTGCTAATAGCCATCCTAACAGGTGTGAGGTGACATCTCGTGTGGGTTTGATTTGAATTTTCCTGATGATTAGTGATGAGTGATGTTGAGCACTTTCTCATGTATCTGTCAGCCACTTGTATGCCTTCTTTGGTACAATGACTATTCAGTTCCTCTGCCCATATTTCAATCATACTGTCTGTAGGTTTTGCTGACATTTGTGTGCTTACATGTATTGTTCATGAACAGTAATGGACCAGGGATGGTACCATATGAATACACACATGTGTGTACAGCTATTTAAAACTTTTTAGAATATGTTGGTGAATTATCTATCTGAAATAATGTTTACATAAATGCAAGCTTTATATATATATGAGGAAAATTTTTTGTTTGATGAAATAAATCAAATTGGATTAAGAAAAAAATAAGAAAAAAAATTTTAAAAATTGGATAAAGAAAATTTATCCAATAAAATAATATTCTGATACATGTTACCACCTGTAATGCATTTTGAAAATATCTAGAATTTTTAAATAGCACAAATCTCAAACATTTTACCTGTTTAACTTTATAAGGTGTTATAGTTTTTATGTGGAAATTAGGAATATTTTATTTGGATTCCTCCTAAATATTCTATGAACTTTTTATCAGTTCTGTAACCAACATGTCTAAAGTTCAGTTCATGATGTGTTTGTTCAGTTGTGTCTGTAAAACAATTTCCAGTTTTTTCTCAATATAATCTCACATCTAAGAAAAGTCTTATGTATCTCGTAGTTTATTGAATGTAATTTCTATATCAGGACTAACTTACTGTACTAGTTTTACCTTTTGTTTGGTGATTTGGTCCTTTTTCATCTGAGGCTTTCTCAATTTGTATAAAAAGTTTCAAGACAAGTTTGATCTAACAGCAGAAGGCTAAATATGAAAGCATATTTTAAATATGCTGCTAGTAGGCACAGGTGTTAAAATTGAAATGAACCAGGTTTGGTAATTATTTGCCATTAGATTTTCAATCAAGATTTTGAGCTCATGAGCATAATCTAAGATCCCTTATTTGAAGCACAAACTGATACGTATCTATAGGAATTCTCAGAAGTCTTAGCTCTGCCTTGTCAACCATGTCTATTAAGTGGTGACTGCATCCTTGCTTTCGATGCGAACCGAATGACCCTTTCCTGTTTGTGTCCTCTGAAGATTTTGCTGAGAAAGAAAGAGATAGATCATCTTGAACTGGATTTCCTGCTTCGGTTCACAGTTGAACACACTTACCAGAGTCCTGTTGATTTCCTCACTCATCAGTCATGGAGTGCTATTAAGGTATGTTGGGAATATTGATTTTTCAAAAAATTTCTAAATCTTACTTCAAATCTCAGTTCTCTAAAATGTAGTTTTTAAAAATATAGGTGATATACACCATTTTAGTTATAGATACATGCTGTTTTAATTTTTTGAAGAACTTCCCATACTCTTTTCCATAGTGGCTACACCAATATACATGCCCACCAACTATATTCTAATTTCCCTTTTTTATTTGGAAGTAAAGGAACTTTTGATCTATTTATGGATGGGAAAGTTGTTAATAAATATGTACAACGTACAGGACCTTTGGTTAAAGTTGAGGAGTATAAGTGATCTTTTTTTCAGTTGACCTGAATCTAGTTTCTTCATTTGGTTTTTCTTTTTTATAGTATTTCTGTACTTTTTCAAAATAGTTTTGTTAATTTATACAGTATAGTCATGTATTATCACTGTAAAATGTTTAAGCAGCACAACCCTAACTGTAAATCCTTATTCCATGTTTCTGTCAGAAGATCCTATTATTAAAAGTTTATTCTCTGACTCTGGAATTCCTCAGAGATGCTCATCACATGCTAAGCTTCACCATACTCTTTTTTCCCTAAGACAGGAATATTTCTCTGTATTGAAAATAACTATGTTTTTCCTTAGTTTTTTAGTATGTTTAGGTTTTATTTTTTAAATAGAATTTTTAATTAGATTATTACTCTAGAATTATAAGTTCAAGTTCAATTGTGTTTCACAGTCTCAGCAGAAAACAAATGGCAAATTCAAAGTATGATTTTTAAAAAGTTTAACAAAGAGTATATTTTCATAGTATGAGAGGACAAATGAGGGGATCAGCCAGGGATGGGGAGGGAAAAGGTTAGTGAAACTACTGAGAAAGGAAGTTATGGGCGAGAGCCAACCTATGGGAACTGTGGCATTCCGTAAAGAAATGGAGCCACCACTAAACAACATCCCAGGAGAGCACTGGGGAAGAGGTACCTTCGCCTCCTTTCACTAACCCTCCAGGCTCTTGCCAGTGCTTCCTGTTGATCAGACCCAACCAGGCAGAAAACCAGGAAGCTTTGTTCAAGTCATCCTTTGCGATCACCCTCTTTGGAGGGCAGGAAGGGTCCTGAGTAAATCTGAAGAGGCAGTGAAGACTGTCCAGCACCACTTACCTGCACAGGATCCAACATAGTCACACGTCTTGTTTTTTTTGTTTTGTTTCAGGCCCTTCTTTCTTTCTTATTCTTTAATTTTTAGTTTATTGTATAGATGAGTAACGGTGTTGTGGTTTTTTTAGGTATGAAGCAGATAATCAACAAGGACCTGCTGTCTAGCTCAGGGAACTCACCTCAACATCCACAGGTCTTTGTCTCAAACTCCAGGCTGTTATACACTAGCTGCTATATTAGTCACCTCTGCTCCCCTGTTTTATCACAGGCGGTCGCCCTCATGGAAGAGTTTCGAGGCCTCGACCGAGATGTGGAAGGATCTGCCAAGCAGTGGAGGAAGTGGGCAGAATCCGAGTGTCCAGAAAAGGAAAGGTTACCTCAAGAATGGAAGAAGAGAAATTTAATACAGAAGCTGATTATTTTGAGAGCAGTGCGCCCTGACAGAATGACATATGCTCTCAGGTGGGGGCAGTTAGCTCTTACAGAAATTAACCTAGAGGAAATTTTGTCTTAAAGACTAGAAGTATCCGGTGGAGACTCAGTGGTGGAGACATTATGGTTCATGTTAATGAAAAGTGATTCTGCCAACATTTTTATATTATAATCACTGCTGTTGCTAAGATTTGCTAAACACTGAACAGCATGCTAGTCTGTCAGCGGACTGAGCGTATTCTTCCTGAAAACCTTAATTCTGAAATCAGTAGGGGAAACAGGAAACTGATGGAAATAGTCTAGGAAGAGCGCTGGCAGAGTTCAGAGGCCAGGAACTTGCATTATCCTAGTGTGATTCTCATTGTCTTTCACTTAGTGGTGGCACTTTGGCTCTGAAGATTTTGCACATCAAACAAAAAATGAATTCCTTTCATGGATTCACTTACAGTTCTATAACTCTGCAGCCAGAGCAATTTAAAAGCAGAACCCTTGTCTGAATCTTGGTTTAAGTGTCCTTTTTCTTTGCCCTTTTGGCTTCTCGGTGGTAGTATGCTGCTTAGTTCTAATTTGAATTCACCAGCCAGAGAGTTCTCAAGTTCCTTCCCTATGGAGCTGCTTTTTCTTCGGTCGTATTCACTTGCCGCAGGTATTTTCCTTTGCTTTGTCTTTTCAGCCAATTTTCCCTTTGCAGAAGCCTCTGTCGCACCCTACTTTACAAGTTAATTCTGCTTAGTAGTACTTACTTTCTGCTAAATCTGATGCTGCTGGCAAATAATCCCTGCTTAATTGAGCTTCCCTGTGTTAGAAACACCCCAAAAAGCATTTGTATATTCATGAGAAGCCCAACAGGCTGGAAAATTGCATGGCGGCAAATCTAATGAACTGTTCATAAGTAATGGGGGGTCTGGCAGGGGGTTTGGGGGGACACAAAGCCACATGCAGGCAGCTGATGATACTCAGGAGGGTCTCGGTAGCCCCCCAAAAAGAATGTAGCCTTCTGATTTTCATCTCTTCTAAAGCAGTGAGAGATTTCACCGACTCAACTGCATAGATCTAGTCAGATTCATACTGCCGTTATTATAAGACATCATATGTTCTAAACAAGGTTAGCTTCCTTCCTGTGTCTGCAGTTTAAGCTGATTCAAGTTGTGACACTTATCAAGGTCAAAAACACCAATCCTGTCTTTGGCATCATTTTTTTTTTACAGGAATTTCGTGGAGGAAAAACTGGGTGCCAAGTATGTAGAGAGGACCAGATTGGACTTGGTTAAAGCATTTGAGGAGAGCAGCCCCGCCACCCCCATATTCTTCATCCTCTCTCCAGGAGTAGATGCCCTCAAAGACCTGGAGATACTGGGTGAGTGGCCAGGAGGTGGCCATCCAGCCCTGATTCTCACCCAGCGCCAACCCAACCTTCCTTTTCAGCTCACAGTTATCTTAGTTGTTTTTTTTTTTCCCCTTTCTCATCTGTTGGAGATTGAATCTATGGAAAATGTAAGGTTAATAACACTGTAGTCAGAAGAAATGTTTAAATGGAGCATTCCTCTGGTTGGCATAATGCAAGTTTCTTTTGTACAATTTTCTACCTTTTGACTAGATGAGGGCCAGAGGGCAATTTTCTACATGCTCTTGTAATCTTGTGCCCCCTGTGACTAAATAATGGTCATTAGAGCAAGTCTATTCGGTCGTGCTAGGCACAGCCGCTTTATGCTGTCGATGACTATTCCCCACGGCCTGCTCGGAGAGCTCCGGGTTAATAGAGCTGTGACCTGACTCTGCCGGATTCCAGCACGGCCTCGCAAGGTGAGAGGCTCCTGCGTTTTACCGAACAGGCTGATCCGGTCAAAAAAATGATGTGATCCCTACCACATGTTGCTCCTTTTTGTGAGGGCAGTGTTTTGCTACTCCTGCAAGAGTTTATAAAGCTTAATAACAATGCTTGCCACCTATCAAAATGTCAAAAGCTTTATTATGATAAAACCAGAGGAGCTAATTTCCACAGGCTTTGCTAATGCTTGTGAGGAGGCTGCCATTGACACTGAAAGCTTAAAATGATGCTTGTTGAAACAACAGAGGTTTAGTTTGGATTCTTTGGGAAAGTAACCCAGGAGGTAACAGCGGTTACCAGATGGACGTCAGATAACAGAACACCAGACCTTTCTCACCTCTCCTTGGTTCACTCTTCCTCTTGCTGTGTCCTGCCCTCCTGCAGGCAAGAGACTGGGGTTTACAATCGACTTGGGAAAATTCCACAACGTGTCTTTAGGACAAGGGCAGGAGACGGTGGCAGAAACGGCCCTGGAGAAGGCTTCCAGAGAAGGACACTGGGTCATGCTCCAAGTGAGTATCACGTTTTCAGGGGCCACACGGGGACTGAGCACGGATGGGCGGTGCAGAGTCACCCTGCCCCGTGGGGAGGAGCCTTTCACAAACACATTGTGATCTGCAGAGCCCTGGGGGCTCTCTCAGCAGCAGTGACACCTCCAAGATGACAAGGCGCTCAGCCGAAAAGAATAGATACCATCTTTTGAGGGATTTCCTAGCCATTGTGGTTTAATTTTTTTTTTTTAATTATTTATTCATGACTGCAGTGGGTCTTCGCTGCTGCATGGGGCTTTCTCTAATTGTGGTGAGCGGGGCCTGCTCTCTAGTTGCGGTGGCTTCTCTGGTTACGGAGAATGGGCTCTAGGTGCACGGGCTTAGTTGCCCTGTAGCATATGAACTCCTCCCGAACCAGGAATCAAATCCATGTCCCCTATATCGGCAGGCAGATTCTTATCCGCTAGACCACCAGGGAAATCCTAAAATTTAAAATACTAGAGGGAGCCCATTATTCTCTTTATGTACGTATATCTGAAACACCCTGTAGGGCTTGAGGACAGACAGACAGACAGAGTACCAATAGTGTGGTCATGACATCTGTCATTTGCATATGGCTTTAAAGTTGGCAGAGCACTCTTGCATATCTCATGATCTCCCATGTCTCTGACTCTGCCCCTAGCTTATTGTGTAGCATTCTCTTTGTAAATTAAAGAGTGAGGATTAGTCCCTTTATCCTTTCCAGGGCTTCTATAAATGGGTCTGTGAGTCTACCACTCAGAGCTCTCTGGAGTGGTTTCCATGACTCAGGATTCTGGTGTCAACTGAAAAAAAAAAAAAAAAAAACCACAAAGAAGGTATGAGTTCAGTTTTATTTGGGGACCTCACTGAGGACTATAGCCCGGGAGACAGACTCTCAGCTCTGAGGAACTACACCAGACAGGTAGTGGGGAGAGTCCAGTGTGTATGTGATCCTGGCAACCAAGCCCACGTCTCAGTAGAAGGTTGCTGCTAGTCACAAGGAGCAGATATCTCTGCTAATGATTTTAGTGATTTTCTAGGTATAAAAGGATACAAGAAATAGATTGAAAAGATTTTCTCCTGAAAATATCTAACTATGAAGGTCAGTTCTACCAGATTTTCCCAGAGTATAGAGTGCCTTATTCCTGACCTCCACCCTGAACACCTCTCAGGGTGTGTTGAATGCCAGCAATTGCAGTGGCTGATGATGTCATCCTTATAGAAAGAGATGGCAAGCAGCATTTTTTAGTTTGCACCAACAAGAACCTAGGAACCCATGGAGGCCAGGCCAGCTTCAGGCGGCACCTAGGGGCCAAGCAGACTCCTTATACAGCAGGGCACGCCAGCTGTCTTGGGAGGTCTGGAAATAGCTTTTTGATTTGGAGCACAAAGGTTCTCTTTTATATGCCAGACTCTGTACTAGGCAATTCATTCCTGGGATACAGTATCTCTAATCATCACAGCAAAGCTGCAAGGGTAGGTATGCCCATCCCATTGTAAAGATAAGAAAATTGAGCCTCCGAGTAGTCTGGAGAGCCTCAGGGCCACCCAGTGGGAAAAGGACAGAGTCTGTTTGGCAGCGGACGATGAGTTTTCAGCTAGCCCACACTGCCACCTCATGCAGTCAGGACGCTGGCCTTCCCTAATGTCTCCAGTGTCCAGAGCTGATGAAGTTTGCATTTATGCTTAAAATAAAATTGGATTCACAAAGATGCTGCCCATTATCCAAACAGAATATCACTTTCTGGGAGAGTAAAACCTACTGCTTAAACCATGAGCCTTCAGTGTGGGGACTTGGGATGACGTGTCCCCTTCTGAGCCTCACAGAGTCAAATGTCTGACAGTGGCAGGTTCGTCTTTCTAAAACTAGCAGTTGTTAGTTGGACAGTTGTGTGGACCCTGGGATCTTCCCACAGAAGAAAGAGTTCTTTGCAGATTCTCACATCCAGAGGCTCAGACTGGCATGGAGCTGGGAGGGATGCAGCTACCTCGTGAGAAGACAGGACTCAGAGTGAAATGCTTCTGTCAGTTTTATGTCTGTGCTGAGCTACCAGTTGTCCCCTTCCCCCAAAAAAGTGCAAGTAGTAAGTTTTCCCATTTAAAAAAAAAAAAAAGCCTTGAAAGACCTTACTTTGTGAAGGGTCTCCTTTTGGGTATCTATTCTAGACATTTGTTCTTAGTGATAAGCCAGAAACTTAGAATGTAACTTTTTTTGCTATTTTTTTTGCCACACTCTGGCAGTTTCCAAAGATTTGTAGTATCCCTTTGATTGGCAGTTAAAAGAAGAGCAGGACTTTGCAGCATGACAAGACCAGCGTAATCAGAACTTGTTATATTATTTGTATTTTACATTCAATTTTGTTGGCATGGGCAAAGGATATGTATGCACATGTTAATCAGTTCTTATCCAGACTCCACTGTAGCCAATTACTATGACCAGAAATAGCGTCCCTCAGGATATTTAGCTAGCTAGGGTTTTGTCAGAAAACCCACACTCCACAGAAAACTGTAACTAAGGTAGCAGGCTGGCGCTGTCTTTATCTTATGCACACCAGATGATTTGTGAATTAAAATAATGGAATTAAAAAACACTTTTCATGGGCAAAGTGGGTTGTTTTCAAGATATGTATTGACTAAAATTGTCGCACAAACACTGCTGCTCTTGGACAAATGGCCATAGATATCTAGCTAGTCTCAAAGCTGGTATCCTCAAAAATGGTCCCCAGGCTGAATTCCAAAGTGTGATTGTATACAGCAATGGTGCACTTGGAGATTTTTCTGTTCCCTGACTCCAAAGTCACCACCTAGGGATATTTTTACATTTGTTTCACATAAACTTTCCAAGCAAGGCATTGTCATAGTCCTTGAGGTAGAGAATCAGAACACATTTGAGCATGCAAAACAGATTTTGTTACAGATTTTGCTCCTGCTTACTTGTATGAGTGCACAGTTAGAGTGAGAAGCACTCTCCTTACCATCTAGTAGCAAGTAAGGGAGGAAGCTTAGAGAGCCCTTACCTACTGTAGAAGTTTTCTAGGGTTGCCATACCAGAGTATCACGGATTGGATCATTTGAGCAACAGAAGTATAATTCCTTATTGTTCTGGGGGCTGGAAGTCTGAGATGAAGGTGTCAGCAGAGTTGGTTTTATCTGAAGTCTTTCCCTTTGGCTTATAGATGGTAATATTCTCCCTGTTTCCTGACATGGTCTTCCTTCTATGTGTGTCTGTCTGTCTGTCTCCTAATCTCTTCTTCTTACAAGGACGCCAGTCACACTGGACAAAGGTCCACTTCAGTCTGCTCTGCTTGCTGCGCTTAGTCACTCAGTCGTGTCTGTCTTCTTGCAAACCCATGGACTGTAGCCCGCCAGGCTCCTCTGTCCCTGGGGATTCCCCAGGCAAGAATACTGCAGTGGGTTGCCATGCCCTCCTCTTTAATGGCTACATTTAGCCTTAATTACCTCTTTTAAGAACCTATTCCAAATATAGCTGCATTTTGAGGAGCTGAGGGCTCAGTTCAGTTCAGTTCAGTTCAGTCACTCAGTCGTGTCCGACTCTGCGACCCCATGAACTGCAGCACGCCGGGCCTCCGTCTCCATCACCAACTCCCGGAGCCTACCCAAATTCATGTCCATCGAGTCGGTGATGCCATCCAGCCATCTCATCCTCTGTCGTCTCCTCCTCCTCCTGCCCCCAGTCCTTCCCAGCATCAGGGACTTTTCCAGTGAGTCAGCTCTTCATGTCAGGTGGCCAAAGTATTGGAGTTTCAGCTTCAACAACAGTCCTTCCAATGAACACCCAGGACTGATCTCCTTTAGGATGGACTTGTTGGATCTCCTTGCAGTCCAAGGGACTCTCAAGAGTCTTCTCCAACACCACAGTTCAAAAGCGTCAATTTTACAGTGCTCAGCTTTCTTCACCATCCAACTCTCACATCCATACATGACCACTGGAAAAACCATAGCCTTGACCAGATGGACCTTTGTTGGCAAAGTAATATCTCTGCTTTTTAATATGCTGTCTAGGTTGGTCATAACTTTCCTTCCAAGGAGTAAGCGTCTTTCAATTTCATGGCTGCAGTCACCATCTGCAGTGATTTTGGAGCCCCCCAAAATGAAGTCTGCTCCTGTTTCCACTGTTTCCCCATCTATTTCCCATGAAGTGATGGGACCGGATGCTCTGATCTTTGTTTTCTGAATGTTAAGCTTTAAGCCAACTTTTTCACTATCCTCTTTCATCAAGAAGCTCTTTAGTTCTTCTTAGCTTTCTGCCATAAGGGTGGTGTCATCTGCATATCTGGGGTTGATATTTCTCCTGGCAATCTTGATTCCAGCTTGTGCTTCATCCAGCCCAGAGTTTCTCATGATGTATTCTGCATATAAGTTAAATGAGCAGGGTGACAATATACAGCCTTGACATACTCCTTTTCCTATTTGGAAACAGTCTGTTGTTCCATGTCCAGTTCTAACTGTTGCTTCCTGAACTGCATATAAGTTTCTCAAGAGGCAGGTCAGGTGGTCTGGTATTCCCATCTCTTTCAGAATTTTCCACAGTTTATTGTGATCCACACAGTAGTCAATAAAGCAGAAATAGACATTTTTCTGGAACTCTCTTGCTTTTTTGCTGAGGGTTAGGACTCAACATATGGACTTGGAGGGACATGATTCAGGCCTTGACACCTTCCAATGTTCAGTATTCTCCCAGGGGAGAAAAGCCTAATAATGTCAACCACTGGATTGGTGTAGGTCTTTTTACAACAAAACTGTTTGGAAGAAAGATACATACATTACTGTTCCTGTTACCAAATCCAGATTTGGCCACTTGCTGCTCCAAAAGCCAATACTGGAGAGGCAAGTGCTGGTAGGCAAGTACTATTCCTTAACTTCTGGGGAGAAGGCAGACTCAGCTCCCAGAACCAACTCTGAAGGTTCCGCTCAGCAATGAAAGGTTTTAAAGGAAAAGGTAAAAAGTAATCTCAGTTCATCATTGAGGTAGGAGGGTCAGATCTACTGCCATCCCCCTTTGTGAGCTTCCCTCATAGCTCAGTTGGTAAAGAATCTGCCTGCAATGCAGGAGACCCAGGTTCAATTTCTGGGTCAGGAAGATCCCCTGGAGAAGGAAATGGCAACCCACTCCAGTATTTCTTGCCTGGAGAATCCCATGGACAGAGGAGCCTGACAGACTACAGTCCATGGGGTAGCAAGAGTTGGACACCACTTAGCTACTGAACCACCACCACTGCATGCAGGCTTGTTAGCACCTTGTGGTCATTCTTTAGACGCTGTTGTTCACACATTCTGCTCACCTGATTACTAAAGGGGAGGATGGGAAAAAGATCTAGTCATCTGTTAAGTACTTACTCTCCATTTCTGCTCCTTTGATCTAAGGGAAGAATCAACAGGTTAGGTAAGGCATTGTGTGATGAAAAGATTTGAGAGGTGCGCTAGGACCAGAGATGAGTAGAACATGGGGGCACCCAGGTCAAGGTTAGCTACGATATAGCTTTGCTAATGTGACAAGACAGGAGGGTATCCTGCAGAGAGCCGCTTCCTGCAACAGAGCTGCCTGCAAAACAGCTACCTACATTCCCTCCCCTGTTTGCCTTCATTCTGTTTCTTTAGCCATTATAATCTTAAATGTGTTTCTTTGTTGGAAATAATGATGTATTCCTGGGGATGATGTTTTCAGTTACTATAGCAAGGACTTCTCCGAAGCCAGAGATCATGTGAGGTATCTTTATACATCTCTCATAGCACCAACTACCAAGCCGAAATGGTGGGTGTTTAGAATGGGAGAAGCCTATTTGTAAATTGTAAAACTAAAAATCAAAGAGTGATGGTGGTGACATTTGTTTCCTACCCGATTTCTGACAGCCCTGGGGTTTAAGTTAAATAATGTTAGGAATACACAATGCATCTTAACAAAGAGTGATTGCTTGCTTTATCAGCCAGTCTTTCATCTCGCATGTCCATGTTAGAGTTCATACACCAATGAGTAGGAGCTGGAGTAGAGGAGATTCCATCAGTAACAACGAAATAGCTGATCAGGTGCATTTCTGGCCCTTAGTTCTTATACTTGATCAAACTAACCCAGATTAGTCTCAGTTATTGAGTTTGAACTGTAACAAAGAAAAGTATCAAGACCTCCATCTCAGAAGTGATTGGTGGGTATTGGAAGTAGGTGTGTGTGTTGGAAGGAGATTTTGGTTTACAAAGACAACCTGTAGTGATTTGGAGCACTTAATGTGTTCAGGGCTCAATTCTGTCGTGGTCTTTTCTTCCTCCTAACGTGATAATAAAGGAAACTTTAAATCATGGTTCTCTGTGTTTTCAAGACATTTCTATAAAGGAAAATGTTGTAATCTTGTAATTTAAGTAACATACTTCAGTATTCCACAGCAGTCATAAACCATGCTCTTTTTCAGAATGTCCATTTGGTAGCCAAGTGGCTGAGAACCTTGGAGAAACTGCTTGAAAGATTCAGCCAGGGAAGCCACCGAGATTACAGGGTTTTCATGAGTGCTGAGTCGGCACCTACACCCAGCGAGCATGTCATCCCTCAGGGGCTCCTGGAAAATTCCATCAAGATCACTAACGAGCCCCCCACAGGAATGCTGGCCAATTTGCATGCTGCTCTCTACAACTTTGATCAGGTAAAAAAGCAGAAGCCCAAAGCCTGGGTCTTCTCACAAGACTGTGAGACCTAAAACCACAGCCTTATATATAAAAAGAATGAACAATCATGTGCCTTTTTGAGAAACTTGCTTATTGAAGACAAACATGGCAGGCTAGTATTTCTAACCATAGAAAGAGGAAAAGCCATTGCTCTTATTGATGTTATTGAGAAGGATGATGATGATGACATGGTGAGAGTTTTGGTATACTGTTTAATATTTTTAGGTATGATTTTGATATCAGTAAATTTAAAGCCCTTCTTTTTAGATTATATCCATACTACCTTCAAATTGACATTTTCACCTCCTTTCAAAATAAAATTCATACCTTTATAAATTAATGATAGTTCTATTACCATTAGTCTCTTTGTTCAGATGACCACATCTGTCTCTGCTGTAATCAAGTCCGTCAGTTTCCTTGTTGCTATTTCTGTGAGCTCCCATTCCTTCCTCTAATTTCTTGGAAATCCTCAGTAAAAAACATTCTTATTAGGAGAAGTAGAATAAGCCCTAAAGAGAAAACACATATAATTTGGTGATACATATTCAGCCTCCTGTTAGAAACATTATTACACTCTGAAAATATGTCTACATGCTTATTAACTTTTTATCTAGTACCCTCTGGACCAATACCCAACTGAACATTATAAAGGCATTAAAATAATTGGCTACCTAAGAATATAGTTTTGAAGAATACAGTTAATTGCCTAATTCAATAATTGAGTAGTTTGAGCCTGTTTACATGATGGGCTGTATAAACAAAAGGCACTCAGAAATTTTCGATGAATCTGTTACATATTTGAATTATCCTTCTGTGTGAACTAAGGCAGGCCTGTGTCTTATTATCCCTTGACTTGTCACAATTCCTGCCATTTATGACATTCCTGAGCTTTTTCCCAAAGAGACAAATGAGTAGTTTGACATATTCAAATAGGATTTATCCAACTCCCCAGAACAGCTGTCTTTGTTTGTAAAAGTAAGCAGTTCATGAACATATAGGCTGCAGCCCAGTTGTCCTTCAGCTTTTTTTTTTGGTAAGCAGCACTCTGATAATCAGGTAAAACTACAGACACTCTCCCCAGGGAAATGTACATTGTTGCATACAGTCACAGATCCCCAGAGCCTGTGCCTGAATTCCTTCCCCAGTGAGAACAGCATGTTCTAGTTTATGAAAGTATCAGTTCTTTTGACTGCTCCTTGAAAAACCACTTATATTAACTGAAGATTGCATTTATTGGAGAGACTCTTTAAGAACTTTAAGGGACAATATTTCTTATCTACTGGAAGGGCTCCTCTGAAATATTAAGACTAAATATAGTCATAAGTGGTGAAAACAAAGATAATCAATGTGTTTCACTAAATAAACTTTGCATCAAATCTAGCCAAAACCACCCGAATAAATGTTCTAAAGAAAATCTAAAAATTTTAAAAGAGGTTTTCATGAAATGCTGAATTGTCGTTATGTTAGAAAAAAAATGTAGTTATTATTCAGATTATATATTTAAAGGGTAGTAGTCTGTGCTCCCTGGCTATCTGTGTATAGATTCCTGGCATTGTTTATCAGTTAGAATTATGGCTGGCTATTTATGAAGGAAGTACAAAGCAACAGTGGCCTAAACAAGGTTATAAAAGGTACTTCCATCACGTGAGAGTTCGGGAGCCAGGTCATTCAGAGCTCCTCTGTGTCACCACGGAGCGGTCATCAGCCCAGTGCGCTTACCATGTTTCTAGGGTAGGCTTGCCTTGGTCCCAGGTGGCGGTGAGAGCGGCGGCTCCCGTATCTGTGTTCCAGAAAGTAGGATGAAGGAAGGAACAGAGAAGATGATGAAGGGAACATGTTTGTTTCCTTGTAAAGCTGCATTCTTCAAGTTAGTGCACACTACTTCTTTCAACTCATTGGTCAAACTTATTCACACTGCATTACCTAGCTGCAAGAGAGGCTGGAAAAGCAAATCTGTCTGGGACAGCTAAAATCAGCATGAAGGCACTTTAGGGCTGGCAGCTAGCGGTGTCCATCATGGACACCTCCTCTCCCAAGCGTACCATCCTGGATGTTGTGTGCTGCGGCTGTTATCCTATCTGCTAAAGCTTGTGACAAATGATGCTAACCGCCCTCTACCTTGGTTCCCCTTTGGGTGAGCTGAATGAGTCCTAGTGGCTCCTGTTGCCTGGGTGTCCTTAGATGAGAAAAGCACCCAAGGAATCCAGACACATTAACTGTTCTGTTTGGGTAGTTTTGTTTTACATGCTTTGATTTTCAAATCAAATACAATCTGTATTCTTAATCTTCTCCCCAAATCAGAATGTATCCTCAGATCTTGACATGGGTACTCATAGTGAACAAAGTTCATTTAGTATTGGTCCTTTACCACCTTGAACATTCTAGAGTATGTAAATATAATCACTAACTGACGAGTATTTACATGTTTATATGTAAAGAATCATATCTTTAGGATGCTGCCTACCTCCCCCTCTTCCAGCTTAATGGCACTGCCTCTTGGAGAAGATGTCATAAATGCTTGAGCTTCTTTCATCCCCAGATAACCAGATTTTTGAAGTAAAAATGTAAATTTCTTTTTCTGTAAGATTTGCAGTAGAAACAAATAATTGGTAATTGTGCATATTAAATTGGTGTCTGTGTGCATGCAACATAGTTATGTGTGAGTGCCTGTTCTCTCTTTACAATGTCATTTGTATATTTCCTGATATGAACACTTGATCACTTGTCCTGGAATGTGGAATGTTAGGCAGACTTATACATTTTTCTTGAAAAGCCCAATTCATATTTTCTCCTAACATCATTTATGTTATTAGAGCATAGTGAAATGGGCATTGACTTGTGATTTTCTTTAGCATTGAGGCTAAAACTAGGTTATATGCAGTGTAGATAGAAATAATGTACTGATTGTAGTACTTTGGGTTTTCTGGGGACTATATGTAATTCATGGAGGAGTTAAGTGAGTAGTTAGATATTCCTTAAGTAAAATTTTGTCACTTCTATTTAGTCTCCAAGAAATTTCTTACTTTTTTAAAAGCAATCAATTTTTATATCCTTCAACACTGAAAATGTTAGTTGCTCGGTCATATCCAACTCTTTGCAACCCCAAGGACTGTAGCCTGCCAGGGTGCTCTGTCCATGGGATTTCCCAGACAAGAATATTGGAGTGAGTTGCCATTTCTTTCTCCAGGGGATCTTCCCAACTCAGGGATCAAATCCACGTTTCCTATGTCTCCTTCCCTGGCAGGCAAATTCTTTACTGTCAACATTAATTCCAATTATATGATTTCTCTTCTTTCACAAGCTTGCCTTTTACTTGATGTACAGTGGAAAAATTATTTGTAGTGGTCATATACTTTCAAGTCCCACAAATTTCCTAGAAATGACCTAGTCATTGAGAATGACCTAGTGATTTAGTTGGGCCTGTACTGTCTGTGGCCTGGCCAATTCTAGAACTGTATTTGGTGGTAACCCTGGATTCTGATGAAAGCAATACAGAAAGGAACTAAAAAACTCTTCTAGTCCTGGACCAAGAGAACAAATTTAGGCTGGGTGCAGACTTCTACGAAAGGCCCTGGGAGGCCAGATCTGAACTCCCACCCAGAACAGGCTAAACAGATTTTGCAGATGCCCACATTGTCTGATTCATTTGCTGAAATGGCTTCCTCATCCTCTGCTGCCCAGCATGAGCTGAAGGGATAGTCCTCAACTTTTCTTCATTTGCCTCACAGAACTGAGAATGGCTCAGTACTGCCTATAAGTCACAGACAGCTATTTTTCACCTTTTAATTGTATGGCTTTGGGGGCCATAACCATATCAGTGTAACATGCCAGGTTTCCCTCTGGATTTTCAAAAAACATCTTACACATCTACTATAGAGGGCATATGTTTTCTACTCTTCTATATGCCAGTCTATCATTCCAGCAGTGAATTTTATTTCCAGTTCATTGGAAGAAAACCAGTTGTCATGGTGGTGGTTGTATTAGTTGTATTTGTATTAGTCAAGGGGCAGTACAGAACTACAGTGATTCAAAGAAGATAATTTCTTGTCGTTCAGTTGCTCAGTCATGTCTGACTCTTTGCAACCCCAGGGACTGTAACGTGCCAGGCTTCCCTGTCCTTCACCATCTCCCACAGTTTGTTCAATCTCATGTCCATTGAGTCAGTGATGCCATCCAACCATCTCATCCTCTGTCATCCCCTTCTCCTCCTGCCTTCAATCTTTCCCAGTATCAGGGTCTTTTCCGATGAGTAGACTGTCTCCATCAGGTGGCTAAAGTATTGGAGCTTTAGCATCAGTCCTTCCAATGAATATTCAGGACTGATTTCCTTTAGGATTGGCTGATTTGATCTCCTTGCAGTCCAAGGGACTCTCAAGAGTCTTCTCCAACACCACAGTTCAAAAGCATCAGTTCTTTGGCACTCAGCCTTCTTTATGGTCCAACTTAATTTCTGTTGCATATAACTGGCAGCTCTGGTCTTTTTAATCAACTACACACCCAAGCTGGTTGGTGCCTCCGCCATATACCTAACTCATGGCTTCCAAGTCACCTAATCAGTGTCTTTTCTAGCTCACAAGGAAGGGGTAGAATGATAAGCAGAGCAAGCAATTTCCTTTTAAGAAGTGATATGAAAGTTGCACACATCACTTCTGCTCAAATTCTGTTGGAAAAGACCTTGTCATGTGGCACATCCGGCTTCAAGAGAGGCTGGCAAATTATTTTGCAATGAGTGTCCCTGTGCTCAGATCATCTGTATTACCATGGAACTGAGAGGAATGGAGAGCTGGCACTCACTTATAGTCTGCTACACTGATGAAATTAAGATGATGGCCTTTTGTCATCCAGATTGTACAAGGAAATTTTTGCAGGGGAAAATGACGTCACACGGTATTACCACTGGTCAGAATGAATGGTCTCATTCTCTAGAGGAACAGAGGTATAACTGAAGCAAAATAAAACCATTCCTCTTAAATCAACAGACTAGCAAGTGCCAAATAGTTTCCTCTTATGCTCTCCCAGCTTAAAGCTGCGTGTCACCTCTGTCCTAGGTCTCTCTCAGAGTCCTCTACAAGATAATTGAAAACTCAGACCCTTGCCCTTGGAAACCATACAGGTAAATGATCACTCCTTTTTTCTTTTCTCCTAGGATACACTCGAAGTGTGCTCCAAGGAGCAGGAGTTTAAAAGCATCCTCTTCTCTCTGTGCTACTTCCATGCCTGTGTTGCCGGGAGGCTCAGGTTTGGCCCCCAGGGCTGGAGCCGCCGCTACCCATTCAGTCCCGGGGACCTCACCATCTGTGCCAACGTCCTCTGCAACTACTTAGAGGCGAACCCTAACGTAAGTGTCTATGGTCGCATAACCTTTCAGGGGAGCGTGCTGAGGCTGTCAGTCTTTGGGCACTATCAAAATGGACCATAATTTCTCTTTTGAAGCTACTATTGAAATTGCTTACACTATATATGCATCTTCTGCCCAGTGTGAAAATAAACCAGATCAAACGTTTTACAACAATGGATGCTCGAACTTTAGAAGATAGGTCAAACCAGTTCTACATCAGCAGCTTAGTACCCAAAAAAAAAAAATTGTCCTTCATTATGTTAACAAAAACAGTGGTTTACATGTGCATATATGCCAGATTCATTAGGCAGGTAATGAAGCATTTGCACAAATGTAATTACGTACAGCAATTCTGACAGTTCATAACACTGCATTAATAATCACTACAATTAGTTCTGATGATGGAAGCAATTTACAGCGCGTCACATGTATAAATAATGGTGCATTTCCTGCATATGTCATTATTATGTATTAAGGATGCCACCTTGTTGTGACTTTCTCAGTAATGTTCCCCTTGATTTGAAGTTAAAGGTAGATGAATGATTTTATTTCGTAGCTAAAATGTGTTCTACAGATGGGAATGGGAACGCTTCATCAAGAACATTTGTGTAAACTCTTACAAACTCAGTGATTGGATTTCAAAAAGGACGAACCGTTTGTAAGGATTTTCTGGCTTAGTCCTCATAAGGGGAACTTTTTCCATTAAGTTTCAGTCTGTTAAAAGTGAGGTATATTTGTCCGAACCAACCAGGCATTAGGCTTTAGGTCATACTTGCTATAAAAGGCCTTTAAAACCATTTAACCAATGTTTCTATGTATAAATATTTTGTTGTTGCTGTTCTTTTGGTAACTATTGTTATAATTTTTGTTATCAAAATTTTCTTAAGCTCTCAAGATGGTTTGACCACTATCAGAAAATATGTACACGTTGTACGTAACATGGGTGTGTTCTGTCAAGGAACACATGTTGAATAACACTTGTTGTATTCAAAATAAATTGCTTCTGTATGGTATGTGATAGTTGCTATCATATTTAAAATTTTTGAAGTTCACTTTGAGCATATTTTGACCAGTTTAATAAACAGCATTTTGTGTTGATCTTAGCACGTTTTGTTTAAAATGTTGCAGGTAAAAATGATTATTGTCATAGTTCTGGGTGGAAAATTAAATAGACCACTTAATACTTTTATTTAAGTCCTTCATTCCTGTCCCAGGAGGCCAAGACCAGGCATATTACCCTATTTCAGCCACATCCTGTCCACAGTAGAGGTAGGAATGAAGTGGGGTAGGAGAGGCACTGACCCATGTTTCTCTCGGCTCTCACGCCCTGAGGCTTGGCAGCACCAGTTGAGCAGTTGACTCGCGCTGTGTCCTGCTACTTCTCCCGCGGGGGTCCCAGGATCAACACAGCTTCAGGTTTTAAACACTCTGTCTTGTCTCTCAGATGTCTTGACCCAAGTCATTCACCACATATCATGAAGCACGTTATTTGGGTTGGGGAATTAGGTTGACTTGCTCACATAGTTTCTTTGTACATGATGCCCTTTTCAAGAAGGTATACGTATAAACTTGGAAGTAGGCGTTTGATAGATGATCTTTCAAGTTATGTGGTTAGATGAGATCACCGTGATCTCAAGTGTGATGGAGAGATTTAAGATTAAGTCTTAGGGAATGCCAACAGTTACATTTTTTAAATTAATGTATTTATTTGTGGTGGTTCTGGGTCTTTGCTGCTCTGCGAGGTTTTCTCTAGTTGCAGAGAGCAGGGACTACTCTAGTTGCCGAGTGCAGGCTTCCCATTGCAGTGGCTTCTCTTGTCGCGGGGCACAAGCTTGAGGACACACGGGCTCAGTAGCTGCAGCTCCCGGGCTCCGGAGCACAGGCTCAGAAGTTGTGGTGCATGGGCTTAGTCGCTCTGCGACACGTGGGATCTTCTTGAATCAGGGATCGAACCTGCGTCTCCTGCATTGGCAGCACATTCCTTACCACTGGGCCTCCAGGGAAGCCCCCCCCATGGTTTAACTCTTATAAGAACTTTGATGTTATTCCATATAAATTTTATAAGTCTCACCATAGAGAAAATCTTGAATGTCAAGGTTGGAAGACTTTAATTGAAAATATCACTTGATTGCATTTAAGGTTGGGGATCGAGCTATGTAACTTCTGACTTTGGTTTTAAAAAGCCTCAAGGAAGTAGGAAGAAAAATTGTTACTCTGTAGCAGTACCTTTCTCCCATTCCAACCTGCTCAAGAAGACCTCTATTGAATAACAAGAAGTTCCTTTGTTTTTTTCAAGGTGTATCACCATGCCAAGGGAAGGATGCCAGAAAAATGTATATGTAGAAAACAAAATCAAGATCTGGGGGGAGAAAATCAATGATTAAGAAGAATAGATCTGTAGCTGCTTAAAATCTTGAGGGGGCCATGTATCAAATCATAATATATAGAAGGCATTAATTAAATGTGATCACAGAAATCAAGTTAAGAAATCCTATTTCCCATCACTTTCTGCTCTCTGGAAGTAGTCCATGGCATGGTGGAGGCAGCATGGTGCCTTGTAGCCACTTTTCTTTTTCATTCACATTGCGGTGCCTTAAAAGAAAGATGTATTTGAGGTTCATTTATTCAAATTCTAAGAAACCTGTAGCAAGTGCATTGGAATAGTTGAGGCAATTTTACTTGTTCTGTCACATCATGCAACAATTTGAAGGCTATAATTAAGTTTTTACTTGAACTGCTGGGAAGCAATATACTGCCCCCGAGGATATAAAGCTTTCTGTCTAGAAAGGCTTCATCACAAGCTGGCATGTTTTGCAAACCGAGAGGAAGCTAAAGGGTAGCAAAGAAGGGGCTTCAAACCCTGTGAAGCCCGGTAAAGCGGAGATGCCGTGGTTTCTGCATAAAGCATAGTACAGTCATTAGCTGCAGCCCTTAGGAGGGTCCTGGAGGCCAGCCATGCCGTAAACCGAGCCCTCAGATCAGTCTGTGACAAACTCAGTTGGTTTGCCTGGATTTCTGGAAGGTGATGGAATTCTCAGTATACCCCAAATTCAAACTGTAGAGTTTTTCTTTCTTTTCCTGAATCAGATCATAAAAACCTGATACAGATCAGATCGTAAAAGGAGGTCATCCCTCAAAAGCCGTATCAACCAACATGGGCTTCTCCTGGTTTGTAGATGAGGTTTTGAATGTATAAACATGTTCTGGGAATAACTCAAATTTGCTTTAAAGTCTTCATTAAAAGCTCAGTGTTGGGACTTCCCTGGCAGTAGTTAAAATTTGCACTTCCACTGCAGGGGGCGCAGGTTCAATCCCTGGTTGGGGAACGAAGATCCCACATGCCACGCAGTGTGGCCACAAAAAAAAAATTAAGAAAAAAGCTCAGTGTTACTGAATATTTACTGAATGTATTAACACACACGGAAAATAATTCTCAGCCAGTTCAATTCTAATTGTCGGACCTCTTTTAAATGCTTCTGTTGGTGGGGGCTGGAGGATTTGCTGTCAGTTGACTGAGGCCTTTGCCCTGGCCCCGGGAGTGAACATTTGCCTGATCCCCCCAGGTCCCATGGGAAGACCTCCGCTACCTCTTTGGTGAGATCATGTATGGGGGCCACATCACAGATGACTGGGACCGCAAACTGTGCTGTGTGTATTTAGAAGAATTCATGAATCCCACTCTGGTAAGACATTTTTTAAAAAATCATTTCTTAGAGAAGATAATTCTAGTAAGAATTGGTTTTTTTGCCTTTTTATTTCATGGTGGATAATAGTTGAATAACAATGCTGTGTTAGTTTCTGGTATACAGCCAAGTAATTCAGTTACACATGTACAAGTGTCTATTCTTTTGCAAATTCTTTTTCCTATTTAGGTTGTTCCATAACAATGGGCAGAGTTCCCTGTGCTATACCGTAGGTCTTTGTTGGTTATCCATTTTAAATTTAGCAATGTGTACGTATCCATCTCGAACTCCCTAACTATCCCTTCTCCCCATCCTTCCCTCTGGCAACCATAAGTTTGTTCTTTAAGTCTGTGAGTCTCCTGTCAATAAGTTCATTTGTACATGTCTTTTTAGATTCCACATATTAAGGACATCATATGATATTTCTCTTTCTCTAAGAATTTTTAAAACTGATGTCACTATGTTAATAGTCCTTGAATGTTACTGAAGATTCTTGGCCTTTTGTGAATATACTCTGGCCCACCTTCCTGGGAGTCTGGAAATTTGCTAAAAATGCAGGATCTTGGGCCACATCTCAGACCCATAAGATGAGAATCTGTTTTAACATGACTCCCCCCACACACACACATACACACACACACACACACACACACACACAGAGGTGGTTTCTCTGCCCATAGGAAGTACGGTCACATGCACAGCCTCACTGTATTTCTGGAATAACCCTGTGAGTTACACAGAACTGACATTGTCACCCCATTTTAGAGACGGCAGCAGGGGCATGGTGATTTGTCCCCAGCCACTCAGTTATGACTGGCAGGGGCCCCAGCCATATGTATCTATTTCTAGGCAGATGTATTGATTTCAATTCAGGGGCTCTGATGTGAGTGAAATCTATAGTTTGTTCTCTGTTGCAGAAGCCATGGAGTATTCTAAATTTTGATCACTGTGTCCTAACTAAATATGTGCTCAATAAAACTGCAGTGATTTAAAAAGACAGGTCTTCCTTCTGTGAGGAAGGGGCAGAGCCCCCGGTTCTGCAATATAAAGAAACCAGGTACCCTTTTTTCCCATTTCTTATCTTACTAGCCCTTTGTCTGTACAGACCAGATACCTACATGGTTTGTGCCTGGGGCTGGGTTTCCTGGAAAACTTATTCAGTTCTTGTGTTCCATACTGAAGTAGGTGAAAGTGGTAGCAGGTTCATGGCCATTTCCTGATTATTTCTTAGAAATGCTAAGACACCCTCCACCATGCCATTTCTATTCCCACTTGGGCAAGACACCAGCTGTGTTTAAAGCAGTGCCATGTATTTTTTAAAATAGTTTGAGCAGCCTATTTATAATTTCTTGAGAACTTCATCTCATAAAAGCATGACACCTTCCTCAAAAGTCCATTCTAAGAAGAAATATGATCATGTGTTAGAAAACATGGTGTATTGTAGTCTCATATAGGAAACTGAGGACAGTTTTTTTTTTTTCCTGCTTTTAATAATGTGGAACGATTTGGGGATGGGGCAGGGAAAAATATACTTCCCTGCCATGTAACTATGACTTGTTTCTTTTGATTGTGAGTCTCCTGGTCTTTCCTTAGTTCTGATGAACTGGGTTTCACAGGTCAGAAAGACACTTTCAATTCAGCACAGTCGGAAGTCGTTCCTCAGAGGTGGTCTGGGAGCAGGTTACCATGGAGATAGGAAAGCTAAAGAGGGTCGGGCCTGCCACCTTTACCTGCCACCTCCGAATGATAGTGGAGGTCAAGGGGCAGAGCAAGAAGCTCTGTGGTCCTGGCCTGAGGATGAGGAGTGATCCCTATTGCCAGCTGAGATGGTCCATGAACCTGCACAAGGCTGAACACCCATTCACGTAACTGGAAAAGAAAGGTCGAGGGTGCAACCTGAGGGGCATCACTGGTGTGGGTGTTAGCCCTTTAGAAATACAGGTAGCCGCCCTTCCCGGCCAATCTGGTGAGGCTTTCAGGATGGAGATGCTTGTTTGCCATCTTCCCTGCTCACCAGACGGCACTGCCCCTTCTACTCACCAGAGGAAGGGAAAGCTCTGACTGGTTTGGTGGCAGAAGCTGTGAAATCCCAGTTACTTTGTTCTCGTGCAGATGTTTCCCGCTCACGCTGTTTACGTCATGAGAGACTTAAGTTGACACTGCAGCATCCGCAGGATGTCTTTTTGCCACTTCTCATGTTGGTTAACGTACTTGACGATTAGTATCTTTGGTTGCACGGACACCTGATCGAAAAGTTACCCATGGGTGGTCTAAGGTTTCAAGTTCCACCGCTCAGAATGTTTTCATTGACTTTGTCCTGTTAGGGAAGATGGATGAGTTTCTTGTTGGGTAAATGAGGTGGCATTTAGAGAGGGCTGATGGCATGTCCTTCAGAAGGTTCCTGGCTTAAAAAAGAGAGAGAGAGAGAAGGTTCCTGGCCAAAGTTAGGGAATTAGAATTAATACGATTCTCTTATGTGAGGTGCACACTTGGCAATGCTAAACAAGTAGTACAGTAAATTACTTTTGGAAAATAAGGTATCAGGTCATCTGAAAGTTGTCAGATATTAACAATCATGAAGTTGGACTTTGAAGTAAAAACAAAACTCGGGTTCAGATTCGGTTCTTTTGTGTCTGCTGTGCAGTTGTGGCTACATCACTGAACCCGAGCCTCTGTTTCATCATCTGTGGAACAAGAATGGCCCAACTCATGGGTTCACTGTCAGGCTTCAAGAGTGCTAGAACAAAATGCCTAATAAATGGGAAACATTTTTACTATTACAGAGTATAAATTTTCATAATGTATACTTTGTACTTGACTGTACTTTATATTTAATCAGCAGCTATGACAATGGAAGCCATTTGTTAAATTTTATCAACCCCTGCTCTGTGCCAAGGGTCTGTATCACACAGTTCATGTGTATTGTCTCTTCTCACTGCAGTCCTGCAAAGTAGATACTGTTATCCCAGTCATCACAGAGGAAACCCGGATTCAGCGAGCTCAAACAGTTGCACAAGTAGCCAAATCAGGACTTGAATTCGCAGCCAGGCTCCGGATTCTCTGCAGCCCCCTGGCTGGAGTGCTGACTGTCAGCAGTCTCGGGGCACGTGTCACAGACGGACCTCCATCTGCCCTGTGCACGGGGGATGGCACAGGGTGGCTACTGGGAGGATAGCCTTGGACGGTCCTGGAGACCCGAACCCTGGTCCTGGTTCTGCCACTAGCGTACTGTCCAGCTTCGTGCCAGCCCATCCTGTGCCTCAGTATATTCATTTGTGAAATAAGAGTATTGTCTAGAAAATCACTAATGTACCCTCAAGGTAGAAAACATGCTTCAGCCTTGAGAAATTTCCCTCCCAGACTTTGGTGCCAGGGCCTTTTGTTGTTATTCTTTTTAACTCAAAAGTCCACAAGCATATACACTCATTTAGACTCACGGTGAATTGGGAGCTTCTATTCATAAACAGGGCTCCTCGGAGAGGCGGTGGAGGAGGTGAGCCTTTCATTAATTGCCAGGAAGAAGGTGAAAGAATGACAATCAAACAGACTCAACAGAATGGCAGGATCCTGGCTTTCCCAGTTCCTGACGATTCTACCCGAGCGTGCCCTGCGCTGATTTCTGCAGAGATGACTGGAGTTCTTGATGATTTTTCATAATGCGGAGGCTCATTCTCCCTGAGCACAGTTCCACTGATTCTTTCTCTTAAGATACTTTGTTGAGATATAATTCACGTCCCATAAAATTTACCAGTTTCAGTTGGACAATCCAAAGGTCTTTCATGTGTTCAGTTATGCAGCCATTGCCGCAATCTATTTTAGAACATCTTTGTCACCCCCAGAAGATACTCTGGACTCATTAGTAGTCAGTCACCATCCTGTCCTCAACATCCCCCACTCCCCAGCCCCAGCTGATCACCAATCTTTCTGTCTCGAGATTTGCCTATTCTGGACATTTCACGTAAGTGGAATCAGACAGTATCTGGTCTTTTGTGTCTGACTTCTTTCACTTAGCATAATGTTTTCAAGGATCATCCGTGTTATAGCATGTATCACTACTTTATTCCTTTTAGGGGCCAAATAATATTCCAGTGTATCAACACACTCTATTTTATGTATCTGTTCATCAGTTGATGAATATTTGTGTTGTTTTGGCCTTGGGCTATCATGAATAATGGTAGAATAAATATTCATGTGTAAGTGTTTGCATGGACATACATTTCCACTTCTTTGGGGTATATACATAGAAATGAAATTATTGGATCATATGGTAACTTTATGTTTAATATTTTGAGGAACCAACAAACTGTTTCCCAAAGTGGCTGCATCATTTTATAGTCCCACTGGCAATATATGAGAGTTCCATTCTCTCCACATCCTTACTGTGGGTGTGAAGCAGTTTTATAACACTGTGATTGTGTTTTGCATTTCCCTAAAGACTAATGATGTTGAGCATCTTTTCCTGTGCTTATTGGCCATTTGTGAGTCTTGTTTGGAGACATGTTAATTTAGAACAACTGATTCTTTGAGGTGTAACAATAAGCTTATCAAACTCTCTCCCCTAAAGGCAAGGCAGATGGCCATTGTGCAGAGAGAGTTAGAGTCCCATCAGGGAAAAGCAGCTTTTCATAAAAGCCCTTATATGGGATGGGAGAAGGCTTAGGTGCACAATCAGGATTCCTAGCGCTCATTTGAGTATGTTCACATCTTCACAGTTTTATTGAAGGAGAACTTAAGTCCCTGTGTGAACTAAGCCTCGCTTATCATGTTGTACTTGTTTGACATCACAGTAGGGACCTACAGTAGGACATTCTCAAGTTTTGTTTTTCCTTCTAGAAAATTAATGTGTACTTGAGATACTCGTCTCTTTCTAGGGCGCAGGAAAAACCGAAACTAACGTTTGCAAAAGGCTGCTATGTGCCTAGCTATTTGTGTGCATGTGTGCAAAGTTGCTTCACTCATGTTTAACTCTGTGCAACACCATGGACTGTAGCCTGCCAGGCTTCTCTGTCCATGGGATTCTCCAGGCAAGAATACTGCAGTGGGTTGCCATGCCCTCCTCCAGGGGATCTTCCCCACCCAGGGATGGAGCCTGCCTCTCTTTTGTCTCCTGCACAGGCAGGCAGGTTCTTTATCATTAGCGCCACCTGGGAAGCCCAGCTATTTGTATACTTGTCATTGAATTCTCATAGCCACGATCATTAGGTTGCTGTTATGAACCCCACCCTACTGATAAGATTGAAACTCAGATAAACAGTCATTTTTTTAAGGCCACCTAACCACTCAAAGATGGGAACTGAACCAGATCTATCTGGCTATAAACTTAATCCTTCCCTTTGATTTTGCTGTTTTCCTTGGCTTCACTCCTTGTCCAGTATACAGAAGGCCCTCTTCACACACTAGTAACCAGACTGCCTAAGTCTTTCCAGAAAGCGTAGATCATTTGCATTCCTGCCCACATTATATGAATATGCAGTCACACACATGTCCAGTCCCCGGGCATTTTGAAAGTTCCAAATGATTCCATGGTTTGGTTACTTTCTCTCTTGAAACTCTGTTTTTGGCTGTACAGAAAGATAATTTAGCTGTTGCTCTTAAAATTTCTTGTAACTAGTGAAAACTAATAGGGAAAACCAAGTCCTTGTTTGCAGGGATAAATTCTGGCTTGGATATATTTAGTCTAACATTTGGTTTTCGTATTCATATTTTGTGCCCATGTTTTTATTTTAGCTAACATATCTATCAAGTAATGGTGAGTTTAAATCTGCTTCACGGTTCTGTTTTGGTCATGGTGAATCGAGTGAAGTTTAAATGTTGCTTATTTTGATATATAAATATGAAATGGTAGAAAATCTGAATACCTGAATAAAACAAACCAAATGAATGGATATAGTTAATGAAGATAGTCCACGATGCTCCTTTTCATATTTATTGGGTCAAGGTCTGTTTCTGGTAAGATGAAATACTGGATAATTTCAAAATTCTCTTGGTACAAAATAAAAACAAAAATGCTGACTTTAATATTTAAAAAGGCTTTTGGAATTCAGGAAAGCAGATGTGTACCACCATCCCTAAGGACGTGGGGCTGCAGGCTTGAGAAGGCAGGGACGAAATGCTGACACTCACTGACGACATCGACATGACTGTGTAGAAAATCACACATATTTTGTCTCCATTAGACTGTGAGTTCCTTAAGAACTACATTGTATGAATCTCTTGTACCTCCACAGCTTATTGGGGTACACTAGGTGATCTGTTCAAATGATGGAATGAATTAATGAAGTCACTTTGTCTCCAGGCGATAGTGAGACCAGAAAACATAAAAATACACAATTGCAGAGATAAACCCCATTTTCAGAAAACAAAATAATAAAATAATAATAAAATTTTTAAAAATCTAGGCATAAAATAACATTAGGTGATAGTCTTTAAAAACTAGTATCCCCTGTGCATTTAAGTGCATTTAGACAGAATTTACAGCAAGAGAGGTTGGGAAAATTAAACCCAAAGTATAATGGTCCCCTGGGAACTAAAGAACAAATCAGGGAAAAGTATCAGAGCATATACTGAGTTAACGAGAAAGGTATAAGTGCTTGATTGACACTATTTATAGCTGGTTAGAGACGGAAACCCATAAATCCTTTTTTAATTTTTTTAAATTGGGGTGTAGCTGCTTTACAATGTTACATTGGCTTTTGCTGTACAAGGAAGTGAATCAGCTGTGTGTATCGTATGTCCCCTCCCTCTTGGACCTCCCTCCCATCCCCCTCCCCATCTAGGTCATCACAGCTGTGCTTACATTTTGAAGCACTGCATTCTAACATTAGACGTTCTGGTATTGCTGTTCACCTCGCCTTGGTTGAGAACATAGAACATTCTTCCAGGTAGAACATATACCTTTGTCCCAGCCTGAATGAAGGGGTGGGAGTGATTAATGCCTGATGACTCCAGCCTCTTATTAGGCAACTATAGAGGGGGTACCAGTATGTGCCTCAGGTCTACAAATCCTGAGATGAGCTACACAGACTGCCTTGAGAAGCTCAGAGTCATGGGGAAGTCACATTCATTTGAATTATAGTGCATACTATCCTATAACATGTTCATTACACACACTCATACACCTTTTTTAAGATATGCACATATAATCATGCATGCTTACAAAATCCATATGTATAATATATAAAATAATTTGAAGTAGTATTGTGGAAAGTACTATGAAGTCATACTAAAATGAGTTCAGAATTAAGATTAACATCAAACATAGGCCTGGGCAAGGTACTCTGAATCCTCAATTTTCTCTCTGCAAAATGGGGATATATAGGGAGAATCAATGACTGCAAACATGTAACAGGGTGGCCAGAACTCAGTAGATGACTCAGCACCAGTCCGTTCCCTTTGTGTGCATATATGTCGTTACCCCTTCTAAGGGATAGATTCAGGTGTGTTCCTTGGACTCCTCCACAGAGGTCAGCCAGGTACCATACATGGAGCAAAGTGATTGATTACAAGAGGGTCATGAGATACTGTGAAGAGTGTGCCCTCTAGCTAGCACTGTGCTGTTCCCTAGGTGTTTAGGAAGGGAAGACTGATGTCCACTTCAATTTGGAATAACTGGCTTTTCCTTTGGGCTTGAAGATTGATGATGAGCTGATGCTGGCACCAGGATTTGCAGCTCCACCCAGCCTGGATTACTCAGGCTACCACCAGTACATAGAAGAGATGCTTCCTCCAGAGAGCCCAGTGCTGTATGGCCTCCACCCGAACGCTGAAATTGAATTTCTGACGGTCACATCCAACATGCTGTTCAGAACCTTGCTGGAGATGCAGCCCAGGAATGCAGTGAGCAGCGAGGAGCTGGGACAGTCCACAGAAGACAAGGTAGAGAGCCGCTTTTTTCTTTTCTGTTGAGGTGTGTCATATGTGCACTGATGCACACTAATCCTACGTGCACAGCTCAGGGATTTCACCTTTGTGTACACACATAACCACTACCTCCAGCACTCCAGGACGCTTCCCTGGTAGCTCAGCTGGTAAAGAATCCACCTGCAATGCAGGAGACCCTGTTTTGATTCCTGGGTTGGGAAGATACCCTGGAGAAGGAATAGGCGACCCGCTCAAGTATTCTTGGGCTTTCCTGGTAGCTCAGACAGTAAACAATCCGCCTGGGTTCGATCCCTGGGTTGGGAAGATCCCCTGGAGCAGGCCAAAGGTACCCTCTCTCCTTATCTCTGTCACCACAGATTAGCTTTCCCAGCATTTTAACTTCAAATACACGTGCTCAGACAGGATGTACTAGTTGACTAATGCGCACTCCTTTCGCTACACATTACATTTGTGAGATTCATCCACATTATCGCATGGACTGATGGTTAATTTTTGTTTAGTATTCTACTATGGTGGTGGTGATGGTTTACTAAGTCGTGTCTTACTCTTTGCGATCCCATGGACCGTAGCCCACCAGGCTTCTCTGTGCACGGGATTTCCCAAGTAAGAATACTGCAGTGGGTTTCCATTTCCTGCTCCAGGAGATCTTCCCAACCCAGGGATCAAATGCACATCTCCTGCATTGCAGGTGAATTCTTTACCATCTGAGCCAACAAGAAGCCCAGTATTCTACTATGTAAATATATAATGTTTTATTTATTCCTTCGATGGCGAATGGGTGTTGGGCTTTTTCCTAGCTTCTTGCTAGTATGACTGTCACAGCCATGAACACTCCTGTAGAGTCTTTAATCAGGAGACAAGGGTGCCTCCCAAAGGTATCTTCTCATAATACTCATTCCTTTATTCCCAGAGGTAGAACTGTTGGCTCAAGGGAGTAATGTTCAGCTTTAGTGGATGCTCCCAAACCTTTTTACAAAGTAGTTGTACTTCCCCCCAGCAGTGTGGATGGTAAGTTCCAGTTGTTCCTGCTCCTTGGGGTCTTCTAAAGAATAATATTTCATTGTGGTTTTAACTTTGCATTCCCTCAGTTAAGGAATAATATTGAGCATTTTTCCTGTATGTTTATGGCCATTTGGATATACCTTCGTGTGAAGTACTTGTTCCATTTGCTTGTCAAATTCTAATTTGGTTATCAATGTCTATCTTACTGATTCGTACAAACTCTGTATTCTAGATATGTGTCATTAAGAATATGTATTGCAAATTTCTTCTCCATATGTGTGGCTTGTCTTTCATACAGTATGTTTTTGGCTCTGTCATTTTATGAGTGTCTTTTTTCACCTTTTCTTGGGAGGCTAGCATTATTCTTTTGAAGGAATTTATTGCTGTAGAATATGGGGATGAGAAATGGACATCAAATAATTTTTTTACCTTTAAAATCTTGTTTCTAATTAAAAACCTGAATTTTTAAAAATTTTCCCCAGTAAATTAACCTTTTTTCTTTCAAAAATTACCAATCAAAGATGCAGTTTGTGGGAACAGAGTAAACATCAGATCTAATTATAGAGAGGTCCCAGGAACTTGCCATATTATTTCTTGAAATTTTTCAGCTATTTCTTGAAATAAGCCCATTAATTGAGACATTTTATAATTTAGATATTTTGAAAAGAGATGCATGAGAAAAATTCATTTATTTGGGACGATCTGTAATGTTAACAGGGACTTCCCAGGTGGCTCAGTGGTAAAGAACCCGCCCGCCAATGCAAGAGACGTTAGAGATACGCTTTGATCCCTGGCTTGGGGAGATCCTTTGGAGGAGAGCATGGCAACCCACTCCAGTATTCTTGCCTGGAGAATTCCCATCATCAGGGGAGCTTCGCGGGCTACAGTCCATTGGGTCACAAAGAGTTGGACACGACTTTCGTGACTTAGCGTGCACACACAGCGTTAGAAGCAGAGAGCATGTGAGGTCATCATCTAGTTCTGAGAGGGCTTCAATCTTTCCAATAAGGAAGCTGATCATTAAATTTAAAAAAAAAAAAAAAACACAGAACAAATAAGGTAAATCTACCTCAGCATTTCCTACAAGCAAACCAGTAGCCCTCTCCCAGGTAGTTACTGTTTAGCTAATAGGTGCTATGGAAAGTGCTTTACAGATACGCCATTTGATCCTCTAAAATTCTGAGTGGTATTGATGTGTGTGTGTGCTCATTCACTGTCGTGTCCAACTCTCTGCAACCCCATGGACTGTAGCCCACCAGGCCCCTCTGTCCATGGGATTTCCCAGGTAAGAATACTGGAGCAGGTTGCCATTTCCTTCTCCAGGGGATCTTCTTGACCCAGGGATCAAACCTGTGTCTCCTACATTGGCTGGTGGATTCTTTACCACTGACCCACATGGGAAGCACTCAGCATCAGTACTGATACCAGGATCTCTATTTCAAAGATAAACTTAGGTGACTCACCGTGGTCATACAGCTTGAAAGGGCCACTGAAGGAAACCAGATTCTAGCTGAGTCCCAAAGCCATTCTTTCACCTAACTTCTCAATTGTACTGTTTCATACTCTCTGCTGCTGCTATAAATGAGCTCAAGATTTCAGGATCTGATAAATTATCTGCCAGGGCACTAAAGCAATTTGCAAGCATCTCATCAGAGCCCCAGGCCATAATCCAAGAAATCAAGGAGAGGGAAAAGCTGCCTGAGGCTTGAGGACAGGGAGTATCTTCCAGTCTTTTGTCATTTTCAGGTGTTCGTTGGTTTTCCCAGGTCTGCAAAACTGCATCGTTAGAATTACTATCCACATCAGAGTACTATGTACATATGCACGTCCTCAAGTGAATAAATCCTTCATTTCTTTAGGGCAACAGCTCTAGAAGATCGGGGCTTCCTTCTTGTTGAAAATACTGATCCAAACTGCCTCCCAAATTTTTAGATGTGTCAGCTGCAAGGGCAGCATAGCAGAGTCACCAGAATTAGTTCAAGTTTAAGTGGCCTCTTTGGTTCATTTGAGTTTTCAAATAATTTTTTTTAATTAGCGGATTGCAAAATGGACTACCCAAATATTGAGGTTTTCCATGTTCTGATCATGTCTTTATAAACAAATGAAATGTCATTATGAGACGTCTTTTGTTCCCTAAATGCTAACAGTAAGTAAACTATAAATAGTAACACCTCCCTGACTATACTGTGGGAGTTCAAGAGGGGAGGGGGCTGCATTGTTTGAGAGTGAGCTGAGGGGGTTGGTAGTGGTGCTGAATAGAAATGCAGAGACAGAGGTTTAAAAGAGCAGCTTTTACTGCTTTGCCAGGCAAAGGGGGCCACAGCAGGGTGATGCCCTCAAGTCTGTGTGTCCCTCCTGGATGGGAGAGGAGTCTTACAGTGTTCACAGAGCAGGGCACAATCGCTTGTGGGCAATTCTTGGATCAGTTGGCATCAGGTGGAGTTTCAAGCATCATCAGCCTTCTGGTTTCAACCAGCCTGGGGTCTGTGTTTTTGTGGTCAGTAGTTGTCTTCTGGAGGGGGCGTCTGCTTCCTAGAAAAACAACTTAGGAATCTATGTCAGGCCTTTATCCATATCTTTCAGGGAGCTGTGAATTCAGTGATTCTGCCATGTGGCAGATTTATAGTCTAAACTGTTAGCAATTCCCCAGTCCAACAGCTATTATTTGTTCACGTTTCCCAACCATCAGCTCTTGAGTCAGTCTTTTACTTCAGAAGACAGGGACACAGGGGCCTCTATGTGGTTTCATTGGCCGTGCCATTCTGCCCAGCTCCTGGGAGTTGGTAGTCATCTTTTAAACTCATTAGCAAGCATCTTCGAGAGTTGTAGTATATATTCTTAGACGTAAAAAAATAAGCAGATATACCATCACCATGATTGAAAATGAAACAGAAAACGAGCTAAATCTTTGTGTTTGTTCACAATTTAAGGTTAAGAATGTCTTGGATGACATTTTGGAGAAACTTCCAGAAGAGTTCAACGTGACAGAGATAATGCAAAAACACCCGAACAGAAGCCCCTATGCCCTTGTTTGCTTACAAGAATGTGAGCGGATGAACACTCTCCTTCGGGAAATCCGTGTGTCACTCCAACAGTTAGAGCTTGGATTGAAGGTAAGTTTAAAAGTGGGACTAGAGCAGGCTTCTCCACATGAAACATATTTACTCTGCAGTCGTCTTCTTCCCTGCCAGGGGGAGCTGACACTATCTCCTGACATGGAAGCCCAGCAGTCTGCGCTGAGTTACGACGCAGTACCAGAAACCTGGAGCAACCTGGCTTATCCATCCACATACGGCCTGGCCCAGTGGTAAGCACCACACCCTAGCTCGGCGCTGGTTTGGTTTTCTGACCTTTGCCTCACAGGCACCCTAAAGATTGTGCTTTGCTGAGTACATTCAGCCGTAACTGCACACCACCACCAGTTTCATTTGAGTTTCCTCGGTAAGTTGCTTCAAAGGCAAAAATCAAGTTAGGGTCATAGCAGGAATCGAATTCTGCTTCTCATTGAGTGGCTGTCTGATCTTGGACAAAATACCTGACCTGTTTCAGTTTATCATCTGAAAAGTGATAAAAAAAATTTCCTCATTGAGCTGTTAGGATTTAAATGGCTGGGGGAGGCACCCTTGAGCTTACCCTCACCACATCTTATACCCTTATTTTTAAAGCCAGTGGTAACTAATGGCATTTCACAGTGAACTTTTACCCCAGTAAGCAGTAGATAACACTGCCTTCGCTGTGTGGATAGGACTGTGTAGACAAGCCAGAGTCAGGGGCAGAAATTTACAGCTCCCTGAGGGCTGGTGCCAAGCACAGCTGGGCCTTGCAAGTCAGCACAGCAAGTTTCATGAGGCTGTCTCTATGCCTGGTTTTTTTTCACGTGGACACTTGTTGTCCTCACGTTCCTAAGTTTTTCTTGCATTAACCAGAATGCTACTCCAATCCTTGAATTGGAAGGTGCCCTGTGGGCCTGCTGGATGACAGGAAAGCATTGCGGCAGAGTCATGGGTTTCTGTTAATGCTTTGACTATCTAAAGGCGGACTTTATACTTCCAGTCAAAAAGAATTTACATTTGCACTTAAATTTCATGACAATGATAAGTTTAGACTTATTTCCACCAATCTTATCTTTTGATTCGTAATTTCTATATATTTTTCTTAGCCTCTTTTTTCCAAACTCTTCTAGCTTCTGTGAGTTTATCATGTGTATCCTTGTACCATTTCTATTATTTCAGGAAGACTTGACATTGTAACATACACACTTGATTTTTCTAATGCACTGTAACACCAATACTGTTTTCTTCCGCCATTTTACCCTCCTTCCAGTCTGGAATTATAGTTAAACTTTATTTTAAACCACCATAATTTTATTTTTGTTTATGGTCAGGAGTTATTTCCACTTAATAGCATGTGTTGATTTCTTTGCTGCTTTTTTCCAGTGCTTTAATTTTCAAATAAACACTCCTAATCCTTATGACTTAGGAAGAACTACTACTAACATCTCTACAGACAACTGACATGTTTATCCCAAGACAATCCAAGTTTTAATTCTTTTATAGAAGTGGTTTATAGGTAATTTGTAAACATGATAAATACAGGAAAAACCATTCAAGCTTCTGTCATGAGATTCTATAATTTTAAGGCAAAAAGACCTTTCAAGACTAACTTTTGCTACTGACAGACTGTCCCTTGGGGATCTTTTTAGGATACTTTGACAGAGTAAAGTCATCTGCAAAAAATGGCCTGTGGTTAAGTTTGACATATGTTTGAGAAAATGCGGTTGTAAAACTGCAGTGGTATGGAATATAGACCATTCAGAAAAATGTTAGAAGTTTGTAACATTATATCTTACCCACATCACCTGTAAAGAGTTGTCATAATTCAGCTACTACACACTTCCAAAAATAATGTCAGATGACTAACTGGAAAGCCCAGCCACCTGTTTGTTCCCATCCCCACAAAGGGCATATCCGGAGACCCCGCCGTCACTGCAGACAGAGTAAGAACTGCCCTGCTGGACTCTCGTCCCCAAAGAGGTATTCCTGAGACAGTGTGTTTGCAAAACTTTAGGTATTTCTGCTTGTTTTCCTTCCTCACCTTTTACATCTTTGGTACGGGGTCCTATTTATTTTTAATCCTAAAATAAAAGTGAGCCCCTTTCCAGTTGGCATAAACTCAGGATGCAGTGGCCATCCTGGGGCCATGTGGTCAGCACTGCAGAAGGTGGAAAGGAAAAAAACGGGGCTTGAGGTCCTTTGAGCTGCTGAATAAGCTTGACTTCAGTCAGTCTGTCTCTGGAACCTTCAGCTGCAGAAGGCAGAAATGCCACTCATCACTGAAACCACAGCAGAGCAGCAGTAGGGGTCCCCTCGTCACTGTGCCAAAGGAGGAGGCACACAGCAGGCCTTCAGGGTGTGTGGCGGGGAGGAGAGCGTACGTGTCTGAATTCTCTCTACTACCCTCTCACTCTTGATGAACAGTTTACCTGGAAGTAGAATTCTAGATAATGATTATTCGCCCTCCAAATGTCAGTGTTCTGTAACTGTGTTGTCTTCTGGCACTTACTGTGGCTCGTGAGTCTGTGCATAAATACTTGCCATTCCTCTACCGCTAAGTTACTCTCTTTGGGAAGTTTTTTAAGATTTTTTTTCTTAACTCTTAATGTATTAATGTTCTGTCATTTTTACCGATGTGTTTAGGTGTGGTCTCTTAAAAAGGCATCCTACTTGATACCGTGTGATGTTATAAATCTGAGTCCACAATTCTTTCCACCCTTTAAAATTCTTAGCCCTGCTTTTTTGAAAAAAGAAATTATTGTGGCAAGTCATGTAATATAAAACAGACTGTATTAACCATATTTAACTGTACATTTCAGTGGCACTTAGTACACACACATTGCTGTGCATCTCTCACCATCCTTCATCACCTTCCTAAACTGAATCTCTATGTCCCCATCCCCACCCCACCGTCTACCAGTGTACTTTCTGACTCTGTGGATTTGACTATTACTAGGTACCTGATAATATGCAGAATCAAACAGTATTTGTCTGCACCAGATACGTATTAGAATGCGTTTTTAAGGTTAATGCACGTCCCACAGATTGCATCTCCCTCCATGCTATACAGTAGGCTCTCACCAGCCGTCTACTTCATACATAGTAGTGTACACACGTCACGCACACCCTCCTTGGCGTCCATGTTTTTTCTCTACGTCATCTGTCTGTTTCTTAGGCCTTCTTTCTTCAAATGGTGCCTTATCTTCGCCTGCCTGGACTGCCCTCTGTCAGTCTGTGTTCTGGTTGGCTGTCATTTCTGGCTGATCGTCATTGTATCTTTGTCTCCTATTCTGTTGTCTACTGTTTCTCCCCTGGATTAAAAAAAATATTAAAAAAAAAAAATCACTGTCCAAAATCAATTTTTGGTTTCACATTGCTTATTTTGAAGGGAGGGAAAAGCACTTGACCTAGTTTTCTAAAGTTTAAACATGCATATTAAAAGTCTTGATTTTTAACATTCCTCTTTTTTATTTTTGGGTTCCCTTCCTTCTGGTTGATTGGATTTGTGGGTGGTTTTTCATGCCATATAATCAGTTGTCTTTAGACTCAAGTTACAGTTTGGCTGATTATAAAAGTAATTTAACCCATTTGTTGTCAGAGGACTTCATAGGTGTCATTCTATTCTATGATCAAATGCTGCCTGAAGCTAACATAGATTTTTTCCCCTTTATAAAAAGACTTCATGTTTTTTCCTGGCTTTCCAGGGGATTCTCTATCTGCACAGTCTGTATCTTAGTAAGTATTATGTGTCACATTTTCTGACAACATATGTCCCTGATTATGATGATTCAAATTTGTAACTTAAGAAAACTCAAATTTTCTAGAATTGAATTAGCCAATGTTTCAGCATTCATCTTATTTTCACTCCAACTCTAACTCATTTCATTTTGCTTTCCTTATTATTCTGCCATATGCTGTTTAACTTTTTGCTTTCATTTCTATAACTGTCTTTTTGAGATTTTCTTCCAACTTAATTGCCTCACTTTTTCTTACCTTACCAGTTTTAACTCATATTCTCGTTACATATGCACTTCATTAGAAAAACTGGTTGCTGCAGTGTTTATCCTCTTTCACATCTCGAGCTTTTCTTTTTCTCCTATCTTTGCTTTTCCTGTTCCTTGCCTTTCTTCTTTGTGGCATCTATCTACAAGTATGTTTTCCCTAAACCAGCTATTTGGAAAAATTTAATATGGGGCAGGGCCCAGAGCCAAGTTCTAAGCTGGTAGGAATTGTCTTTGTGAGCCAAGTTCAAGTGTGAGCATTTAACCTTTCTTCCAGGTGGTGGTCTGTGGCCATGAGGTCCTCATTCAGCCTGCTGCTGTAGGCCCCAGGACGCGGCCACGCTGGCTGGGAGAGACCTCACCCTGGAGAACTGTCCCCCAGGCATTTAGGCTGGGCTTTCTGCTCTGTGCTCCATCTCCCCTGTTTTCAGCAGCCCTTTAAAACCTACCTATCAAGGCTTCTCCTAATTTTATGGAAGTTCATTTTTCCTTAGCCTCTGTGAGCTGGTTTCCTCACAGGGATGTTTTAGATGCTTCCTACCTCGGGTAACTGTTGTGCTGATGGAATAAGAGGACATGTTGGAAACACAGCAGTTTCTCAAACTACAGGCTCACGATGGATGGAAGGTGGTTGGTCCCCTTGATAACTTTTCCTTCCCTACTTTCAGGTAATTACTGCTTGTGTGGAGGCCACTATCACATGCTCTACTGCCCTTGCCGTTCCTGGGAACTCTGGTTGTACAAGAGTCATCAGCGCCTTCCCCTGCCCATCCTTAGACACACAGGGATGCTCCCCTGTGCACCCCGTCAGCCCAGATCATATACGGCTACCATGTAGCATCACCACATGTCACTGGGGGGTCCCTTGGAGGACCAGTGAAACAGTGGCTGAGTAAATAAGAGTTTTCCACACTTGCCAGTGTTTCTAACACTTTAAGGGGACAGACGATTTTGTTACCTGGTCATCAGGTAACAGTTTCACAGGTTACCAGGTTCTGGACCTCTCTACCACCCCCCAGCACCCCCTCATCCCCAGAATCTAATCTTACTGGAAAGCTTTAGTACTGAAAGCACATTTGTTTCTTCCTACCTTCTGCTCCCCAGGTTTAACGACCTCCTCCTGCGATGCCGGGAACTGGACTCCTGGACACAAGATCTCGCCCTTCCGGCTGTGGTGTGGCTTTCTGGCTTCTTCAACCCTCAGTCCTTCTTAACAGGTAAGAGCTGGGGTGGGGCAGCCCCTGATGCTGACAGAGCCATGCCCCGAACAGAACCCCAGCCTCGTGTCCCTGGAGCTGTTCCCCCGCTCTGGTGACCTGTCCTCACGAGGTGACCACTGCCCAGGCAGGACAGGAGCAGCCAGGCGGGTGGATGTGGGTCACGCAGTACCCGTCCTCCATCAGGCCCACAGTCTCACGCAGCTGTGCTCGGCCACGGGAGTTGGTGCAAAAGCCAAAGCAACCAGCCAGCGGCACGCGGGCATGGCTGTTCCACCAAAGCGCCATCCGTGAGGCCAGGGAGATGGTCTGGCCTTCACTCCCACCCCTGCTCTAGTGCAGCCAGGCAGGTAATGTCCCGAACACCCCATGGGACCAGAGCTCGCTTTGGGTGGACGCTCAGCTCACTGGTGGCTCCAGAGAATCTCATGTATGTGGCTTCCTCCTGCTCACACCTGTCCCTCCTCCTCCAAAAGCAATCATGCAGACCACGGCTCGAAAGAACGAGTGGCCACTGGACAAAATGTGCCTTACTGTTGACATTACCAAAAAAACAAAGGAGGACTACGGGCATCCCCCCAGGGAAGGCGCTTACCTCCACGGGCTCCTCATGGAAGGTAAGATGCCCCCAGGAGCACGTGCAGGGTCATCACACACAGAACCTTTCGCACTTGGGTTCAAGTTGGTATTTGTCCTTTGCTTAAGCCTGGCGGGCTACAGCCCAGGGGGTCACAGTCGGACACAACTGAGCAACTAACACACCACACTACTCCATTTCTCACTCACACTAGTGCTTATTTACCTCACTTCTGGCTTTCAGATAATTAAAATGGTAAGATGTGTGTCCAGTGGGAGCCAAACCTGAAGGTAAAGATGGAACATTTTCCACTCACCCATGCATTCATCTTACCTTGTAAAACATTTCCTCTTCTCCTGAAAGGCTCTTGGAGAAAGTATTTCCAAGTCTCTGCCAAGATGCTCCTTGTCACTTTACAGACATTTAAACAGGTGACCTGAACTTGAACTAAGAGAAGGTGCAGTGGGAAGGGAACACGGTGAACTGCAGACTTCTTACACTGTCCACAAGCATGCAGATTCACTATTTTTTTTAAAAGAAAGGACAAACTAACTTGCTTTATTGGGTCTGGATTCTCACAAAACCTGTTTTCATTTAAGTTTTACAAACCTTTTGAATTCAAATGATTTAGTTTTTTGTTCACAGGAAAGTTCAGGGGTTAGCATGGCAACCCACTCCGGGATTCTTACCTGGAGAATTCCACGGACCGAGGAGCCTAGTGGGCTACAGTCCAAGGGGGTGCAAAGAGTCGGACACAACAACAACAAATCTATGCTTACAGTGTCTGTGTGGCTCCCAGTCAGCAAGTAATGAACCTCCCTCCCATCTTGGCAAGGAAACCACTGACACGCAGCAAAGTGACAAAACCAGAATATTTATTGCCTACAACAGGTAGAGAAGCGGTACCAACAGAAGCATGGTTATAACCCGTGTCTCTCCTGCAGGAGCCAGATGGGACAGCCAGTCAGGAACCATTGTGGATGCCCGCCTCAAGGAGTTAAGGTCCGCAATGCCAGTCATCTTTGCAAAAGCCATACCAGTGGACAGACAGGAAACCCGACACACCTACGAGTGCCCTGTGTACAAAACCAAAAGGAGAGGCCCCCACTACATCTGGACCTTCAGGCTAAAGAGCAAAGACAAGACGGCCAAGTGGGTCCTGGCAGGCGTGGCTCTGCTGCTGGAGGCGTAAGGCAGCCCTTGCCCTGTTCCCCCGGGCTTGGCTGGACCACACTGAGCACCTGTCATTGCTCCCGGGCGTGGTAATTTATCCTACTGGGAGGCATAACATATTCTGGCTTATGTAACTTTTAAGAAAATTAAATGTGCATTAATTTTTTAAAACACCATCCTTGTAGAGAAGGGGGACAAAAAGAAGCAAATGTAGAAAAATATGGGAAACCTATTGAAAATGTGTCCATTTCCCCAGTACCCCTCGACTCCCGCATCCTGCAACACAAAATTAGTGCAGCTCACGTTTTCATCAAAATTCCGCTGTAACTCAAAAAGCAATATGGCTGGAAGTCTCCTGGTCCCTACATGGGAGTGTAGTTTCTATAGATATTAAACAAAATCTCTAAATTAAATTTGCCTTTATATATTCTTTTAAAATATAGAAGCCACGGGCCCCAGGCAGTCGCCCTCCAGTGTCAGTAATGTGACAGTCTACTTTTGGTTCAAGTTTTAACAAAAATAAAACTCTAGGTCCATGGTTAATTGCACTTTGTAATTTAGAGGAGCATTCTTCAATATAAATGTCCAACACCCAGAGCAACTTAGAGTATGGGGTTTGAACTATGGTCACTCATGATAAACTAGGTGTAACCCCTGTAACGACCTGGCCTCCAGTTACTGTCTGGGAGATAAAGAGCTGCGATGCTGTTTCCTCCAGGACTTACCTGGAACTTCACTCCTTTAAACTGGTTTTTAATCATCTGCAGATGCTTTTAATAACTCAACATACAAACAGGCCTGCGTATATACAGATTCCTCTCTTATCTTCCTGAGAAATCTTTTGAAGCGTATAAAAACAATCTTTAAAAAAAAAAATATATAGCATTTAGCTCTACAAAGAATTTCTGTATAAAAAAAAACAACCGTAAGAAATCTTAGGCACAAATGGCATGTCTTGTTCGAGTGCTCCACGGTGAGCGGGCTGGTTCTTCTCCTAATTGTCTTCCACCAGCTGCTTTTGTAAGCTGAGAAGAAACAGGAAGCATTAGGGGCACGGAGGCAGAGAAACAGCAGCATCCCCCAGGGCACCAGACCCAAACTGTGCTCCGGACACAAGGCCAGTCTTCACTCCGGTCACTGCAGGGAGGCTCGCCTCACCCCCACATCCCTAACCCAGTCTCCTCACCCCCGGGCACAGCACCCCAGCCTCCCCTCTGTCCCAGAGGGTCAGAAGCGCTCTCTGGCCTTCACGGCTCCCTCCCCGCCTTGTAGACTCCGTTGCTATTCCCAACACACACAGACCCAGCACAGCCGACACTCGAGGTGGCTCCTAAGAGTCAGGCTGAGATGAGGCACCCCGGGGCCCACCTAGACAGTCTCCCCCTCTCCCGCTCCCGGGAATCACACCCTCCATTCTGGTTTGTGAGGCTTACCTCTCCAGGTACTCCTTCACGTTGTTGTAACCGTAGAACTTGGCCAGGTGAATGAGGATGCCCGTGGCGCAGCGGCCGTCGCGTTTCCGGCAGTAACTGCAGTTGCAAATGCCCCGGCAGGGAGGGCACACCCAGTCCTGGGGGAGCAGAGCAGCCGCGATGCCCCCTTAGTGACAGGGCAGACAAGGCGACGCCCTGACCAAGCCCGACTCGCTCGGCCTCATCCCCAGTCCTTAGTCACGTGAGGTCAGCCAGCTAAGCCTTCACCCTGTGACATGCACTACTGTCTCCTTCCCTTTCCCTGTTTCAAAAAGGCCCAGAAAGGTGGACCCCTCCAGATCACATGCCTGGGAAGTCAGCCCTGCTTTTCAGAGTACAGGCTTTCTCACTCACTTATGCGGAGCAGCAGTTGACATTCAGCGGCAAACTGGGGACAGTCTACTTACCCCTGGTCCAGCAGTGCGGCGGTCATGAGCACAGACCCTGCAGCCAGGTGCAAGGGCCACACACTAACCAGCGTACTAGGTATTGGGAGCCAAGCTGGGGGGAGGTGTTATACACCCAGCTCACAAGGTTAAGAGCAACAACACAAGTAAACTGCGCTGACATGAAATCTTAGAGCCGTGTGGGGCACACAGCACCCTACAGGGCAATACTCCTGCCCCCGGCCTGGCCCTGGGTAAATCCAAGGTAAGGGACAGTGCCCGAGGAAGGGGCACGGGTTCACCTGCACAAACCATGGCTCTAAGAAAGCTGGGCTCTGACCCTGGAAGATGAAACACACTCTTTTTACTGTCCTGTGTGTTGGTCAGTCTGTTCTTTCTAGAAGGAAAGTCTCTTTTGCATTTCTGCCAGTCTCAAGAGGCAGGAGGAGAAGAGAGTGGTAAGGGGGCTACAGATCCCTGACAAAGGGCCCCAGAGCCCCGGCCTCAGCTCGTTCCCTTCACACCGTGACTCAGGACGAAGGCGCACACGATCCCTACCGGGTCCAGCAGCGCCGACCTCACGTCCTCCCCGTAGCGATTCCGCAGGCACGGCCCGCAGAACTGCCCCCGCACGCCACCGCAGCTCTGGTTCCGACACACCGTCTTGGTGTCGATGGTCTTCTGCCGACACTGATGGCACGTGTTACCCTGCGGGCGAAGGCAGCGAGTGGTGAGCACAGGGTTCAGAAGGGGGTACCCGGCCTCTCCTCTAGAGTCGAGCATGGCTGTGTCTCTGGTCCAAACCCTGGTGCCCTCCGGTAGGCTGTGAGCACTCAGCCCTGGGGCCAGAGGACAGCCCGAGGAGGGAGCCTGGGAGAAACGGAATGATCAGGTGGGCAGAAATGATGGGGGTGACTGAGTGATGATGGCAGACCCCCGGAGCATCACACAGCTCCAGCCCAGCTCCCAGCAACCTGGTTCCATTCAGGGTAAAACCTCCTGGTTTTAAAATGTTGGCAACTACATCGAAAACCTTTTAATACTGTTTAAGACACTGTCCCATTATCTAAAAATGATGCAAAATACCACAAGCCATTCTCTACATCACCATTTAACAAACATTTAAAACATTTCCTACCTACAGAAGATATTCTGTCAAACTTCAGTTTCTATTGGTTACATAAATATGTTATACATATATTTCCAATATTTCAATATATTAATATATGGTAAATATATTAATTCAGTGTAAATATATTTCTAGTGGTTATAAAAGCATTATTTTTTCAATGTTTAAAACATAAAAACTATCTACTTAAAATATAACAATTACAAATGTGATTTTCCAGACTATACCCCTGCTTGCTACCCGCCAGAGACCTCTCTCCTGATGAGAATTACTGCACTAAGCCATCTCCCCTTGCCCAGATAAAGCTGCTCCAGTTCAGAGCCCACCTCCGAGCCCTGGGGAGACAGATGGCACAAGGGCCTAAGCCCAGGTGGTTTCCAAGCAGGCAGTTCAGATACCAGTGCCTGGAAGTCCCCGTAAGAGCCACAGTGATGTAAACCAGCTGTTAGATTACTTTACCAGAACTTTATCATAGATTTTATCCCGAACAGTGATGGCCACGTTCTCCAAGTCCTCTTCAGTGATGTCCTCCACTGGCCGAAACGAAGACACACAGCGGCGTCGGCGGTGCCCCTGGCATTTCCCCTGCAGAAAGAGCCAAAGCAGAACTGGACATGAGATGCTTTCAGTGGTTAAAAAAAATACTAATAAGTTTTAAATTCCTCAGAGCTCTAGGACCATCGAGAGTAACTCGGTCCCTCTTTTATCTCCCTGAAATCATTCGTGCATTTAGTCATTTGCTGAGCTCCTATCTTTAGTGTCAAGCTTCCTGGATGGCAAGGTGACACAGAATGACCAATCAGAAACTAAGGGTCCCTGCCCAATGGATGGTCACCAGCTACTCTGAGGACTGACCCACACTGAACAGCCACAAACAGGGTCCAGAGTTTCTTGTTCCAGACAGAAAGCTCTCAAAACTCCCCATTCCTAACACAGAAAGACTGGGAGTCATCCTGTATGTTCCCAAAAGCAAAACCTTGAAGCCACCTGGAGCCCTAACCACTGAGCTAGTCAGTTCAGGCACCGGACAGCCTAAAAGGCTTAAAGCTCAGACCAAGTGCAAGCTCAAACCCGGGGTCCTTACCCAAGTGTGCTCACAGGAGCACCCAGGGCAGCTGAGAGCTTGGCCGTCTCAGCTCCCGCAGACCTACCGGGTCAGCCCCTCGGCACCCTCACCAAGCCCCAGAAGGCCGTGATGAACACTCCTGCATGAGGACCACTGGCTTAGACAAAGAAGCATTGGTTCATTATAGTCATAAAATACCCCGCTCACTGTCTTCCTTCTTCTGAAACCGTAAAACTCTTCTGCGAACTTGGCAGCTGACACGGTGAAGTTTTCCAGGGCGAACTTCTCGGGGGGCCGCGCGCTCCGGGTCGGGTTGGTCCGCCGCGTGACCTGTCCCTCTGAGAAGGCCCGCCTCGAGGTCTTCTTCTTCTGCAAGGAGAGCACAGACACAGGCATGCAACTGGCTGCTTTCCAGAATGAAGGCCATCTGGCCATGGAGTGTGTGTGTGTGAATACTGGAGACAGTACATACAAGGAGATCCACTTACAGAAGCTGAGTTTGGGGTTCGGACCGGGAAGAAATCAGGCATCGAGTTCAATTCCGCCAATAACTGAGCAAGCTAAATTCAGAAAAAATAAGATTGAGTCTTGCATAAATATTACTAAGTCTACTTCATCTAACAGGTTATCACAAGTCTTGGAGTTTGTAGACATGAAAAACCGGAGTAGTTTACATAAGATCTGAAGAGTTGTTATATTTTTAACCTCGTGTAAAGATTTTTATCTCCAGGGTGAGATGCTGAAATTATCAGAGGAATAAAATCTATGTCTTTTCCTTATATATAAGGACCAGACACTATGAAAACTGTCCTGGAAGGATCAAGGCCTGGAGCATAAGGTTAGAATCAGGACTGAGCCACTAATTCCCAGTGTGACCCTGGAAGCTACCACTTTGCCCACCCAAATGAAGTTTCATCATGTTCAAAACAGAAAATGCCCAACTAGACCATTCTGACAGTTACTGAGACCTCTAAAACACTGATTCTTCAAGCTGGTTAATTTCTCATCAATGAAAGTAATTTATGAAAATATTCCTAAAAATACCAAAACAACAGGCATTAAATGCCAATCAAACAGATGTATGGGTGTCACTAACAAAATCGTGAAGAACATAGTTCTCATTTTAAAGATGCAGAGATACAATCCTAAAACTTTTCCTTAGCTAAACACTACTATGTCTCTAGATAAACTTTACCCAAAAGTAAAATGTATATTAAATTTTGTATTTCCTTAAGTAACTTATTAGACATATTCTAAATCTGCTTATACAGCATCATTATGCTTTTTTTAAAAGAAAATAATAAGTATACCAAAATACTAAAAGTGTTTGGTAAAATTATTTTTAAAATTCTGTATATATAAAATTATGAAGCAAACTAGTTACTGACCACATGAAGATTTCCCTTTGTTCCATGAATTTATGAAGTGATTCAGAACTCCTCGGGTGTTTTAATACCTAGACCCCTTTCATTCCTCCCCTTATATCTCCAAAGTGCAACAGCTAGGCTGAAAGCTGCCTGCCTGACCTGCACAGTAACTGTTTCCTGGGCTTCAGGACACCCCTATTTACATGTTGCCACCTTTTGCTGGGAACAGGCCTTTTTTGTCTCTAAACCACTGCACATTTGCAACATAATGTGATCAACAATAACTGGTGTGAGACCAGGGCAGCGTGGAAGGTCCTAGGAGTCTCTTCCCAAACCAGAGCTAATCAGGCAATGACTGCTGCAAGTCCAGGAGAAGAGGGAGGACCCACAAAACCCAGAGCAGGCTTCCTGACAGCAGCAGCGGCAGCCAGGACGCAGACTCACCATGGCTTTGTTCTCCTTGATGTTCATGGTCCTCTTCAGCAGAGCATCCGAGCTCTCCTGGCCCTCATCCCGGGAGTCGTCCTCAGACTCAGAGGCAGAGTCTTCCCTTTCCTTCTCCTGCCTGCAGCTGGTCTTCCTTCCAAGAATCGCTTTTTTATTGTCCTGTAAACGTGACCCAGAAAGCAGGGGCTCTGAAGAACTGTTCTTATCAGCTTTTTTCGCCAGTTTCTTGGTGGGGAACTGAAAGGCTACTCGAAGACCAATACTGCTTCTTCTAGGCCTGCTTCTTCGAGGTGTCGCCTTTTCTTCATCATCATCGTCTTCCTCACTCACGAAAGACGCTTTGCTGTCATCACTCAAATCTGACTCCACAAGCTAATGAAAATGAGGAAGAACAAAGTGTCTGTGACAAGTCTTCACAAAGACACACTTAAAACCACTCTATTTTAGGAAAACACTGGACACTTGAGTGCTTCCCCTTCCTATTGGTCATTCCCTCTGAACTCTTCAGTTAAATGCGTGAGTAGTTTGTTGATGGACAGAATCAAATAGCAGGCTACTTCACACTGTGGCCCAGACATACACACTGGCTGTTCCGTTCAGAGCATCAGGCTGGAAGCAAAGCGCTGACCCGCTGAGTGGGCACATCTGGCAGCCCAGCAATGTGGGAACAGTCAAGGACAGGGTGTGCATGGCCTAAGCACTGTGTTCAGACAGAGTAAGAGTGCTAAGTGAAAAACAAAATATCATTCTGCCCTAAGTAGCTGCAAGAGGATTCATGAAAAAGAGAAACAGAGGAGAGCTGACTTCATTTTAGTGAAGTGACCAAGGAGCAGGCAGGTAATCCACCATCGGGGACAGTGGGGGAGCCGCGTCCCCAGGACACGCTGGGTCCTCTTTCTAGGGCAGCCCCTCCCCTTTCTGTAACCCACAGAGCCAAGGGGTGCAACCGGGCAGACCGCTCTGCAGGGCAGGCAGCTGCGGGCATCTGCCCAGTCAGCTTCAGGAATCTGCAGTCCCAATTTCAATCTCCGCTCAGTGCAGGTCTCCCGTATTAAAACATAACTTGGGTTTTACTCGGGAAAACACAGTAAGAATGGAAGGCAAGGTGACATCTCAGACGCAAAAGACTCAACAACTGCAGAGATGGGTTTTGATATTAAGACCCAGGTCATGGCCTGAGCATCTTTCCTTGACCACAGGCTGGACACTGTAGCTTGGGGAACCTCTGTCAGGGGTTCCTGTTGTGAAGAGAACTTGAGAACACCACCAGGAGGCGGCCCGGGATTCAGTTCATGACTCTGCTTCCTCCTCAGTGCCCAACCCCACTCCACATTCCAGCTGGACTCAAGTTAAAACATAAGGTCACGGGAGGGGAAAAAAGAGATGACATCCAAACCTTGGTGTGTGTACCAATGCACAACAAACCAAGCAGACGTAAGATTACGCTGATCTGTTTCATATCCTGCAGTTTCCACATAGCAGCTAGGGAACTGAGAATGGTGAGCTGGATGAAGACACTGTTAGACAACTTCAGAGAAGTGTCTCCCCAACTGGCTTTATCCATTTATTTTAATCGTCACTTAACCCACCTCCACCTCTCTGCCAAGGATGTGGAGCCGGTTACTACAAAGAACCGAGGAGGGGAAAGAGCACAGTGAACACCAGCCGAGACTCAGGCCTGAGGGCCGACGCCACAGCTGTGGAGGGGTCGCGTGTGGCCAGTGGGCCCCCAGATACCAACGCAGAGTCATACCCTGTCATCAAAAAGGTGGTCTCACCACTCCACGCCAGGGGGGGGAAGGAGGCTGGGCAGGGAGGCAACAATGCTTGTTTTCTCACTGAATTTTAAAATAGGCAGGTGGACCTGCCCTGAGCTATATCAGAGTCAACACAAATTGTCACAATTCATCCCCTAAATGTTTAGGTTCTGGAGAGGCGAGAGAGAAAAAAATGGACTTTGGGAGTAATTCGCTTTCCCATGCTGGAAACAACTTCTCTGAACACCCTGACATTACTTAGCTAAAGACCAGAAGATAAACACATCACTAAGAGTAGACGATTAAGATTTGGAAGGACCTCAGTGTCTTGCTGGCAAGGAACTGCAGGCTTGCTGGCCAGAACACACGTAACTTCTGTAAAGAAAGCAGGGGCAGGGGCTGGGGCCTACAGGCGGGCACGCTCTGTGCTGCTATTCACGGGAAAAAAACCACCATCAAGCAAGGCAGCCTACCATTAGGGCTTTCAGGCCGTAAAGGCCCAGGGAAAAGACAAGGAGAGAACCACCCTACTGATTACAGCGTATCTGACCATCTGCACAGGTTCCACATGGGAGTGGTTCCCTGGGAACTCCTTAACATGACAAGCCCTAACCTCCCTACCCTTGACCTTGACCTTGAAGTGGTGTGTTGACTTTCTGAGCTAAATGTATGCTACTTTTCAGGTAGGAGAAAGCACTCTTATGCCTTAAAAATCCAAAGGCCGTTCTTCAAAATTACCCTGACATTCAAATTCTGGTTGGCAACAAACTGGCCTGAACATAGGGAATAAGAGAAAGAGATCAGTCAACAAGTCCCTTGATGGCAAAGTTGCTGAGGGGTTCCCTTCAGAATCAGGCAGGCCCAGGGCATCTGTATCAGTAAAAACCACAGTGTGATCCAAATCAAGAATGCACAGAGAGAACACTCATGTTTGTACCACAGCTAAATTTCTGCCAAAGTAACTCCAAACCCAAGAACACTGCTTACCGCACAACAAGCAATGACCTTCAGGAACTTGTTACACTCAGACCCTCCTCTTTTCAGAGAGAAGAGGTGCAAAACATCTGAACTAAATTCTCCGATATGGACAATAAGGGATGCCTGGGACATGCACCCCCAAACTCCAAGAGTACCTAGGAAAGAGAACTAGATTTTCCCTAAGAGCATAATGGATCACTGGACCAGGAATTCACCCTGGAAGAGCCAATTTTTACATTTCGCTAACTGGCTTAGAAGATAAACATGTAAGAAAAAGTAAAACCTTTTCATGTGTGAAGAGACTTCTTACAAGTAGAAGCACAATTCAGAAACAGGACTAAAAATACTACAACCCACACTCCCTCACGTGGGTAATTATTCCCATTACCTCTGGGTTACTATTAACATTGAGATCAGTCTGCGTAAATCCTTCAAAATCTTCCATCTCTGAGTCAGTGTCCTCTATAAAAATTCTTCTGAGCTCTTCTGTGAAGTATTTGGAATGGAAACGCACATCCTGCTAAATTAAAAACACACATACGTGTCATGGAAAAAAGGGAAAACAGAGGCCGGGGGCAGTGGGAGTGAACGTTTCATGGGTACAGAGTTTCTGTCTGAGATGATGAGATGATGAAAACATTCTGGAAATAGATCACGGTGGAAGCCGCAAGACACTGTGAAGGTACTCAGTGCTGCTCAAGTGTCTTGCAGGCAGGACACTGGGGACTCACCTGCACTCAAAAATGGTTAAGTGGTAAATCTTACGTGTATTTTAACACAATAAACACACAGACACACACACACACACATATACGTATTTTCTAGAGTTTGCAGAAATTTAGACCCACAAATTGAACAATTTCCGAAAATTAGAATGGCCACAGCCTCTGTCATCTGGCTAACCAGTAAGGGTGGATGAAATTCAGTTTCTCCTTCCAGCACAGGCCATCAGAAACGTCCACTTTGACACAGAACGTGAAACATACTAGAGAAGATGACAGGAGAAAACCTAGCTTCCCCACACGATGGCTTTCCTGTGTAACAGGACCCTTTGGGCTCCTCCGAGGGGAGACGCCCCTTCTCCCAGAGCAGGCTTCCCTGCAGGGATGGGCCTCCACACCCCTCCCCGCCCACTGCTGAGGGGGCACAGCGGCTCCATTACCCACTACCACAGGGGACTGACAGAAGAGCCCCAACCCTCCCACCCCTGGAAAGCCCCGTCTCTCTCGTGGGAGCTGAGACGCCACCGCCCACAGGCAGCAAGTGAGCCCCAGGAACGATGGTACACGGCTGGCTCAGAGAGGACATTGAAATTTTTCTATCTTTTGAACTCAAAGAAATAGGTGGCAAACTTGAAAGAAAGGAGAGGAAAAGAATGAATTTCGGGACAGAACGGGGACCCATAAACCAGCCTCCTCCAAGCCGGCAGCCAAGCCTGGAGCCTGTGTCCCCAGCTGCCACTAGCGTCGCTCCCTCCCACACCCAATATAGCAGTGACCCCTCGTCACACCACTCCCGGCTGGAGTCTCTCTCCCCCCGCCTTCTCCCTGACTTTAATTACATACTTATTCGAGCTCAGATAATCTCTGGAGAAAAATAGATATAATAGATGAGTGGAAAAAACTTCCAGGAGGACAGAGAAAGAAATGCCTATATCCAGCATTTTTTTTTAAGCTTAAAAATGTCTCCTATGAATTATTATGGGTAATTGGAGTGAGTGTGCTGAGCTAAATTATTTTGTTCCTTTGTTGATAACTGTGGTGCAGCTGCTTAAAAAAAAAAATCACCACAAAAGAGAAGTTTCTTTAAAGTGAAATTCAAATTGTGTTTCAGGGGGACCAGCGTCGGAACTCGCTGCATGGACTGTGTGCAAGCTCACGTGGCTTCTCTCGGGGGGTTAGAACGGATGGGACCGGGAGCCCGTGCGGTGGGGGCAGGGAAGCACAGGCCCGGGTTTATCATGAAGGAAGGACGGTGCTTGTGGTGGGCTCCCAAGGAAACCCACCACCCCCGAGGGCAGGAAACACCTGGCCCAGGGGCCCCGGGCTGCCGCACAGTCCCGTGGACTGCGGGGGCCTGTGCACACTCACCGCCTACCCAACGTCCCCGCCGGGCCCAAGCAGGTCACGCCTGGGGACAGCAGCTCCCACCCACGGTCCTCTGGCTGCTTCTGTGCTGTGAGCTAGTCTCACAGGCAGCGGTCAGCCAGGGCGAGGTCAGGACTTTGGTGGCCAGCTCTGATGGAGAAAACCAGCTAGGCCGCAGTCCTAAACCAAGGCTCCTGCTTTCACAGGGTGTGAAACCTGTCTTCAGCGAGGGTCTGTAGGAAGCAAACAAGCATCCACTCCTCACAGCCTCCTGCGTTGCTGGCTACAACCTTGACGCAGCTCTCTGCTCTCCGAAAACCGGCTGCTATCTTTAAAAATCAGTACCAGGCAATATGTTATGGGCCTGGGTGACCTATATCTATCATGATCAGAACGTAAGCAAATGACAGATCAGAAGAGGAGCTAACAGAATGGTGATGTTTTCCTCTTCTGAAGCTCACGGAACATGAAGAAACAGACTGGAAAGTGATGGCAGCTGAGCCGGTCAGACATGGAGCATGGAGACCAGGATCCTTCATCCGTGGGTGCTGCATGCAGGAAACCAGAGGAAAAGGATCTGATCTAGGGAAGCTGGAAAGACGGTTCAAGTGTGAGCCTCTTCCATCAAGGAGATTACCACTTGGTAAGGGAGTTGGACAAGTCCCCAGGTCACCATGGCGAGGATCAGCGTTGTAAGGGAGACACAGCACCACGGTGCAGAGAAAGTAAGAAAATCCCCTGAGACTTCACAGAGGCAGCAGCGTCTGACCTGGATCTGAACTGGGGTCGCGGCTAGAAAAGTGCTGGGAGCGCAGAGGCAGGATGAGGAGCCTGGGGAGTGCATAGAGGGTAAGACGGTGCATGCGGAGGGGCGTCTACTGCAGCTGAGCCTGCGGGTCAGAGACGGGGAAGCCTCGGCGCTGAGAAGTGGGGCTCTGAGACAGGAGACATCCCAGCCCAGTCACTTCCCAGATGTGGGGACTTGTTCATCGCTCACCTCCCCACGCTTCAGCTTCATCACCTGTGAAACTGGTGGTGACCAGAGCTCAGCTGAAGGGCTATGAGGACCACGACGGCTGAAGAGAGGAGAGCACGGAAGGGATGGAGGTGAGGAATGCGGAAGAAGATTCAACTCCTGCGAGGGAGTCGAGGAGATGGGCGAGCAGTGGGAGGGGTCAGGAGCTCCAAAGACAGAGATAAAAGATAAAAAAAAAAAAAAAAAAGATAAAAGCGCCAAAGACAGACAACCAGGGCTGGGGGAAATGGTAAGTTTCCTATTTCCCTTAGACAATGAAGATAGATCCAAGCGCTATCAGAAGTACATCTGGTGCTGGAGAGAAAAGCCACACCATGAACAACAGGAGGCAACGGCTGAGACCAGGCCAAAGTGGAAGGTCTGAAGACGAAACCGTGGAGAAGAGAGAGCGAGCCCAAGGGCAGTGGAAGCAGGCGGCTGAGGGGCGTCACATGCTGCAGGGCATCGAGTAAGGTGAGGACCCCACAAACGGTCACGACACAGGCGCTTCACTTACATAATTAACTGCCTCCCTCCACTACTGCCTAGTAGAAGCTGGGTGGATTTAACTCATTGCCTGTGAGGAGAGGCCATGGTCGAGGGAGAAGGAGGAATTCTGAGTGCCGTTATGAACTCAGAAGAAAATGCCGCAGAAGGCTGCATACTCCGGCCACACTCTTACTAAATCACAACATAAACCTTAAGGAATCTACCTCTCTGAGAACTGTAACCTATGTCAACCACAGATCAAAGGAATTAATGGAAGAATCATGCTTTTGCCAGCAGTTCCATGAGTGAGGTGCAGACGGAGCCACATCGCAAGGGCACAGAGGCGGACGGTCACCACACACTCCTATGGGACCCACCTGTCCCCACCAGCTGGGTGGGAGCACTCCCAATACAGCCTCACCACAGGCTGCAGCCCCAAGGGGGCAAAGCAAGCAGATCTGATCGTGTGAGGTCCTGTTCACTGGGGAAAAAAAATCTTGTACACAGAAAGGATTGAAACAGCAAAACTGAGCAAGGTACCCTCACCAGATTCTTGAAACATGAAGGCACTAATGATAAAATAAGATGCTCAACAATTAACTGATACCACCAATTTCAGACCACATTCATATAAAAATAAAATCCAAACCAAGATCCAGGCTTCCAGACAAATACATGCCTTCAAAGGAGGCACCCATACCTGCTTCCCCGACTCCAGTGAGTCAAAACTATCACAGCTCTCCTCGGATGAGAGGGTTTCCATGGGAACATCATCTCGGAAACCAACGAACTCTTCATCATCACTGGGGGCGTTAAAGATATCAGCCACTTCCTTAGGGATCTGTTTTGAATTGGAAAAAAGGAGAACAAAATCAGGGACTGTTATAATCACTCAGGGAAATCTTCTCCAGGAGCAGGGATCACCGTCCCATGACTTCATCATGGGATGCAGTCAGTCTGCTGTGGCTACTCCCAAGACCCCAATAACTGTGAGCAAAATGTGCCTCAACTGACCCCTCACAGCCACCAGGGAAGGGCTAGAAAAGAAGAGGTCTTCTCTTCAAATTCTGGAGATATATCCTATCTTACAGGCGATGTCAAGGCCATACGTATTTAGCTAAAAGACATTTCTGATCTCTAGACAAAAAATAAGAACATTCTCCCCTACAGTGGATTTGTCTTTACATGCCATCTATGTAAAAAAGTAATATTCCTTATCACTAAGCTCCTCTCTTCTTAGTTTCCACCTATAGTTCTTTACTTTTTTCTTTTCTTTGTCATATGAAAGTTCATACAATGAAATAAAGATTTTTCTACATTCTGAATCAATTTAAGTAGTTTAGAATTAATTATATTAAACACTATTACAGGCAATTATTCCCAGAGAGAATGTTGCCAGCACACTTAACCTAACAAACATGTATTTGCTGAGGGTTCTTTTTTATATGTTGACTACTTGTTTGTTCCCAACTATGTTGAAAAAGTTCAAACCCGCAGAAAGGTCAAAGAATAGTATATGCTTTTGTATATGCTTCACCTGCAACCCCCAGCTGCTTTTTTTTTCTCTCTCTCTCTCAACAAACATTAGCTTGAACCTTAGGCATCTGCTGATATTTTAATGTTTCCAACCTAGGAAAACAGTGATTTAATATGAGGCAACCTAACCCACATGTTTCAAGTAATTTGCAGACACCATACAATTCACCCTAGAATATTTCAGTACACATCTCCCAAGAATAAGGACATTCTCCTACAGAATCACACGAACATAATCATACCCAAAATAATACTTATTCAATAATACCTTTTCTTATTTTCAGTTATTTTTCATAACTTTTTAAGGGCAAAAGGGATCCACTCAAGCAAGGATCACTCACTGCATTTGATGGTACTCTTATGACACTATTTTTTGTTGCTTTTTGTAACACTGACCTTTTTTAGACAACCCAAGAAAATTGCCTTGTAGAATATCACATAATTCTGAGCTTAGCTGATTGTTTTCTGATAGATTCAAGTTAAATATTACTGGTGCCAATTCTAAACAGAGGACATGTGTTTCTCAATGCCTTGTATTAAGAGATGCAAAACGTCAAGCTATTCCCTATTAATTAGCGGTATCTTTAATTATAAAACCGTCAAATATACTCCTAAGTATACTGAATAGTGTCATGAACACACATGTGAGCGAACACCCTAGCAATGACTGATCCACAGCTAGTCTTGTTCCATCTGTATCCAGACCCAACTGCCCTCCTTCCAAATTATTTTAAAACTGTAAATATACTGTAATTTCACCCTGTGTTACCAGCAAATATACAGTCTGTGTTCAGAATCATTACTAACTTATTTTTTTCAGCTCCCAAATGTATTTGTATCAGGATCCAAATAAGGTCCATACGTTGGTCAATACGGCTCAAGTCCTTCCTCATGTCTCCTTCGTGTTTTTTTCTCACAACTGATCTTTGAAGAAACTGGTTCATCTGACTGCAGAGTTTGCCTGAGTCTAGAGGGTTTTGGTTTTCTGGTTTTTGCAGCCCCAGGATGTATTTAACAGACTCTGGTCCCCTTGGATTTCCTGTAATTTGGTGGTTGGATAGAGAGGCTCAGTCAGACTCAAGACTGCTGCTTCCGGGCCAGACCACCCTGGGGGCAGAGCTGTGCTCCGCAGGTGCCCATGACACCTGGCTTTGTCCTCAGTGCTGACGCTGTCTGATCATCAAGTTAAAGTGGGGTCTGCCAGATTTCCCCTTAGCAAAAGTGTCTTTATAGCCCTTGGTACTTAGTAAGTAATAACTAGGGTGACATTTGACATTCTGTGACTATCCATTCTCCCTGAGAGCAGTTTCAGTATCAGTTAACTTTCACCTGAATCAATTACCACTTCAGGGGTTACACAATGATTTTCAAATATTAATACCATTCCCCTTTCATATATTAGGTGGCAATGTATTATTCTCTCTCTTACGCTCTGTCCCTCTCTCCCTCCCTCCCAGGAAGTTTCGTGGACTTTTCTAAAGCCAGTGTGTTATTATTACTCATTACTGTTTCATCATTCTTTCTCATGCCCAAACTGTCCCAAATTCAGCCAAATTCAGCCAAATTCAGCCATCAGAAGCTCTTCAAGCCAAACTCTGTGTCACTTTGATACAACCCTAACAGTCTCTGAGCACCTCCTTGCTTTCTGACACAAAAAGCATGCCAAGCTAGCCTTGTACTTGCCTCAGACCTTGAATCAGCCATTTCTCCAAGGAGCCCGGGCATTTAGAAATTAAGCTCTGAGACCTAGGTGTCCTCTTTGCCAGCAGAGTATCATTGCACTGACTGGACAGAGCAAGGTGGTGGTGGAGTCACTCAGTGGTGTCTGACTCTTTTTGACACCATGGGCTGTAAGTCCACCAGGCTCCTCTATCCATGGGACTTCCCAGGCAAGAATACCGGCATGGGCTGCCATTTCCTTCTCCAGGGGAATCTTCCCCACCCAGAGATCGAAGCCGGGTCTCCTGTGTTGTAGGCAGATTATTTACCAACTGAGCCATCAGGGAAGGAAGGACAGAGCAAAGGTGTCATAAATACCTTCCGTCTAAGTTTAGTGTGACATCTTGAATTCATACCCAGCATGACAGGATTCTTGCTCATTTTCCTCAGCCCAGTAGTATCTCCCTCCCCACAAAGAAAACCCCAATTCTCAGTACTTCTCATAGACCTACCCACTTGCTCTATCCACAAAACACACAAAACAGTTTCAGACATCCCACCAACACAGCTACCAACACCAATGACAACAGAAATCATTCAAGCTCAAGACTTCTTTGGAACTCTTGCTATCCTCAGGGCAGTCCTGCTAGGTCCCAGGTCTCTTCCCTGAGATAACCAGACCATGGATGTATCTAGGAATGAAAGATACTTTATGTGTACCTCACATGTCATTATGCATTACATAAGAGAGATGCCCTCGGGGTCGAGGTTTTAATAAAATAATTTTTACTGCTACAGGAAGACATGCTTACGTGAAACAGTTTCTTTGAACACTAGTGGCATGGAGATGAAGAAAGAGGTGGCCATTAACTAGTAGAGTTTGAAGCCACCGCCTTCATTCATGCTAAGGACAAGCAGTTTTCCCTGCCTTTGCTTTTGCACCATGAATGCAAATATTGACACAGCAAAAAAAGGTAAAAAGTGTCTTAATATTATGATGGCAATAACTCTGTCCTTATGGAACCCTGAAAGGGTTTCAGGATTTCCCCACACCTCCCTGTCAATAACAGCTGCACTAGCATACACAGAGATGTGTATTCCAAAGTTTCCTGAATCCTTTGGATCTTTTTTTCCTGTGCATTGAATCAATGTAACAGGCAGGTTCATTTGAGAGATCACCAGTCCCTAACTGCTCATTTTTATCATAATTTTAATGCTTCCTGTGTAACAGTGATTAGATGGCCAACGGTTCAACCAAAGGAATTTTAACCCTTGGCTTCCAGAGAACACAAATCCAGACTCTGAATATAAGATTAATGATGTCAGACAGTTAATTACAAACCATCTAATGAAATCACTTCAAGAGACAAACAGGCAGACGCTTACAGAATTAGAGTTCCACTAACAATAGGAAAAGTGAAGAAGAACTAAAGAGCCTCTTGATGAAAGTGAAAGAAGAGAGTGAAAAAGCTGGCTTAAAACTCAACATTCAGAAAACTAAGATCATGGCATCTGGTCCCATCACTTCATGGCAGATAGATGGGGAATCAGGGGAAACAGTGGCTGACTTTATTATTTCTGGGCTCCAAAATCACTGCAAATGGTGACTGCAGCCATGAAATTAAAAGACGCTTACTCCTTGGAAGGAAAAGTTATGACCAACCTAGACAGCATATTAAAAAGCAGAGACATTACTTTGCCAACAAAGGTCTGTCTAGTCAAGGCCATGGTTTTTCCAGTGGTCATGTATGGATGTGAGAGTTGGACTACGAAGAAAGCTGTACCCATCAGGGACAGAAGAATGAGTGCCAAAAAACTGATGCTTTTAAACTGTGGTGTTGGAGAAGACTCTTGAGAGACCCTTGAACTTCAAGGAGATTCAACAAGTCCATCCTAAAGGAGATCAGTCCTGGGTGTTCATTGGAAGGACTGATGTTGAAGCTGAAACTCCAACACTCTGGCCACCTGATACGAAGAGCTGACTCATTGGAAAAGACCCTGATGCTGGGAAAGACTGAGGGCAGGAAGAGAAGGGGACGACAGAGGATGAGATGGTTGGACGGCATCATCAACTCGATGGACATGGGTTTGGGTTTGGGGCTCTGAGAGTTGGTGATGGACAGGGAGGCCTGGCGTGCTGTGGTTCATGGGACCGCCAAGAGTTGGACACAACTGAGCGACTGAACTGAACTGAACAATAGGAAAAATACTGTTAACATTTATGCTAAGACGCTCCTAAAAAAAGAGCCTAAATCTGAGACGGTTCTTGGGAGAAAAATTAAAACTCTTCCTCATTTAAGAAGGCGAATTTAACAGTGTTTGTTTCCTTTGTCTTTTCAAAGACATTTTTATTGCTGTTTAGTCATCAGAACCAATACAACCAAGAAAATACTTTTACCAGAGAAACACAGATGATACTTATGGAAGTATGTTAGACTTTACATAACAGCCATCGAGTTCAGTCCCTAAAGTGGCACTTTTTGACTTATCATCATTCCATGAATCAAAAAACCCCGCTGGCCCAGAAGCCTGCTTTGACATGAAGATTCAAAGAAGAAGGAGCACCCAATGGAATGGCTTACTGGAGGCACGTGTAAGGAGTGGAGATGCTACTGATATAAACAAATTGCATCCATGGTCAGTTGTGTTAGCCCTGGGGCCACCGTCACAGCCACCACTGCGGTGAGCTGTGTCTGCCCTGCTCCTCCTCCTGCATCTGCTCCAGAGGTGCCCAGAGCAAGGCTGTGATTACCCATCAGGGACAGAAGCAAAGAACGCACTTTCTAAAAAGCAAAGAGCACTACACACTCTTGGGGCATGCAGGGCTCTTTGTTTCTTGCTGCCCAACTTCAAAAGGCGTTAAGAGAAGCATTTCAGACAGTCATAAGCCCCGGGATTTAACAAAAGTCTGTAAAATATCCAAGTGTCTTCAGTGCAACAACTAACAGATGCAACCAAGGCGGCAAGTATCACATGCGAGGGACCCAAAGGAGCTGATGAAGGAGAATTCTCAGGGACATGCTTCTAATGTGAGACCAGCTACACAGGTCAACACTGTAGGCCCCAGGATTTGTCACTTCCCCGTTCCACTCAGCAGTGATCCATTCAACAGCTATTATGTGGCCTGGAGAGAGCACATAGACCTTTCCCCAAAGCTTATGTTCCACCTGATTACAATGCCAATCAAAAGATAACATCAAAACAAACCAAAAATATAAAAGCAAAAAACTTAAAACATTAAATATTCCCAACTAATGCATTATACTTACAGTAGTTGACCTTGCATAATATTAGGATAAATGCTGTCTAGCTAATCAGACAGGAATCAAAATTCTCTTTGAAAGTAAAAAAACTTACATTCATAGTTATGTGACCTAGAATAGGTTGTGTGACTTTTCTGAGCCTCAGAAGTCTCAACTGTAAAGAATAACAAAAGGTGCTATTTACTGCGTATTTACGGTTCAGATGATAGAGAATCCACCTAGGAGACCTAGGTTCGATCCCTGGGTAGCAAAGATCCCCTGGAGAAGGGAATGGCAACCCACTCCAGTCTTCTTGCTTGGAAAATTCCTATGGATAGAGGACCCTAGAGGGCTACAGTCCATGGGGTGGCAGAGAGTCAGACATGACTGAGTGATTAAACAACAAAATTTTTAAAAACACCCATTTTTTCCTTTATTTCATATAAACTGTATATATCAAATGTTCACTCTGTCCTTGTTGGGATAACAATGTATCATCAAAGGTCAATTGGGGGCCCCTAGATTTAATTCTGTGACTGGAACAAAGACACTAGGATGGAGTTCTCTGACTGGAGTTCTCTGACTGACATGGGCTTGGCCTAAAGCAGGTTATCAATAAATTCTTGCAAGCATCTGATCTTGTAGGCATTTCCCTAGGGAACGTGTGTTTCCTAGGAAAGGTGCACGGGGTCAAAAGATGCAAGCTGTCACCTTTCTATCCAAGAGGAATTAAAGACTTTCTCCCAGAATTTCTGAGCACCTACATACAAAGCAGTCACATTCACTGCACCTCTTCAGAAATGACTGCAGACTTCACTTACTTGCCCTGCAAACTACCCTGGGGCTCATCTCTGGGAACAAAGAACTCAAACTCATCAGGCTTTGGAACCAAGCAGGCGGGAATGGCAGCAGCTCAGGGAAGGCTGCGTGGTACAGTGCTGACTCAAGTCCAGGAAGGACAGTCACCCCTGCACCCCAGCAGCGCAAGCCACCAAGTCCTGGGGCTCCAGCGTGCTCAACCTTCAACCTCCCCGGAGAACTGAGGGGTCTTTAGTCTTGGTGAGAAATCTCTCAGTTATAAAATGTCAGCTTCCAATTCTAAGGACCAAAGATTTACAGGCTGGATCTAAACTCATTCAGGGAAGGTACGTGGCAGAACTCATGGTGCTTTGTGGAACACCAAGGACATTTTAAAAGTCAAAATTTCAAATGTTACTGACAACATCTCTAGTGCCTGGTAGTGGAAGTACTGGGCACCAAAGTGTTAAGAAAATTAAAAGTAAAACTTTAAAAATAGCCCTTCCTGGGACTTCCTTGGTGGTCCAGGGGTTAAGAGTCCACCTACCAATGCAGGAAACACAGGTTACATCTCTGGTCCGGGAAGATCCCACATGTCGAGGAGCAACTAAGCCTGTACACCCTAGAGTCAATGCTCCACAACAAGAGACGCCGCTGCAATGAGAAGCCCATGCACCACAACTAGAGAGTAGTCTCTGCTCATCACAACTGGAGAAAGCCTGTGTGCAACAGTGAAGACCCAGTGCAGCCAAAAATTAGTGTAAAAATATCGTAGAGAAAAATGACCCTTTCCTTGTTCATAGTAGTACTATTCTCAAAAACTACAAAGCAGAGGCAATCCAAGTGTCCATCAACAGATGAATGGATAAACAAGATGTCATAAACACACACAGAGGAATATTATAAACTCTTATAAATACTGCATCATTGCACTGTACCCCTTGAAAGTAACACTGTTATAAGTCAATTAAACCTCAGTAAAATAAAAACACGCACACACACACACACACACACACACACACAACAAAAACCACATGAGAGGCCTGGTATTCTGCATTTCTAACAAGCTCCCATGCTCTGGTCTGCAGAACATGCTTTGAGTATAAAAGGTCCAGTTCATTTTCTGTTCCTGTCTTAAGGGATGTGACTTTTCCTATTTCACAATAGCTACTCTTGTATGAATCTTAACCTCCTTCCTAATTCTCATGTGATTCTCATGGTAATTCTCATGGCACACTCTGGATCTCGCTGGCATCTGTCTTTCTCACCCTGCCCCACTCCAGCAGCAAGAATAGAGTTGCGCATACCCAGAGGTCCTTAATAAATATGAGTAACTGATAAGCAGCATCAACATATTCATAGAAATAAAGAAATTTTAAAATCAGGTAAAATTTTCTAAATCAAGACTTTTCTGCATCTCAAGGATATTTAAATTTATTCCTTCTGGATTAAAAAAACAAAAGAAAACAAAACACCACCCAGTCAGGAGGAACATATTTATCATCTATTAGTTTTTGAAGGGAAAGAAACTGAGATTCTCTTTTAAAGCCAATTTATTGGAGAGCTGATTTTTATGAAGCTTCAGGAACTGTTTCTCTTTCTAGGAACACTAGTGTGTATTTCACCTGGAAACAAGATTCATTTTAAGCCCTAAAGAGCAGTACAAAAGAAATTTGTGTGTGCTACTACAGTCTCCTTATTCTGAAAAACTGTTATGAAAGTAATTTTGATACCAAGGATCGCAGAATTTGCAGGGTCTACTATCTTGCATCTGTGTAAGGAGATCCTTTACACAGAGGAAAGCATTCCTTCAACCCTGTTTCATATCATCTTCTCCATAAATAATGCCGTTTCCTTAAATCTCTTATGATTAAATCAGCTTGTTCATAAGAAATGTACATGCCGTGCACTATTAACACGACTCAAAGTGGATCAGACCTAAATATAACACCTAAAATAGTAACACTTCTATTGCTTCACAAAGGAGAAAACCTTTGAGGCCTTGGGTTCTTAGATAATGCACCAAGCACAACAGAGATTTTCTAAATGTATAAACTAGACAATTAAAATTAAGAACGTCTACTCTTCAGAAAACACTCTTAAGGGAATGAAAAGCCAACAGGAGAAAATACCTGCAAATCATTCATCTGATAAAGGACCTATACTCAGAATATATATAGAACTCTCAAGAACTTAACAATATAAACAAATAACCCAATTTAAAAACACACAAAAGAGGTGAGCAGACATTTCACCAAAGATAAAAATGGATGGCAGATAAGCACAAGAAAAGACATCCACAGTTGGACATCCACAATCATCACAAAAATGCAAATTAAAACTACAGTGAGATATAACTATCTATCTATCAGAAATTCAGTTCAATCAGTCATGTCCGACTCTTTGCGACCCCATGGACTGCAACATGCCAGGCTTTCCTGTCCATCATCAACTCCTGGAGCTTGCTCAAACTCATGTCCATCCAGTCAGTGATGCCATCCAACCATCTCAACCTGTTGTTCCCTTCTCCTCCTGCCTTCAATCCTTCCCACCATCAGGGTCTTTTCCAATGAGTCAGGTCTCTGCACCAGCTGGCCAAAGTATTTGAGCTTCAGCTTCAGCATCAGTCCTTCCAATGAATATTCAGGACTGATTTCCTTTAGGATGGACTGGTTGGATCTCCTTGCTGTCCAAGGGACTCTCAAGAGTCTTCTCCAACACCACAGTTCAAAAGCATCAATTCTTGGCCACTCAGCTTTCTTTATGGTCCAATTCTCACATCCATACATGACCACTGGAAAAACCATAGCTTTGAAAACCTGACAATACCAAGGGCTGACAAGGATGTGGAGCAACTGGCACTTTCATAAACTGTTGGTAGAAATGCAAAATCATATGGCCACTCTGGAAAACAATTTGTAAGTTTCTTATAAAGTTAAACATACACTCAGCACATGATCCAGCAACCCTGCTCCAAGTAAAATGAAAGTTATATTCACACAAAACTTGCAGTTAGCAGTTTTATTTTCAAACCAACAAACAATCCAAGTCAACTAGAGAATGGATAAACAAACTGTGGAACAACCACACCACAGGATTTAACTCAGCAATAAAAAGTAAATAAATTAGTTATAAACACAACAACAACATGAATAAATCTCATTACTATGCCAAGTGAAAAAGACTATAAACTGTCTGAATACACTTAAGTAACATTTTGGAGAAGGCAAAAATACAGAGAAAAAAATATATCAGGAGTCAAGATGGTGGGGGAGTAGGAGGACGTGGAGTTCATCTCTCCACACAAGGCATCCAGCACACATCTACAAATGGGACAATTCTCACAGAACACCGGCTGAACACTAGCAGAGAACCTCAGACACCTAAAATGACAAAAAAGATCCCCATGTAACTAGCTATGCAAATCACAAATTGATAACCCCACAACTGGGTGACCTACAACTGGCTTCCTAAACTCAGTGCCTACAGAACATCTAGAAGAACAAAAAATGCTCCCGTAGCCAAGATGGGTCTAGTTTTAGCAGCTGCAGACTTTGCAGGCATGTACACATGGGGGTTGAGCCAGACCAGAGTCTGAGCTGCTCTCACAGAGCCCACAGTGGGTCCAGATCTATGATCACTGTTCCAAATACAGGAACTTGACTTCAGTGGATCTGTGCTGGTGGCCCAGTGAAAACAACATCTGAAAGACACCAGGGCCAATTACAAGCATACCCATAGTTAAGGTGGGGCTGAGAGCAGTGCCAGCAACAGTGTAATCGAGAGCTCATACAACAGGTAAACAGTTCCAGAGGAGGAATACTAGTAGCTTCCCTTCCAGTGGGCGTGCTCCAACCCTGCCTACCTCACACTGTGGATCAGAAACACAGACAAGAAACAGATCTGGGGATTTCCACTCCAACTTCTAGGGGGCAGACCCACCTCTGACAGGGCAGTGACAACCACAGCAAAGGGGAGGCCAGTTCAGGCCTGGTCACCACAGCATCGTCACATCTCCTACCGAGGGGATAATGGCTCACACACAAACCAAAAATAAGAAAAGGGCAACAGGAACATACATATTGTTATTTATTCAATGAAATGGATTAAATGCTCCAACCAAAAGACATAGACTGGTTGAATGGATACAAACACATAAAACTGTACATTCACTGTCTACAAGACTCACTTCAGACCTAGGGACACATACATACTTAAAAGAAAGGGGATGGAAACAGATATTCCATGCATATGGAAATCAAAATAAAGCTGGAGTAGCAAGACTCTTATCAGACAACACAGACTTTAAAATATAGACTGTTACAAGACACAAGGAAGGACATTACATATGATCAAGGGATCAATCCAAGAAGATATAACACTTATACATGCACCCAAGATAAGAGCACTTCAGTATACAAAACAAACACTAACAGCCATAAAAGGAGAATTCAACAGTAACACAACAATAGTGAGGGACTTTTAACACCTCACTTTCATCAATGGACTGATCATCTATACAGAAAAACCAATAAGGAAACACAGGCCTTAAATGACACAAAAGACCAGATGGACTTCACTGATATTTATAGAGCATTCCATCCCCAAACAGCACAATACACATTGTTTTCAAGTGTACCTGGAACATTCTCCAGGACTGATCACATGTTGGGGCACAAAGCCAGTCTTGCCAAACTTGAGAAAATTTAAATCACATCAAGCATCTTTTCCAACCACAATGCAACAAGATTAGAAATTAAGAGAAGGAAAAACCAAAAAGCACAAATATTCTTGGAGGCAGAACAATCAATGGATCACTGAAGAAATCAAAGAGGAAATTTTAAAAAAACACCTAGAGACAAATGACAACAAAAACATAATCCAAACCCTATGGATGCAACAGAAGCAGTTCTAAGGAGGAAGTTTATAGCAATGCAATCTTACCTCAGGAAACAAGAAAAATCTCAAATAAACAACATAACCTTACACCCTAGAGCAACCAGAGAAAAAAGAACTAACAAAGTCCCAAGTCAGTAGAAAGAAAGAAGTCTTAAAGATCAGAGCAGAAATAAATGAAATAGAGATGAAGAAAACAATAGAAAAGACAAATGAAACTAAAAGTTTGTTCTCTGAAAACATAATATCAAGAAACCTTTAGCCAGACTCATCAAGAAAAAAGGGAGAGGGGAAAAAAAAAGGGGAGAGGGCTAAAATCAATAAAATTAGAATGAAAAAAGAGATGTTACAACTGACACCACAAAAATATAAAGACTCATAAGAGACTAACACAAACAACTATATGCCAATGCAATGTACAACCTAAAAGAAATGGACAAATTCTTAGAAAGGTTTCATCTCTCCAAACTGAACCAGGAAGAAATAGCAAATATGAACAGACCTATCACAAGTACTGAAATTGAAACTGTGATTAAAAAAACTCAACAAAACAAATGTAGAACCTGATGGTTTCACAGGCAAATTCTATCACACACTCCTTTAGGTAAGAGTTGACACCTATCCTTCTAAAACTATTCCAAAAAATTGCAGAGGAAGGAACACTCCCAAACTCATTCTATCACCCTGATACCAAAACCAAAGATACCACAAAAAGAGAAAATTACAGGCCAATATCACTGATGATGACAGATGTAAATATCCTCAACAAAATACTAGAATTCAACAACACATTAAAAGGATCAAGCACCATGATCAGTTCAGTTCAGTTGCTCAGACGTGTCTGACTCTTTGCAACCCCATGAACTGCAGCACGCCAGGCCTCCCTGTCCATCACCAACTCCCAGAGCCCACCCAAACTCATGTCCATCAAGTCGATGATGCCATCCAACCATCTCATCCTCTGTCGTCCCCTTCTCCTCCTGCCTTCAATCCTTTCCAGCATCAAGGTCTTTTCCAATGAGCCAGCTCTTTGCATCACGTCGGCAAAGTATTGGAGTTTCAGCTTCAACATCAGTCCCTCCAATGAACACCCAGGACTGATCTCCTATAGGATGGACTGGTTGGATCTCCTTGCAGTCCAAGGGACTCTTAAGAGTCTTCTCCAACACCACAGTTCAAAAGCATCAATTCTTCGGTGCTCAGTTTTCTTCATAGTCCAACTCTCACATCCATACATGACCACTGGAAAAACCATAGCTTTGACTAGACGGACCTTTGTTGGCAAAGTAATGTCTCTGCTTTTTAATATGCTGTCTAGGTTGGTCATAACTTTCCTTCCAAGGAGTAAGAGTCTTTTAATTTCATGGCTGCAATCACCATCTGCAGTGATTTTGGAGCCCAGAAAAATAAAATCAGCTACTATTTCCACTGTTTCCCCATCTATCTGCCATGAAGTGATGGGACCAGATGCCATGATCTTAGTTTTCTGAATGCTGAGCGTTAAGCAAACTTTTTCACTCTCCTCTTTCACTTTCATCAAGAGGCTCTTTAGTTCTTCTTCACTTTCTGTCATAATGGTGGTGTTATCTGCATATCTGAGCAAGTGGGGCTTACCCCAGGAATACAAGGGTTTTTCAATGTCCACAAATCAATCAGTGCAATATATTGTATTAACAAATTGCTGAATAAAAATCATATGATCATCTCAACAGGTGAAGAACAATGTTTTGACAAAATACAACACCCATTTATAAAAACTTTCCAGAAAGGGGGCATAGAAAGAACCTACCTCAACATAATAAAGGCCATATATAACAAGCCTACAACTAACATCTATTTCAATGTTGAAAAGCTGAAAGCATTTCCTCTAAGATCAGAAACAAAACAAGAATGTCCACTCTCACCACTTTTATTCAACATAGGTTTGGAAGTCCTAGGCTTGGCAATCAGAGAAGAAATAAAAGAAATCCAAATTATAAATGAAGAAGTAAAACTGTTGCTGTTTCCAGATGATATGATATTACACATAGAAAATCCTAATAATGCTACAGAAAACACTAGAGATCATCAATGAATTAGGTAAAACTGCAGGATACAAAATTAAAACATAGAATAATCTATTACATTTCTATATAATAACAAACAAAAGATCAGGAAAAGAAATTGAATAAACAACCCCATGTACCATCACATAAAAAGAATAAAATACCTAGGAATAAACTTACTTAAGGAAACAAAAAACCTATACCTTGAAAGCTATAAGATGCTGATGAAAGAAATTGAAGATAACACAGATAGAAAGATATACCATATCCTTGGATTGGAAGACTCAACATTGTCCAAATGACTATACAACCCAAGGCAATCTACAGACTTAATGCAATATCTACCAACTTACCAATGGCATTTTTCACAGAACCAGAACAAAAAAGAAGAAATTAAATTTCTATGGAGACACGAAAGACACCAAATAGCCAAAGCAATCTTAAGAAAAACGGAACTCAGGCAATCAGGGTCCCTGACTTCAGGCTATACTGCAAAGCTACAGTAATCAAAACAATATGATACTGGTACAGAAAAAGAAATACAAACCAATATAACAGGATAGAAAATCCAGGGAAAAAAAAAAATACACCAATGGTCAACGAATCTTCAACAAAGTAGGCAAGAATATACAATGGAGAAAAGATAGTCTCTCCAATAAGTGATGCTGGAAAATCTGGACAGCTACATGTAAAAAAAAACAGAGTATTCTTCAACATCATACACAAAAATAAACTCAAAATGGATTAAAGACCAAAACATAAGACTGGATATTAAAAATATCTTAGAGGAAAACATAGACTATTCTTTGACATAAACTGCAGCAGTCTCTTTTTGGATCCATTAGAATAATGGAAACAAAAACAGAAATAAATGGGGTCTAATCAATTTTTGCCCTGCAAAGCAAATGATAAAAAAAGAAAAGGAAAAGACAACCTATGGAATGTGAAAAGTATTTGCAAATGATGGAACTGACAAAGGCTTAAACAAAATATACAAACAACTCTTACAACTCAACAAAAAACAAACAACCCAACTGAAAATGCACAGAAGACCTTTATAGACATTTCCTCAAAGAAGACATGCAGATGGTCAGTAGGCACATGAAAAGATGTTCATGACTAATTATTAGGGAAATGTAAATCAAAACTACAATGAGACATCACCTCAGACCTGTCAGAACAGCCATCATTAAAAAGCCTACAAATAACAAATGCTGGAGAGGGTGTGTAGAAAAGGAAAACCTCCTGCACTGTTGGTGGGAATGTAAGCTGATGCAGTCACAATGGAAAACAGTAAAGAGATTCCTCAGAAAAACTAAAAATAGAATTACCATATGCCCTAGCAATCCCACTCCTGGGCATATACCCAGATAAAACTGCAATTCAAAAAGATACATGTACCCCCATCCCTAGGTTCACAGCAGCACTACTCACAATAGGCAAAACATGAAACAACCGAGATTTCCACTGAAAGATAAATGGATAAAGAAAACATGGCACATATATACAGTGGAATATTACCGAGCCATAAAAAATGAAGTGAGGCCAACTGCAGCAACATGAATGGACATAGAAATTATCATAGTAAATGAAGTTAAGTCAGACAAAGACAAATAATCATATATCATTTGTATGTGGAATCGAAAAAGATGTGATACAAATGAACTTATTTACAGAACAGAAACAGAGAATGAACTTAATGGTTATCAGGGGGCAAGGGTGGGGGAGGGGATAGCTTGGGCATTGGGACTGAGATATACACACTACTGTATTTAAAAGTGACAACAAAGACCTACTATATAGCACAAGGAACTCTACTCAGTATTCTAGAATAACCTAAATGGGAAAAGAACTTGAAAAACAACAGACACATGTCTATGTATAACTGAATCATTTTGATGTACACCTTAAACTAACACAACATTGTGAATCAACCATAGACCAATATAAAATAAAAATTTAAGGGAAAGAGAAAAGAAAAAAGAAACATTCACCTTCCAAATGGCAGGAACTTAGGTGGCATTTTATTAACCCGTGCTCCATTCCGTTCACAAGGCAATTTTTGGTCCAGACGATGCTTCAGCCTAGTTTCCAATTCCCTTAAACCAGTAAAGGAGACACTGACTGCAACTTTCTGATCAGTCATGGGGGCTGCCTGAGGGTCCCTGTCTCACCTAATTCACTCCTGGGTGAGGAAAAGCTCCAGCCATTGCTCATGCAAGCTGTAGGGGCCTACAGACCTGCAGATGCCTGGGAATGAGAGTTTATGCATGGAGAAATACAACAGACCATCTAAAGCCCCAAGGAGAAGCTTGGGTAAAACTTCTAGGGAAATTAAGATAGTCAAAAGAAGTTGTGTATATGGAAGAATTGACAAAGTCACACACAGGTCCAAAAGACACATTCTCAAAAAAGATGTGAGAAAAGCTTAACTAAGTTTTCAAGCTCAGAACATATCCAGCCAACCAGTGAATGGTTTCCCTGGCATTACAGCCAGTCTTCAAAAACTGGAAAAGGGTGCCAGTTTCTCAAACTGGCAGTTTCTCAAACACCCAACTTATGGCAAAGAAGAAACATATACTAAGAAACAAAATTCAAAGGAACAAAATAGTAGGTAGAAATGGATGTCCCTGACGAAGCAGACTGGAACTCACTAGACAAAGATAACTGCCTTAAATATACTCAAAGAGCAAAAGGAAAACAGCAAGAACTAGGGTAGAAAAAGAACTAGAAAATGATATATAAGCAACAGGATAATATCAGTAAAGAGAAATTATAAAAAGGAAAAGAAACAAATTTTGGAGAAAATACAATAATTAAATTGAACATTTCCCTAGAGAAATTCAAATTCAGATTGAGAAGGCAAAAGAATCAAGAGACTTGACAAAATAATGGCCAAAAAATTCCCAAATTTAATGAAAGGCACGAATTATAGAAATCCCAAGTAGGATAAACCCAAGAGATCCACACTGAGGCACACTTTAATTAAACTGTGGAATGACAAAAGAGAATGTTGAAAGTAGCAAGAGGAAAGCAACTCATAACAACAAGGGACCCTCTGTACTACTACTAGCTGATTTTGCTTCAAAAGTTTTGGAGGGCAGAAGGCAATACATTCATACATTTGTGCTGAAAGTAAAAAAACTGTCAACCAAGAATTCTGTATCTGGAAAAACTGTCCTTCAAAAATGCGGGAGAAATTAAGACATTACCAAATAAACAAAAGCTGAGGGAGTTCATTACTACTAGACCTGCCCACAAGAAATCCTAAAGAGTCCTTCAAGCTGAAATGAAAGGACTCAGTAACGTAAAGCCATACAGAGTATAAGGTCTTCAGTTAAAGGGAAACACACAAGTGTAAAACTCAGTGTTTTGTAAATTTGGTTTTGAAACTGCACTTTTTATTTTCAATAGGATTAAAAAACCAAATCTGTGTTTGTGGGTACACAATCCATGAAGATGTCGTTTGTGACATCAACAACAAGGAGAGGGGACAGAACTACATAGGAACAGAGCTTTCTGTATGCCACTGATGTTAAATTGGTATCAGTCAAATTAGACTGTCTTAATTTTAGAATTTTATATGTAATCCCCATGGTAACCACAGAGAAAATATCTATAGAATACACACAAGAGGAAATGAGAAGTAATCAAAACATGCTACTACAATGAAATCAACAAAACGCAAACACAGGCAATAATTCCAAGAAATGAGGGCCAAAAAAGCTAGAAGACAAAAGAAAACAAAAATAAAACGGTAAAAGTCCTTCCCCACCAGTCATCACTTTAAATACAAATGATTAAACTTGACAATCAAGAGACAGATTAGCAGAGTGAATTAAATGATAGGATCCAACCATATGCAGTCTACAAGAGACTTATTTCAGATCTAAAAACACAAACGGGTTGAAAGTGAAAGAACAGAAAAAGATCTTCAACAGAAGCAGTAACCCAAAGTGAGACTGATACTAATATCAGATAAAGCAGATATTAATTATAAGAGACATAACCCACTGATAAAGGATCAACTCATCAAGAAGATACAATAATTATAAATACGTATGAAACATCTGAGCTTCAATACCTATGACGAAAACACTGACAGAATTGAAAAAAAGCTGTTCTACAATAATAGCTGGAGATCTCAGTACCTTACTTTCAATAATGGATAGAAACACCAGAGAGAAGATCCATAAGGAAAAACAGGAAATGAACATTATAAACCAACTAGAACTACCAGACATATACAGAACAATAGCAGAATATACATTTTCCTCCCAACACAACACCCAATAACAGCAGAATATGCATTTTCCTCAAGAGCAAATGGAAAACTCCCCAAGACAGACTGTATGTCACACTACAAAACAAGTGAGTATAAATTTAGAAGATTAAAATCACATACACTATGTTTGTAATAATGATAAAAGAAAACTAGGGAAAAAAAAAAAAAAGAAAAAGGAAACTAGGAATCAGTAACAGAAGAAAAACTGGAAAATTCACAAATAAGTAGAAATTAAACAACACTCTTAAAACAACCAGTGGTCAAGGAAGAAAACACTAGGGAAATTAGAAAATATTTTCAAAGAAGTGAAAGCAAAATATACCAAAACCTGTGTGATGCAGAGAACGCAATACTAAGAAAAAAATATATAGCTATAAACATTTATATTAAAAATGATCTCAAACCAACCAACTAATTTTATATTATTAGGGACTAGAAGAAGTACGGTAACTAAACCCAAAGGTTGCAGAAGGAAGGAAATAAAAATTACAGCAGAGATAAAGAACAGAAAACCAGTAGAGAAAAATCAGTAAAACCAAAAACTGGTTCTATGACAATAACAGAACTGACAAACTTTTAGGCAGATTAAGGAAAAAAGACAGAAAATCCAAATGGCTGAAATAAAGCAGAGGCATTACTACTAGTTTTGTATAAGTAACAAAGGTAACAAAAACAGTACTATATATATAATTAGGGCTGCTCTGGTGGCTCAGTGGTAAAGAATCCACCTGCCAATGTAGGAGACAGGGGTCCGATCCTTGATCCAGAGAGATCCCACACGCTGTGCAGCAACTAAGCCCATGCACCACGGCTACTGAGCCTGTGCCCTCAAGCCCGGGAGCCACAACCACTGAGCGTGTGCTGCAGCTACCTAGCCCCACGCCTCCTAGAGCTCAAGGGGCACAAGAGAAGCCACTGCAATGAGAAGCCTGTGCGCTGCGACCAGAGAGCAGGCCCTGCTCACTGAAACTAGAGAAAAGCCCACGCAGCTACCAAGACCCAGCCAAGCGAAAAGAAAATAAGTAACATTTTTTCTAAAAGATTATGATCAATTATATGTCAAAAAATTAGCTAGATCAAATGTGTAAAACACACAACCTTCCAAGACTGATTCCTCAAAAACAAAAAGCCTAAAAAGATTTCTAACTAGTAAGAATTTGAATCAGTAATGAAAAACCTCCCAACAAAGTAAATCCCAGGACCAGAGTTCTATTTAACATTTAAAGAAAATTTAACATCAATCCTTCTCAAATTCTTAAAAAAAAAAAAAAAAGTGAAGGGGGAGAACACTTCTTACCTCATTCTATGAGGCTGGTTATTATTCTGACAGCAAAGCCAGACAAAGAACCTACAAGCAAAGTACAAAACAATAGCCCTTATGGTGCAAAACTCCTTGAAAAAAAGGCTAGCAAACCAAATTCAGCAGCTCAGATTATACAAGATGACCAAGTGGGATATATTCTAGAATACAACATGGTTCAACATATGAAAATCAGTCAATGTAATGCAAACACATAATCATCTCAACTGATGCAGAAAAAGCATTTGACAAAATTCAGTATCTTTTCATGGTTTTAAAAAGCTCCACAAAGAATGGAAGGAATCATTACCAACCTAATAAAGGCCATTTATGAAAACCTCACAGCTAATATCATACTGAAAAGACTTAACACTTTCTCCTATGATCAGGAACAAAACAAGAACACCTACCTTCACCACTTCTATTCAACATAGTATTTGAGTGATTATCCAATGAAAATAGGTAGGTAAAAGGCATCCAAATTGGAAAGAAAGCATTAAAACTGTTTGCAGGTGATGTAACTATGTAGAACATCTAAAGATCCCATAGAAACTGTCAGTACTATTTAACAAATTCAAATCAAATCAGTAGCATTGCTATACACTAACAAGGAACAATCTGGAAAAATTCCATTTATCAGAGCATCAAAAAAAAAAACCCTTAAGAATTAACTTGGGCCATGAAGCTAAAGACTTACACACTGAAAACTACAAAAGACCACTGAATGAAATTAATGAAGACATAAATAAATGGAAAGACATCACATGCTCATAGATTGGAAGACTTAATGTTGTTGAGATGACAACACTACCCAAAGCTATCAGTATACCCAATGAATTTTCATCAGAATCACGAACACTTTTTTCAAAAACAAAAAAGCCCTCCTATGTGGGATCTCAAGAGGCCCTGAAAAATCAAAACAATCTTGAAAATGAAGAACCTCACTGGAGTATTCACACTTAACTGATTTCAATACTTTCTACAAAACTACACTAATCCAAACAGTATAGTCCCAGCACAAAGATGGATTTTTAGATCAGCGCAATAGAACACAGCACCCCAAAATAAACCCTTGACTAGATGGTCAAATGACTTTTGACAAGGATCCTAAGACTGTTCAATGGGGAAAGGACAGTGGTCAACCAATGATGCTGGAAAAACTGGATTTCCACATGCAGAGAATGAAGCTGAATCCTATCTTACATCTACAAAAAACTAGAAATGCAAAGAATCTAAATGTTAGAGCTAAAACTACAAAAACTCTTTCCTTCTTGGAAGAAAACAAAGATGGAAAAATTTATGACATGGATATGACACCAAATGCACAGACAATAATAGGAAAAGAATATAGATACATTGGACTTCATTAAAATTAAAAAATTTTCTGCATTAAAGGATACTACCAAGAGAATGAAAAATACAACTAGAGAATGGGAGAAAATATTTGCAAATCATGTACCTGATACAGGGTTAATATCCAGAAAATACAAAGAACTCTTACAGTGCAACCAAACACCAATTTAAGTATTAGCAAAAGGCTTAAACAGATATTTCTCCAAATATATGCAGATGGCCAATAAGCAACTGAAAAGATGCTCAACATCATGAATTATTAGGGAAATGCAAATCAAGACCACAGTGAGATATTAAAAGTCACACCCATTAGGATGGCTATTATCAAAAAAATAGAAAATGAGTGTTTCTGAGTAAGCGGAGAAACTGGAACATTTGAGTACTGTTAGTGGTTATGAAAAAGTGTGCAGCCACTGTGGCAAACAATATGATAGTTACCCAAAAAATAAACGCATAATTACCATACAATCCACTAATTCCACTTTTAGGTATATGTTCATAAGTATTAAAAGCAGAGATTCAAACTGATATTTTACACCAATGTTTATAGCAGTATTATTAAAGATGGCCAAAAGGTAGGAACAGCCCAAATGTCCATACACAAATGAATGGATAATATATAAAATGTAGCATATGCATACAATGGGTTATTATTCAGACTGTAAGAAGATATATCTTTGAATCTTGAAAATACACTAAATGAAATACATCAGACATGAAAGGACAAATACTGTATGCTTCCAGTGAAATTCACAGAAACAGAAAGTGTTTCTGGGTGATTCCTATGGACTGGGGGGAAGGAGAAGGCAGAGAGAATTGTTTAAAGGATACAGTTTCAGTTCAGGAGGATGAAGAGGTTCTGGGTATGAACAGTGGTAATGGTTACACAACAACTTGACTGAACCAGATGCCACTGAGTTATACATCTGAAAATGGTTAACATAGTAAAATTTATGTTATGCATATTCTGCCATCATTAAAAAAAAGGCAGAAGAAAAAAAAAATCAATGCTATTTTTAAAAGAGAAAATCTAAGTGGGAGGAAATTAACAGATGTGTCTGTATCTAGGGTTCAGAATAGCTGTTCAGAAGAGTAGCTTATGAACCAAACAAAGTTTTGGCAGATGTCCTGGGAGGGAAGCGAGCCAAATCACTTGGGAAGTTCTGGGTAATTTCCTTTTCCAAAGGGTCAGCAGACAGGAAGTGTGAAGCCAATGTTAAGATTTCTCTGCACTCTAAAAGACTGATTGTCAAATCAAACTAGTCTGCTCTCAGTGGTTTTCAACAAGCTGCTATTGACATTTTGGTGGCTTCTCCCTACGGGACACTTCTGCCCTGCCTGACACAGGGCACTGACATCCCCGAAGCCCTGACAACAGGCGCATTCCCCTCCTTGTGACTTCTATCACCACCGTGACACCAGTTCACTCAGGTGAGAGCCACAGAATCCGGACTGAAACACACATGCCTTTGCATGTCCGTCAGGACAGGACAGATTATGGAGCAGCAGCAGACGACTCCACGTCTGAACGCTCTAAAGCAAGAAAGCCTTCTTTCCTGTCCACAGAACACGCTGGCCCTGGGCTGGCCAGGTGGGCCAGCTGCACGCCGTCCTCACACAGGACCCAGGCTGACAGTTTCCACAGTCAGGAACACGGGCAGAGGCAGCATGACAAGGGAGATGATGCGCTGGCTTTAGAGGACGTCACCTGACTTCTCTCACATTTCATTGGCCAGAGCACATGTAAGTCTTGCCTGTTTCAGGGGCCAGGAAAATGCATTCCTCCCGGTTACCAAAAGAACAAGAATATTTGTACAGAGCTCTGATGGCTTCCAAACTGTGACCGGAAAGCATTCCCTGAAGTAGAAGACGCTGTGTCAGTGTTCGTTATTAAAAGTGATCACAGAGTGTAATTGTACGAACGTGTGCTCAAGGACCCAATGAGCAGTGAGTCACAGGGGGAGGGTGACGTGGACGATCCAGTCAGTGTCGATGTGGTGCAGTAAATGCAAACAGGGAGGTCAGCCCAGGAGGGCACCTGACCCAGTCACGGCGTGATGAACCGAAGAATTCTAGGGGCCACGAGGTCGGCCACGTCCACACAGATGTGGGATGAAGTCAGCCTAGAGGATGTGCAGGAAATTCACAGGTGGACACGGGAGTCTGGAGAACATGGGGCAGGGGTACACCGTCTTTTGGTAAGCCGCTGTCCCTGTGCTCAACGCAGACAAGCACTGGACAGATCTGCACACTCCTGAGGGGCCAGGAGACAGGCTCTTCACCCCACAGCCCAGCCCTGGAAACCTTTATAGAGGGATCCTCTTGACACACTTCTGCCCTGCTAGGGGAAAGCACGCTGAACAATCCCTGGGATGCCGGCCCGTGCAGGCTGCTGACACCACTTGGCTCCTGGCTTTGTGCCACAGTGAATGTACACACTCCCTAGGAGTGCGTCCTTTCTCAGTTCCCAATTACAGCTGGGGAAGAGGATCACTTAGTACAACAAAGATCACAAGGACAACTAGATGCTCTTTTCAGTGAATTTTTGAAGCTATCAGTGTGGGAAAAGAGAACAAGGCAGTTTTTATTTTTTTTTAGTCAGGTAAAGAAAACCTTCTGCAAGAGGTCATGTGCATGTACAAGAAAGGCTACATGAGGCCCCACTGGCTTCAACTATTTTAATAAAAAACCCCCCAAATAAATCGGTGTGTGTGCATGCTCAGTATGACTCTTTGCGACCCCATGAACTGTAGCCTGTTACATTCCTCTGTCCATGGGATTCTCCAGGCAAGAATACGGAATGGGTTGCCATGCCTTCCTCCAGGGGATCTTCCCAACCCAGGGAATGAACCCCTGCGTTGTCGGGCGGATTCATTACCACTGCCCCACCTGGGAAGCCCCCCCCTCCCCCAACTGGGACCAACTGTTAGTAAAAAAAAAAACAAAACAAACAAGAATAAACATAATTTTTAACAGTTTAGTATTGGCACAAAATCAGAAATATGGATCAATGGAAGAAAACAGAGAGCCCAGAAATAAATCCACACACCTATGGCCAATTAATCTTCAGCAAAGGAAGCAAGAATATACAATGGAGGAAGGAGTCTCTTCAGCAAGTGGTACTGAGAAAGCTGGACAGCCACATGTAAACCAGTAAAATTAGAACACACCATCATACCATAACTCAACATGGCTTAAAGACTTAAATATAAGGCGTAGGACCATACAACTCTGAGAAGAGAAAACAGGCAAAACATTCTCTGACATTAATCACAGCGATGCTTTCTCAGTCAGTTTCCCAAACAATAGAAATGAAAGTAAAAATAAACAAATGGGACCTAATCGAACTTAAAAGCTTTTGCGCAGCATATAAGCCATAAACAAAATGAAAAGACAACTTACAAAACGGGAGAAAATATTTGCAAACGATGTTACCATCAAATGTTTAATTCCCAAAATATACAACCAACCCACATTGCTCAATAAAAAAAAAAAATCAAAAAATGGGCAGCAGACCTAAGTAGACATTTCTCCAAAGAAGGGCATACAGATGGCCAACAAGCACATGAAAACATGCTCAACATGGCAAATTATTAGAGAAATGCAAATCAAAACTATACAACGAGGTTGTCACCTCACACTAGTTAGAATAGACACCTTTAAAAGTCTACAAATAATAAATGCTGGAGAAAGCGTAGAGAATAAGGAATCCCCCATACACTGTGGGTGGGAATGCAAATTGGTACAGACATTTAGAAAACAGTATGGAAGTTCCTCAAAAAACTAAAAATAGAGTTGCCATATGATCCAGCAATCCCACTCCTGGCCATGTATCAGGAAAATATGAAAATGCTAATTAAAAAAAAAAAAAACAGAACACTGCACCCCAATGTTCACAGAGCACTATTTACAACAGCCAAGACATGGAAGCAACCTAAATGTCCACTGACGCATGAATGCATAAAGAAGATGCGTTGTGTGTATACACACACACAGATATTATCCATGAATAATAACAAAACAATGCCATTTGCAGCAACATGGATAGACCTTGAGATTATCATGTTAAGTGACGTAAGTTAGAAAAATAAAGACAAATACCATATGATATCATTTATATGTGAAGTCTAAAATATGATATAGATAAACTTATTTACAAAACAGAAACAGACTCACAGACATAGACAACAAACTTATGGTTACCAAAGGGGAAAGGAGGTGGGGGAGGGATAAATCAAGAGTTTGGGATTTGCAAATATTGCATTTATATATATATAATAGAATTTATATAAAATAAACAAGGTCCTACTGTACAACACAGGGGACTACATTCAACATCCTATAATAAACCATAATGGAAAAGGATATGAAAAAGAATATACATATGTATAACTAAATCACTTTGCTACAGCAAAGAAGGGCTTCCCACATAGCTCAGTTGGCAAAGAATCTGCCTGCAAGGAGGAGACCCGGGTTCGATTCCTGGGTTGGGAAGATCCCCTGGAGAAGGAAATGACAACCCACTCCAGCATTCCTGCCTGGAGAATCCCATGGACAGAGGAGCCTGGGAGGCTATAGTCCATGGGGTCGTAGAGAGTCAGACACAACTAGGCGACTAAACCACCACCACCACAGCAAAGAAGAACTAACACAACACTGTAAATCAACTATACTTCAATAAAAAATAAAACTTAAAAAATAAATGATTTTTCAATGCACTTTTAACTTTCTATTCTAAACCAATGTTACTGGAGAACAAAATAAAGGGCACTAGGCATTTTGCATTAAAAAAATATTCTTCGAGAATTCAGTATCAATGATAACCACACTCCCCCCCAACCACCTTCAGAGTCATGGAGTTTTAAGTAAAAGGATGGAGCAGGTTGGGGGAGTGGACAGGTAGATATATATTTCAGGGCTTATTAAATGTCCAAGTTCTAAATTTTATACTTGGCAGTTCCATGCTGCTTAAGCTGGGGAGCTCAATGACAGCCAGAGGGCTTTCAGGACCACAGGAGGGAAAAGGGAGAGGAAGTTTTTTTCCCAGAAGAGTAATTTAAAATATCATTCTTGATACAAACAAATAAAATCGTATCATGCAATAGGCATGACTTTTAAAGACGAAACAAGATTAATGGGAACATCTCCTGCACAGGCAGAGTGAGACTGCACACCTCCAGGCCGCTGTGGCAGGCGCGAACTGGCCTCCACCATGGATTAGTCCAACAAAAATTTCCAGAAGCTCTGCTCCAGCCTGTTGTAACTCATGCCTGCACTCACTATACAATGACAATCCTAAACCATCTTTCTTTAAAAACTCAACAAATATTTAACAGCTGTGATATGCCAGGGGCTTCCCAGGAGGCACCAGTGTTAAAGAATCCATCTGCCAATGAAGGAGACACAGGTTTGATCCCTAGGTCAGGAAGATCCTCTGGAGTGGGAAATGGCAACCTGCTACAATATTCTTGCCTGGAAAATTCCATGGACAGAAGAGGCTAACAGGCTGCAGTCCATGGGGCCCTAAAGAGTCAGACATGACTGAGCACGCATGATATGCCAGGCCCTTCACTCACTGGGATAATTATCATTTTGGCTTGCCACATGATTTGGGGTGATCAGCCATCACCCTGGGGTAAATCCTGGGCTCTCCAAGCAGAGGGGGTGTCTACCAGCAGGCAGCCGAGGGACGGCCAGGTCTTGTGCCAAAAAGACTCAAAGAAATTTGCCAGGTACATAGGGTCCTCAGAAGCAGAGCTTTAAATATGGGGGGCTGCCCACAAGCAGGAGAAGGCAATGGCACCCCACTCCAGTACTCTTGCCTGGAAAATCCCATGGACGGAGGAGCCTCGTAGGCTGACGTCTGTGGGGTCACAAGGAGTCGGACACAACTGAAGTGACTTAGCAGCAGCAGCCCACAAGCAGTGCTGTTGCTATGCAGGGTTTGGGGGAACAGGAGAGGGGGTCCCATGGACTACGCCCAGCCCTCAGGATACCAGTTCAACTGGCAGGACAACCTGGGAAAGCTGTCACCACACACCTGGCAGCCCATGTTATGCTGTTTTATGAGCAACACGAAACCAGAAAATGTCTAGATCTTAAGCATACAGCATGGTGACATTTTACAAACTGCACCCATCTATTATAACCAGCACATCAAGAAATACCTTTGTTTTCTGAACTCTCAGAAAGAGCTTTATAATGAGTGAACCTACTGTTTGATCTCTAGACATCCACAACATCAAGGAAAACACATTTTCGGGAATGCCACCTAGAAGACAATTTACAGCCAAAATAAAGCAAGAGCAAAGAAGGCTTAGCTTGGGGGCTCTAAGTTCAGGATGAAAATAGTCATTATTCCAGGCCAGTTATCATGAGCCCTGATTCTAACTTGAGCACAAAGTGCCTTCTGTCAGCTAACACAACCAACGGAGAAATGCCTTAGGAAGACAGTATGTTCCAGGTGCTCACCTACTGACAATCATGTCCCATCAAATACTAAGTACATGATAAGGAAACAGCAATTAAAAACAGCATTTTCTTCAACACAGGGCATAGAGTATGCACCACCCCAAGACGGTCATTGCAAAGTTTCTTAAATGTATTTGTTAATAAATAAAAAATGTTCAACAGAAAATACATAAAACACTCATCTGAATGAAAATGAAAACTGTAAAGACCTCCAAGCTACTCCGAAAAATAGTATGGACAGTGCTAAAGAAAGCAGGATTCAAACAGCAATCATACTATAAAATTCAACAGCATACCATGGAAGTTAAGCAAAAATGGTGACTGGACACAGGCAAACAGGGAATGAAAAATAACTAGAAAATGATACCCAGAGAGCAGCGAGGTAGAGCAATAGATTAGTTTGTCTCCCTTTCAGCTTCTGTGAACAGGGTGTTATTTGTACAACACAAAATTCATCTAAAAGTCAATCCTATGTAAAAACTCTGTGGATCTTCTTCACATTCCCAAACTGACTTTTACAGCCAGCACCCAAGAAATCCTGCTCAAAGCATAACTTGTCCAGTTCCTTAAAAAGAACTAGATGAGCTTCGGTTAACACCCCAGCTCTTCTCTTTAAAGGGAGGGACAAAGGTATAAGAAAGTTCCAGACCGCTGACACCTACTTCTATTTACACAGTTTAAACCTGGTGTGTCCTTGATCATGTCTAGCAGCAAGAGTTAGGCCCCGGCTCTGCAGACAGAGTTCTGATTCAGCTCCTTTCACACTAGGCTACTCCAAGGAAATCAGTCTATCAGCCTTATCTTTATTTTTTTTTTATTTATTTTTTTATTAGTTGGAGGCTAATTACTTCACAACATTTCAGTGGGTTTTGTCATACATTGATGCAGATAATGCAACCTACTTCACATCACCTACTTCACATCACCACAGTGAGGAGGAAATCTGTTAACGTTAACTACAGCAGGGCTTTCCTTGGAGGGCAGGGATAAAGATGACTCTTAAGGCCTCTACCCCCAAAACTGAAGGCCGCCTAGGTCCGCCTCCCAGCTCAGAGTAACAGCCAGCTGAACTCTGTCAAAGGCAGAAGAGCCAAGCAGCTCCAGAGTGATCGCTGACTGGGTCTTGGGGAAAGAACAGTGTTTTAGGAGTCTCTTGTTTCTTCCACAATAACTGACATTGTAATGCTTAAGCACCCAGTAGCCACTAAAAGAACTAAACCAGTCAGGGGGACTTCTCTCATCAGCTGATGATTATGAAGCAGGAAACCATCAACTACTTGAACCAAAACTCTGGCCTCTTTCACGGTGGGACTTCACAACCTACTTTTTTGCACTATACCCAGGGCATTTACCATGACATAAGAAAATTATCCTGGCATGTTAACTTCAGCTATATGCCAACTATGCCTCTGAATGGTCCCATTTAAAAACTCCTACAGACCACTGCTTTTCAAAAAGAAAAGTAATGATCCCACAAATATTTTATCTCTATTCCTCCCCAGGGCTTCCCCGGTGGCTCAGATGGTAAAGAATCCGCCTGCAACGTGGGAGACCTGGGTTCAATCTCTGGGCGGCGAAGATCCCCTGGAGGAGGGCATAGTAACCCACTCCAGCATTCCTGCCTGGAGAATCCCCAGGGACAGAGGTGCCTGGCAGGCTACATTCCATGGGGTTGCAAAGAGTCGGACACAACTGAACGACTAAGCACAGCACATTCTTCCCCAAGCAGCCTGTATCGATTCCATTTTGATGCATAAAGCTACGTCCTTTACAAATCAAAACTGTATCTTGGAGGTACAAATTCTGTACTGTGGTTCAGAGAGTAATAAGAGAACGCTTAAGGGCAATTTAAAATTAGCATGCCTACACTACTCCATCTGAATGGCTTTACATTACTGCACTGTTCCTAAACTGTTTTAAATCACGTAAGCATCTTACGATTCTCTGTCCCCATACACCTGATCAGATAGAAAATGCTGTGCTGAGGTTTCGCCTGACCACTGAGAATTCAGCTCTTTTATGGGTGGGAGGTCAGCAGTACATCAAAAGGAAGAACAAATAGCTTTTTAAAAAAAAACAAACAAAAAAAAAAACAAGTGGCCTTTTAAACACGGGATTATTAAAATGACAAATCATTGTGCAGGCCTTCTAAGATGTCATAAATGACTGCCCTCTGTGACCAGCTTCTGGGACTCTGGGCACATGTTTTAAGTCAGAGGATCAGATGAGTACACTTTGTGGCTGTGAGATCACCATCAGAAAAATTCCTGTGGGGAGGGAGGTGGGAGGGGACACATACGTCTATGGCCGATTCATACTGATGTATGGCAAAAACCATTATGATTTTGTAATTATCCTCCTTAAAATGAGTCCATAAATTTTTTAAAAAAAGATAAATTCCTTTCCTCATCCAGACAGCATGCTCATGCAATACATGAGAACATTTAGAATTATTTCCTTCTCTAAGGATCCCACAGGCACCCCAGTGCTAGAAGAGGGTAAAAAGATCACACCAACATTCAGGACCTCCCAGTCAGTCAGTTCAGTCACTCAGTCATGTCCGACTCTTTGCGACCCCATGGACTGCAGCACGCCTGGCTTCCCTGTCCATCACCAACTCCCACAGTCTTCTCAAACTCACGTCCATCACGTCGGTGATGCCATCCAACCATCTCCTCCTCTGTCGTCCCCTTCTCCTCCTGCCTTCAATCTTTCCCAGCATCAGGGTCTTTTCCAATGAGTCAGTTCTTCGACTCCCAGGCTCTCTACAAGAAAGCCGAGGCAGGCCCATCCTCCAGCTCCTGCCAGCTTCTCTGCTGAGCGCTCAGTAATGATTCCCTAGTCTTTATTGGGCATCATTCCTGTCACTCAATACAAAAGCACAAAGGCACAGTGGTCAGCCCAACAAGCACTAGAGCCCATGGGAGGTGTGATCACTGTCACAGGACATCAAATCTGACACACCGGTGAAGCTGCAGAAAAGCAGAGGCTAGGAAGAAGTCCACAGAGTTTAAACACATGTCTTGTCTCCGCCCTGCCTACCTCCCTTCACTCAGAACGCCGGCCTAAGCTGCTTTACTGAAGCCCCTTGAGCTCTGCACTTTGCAAGGGAGGGAAACTCTATCTGCTGCATGCGTGGGATTAAAACCCACTGCACACTGGGCGGAGCCTCCCTTCAGGGTGTGTTGGAGTGCTCCCCTTGCTCCTCTGTGCACAAGGTGGGGGTACAGGGAAGAGCCACATTAATTAACACCTGAAATGTCCACTAAGTGCTTTTATTCACAGTCACCTTGCCACCTGGTAGAATCATTCTCCACTCATTTAAAGACACTATAATATGCTCACCCTTAAACTATGATGAACATTTCCATCGAAAAATATCCTAACAAATCTTAATTTCCACTGCCAATTAGGAGGGCTTCTGAGATGGAGGGGAAAAAAAAAAAAAAAAACCTGATCATCTTACAAAAAGTAACTTGCCCTAATGGGTGCATAACAGCTCTGATATAATTGGTGGCTTACCTCCACCTGTATACGTGGTTAAATAGTATTAACACTACAGAAAATTAGCTTCATTATTTGACAGTAAAGTGTTCATTTCCAAGTACACATCCTGGGACATTTAAAATTTCCTAAGCAGGAATTGTTATGTTGTACCACCAGAACAACAGGTCTCAGGAAGGATACACCATCAAGATACATTTTCTGATGAAATTCACAAGGGGTTGGAAGCTCCTTCCAGAAGGGCTTAAAGACTGGAGAAACCCAAACCTCCTAGAGGCCTACGATACTGATTGTATGGTGAGAGCCAGTGGTTAACAGAAAAACAGTAACGAAGCCTGTCCCACCTCTTCTTGAGTTAGTTTTCCTTGTTTTTAATACCTCCCTTCATTGAAGAAGTTTAAAAACACTCCTCAAAAACATTCACAACAGTAGATTTTTCTCAAGTGTCCACTTTCAGGAAGCCCTTCAGAAATCATCAAATGGCCAAAGTGACCATGGGTGGCGCGATTGTGCGGCCAGACCCAGACAGGTGGCAGTGTCAGGGGCTCAGGTAACACCTTCCCCTTCAGGTCTGCCAACTCCTGGGGAGGCCCGGTCCCCAGGTGGAGAAAGGAGGTGAACGCCAGCCAGAGGTAAGGAGGAAGCAGCGAGCGAGGTGTTCACGGACGCAAGAAAAACCCCAAGCCTCACACAAAGCATCTTTCGGGATCTCAGGAGCTGCTTCCTTCCCTTTCTAAAACGTTTATTTTTCGCACATTGGAAAAAGTTTTTGCTGCTTACCTCTTAATAAAATCTGTGTATTCGTTACTAGAAAGTAGAGAGAAGCGCTTTTTACAAAGTCAAAAAGAAAACTGAAGCGAAGGCTATTTTCCCACCACCCGCTGTAACACTTGGAACCTTGATAATGAAAATTTTAAGAAAGACCTAGTTACAACTACAACGGGTAACTAGGGTGATGTTGTATATATGATTTGGATCTCGGGGCTCTTTGTTTTTGAACCTGGACTAATGACGGTGCCAGTTCCCCCAAACAGTTACAAGTTCCTTGAAAACAATTACAAAAGTTCTAGAACAAATACAAAAGCCATTCCTTATAAACTCCAAGTTATAACTTGGATAGTTATAAACTATCCAAGTTGAACTGCCTAATCCTCGAAGACTTTTTTTGTTTTGTTTTAGAAAATTACACTTAAACGTAACTCAACTCCGTACCAATCCCAGAGAGTGGGGTGCGCGCACCGAAAAAACTTCCCCCTCCCAGCCCCATGAGCACTGCAAACGCAGTCGCTGAGTCCCTGCGGCCTCGCCGCAGGCACTGCCCTCCAGTGCGTCCACTCCGGGGGCTCCTGGCCGCAGCAGCATGGCCTGCAAGCCCGGAGGTCCCACCCGAGACGGCAGTGAGCGCCCGCGTGGGGCGCACCCGGCCTCTCCGCGCCGGAGAACAGCCGTCATCCACCGCACACACCTGCGTGGCACGCCCGCTCCGCAACCAGGCAGCCGAGGGCCACGTTTCCAGCCCAAGGCGGGGCGCAGAGCCAGGCGCAAAGAGAAGCCAGACGTGGGCGCGTCCGGGCTGCGGCGGGCGGCCAGACCCTCACCTGTGAGCGAGTCGCCAACGCCATCCTTCCCCACGGGACTCCGGCCTCCTCCCAGCACGCGGCCACGGGAGCCTGGCTCTCCAGGGGCCCGGCGCACGGAGAACGCCCGCGGCCGCGCTGCACGCTCGCCCCGCCCGGAGCTCCGGCGGGCCGGGGGAGGGGCGCACTCGGCGCCCGGGACAGGGGGAGCGCCCCGCGCCGCTCACTCGCCCCGCCGCGCCCGCCCGCGAGCTTCCGCTTACACAACCCAAACTTCGCGACCGATGGATTTCGCTTCTCAGGCGGCGCAAGAAGGGCTGCAGCCGGGCACCGCCCGAGGTGGCTGCCAATCTGGGGGCGCCGGGCTCCCCCCTGCAGCGGAGGGAGGGAGTGGAGCGGTCCGGCCGGGTTTCGCGCGGGAGAAATGAGAGGGGGCAGTCCCGGCGCAGCCTCCAGCTGGCACGCCCGACTGCGGCGCCCGCCAGATCTTTGCAGGGTTTATTCCAGGTAGTGCCCTGGAGCGCAGAGCCTTTCAAGCAACGAGAGTCTCAGAGCAGGGAAAGCATTTTAGGGCTGCCTCAGAACTTGTTTTGTTTCGTAGTTGTAAAGGGGCGGGGTTCCGACGCCTCTCAAAACATTTGCTTCAGGGCTCACTTTGCAAAACTGGTAACCCAGGCCCCCAGGGTCGGGAACTGCAAACCTCCCGTGGAACTTCAGACGGCCTGTTCTATACCATTGTACATTGTACATGTAGGCCACTAGACAGTTTTACAGGTCAGGAAGACTGACAGATATTGGCTGAGCAATTACTACTGTGTGTCAGGCGCTGGGTTCACAAGCTGGGACAAAAAACAGGCCCCTGCTCTGTTGGAGTTTACAGGCAGGGAGCCAGCCACGGACATGATATAAATGTAGTAATGATGTAATTATAATTTGATTAATAATAATGAATTCACTTTAGTTATTATTAACCTTTACTTAATAATAATGGTGATAATTTCAGTAATAGTGATGCAAATAAATGTAAATGTGGAGTTACAATAGATGCCAGAAGGGAAAGGTAAGTGGTTCTATGGTGGTGTAAAACAGGGAGACTTAATTTAGCTAAGGTCTGGGAAGACTAGAGTTGAAGTATGAAGAGTGAAGAATTAAACTGGTAGATGTTTTGGAAGCCTTGAAATAGGTATGAGGGAAGGTGGTAGATAAATTGTCCTGAAGTCATAGCAGGTTTTGCTGCAAGCTTCCCTAAATAGTTGGCTCTACACATATTTTGTTTTAATGATATTTTTTGACCTTCCTACACTGTTGGTGGGAATGTAAATTGGTGCAGCCACTACAAACAGTGGTATGAAGTTTCCTTTGAAAACTAAAAATAGAATAACTATGATCCAGCAGTCCCATTCCTGGACATATATCTGGAGAAAATTCTAATTCAAAAAGATACATGCACCCCAGTGTTCACTGAAGCAGTATTTACAATAGTCAAGACATATAAGTAACCTAAATGTCCCTTGACAGATGAGTGGATAAAGATAATGTGGTATTTATATACAATGGAATAGTACTCAGCCATAAAAAGAATAAAATAATGCCATTTGCAGCAATATGGATGGACCTAGAGATTATCATACTAAGTGAAGTCAGACAAAGACAAATATCATGTTATCATTTATATGTGGAATCTTAAAAAATGATACAAATGAACTTATGTACAAGACAAACAGATTCACAAACAGAAAAACTTACAGTTACCAAGGGGGAAAGGGGGGGGATAAATTAGGAGGAGTTTAACAGATACACACTACTACATATAAAATATATAACCAACAAGGACCTACTGTATAGCACCGGGAACTGTATCCAGTATCTTGTAATACCCTATAATGGAAAAGAATCTGAAAAGATATGCAGACAGATTTAGATACAGATATACCTGAATCACTTTGCTGTAACCCTGAAACTAACACATCATAAATCAGCTGTACTTCAATTTTTAGTAAGGAAGGAAAAAATACTATATTGGGGGGGGGAGACCCACAACTTCCCAGACTGTAGAAATCCCCAAGTTGTTACTTTGTGATTTATCCTTTTTTACTTGGAATAATCACGTTTTTATATGCTAGTGCTAAGACTGAATCACATTTGTAATAGAAAATCTATGGACTTGAGGCAGCTACAGGTCTGTTGAGTCCATTAAGTTTCCAGGTGATTCTAATGAGAACCATTGCTCTAGTCTAGCTTGGCCTTTGCAAAGTGAGGTCTTAAGATCAACAGTGTCAGCATCACCTGAGCTCTGGCAAAGAAATCCAAATTAGTGGGCCTCACCTCAGACCTACTGTATTGCAAACTCTGGGGGTGGGGCCCAGCAACCTGAGTTATGCTCACCATCCAGGTGATTCTGATCCCTACTTAAAGAACCGCAATGGTTATAATCCAAGTCAACTGCTGGGTGACCTTAGAACTAATCATTGAGCTTCCTTTTTTTTTTAATCTGTAAAATGGGGATACTGCATATCTGCCTAATCCATGCAACAGTATTTCTACAAAAATGAACACATGTAGTATCAGATGTGATTGTATTTTGGAAAGGCTAGGGTGGTGGACAGTTGTGAATAGTATCAATAGTGATAATCCTGCCATTTATTGAGTACCATGTTCTAGGAACTATTTATGCAATATTTCACTCAGTCACCACTACAAACATCTGATGTACATAATCCTATCCTCATTTTTCAAATGAGAAAACTGAGGCTTTGGGGGCTGAAAAAAACTTGCTCAAGGTGACCTAGCAGAGCCAAGCTAGAACTCAGATGTCTCGAACTGCTGAGCTTTATATGCCTCTCTTTGCCTTTAGTCGGGTAGCCTGGTGCTCTGGAGAGGGTGAGTAATGGCAATAAAATAAATTTACATTTTAATTAAGAAAATAGGAATGAGGTTCCTTAGGTACTACCGTCCCAATCTACTGATTTACTGTGCCATGACTCTGGTTTATTCTCCCTATTTGTTTCTGAAAGTATTTTTTCATTGAAAGGTCACTTTTAGCAAGTTTTAGCAAAAATAATCAATGAGCAATCGATAATAAGAATTGGAGTTTTATTTGAGTCAAACTGAACACTACAGCCCAGAAGCTCACTTCCCAGATTACTCTGAGAAATTGCTCTGGAGAAGCAGGGATTTTTTCAGTCAGTCAGTTCAGTTGCTCAGTCGTGTCCAACTTTTTGCGACCCCATGAATCGCAGCATGCCAGGCCTCCCTGTCCATCACAAATTCCCGGAGTTTACTCAAACACATGTCCATCAAGTCGGTGATGCCATCCAGCCATCTCATCCTCTGTCATCCCCTTCTCCTCCTGCCCCCAATCCCTCCCAGCATCAGGGTCTTTTCCAATGTGTCAGCTCTTCACATCAGGTGGCCAAAGTATTGGAGTTTCAGCTTCAGCATCAGTCCCTCCAATGAACACCCAGGACTGATCTCCTATAGGATGGACTGGTTGGATCTCCTTGCAGTCCAAGGGACTCTCAAGAGTCTTCTCCAACACCACAGTTCAAAAGCATCAATTCTTCGGCGCTCAGCTTTCTTCACAGTCCAACTCTCACATCCATACATGACCACTGGAAAAACCATAGCCTTGACTAGATGGACCTTTGTTAGCAAAGTAATGTCTCTGCTTTTTAATATGCTGTCTAGGTTGGTCATAGCTTTTCTTCCAAGGAGTAAGCGTCTTTTAATTTCATGGCTGCAGTCACCATCTGCAGTGATTTTGGAGCCCCCAAAAATAAAGTCTGACACTGTTTCCACTGTTTCCCCATCTATTTGCCATGAAGTGATGGGACCAGATGCCATGATCTTAGTTTTCTGAATGTTGAACTTTACGCCAATTTTTTCACTCTCCTCTTTCACTTTCATCAAGAGGCTTTTTAGTTCCTCTTCACTTTCTGTCATAGGGTTGGTGTCATCTGCATATCTGAGATTACTGATATTTCTCCCAGCAATCTTGATTCCAGCTTATGCTTCATCCAGCCCAGCGTTTCTCATGATGTACTCTGCATATAAGTTAAATAAGCAGGGTGACAATACACAGCCTTGACGTACTCCTTTTCCTATTTGGAACCAGTCTGTTGTTCCATGTCCAGTTCTAACTGTTGCTTCCTGACCTGCATATAGGTTTCTCAAGAGACAGGTCAGATGGTCTGGTATGCCCATCTCTTTCAGAATTTTCCACAGTTTATTGTGATCCACACAGTCAAAGGCTTTGGCATAGTCAATAAAGCATAAATAGACATTTTTCTGGAACTCTCTTGCTTTTTTGATGATGCAGTGAATGTTGGCAATTTGATCTCTGGTTCCTCTGCCTTTTCTAAATCCAGCTTGAACATCTGGAAGTTCACGGTTCACGTATTGCTGAAGCCTGGCTTGGAGAATTTTGAGCATTACTTTACTAGCATGTGAGATGAGTGCAATTGTGCGGTAGTTTGAGCATTCTTTGGGATTGCCTTTCTTTGGGACCAGAATGAAAACTGACCTTTTCCAGTCCTGTGGCCACTGCTGAGTTTTCCAAATTTGCTGGCATAGTGTGTGCAGCACTTTCACAGCATCATCTTTTAGGATTTGAAATAGCTCAACTGGAATTCCATCACCTCCACTAGCTTTGTTCTTAGTGATGCTTTCTAAGGGACTTTTTGGTCAGTTTTAAATCTTGTCAGGACAATGAACAAACTTTAAGTAAGTCAGGAACATATCTCTTCAAGGTTTCAAATAAACCAGACCAGCATGTCCACATATACAGCACGCACAGGCTGACCTTGGCACCTAAGAAGGAAGTCTCTATCAAGTGAGTACTAGCATTGGCATTCCAGGATGAAGGGCATTTAATCCTTATTTTTAACATGGGCATTCTTTACTTAAGGTCAAGTTGTCCTTTTCTTTGATAATTTAAATAGTTACAATCTATGTTTGATAGGCCACAAACAGGCTGTTTTAATTAGCATAAAATTCAAGTTAACTCATTTATAAGCCAGAATGACTTCCCCATACCTCAATATGTGAAAATTTCTTTCATCACAAATATTCCTGCACTCTTTTCAAGAGTCTTCTTCCCCTCACCCCACCCCACCCACCTTGTCTCCCTTTTCCAAAGTCCACACATGGTCAGGACTTTAGTGTGGCTAAATTGTCCCATGTGGTTACTCTTAGCTGATAATCTGATTACCGTGTCTTTCATGGCTTTTGACAGTGACCTACATATCACGTCTGGATTCTTCTACAACTGTTGAGTCCAAATGAGTTCCTGACCTTGCTAACTGGAGCCCAGCCCTGGAAAATCTCTGACAGCATAAAATTCAAAGTCTCATTTTAAGACTTAAATAATGAAAACAATAACCACAAATTCCCAGGTGGGTTCAGGAGACAGAATGCAACAGGACCTTTCTGACAGTTATTTCCAAAGTAAATCGCAACTGTCTATGAAATGGACAAGAGGCCATGTACTCTGAAAACACTTTGAATACGGCCTGTTACAGAATGTCATTTTGCAAGCATAGCCTTACCACACTCTACTAGTGAATAGAATATGCACTGTTTCAATCAGACTCTGACCAAAGAAGCTGAAATGTATTTTGAGGGAACTTTTTTGTTTGTTTGTTTTTAAAGAAAAGTAACATACCAGCCCCCTTGTCTCTTTTCTACAATTGGTCCCTCTCCATCTTTCCTCTCCACTTTCTTCCTAAACTCTCCAAATTGTCAGGCACTTTATCTACCAGAGTTTACAGTCCTCTATAGGGCTCAAGAAAGGCTGAGAGGATTTCTTATGTAAAGAGAAATCATTTTTGCAATTCCTTAGCAAAGTTCAGAGATGTGATGGCCAGAAGCTATTATACTTGATTCTCAAAATACACTTACCCCATTGGTAGAAGAAAAGCAAAGCAATCAAACAAACAGAAACCAAGACAACAACAATAATAAGCTGTGGAGATCTACTTTTTCAGAAACTGCTCATGTTCTGTAGACTATTAATGCCTGGAATGTACTCAGGGCCTAAAAATCATGTTCTAAGAAAAGGTGAAAAAGTGTCTTTATTACAGTCAAAAAGGGGAATTCAGCCACAAGGTAGAAACTGAAGAGGAAGGCAATCCAAGCAGACCATTTACTTGGCATCATAAATTTGTCTTTTGCTTTCTACTACTCCCATTAACGGGGAAAAAAGGCATCTGCTATATGACCCAGGGCTCAAATCGGGGTCGATAACAACCGAGAGGGGTGGAATAGTGAGGGAGGTGGGAGGGATGTTCAAGTGGGAGGGAACATGGGTAAACTTATGGCTGATTCATGTTGATAGAAACCAACGCAGTACTGTAAAGCAATTATCCTTCACTTAAAAAATCAATCAAAAAGAAAAAAAGGGGGGCAAACTAAACTACTGAAATACATTAGGCAAAAGTCACAGGCTAAGATCAGCAGTTTTGAAGTTTATTAACTTCTGGGTAAAACTGTAAGTGCTTCAAAGTGTTTAAATGTCTTTAACCCTCATCAGATCTTTTAACTAAAACCCTGGAATTGAGCCAAGTCCTTTGTGCTAATAGCCCCTGCTCCAGCATCCTGACTGCCCAACAAGGCTGCTGAGCAACCCCATTCTAGATCTCAGCAGGCATCTGGTCACTGGAGATCTCCAACAACCACTCCCTCTCCCACTTAAAGCTTCAAACAAACACTGAGATGATTGTAGGTTCACATTGATGGGGTTCACAACAGACTATCCCAAATATGACACTGAGGCATATTGATTATTTTGAATTAAAGTTATTTGAGAAAGAGCCGGTCCAAGAACATGCTGACCCTCATTTGCTCCCCTGAGAGCAGAAAACAAAACTCCCACAGGAAGGAGTCCTCCCCACTCAAAGGAGGGAAGGCATCTTACACAGAGATAGGGAAAGGGCAGAGGAAGCTGTGTAAACAAACTCTTGTTACTTCTTCATTAATCTGCTACTATAAGCCCAAACCCTTTTGTCAAATCTTCATAACTGGATTCTTCACCTAAAAAGGTACATACTGGCCTGCTTCAGTCACTTCTGATGTGCCATACCCATGAGACCTACATACCTAAAAAATTAAATTTGGGTTTTTGTTCTCCTGTTAATCTGTCTTCTGTCAATTTAATTTTTATACCAGCCAAAAGAACCAAAACCAACAGAAGGGAAATTTCCCCTCCCTACAACATGCAGTTGTAAGAAATAATTCAGAGAGATTCTATGTACCTTTTGCCCAGATTCTCCCAACAGTAACATTCTGAGAAACTATAGTACACTGTCCCATCCCGGATACAGATATCAATATAGTTCACCAATCCAATTCAGATTTCCCCAGCTTGACCTGCACATGTGTGTGTGTATATGTTTAGACCTATACAGTTTTATCTCATGTACAGATTTGTGCATCCACCACCACCACAGTTAAAATACTGAATACTTCTAACACCACAAGGATCCTTTTATAACCAGGTCCTCCTCACGCCCACCTATCCCCAACCCATACCCTGACTTCCTTTCCCTGATAACCACTAATCTATTCTCCATTTCTAAAATTTTTTTTTTTTAATTTTTTTATTAGTTGGAGGCTAATCACAACATTTCAGTGGGTTTTGTCATACATTGACATGAATCAGCCATAGATTTACACTTATTCCCCATCCCGATCCCCCCTCCCATCTCCCTCTCCACCCGATTCCTCTGGGTCTTCCCAGTGCACCAGGCCGGAGCACTTGTCTCATGCATCCCACCTGGGCTGGTGATCTGTTTCACCATAGATAGTATACATGCTGTTCCTTTGAAACATCCCACCCTCACCTTCTCCCATAGAGTTCAAAAGTCTGTTCTGTATTTCTGTGTCTCTTTTTCTGTTTTGCATATAGGGTTATCGTTACCATCTTTCTAAATTTCATATATATGTGTTAGTATGCTGTAATGTTCTTTATCTATAATTTCAAAAATGTTACATAACCTTTTGGAGAACAGTATGTCAGCTTTTGCAATTAGCTTTTCAAATTCAGCACAGTTCTCTGGGGATTCATCCAAACAGTGGTAGCTATGAAATAGTCTGCTCCTTTTTATTTCTGAGTAGTAGCCTATGGTATGTACATACCATGGGTTCTAACCACTCACCTGTGGAAAGACATCTGGGCTGACTTTAGTTTGCAGCTGTCACAGATAAGGCTGCTATGAACATTTATGTGAATGCAGCTTTCATCTCTCTGGAATAAATGCCCAAGAGTACTCTCACTGGGTCTTGTTGGTACTTACGAGTTTAGTTTCATATGAAACTGACAGACTTTTCCAGACCAGCTATACCACTTCAGTTTCCTGCCAGCACTGGGTTGAACGATCCAATTTCCTCTCCAGGATCCAATACCCTGTTCCAAATGCATCTTCTGCATTTGGTGTTGTCACTTTTATTTTTTTTTATTTTAGCCATTCTGGGAGGTGTATAGTGATGTCTTGCTGTGGTTTTAATTTGCATTTCCCTGATGGCTAATGATATTGAACATGTTTTATGTATTTATTTGTCATCTTTATATCCTCTTTGATAAAGTGTCAGTTTGTGTCTTTTGCCCATTCTCTAGACTTTTTTTTTTTTTTTACTGTTGAGTTGTGAGATTCATTTTATGTTTTAGATACTAGTCTTTTATCAGATATGTGGTTTGCAAATATTTTCTGCCAGTCTCTATCTTTCCATTCTCTTCACATATGATTTCACAGAGCAAAAGTTTGTTTTGATGAGATTTATCACTTTTTTCCTAAAACATTCATAATTCTACATTTTACATGTCAGTCTGCAAATCCATTTTGCATTCATTTTTGTATAAGGTCTGGGATTTAGCTCAAAGCTCATTTTCATCCTCCTAGAATCCCAGGGATGGGGTAGCCTGGTGGGCTGCCATCTATGGGGTCGCACAGAGTCGGACACGACTGGAGCGACTTAGCAGCAGCAGCAGCAGCATACTACTCAATAGCTTAAGCACAATTTGATGAAAAGGATATCTCTCTTCCACTGAATAGCTTTTTCATCTTTGTCAAAAGTCAGTTGAGCATGCATGTGTCAGTCTATTTATGGTTCTTTATTCTGTTCCATTGAGATCTCTCTACCAATGTCACACTATATACTCAAGCATATAGTAAAGGCCTTAGTATCAAGAGTGATTCCTCCCATTGTATTTATCTTTGTCAAGACTGCTTTAACTAATCTAAGGTCTGTGCCTTTCCATATAAATTTTAAAATAAGCTTACCTATATCAACATAAAATGTTGCTAGAATTTTGATAGGATATGCACTAAACCTATAGATTCATTAGGGGAGAACTGATATGGTAACCAAGCAGGCTGGTTTAAGAGTTAAGGATTAGGAAATGAGAAGTAGAAGAAACAAAGACTAACCGTTGAGCAGGGGAAATGGCAACAATTTAGACTGTAAACCAGTCACACAGCAGAGTCACCAAACTCCCAGGTCCCTGAATGATAATGGATAAAGATCAGATACACATTCCTAAGCTGTTTTTACAGGAATCAGGAAGCAGACCTCCACAAGTGAAAACTGCTGGCCACATGCACGGAGACACTAGACTGGCTGAAAACAGAAGACTGGTGATGCTTGAGACTCCACCTTGATGCCAGCCAACCTGAGGATTATGCACGAGGTGACCATGTACTCTGCAGCCCCCTCCTTTACACTGCCTTTAAAATCTCTGTCTCCCAATTGGCAACTTGGAGATGGTCTTGGGACATTAGTCCACCGTCTCCCCAGGTTGCTGGCCTCCTGAATACAGTAACTTTTCCTTTTCCACCAACACTTGTCTCTTGAGTATTGGCCTTGAGCAGTGAGCAGCTGAGCTTGGCTTCAGTACCAGCCTCATCCAATTACAGTATCTTCAATATGTTGGCTCTTCCTGTCCATGATCAAGTTTCATCTCTCCATTTACTTGTCTTCTTTTGATTTCTTCCATCAGCATTTTGTAATTTTCAGCATATAGATCCTGTACATATTTTTAAGTGTATACCTAAGTATTTTCCTTGTAGCAACTCTAAATAGTATTTACAAGTGGTTTTTAATTTCAGCTTCCGTATGTTCACTGCTACCAATAAATGCAATTGATTTTTGTATGTTGCTCTGTTATTTCTGTTGTTTAAAACTACCCAGGCTATAGTATTTCACAATAGCAGACTGAGCTAACACTGGATATGTCCCAGGGACACTCTAGGAACAACAAGCTTCTACTGCACGTGGCCAGCCCACACTACCATGAAAAATCAATGGTGGTATATCTTGTTATAAGGAGTAAAAAAAGAAATCAAAAGAAGTGTGATTCACTTTCTATATGCTCAATTGTACTATCAGCAGTCGGAGGGATTGCCAGGATTTCCATAACACGCCATGACAAGAAAGTGAGACACTCTTCCTTGATCAGAGAATGCCACCAATAGGGGCAGTGTGGAGCCCAGAAGGAAAGAGGTTTACCTAGCCTGTCAAGCCGGGAGACCCCTCGGGTGGTAGTTTTCATGGCAGTGTGCCTAAGAACCACCCGAGACACTTGTTCAAAAGGCAGACGTCAGCCCGACCCTTTAAGATTTAGATTCAGTAGGTCTGGCATTAGGCTAACCAACCACCTCTGATTTGTCCAGGACTATCCTGGTTTTAACATTAATATCATACTATTTGGGACACCTCTCAGTTTTGGGTCTCCCTACTTGTGTAGACCAGGAATCTGCATATTTAACAAGAATTCTAGTGGTTTTGGTACATAAAACCCACAGACTATACTTTGAGAAACGCTGACCTAATTTTTACCAGGTAGGAGAAGATGTCATTAAAGTGCACCTATGGCCATAAAATGATTGAAATAATGTCATCTGTAGAGATTATCATATTAAGTGAAGTCTGTCAGAAAGAGAAAGACAAATATTGTATCACTTACATGTGGAATCTAAAAAATGGTACAAATGAACCTACCTACGAAACAGAAATAGACTCACGAACACAGAAAAGAAACACAGAACACAGAAAAGTATGATTGCCAAAGGGGAGAGGGGTGGGAGAAATAAGGAGTTTGGGATCAACATATACACACCATTATATGTAAAACAAACAACAAGGACCTACTATATAGGACAGGAAACTATACTCAATATCTAGTAGTATCTATAATGGAAAAGAATCTTTAAAAGAATATATATTATATATGTGTGTGTATATAATATATATATAATTGAATTACTTTGTTTACACAACACCTGAAATCAACACAACACTGTAAATCAACTATATTTCAATAATTCTTTTTTAAATTTTAAAAAATAAAGTGACCTGTGAAAAGAATTTGCTGGATTTTAAATACACTTTTGAGCTTAAATCATGGAGAGTAAGATCTCAAGTTAAACATTTAAGTGTAAAAAATCCAGCTGACTTTAGTACCCAATTCCCCTCTTCCTGCAGTGTTCTGTCCCTCACGTTCACTGGTTAATTTCACTTCTGAACCACTGCCTTGGTCTCTACCCTTATTCCTACCACCATTCTTGCTGACATCAACATCCAAGTATTCTGCTCCTTCACATCCTCACATCCTGTGTCTATCAGAGTCTGGTCAGGAAATGGGAACCACGCCAGTTATCTGACAGAGAGAATTCCATATGAAGAGTTGTTAGCTAAGTGTAGAATTTTTAACAAGGAAACTGGAAAGGAGACAAGAGAATACTAAGGTATCACAGAGACCTCAATTGCAAGAGGCAGCTACCATCCCTAGGGCAGAGTGGAGACAAGGGATCGGCTAGGATTGTAAGAGATTAGGCCCAAAGAGGAAGGCCTCAAGAGTTGAAGCCACACCTCCGAAGAGCAGTGTTGCTTGGCTGAGGCCAGTGTGTCTGAGCTGCGCTCAGTAAAGCTGGTTCCTCAAGTGCAGGAAACACTCAAACTGAACTCCGCTACTACTATGGGAAGGAACTGCTGCCTGCGTGAAGAAACACTGTTGCCATAATAGTGATGGAAACAGGAAGAAGCAAGCCCCTTATTCCCCGCCCCACCCCCCAGTCTTACTCTCTCTCTCTAGACTCCTCTCTTGGCAGAGCCTTCAGTTCAGTTCAGTCACTCAGTCATGTCTGACTCTTTGCACCCCATGAACTGCAGCGCACCAGGCCTCCCTGTCCATCACCAACTCCCGGAGCCCACCCAAACTCATGTCCATTAAATCAGTGATACCATCCAACCATCTCATCCTCTGTCGTCCCCTTCTCCTCCTGCCCTCAATCTTTCCCAGTATCAGGGTCTTTTCAAATGAGTCAGCTCTTTGCATCAGGTGGCCAAAGTATTGGAGTTTCAGCTTCAACATCAGTCCTTCCAATGAACAGTCAGGACTGATTTCTTTTAGAATGGACTGGTTGGATCTCCTTGCAGTCCAAGGGACTCTCAAGAGTCTTCTCCAACACCACATTTCAAAGGCATTAATTCTTCTGCGCTCAGCTTTCTTTATAGTCCAACTCTCACATGCATACATGACTACTGCAAAAACCATAGCCTCGACTAGAAAGACCTTTGTTGGCAAAGTAATGTCTCTTGATTTTTAATAAGCTGTCTAGGTCAGTCATAACTTTTCTTCCATGGAATAAGTGTCGTTTAATTTCATAACTGCAGTCACCATCTGCAGTGATTTTGGAGCCCCCAAAAATAAAGTCTGTCACTGTTTCCACTGTTTCTCCATCTATTTGCCATGAAGTGATGGGACCAGATGCCATGATTTTAGTTTTCTGAATATTGAGCTTTTTTTTTTTTTGAATATTGAGCTTTAAGCCAACTTTTTCACTCTCCTCTTTCACTTTCAAAGAGGCTCTTTAGTTCTTCTTCAATTTCTGCCTTAAGGGTGGTGTCATCTGCATATCTGAGGTTATTGATATTTGTCCCGGAAATCTTGATTACAGCTTATGCTTCATCCAGCCCAGCACTTCTCATGACGTACTCTGCATGTAAGTTAAGTAAGCAGGGTGACAATATACAGCCTTGATGTACTCCTTTCCCTATTTGGTACCAGTCTGTTGTTCCATGTCCAGTTCTAACTGTTGGCAGAGTGTAACAGGGAGCTATTTGGCAGAGCAAAAATGATTTCTAAAGTCCCAGCCCTAGCATCCTAGGGAAAGTACATAAGGTGAGTCTGGAGCTAAAAGGCAGTGGCTTAATAACTGTGCACAGGCAGTGGCTTAATAACTGTGCATCTCCACGACACTTCCTTTCACCTCACCTTGGTCACTCTTTCCCACAATCATACACTTGAGCTTGTCATCACAAATACCAGCATCACATCTGAAATAATAATTCCAAGCATCTCACCCTCTGACAATTACCTCCAACACCTAGAGCTCACCAGCTCTAATACTCCTTTCTCAGCATCACTTTGACCTCTTGAAACCTTCAATCTATTGGCCCTGATAGGGCTGTCACCATCCATCTTCCTATGGGCTCACTTTCCTCCTTATACAGCCTGGATTCCACGACATGTTAGTCACCTCCTTACCTTTGACTTCCTGGATTTTCTCTCCTGTGTCCTACTTGCCCATTGAAACGTCATCCCTAATAAAGTGCAAACATCCCACTACTTCATGCCTGCATGAAAGTAGCTGAATATTATCTAGTTTCACTTTAATTCCACAACCATAAATTTCAAACAGCTTCTCAATATTTCTCAACCATCTGATCTTATCTTCCTGGTATGTTCACTTCCCTCCCTTCCCAAATACTAGTTCACACTTAGAACTTCTCTTTCTCCTGCAGTCTCATTCCTGCTATGCCCCGTCACTGTCAGCTAATGACCTTTTCTCACATTAAATGACAAAAAATATATAAACAATTATATGACGGCTCCCACAGATAGACCAACCTAGTGTATCTGAGCCTAAAGTGTGAGACATGACCCTGATTCTATCAAAGATCAGCCCCTCTGCTTGGGCCCTGGTGTTCATCTCTTCTCTTCTCTTCTCCCCCAGGACTCCATTTCTACAATTCTCCCCTCACCTCCAATAATCAATTTCTCTCTAGAATCTAAGTGGACTGAAACAGCCACATAACTGCAAGAAAGAAGAGGGGAGGGAGGGAAAGAAGAAGGAAGGGAAGGAGGGAAAAACAGAGAGGGAGGAAGGATGGCTACAGGGAGGGAGGGAGAGAAAAAGGAAGAAAGGATGGAAAGAAGGAAGGAAAACCTTCCTTGAGCCCACAGTCCCCCTTCCAGACCCTATTTGTCCTTGACAACAAAGCATTCCGTCAGGGTGGCCTGTAGTAGGTAGTCCTAGTCCTACTCATTCAGGAACCCAAGTTAATTGGGCTTCAGTCAACATTAACAAGGTTATCCATGTTGTCGATAAGACGGTCATTTCTTGTCTTTATCATTCACAGCCTCTCAACAGCAATGGGCTCAACTGGCCACATTTCCTCTCTCTTTTCTGAAATACCATCTTCTCTGGTTCTTCTATCTCCTTGGCAACTCCTGCTCAGTCTCCTTTGCTGTCTCTGCTTCTCCAGTTTGACCTCTAAACGCTGGAATGCCCACAGTTGAATCCTGGGACCACTTTCCTGACTGATTTAATTTCTTTCTCTAATCAACCTCATCCACTGGCTCCCAATACTTAATCATCTGGTTTTTCATCTCCCCTTGGATTTTTTTTCAAATTTCATTTCCCAATTGTCTCTTGCTAGTATACAGAAGTGCAGATGATTTTTGTGTATTGACTCTACCATGAAATCTTGTTAAACTCACTAGTTGTAGGAATTTTTGTAAAATGTTGTTAGCTGTTCTATCTATACAATCATGGCATCTATAGATAACCACACATTTGTTCTTTCTTACTAATCTTTATGATATACCTGATAAATAATAACCAAATGGAAGCTGCTGCTGCTAAGTCGCTTCAGTCGTGTCTGACTCTGTGCGACCCCATGGACAGCAGCCCACTAGGCTCCTGTGTCCACAGGAATCTCCAGGCAAGAATACTGGAGTGGGCTGCCATTTCCTTCTCCAATGGAAGTGAATATAGCATTATTAATAAAGGATAAAAAGCACTGTATTAATTTGCCAGGGCTTCCATAACAAAATACCACAGACTGGCTACCAAACAGCAGAAAGTCATTTTCTCACAGTTCTGGAGACTAAAAGTCCATGACTAAGCTGTCAACAGGCTTGGGTTCTCCTAAGACCGCTCTCTTAGATTTGCAGATGATCACCTTCTCACTGAGTTTTCACATGGTCTTCCTCTGTGCACGGACATGTCTGCCTCCCAAACTCCTCGTTTTATAAGGGTACCAGTCCTGTTAGATTAGGACCCACCCATATAACCTCAGTTTACCTCAATTAACTTTTTAACGGCCCTACCTCCAGAAGGTTATATTTTGAGGTACTGTGGGTTAGGATTTCAATAGATGGGGACAATTCAGTGCATAACAAGTACTGCAGGGATTAAGAGAGACTGTATAGTAAACAGAATAGTCCCTCGAGAATTTATAATAATTATGTGCTTTTGTGTATCTGTCAAAATAATCTTAAATATATAAAAATGTTAAGAATTATAAAGATAAATTAAGAAATCCTTACTGATACTAATAGGCAATAATGAAATGAGGTATTTGCAGGGTCAAAATCACATCTATCATGTTCTCTAATCTCAATGCAAAAACAAATTAGAAATCAACAATACAAAGATAAAGAAACCAAGAATAGAAAAAATTTATTTTGAACTTGTGAGTTCAAACGAAAGAGAATATAAAATATGAAATACCAATAAAAATATCCAGAGCACTGTCAATCACAACTTGGGGGATGCAACTACAGACAAATTTGGTGAATATGTACATCCTAAAAATGCATTAGAATTCAAGACATATTGAACACAGATGAGCTAAGAATTCAAGTTTCAAAAAAAGAAAACGAAGAGAGTGAATTCAAGAATTCAAATAGAAGGAAGGAAATAATAAAAATAACTAATAAAGTGAACAAGAAAGCCAACATAGAAACATCAAGCTGATTCCTGGAAAAGATACATAACTTATACAAGCCTCCACAAGACTGATGCCAACAAGAGAGAAAAGGCACTAATAAACACTGCATACAAAAAAGAAATGGATTTTCCTGAGCCCGACATTTTAAAGCATTTCCTTAAATAGAAGCAGCAAACAGTGAACTTGAGCAAGTTTTTCCTGAAGAGTACCGTGGAAAGGTCAGCAGAAAAGCATGAAATTAGACTTCACAGTTGCCCTGGACTGTCATCAGTGTTTCTGATCCTACACAAATTCTTCTAGGAGTTCCAGGATTAGGGGAAGCTGCTCTAAGATTGACTGTATCTGCTCTTGTCCTATCTGATCACTTTCTTTTGGCTAGGATTTTGGAAAATAAATTGATAATTTACTCTCTGTGTGTGTCTGTGTGTATGGTGTGTGTGTCTGTGTGTGTCTGTATATGTCTGTGTGTATGGTGTGTGTGTCTCTGTGTATGTGGTGAGTGTGTGTACAGTGTGTGTCTGTGTGAAGGGTGTGTGTGTGTGTCGTGTGTGTCTGTGTGTATGGTGTGTGTGTCTGTGTGTGTCTGTACATTGTGTGTGTCTATATATGTCTGTGTGTGTGGTGTGTGTCTGTGTGTACTGTGTGTGTCTGTGTGTATGGTGTGTGTGTCTGTGTGTGTCTGTACATTGTGTGTGTCTGTATATGTCTGTGTGTGTGGTGTGTGTCTGTGTGTACTGTGTGTGTCTGTGTGTGTGGTGTGTGTGTCTGTGTGTATGATGTGTCTCTGTGTATGTGGTGAGTGTGTGTGCAGTGTGTGTCTGTGTGAAGGGTGTGTGTCTGTGTGTTTTGGGTGTATGTTTCCCCCTAGTCTGCAGTTCAGGAAATCTGGTATCATACCTGGGACTGGTCTCACTCCCACCCCTCATTTCTCCTTGGTTATATTTAGAACCAAAGCAGAGAATGCTTAGGACTCCTGGGGAGAGACAGAACAGCCTTGGTGCCCACAAGGAGTGTTGTGTAAGTGTTTTCCCAAACTCCCAACTGTCTCTGCCCAGTGATTAAAGAGATTTGAGCTGAGGGCAAGGTGACCCCAGACATGGTTCCCTGGTTTCTCAGAAACACACAGCTGAGGCGGTCTGGGTAACCAAGAATCTCTGAAGTCGGTGAAGGCATAAAGTTTGGGCCATGGACCAGTGGTCTTAACCAGTGTCTGACACCAGAAGCCAAAACAGAAAGAAAAACTGAGGGACCAAGGGCTCCTCAAGCCCACCAGACTTCTGTTTGGAGACGGCCAGGCAGAAGTTGGATCATGCCTGATGGGTTTTTACATGGTAGGGGGTGCAAATGGATCTGAGAGATGTTTTAATGGATGTGACTCTACCTGCATAACCAATTTTAAAAAACAGGGGTAGATTACAAATGAAGAATAAAATCTTTTGACTATTGTATTTTTCCTTAAAAAATTAATCACATATATAATACACAAATACAGTCTCCTGAAATACTCAAAATATAAAGACATAAAGAGAAAAAAAACACCTTAATGTTCCTCTTCAGTCCTGTCACCCCAACACATATCAACTCCCAAAGGGGATCTTGAGCCAGTGGTGTGTGTCTGCCTCGTTCTTTTGAGTGCATTTACATATGTGGTACATGATTACTTTTAAGTAGAGTTCCTGTTTTAATGTTTGTGAGTCAACCTCCTGTCCTTTTCAGATTAGAACCTCTGTGCATGTGTGTTAGCTGCTCAGTCATGTCCAACTCTTTGCCGCCCATGGACTGTGGCTCACCTGGCTCCTCTGTCCATGGGATTCTCCAGGGAAGAATACTAGAGTGGGTTGGCATTCCCTTCTTCAGATCTTCCCAACTCAGGGATCGAACCCAGGTCTTCAGCCCTGCAGACAGATTCTTTACCGTCTGAGCCACCAGGGAAGACCCTAGCCACCTGTCCTTTTCAGATTAGAACCTCTAGCTTCAGAAAAAAGGGTAGAACCCTTGGAACTGTATGACTTGGTGAAGCTGCTGTTGTTGTTCAGTTGCTAAGTCATGTCTGACTCTCTGTGACCCCATGAACTGCAGCAGGCCAGGCTTGCATCTCCTTCACTATCTCCCAGAGTTTCCTCAAACTCAGGTCTACTGAGTCAGTGATGCCATCCAACCATCTCATCCCTCGTTTCCCCCTTCTCCTCCTGCCCTCAATTTTCCCCAGCATCAGGGTTTTTTTTCCAATGAGTCTGCTCTTCTTTTAGGATTGACTGCTTTGATCTGCTTGCAGTCCAAGGGACTCTCAAGAGTCTTCTTTAGCACCACAGTTTGAAAGCATCAATTCTTCGGTGCTCAGTCTTTTTTATGGTCCAACTCTCACATCTGTACGTGACTACTTGAAAAACCATAGCTTTGACTCTACGGACCTTTGTTGGCAAAGTAACATCTCTGCTTTTTAATATGTTGTCCAGGGTTGTCATAGCTTTTCTTCCAAGGTGCAAGCATATTTTAATTTTATGGCTACAGTGATTTTGGATCCCAAGAAAAGAAAATCTGTCACTGTTTCCACTTTTTTCCCATCTATTTGCCATGAAGAGATGGGTCTGGATGCCATGATGGTGAAGCTGATTGAAGCTTATAAACAGAGGTCAGGGGACAGAGTCTCAGAAGCACTTCTTTATTTGGAAGAGGTGCCCGCTTTCTCAGTGGAAAATTAAAAATTCAGTACTATTTTGGCAACTTCCTATGAGTCTTTAATTACTTCAAATCATGAAAAATAATGCTACTTTTTAAAAGCCAGCATGTGGTTCAACATATTTCCTTTTCCCTGGCTCTGCAATCACGGCAGTGCATGTGAAGATGGAATTTCCATCAGCCTTGGTAACTGTGATGAGCAGAACTCTATGCCCATCCACAAGAGATCTGTAGCATATGTGAAAAATATGACTCGCTGGGGTAAGCAAAACACAACAAAAGGAACAACAGACAAACAATTAGAGAGACCGTGGCTTCCATCATGGTCTCTCTCTTTCGGATCACTTACTCTGAGGGGGGCTTCCTCACTTTGTGAGGACGCTCAGGCAGCTTATGAAGAGGCACCGTGGTGAAGAACTGAAGTATGTGGCCAACAGCCTGCATGGGACAGAGACCCGCCAGCAGCCACAACAGTGAGCCAGGAGCGGGTCTTCCTGGAGCTAAGCCTCCAGGTCACGGCAGCCTTAGGGGAGAGCTAGGGCCACAGCAACCTCCCAGCTGAGCCATTCCCAGCTTCCTGACCCTCAGAAAAGGCATGAGGGAATAAATGTTTGCTATTTAAAGACACAAAAGTAGGAGTGACTTGTTACGCAGCAAAACATAACTGACACAGTAAAGCTTTTAGAGGAAAACACAGGCAGAACACTCTTGGACATAAATAACAGAAAGACCCTTTCTGACCCACCTCCTAGAGTAATGAAAATCAAAACAAAAATATACAAATGGAACCTAACTAAACTTAGACGCTTTTGCACAGCAAAAGGAAACCATGAACAAGACAAGCCCTCGAATGGGTGAAAATATTTGCAAACAAAGCAACTGATAGAGTTTAATCTCCAAAATATACAGGCAGCTCAGGCAGCTCAATATATTAAAAAAAAAAAGTCCAATCAAAAAAAAATGGGCATAAGAGCTAAATAGACATTTTTTCGAAAGAAGACATACAGATGGCCAAACACACACATGAAAAAGAGGCTCAACACCATTACCTCAAACCCTCTTGCACTACTGATGGAAATGTAAATCTATATAGCCACTACAGAGAAGAATATGGAGATTCCTAAAAAACTAAAAATAGAACTAGCATATGACTCAGCAATACATTGTGCATATACCACTGCTGCACATATACCCTGAGAAGACCATAATTCAAAAAGATACACCCATCCCAATGTATATTGCAGTAATATTTTCAATAGCCAGGATATGTAAGCAACCTAAAATGTTTATGGACAGATGAATGGATAAAGAATTGGTACCTATACACAATGGAGTATTCAGTTCAGTCGCTCAGTCGTGTCCCACTCTTTGCGACCCCATGAATCGCAGCACGCCAGGCCTCCTTGTCCATCACCAACTCCTAGAGTTTACTCAAACTCATGTCCATTGAGTCGGCAATGCCATCTAGCCATCTCATCCTCTGTCGTCCCCTTCTCCTCCTGCCCCCAACCCTTCCCAGCATCAGGGTCTTTTCCAATGAGTCAAATCTTCACATGAGGTGGCCAAAGTATTGGAGTTTCAGCTTCAGCATCAGTCCTTCCAATGAACACCCAGGACTGATCTCCTATAGGATGGACTGGTTGGATCTCCTTGCAGTCCAAGGGACTCTCAAGAGTCTTCTCCAACACCACAGTTCAAAAGCATCAATTCTTTGGCACTCAGCTTTCTTCACAGTCCAACTCTCGCATCCATATATGACCACTGGAAAAACCATAGCCTTGACTAGAAGACCTTTGTTGGCAAAGTAATGTCTCTACTTTTTAATATGCTGTCTAGGTTGGTCATAACTTTCCTTCCAAGGAGTAAGCATCTTTTAATTTCATGGCTGCAATCACCATCTGCTGTGATTTTGGACCCCAAAAAAATAAAGTCTGACACTGTTTCCCCATCTATTTCCCATGAAGTGATGGGACTGGATGCCATGATCTTAGTTTTCTGAATGTTGAGCTTTAAGCCAGCTTTTTCACTCTCCTCTTTCACTTTCATCAAGAATGAAATAATGCCATTTAGAGCAACATGGGTGGACCTAGAGATTATCACGCTAAGTGAGGTAAGTCAGACAGAGAAAGACAAATATCATATGATATCACAAATATGCGGGGTCTAAAAAAATAATACAAATCAATCTATATTCAAAACAGAAACTGACTCAGAGATATAGAAAACAAATTTACAGTCTCCAAACATGAAAGGGAGTGGGGGAGCAATAAATTAGGGGTTTGGGATTAATAACTATAAATTACTATACATAAAATAGAGAAATAATACAGATTTACTGTATAACATAGGGAACTATACTTAATATTTTGCAATAACCTATAATGGAGATAATCTAAAAAAATATATATCACTGAATCACTTTGCTATATACCTGAAACTAACACAATACTGTAAATCGATAACTCACTTTAAAAAAAGAATAGTAAAGATAATTTTGTAAAAGAGGAAAGTAGGAGACATGTCTTACCAAATATCAAAACATATTGTTAAGTTACAATAATTACTGTGGTATTAGTACAGAAAAATAAAATTGAAGAGGAGATCCATGTACTTACAAGACTTCAGTGTATGACAAAATCAATACTTAAAAATAATGTGGAAAGGAAAGACTATCTGTAAACATTATTGTAATAACTGGTGAGTCTTTAGAAGAAAATTTTTATATTTATATTAAATTGATAAGTTTAACTGCACGGAAAGTTTTTAAAGCTAGGTAATCATCATAGAAATTTAGAAGATCGGCAACCTTTCAGTTAAAGATGCAACATTTTTATCCTTTAAAATCCTTTTTTAATCTCTCCTACTTCTCAAGGTTCCACTAAAATATGTGAGGAGCACAATCAAATCTCATAAACTCACATGGACACAGAGACTAGAACAGGAGATCAATGGATGAAAGATTTCTATCCACTTTGGGAAGATGCACAGCAAATGGAGGACAGGTAACTGATTTTAGAGAAGCAGAGGAATTTGACACCAAGATCCATAGGAGACCAGGGAAGAAAAGGGATCCAACTTGCCTCAACAAACTGGGAAGGTCTATAATTCGGAAGGGTAGTGTGGCTGAGAGCAAGGTGGGGTGTGACTCTGAAAACATGGAGACTGGTTCAGAGAATGCATGCAGTGTGGTTGGGTGGGCCCCCACTTCTTCCCTTTCTCCTTGCACAATCTGCAATCCAACCTGCAGGTAAAAGATTAGCAGTTTCTTCAGGGAGACTGGGAACCCCAAGGAAAACGCCACATGCCAACACCTTAGGGTCCCCAAGCGAACATTCCCTGCTCTACTTTATTGTCCTAAAGTGAAGCCCACTCACTGACAAGTCAGGTCCCTGCTACCAGAGCTTCCAGTCAGCACTGTTTGAGCTCCTCTTGGATGTAAACCATAAAACAATGCCAGACATTTCAGGAAAGGCATCAACATAAAAGAAATTAAAATAAGCCAACAGGGAAAATCAACCTGTCAAAAAAAAAGATAAATCATACTCTAGAGAAATTATTTTTAAATCTTTTTTTTGTATACTCAAAGAGATACTAGAAGATATTATACTTGATATACAAGAACAGGATGCCGAGAGAGAGAGATCAAGAAATGTAGTGTATATCAAGACTGAAAGAATTCATTGAGTGGCTAACATAAGAAGTGCTGAGATAGCCTCGTCTTCACGAAATTCCAAACCATCATAAAATCTCAGAACACCAGGTATAAAAAGATCCTCAAAGATTATAGAAAGAACAGAACAACATCAAACTTCTCTGGTATTCTGAATCTAGAAGAAAATGGAGAAATATTTCCAAAACACAGAGAGAACATGGTTTTAAGCTACAGTTAAACACCCAGCAAAAGTAGCAAATCTGTGCAAGCATAAAATAACACCATTATTTTATTATTAGTATACACTATCATACAAGCAAAGCACACTTCTCAGATACTAGAGGATGGACTCTGAAACCAGAGAGAAAAATTAGAGAGGGATGGAGGGGAATAGATCCAAGAAGGAGAGGGAAGTGCCAATCAATAACGGTACAGCAGGCTAAGAAATTAAAAATACGATCATCACAGTATAACATTCAATGAAAGGCTTTGAAGGTAAGATCCAGGAAATTTCCCAGAGAGTAAAGAAAAAAGAAAAAAAGAAAGTATCAGAAAGAAGCTAAGAGACACACAGAATCAATGCAAAAGGAAAAGGGCACCAGGAAAAAGAGGATATTGGAAAAAAATGATCAGACGGAGCATTTGGGGAAAATAGAGAATACACATCATACAGAGAAGAGGCAATTTGAATTTCAACAAGAAACAAAGCCGTCCTGTAAAGAAATTATAATTACGGTACATGTCTTGGCCCTGCAATATATGATATTTGTGGAATTGTGACATACATACTGGCTATTTGTCTAAAAATAGTGATAAAGTATATTGATAAGGTAAAAGAAAAATAGTAAACCTAAAGAGGAGTACATTTTTATTTGTCAAGGTAGAAACCATAAGAAAATATCTAAAATTGAATAAAGCAAGAAGAAGTACTTTAAGTATATTATTTAGAAATATGAAAATTCCTAATAGAATCACAGTTGGACAAAAAGCAAAGTATAATGACTCTGAGGATCGGGAAGAAAGCAAAACTAACAAAAGGATCTTCTTGTTTTTAGCACAAGTTTTTAAAAATATTGCCAGGGCAGATCTAAGTTGTGTGGCACTTGAAGTTCATATAATATGGTGGGAGTATCCCTTTAAAACAAAAAAGTAAAATTTACAAATAAAAATTAGTTACAAAATTGAATACATGCTTAAAAGTTCAAAAAACACAAAAATTACAAATTTAAGAAAAAATGAAAATACTGAAGACATCATAAAATATACAAAAAAAATCATATTTTCATTAAACATTGCTGGATATAGCTCTTTAATAAACTTCCTGATATTTTGGGGTACTTCTTCATTTGAATATGAAACTAATATAATGACACTTCCTGTAGAGGGAGCAAAAGATAGTCTTTCTTCAGCACTGGTGATTGAAATTGCTCTTTATTATTGACAGTTTAGAAAAATTTATTTAAGCTTCATGACTTGATATTAATAATGTCATTTAAATAACTAGAACTTATGGTAAGTTTGGAAAAACTCTATTCACTTTTTTTCATATATGAGCAGTAAAGTGTCAAGGCATTTAAAATTTTTTTTGTGCGGTAACTAATCTTAAATACTTGAAAAAGTCAAAGATAGTCATAAAGCAATTTGTCATCAATTCTTTTGATCACATCAATTCAATTGTTACTACAGTTCTTATAGTGGTATGTTATATACTGATGTAGTGGTTTATTATGGTAAATAAGAACTTCCAGGCATGACTGAGAATCTGACCCTCTGTTTATAATTTATAGATCTGATCACCAGAAGGATTTCCCACAGACTAGTTTCTAACTCTGTAAACTTCAAACCTTGTTTCTTCTTTCTTACATGTTTCCATTACTGGGAAAATCTTCAACAGTATGTGAACTGAGAACTTCCAGATGCAAAAGCAGGATTTAGAAAAGGCAGAGGAACCAGAGATCAACATCTGTTGGATCATAGAAAAAGCTATAAAATTCCAGAAAAACATCTATTTCTGCTTCATTGACTATGCTAAAGCCTTTGACAGTGTAGATCACAACAAACTGTGGAAAATTCTTAAGGAGATAAGAATACAAGACCATCTTACCTGCCTCCTGAGAAACCCATATGCAGGTCAAGAAGCAACAGTTAGAACTGGACATGGAATAATGAACTGGTTCAAAATTGGAAAGGAGTATGACAAGGAGTATTGTCACCCTGCTTATTTAACTTATATGCAGAGTACATCATGCAAAATGCTGGATGAAGCACAAGCTAGAATCAAGACTGTGGGGAGAAATATCAATAACCTCAGATATGCAGATGACACCACCCTTATGGCAGAAAGCGAAGAGGAATTAAGGAGCCTCTTAGTGAAGGTAAAAGAGGAGAATAAAAAAGCTGGCTTAAAACTCAGCATTCAAAAAACTAACATCATGATATCCAGTCCCATAACTTCATGGCAAATAGATGGGGAAACAATGGAAACAGTGACAGACTTTATTTTATTGGGCTTCAAAATCACTGTGGATGGTAACTGTAGCCATGAAAGTAAAAGATCCTTGCTCCTTGGTAGAAAACCAATGACACACCTAGACAGAGTATTGAAAAGCAGAGACATTACTTTGCCTACAAAGTCTGTGTAGTCAAAGCTGTGGTTTTTCCAGTAGTCATGTATGGATGTGAGAGTTGGACAATAAAAAAGGGTGAGCACCAAAGAATTGATGTCTTCAAACTGGGGTGCTGGAAAAGACTCTTGAGAGTCCCTTGGACAGCAAGAAGATCATACCAGTCAATCCTAAAGGAAATCAACCCTGAATATTCATTGGAAGGACTGATGCTGAAGCTCCAATACTGTGGCCACCTGATGCGAAGAGCATCATGAAACATGTTACATGACAGAGAATATTTGGATCATACATAACGACATTGGAAAAGACTCTGATGCTGGGAAAGACTGAAGGTAGGAGGAGAAGGGGGTGACAGAGGATGAGATGGTTGGATGGCATCACCAACTCAATGGACATGAGTTTGAGCAAACTCTGGGAGATAGTAAAGGAGAGGGAAGCCTGGCATGCTGCAGCCCACAGGGTTGCAAAGAGTTAGACATGACTGAGCGACTGGAAAACAATATTACAGTATGACCTCTAGCCCCCGTCTTCATGGCATGATACTCAGTGAGTTGGCCAACAAAGATATTCCTAAAAGCAACTCCCATACCTTGACAGCCAACAATAACTTCACTGTGTGTGAAAGTGACTGCAAATCACGTAAATATATCCCACTAAATAAAAAATGTCCACTTAGTAAGTTGCTGATAATTCCAGCATTCCCAACACGAATGAAAATAGAAGAGGCAGTGGTCTCAACAGATTGTCATTAACTTCTACAGCTTTGGTAAATTTTATGAAAATATGTGATTGTGTGAGGACTCTGCTAGCACCTCTCCCAGGACTGTAGAACCATGCAAGTGAAGGCCCTGAACTTAACGCTTCTTTAGTTTCAAGAGAAATCTGCTTTTGGATATCAATTTATTATTTTTTAACTCTTTGCAATATCATCTTGATTAAAAAACACAGAGTGGGAAGAAAAAAAAACAAACCATGTTACATAACAGAATATTTGGATCATATAAAACAACTAAAAGGTTACTATCCAGAATATATTTTTAAAAGTTCTTGGCCATTAGAAAAAGACAGAGAAGCCAACAGAAAAATGGTAGAAGCTACAACATATGTGTCACAACAAAAAGGAATATAAGAAAAGATACACAAATGGCTAGAAAACAAAAGAAAAGAATGGTTTTAGTAACCAGGGAAATGCTAATTCACAAGAAACAGTAGTCTAGTAGGTGTTATCACACATCATGGGATCTTCTACAATATAAACAATAGGCCTAAGATGGCAAAAGCAAAACATTAAAAATTAAGTCTCAAGAGTAACATGCTTTTAAAAATGTAACTAAAATAAAACAAACTGACCCAGTAAAAATGTTACCACAGTCTTAAATATCTTAAATTCCTAATATGCAAGCGGAAACTTAGGCCTTTGCCTGGGTAAGAGAAGTGAAGTTTGCTTGGTCAAAGTGGATATGGTAGGATGTAGCTTCTAATAGAAACAATGGAGAAAAGATGTTTGAAGACAAACGTTCTGACACCAGAAGTAGACAGCTCATTGTCCTCCTGATTTTCTTTCTTCCAAAGTCTGTATTAAAAGAGAAATCTGCATTTGTTGCTGTTTTCAATTTCCTTTTTTCATAAAGCAGCAGCTTCTCTGGCTCCAAATAGGACCAGATTTCAGGAACTCCTGGCCTGCCGCACTTGGTATTAGTAGTCCTTATTTTTAATCCACTGAAAAGTGTTTCCAACCCCACCTGAAGCAGGTGAAAACCATGGTATGTCAAGCTACTTTTTTTTGCTAGGTGTGCAGTCTTGTCTCTGAAGGTAAAAATGCATGTTCCTTTAGGCCTGCTGCTCTTGTTATATCACATTCATTTTTCATCATTTCCTTCAAACACTATTTCAAGACCCTCCTGTATAATTCAGACTTTCTTTTTTTATTTATCACGTGCATTCTTAAAATCAGTAGGCTTATTCATGTTTGGGATTCTTTATTAAACAGTTTTTAACTCTTAATTTCAAAGTAATTATTGACTAACAAGACACTGCAAAAATAGTAGGTGTACCTTCACTCAGCTTCGCCCCATGATAACATCTCACTCAACTATAGCACATTACCAAAAGCAGAAAATTGATACTGGACCATTCATTAAACATTTTCATCAAGAAAATTACTCAAACTTAGGACCACAGTTTGATATAACCACAGAGAAGGTGTAAGGGTATGAGAAAGATGAGGGGGTGTGTCTGTTTGTGCTTATGCGTGCTGTATAGTCCTCAAGTCAATATTCTCAGTTAGATCGTGTTTTTCGTGCCATCTGGTGACGCTAGCAAGAAGCACAGTCATTTTCTTATCACTTCTTTTTTGAGGCAGACACAACAAAGCACGCTCATTTCTAGGGGACATGGGAATCCACCCGCAGGTGACATTGGCTGGAGGGCTCCCTGGTGCCATCACCAAAGCTTCCTAGGAACTGCACTGTGGTCTAAGACACTCCCATCCACACATCCGCCCTTCTCTCCTGCACTTGGGGTTCACCCTGCATCAGGGTCTGATGATTCTCCCAGCCTCTCCTCGCTCCCTCCCCATTTCTTCCCACAGAAGTTCTTCCTAATCAATTTCTTGCATGTACCATCCTGTCTTGGCCTCTCCTCAGGGCATTACTACTAACACACACATCTTGGCAGTTTAGTCTTCTACTTCTCTACCATTTATGAACAAATCCAAAACTGTAGTCACTCCCTACAAGAGAACAGATGGTCCTTTTTCCATCCTCCTCAGAATTTTTGTAAACTCAGACCTTATTTCTCCCTAATCTCCTCTGTCTCATAAACTAAGCCCTTACGGGCCATCTTGGCTCAACCTTAAGCTGACAGGCATGCCCCACTGCCAGATCCTGTAGGAAACTCAACTACACTACAAACAGCATGAGTTTGGGGATCTTTCTGAATACTCGTGGGTTACAGGGCATGAGGTCAGATCACAGGGTGGCTGTCTCAGCCATTTCAGTGGTTTCAAGTCCATGGCCTCTTTCCCTGCGTTGGTCTCCTTAGCTCTTGGCAGGTGACCTCCACACACAGACTCTTGGAAAGTCTAGCCTATTCCTATCCTTTCATCCTCATCCTGTCCCAGCCTGATGGCCTTCCCTAAAAAATGCCAAAATGAATAGATAAGTCAAGGTTGTACAGGAGCAGCCTGTCTAGAAAAAGGAATGCCAGAAGTATTATGGGAATAATAGGATGCCTGGTTACCATGGCAACACGCAACTCTGTCAGTCCCCCACCTCTCCATCCCATCTCCTCTACATCAAGGCATCATGTCACTGATGGTATCTGCCAGAGCTCAGAGAAGAAGGGAGCTAGTATTGCTGCCGCTGCTGTTGCTAAGTCACTTCAGTCGTGTCCAACTCTGACCCCACAGACGGCAGCCCACCAGGCTCCCCCATCCCTGGGATTCTCCAGGCAAGAACACTGGAGTGGGTTGCCATTTCCTTCTCCAATGCATGAAAGGAAAAGTGAAAGTGAAGTTGCTCAGTCCTGTCTGACTCTCAGCGACCCCATGGACTGCAGCCCACCAGGCTCCTCCGTCCCTGGGAGTCTCCAGGCAAGAGTACTGGAGTGGGGTGCCATTGCCTTCTCCGATAGTATTGCTAGATGCCTCATTTAAACACTAGTGAGTTTTGATTGTTAGATACTTTAAACTCCATTTACCAGAAGAGGAAATGGGGGTTTAGAAAGGGAAGCAACTTGCCCAAGATCACACAACTAATAAGAGGTAGGGGCATGATTAGAACCCAGGTTTACTGCATCTCAAAGCCTTTATTCTTTGCACTCTATCATCACATTCCTTTCAGCATCAGATTTGACAGATGATGGGAAAGAGGTACCTAGAAATAAAGGGGTGAAGAAGAGGGTGTGGAGAGCTATGTCAGATGTCAGTGCTCACCCGGGATCCTTTCTGTTCCACCCCAAGCTCATTAGCAGAGTTTCCCTATGAGCCAGCAGCATCTTTTTTTTTTTTTTTTGGATTTCTTTTTTTTTTTTCCAGTGGGTTTTGTCATACATTGATATGAATCAGCCATGGATTTACATCCAGCAGCATCTTGTCTCTCTCAGCCAGGGGCATGCTCAGGCTCTGGGAGAGAGCTTGGCTAACATGTGGGAGAGCTGAACTGCTGGGCAGTTCAGATCCTGGGAACAGGTGTTTTTTTTGTTTTTTTTTTTGCTAAATACACACCTCCCTCCCTGTCTCTTCAAGTTGGACAATCTTGAGTCATGGTCCACGTGGATCTCTCAAGTGCCCAGAGGACTGAGTCCCAGGTACCCACAGCAGTAACCCACTCACTGCACACCCTTCAGTGACCTTCCTCCCTTCTGCTATCACTTCCCATTCCCTCAGTGCTTCCTGGGACCACCTCCCAAATAAACCAGTTGCATTTAAGTCCTCCCTCAGAGCCTACCTGGAAGGGAATCCAAACAAACACAATCCAAATTACAGCTCTGAGTGTCTTTTTGTGGCAACATTAACACAGCTCCCATTCTTTGGTGGCTCACCCCGGCTTACTGGGTACCCTCCGGGTTACTTTGCCTGATACTCGGGCTAATGTAACCACAACCCCTCTTCTCACCACACTTAAGTCCAGAATCCTCCAGGGAACCTGCCCTCCAGCTATGGCAGGTTACTCTATTTTCAAACATAACATGGCCATTCATTTGCTCAAGTGGCTCTGTAACCAAGTGGGGAGCTTCCCAGGTAGCTCAGTGGTAAATCATCTGCCTGCCATGCAGAAGACAGGTTCAATCCCTGGGTCGGTAAGATCCCCTAGAGGAGGAAATGGCAACCCACTCCAGTATTCTTACTTGGAGAATTTCATGGACACAGGGGCCTGGTGGGCTACAGTCCATAGGGTCAGAGTCAGACATGACTGAACCAACTAACACCACCAAGTAGGACCCAATGGGGCCTTTCTAGAACAGACATACCTCCAACCCCAGCCATGTCCTCTGCCTGCCTCTCATCTGTAGAAAAACTTTAGCCTCCTAGGCCTTCCCTGAGTGCCAAAGAATAAATTTAATCAGATGAATGCAGAAAGAAAGAGAACCATTCAAGAAAAACAAAATAACAACAGTTTAGCCATTAAACAAAATCAAGGACCTTTAGTTCCTCCTCAAGGGCTAGAGTATTCTGAGCCATACCCTTTGAGCTGTTTTGCAGATACTGAAGTGGCTTTCCTGATAGTTCAGTTGGTAAAGAATCCGCCTGCAATGCAGGAGACCCTGGTTAGATTCCTGGGTCAGGAAGATCCGCTGGAAAAGGGATAGGCTACCCACTCCAGTATTCTTGGGCTTCCCTTGTGGCTCAGTCGGTAAAGAATCTGTGTGCAATGTGGGAGGCCTGGGTTCGATCCCTGGGTTGAGAAGATCCTCTGGAGAAGGGAAAGGCTACCCACTCCAGTATACTGATACTGAAATCCCTACCAGATGGAAGAAGTTAACTACACATGCCCACAAGCACGTAGACCTCAGAGTGGTCGGAACCAGAAGGTTGATGATGCTGACTCATCATTACCTCACCCCCCAACCAATCAGAAGAATGTCCAAAGGCTGACCACACATCCCACAAGTCCCTCTCCCTCACCCTGTCTTTAAAAACCTTTCCCTGAAAGCTTGCAGCGAGTTTGGGTCTTCTGAACACTCACTGCTTAGACTCCTTGCTTGGTGCCCTGTGATCAACATTGCACTTTCCTTCACCACAACCTGGTAGTGGTAGATTGGCTTTACTGTGCAGGAGTGAGCGGACCCAAGTTTGGTTCTATCCCCCAGCAGTTCCCTTCTCTGGGGATCTAAATACGGCTGGACATTCACGCCTCTACTCTGTGAGAAGCTGCTAACTGTCTGACACATTTTATTAGTGAGTTATACTCACTAGCTGCTGTAACCGGTAAACCCTAAGTCTCAGTGGCTTACCACAATAGAAGTTTATTTCTCCTAAGAAGTTTGATGAGTGTTTGAAAAGGTTTCTTCTGTTAATATCTTGTGGGCCCATCAACTCCTAGTTCTTTGGAGAATCATATAGGAGGTCTTTATGAACCAGGTTCAGCACACATTCCTTTTTCTCTGTACACTATGGACCAGAACACCTATTAACATAGTCTTAAAATGCTGCAAGGGATACTGGGAAATGTAGTCTAGCTTTGGTTCCCAGCAAAAGGAGCAAATCCATTCTGGTGAGCATATAATGTATTCATTATTTTCTGCCACAATATATTAATTCACTTATTCATCACAACAATTTTTAGGGTAGGCATGATTATTAATCCTGTTTTATAGACAGGTAAGCTGAGCACAGAACACTTGAGCAATTTGCCCGGAATTATACCATAATTACGTGTCAGCCAGGATCTAAAGCTAGGTTGTCTGGCTGCATCTTTAAATATCGGTATTAATGCTGCCTCTTTAAACACCCTTCCTCCAGTAACTGATGGCTTGAATGCATTAATAAACTAATCAGCCAAATCATTCACTCTTTTTCAGAAGCAGCTTGTCCTAGTTTTCAGAACCAACTGAGAATCGCATAGCTTCACTTGGAAAAGACATCTTTGAAACAAACTCTCCTACCGATCAACTTAGAGATATAGAAACTGAGAGAACTGACTTGTCCCGCAGTCCCAGGACTGGGAACACATTCTCCTTATTTCTATTCTAGTGCTTTCCCCAACACATCCTGCTTCCTCCCAAAGCCCAATTTGTGTGGTCATCATTTTCGGCACCAATGGACAAGGTCATAGCCAGTTAAGTACTAAAGCAGTGAGCTCTGCCCTTTTCTCTCTTGCTACCAGGCAGTGAATTTTCCTGTCACTTTCCAAATCTCTTCTAAATGCCACATACTTCAGTTTTGACAGCTCATGCACCTGGTGGCCACAAATATTTCTTATTTGTGGCGAAGTAAGTTCATAAAATGAAGGAGGAATTTCACTCCAGCCTCAGAAGTGTTTCTGCATCAGCAAATTGCCAGTTTTTTCTGAAATTGGTAACTGTTGTTTTTATTTTGGGGTCCCGCTTTCTCATGTGTGACTTTCTAGATTCTAGTCGCTGAACCAGGGGTCATTTGGTTTCTGTATGTCTCTGAGTTGATCGACCAATGCTCAACAACCAGGCTTGCAAAAGCTAATGGTTTTCTTTTGCATAACAAAAGGCTGGCTGTAGGAAAAACAATGAAAAACAAATTAAGGACACTTTTTTTGACCTTACAATCTTGAACTTTCTCTAGATGGCAGACTTCACAGAAACAATATTTCCAGGGATTCTCCTTTTATTTGATCACATTCTTTCTAGTTATACTATAGAGTCTATTTTGAAAGCCTTTTCTCTTTCCATCATTTGCTGTTTGAAAATTTTAAATGGCAATAAATCCATTTCACCTACAAAATAATTTTTTTTCCCCAAAAGAACTTATATTTGAGAAAGTATGGGAAGCACTCATAGGGAAGCAGAGAAGTATAGATTTTCTCCCTGAATGTTAACATTTCAGCTCTATTTCTCACTGGGTCACATTTTCTAAGATCTGATCCAGGATTAGAGGTATCTTAAAGAAATTTACAAGTCAAGACATAGCTTTCCATGGGTTTTAATGAATCAAAAAATGAAAAATATTTTCTCTAATCTCACTATTTGGATAATTACCCAAGCCATACTGAGCAGTGCAATAGTCATGCTTTCTCACTCCTGGTCTGGGCAGAAGTCTCTGGCAGATGCTGTCGGAGCCTTGCCTGCAGCCCTCCAACCTTGCAGGGTGCCCTGACTCACTTCCAGTTGCTGATACCTATCTGCCTCTCTGTGTCTGAGGATTACTTTTCCGGAACTGCAGAAGACACCCTGCCCGCTGCCATGGCCAGCCAGGGCACCAGGGAACTCCTCAACCAGTGATGCTTGGATAACTGCTGTTAATGCCCTGGTTTGCTTGCCCCCTGGGTAGCAATAATTCTGTGTGAGTTTTGTACCATTTTCTGTAAGATTAGGCTCCAGTTCCCACTATGGCAGAAGGCTTAACAATGGAACCTTTAATGCCCACCACCTTCCCATCTCTGTATTACTTCTCTGCTTCCCTATGAGTGCTCCCCACACTTTCTCAAATAAACTTGCATACAATTCTTTGTCTCAGGATCTGCTTCTGGGAAAACCATGAAGTTGAGTCAGAAGAGGGTAAACTAAGCAGTTTTAGACAATCATGTGAAGGACTGTAATTCTTTATGTCTCGACATACAAAGTCTAAAAAAGAACTGAATCTGCTGTTGCTTCCACATTTGGTAGGAGCATCATTCATACATTTCCCTCTGAGTGTGTGTTCCTTGAATGCTGGGACTCATTTAAGGAGCTTTTCCTAAGATAACTTTACTCACTGTTTACTTCATGGAACAGCCAGAAGTGTGGATGCTGACTTCTAATCTTAGCTCTGCTGTAAACCATCTGGGAGATTTTGGGTTCTGCTCATTTGAAAAATGATGTGGTTAGACTAGATGCTCCAAGTTTCCAAAAGCTCTAAGCATTTGATTCTATGGTTTTCCAAGATTTAAATTTTTTCGCTATTGAGGCTTCCCCATATTTCATAAGACAAGAATTAACTCAAATGTCCACCAACAGAAAAATGGATAAACTGTGGTATAACCATACACTGGAACATTATTCACCATAAAAAGGAATGAAGTACTGATACACCCTACAACATAGGTGAACCCTGAAAACAGAATGCTATGTGAAAGAAGCCAGACACAAAAGGTCACTACTGTATGATTCCATTTACTGATAATAACCAGAATAGGTAAGTCAATAGAAATATTATAAAATGCAGGTTGGTGGTTGCCAGAGGCTTAATGGGTACAGGGTTTCCTTCTGGGGTAATGAAGATGTTCTGGAGCTAGAGCTGGTAGCTGTACAACATCTTGAATGTAGTATGTACTCCTTACTGAATTTTAATTTTTAAATGGGTGATTTTATGTGGTATGAATTTCACTTCAAAAAAATTTTTTATAAACTATAGAATGCTATATGAACTATTTTCTTCAGAATAGTTAGAGATCTTTATCATAAACGTTAGTACAGTTAATGAAATGATACTTTTGAATGTAAGTCACAATTTATCAGATTTCTACTTTGTGCCTTCTGCTTTATATTCATTGTTTTTAATTCTCACAGTAGCACTTATCTATACTGCACAGATAAAGACATTAGGACTCAGAAATACTAAGTTAATTACCCAAGATTGGGAAGTTAGGAACAGTAAAACTTATAATACTTAAGGCTGTGTCTGTCTGGAAATGTATCAGGACCGTAGAGTTAAATCCTACCATATCAATAGCCATTAAATGTAAATAGACTAAACACTCCAAGTAAAAGCAGAAAATGTCAAGTTTATTAAAAAAACAAAACAAGACTCTCTATGCTATTCATATTAGACACAGCTTAGATACAGAGACAAAAACTGAATGGAAAAGAATGGAAAACAATATGCCATGTGAGCAGTAAGTCTAAGAAACCTGGTGTAGAAAAAGAAAAAAGAAATCTGATATGGTTATACTAATACCAAAGACAACCTCAGGACAAGGAGTATTATCAGAGATAAAGAGGGTTACTTCAGAATGATAAAATGAATATAATTTACATATTTGAAACTATTCTCATCACAACTTTTTAAATCACTGACATCTTTGGTCACCACTCCTAAAGTTAGCCCCTACCACGACCTGACTTCTCACCATCCCTATTTTGCTCTTAGTTTGTTCACCCCTGATCTATACTTTCAGAGCTCTCCACTATTTCCTCTGGAACTCTGGATAATGGGAGTAAATCCCTTTCAGTCTAATTTCCTTATTGATCTTAGATCAACAGCCCACATTTGTGAAATCCTGTGTCACTAGGTTGAGAATCATTCCCTCTATCACCCCTTTCAAGTCGTCTATCTTCCTTGGAGATATCAGTGGCCTTATAGACCTTCGTTCTTCTCAACACAGTGAATTTTCCCACATACCACAGCTTCTACTCATCCTCATAGCCAAATATCTGTCCTTGCCATCACCTAGCAATACTACACTCTGGATTCTTAAATTCAGACAATTTATTTACTCTCTGGCCATTACCTCTTCTCATTTCACTCATTTATTCCACAAATGCTTACTGACTGTCTACTATGTTCCAGGCACTATTGTAGGTATTGGGAATATATCAGTTAATAAAACAGGTTTAATCCCTATAATTTTCAAAATTGTATCTCAGTTCTCCTCCAATGTTCTCTTCTTCCATTATTGCATCTCTTATTCCACCTCATTAAAAAAAAAATGGGTTGTTTTGTACCAGCCCCCTCTTTCTTCATTACATTTCTTAATCAGTCCAAACTCCATACCCATGGTTGCCTTCAATCATCTTGCCTCCTTCTTGCTGTGAAACATTTACTCTGTAATGCCCTCATACTAAATTTCTACTTTTAGACCAGATTGAGGTACAGAGGCCATATTTATTCTCCCACCCTAAACAACTAAAAAAAAAAAAAATCAGACAAAACACAAGAAAAAATAGTTTTTAAGTACTGCATATCAGGCAGTACCAGATAGTGGTCCCTGAGAGAAGGGGTAATAATGAAGTGGCCCCTATGACTGTCCCAGCTCACTGCCTGGCAGTTATAATTCAATAAAGGAAAACTCAGGCAGAACCTGGAAGTCTTTCTGAATTGAGATGAGGTTGGGTGTCTGAGAGCCAAACTCTAGAGTCTGTAGGGCAGAGAGGTCAGAGCTTCTCCAGAAATCTGCAGGGGGGTATTCCCCTTGAGTTTTCGGCCGCGTACTGATCAGTGCATGGACTGTGGCCTTCCAGGCTCCTCTGATCATGGAATTATCCTGGCAAGAATACTGGAGTATTTCCTCCAGGGGATCTTCCCGACCCAAGGGTCGAACCTGCGTCTCTTGCATCTCCTGCAGGTGACTTCTTTACCACACACAGGACAGTACCAATCAGGGCATGCATGTGACGGTACAATCCAAAGCCAGGAAAAGAACTAATCAAAATAAGCAGGCAGGAGAGTCCTCATAACTCATATAGAGCCAAGACTAATTTAAAAAAACCACCAGCTGAAGCAGATAAGCTTTTTAATATGTGGGCATTAGATAGAGTACTCTGAACAATCTTGTCTCAACCGTGGTAAAAATTAGCCTTAAACTAAAGACTGCTATGATCCCACCTAGAAAAGTTTAAAATCAAGTCTCAGAAAAATTAAAGTGCTACCATGTAACTTAATTGCATCCAGAACAAGGAAGGTTTAACATTTTCCAAAAATATCTAGCACCTAATGAAGTAAAATTCTTCATGTCTGGGATCAAATATAAAATTGCCAGGCATGCTAAGAATCAGGAAAACACAGACCATAATAAAGAAAAAACAACAGTTAACATAAACTGACCCAAATACGATGCTTACAGTAGAACCAGCAGACAAGGACACTCAAACATGTTCAAGAAAGTAGACAAAAGTATGTGTATATTAAGCAGAGACATGAAAGATATTTTAGAACAGATCAAACTGAACTTCCGAAAAACAAAAATAATACAGCACTTGAGAAGAAAACTCTCACATGAATTCAATCCAACAGCTGACTTCAGTCTCTGTGAGAGACTGTATGATAAAATCACGTGGTTGGTACCAGCCTCAATTCAGACCCATGGTCTAAACGTGCTTTGCAGTTCTAGTATGCCCTCAGACATATCCCTCTCCCATCCCCTCAGCAGTTTCTCCAAGCCTTCCAGGCTCCACCTTCCCTTTCCTTACGCTCATTAAATGATGTGAGGGCCGCTTCACAGAGAAAACAGAAGCCATCTGACAGGACATCTTACATCCCTTCTTTCTTCTGGCCTCCGGATACCACCTGCCCAGCAAAACACACCTTCATGATGTCTGAGACCCTGATCCACCCATCATCCCCTTTCTTCTATATTTCAAGCTCTATCTCAATTCCAGCATTTTCCTCTTAGCTTATAAACATGATATTTGTTTACCTCAAAAGAGTCCTCCCTTAGCTTCAGATTCTTCCTCCTTAAAGAACAGTATATATGAAACTATAAGACTCTTACAAGACACCATGGGGGAAAACATCATTACACTGGATGTGACAAGGATTTTCTGGTTATGACAGCCAAAGCATAACAAATGTAAAAATAAAGAAATTGGACTATGTCTAAACTGAAAACTTCTATGCTCAAAGGACACATTCAATCTGGAATAAGAGAAAATATTTACAAATCATACATCTGTTAAGTAGTTAGTATCTAGAATGAATAAAGAATTTCTACAACTCGACAATAAGAATATAAACTGATTAAAAATGGATTCATTAAAAGAATGAAATGCCATTTGAAGCAACATGGATGGACTTAGTGTCATGCTAAGTGAAGTTAGACAGAGAAAGAGAAATATCGCATGACATCCCTTATATGTGGAATCTAAAAAGAAATGGTACAAATGAACTTACTTAAAAAAACAGAAAGAGACTCACAGACATAGAAAATGAAATACGGTTGCCGGTGGGAAAGGGACAGTTAGGGACGTTGGGAAGCTCATGTACACACTGCTGCAAAATGGATAACCAGCAGGGACCAATGTATAGCACATGGCCTCTGCTCACTGTCATGTGCCAGCCTGGAGGGGAGCGCGGATGGAGGGAGAGTGGATTCCTGTGATGCATGGTGGAGTCCCTTCGCTGCTCACCTGAAACTACCACAACACTGTTAATAGGCTACTCCCCAATACAAAATAAAAAGTTTAAAGCTTGGGAAAAAAAGAGAGCATGGGGGTTATTAGTTGTATATTGATTTAGATTTAAAATCTTCAGCATTTACTGATGAAAAAAGGAAAAACATTGATTCAAACAGTTCTCCAAAGATGATATACAAATGGCCAACAAGCATATGAAAGGATGCTCATTACTAGCCATTAGAAAAATATAAATGAAAATCAAATGACATATCACTTCATATACATTAGGATGGCAACTATAAAAATAACAAGTTTCATCAAGAACATGGAGATATTATTGGTTTCTAATTTCTGTTACACTGCTGATGTGAGTATATAATGGTGGACCCACCATTGAGCATAGCATGATGATTCCTCAAAATATTAAAACAGAATAACCATATGACCCAGATAAGAAAGCCTTCCTTGGTGATCAATGCAAAGAAATAGAGGTAAACAACAGAATGGGAAAGACTAGAGATCTCTTCAAAAAAATTAGAGATATCAAGGGAACATTTTATGCAAAGATAGGCACAATAAAGGACAGAAATGATATGGACCTAACAGAAGCAGAAGATATTAAGAAAGGTGCAAGAATACACAGAAGAACTATATAAAAAAGATCTTCATGACCCAGACAACCACAATGGTGTGATCACTCACTTAAGAGCCAGAAATCCTGGAATGCGAAGTCAAGTGGGCCTTAGGAAGCATTACTACGAACAAACTAGTGGAGGTGATGGAATTCCAGTTGAGCTATTTCAAATCCTGAAAGATGATGCTGTGAAAGTGCTGCACTCTATATGCCAGAAAATTAGGAAAACTCAGCAGTGGCCACAGGACTGGGAAAGATCAGTTTTCATTCCAATCCCAAAGAAAGGTGATGCCAAAAAATGTTCAAACTACTGCACAACGGCACTCATCTCACACGCTAGCAAAGTAATGCTCAAAATTCTCCAAGCCAGGCTTCAACAGTATGTCAACCATGAACTTCCAGATGTTCAAGGTGGATTTAGAAAAGGTAGAGGAACCAGAGATCAAATTGTCAACATCCGTTGGATCACAGAAAAAGCAAGAGAGTTCCAGAAAAACATCTACTTCTGCTTTACTGACTCCACCAAAGCCTTTGACTGTGTGGATCACCACAAACAGTGGAAAATTCTGAAAGAGACGGGAATACCAGACCACCTTACCTACCTCCTGAGAAATCTGTATGCAGGTCAAAAAGCAACAGTTAGAACCAGACATGGAACAATGTACAGGTTCCAAACTGGGAAAGGAGTACATCAAGGCTGTATATTGTCACCCTGTTTATTTAACTTATATGCAGAGTACATCATGTGAAATGCTGGGCTGGATGAAGCATAAGCTGGAATCAGATCATCGGGACAAATATCAATAACCTCAGATACGCAGAAGGTGAAGAAGAACTAAAAAGCCTCTTGATGAAAGTGAAAGAGGAGAGTGAAAAAGTTAGCTTAAAGCTCAACATTCAAAAAAACGAAGATCATGGCATCTGGTCTCATCACTTCATGTCAAATAGATGGGAAAACAATGGAAGCAGTGACAGACTTTATTTTGGGGGGCTCCAAAATCACTGCAGATGGTGACTGCAGCCATGAAATTAAAAGGTGCTTGCTTCTTGGAAGAAAAGTTATGACCAGCCTAGACAGCATATTAAAAAGCACAGACCAATAAATAAATAAATAAATAAAAATAAAAAGCAGAGACATCACTTTGCCAACAAAGGTCCGTATAGTCAAAGCTATGGTTTTTCCAGTAGTCATGTATAGATGTGAGAGTTGGGCCATAAAGAAAGCTGAGCACTGAAGAATTGATGCTTTTGAACTGTGGTGTTGGAGAAGACTCTTGAGAGTCCCTTGGACTGCAAGGAGATCCAACCAGTCCATCCTAAAGGAAATCAGTCCTGAATATTCCTTGGAAGGACTGCTGCTGAAGCTCCAATACTTTGGCCAGCTGATGCAAAGAACTGACTCATTTGAAAAGACCCTGATGCTGGGAAAGACTGAAGGCAGGAGGAGAAGGGGATGACACAGGATGAGATTTTTGGATAGCATCACCAACTCGATGGACACGAGTTTGAGCAAGCTCCGCCAGCTGGTGATGGACAGGAAAGCCTGGCGTGCTGCAGCCTATGGGGTTGCAAAGAGTTGGACACGACTGAGCGACTAAACTGAACTGACTGACGTGACCCAGCAATCCCACTCCGGGTATTTATGCAAAAGAATTGCAAGCAGGGTCTCTAAGTGATGACCGAACATCAGGATCAGAGCATCACTATTCACAGCAGCCAAAAGGCAGAAGCAACACTAGTATCTCTGGAGGGATGAACTGATAACCTAAATGTTGTATAATGTACACACACAGTGGACTATTATTCAGCTTTAAAAAGGGAAGAAATTATGATACGTATTAATAGAACAATACAGGTGAACCTTGAGGACTGTGTCAATTTGCTAGAGCTGCCATAATGAAATATCACAGTCTAAGTGGCTTAAATGACAGAAATTTGTTTTTTGACAGTTCTGGAGACTGCAAGTTCAAGGTCAAGGTGTTGGTAGGTTTGGTTTGTCCTGTGGCCTCCATCATTGACTGGCAGATGGTTGTTTTTGTGTTTGTGCTTTTCGCTGTGTCAGAATGTCCCTTTCTTAAAAGGACACCAGTCAGACTGGATTATGGCCTATCCGAATGGCCCCGTTTTAATATAATCGCCTCTTTACAAGCCCCATCTCTAAACAGAATCACGTTCACAGGCGCTAGGGATTAGGGCTTGAACACGTGAATGTGAACATGTGAACTGGGTGGGGAGAGACCCAATTCAGCACATAAAGAACATTATGCTGAGTTAAACAAGCCAGTCGCAAAGACAAACGCTGTATGACTCCACCTGCATGAGGTATCTAGAGCAGTCCCATTCAGACAGGAGAAAACAGAAAGGAGAATGGCAGCTGCCAGGATGGGGGTGGGGGATGGGGAGTTGTTGTTTAATGGGTCAAGTGCTTCAGTTTCGCAAGATGAAAAAGTGCTGGAGTCTGGCTGCAGAACAGTGTGAATACACAACACTACGGAGCTGTGCACTTGGAAATGGCTAAGATGACAAATTTTCTGTTATACATTTTTTTCCACAATGAAAAACAATAATTAAAGAAAAAAGAATAATGTGATTGCTCCACGAATCTCCCTTTCGTGGGGTTGGCATTCACCATCCTATCACCTTCATTATTAGCATACAGGGGATCCAATTACCTCCAGGATATCTCCTTTGAAAGTGTAGGAAGTGATGCTCAACACGCATGATAATACTTGCCTGGTTTTCCCAAACCTACTCCTTTTCCTACTCAGCATGTCTTAGTGACATGTTTCTTTATCACTCTCTTCCCAAGGGTTCGAGTAAAAACCCTCCCAGTCACCCTAGCCTCCTCTGTCCTACCCCCTCGCTCCCCCTCACGTCATTTAAAAGCCACTCCTTCACCGTCTCCGGGCTCCGACCCGCCCCCGCTGCCGCCCCCCGTCACACCCCGCCCTTGCCTGGACAGCTCGGCACTCGTCTGTCCACCACCAGTGTTCTGCCCCCACCTCCCTAATCCACTGTCTCAGTCCATTCACGCTGCTCGTGTCCCTTGGACTGCAAGGAGTCCAAACCAGTCCATCCTAAAGGAAATCAGTCCTGAATACTCATTGGAAGGACTGATGGGGAAGCTCCAATACTGTGGCTACTTGATGTGAAGAACTAACTCATTGGAAAAGACCCTGATGCTGGGAAAGACTGAAGACAGAGGAGATGGGGCTGACAGAGGATGAGATGGTTGGATGGTGTCACTGATTCAATCGACATGAATTTGAGCAAGCTCCGGGAGTTGGTGATGGACAGGCAAGCCTGGTATGCTGCAGTCCGTGGGGTCGCAAAGAGTCGTACATGACTGAGTGACTGAACTGAACAGATACCCACTCACTGGGTGGCTCATAAGCAGAAGTTTACTTCTCACAGTTCTGGAGGTTACGAAGCCCATAATCAGGGTGCTGGCAGACTTGGTATCTGCTATCCCCACTTTCTGGTTCCTAGATGATCATCTTTTTGCCGTAACCTCACACTGGGGCAAGGGGTCTCTCTGGGGTCTCTTTCATAAAAGCACAATCCTTACACCTCCCAAAACCCCCCTCCTCCTAATACATCCCACTGGGCATGGACACACACTCTGGAGGGACACAAACACTCAGCTCAGCCCCCTTCGGAACTGCTGACGGCTCCAGTCTGATCATTCAGCCCCTATCTAAGTGACTTCAAATCTTCCCCGGGACAAATCATAAGTCTGCTTCTGAAGTCTATGAATCTATGTTTTTGCTATTTGCAGCAACACCAATGCACCTAGAGATTGTCTTACTAAGTGAAATGATTTAGAGAAAGACAAGTATCATATGACATCACTTATATATCAAACCTAAAAAGGTTATACAAATGAACTTATTTACAAAAACAGCCTCACAGACTTCAAAAAGAAACTTAAGATTACCAAAGGGGAAATATGGAAAATAAATTAGGACATTAACATATACACACAACTACATAAAACACAAATAATCAATAAAGACCTACTGTATAGCACAGGGAACTCTACTTGATATTCTGTAACAACCTATATGAGAAAAGAATCTGAAAAGAATGGAATGGATAAATGTATAACTGAACTGTTTTGCCGTAAACCTGAAACTAACACAACATTGTAAAATAACTATACAATATAAAATAAAAATTTTAAAAATAATAGAAGTAGCTATCTCAGTTGTCTACACTTTTCCTCAGAGGTTGAGACCCTTGAGAGCAAACACTGTAGCCTTGCTTCTTGCTATGCAGATTTACTGAGCTGATATTTGTTGTACATCCCCATGCTAGGTCTTTCTGCCTTTATCACCAGGGTTCAGAAGAGTATCAGGCATGCAGTAGAAACCTGAGAAGCGTTTGCTGAATTAAATGTCAACTCTTTTTAGTTTAATCAGCATTAATTAATTAACAAGCTTCAAAGTGCCTGTGGAGTATGAGAAAAGATGCCACGCTCATGGGGGCCTGTAACCTAATGAGGAGAAAAGACAAAGTCAACCATTCCGGTTTCCCAGTAATGCCTCAGGAGCAGTGGCCTTGGAGAAAGGGAAGCAGGAGTGAAAGAGCCTGGCCTGTAGTTAACCCAGCAAAACTTTCTCATTCTTGCTACATGTCTGCCTGGCACAAGTCAGCAGGGACAACTGCTCACAGTAATCGCTGAGGACTCGGGATGATGGGAGACCCTCTCAACAGTTACCTCCTTAATTATCGAAGCAGGGCAAAGGGAATAAATATAAATAAATAAATAAATTATGTGCTGTCTTTTAAAGGACAGTCTTGGACGTGTCACATCATTTCTGCCCAAAGTCCACTGGCCAAAGCATGTGACTTATCCACATCTGATTTAAAGGGACAAAAAAATACATTCTTACCGTGTGCCTGGAAGGAAAAATGTTCATGAACAGACTCAATGACAATCACACTCATACAGTGTGAGTGCTAACACAGTAACTGCTGTTATTGCTATGTGCATAGCAGGCATCCAACAAACTTTTATGAAGAAAACAAGATGTCACAAACATTGAGATCAGAGGCTCTCAACGTTAACTGGACATGAAACTCACTTGAGAAGCTTTTTAAAAATCCAGAAAGCGAGACTGAACTCCAGACTATTCAAATTGCCATATCTGGACATACCACAGGGGCCATGGGATTTTTGTTAAGTTCCCAGGTGGTTTCAACGTGCAGCCAAGGTTGACAACCATTGGTTTAGACTCTACACCAAACATCACTCCACAGACCAGCCTGGCCGCACAGGAGTGCTCAGGCTTGGCTTCTTTATTAAACATGATGTTTTGATTCCTGAGTGAAAATGGTCAGTGAAAGGAGTAATTTTAAGCTCCCCAAACTAGTTACATTTCCAGCAAGATAACTATGTCCCACACTAGAATACTTTGGCATTTGATTTTATTCTCTACTGTTTGTCATTGCCTCTTGTTCATTCAAGAGCTGCTTTCCCAACCAGACGGGAAGGTTTCTGAAGGCAGAGACCACACCACGCACTTGTGGCTGCTCAGAGGGACACCGAGCAGACCCCAATGCAGGACACTCGGGGCTTGCCCGACTTACTGGCAGATACCCAGGGCACTGCCCCATGGTTTTCCTGTTATAGTTCTCTCTGCCAAGCAGCTTCACTCTGGAGAAAGATCCCAGGTTATCAGGGTAGAATGTTTGCTTCTCTGTTTATATTTTGCCTTCTCCCAAAAAGGATTTGAGGTGGTGTTTGTGGCCCACAGGCTCCACAGCGTGTGCTCAGCAGTTATGGTGCATGGACTTAGTTGCTCCACGGTATGTGGAATCTTCCCTGACCAGGGATCGGACCTGTGACTCCTGCATTGACAGGTGGATTCTTAGCCACTGTACCTGACGAAAGTCCAAGGGACAGCTTTATCAGTAGTACCAGTGGGTCATCACCTACTGATTCATCTTGTGTCCACAACCCCTGTCCCCTCTGATTTTTCAAGCAGCTTGTTCAAATCTGAGAACCTTCAAAGACATACACGTACTTAGTACCCAATAACTTACTTTTCCAAGAGTATTCTTGAATAACCATTTCTAAGCCTTATTCTCTCTTCCTGGGAACTTCTACCATGACTTTGGTTTATCTATTATCTAATTACATGATCAATATTATCTAGTAACAGATAATGTAAAGGATACTCAGTTCAAAGTGTCCATACATTCAAATTTCCTAGTTTAAAAAGTGCCAGGATTTTCCGATAAATACAGAAGGCATAGAGAGACAGAAATGCACAAGGGCTCACACATGTATGGGAAGTGTGTACACACAAGTCTCCTAAATGCCATTTTGTGGAATTCCTCTTTTCCCTTTGATCTCAGTTGCTTTCTCCTGATATCCATTATACTTTCCTTGGCCTTATTTTCATTAAGCCTTAACAAGTCTGATTTGGAGGAGAGTATAATTTATCAAGAGTAACAGTATATGATCAAGTTTTTACCCACATACCTTACTGAGAGTAGAACTTACTTGAATTCATCTTCGTTTCTCCCTTCAATCCTTTCAGTGACATCTTACCCACAGCAAGTACTCAATAAATGTTGAAGAAATGAACGAATGCATAATATATGAGTTGACGCTCCTGTTACTTTCCAGCCAATTAGGTTTTTAATTACTCTTTGAAACACATCAAGAGGAAGCAGCATTATTCACAATAACCAAAACGTAGAAGCAACCCAAGTGTATATTGACAAATGAGTGGATAAATAAAATGTGGTTTACACATATAACAGACTATTATTCAGCCTTAAAAAAGAAAGAATTTCTAACACATTCTACAACATAGATGAATCTTGAGAACATTATGGAAAGTGAAACAAGCCAGCCACGAAAAGACAAATACTACATGATTCTATCTATACGAAGGACATACAGTAGTCAAATATACAGAAAAAGAAAGTGAAATGGTGGTTGCCAGGGGTTGGGAGGGGAAATGTGAGTTCTTATGTAATGGGTTACAGAGCTTAGAAGATGAAAAAATTCTGGAGACTGATTACACAACAATATGAATATGAACTTAATAGAACACTACACTTTAAAATGATTATGAAAGTAAATTATATGTTTATTTTACCACAATTAAGGTTTTTAAAAATAAAAATCCACCTAAGCCCCAAATCACACATTATTTGAAGTGTTGGCCAAACAAACAAAAACACTTAATTCAGTTTCTACTTTGTTTGGAGGAGCAAATGGGATGGTACAAGCCACACTTCGAAGAATATACAGTCAAAACAGACTATAATCAGAGCAAATGTAACTAGGTGAAAGGAATTGAAGATGGCTAATCTAGAGAGAGATTTGGTTTGGAGTTACCAAAGCGGACGTGATAGAATTCCAGCTGAGCTATTTAAAATCTTAAAAGATGATGCTGTGAAAGTGCTGCACTCATTATGCCAGCAAATTTGGAAAACTCAGCAGTGGCCACAGAACTAGAAAAGGTCAGTTTTCATTCCAATTCCAAAGAAGACCAATGCCAAAGAATGTTCAAACTACCATAAAATTGCATTCATTCCACATGCAAGCAAGGTAAATTCAAGCTAGACTCCACTAGTACATGAACCGAGAACTTCCAGATATACAAGCAGGATTTAGAAAAGGCAGAGGAACCAGAGATCAAATTGCTAACATCCACTGGATCATAGAAAAGCAAGGGAATTCCAAAAATAACATCAACTTCTGCTTCATTGACTTTGCTAAAGCCTTTGACTGTGTGAATCACAAGAAATCATGGAAAATTCTTAAAGAGATGGGAATACCAGACCACCTTAACTGTTTTTTGAGAAACCTGTATGCAAGTCAAGAAGCAACAGTTAGAACTGGACATGGAGCAACAGATTGGTTCAAAATTGAGTAAGGAGTACATCAACACCCTGCTTATTTAACTTATATATATCGTCACCCTGCTTATTTAACTTATATGCAGAGTACATCATGTGAAATGCTGGGCTGGATGAAGCACAAGCTGGAATCAAGATTGCCCGGAGAAACATCAACAACCTCAAATATGTAGATAATACCACTCTAATGACAGAAAGTGAAGAGGAATTAAAGAGCCTCTTGATGAGGGTGAAATAGGAGAGTGAAAAAGCTGGCTTAAAACTCAACATTCAAATGAAGATCATGCCATCTGGTCCCATCACTTTACGGCAAACAGATGGGGGAAAAGTGGAAACAGTGACATATTTTATTTTCATGGGCTCCAAAATCACTGTGGATGGTGACTGCAGCCAGAAAATGAAAAATGCTTGCTCCTTGGCAGAAAAGCTACGAAAAACCTAGACAACATATTAAAAAGCAGAGACATCACTTTGCCAACAAAGGTCCATGTTGTCAAAGCTGTGGTTTTTCCAGGAGTCATATACAGATGTGAGAGTTGGACCATAAAGAAGGCTAAGCACCCAAGAATTGATGCTTTTGAACTGTGGTGCTGGAGAAGACTCTTGAGAGTCCCATTGACAGGAAGGAGATCAAACCAGTCAATCCTAAGGCAATCAACCCTGAATATTCATTGGACTGACTGATGCTGAAGTTGAACCTCCAAATCTTTGGCTAAGAACCAACTCATTGGAAAGGACACTGATGCTAGGAAAGATTGAGGGCAGAAGGAGGAGGAGGTGACAGAGGATGAGACAGTTGGATGACATCACCGACTCAGTGGACACGAGTCTGAGCAAACCCCAGGAGAGTGGAGGGCAGAGGAGCCTGGTGCGCTACAGTCAATGGGGCTGCAAAGAGCCAGACGCAACTTGGCATCTGAACAAGAGCAACAACAATTTTCTCAAGTACTTGAAGGGCTGAGCCATGTGAAGGAGAGTTACTAGATCTGGACGAGTTTCCTCCAGAAAAGAGAATTTGAGCAAGGTGGAAGCTCTAGAGATAGATTTCAACTCAAAGTTCCTATAAATATGCTGCTTCAGTGTGGCATGAGCTGTCCCAAAGGGAAGTTTCCTTTCAAAACAGGTTACCAAAACTACACTGAGATATCACCTCACACCAATCAGAACGCGCATCATCAGAAAAATCTACAAACAATAAATCCTGGAGAGGGTGTGGAGTAATGGAACTCTCCTACACTTTTGGTGGGAATATACATTGGTAACAGCCAGTATGGAGAACAGCATGGAGGTTCCTTAAAAAACAAAAAATATAGCTAGCATGTGATCCAGCAATCCCACTAATGGGTATATATCCAGAGAAAAACATGGTTGAAAAGGATACATGCACCCCAGTGTTCACTGCAGCACTGTTACAATAGCGAAGACATGGAAGTAATCTAAATATCCTTCAACAGATGAATGGGGAAAGAAGATGTGGTACATATATACAATGGAATATTACTCAGCCATGAAAAGAATGAAATAATGCCATTTGCAGCAACACAAATGGACCTGGAGATTATTATACTAAGTGAAATGAGTCAAGAGAAAGACAAATATATGATGATATTGCTTATAATCAGAATCTTTAGAAATGAGGGCGTCCCTGGTGGCTCATGGCAGAGTCCGCCTGCCGGCACAGGAGACATGGGTTCAATCCCACACGCCTTGCTGGAACTAGGCCCCTGCACCACAGCTACGGGTCTCTACCCCACAGCCTGCGCTCTGCAACGAGAGAAGCCACTGCAAAGAGAAGCTTGCACACAACAACTAAAGAATAGCCTACAAGGAAAATGTTTTCTTTAAAAAACAATACAAATGAATTTATTTATAAAACAGAAATAGACTCACAAACTTAGAGCATGAATTTATGGTTGCCAAGGGGGAAGACTGGGGGAGAGGGATAGATGGTGGGAGTTTGGGGTTGACACACACATACCACTGCATTAAAATAGATAACTAATAAGAATATACTGCGAAAAATAATAAAATTTCAGCTCCAAAAAAAGGACTCATCTGCAAAACTAAAATAAATAGGACCTAATTAAACATAAATGCTTTTGCAGGAGCAAAGAAAACAGTGGATAAAACAAAGGACAACCTGCTAAATGGGAGAAAATATTTGCAAATCATGACAGGTAAAGGGTTGATATCCAACATATATAAACAGCTCTTACAAATCAACATTAAAAATCAAACAGCCACATTAAAAAATGGGCAGAAGACCTGAATACACATTTCTCCAAAGAGGACATGCAGATGACCAAGAGGCACATGAAAAGATGCTCAATATCACTAATCATCAGAGAAATGCAACTCAAAACCACAATAAGATATTACCTCACACCTGTCATAATGGGTATAAACAAAAAGAACACAAATAACAAATGTTGTTAAGAATTTAGAGAAAAGGGGACCATCGCACATTGGTGATAGAAATGTAAATTGCTGCAGCCACTGTGGAAAACAGTACAGAGGTTTCTCAAAAAACTAAAAATAGAACTACCATATGATCCAGCAATTCCATGGATTGCTGGGGTCTATATCTGGAAACACACACACACACTAATTTTGAAAAAGATACATGCAACCCAATGTTTATAGCAACATTATTAACTGCTAAGAAATGAAAGTAATCTAAGTGTCCATTAACAGGTGAATGAATAAAGAAGCAGTGTATATACATACAAGGGAATACAACTCAACCATAAAAAAGAATATCTTAACATTTGCAATAACATGGACGAACTTGGAGGCTATTATGCTAAGTGAAATAAGTCAGACAGAGAAAGACATATACTGTATGATATCACTTATACATGTGGACTCTAAAAAATACAACAAACTAGTGATTAACTGAAGAGAAACAGACTCACAGATATAGAGAACAAATCAGTGGTTACCAGTGAGGAAAGGGAACGGACAGCAGCAAATAGGGGTAGAAAATCAAGAGGTACAAACCATTACGTACAAAATAAGCTACAAGGATACATGATACAACGGGAACATAACCAATATTTTGTAATACTTATAAAGTATCACCTTTAAAAATTATGAATCATCACATTATACATCTGTAGGTTATATAATATTGTATATTAACTATTATATATATGCTATATATATATATAAGTATATAACTATAATATAACTATTCAATTAAAAAAAAGAACAGTCTGCAAAGTAGTTTATCTGGACGTTACCAAAGGAAACGTTCAGAAAAGAACTTGCTTCCATATATAAGCAAATGTAACTTGCTTTCCCAACCCCTTTTTTCTCTGAGGTATTTCATATTAATGATGTTTCCCCCAAAAGCTGTCATCTAAATAGAACATCTCTGTGCTCTGTTCCTGGAGAAGGCAGTGGCACCCCACTCCAGTACTCTTGCCTGGAAAATCCCATGGACGGAGGAGCCTGGTAGGCTGCAGTCCATGGGGTCGCTAAGAGTCAGACACGACTGAGCGACTTCACTTTCACTTTTCACTTTCATGCATTGGAGAAGGAAATGGCAACCCACTCCAGTGTTCTCGCCTGGAGAATCCCAGGGACGGGGGAACCTGGTGGGCCGCCGTCTCTGGGGTCGCACAGAGTCGGACACGACTGACGCGACTCAGCAGCAGCAGTGCTCTGTTCCTAGGGTGATCTAGGGACTCGGTGCTGAGTCCAACTCCTAGTCTTGTGCGGAAATCTTGACCACTGGTAATATGGCAAAGATATGATTTATTTGGAATCTGAGTGTTTGCTGTGTTTCTGGTGCCTGATTCTCTAGGTTTTATGGTCTAACCATTTGGTGATCTCTGCAAATGGAGTGATGGTTCCTAGAGATCTTATGTCTGTTGAGTGAAAGATGAGAAACAGTCTGAGTGGTTAGTCTCCCTTCCTGGTTTGTCTGTTTGTCTGGTTTGAGCTCAAATCACTTAAGAAGTCATATCCAGTAGGAAGAGAACCGTTCCTTGATACGGTTTAGTGAATTTTGTAATTCTATCTTTACATTTTACTCATGGCTGAAATTTTAGGATTAAAGCCAGAAGCTCTGTGCATCTGTGTTTTTATGTAATTCAGAAAGGTCTTTACCTCTCATTGGTCAATATAACATTTTCTCTGAATGTTTTTACCAAATTAGATTACAAAATCCTGGCCCCTCCATTCTCTTTAAGATATTCCTCTTAATCTGTACTCTTTCTATTGTAACAGTCTGACTAAAAGCATCTTTTCAGGGCCTGGTATATTTTGTGTTTTATTTTTACAGGTGAGATGATCCTGAAGTATAAAACCAAGTATTTTACCACTCAGGACACTTTTGAGTATAAAAGAAGATATTACAAAATAAACATAAAGGTTTACAGAATATTTACTTACTGATCAAGAAACTTTTCATTAAATTGGTGGATATGCATAATATCTTTATTCAAATTTTATTTACAAATAAAATTATTTCTAAAAATAAAATAGCATATATCTATGTATATTGAAATTAAGAAATCTTTTTATACTGTTTATCAAAATAATCTTCCAGGTTGTACCCAGAATGATATTAAAAATAGCATAAGCTTTAAAAAATCATTCTGGGGGAAGTAAAGAATCATTCTGGATACACATTCTTTTATTTTAATACATTTCATAACTATATTAGTCTCTAGACAGTCATTAGTGTCTTTCCAAAGAGTGTATGTGGTCCTATTTTTTAATTTTTTCTTGCAAGTGTTATCAATATTCTTCACATTTACATTTTATTGTTGGTGTATTTGAAACCGACCTTTCTCTGTAAGTCATAATATTTTTCATTGAGAAAACATTTTCTCTACAAGTGTTGACATACCTGGTAAGGTCAGAGCAAGTGCTGATAAATGAAAGCTATCTGCAATTCTAATTTTTTATATTGAATTGTGAAACTATCTCAGCTCAAAGAGCCTCATGGGTCTACTTGCATCTCTGCTCATAATACCTTTCTTAAACAAATATTTTTACAAGACATTTATCAAACAACTTGTCTCTATTTACAATTCGATTGAATATTCAAATTAAGATGCTACTAAATGTTCTGTTCTAGCAGAGAATATAAATTTATCCAATTGAAATTAGAAGCACCATCAAAACATTCTTTCTGCATGCAGAGACAATCCAAAACAACTCAAAAACTTTTAAATTGTATTTGTACACCATTTGAGTGTTTATTAATCTATCAGTATTAGTTCAGGTTCTCCCTTGCTTTCTTTAAAGGAACACATTTTAATCTGCAAATGTTCTCAAGTTTTATTTTCAATAATTTAAACATGCTAAATGTTTCAAAAGTTGAACTTTTTTGAAGCTCTGTTTTTGTATAAAGATGGTGCCTTAAAGATTTCCAATATAATCCAACTGAAATGTACAGGGTTAACTTACTGTTAAGTAAGTTCTGTACTGTCACTGAACATTTAAGTTGATTTACAAAGTAGTTCTTCAACAGTTAAAAGTTTCTAAAAGCTAATTGAAGGCCAGGAGGAGATTGATTACTGCCATGCTGCAATTTTTTCTTCTTTAAATCATTAGCTTCATCACAAAAATTCTGCATTTCAGTTACTGTGTACAAATGAAAAAACTATATATTTGTCTTACAAAATATATAAGCATAAACTTATGGACTTTAAGTGTAAAACAATGAAACAATACAAATTCAAGTACACTTGGCAAACTCTTCTCTAACCTCAATGTAAGGAAAAGCTTTTTAACTATGAATCAAAACAGAGAAACAAATAGGAAAATAATCAATAAATTTCACTGAACCAAAAAAATATGCATGGCAAAAGCATTACAAAGTCAAGACCATAGGCAAATGGGAAGAAAATATTTGCTATGTATACTACAGGTGAAGGACTAATAGCCTTTATGTATGGATGGCATCACCAACTCGATGGACATGAGTTTGAGTAAACTCCGGGAGTTGGTGATCGACAGGGAGGCCTGGCATGCTGCAATTCATGGGGTCGCAAAGAGTCGGACATGACTGAGTGACTGAACTGAACTGAACTGATGTATGTGTGTAGATGTAAATATATACTTTGTAACTCTAAAAATTGCACAGTAAAGGACCAAAAATTCACTAGAAAAATGAGGAAAAGATATGAAGAGACAATTCCCCCAAAAGGATATAAAAACAGCTCTCAACTACATGAAAATATATCTAAATTCAGTAGAAGTAGAGAAATGCATATTGTAACAACACTAAGATACCATTTTTCACCGAGCACGTCACAGGAATTGAACAGTATCGTAACACCTGTTGGGGAGGCTGTTGGGAAACAGGCACTCTCATTCATTAACTGAGAGGACTGAAAACTGATCCAATCTTGCTGGGGGAATTTGGCAATACCCACAAAATTACATGGACTTATTTTTTTTTAATTTTTTGGTGATGAAATATACATGACAAAACTTCTCACTTTAGCCATTTTTAAATGTATAATTCAGTGCTATAAGTACATCCTCATCGTAACATATCATTGTTAACCATATCATTGTTAACCATCATCAATTTTGTGTCATCCCAAATAGAAACTCTGTACCCTTTAAACATTAACTCCCCAATCCCTTTCTCTCAAACCCCTTATAACTTTTACTGTATTTCCTGTCTCTATGAATCTGACGACTACAAGTACCTTCAGTTCAGTCTCTCAGTTGTGCCCAACTCTTTGTAACCGGTGGAATGCAGCACCCCAGGACTCCCAGTCCATCACCCGCTCCCAGAGTTTACTCAAACTCATGTCCATTGAGTCGGTAATGCCATTCAACCATCTCATCCTCTGTTGTCCCCTTCTCCTCCCACCTGATATCTTTTCCAGCATCAGGGTCTTTTCAAATGAGTCAGTTCTTCACATCAGGTGGCCAAAGTATTGGAGTTTCAGCTTCAACATCAGTCCTTCCAGTGAACATTCAGAACTGATTTCCTTTAAGATGGACTGGTTGGATCTCCTTGCTGTCCAAGGGATTCTCAAGAGTCTTCTCCAACACCACAGTTCAAAAGCATCAATTCTTCGGCGCTCAGCTTTCTTTATAGTCCAACTCTCACATTCATACACAACTACTAGAAAACCGTAACCTTGACTAGATGGACATTTGTAAGCAAAGTAATGTCTCTGCTTTTTAATATGCAGTCTAGGTTGGTCCTAACTTTTCTTCCAAAGAGTAAGCGTCTTTATTTCACAGCTGCAGTCACCATCTGCAGTGATTTTGGAGCCCAAAAAATAAAGTCTCACTGTTTCCACTGCTTCCCCATCTAGTTGCCATGAAGCGATGGGACCGGATGCCATGATCTTTGTTTTCTGAATGTTGAGCTTTAAGCCAACGTTTTCACTCTCCTCTTTCAACAAGAAGCTCTGTAGATCTTCACTTTCTGCCATAAGGGTGGTGTCATCTACATATCTGAGGTTATTGATATTTCTCCCAGAAATCTTAATTCCAGCTTGTGCTTCATCCAGCTCAGCATTTCTCATGATGTACTCTGCATAAAAGCTAAATAAGCAGAGTCACAATATACAGCTTTGACATACTCCTTTTCCTATTTGGAACCAGTCTGTTGTTCCATGGCCAGTTCTAACTGTTGCTTCCTGACCTGCATACAGGTTTCTCAAGAGGCAGGTCAGGGGGTCTGGTATTCCCAACTCTTTCAGAATTTTCCACAGTTTATTGTGATCTACACAATCAAAGGCTTTGGCATAGTCAATATAGCAGAAATAGATGCTTTTCTGGAACTCTCTGGCTTTTTCGATGATCCAGCGGATGTTGGCAATTTGATCTCTGGTTCCTCGGCCTTTTCTAAAACCAGCTTGAACATCTGGAAGTTCACGGTTCACGTACTGTTGAAGCCTTGCTTAGAGAAGTTTGAGTATTACTTTGCTAGCACGTGAGATGAGTGCAACTGTACAGTAATTTGAGCATTCTTTGGCATTGCCTTTCTTTGGAATTGGCATGAAAACTGACCTCTTCTAGTCCTGTGGCCCCTGCTGAGCTTTCCACATTTGCTGGCATATTGAGTGCAGCAGTTTCACAGCATCATCTTTCAGGATTTGAAATAACTCAACTGGAATTCCATCACCTCCACTAGCTTTGTTTGTAGTGATGCTTCCTAAGGTCCACTTGACTTCACATTCCAGGATGTCTGGCTCTAGGTCAGTGAGCACACCATCATGATTATCTGGGTCATGAAGATCTTTTTTGTACAGTGCTTCTGTGTATTCTTGCCTCCTCTTCTTAATATCTTCTGCTTATGTTAGGCCCATACTATTTCTGTCCTTTATTTAGTCCATCTTTGCATGAAATGTCCCCTTGGTATCTCTAATTTTCTTGAAGAGATTTCTAGTCTTTCCCTTTCTATTGTTTTCCTCTATCTCTTTGCATTGATCGCTGAGGAAGTCTTTCTTTTCTCTCCTTGCTATTCTTTGGAACTCTGCATTCAAATGGGTATATCTTTCCTTTTCTCCTTTGTTTTTGGCTTCTCTTCTTTTCACAGCTATTTGTAAGGCCCCCTCAGACAGCCATTTTCCTTTTTGCATTTCTTTTTCTTGGGGATGGTCTTGATCCCTGTCTCCTGTACAATGTCACGAATCTCCATCCATAGTTCATCAGGCACTCTGTCTATCATATCTAATCCCTTAAATCTATTTCTCACTTCCACTGTAAAATCATTAGGGATTTGATTTAGGTCATACCTGAATGGTACCTTATGGTACAAGTACCTTACTATAAGTGAAATCATATAATATATTCCCTTTTTTGTCCGGCTTATTTCAATAAGCATTATATGTCAGAAACGTGTTCATTTTTACTGACTCCTATTCTATTGTATGTGCATTCCGCATTTTGTTTCTCCATTTTTCTGTTGATGAACATTTGGGTTGCTCCTATGTTTTGGCTATTGTGAATAATGTTGCTACGAAAACAGGTGTGCACACATCTGTTTGGTTTCTGCGCTGAACTCCTTTGGAGTGGACTGGATATGTGTAGGGTAATTGCGTATTCAACTATTCAAGCTATTTTCCACAGCTCCACTGATCTTTTGACCCAGCAATTCTACTCTTAGGAATCTACCTTGAAGACACACATCCAACAACACAAAAATATATGTGCACAAGGCTGTCTGCAGCATTACTGTTTGTAATTGACAGTATTAGAAACAACTTCAGTGCTAACATGTAGCAGAATGGGTTGAATAAACCACAGTACATTTACCCAATGGAATAGAATAGAACTGTTAAAAAAAAGAGGACAATCTCTGTGAACTGATATTGTGTAATTTCCAGGATATATTAATTATAAACAACAAAGTTGAAAAGCCTACTTATAGTATGCAACCTTTCACTTGAGAAAGAAGGATACAGAAAAATACATGTGTGTCTGCTTACTTGTGAAAGGGAAACACAGGACTGATGAAACCAGAAATTAAACTCTGTAGGTTACTGCAGAGAATGGGTGGGAATGGAATGGAAAAAAAAAAAATGGGAGAATGGAAGTGAGATAGCAAGAATACTTTTCTCTGAGTATATGTGCTTTTTTTTTTTAAACAGCTCTGACTTTTAGAACCAGAGTAATATTTCACAAACTTTGAAACATAATTAAAAGCAATTAGAACAGGGAAGGAACCTGAAATGGAACACAAGCATAACATGAACTTAAGTATGTAACAAACCAAGGGGTGGGAAAAAAGGAACTAACCTACAGAAATCTGGAGAACATGATTTAGATTTCATACTGTAAGGCTAAAAGCTAAAGATACTCTATACAGATGCCCTTGCATGTCAATTTGTTTCTAACAGGGATGCGAACTATCCCAAACTATTTTGTGTATATACTAGAATTGAACAAATAAGCACACATACAGATAAAATGAGCCAGGTTTCTCATTGTCAGAAATAATGTTATAAATAAGGAAAGGAGAAAGACAATTTCAAAAAGAATGAAACCTATGGTATTTGATTAGTGTCAAAATTATCATTACAAACTTATTTTTGTGTGTGCATGTGTGTAGACAGATAAATATAGATATATATGTATGGATTAGTATACATACACTAAGTTCCTTGTCTGCTGGGACAGTCTAGAAACAATGATACCCTAGTAGCCATGAGCACATGTAGTGCTGATTCTGTTTCCTAAATTCCATTCTCCAATAAAGGAACCATGCTCCTTAGTGCTTGATTGTTGGACCAACAATCAAGTGGTTGATTCCAGGACCAGAGCAGGTGAAATACAAGATAAGCCTGGACATCTTGGTATGCTAGAATACAAAGAAATGCTCACAAAAAGGCAGGGTTATGTAAAAAGAAGATGGGAAGGCATCTAATGGCCAAAACTGGAATAATTTTGATCAGGAAAGGAAATAAAGTTAGCACTGGATTATAATCTATAGAAATAAAATAAGTATCAATGAGTCTACACCTTCATAAATAAACAACTTACTAAGTAAATAAACAGGGTAGAAGAGAGAACTATACAGAAGAAATCCAATTAATAAGTGTAAAAGGAATGAGGAAATAAGAAGAAACTCCACAGTAATAATAATTGTTGTAGGTATTAATGGATGTTAAAATTAATAGGTGAAAGTTTAAGAAGAAACAAGATTTGTACAGTCTTATAATTTCTCCCCAAAGATATTTATTAACGACAAATAGGAAAATAGTAATCTAACTGTGGAGTATGTAGTAGATATCACCTTAGCCAGCAATTAAAATTAACATCTCCAGTAATAAGACTCTAACATCACATTCTTTCTGATGGGAGGCACAGAAAGGGCCCGATCTCACTTTCATAGCATTCCTGCTAAAAATACCCAACCTCATCTACTCATGAGAAATCATGAGACAAATCCAAATTTGTGGAATGAGGCATACTCTGCAAAATAACTAGTTAGTTCTCTTCAAAAGTGACAAGGTCTCAAAAGTCAAGGAAAGATTGAGGAACTGTTACAGACTAGAGGAGATTGCTGCTGCTGCTAAGTCTCATCAGTCGTGTCTGACTCTGTGCGACCCCATAGACGGCAGCCCACCAGGCTCCCCTGTCCCTGGGATTCTCCAGGCAAGAACACTGGAGTGGGTTGCCATTGTCTTCTCTGCTAGAGGAGATTAAAGAGACTCAGTAACTAAATCCAATGCGGGATCCTAGACTGAGTCCCAGAACTGAAGAGGATGTTAGTAAAAATTCAAATAAGGTGAGTAGATTTAGTTTACAGTATTGTACTAATGTTTAATTTCCTTACATAACCTACTGTGGTTGTGGAAGAGGTTTACCCTCTAGAGGCTGAGTGAAGGATATACAGGAATTCTCTGTATAATTCTGCAATTTTTCTACAAGTTTAAAACTATTTCAAAAGAAAAAGCATTTTTGTGTCTTTTTAAAAAAACTTTGCTGGACCTAAGTTTCCTTATAGAAAAAATGAGTGGCTTGCACTTTCTGTTTTATAAGCTCTATTTTAGATGTGAAATCATGAGTCACCAGTCATCACACTAAACAAACATCACCTCTCTTCCATCAACACACGCTTGAGCCATAATGATCACCTGCTTTACCAAAACCGTATTTTGTTTCTGATGAAGGTAGCACTCCGGTGTACACACATCACTTTGAAGCAGTTGCTGGGTCAGTATTTCCTTAAGAAATGCACCAGATCTCTCCTAAGGCTGGCAGTTTTCTTACCTCAGATTAAGTCAAGGTTGGAAAATTGAGTAAGACCAGAAATTAATCACCGAGCAATGTCATCAATCGCTTACATCGGACCGCAATACCACTTTTCATATCAACAGCCACCATTTACTGAGAATCTGCCCTGTACAGGGTACATTGCCAGGCTGTGTATAAGGAGACCTCTAGCCCCTTAACGCTGCACGGATGGGACTTGCTACTGCTTCCATTTCTTCCAGGCAAGAAACAGGGGGCTCAGAGGGATCAAGCAAGTAGCAAATTCAGGATGTGGACTCTTTGGGGGTATAAAGCACATGATCTTTCCACTCCACTATTCTAGACATAAACAAGCTGAGGAAAACAGCAGCAGCAACCCCAAAACATATCAACTTCTCACTCCACATCTTTAGCATGTGGAGGGAAATAATGAAAGCACAGCTCAGGTTTCTCACCTCTCTTTTTTGAAACCAAAAAAGTTTGTTAAACTTGGGCATGGAGAGAGAATGAGGAAGGAAGAGAGGGAGAGGGAGGGAGGGGTAACCTTCCAAACTCAGCAGATACCATGGATAAAATGATCAAATACACACATATTCAAATAAAGAAAACCATTTTCCCATGAGCACCATCCATATTGTACCAAAGAAGGAAATAATCTCTTCATTATTCACTTTTTTCCTGTTTGTCTATTGGAGGAGGGAGGGCTCTTTGAGAAAGAGAAAAAAATCTTTCTTCAGTCCCTAAGCCCTAACTGATGGGTTGTTTTTATACAACAGTGCCATCTACTGGAAAGACTCAGAATTACAGGACACTCTAGAAATTGTTTTCGCTTCACTTTTAAAACGAGCTTAAAAAATTAAATTCTTCACATATAAGGGAAATGATACACATGAACTTACTTACAAAGCAGAAAGAGGCTCACAGACTTAGAAAATGAACTTACGGTTGCAGAGGGGAAGGGATACTTAGGGACTTTGGGAAGTTCATGTACACACTGCTGTATTTACATTCCGTAACCAACAAGGACCTACTGCATAGCACATGGAACTCTACTCAATGTTATGTGCCTGCCAGGATGGAAGAGGTGTTTGAGGGGGAAATGGATACATGTATTTGCATGGCTGAGTCTCTTCTCGTCTGAAACTATCACAACATTGTTAATCAGCTATACCCCAATACAAAATTAAAAATTAAAAAAAAAGTTAAGGTCACCATTCTCCATTACTGTTACCAACGGCTTTATTTTATTAATAAATACATCTGCAGGGGACAAAGACCTAATCAAATCCTGGGTGTGCACTAAAACCACACAACAGGCTACATATAAATGCTGCTCAAGGATTTCATATTGAAACAAACAGAAGCAGTTGCTCGTCTGGGAGTCTGAGGTTAACTTCTGAAACTGAAAAAAAAATACTGCCAAGAAATTGTTCTTTGTAGAAAGATAACATTTTCAGAGGCCAAAGAGTTACATAACCACCATGATTCTTCTAGTAAGTAACAGCTCTCCTTTAGATTTATGTTTCTACTACTCACAATTGTGGAATCATGCTTTATGTTGCCTGTAAATGCTTTATTGCATTAGTAATAATATTATAAATAATCATCATTATTCCAAATATTTCATTAACAGATATATATATATATATATATAGTCATCACTGTTCCAAAAATGCTAATCCTCATAGTTTAGGCCACTGCACATCACCATTTCATTTCAGTTCATTTGGATAACATCTTTAAGTGAGGACCTGACTCTCCCATGGGTGTTTTCTGCTTAATCAGCTCTAAAACATCTTCTGTCAATAAGACAGCAAAGGAACCAGAAACTAAATACTTCTTCCCTCTCTGGGGCCCCCAGGTTTCAGCCTGTTCTTCACAGGGAAGAAGGGAAGCAGGGAGGTTGAATCACAAAACAGAAAATAAATGAAAAGACCAGATTTTAAAAGTTTTTGAACCGTGAGTTCTTAGGAGTCCCTTAAATATTTAGAAGCTATAAGGAGTACACTGTAATAGACTAATTCCAACTTTAAGAGGAACTCAGAAGTCACTGAGATTATCCTGACTGCCTCTGCTTTTCAAAAGAAAATACATAAACCACAAGGTGTTGAATGATTTCCTCCAAAATTATCCTAAGTTCCAAAAAGAGCAGTATATTGTAAGTTAGGGGCTATTCCAGCAAGGATCCTCAGTGCCTATGGGTTCAATTTGTTAGCAGTGTCCTTTCCTCTTCCTGTCTTCTTGATCTGGGTATGGAGCATATGTGCCTATTTTGTAGAACCTGAACGATTAATTTATTTTAAAAAGCGTGTTATAGGTTTATGGTTGTTCTATAACTACTCCTTTGACACATTTTGGTTCATATTAATGATTTACTTGATTCTGAGGCCTTGTTCAGGAATACAATCCCCAACTAGCACATCATTCCTATGGGAATATAAACAACACATAGCAATGATTTAGTTTTCAAAGTGGTTTCCAGGAGACCATTGTGGAAATAAAAAGTAGTGTGCCTGTATTTGATTTTGGAGTTGTCAACTAAAAATTGGCATTTGCCATCTGTTTCTCCAAGGATGAAGTCTCCAGCCACTGCAGTCACTGACCTTCAACACCTGCTGAAAGGAGATCAGGAACGAGGCATTCAGTTCTCTGGGAGAAACTGGCAGAATAGGCCTTCAGATAGTTAGACATTTTCAGGAGAAAATTTTATGAATCTGATTTCTTGCATCTTCTCATACCTAGAAAAGCACTAAAATCATTAGCAGAGACATCTGTTCCTTGTGACTAGCAGCATACCTCTGCCAAAATGTGTGCCTGACTGCATGTACCCCCGTCACCAAATCACATACCTACTGCCCTCCTCCACTACCTGCCTCTTTGGAGCAGTTCTCGGAGCTATCTGAGAAGCTGTCTCCTGGGCTCTAGACCTCATCTGCCCCCAAACAAAGCTTAACTCGCAACCATGACGTTTTTTTCAGTCACTAAAGTCCTGTGAGGATAAACATGACTCCTCATATATTACAGAAGGGAAACGCCGTCTCCAAGTATGAGGGACTTTGTCTCCTAAGAAGCAGAGCAGAGGCCTCCATCTTCCCTCCATAGTGCACTCACTGGTCTTTCTGTCCTGGGCCTGTCCTTCAGCAGCTAACAGTCAGGGGCAGGCACCTGGGTTTGAGTCTAGGCTCCGTGCTTTCCTTAACTGTGCATTAGGCAAGCTCATCTCTCTATACTCAGCGTTGTTATCTGTAAGATGGGATGATGACAATAATGGTACATAATCTCACAGAACTGTTATGATTAAATAAACTAGCATGGTATTAATATTTAGAACAGTGCCTGGCAGGTAAAACCAATCCTTCAATAAATGTTAGCTACCATTATTTACATGATCAATAAAATCATATACTAAGTTATTCCAAGTACTCAAAAACATCAACAAAGGTATTAACACAACTTAAATAATTAATAAATCAGCAATTTCTATTTGATGGGTTCCTACTATATGCCAGGCAAATTACATCTATTTTCTCTTATTTGCCCTTTTATCCCCATTTTAGAGATGGAAAACTGGAGTCCTGGAAAAACTAAGTAACTTTCCTAAGACCACACAGAAACAAGTGACAAAGCCTGGCTTAAACTCCAGGCTCCTCCACTGCGAGGGCCAGTCGTTAAGCTAGAAGACAGCACAGCGAACGCAAGTTAACTGGGCACCGTTTATCTCCTGCAGTAACAACATTCTGGCTCAAAGTTCACAAGATGCGCTTCTGATTGTGATGTACCACAGGTTTCTTTTGAAACTAAAGCTCATTTTAAGATATGTCATCCTCTGAGTATTTGCATGTGAGTGGACCCAGGACCAGACCTTGTGTCAGGGCTGAGAGAATCAATGTTAAACAAGACACGGCCTCCAAGTTCAAGCAGCTCACAGGCTCGGGGGAGAGGAAGTCAGACCACTAATGGGAAATCACAGTTCAAAATGCAAAGTGTTTCCAAGTACTGTAGACTTAAGATGCTATGGGAGTATATTTCTTAGGAGGAGCAGCAGCGCAGTCTTGTGACATAAATGGTGGATGGGAATATCAACAATTTTTTCCTGGAGGAAAGAGATGAGCAAGTGCCTTGCTCTTCCTATCAGGTTTAAAACAACATCAGCAAGCACATGCAAGTGACCTGATCAACATCAGGCATGCACCTAAGACCCGGTAACTCATTTAATCCTCAGTACAATTCTCTTGAAGTAGTAGTACTATCATTCCCATTTTGCAGATGAGAAAACTGATGCTTTGAAAAACCAAGCAAGTTGTCTAAGGTCACATAGCTTGTCCAGGCCATTAACCACTCCATCAGACTGCCTCCACACTTACTGTTTTATCTTGTTTGGTGTAGATGAATCTGAATTATAACTTTGCCTTCATATATATCTGCAGTTTGCTGCTTCACTTGTTTCAACAAATACCCCGTAAATGAACAACTTTTATTTAAAAAGAAAAGTTCTTACTCATACCTGTTATGTTATTAATAAAAGGCTGAAACCATTGTACTGCCTTCTCCTAACGCTTGCAGAGGTACACCGTTCTTGCACAGCTTCACAAGCAGAACAACAGGTTGGTAAACTTGGGTAAGGACCCTCCAGTTTTGAGTTGACCTGGTGGTTCCAGATCCCTAGTTTTCTATTCCAGACCTTGTTTGACAGATTCGCAGCTTTTTGGTTGGAAGGTTATATAAGGCAACACAGGGTTATGGGAAAACAGATTGACTTAACCTTGGTCTTATCCTTGAGAAATCTGCAAGAGGAGGTACGTTACTTAAGGCCTTCATCATGTCCTCTCATATCAGCTTGAACCAAGACCAACCAGGTGAACTGCCATCCAAGGAGGAGGACTCTGGAATATTGAGCAAGATGTATTTGGCTGGAAGGGGGAATAGGAGCAAAGCATGTTAGAACAACATTCAGCAACCAGCCAACTGCTCTGGCCACATTCTCTTCTGGGGCATGATAGTAGGCATGGTCTGGCCCCTGACGCCCTACCTTCTGACATCTCCTGTAACTTCCTCCCAACTTTCCTCCCTCTCTCATCTAAAAACACCACCACCACTCGAGATCCATTAACAACAAGCCTCTTGCAGCTCCCCATGCACACGTCAGGCTCTTTCTGACCTCCCAGCTCCTACACATGCATTTGCCACTCACTCTTTCCGGGGCAGGTCGTTTCCCACATGTCCTTGATGTCTGGCTTCTTACTCCATCTTCAAGGTTAATACCCATTCAGATCCTCTGCAGAGATGCCCTTGAGTCCTCATTTAAAGAAATCAGGAGCTTTCTCTTAGGACTTCCCACCGAGCCCGCAGCAAGCCTTTGTTCCTTCTTTGACACCATTGCTCTAATTCCTTGTGGCATGTCTGCTCCCTGATCAACCATACAGAGTGGATGGCAAGAATCATGTTTTATTCATCTTGAACTCACTTCATTTTTTTTTTTTTCACTTCATTTTTAACAGTACTTATTACAGGTTCGGTACTAAACAACCTATATGGATAGAAGGATGGATGTTATTAACTTGAAAGAAGGATTCACTACACACTCTCAAATCAATTCAGCAAGAAAATTCCTCAGTAAAAACATCATCAATTATTCAAGCATGAAGTATAAGGGAATTCCCAGCTTCATGAAGAAAATATTTAAGATAAAGTCTATAGAAGGTTCATATATTCAAAGCTATGGTATTTGGTATTTCTAGAAGTCCTGTACAGATGTGAGAGTTAGACCATAAACAAGGCTGAGCACCCAAGAATTGATGCTTTCGAACTGTGGTGCTAGAGAAGACTCTTGAGAATCTTTTGGAGTGCAAGGAGATCCAACCAGTCCATCCTAAAGGAAATCAGTCCTGAATATTCATTGGAAGGACTGATGCTGAAGGTGAAACTCCAATACTTTGACTACCTCATGCGAAGAGCTGACTCATTGGAAAAGAGCCTGATGCTGGGAAATATTGAGGGCAGGAGGTGAAGGGGGTAACAGAGGATGGATGGCATCACCAACTCAATGGACATGAGTCTGAGCAAACCCTGGGAGATGGTGAAGGACATGGAAGCCTGGCGTGCTGCAGTCCATGGGGTTGCAAAGTATTGAACATGATTGAGCGACTGAACAATAACAATAACTATAGTTATAGGAAACTCTGGCCCAATGATTTCCCCCTAGCTCAGGCTCACTGATGTAAAATAAAAATGGAAAAAATTATGAGGTGCATTTAAATACTATTTTCAGGTTTCCTAGAAGTAACATGGCCTTAACCTTAAATAGGCAAAAACAACAAAACAAGAAAATGGGAGATCAAGATTAAAAATGGTGGTAGGCTCTGAGTATGGTGGGCTTCCCTAGTAGCTCAGACGGTAAAGTATCTACCTGCAATGCAGGAGACCCGGGTTTGATCCCTGGGTCAGGAAGATCCTCTGGAGAAGGGAATGGCAACCCACTTCATTTTTTTTGCCTGGAGAATTCCATAGACAGAGGAGCATGGCAAGTTACAGTCCATGGGGAATGTATATGGCCAAAGAAAAACTGATCATTCTACTCTTTTGTCAGTTTCTGAATTCTAGTTCTTCACACTGATGGACAAGAGCTGAGAGGCCAAAGAGGCTTCCACGCTCTACATCTGTGTTGCTGGTGAAATTCCACAAATAAGAAAAAAGAAAGAGCATTTCTCTCCCTGCTTAAGATCTTCAGCAAGCCTCTATTTAAGCTGTGGGGGAGTAAAGCCATCTCTTCCTGCAACTTCCTTCCTGTTTGCACACTGCTGTGAAGCAGTGCTCAGGCGACAGAAAAAGAGAGACCAGGACAGTGTGTATCGGGCAGACGCCATGGTAACTGCCCCCACTTCTTGCAACTCCTGTTCATGTACCAGGCTTTGTGCCTTTAAACTCTACCAGTCTCTGCTGGTGGCACCTTCACCGCTTGCCTCTGGGGAAGTGATTACTGCAAATGTGCATGATTTTGTCCACAATATACAGTATCGTGTGAAGCTTGCTTTTATTGCCTTCAGCCTTTTCTTTCTTACAATTTATTTTAATACATTTGGAATTATTATCCCAAACATTAGCCAGCTGGCCCGCTGGGGTTTCCTTTGCTGGACTCCACGTCTCTCTTTTTCTAATCCTCTCTTCGTGGATAATCCATTCTAATGCTTCTTGACTGCGGAGGGGGTTCTGCTATTACTACCTGTTGATTAGAAATTCACTTTGTCCTGTGTAGGTGGCTCTAATCGTTTGGTAATGAACACCTTATTTGAGTTAGCTGAGGTCAGAGTTATATTCATAAGATTTTCTTTCTTCTTTCCAGATTTCTGGATGCTTGTCTTTTTTTTCTCCTGAGCTACAAATCAGCTGGTCTTTGAAAAAAACAGCCTCTAAGACCCCCCTCTCCTCAGAAAAAAAAAAAAAAAGGAACAGTAAGAAAGGAAAAGAAAACTGTATGGTAAGATATGAGAAGAAGAAAGGCTTTTATTTCAGCTATTCAGACACCATGTAGATTTTGCTTTCATCTTTGCCAACCACGGGGCCTTCAGGGTCCTTGCTGAGGGCAGCCTTGGGAGAGCATGGGGAGTCCCCGAGAACAGGCCACGGTGCCTTCAATCATCAGAGGCCACCAGGATGCAAAGGGTCAGGAGACCAAGCGGGGTCCTGATGCCTTGCTGAATCCCTCGAGTCCCCACAGTGGGCTCAGTCAAGCTGGGTGTGTGATGTGGCGAGAGCCCCAAAGCTAAGTGTTCTGGTGAGGGTCACCCACACCTGCTGAGGCTTTGGTGCAGGGGACTTTCTCCAGGGTCCTCTGGGAAGAGGCCAAAATGAATCGTGCTTTCCAACGCCCATCTTGGGAAGAGGTGCCAGGACCTCTAATCAGTGCATTTCTGTATTGAAGAACCTATACTCTGCATTTGTCCTAAGGCGTCTGAAGTCACAGTAAGATAACCACTGGCTACATTTCACTTGAAACTCTAAGGAGGTTTTTTAAATAATTACGTTTTGGAATGGACTTTGCTGGTGGCTCAGTGATGAAGAATCTGCAGGCAATGCAGGAGATTTGAGTTTGATCCCTGGGTATCGGGAAGATCCCCTGGAGAAGGACATGGCAACCCACTCTAGCATTCTTGCCTGGAGAATTCCATGGACAGAGGAGTCTGGTGGGCTACAGTCCATAGGGTTGCAAAGAGTTGGACACAACCGAAGTGACTTAGCACGCACACACAAATGTTTCGGAATAACACTCTCTGACCTCATTCTTGATCACCCTACCTTTCAACCTGTCTATAGCTACATTTCAAAAGTTTTAAGGCTTGAGTGGATAGTTCAAGGGACTCATTTTTACATCTGGCTATTCTCTGAATCTGGCATAGTGCTTGGCACTTTTTAAGTAATAAAAGGAAGGACGAGGTGAAGGAAAGAAGAGAAAGGAGGAGTAAGAGGGGAAGGAGAAGACAGAGGAGAAGAGAAGAGAGAGAAAGGGAGGGAAGGAATAATATGTGGTCATTAGAGACTTGGGAAAAGTAAACACACACACACACACACACACAAAGATCAAAACAATTCCTCAAAATCCCATTGAGAAATAACCTTTGTTAATAGTTTGTTCTCTTTACTCTTTCAGCCATTTTCTGCATTTACTTTTTTGCTTCATTTACAAAGTTCAGATTACACTGCCAAGTATTCAACTTTGTACCCTACCATTTCAATTCACTCTCTACTGCCAGGTTTTCACAAGTTCAAACTGTTCAAAGTAATATTTTTAATGACTAGACAATATTTTACTCTTTGAATATACCATTACCTCTTGAACCATTTTCCTACTGTAAGTTCCTGGCTGTTCTCATATATCTGTTTGAAATATATATTCTTCCCTTCTGAGGTATTACTCTTTCAGTGATTCTTTCAAAAAGTGGTAACACATATGGAACATATTTATTATTTTTGAACTTTCTAATATTCTATTAGTTATTGGTCATTTGGTGCCACATCTTTTGTTCTGCTGCCCCACATATGAAACTTGTGACTATGACTATAACTTTGATAGAACTTATCAAAAATCAGTGTACTGTATATTGCCCATAAATAATTATCCTAAATAATTTCAAATCCTAAAAGGTGATGCTGTTAAAGTGTTGCACTCAACATGCCAGCAAATTTGGAAAACTCGGCAGTGGCCACAGGACTGGAAAAGGTCAATTTTCATTCTAATCCCAAAGAAAGGTAACGCCAAAGAATGCGCAAACTACCACACAATTGCACTCAAATCACACACTAGTAAAGTAACTCTCAAAATTCTCCAAGCCAGGCTTCTAGATGTGAACTTCTAGATGTTCAAGCTGGTTTTAGAAAAGGCGGAGGAACCAGAGATCGAATTACCAACATCCGCTGGATCATCGAAAAAGCAAGAGAGTTCCAGAAAAACATCTATTCCTGCTTTATTGACTATGCCAAAGCCTTTGACTGTGTGGATGACCACAAACTGTGGAAAATTCTGAAAGAGATGGGAATACCAGACCACCTGACCTGCCTCCTGAGAAATCTGTATATAGGTCAGGAAGCAACAGTTAGAACTGTACAAGGAACAGACTGGTTCCAAATCGGGAAAGGAGTACGTCAAGGCTGTATATTGTCACTCTGTTTATTTAACTTATACATAGACTGAAGTGAAGTCGCTCAGTCATGTCCGACTCTTTGCGACCCCATGGACTGTAGCCTACCAGGATCCTCAGTCCATGGGATTTTCCAGGCAAGAATACTGGAGTGGGTTGCCATTTCCTTCTCCAGGGGATCTTCCCAACCCAGGGATCAAAACTGGGTCTCCTGCGTTGTAGGCAGACGCTTTACCATCTGAGCTACCAGGGGAATACATAGACTACATCATGCAAAATGCCAGGTTGGATGAATCACAAGCTGGAATCAAGACTGCTGGGAGAAATATCAATAACCTCAGATATGCAGATGACACCACCCCTGTGGCAGAAAGTGAAGAGGAATTAAAGAGCCTCTTGATGAAGGTGAAAGAGGAGAGTTTAAAAAGCTGACTTATAACTCAACATACAAAAAACTAAGATCATGGCAACTGGTCCCATCCCTTCATGTCAGATAGATGGAGAAACAATGCAAACAGTGACAGACTTTATTTTCTTGGGCTCCAAAATTACTGTGGACAGTGACTGCAGCTATAAAATTAAAAGACCCTTACCCCTTAGAAGAAAAGCTATGACAAACCTAGACAGCATATTAAAAAGCAGAGACATTACTTTGTCTACAAATGTCCATACAGTCAAAGCTATGGTTTTTCCAGTAGTCATGTATGGATGTGAGATCTGGACAATAAAAAAGGTTGAGAACCAAGAATTGATATCTTCGAATTGTGGTGCTAGAGAAGTCTCTTGAGAGTCCCTTGGACAGCAAGAAGATCAAACCAGTCAATCTTAGAGGAAATCAACCCTGAATACTCATTGGACTGACTGATGCTGAAGCTCTAATACTTTGACTGCCTGATGCAAAGAACCGACTCATTGGAAAAGACTCTGATGCTGGGAAAGATTGAGGGCAGGAAGAAAAGGGGATCACAGATGATGAGATGGTTGGATGGCATCACCAACTCAATGGACATGAGTTTGAGTAAACTCTGGGAGATGAAGGACAGGGAAGCCTGTTGTGCTGCTGTCCACAAGGTTGCAAAGATTTGGACACAACTAAGTGACTGACCAATGACAATAAATAATTATATTGCCAGAAATCTTTACTGATGCTATGACTCTCCAAATACAGATCTCTTATCTTTATTACTTCAATTCTTTTTGGTGGTTTGGCCACATAACTGCTTTAGCAAATTTTCTACATTTAAAAAGTTAAAATTTTATATCATTTTGAAGACATTTTATTTAATATTGATTTTGCGGAGTTGCCTCCTCTTTCCTGATGAGGCTTTTAACAATGACTAGCAAATATCATGTAGATATATTTAATAAAGATCAGCAACACAATACTCAAAGCTAGGTCTGAAACTGTATATTAAAGCCCCTGTGTCCTTGTCTTTTGAAGTAAAATGCTGACTCATAAGTTAATGGTTGGGAAATGTGAAGATCCAGAAACAAAAAATAGCTGTTGGGCAGGGGAACTGGTAACAATTTCGATTGTAAATGTGCCACAGAATAGAACCACTGAATTCACAGTGAAAGATACAGGTAAAGGCCTGACACACATTCCTAAGTTGTTTTTACATGAAGCAGATGCCCTCCTTCCAGATGAAAATTACTGACCACAAGAATATAGACCCTAGACTGGTTGAAACCAGAAGGTTGATGGTGCTTGAAGTTTCATCTTGATGCCAACCAATCCAACAACTGTCCACACGTTCAGGGATCATGCCCTGCTCCCTGAACTCTGCAAGGCTCCTCTCTACTCCAGGAGGGCGGGGGAGGGACACACACACACACACACTCCTGCCGTGGCCCCCTCTGCCTGGCCAGCAATGAAGCTGTTGTTTTCTACTTCACCCAAACCTCGGTCTCTGCATTTCTGTCCAGCATCAGGGAACAGAGGCCAAGTTTCAACAATAGTCCTAAAATTTAATAAGCAAATTATCTTTTCTAAAAACTTCCAAGGTAATTGAGCTTTGAAGATTTTTCTTAGGAAACTAAGTTCATCTCCTCTACAACAAGGATAAGCCAACAACAGTTCAGAATAAAGAGACAATGACCAATTGGCCTACATTTAAATTTTAAATTTCTTAGCACAAATATGCATTGTTATGATGTGTCTGATGCTTTTGAACTGTGGTGTTGGAGAAGACTTTTGAGAGTCCCTTGGACTGCAAGGAGACCAAATCAGTCAATCCTAAAGGAAATCAGTCCTGAATATTCATTCGAAGGACTGATGCTGAAGCTGAAGCTCCAATACTTTGGCCACCTGAAGAGCTGACTCCTTAGAAAAGACCCTGATGCTGGGAAAGAATGAAGGCAGGAAAAGGGGACGACAGAGGATGAGATGGTTGGATGGCATCACCAACTAGATAGACATGAGTGTGAGTAAGCTCCAGGAGTTGGTGATGGACAGGGAGGCCTGCTGCGCTGCAGTCCATGGGGTCACAGAGAGTCGGACACGACTGAGCGACTGAACTGAACTGACTGATGTGTTTGATAAGGAACTATTAACTTGTCTCGCAGTCAGCTCTCTCTCCAAGTGTTCTCTCCCGAGAGACTTGTGGGAATGGAACAGAGAACAGTCGGATAAGGGGAGGAGGAGAGAAGATGGCACTGCCCTGAAGACCCGACTCCTCTGGGAAAGACCAAGAAAAGCTCCGATGTGTGGTTGCTCTTTACCTCCATGACTCTGCCTCTCACATCTCACTGTGATCCTCTACTGACAGGGATGAGTGTTTACCACTCTAAAGAGCCCCTTTGGGTCAACACTCTGCTGTTCTCATCCCTTTGTCCCCGAAGCCCAGCAGAATGCCGGGTGTGCCGAGTGCTTCATTTTAACATTTGTTCTAAGAAGAAAGGAGCAAAGAGGACTCTAACTCAGCATCTTAAAGTCACTTGGAAAAAAATCAGAGCACTTTAAATACGGGAGTTTTTTCAGGATAATCACTAACTGATTTGGTTAAGATGTACTGGAGTCTTGTTAAAATGATCAGAGTTGATGGATGTGGTGGCTGTGATGAGATTTAATGACATGGTTGAACAAAAGCTTTCAAGCACAGGTTTCTCAAGATGCTTGAGTTTTTCCATAGGAAGTTCTAAATTGAAGCATTATTTGTGCTACAAGTTAATGATATGATGACTTTTTTAATATTTGATGTCCTGAATAAATTCCTTTTCTTCTTGTATGTAACTACTGGAGAATTGAATAAGTGTACTTAAAAATCTTTCTGAAGTATATAATCTTAATTTCTTCCCAGTTTGCAACCATGATATCTAAGATATGAAAATTGCTGTTTTATCCATCTGACTCACTCATAGGGCTTGACGTGTCCAATATAATGTGCTGAATTCAAACAGAATAGAGTTTGAATCCTAGGTGTGTCACTTTCTAGCTCTGTTAATTTGGGCAAATTTTTAAACCACTTATGCCTTGGCTTACTTATTTGTAAATACAGAGATTATAGTATCTACCACTATTCTTTAACACACTTGACACGTGTATGAGTTAGTTGCTCAGTCATGTCCAACTCTTTGCAACCCCATGGACTGTATAGCCTGCCAGGCTCCTCTGTCCACAGGATTCTGCAGGCAAGAATACTGGAGTGGGTGGCCATTTCCTTCTCCAGGGGATCTTCCCGACCTAGGGATTGAACATTGCACTGGATCCCACATTGCAGGATCCCGCATTGCAAAGTGGATTCTTTACCATCTGAGACATAATGATTGTTTAATAATGATGATTGCTGATCAAAAAATCTACAAACAATAAGCTCGGTAAAGGGGATGGAGAAAAGGGAATCCCCCACGTTTCTGGTGGGAATGTAAATTGGTACAACCATTGTGGAGAACAGTACGGAGATGCCTAAAAAAACTAAAAATAGAACTATCATATGATCCAGTAATCCTACTCTTGGACACATGATCTAGAGAAAGTCATAAGTTGCAAAGATACATGCACCCAATGTTCACTGCAGCATTATTTACAGTAGCCAAAACATGGAAGCAACTTACACGTCCATCGACAGAGGAATGAATAAAGATGCGGCATATGCTTAAATGGAATATTACTCAGCCATAAAAAAAGAATGAAACAATGCCATTTGTAACAACATGGATGGACCTAAAGATTGTCATACTTAGTGAAATCAGGCAGAGAAAGACAAATATCATGATACTGCTTATGTGGAATCTAAAAAAAAATGGTATAAATGAACTTAGTAACAAAATAGAAAGTCACAGACGTAGAAAACAAACATGGTTACAAAAGCGGAAATGCTGGGGAGGGAGTGATAAATTAGGCGGTTGGCACTGATGTATACACATTGCTATACATAACTAACAAGGACCTACTGTATAGCACAGGGAATTCTACTCAGTACTGTGTAGTAACCTACGTGAGAAAAGAATCTTAAAAAGAGTAGATAATATATAATTTCTCACTTTGCCGTACACCTGAAACTAACAAGACATTGTAAATCAACTATACTCCAATAAAAATTTTAAAAAGATCATGGTACCTGCAATTGTTTTTCCCTTTTAACTTGTCCCTGAGCATTTTTCCCCTTAGCACTTTGATATTCCATTTTCACCATTTTATTTTTGATTTACAGTACTGGCTGGACTTCCTGTAGATGTTTCCAGTGGAAAGTCCCCCAATGAGATGAATGGACGCAAATGGCCTTAAGAAGATTTAATGACTGTCCTCCAAGAGAGAAACTGACTATGGTACCCAATTAGTTAAGATACAATTTCTTTTGCTGTAACAATGCCCCAGCTAAATAATGATAGCTTAAACAGCATATAAGTTAATTACTGCTATGCAGTCACTGAGATTAAAAAGTACAGGGATGAACTGACTCCAAGGTGCTGGGGATCTGAGCTCCTGAACTCACCATTCTCTAGGACGTTTTCATCTCATTTTAGGTGGAAAGTCCACCTTCCAGAAAGTGGGAAGGAGAAAACGACAGCGCAGGGCACATGGGCACATTCTTTCCTTTTTAAGGCATGACCTAGAACTTGGATACATCACTTCTACCTATAGTTATTTTGCCAGAATTCAGCCACATAGGCACAAGGTATGGGGAAGCTGAAAATACGGTATTTTGTGAGGCCGTGGAGCTAAAATTCAGGACTTCTGTTACTAACAGAAGGGAAATTCAGTTTTAGAAAAGAAATACAAATCTCTGCCCTAGATACAGTTTGGCATCAGCTGTAAAAGTTCAGAGGACTCTGATTGTTTCTGTGTCCTGTGGTTGATTATGCTCTGGGAAGCTGACTCACATTGAAAAGCTCGTGAGAGCCTGATGTGTAAGTCAGAAAGCAATAAAAAAAAAATACTACAAAAATATTACTGTTAAAGAGACAGGATGGGTGGGTTGTCTTAAACAACTGCTATCCTAAACAAAATTGCTTCATGTATAGAAGCTGCAGGTCACTGTGGGGTGGGGTGTATCAGAGTTGCTTGGTGAGCAAGGACTCAGAACCTCTTAGTGCATGATGGCATCTGGCTCTGTCAGCGTGCTCCTCTGTCCTCACACTGGGTGAGCTCTGCACATTGGCTGTTTCCAGTGGACCCTGCCAGCCATTACCTCTTGGGCCATGTCCTCTCAATTAACCTCCCTCCTTTCTGACCAAAAGCTTACTTCTTTAGATATGTTAATAACCCATCAGGGGTAATGCCCTCATACTCAACCCAGGAGTCCCTCCTTTTTCTCCTTCTCCCTGCTTTGATCTGTATATGTTGGTTTATGGTTTTGATCCCATCTACCACTCTAATTCTACAATACTTTGAGCTCTTAATATTTTATGTACACATTTATCATTTTATATATTGATAGCTCCTTTAGGGCAAGGCCCCCACCTCATATCCCTTGGTATGCACACTCTTCAGTATCATCCACCATGGTACTCTCAAGAGTACAAGGCATTGATGATGGCTGCAGGACAAGTGCCTCTGTTGGCACAAGGCTCATGGTGTGGCCGTCACCTGAGCATGAGGTTGTTAAAGGCACCCTAACAGAAGTAAGTTGGTGCCAGCAATAAACGGTTAACGGAAATTTAGTGACACAGATAGTACATTTTAAATATAGAAGTGGTAGCTTTCTCACTTTGCAGTTATAGAAGGAAAAATGAAAATGCACCACATTTTTAGAAACCTTAATATGTCTTTGTTGCATGTCCTTCATACTGCATTAAGACTTCCAATCTGAGGAGGTCAGCTTCCCAGAGTGGCCATGTGTGTGTTCACACACACTCATGCCTACTCTACTCCTGGCTTCAGTGAATGATGTGGGGATGCATGACTGGCTTGAGGAAATTGGATACTCAGCAATACTAAGGCCAGATGCCCGCAAAGGAGAATGCCAAAGAAGAATGCTGGCATCTTGCTCTTTTGGAGAGGTGACTGAGACTGATGATTCTGTGATAAGCTGGTTTGAGTCTGGGTGAAGTCACAGTCCATAAGCCCTCTGAACCTAGCAGACCAGGCAGGGCTATTATATATGACGAGTTAGAATTTGCAGACCAGCCATTTCGGTACCAAGGAAACCTGGAATATTTGGATGAGAAGGACAGATGGGAACTTTTCAGTCATGGGTACTAGAAGTGTTCATGGGGGAGGAAAGGGGGATGACTAAAGGCCAAGAGCCTATGTGGAAGGGGTGCCCTGGGGATCAGACAAAGGGGCAACTGGGGAAACTGCACTATCAGAAGGGTGCCAGAGCATGGCCCCAGACAGACAGGAAGAGGGACGTGATAGTTGGACCAGAACCAATAATGAGATAATGAGAAAATGGGGCCACATAGAGAAACGTGTCACAAAATAGAAATAGAAAGGTAGGTGGGAGAAGCAGTCAGGTGAGGTGAATGACTCCCCCACCCCCAATCATCCTCCTTTGGCATCCAGTGCTGTGGGATGGGGGTCTTTTAGCAACATCACATATCCACACTATGCCATGAGAAATGAGCCATGCTAGCAATGGAGAGGGCTATTGGGGCTGAAGGTGCTGAATATGAGAACTGGGGATAACTGGGAATTGTTAGCTTAGATCCAAGAAGCACAAGAAAAAGGATGCTTGTTATAACCAGATGGGCAATAAAGGAATGATGGAGAGACTCCAGAAAAGGGGGCTTTTCTGGGCTGAAACTTTCAACAAAGGAAGATGTACAGTCTGCTTGGAACCTGGGTAAATGCATACTCGACCACCGGTAGGGCTGGTCTATTTTGTGGTACAGTGAGTTTACCTAGCTTTAAGGAGATCAAGAGACTTAATGGCAAGATGACAATGTTTTTGGTTTATTTTGTAGGCTGGTTGGCTTGCACTGTTGCTGATGTTGCTTTGTGGTTGTTTTGCAAATCAATTTCTTCTTGGCAATATGTTTGGAAGCTAAAAGAAAGCAGTTAGGAGAGAACAGGTGAGATGCTATGGAAGATGCAAGGTCTCCCTGGAACCAGAAAAGGATGTGATTGAGGGCGGAGCATTAAGGGAAGTCTAGGTGTGGAAAGATATATATTAGGGTAGCTTGTCTCTCCATAGGTATCTATTAAGCGCCTAATAGGTGCTAGGTCTCTGCGTGGCAGCCATCAATTAAATAGGGGCCTAGAGGTCAGGTTCAGTGAGGGGTTTAAAGAAAGATAAAACATTTAAAATAGCTTTGGGGCTTAAGGCTTGACTTTGAACAATGAACCAAGGGACAGATCGGTGATTACCTAGTGGAAACTGCCCCGCAGGGATTTGTGGAGGGACTTGAATGTCTGCAGAGTTAGCTGGTCCATATTAAGAAACGCAGAAAAAGAAAAACCAGAGTGAAACAAACCCAGAGAAACTTTATAAAAATAGCAGAATCTTGGCAAAAGGGCAAAGCACTCAGAGAGACGAGACATTACACACGTTCAGGCTCCTCTTTGCTCTGGTGTTTCCCCATTGTTGTTAATAAGAACGCAGTTTCTGAATTCTCAGGAGAAATGGAAAAGAAAAACCAAATTTGCAGTTGAGCGAAACCACAATGTACCAGTACAATACAGGGGCCTATTTCTAGCAATAAAGGCTGATACATATTAATTCATTCAGCCAGCTCCATTGTTTATAATTCTTGCTTACATTTGCTGTCATGCATTGGAGTTAAAATTTACACCCTTTTTTGGATGCAAGAAGTTATTTTTATTTATCCTTCTTTGTTAGCTGTTTCACTTCACAATAATTAATCAAATCACCAAAGCAGCATCAAATTGGGGAGTGATGATCTATTTGCATTATTTGGCTTTTCTAACATGATATCTCAGAGGGTGAGGACTCTGCTATAATATGGCCCTCTTATTTTATGACAGGTTGCAATTTTCTTGTAATGTTAGATGTGGTTCATCTTGATAATTATGCTAAATTAAGTAGTCCTACACATTATAGAAATGTATGTGAAGATACATTAACTCACATTAAGAATTTTAATTAGGTTCTACATAACATGGGATTCATATTAAACAAGAATTCATCTCAAATTCAGATTCTGAATAATATTATACAGCTCAAACAAATCATTAATGGAGAACAGGGGTCCCTCAATCTCCCAGCCTTTTCCTTGATAGGAAATTTTGTAATTGGATATTAAGGCTATGCCTCAAAGTGGAAAGCCGGTCCCATCAGAGATTCATCTCAATTTTCTCCTTCAGCTAGTCTGTCCCATTCCATGTCTTTCTCTCTTGTTACTCAAGTATCAATAACTTGAGAAACTGGTCAAAAAGCAACTTGACAGTGTCTACAAAATCTGAGTGTTAAATGCTGAAGAAGGAACACACAGGAGCCAAGAGCCACGGCCTAGGCCGGCAGCCGGAATCGCTCTGCCTCGACCAACAGGGCTTTGTATCCACATCAGTTTTGTGACCGCAGCTACCTCATGGGACTGGGGATCCCCATGACAGGAAAAGAGGGGGCCCTGGCAGACCACAACCTGGCTCTTACCTGGAGGCCCTGGCTTGTCCAGGTGCAGGGTTGGTGCTGAAGGGGCTGATGCCAAACCAGATCTGGTCTCTGCCCAGCAGGAGTGGACCGTTATGAACCGTGGTGCTGAGTTTATAGGAGCCACAATCAAAGTGAAGTGATATAAGAGTCTGCAACAGGTTGAGCCCCTGTTCTAGTTTTTCAGTTTGGCTTGGATTTTTGCAAGCAGCTGAAACCAACTTTGACTGCCTGCCATGGCCATACTGTGTCCCCTCAAAACTCGCATGTTGAAGTCCTAATCCCCAACACTCAGAATGGGACAGCACTGGGAGAGGGGCCTTCAAGGAGGTAATTCAGGTACATGAGGTCATATGAGTGGCCCCCGCTGCAATAGGGCTGACTGGTCTGTTTATACAGAGAGGAGACTAGGACACAGATACACACAGAGAAAAGACCATGGGCAGATGGAGAAGGTACCCATCTATATGCCAAGGAGAGAGGCCCTACAGGAGACAACCTGCTGACACTTTGATCTTAGACTTCTAGCCTCCATAATTGTAGGGAGATCCCCTCCTCCCAGGATTCTGGGACTCAGCTGCAGGATGGAGTTTGTGGATTTTCTCCCTCAAGACCTGAAATGAATGAGACTTGGCTTCAAACACTCCAGCTTCTAAGTGTCTCAGATGATGCCCACATTCCAAGCTCAGCTGTGGCCCACTCCTCCACTGGTCAGTTGTGACCAAGTGGCAGCAAAGGCTGGTGACAGGCTCCCTGTCAGAGCTGCAGTGTGTCAGAGCCTCCCAGGGGAGGGCTGCTCCCTGGAGCCGAGCACCCACCTCACTGGTGTCCTCTCTAACATCGCCCTATCCTGCTCTCCAATCTCCCACTCCCTTGACCCCAGGACTCTCCACAAGGCAACACGTGATCCAAGATCAACAGCAGGGAGAGCCAGCCCAGATTGCTGCTTCTACCTCTCCTCCTCCCAACCTGTGCTCTCACTGATTTAAAGATACATTTAGAGCTATCTGTCCTGGGTCTAAAACTGTTGCTATGGCATTACCATCATTGTCATGGAAATGAACATCTCACTGTCTCTGACAGATACACTTGACCACGGAGTCTTTGCTGCTTTGTCTTCTAAAATCTTTATTAGGGTTGGGGGAGGGATGGATTGAGAGTTTGGGATTAGCAGACGCAAATGATTATATATATATAGAATGGATAAACAAGGTACTCAATATTCTGAGATAAATAATAATGGAAAACAGTATGAAAAAGAATGTGTATATGTGTATATATATATATGTATATACATCTGAATCACTTTGCTGTACAGTAGAAATCAATAACAACATTGTAATTCAATTATACTTGAATAAAAGTAAAAAAAATTTTTTTAAGCCAAATGAATTTAAACAAAATCAGTATGAGTGTTTTACTACTGTTCTCCTCTCCTTAGTGGTTTCCTACTCCCTTCAGAAAAAAATCCACACTTCTTCACACTGCTTATAAGCACTTAAATGTCTGATCATTTCCTTTGTATTAAGTCTTGCCTCTTGCCATAGCCCCACCTAACACTGAGCTTCTCATCATTTCCTAAATTTGACTGCTCTTTTATACCTCTCTGTGTTCACACACATGATCTCCTCTGCCTGGTAGTCTGTCTTTCCCCTTCCACCCAGGTAAACACTGGGTTTGCATTTGCAAGGTTTGAAATAAGAGTAGTCTCTGGTGGACAACTTCCTTGCCCTTCCCTTGATCCTCATCAACAATTTATTATTTCCTTCTCTATACAACCACTGCAGCAGCATCAATGCCCAGCCAGCAATGTGAACCTAAGAGAGCACATTACAGATTAGAGATGGTGTAGACACAACCACTGCCCTTGGGGAGCCCATAGTCTCAAAAGGGAGACGGATTTTGAAAATATCTATTCAGTGGTTGAACTGTTTATAGTCGCTAAGTCGTGTCTGATTCTTTTGTGACCCCGTGGACTGTAGCATGCCAGGCTCCTCTGTCCATGGGATTTCTCAGGCAAGAATACTGGAGTGAGTTGCCATTTCCTTCTCCAGGGGATCTTCCGAACCCACGGATTAAATCCATATTTCCTGCTTCGGCAGACAGATTCATTACCACTGAGACACCTGGGAAGCCCAACTATTGAATAGATATTTTCAAAATACATAGCTATTAATAGCATGACTCTTGATCCATAGATTCACATGCACAAGCATATCACCTTCTGTGTCTTATCCAAGCTGACTTGATTTCTAAACTTCATTATCAGTCTAGCCAGCTGGGGAATTCAACCTCCTCCTCCTGCTCCTCTGAGGCCATTAATTTATTATGTGCAGCACAGTGGGAAAGATATATAAAATTGAAAACTGTCTTGATACAGATATCATTTCACACTTACAGTATCATATTCCATAGGACTTGAGGCAGCACAATATTGAATCAGAGAAGGATCTCTTTCACATACATATGAAATATGACATGTGATATATGTATACATTTAACTGCAGAAAACTGTGCCCTCTATCATTTGTGATAAGACATGATAGCTTAGTGGGAAAGTCTGTTTTAAGAAACTTCCAAGGGAACAAAGCTATAGGCTTTTTATGAATTGCTCATTTTGTTAAGAAAAGTCCATATGGTCAAAGCTATGTTTTTTCCAGTAGTCATGTACAGATGTCAGAGTTGGACCATAAAGAAGGCTGAATGCCCAAGAATTCATGCTTTCAAACTGTATTGCTGGAGAAGACTCTTGAGAATCCCCTGGACAGCAAGGAGATCAAACCTAAAGGAAATACTCATTCATCAACCCTGAATATTCATTGGAAGGACTGGTGCTGTAGGTGAAGTTCCAATACTTTGGCTACCTGATGTGAAGAGTCGACTCACTAGAAACAAGCCTGATGCTGGGAGAGACTGCGGGCAAGAAGAAAACAGGGGCAACAGACGATGAGATGGTTGGATAGCATCACTGACTCAGTGGACATGAGTTTGAACAAACTCCAGGAAATAGTGAAGACCAGGGAAGCCTGGTGTGCTGCAGTCCATGGAGTTACAAAGATCGGACACTTCTAAAGACATTTTTTGTTAAATTTTTGCAATTTTTTTATTTTTCTACTCAACAAGGGGTAGTCCTTTCTCACTCTTCTAATCCCATTCCTCCTGGTTCACTCTGACCCACATGGAAGAGCCCAAAACGTAGATCTGGAAATTATGTAGCTTTTAATGCAGCTTTTAAATTGACTCTCTTTCTCTCTTATTTTTAGATATAATTTAGAACTCATTAAATTAATAAACTTAAACTACTGACTTTTTTTTTCTATGAGACTCACTTGGGCTTACGAACATATTTTGACTGAATCTTAAGGAGAGATATTATCGGACTAAGTAGCCTTGTGGCAAGTTTAAAATGCCTTTATCTTTTTGCCAATTGTTTCAGAATTATCATATTGCCCTTTGTTTCTTATTAACGATCTAAAGTTCAGAACAATTTTTACAAGGAAGGAGGGAAAAAATGACCTCTATCACCGTCATAAGTATCGTTTTAACCAAAGTAGAAATTTATTACACAAATGGAAAAATAATAACACAATGTATTAGGAGAATTAAGAATGAGTTTTCCAGGACAGAGCTGATCAGTAAGTCTTTTTTTGTTGTTTGTTTGTTTAACTCAATGGTTTTCAACCAGAAGTGATTTTTGCCCCATGAGCTTCCAGGGGAATCTGGCAATGTCTGGAGACTTAACGTGTTATAACTAAGGATGTTGCTCTTGGCATCTAGTGTGGATGTTGCCAAATACCCTACAATGCGTGACACAGCCTCCACAACAGAGAAGTGTCCTGCCACAGGCGTCAACAGTCTGAGGTTGAGAAATGCTGGTGTAACTCCACAAAACCTTCCTTTATGGTCAAAGGTCTCCCCCGTGATTTTATTCTTAAATACACCCCGAGGAGGCATCACAAAGGACAGTCATCGCAGCCGACAAAGGTGGGCTCACTGTTAACTCGGGCATACCCCCTTCACAGTTTGCTGAAAGAGAACCGAGAGACAAATCACTTTCTGTAAAGTCATTTCTTACAAAATGAATTGATAGAAAATCATTTATTCAGCCTATCAGGTAAACTGCTTGCTTTTTTTTTTTTTTCAATTGAAGTATAGCTGATTTATAGTATTTCAGCTATAGAGCAAAGTGACTCAGTTATATACATACATATATATACACTCACACTTTTTTCAGATTCTTTTCCATTATATTGAGATTATTACAAGACATTGAGTAAAGTTCTCTGTGCTAAACAATAATAGGTCCTTGTGGTTTATCTATTTTACCTATAGTAGTCTGTATCTGTTAATCTCAAACTCCTAATTTATTCCTAGCTCGCTATTTTTCATTGAGAATATTGCTGTTCCTTTAGTGAAGTAAAAGTGCCTGATATAAAATAACTAATGAGAACCTATAGTATATAGCACAAGAAACTCTATTCAATACTCTGTGGTGACCTAAATGGAAAGGAAGTTCAAAAAGGAGAGCATATATGTAAATGTATAGCTGATTCATTTCACTGCATGTAGAAACTAACACAACATTGTAGAGCAACTATACTTCAATAACAAAAAACATAAGGGTATTTGGGGCTTCTCTGGTGACACAGATGGTAAAGAATCTGCCTGCAATGAAGGAGACCCAGGTTCAATCCCTGTGTCAGGAAGATCCCCTGGGGAAGGGAATGGCCACCGACTGCAGTATTCTTGCCTGGAGAATTCCATGGACAGAGGAGCCTGGCGAGGCTACAGTCCATGGGGTCACAAAGAGTTGGACACAACTGAGCAACTAACACTTTCACTTTCAAAGGGTATTTAGAGGAGATAATTTTTTTATTGGTGAGGTCAGAAGATGGTAACCATACCTCTTCAGGAGTGCTCCTGGAGAAGGTAGGAATTTATATTTTCCTGCTGGGTCAGTTAAGTCTCTGCTGAGACAGGCACAGCATTCTGTGACTACTTAGAAGCAAATAGAGAAATCAGAGAGAGAAGAGGGAGATGAAGGATGGGATGCGCCCACCCCACAGAAGCAGAACTAATGACTTCTCATTTTCTCCTTTATGTGTTTCATGACTTAGAAAAGTTGCTTTAGATTAGATTTTAGTTTGCAAAAAAAAAAATATTCAAGGTATATTTGAAGGGATGATAAATTATAAGCCATGCTTTGGGTACTGCTGTGTACTGAATGGTATCCTCCAAAAATTCAAATTAGTAGGAGTCCCCAGTACCTCTGAATATGACCTTATTAGGAAACAAGTTTATTGCAGATATAATTAGTTATGGTAGGATAAGGCACTAGAGTAGGGTGGGCCCCTAGTCTAATATGGCTGGTGTCCTTATAAAAAGGAGAAATTTGGACACAGACACTCACAGGAAAAACACATATGAACATGAATATGGCCATAGACAAATCAAGGAATGGGGCCTGGAAGAGACCCCACCCTTGCAGGTCTCAAAGAAATAACCCTACCACTTCCTTGATTTTTTATTTTCTAGCCTCCAGAACTGTGAGACAATACATTTCTGTTGTTTAAGCCACCCAGTTTGCAGTACTTTGTTGTAACAGCAAACTAGAATAAACACCCGTGTGTTCTGAGCCAGTCCTTGGTGAATATTCTACGAAGTCTCTGACTTTTGGATTAACTCGAGTCTTGTTCTCAAATGTCAATGTTCAGTGTTCAATATGAGTCCCCTGGGGATCTTGCTGAAACACAATGCTGACAGAGTGGGCCTGGGTAAGACACAAGATTCTGCATTTCTACCTAGATCCTAGCGATGCAGATGCTGCTGGTCCACGGACCACACTCTTGAGTAGCAAGACTGTAGCCTTCTTGAGCAGTGAAGAGTAGCTGCCTCTCAATTCTCGCTTCACACAAGAATCACTGGGGATAATTTTGCAAAGTGAATGTGAGAATCTTTTTTGGGTGGGGCCTGGGCATTGATGTTTTTTAAAAGCTCCAGCTTTTTAAATCTCCAGCTAGGTTTGAGAACCACTGAGCTGAGGTGTGATAAATTAGAGGCTGACACTCCATCATTAGTCCACTGACTCGATGAAATTAGAAATGTGGGACAACAGAGGCTATCCCTGTGTTACACTTCTGGGAGAAAACATTGTAAATGGTGACTCTTTATGTATTTGTCTAAAACAGCTCAATGTGATCAACAGTTCTGTTCTCACCATCAGAGGAAACCAGGAAACGTCTATTTTATAGGGCCTAAAGGACAGAGAGGCCTGGCGCGCTGCAGTCCATGGGTGACAGAGACTCGAAAACGGATGGGCAACTGAAAAAAACAACAAAACTAAATACAGCCCCCGCCCCCAGGCAGCCATCAGGCTCCTTCTTCCTTGGGAAGCCTGGCTGCAGGCCCTCATCCTCAGAACACACCTCTCTCCACCTTGGTCTCCCCTTTAGTCCTCTGGTGTTTCATGTGGCCCCCTCATCTTGGGCTCTGCCCACTGACCTACTCCCTGCAGTGAAGGCCTCCACAGCCCAAGTCCTGCCTGGGCTCAGCTCCAGAGAGCTCAGCCCAAGCAGAGCCCTGGGTCTCCAGGTACAAGGGAGGGTCAGAACAGACAAATCTACCCACCATCTAACTACCCACTCATCTACTCATCCATCCTACCACCCATACATGCATTCATCCTTCCATCCACTCATTTTTCTATCCATCTACTCATTCATGTATCTAGGCCCCCAACAAGCACAGCCACTGTGCTAAGTATTTGGGGATAAAACGGCGGACACAGCAGCCACCACCTCTTCTTCATCATCAAACCCAAAGTCCAACAGCACAAAGGAGTCATTCTGCCGTACACCTGAAATTAACACAACACTGCAGGACTCCCCTGGCGGCCAAGTGGGTAAGAATCCACCCGTCAATTCAGGGGACACACGTTGGATTTCTGCTTCAGGAAGATTCCATGTGCCTCAGAGCAACTGATCCCATGTGCCACAACTACTGAGCCACACTCTAGAGCCCATGAACCCCAACTACTAAAGTCCGTGTGCCTAGAGCCTGTGCTCTGCAACAAGAGACGTCAATGCAATGAGAAGCCCATGCACTGCAACAAAGAGTAGCTCCTACTTCCCACAACTAAGACCCAGTGCAGCCAAAAATAAATAAATAAATAAAATTATTTAAAAAATACCACAACATTGTACGTCAACTACAGCCCAATATAAAATCAAAAAATGTTTAAAGTACATCAATAAGAACAGTTGTTGAAAACGATCATAAGAGACTACTACCAGCAGCTCTATGCCAATAAAATGGACAACTTGGATGAAATGGACAAATTCTTAGAAAAGTATAACTTTCCAAAACTGAACCAGGAAGAAATAGAAGATCTTAACAGACCCATCACAAGCAAGGAAATTGAAACTGTAATCAAAAATCTTCCAGCAAACAAAAGCCCAGGACCAGATGGCTTCACAGCTGAATTCTACCAAAAATTTAGAGAAGAGCTAACACCTATCTTACTCAAACTCTTCCAGAAAATTGCAGATGAAGGTAAACTTCCAAACTCATTCTATGAGGCCACCATCACCCTAATTCCCAAATCAGACAAAGATGCCACAAAAAAAGAAAACTACAGGCCAATATCACTGATGAACATAGATGCAAAAATCCTTAACAAAATTCTAGCAAACAGAATCCAACAACATATTAAAAAAATCATACACCACGACCAAGTGGGCTTTACCCCAGGAATGCAAGGATTCTTTAATATCCTCAAATCAATCAATGTAATACACCACATTAACAAATTGAAAGATAAAAACCATAGGATTATCTCAATAGATGCAGAGAAAGCCTTTGACAAAATTCAACACTCATTTATGATTAAAACTCTCCAGAAAGCAGGAATAGAAGGAACATACCTCAACATAATAAAAGCTATATATGACAAACCCACAGCAAGCATCACCCTCAATGGTGAAAAATTGAAAGCATTTCCCCTGAAATCAGGAACAAGACAAGGGTGCCCACTCTCACCACTACTATTCAACATAGTGTTGGAAGTTTTGGCCACAGCAATCAGAGCAGAAAAAGAAGTAAAAGGAATCCAGATAGGAAAAGAAGAAGTGAAACTCTCGCTGTTTGCAGATGACATGATCCTCTACATAGAAAACCCTAAAGACTCTTCCAGAAAATTACTAGAGCTAATCAATGAATATAGTAAAGTTGCAGGATATAAAATTAACACACAGAAATCCCTTGCATTCCTATATACTAACAATGAAAAAACAGAAAGAGAAATTAAGGAAACAATACCATTCACCATTGCAACAAAAAGAATGAAATACTTAGGAGTATATCTACCTAAAGAAACAAAAGACCTATACATAGAAAACTATAAAACACTGATGAAAGAAATCAAAGAGGACACAAACAGATGGAGAAACATACCATGCTCATGGATTGGGAGAATCGATATTGTCAAAATGGCTATTCTACCCAAAGCAATCTATAGATTCAATGCAATCCCTATCAAGCTACCAACAGTATTTTTCACAGAACTATAACAAATAATTTCACAATTTGTATGGAAATACAAAAAACCTCGAATAGCCAAAGTAATCTTGAGAAAGAAGAATGGAACTGGAGGAATCAACCTGCCTGACTTCAGACTCTACTACAAAGCCACAGTCATCAAGACAGTATGGTACTGGCACAAAGACAGAAATATAGATCAATGGAACACAATAGAAAGCCAAGAGATAAATCCACGAACCTATGGACACCTTATCTTTGACAAAGGAGGCAAGGATATACAATGGAAAAAAGACAACCTCTTTAACAAGTGGTGCTGGGAAAACTGGTCAACCAGTTGTAAAAGGATGAAACTAGAACACTTTCTAACGACATATACAAAATTAAACTCAAAATGGATTAAAGATCTAAATGTAAGACCAGAAACTATAAAACTCCTAGAGGAGAACATAGGCAAAACACTCTCTGACATAAATCACAGCAAGATCCTCTATGACCCACCTCCCAGAATATTGGAAATAAAAGCAAAACTAAACAAATGGGACCTAATGAAACTTAAAAGCTTTTGCACTACAAAGGAAACTATAACTAGGGTGAAAAGACAGCCCTCAGATTGGGAGAAAATAATAGCAAATGAAGAAACAGACAAAGGATTAATCTCAAAAATATACAAGCAACTCCTGAAGCTCAATTCCAGAAAAATAAATGACCCAATCAAAAAATGGGCCAAAGAACTAAACAGACATTTCTACAAAGAAGACATACAGATGGCTAACAAACACATGAAAAGATGCTCAGCATCACTCATTATTAAGAGAAATGCAAATCAAAACCACAATGAGGTACCATTACACGCCAGTCAGGATGGCTGCTATCCAAAAGTCTACAAGCAATAAATGCTGGAGAGGCTGTGGAGAAAAGGGAACCCTCTTACACTGTTGGTGGGAATGCAAACTAGTACAGCCACTATGGAGAACAGTGTGGAGATTTCTTAAAAAACTGGAAATAGAACTGCCATATGACCCAGCAATCCCACTTCTGGGCATACACACTGAAGAAACCAGATATGAAAGAGACACGTGCACCCCAATGTTCATCGCAGCACTGTTTATAATAGCCAGGACATGGAAGCAATCTAGATGCCCATCAGCAGATGAATGGATAAGGAAGCTGTGGTACATATACACCACTGAATATTACTCAGCCGTTAAAAAGAATTCATTTGAACCAGTTCTAATGAGATGGATGAAACTGGAGCCCATTATACAGAGTGAAGTAAGCCAGAAAGATAAAGAACATTACAGCATACTAACACATATATATGGAATTTAGAAAGATGGTAACGATAACCCTATATGTAAAACAGAAAAAGAGACACAGAAGTACAGAACAGACTTTTGAACTCTGTGGGAGAAGGTGAGGATGGGATGTTTTGAAAGAACAGCATGTATATTATCTATGGTGAAACAGATCACCAACCCAGGTGGGATGCATGAGACAAGTGCTCGGGCCTGGTGCACTGGGAAGACCCAGAGGAATCGGGTGGAGAGGGAGGTGGGGGAGGGGGGGGGATCGGGATGGGGAATATGTGTAAATCTATGGCTGATTCATATCAATGTATGACAAAACCCACTGAAATGTTGTGAAGTAATTAGCCTCCAACTAATAAAAAAATAAATAAATAAATAAATAAAACAAACTACTCCTGACTTTATAATAGACAATGGCATCTGTCAATTGAACAATAGGCCAGTAACGGAGACATTCGACATTTGGAATGACATATATTACTTATACTACCTATGTGCAGAAAAACTTTAACATGTCTTAATTTCCAGAGCAAAACAATAAAGTAACATTTTAAAATGCTAGGAAAAAAAAAAAAAAGAACAGTTGTTGAACAGTACACATGAGATGAGGATGACAAAGGAGGAAAGTGGATGGCTCTGGGAGAATATAAAAGAATTTAACCCCTCCCTGAGAAAGCAATGAAGGCTTCTGGAGAAGAGAAATTTGAAGACACGAAGAACACTTAGAAGTCGTTCATCAGTTACTGTGACAAAGATAAAATGCATGAGGGAAGAAAAGACGTAGTATCAGGAAAGCACATAGTAATTTTTGAAAAAGTTCAGTGTGATGAGAACAGAAAGCAGAGGGGGAAAGGGGGTTCTGCTGATGCTGGCAGAAGCCTGTAGGGCATACCCCGCAGCTGGTTCTTCACCCCAAATATCCAGGATGCTCCAGTTCCCTGACTCCTCAGCTTCTTCAGGATCTCACTTTCCTTGGCTATATTCAAGGAGTGCTTTCTGCACACCCCCACTGTGTTACACTCAGCACTGCACTAGAGGCTGGGGGACCAGGGAAGCGAGGCAAGAGCAAGGAAGGGTCTGCAGTCGGCCTCTGGGGAGCCTGTGATCACACAGAGACGGCAGTGTCCACTGAGGGGGATGGAGCCAAGAGCGTGCCCGGGTGGGAGAGACCATGGGGGGAGGGCAGAAAAGGAGGGCTCTGACATAAGGCAATACTCATCCGCCCATTCACTCATATGCTCTGTTTAGATTATGTTAACATAATTCATACAAATGAAGAGCGCTTGGCTGTATAAAGCATCCCTAAATAGAAGTCGGGCATTTTGCTAAGTCTGGGGCTCTGATTTGAGGAGAAGCACTGGTCCTGCCTTGAGAGCTGAGCAGGAGGTCCTGTGTCCCTCTGCTCCTGGACACCCCCACTCTCTGCTTCAAACCACGCAGGGTAGAAGAGCAACTCTTCAACTCTTGAGTGGTCAGTTTAGCCAGAGTTAAAAACAAAACAAAACAAAACAAAACAAACGGACGACAGTTCCCGAAGAAAAGGAAATAATGGTACACGAAGGAAAGTTTAGCATCCAGGCCCTTCCATCAGCGATGAAGGGATTGCTAGGGCTAAGTTACAGTAAAGGCCTACATTTTGCTTTTATTTATTCTGTTCCTGCCAGGCCCTATATAGTAAAAAACAACAACAAAAAATTATTTTGTTTTTATTCCTTAAAATGTTAGTGTACAAATTTAGGCAGCTCTACAGGGGTGCAACCACAGTGTTGAAGGGAGTTAATGCAGTGCAATCTGGCTGAACAGCAAGAAGTGACGGGGCGGGGGGGGGGGGGGTGGTTCTTGAACTCCATTTCCGGCGAGGCATTCTCCTTACTAGGATGACTCAGACCCACAGAGATCCACAGGAGGGGGACCCACTTGGGACAATTACACTGAATCATGTGCCTTCCCCGAACAATTCGCTCTGTGGGGAAGTCCCCAACTTGTGCCTACCATCCTTCACAGAAGCCTTATTTTATTTTCTTTGCCTCAGTGGGAGAGGAAATAGATGCTATTACTACTGGACCCAGAAAGAGTAATATATGCTAGATGCATGCATTTTCTAAACATCTTTTAAAGCAGGATTTTTTTCTCTTTAAAAAGTCAGAAGACTGCTTGGAATGTGTATATTGCTATATTGCTGCCAAAAAGAAATAAACAAACTGGGATGAAGTAACTCAATGAGAATTAAGTGAGGGCTAAGGCTTTTCCTAGGGGTGGGTGTAGAAGAGAGATGGGTAGGCAGAGGTGGGTGAGTGCTGCCTCCAAGATGAAGCCTTTGATATATAATGGATCACTGTCTATCTTGTGACCAGAAATTAATTGATGTACATGCAACATTCATTTAATTTGCCTAATTACAATTTGTTCACACGCACACCACAGGGCTTTGTTACAAATGATTGCCCAGCCCTGTCCACTGGGGGAGGGTGGAAAGGCACTCTGCAGTGGTTTGGGGGGAAATCTGCGTATAACATCTCCCCCACCAAATTATTAATTGGCTCCTGGGGAGGCACTGGTTACTGAGGCTCTGCTTAATTACTGTTCATGTCAAGGTTAAACATCTGCCCGCTGTAAGTGTAGGTACCTGCTAGCCGTCTGCACAGGCTGCTGTCAGCATCTTCGTGTTTACATTCACAGCTAGGTAGCGCGTGTCAACACATCCTTTCCATGAAAACAACAGAGAATGCTGCCGTGACACTGTTTAGCTGATCCCTGGAGGCTGTGTGTGTAGAATGTAAACAAGGGGAGGCACTGTTCTATGCAGAGCCGCCCACACTCCGTTGGAGATGGGGGAACCCCACAGAGCCCCTTCCCTCCCAAGGGTACAATACTGCTGCCCAAGGTTGGAAAATATTCCCAGCTCATCTCCCGGCATCTCCTAAAATTCATAAAGCACTCTGGATTTCTTGCAAATGAAATGATGCCTTCTCCCAGCCCCATCAACCTACCAGATTAAAAGATCCTGTCTGGGAACATTAAGATAAAATGTGTTTTGTTACTTTGTGTAGCTAATTTGTTGCAGTCCTGGATTCAAAGGCACTGACCTCATTTAAAGACCAATCTCTGAGAGCAGAATAATTCCTGTTAAACTGCCTGCCAGTGCTGTGAGCATCTGGAGGTTGGTGCTCCTGATGTAACTTTCAGGTTCATTAGGGCTTCCCTTGTGGCTCAGCTGGTAAAGAATCCGCCTGCAATACGGAGACCAGGGTTCGATCCCTGGGTTGGGAAAATCCCCTGGAGAAGGGAAAGGCTACCCACTCCAGTATTCTAGCCTAGAGAATTCCATGGACTATACAGTCCATGGGATCGCAAAGAGTCCAACACAACTGAGCGACTTTCACTTCACTTCAGGTTCGTTTCAGCTATTCCTATGTCCCTTGGGACCTCATATGTAACTTGCTTGGATGGGAAAGGTAAGCCAATTAGGCTAAGGGGTCACCCCACTTTTGGGCCTTCTCCACTTCTCTCCAAGGCTAATCAATACACACTGCACACACTAAGCTATCTTTGCAATTGGAAAACATTTCATTTTTCATAGCTCATGTTCCATGTAGCTTGCTAGTAAAAAGGAGGGAAAGATGCAGGGTACAACTTATGAAAGAATGACTCAGCCCAAAGATAAATATAAACTGATTCGAATCAAATGGGTCCATGATGGCAGAGAAGTCAACTTTAACTAGATCTTGACCCTCAATCAGCCAGCTAAATAACACAATCAGAGGCACCATAACAGTTCCAAGGCAGCATCAAAAGACCAAAAGGTGGGCAGTGGCCCAACTCCCGGAAATCTCCACCCCTTCCCCCACATGGTTGAAATAATCCTCCCACTCACTGTTGTTCATTGTTCAGTCACTCAGTCATGTCCAACTCTTTATGATCCCATGGACTACAGTACACCAGGTTTCCCTGTCCTTTACCATCTCCCGGAGCTTGCTCAAACTCATGTCCTTTGAGTCGGTGAAGACATCCAACCATGTCATCCTCTGTCATCGCCTTCTCCTGCCTTCAATCTTTCCCAGCATCAGGGTCTTTTCTAATGAGTCGGCTTTTCACATCAGGTGGCCAAAGTATTGGAGCTTCAGCACCAGTCCTTCCAATGAATATTCAGGACTAATTTCCTTTAGAATTGACTAGTTTGATCTCCTTGCTGTCCAAGGGACTCTCAAGAGTATTCTCCAACACCACAGTTCAAAAGCGTCAATTCTTCAGTGCTCAGCCTTCTTTACGGTCCAGCTCTCACATCCATACATGACTACTCATAGCTTTCACTATATAGACCTTTGTCAGCAAAGCGATGTCTCTCCTTTTTAATACGCTGTCTAGGTTTGTCATAGCTTTTCCTCCAAGGAGCAAACGTTTTAATTTCATGGTTTACCCAGCCCATAAAAGCTAATCATGCCACATTTTCAAGGCTGCCAGACTCGCCCTCTAGGATAGCCCACACTGTCTGTGGAGTATGTTTCTCTCTAAACCCACTTATTACCTATTACTTTGTCTCTCACTGAATTCTTTCTGTGACGAGACATCAAGAACCTGAGCTTTCTTAGGTCCTGAAACCAGGTACCATGGGTTTTGACTGGGTTTGAGTCCCAGTCACATGGGTTCAAATCCTAAGCAGGGTTTTTTGCCAGGTTACAGTCTCGGACACATGGGTTAGAGTCATAAACAAAGTCCTAATCTAAGGTAAATAGTTTCACTAGGAAGATGCCAATTTTAATAGCCAGAAGAGGCAGAAAAAAGAAATTAACCTAAAAGTACAGTTTCAAAATAAATCAAGAAGTGATCTAGAGCAGGAGTCAGCAACATACAGCATACAAAGCAAACCTAGCCTGCTGCCTATTTTTGTAAATAAGGTTTTTTCTTTTTTGGAATATGATCACAGTCAATCATTTATGTGTTGTCTGCTATGGGCTGAATTGTATTTCCCCATTCTCATGCTCTCTCGTGTCAAATCACATGTTGAAGTCCTAACCTCTGACTCTATTGGAGACAGGGCTTTGAGAAGGTAAGTAAGGTTAAATGAGGTCCTAAGGGTAGAGTTCTGATCTGATAGGATGGGTGGCTTTATAAGAAGAGGAAGAGATTTCTCTCTTTTCAGTACATGCACAGGGGAAGATCATGTGAGGGCACAGTCATCTACAAGCCAGGAAGGGAGGTTACGCCAGAATCTGACCACACCAGCACCCTGACTTCAGATTGTTGTTGTTTACTTGCTAAGTAGTGTCCAACTCTTCTGTGACCCCATGGACTGTAGCCCACCAGGCTCCTCTGACCATGGGATTTGCCAGCAAGAATACTAGAGTGGGTTGCCATTTCCTTCTTCAGGGGATCTTCCCAACCCAGCAACTGAAATTGCATCTCTTGCACTGGCAGGTTAGTTCTTTACCATAGAGCCTCTAGGGAAGTCTAATCTCAGAATACCAGCCTCCAAACCTGTGAGAAAATAAATGCTTGTCGGTTAAGCCTCTCTCTCTGCTATTTTTGTTATGTCAGCCTGAACAGACTCAGACCTTGTCTATGGCTGTTTGTGGGCTATGGCAGAATTGAGTGGTTGGATACAAACTGTGTGATGTACAAAGCCCCCCAGATTTTACTGTCTGGTGCTTTACAGAAAAGGCTGCTGATCCTGGAGTAGTCTGACCACCTTTCCAAACCATATTTAGAGACTAAAACTATACATAAGTAAAGAAGAAAAGCCCTCAAGACATATTAGAAGCAGGCAGTTAAATAGGTGATTAATATGAAGTAACACATATAAAGATTTAGATTAGAAAAAAAGTTGATACACAGCAAAATATACACAAAACTCAATTACTGACAGAGGTTAATTGAAGGAGTGAAAGAGTACAGAGAACGTGAAATCTGGCCAAGACTTTTGTATCAGTGGTTAATTTTAAATGATTACTTTTAGAGGTACAAACTGAAATGTCTACCTCAGACAGGCAGGTGGTGTGTGGGCACCTGACTCGGAAAAGCACATCCTCTGAGGAAACGGGCAGACATGGCTCAGCCAGAGCTGGTTTTCAGTCCTGATTCCATTAAGAAAAGGAAAAACTCCTTCTTGTAGGAAATCTCCTAATTTTTAAAAATAAAAAGCACTCAGTCCTACAGAGCAATGTGAGTAAAATCCTTGACTGATGAGTGACTAGTTTATAATCTTTCTGTTGTAATACATATTACATAAAAGATGTTTAAGAAGAAGCAAAAGCAAAAGAAAATATTTCCTTTGCTGATTTCCTTAATAAGCACTGAGGGCATAACTTCTAGAGATGCTAGCGTTTCAGATAGATTCAGTTGCAATATTTTCCCTATGCTTCCAAATTTAGCCAATGGATTAACCACTGGGGTGTCACATAAACCCCATCAATCCCTCATTTCTGGCAAATGTAATGTGGCGTGATGCATGAAATGTTGATTGATGTGCTTTAATTGCACTTAATTGCTTTCAGTGGACAAATAGTATACATATTTATGTGTATACACACATACACATACATGTGTGTGTATATATATGCACATTTTTTAAAAAAGTGAGAGCAAATAAGGTAGCAAGATCACATTCTAGGGACTCTTTAGCTCCCAACATCAATATGCCTGCAGAAAATCCTAAACGATATGAAATGAGGACATCACTTACGGTCTGATTGGAGCAAGAACTTGTTAAAGCAAAATTGTCACGTCTCTGGCATATCAAAGTTTTAATGTAGTTAGCTTGCTTTAAAATCACCATTTTTCAAGAGAAATAATGGGTAGAGAGCAGAAAAAAGTTGTCTGAGCCTACACTGATAATGAAAGACCACCCAGAGGATCCTAGGCTTTGTGGGGACTTGAAGTTCTATTCTTTGTGGCCACCCTATTTCTTTAGGAGCTCAAGCTATAGACAATATCTGAAAGAGGTGCCCTATATACTAGAAACCCTCTCATCAGAGGGATCAGGACCGGTATTGGTTATTTAAGAAAAAAAAAAGCCAGCTAAATTGGGGAAACATATTTTTAAAAGATTCATACATCAATCCTGAATATTCATTGCATCGCAAGGACTGATGTTGAAACTGTAGCTACTTTAGCTAGTATGAAGACCTAATTCATGGGGAAAGACCCTGAACCTAGGAAAGACTGAGGGACAGAGGATGAGATGGCTGGATGGCATCACCGACTCAATGGACATGAGTCTGAGCAAATGCTGGGAGATGGTAAAGGAGAGGGAAGCCTGGCGTGCTGCAGTCTCAAAGAATAGGACAGGACTTTGCGACTGAATATCAATATACATAGCTTAAACATTTCATTTTTAAGGTAAAATTATAAATGAACATTAACTTGCCAATTCAGTTTTTTGATAGAGGGTCAAAACCTTGTCTTTGAAAATGCATCCCATGATTAGAATTCCTCAATATCTTTCTTGCATTACTCATAGACACAATCCTTCATAAGCAGTTTCCAGCCTGCTTTCCACAAAGTAGAGTGAAGAATTAATATACAGGCAAAGCCAGTGAACACTTGAGCACCTCCAGACTATGACTATTTCCTCTAACTGATCATACTTGTCTCATCACTAATTTAACAGCAATTCTTAAAGAGAATGTATTTTTATTAAGTCTTCTCAAAGTTTCAGCTTTTGTCCTCATAGAAACCACAACTTGCTTTATTCTCACATTGATATTTCATTGCTCTACATAAGATTTAATTAAATTATATAATTAAAATAGCAACGATGACTGGGATATACAGGTTTGGGAACAAATACAACTAATTCCTGGTAGGGATTCAACTCAACTGGTGAGAGAGGATGCGGGAGGTTATATCTGAAAGAAACCTACTGCAGGCAGACAGAGATATTATGGGTTCAGTTCTAAGCAACCCCGATAAAGCAAATATGGCAACAGAATGAGTCAAATGAATTTTTTTGTTTCCCAGTGCATGTAAAACTTATGCTTACACTATACTATGGTCTATTAAGTGTTCAGCAGCAGTATATCTTTTAAAAAATGTACATACCTCAGTTTAAAAATACTTTATTGCTAAAAGATGCAGACTATCATCTGAGCCTTCAGCAAGGCATAGTTTTTTTTGCCATAGTAACATCAAAGATCACTGATCACAGAACACCATATCAAACATAGTCATAATGAAATACTGTGAGGATTACCAAAATGTGACACAGACATGAAGTGAACAAGTGCTGCTGGAAAAATGGAACCAACAGACTTGCTCACAAGGCAGGGTTGTTACAAATCTCTCATTTGTAAAACAAAACAAAAACAAACAAAACCAACAACAATTTAGTATCTGCAAAGTGAAGTAAACTGAAGCCCAATAAACAAGGTGTGCCTGTACCTCAGAGTGTTCAGTGAGATCAATGTTCACCGTTTACAAGAGAAAATACAGTTCTGCTTAACTCTGTATATTGTTTAAAGGGAGGTGCTCAACGAAGAAAATGGTATACAGAAGGCAGAAAGCCCCTTACCAGCATGTGATAGCTGAGATGGTTATATACACGCATTAGAATGACTCCTGGTTGTACACACAAAAGACACACCATAAATAAATGGGCACCTCTCCTTTGGGCCCTAGGCCAGCTGTTTACCCCATACCTCCAGCAGGAAAGGCACAGACGCTTCAGACTCAACCTGCTCCCAATAGCGTGTCTTATGGCCTCCCAAACCAGCTCCTCCTGTTTGACACCATCACTCACCCAGGACCTCCACCAGCTCAGAGGAGTCAGCCTGGAGTCTCTTCTGCACCGTTAGACTCAGCCGGACATGAAGCCATGTCTGTTTTGCCTTTCATGTTTCTAATTTTGTCTTCTCCCCAGTATGATCCCTGCTCTGGCCTGCAGACTCATTCAATGCTGCCCCTTGTCTCAGTTCTGTCCTCCACTTACCTGCCAGGTATTCTTTCCAAAGTGCACTTCTGACCATCTCACTCCCTTTAGGAAATCCTCTGAAGGCTGGCCACTGCCACCAACATAACACTGAAACTCTTCAGCCTGGCCTTCACAACCCAGCCTTTCTGCCAACATTTTAAATGACATGTCTGAACACACACACATACTTCATTCCAACCAGACTAAAGCAATCCCCAGACACATAAGGCTATTTCACATGTTCACTTGTTTCGCCTCCTCCGTCTGTTAACTCCCCTCCTCACCACATCCCCGGACTAACTGCTCATCCATTAGGACTCAGCTCATGGGTCATTTCATTCCGTGTGAGGGTTATCTGAGCCCTCCTCAGTTGTGATGCTCTTTGCTGTACCCCTTAAAATGCTATTAAACTACTTATTGAATCTAGTTATGACTGCTGACTTTGTTGTCTGCCTTTCTATTAGACTGATGTTTCTCAAAGACATAGAACATATTTTGTTATCCTCTGTAAGAGGACAGAGGCTGAAACATGTTGAACTCAATAGTAATTTGTTCAGTGAATGAATGGATGGATGGAAGGATGAGGGGAAAAGTCATAAAAAGAGATTAGACTATGTCTTACCCACTGGAGTACTCTATTTAATAGTGAAACACTGAGGAAACCAGATCTGAAAGAGACACGTGCACCCCAATGTTCATCGCAGCACTGTTTATAATAGCCAGGACATGGAAGCAACCTAGATGCCCATCAGCAGATGAATGGATAAGGAAGCTGTGGTACATATACACCATGGAATATTACTCAGCCGTTAAAAAGAATTCATTTGAACCAGTTCTAATGAGATGGATGAAACTGGAGCCCATTATACAGAGTGAAGTAAGCCAGAAAGATAAAGAACATTACAGCATACTAACACATATATATGGAATTTAGAAAGATGGTAACGATAACCCTATATGCAAAACAGAAAAAGAGACACAGAAGTACAGAACAGACTTTTGAACTCTGTGGGAGAAGGTGAGGGTGGGATGTTTTGAAAGAACAGCATGTATATTATCTATGGTGAAACAGATCACCAGCCCAGGTGGGATGCATGAGACAAGTGCTCGGGCCTGGTGCACTGGGAAGACCTGGAGGAATCGGGTGGAGAGGGAGGTGGGAGGGGGGATCGGGATGGGGAATACGTGTAAATCTATGGCTGATTCATATCAATATATGACAAAACCCACTGAAAAAATAAATAAATAAATAAAGGGAAAAAAAATAGTGAAACCATATACAACTGAGCAATGTTATTAAAGAGTAATTAATTCTAAAGTACCAGAGCTGCTAATGATTCTTAAAAGAAACATTGCTAATGTTTCTTAAAAAGTAGAGGGAAGAGAAGCATAGGTCCAGGAGATTTTACCTGTATGTTAAGCAAGAGCACCTAAATTACTACTAAATTAATGATAAAATAGTGTTGTGGTTTTATTATGGAGAATTTGATGTTTATGCTTAATATATGTATATATAAATATATATAGTAGAGCTATTATCAGATAAAGCTGCTGCCAACTGGTAGCTATTGTATGGTTATTAGTATCTCTTTTAATTAGTCACAAAGATTCTGCACAGATATATGTGGTATACATACATATAATTCTGCATAATTATTATTGTAGATAATTATATATATTCTGTAATATACAGAACAATTGCATATATATACAGATAATTACATATAACATATATAGCTATACATTTTATATACATTTCTGTGTGTATATATACACACACATATATACATATGTCATTGCTATTTTAAAGCCATCATTATAAGGCTTAATAGCCTTGAGACATAAACATCAGGTATGAAAAAAAGTTGGTTTATCTTCCTGTGGATAGTTTTGTTGAAATGACAGAATTTTTTTTTTTGAAATGACAGAATTTATATGAGAATGCTATAAGTAATCACATAACTATAATTTCAATGCAAACTGTAATGGTTGAGAATAAGAAATGGAACAAAAGTGCCACTGTGACTAAAAGCTGTCATCTAGCTATTTTTACATTTTAATGTGCATAAGAATCAAATGAAGATCTTGTTAAAATGCAGATTCTGATTCAGGAGGGCCGGGATGGAGCCTGAGACTCTGCATTTTAACAAGAAAACAAGTGATGCCGATGCAGCTAGACCACAGACCACACTTGAGAAGGAACAGTGTACTACAATCATGACTAATCATAAGGATTCCCAGGGGTATTTTTTAAGATGTGGATTCCTGGAGGGTGTGGAGAAAAAGGACCCCTCCTACACTGTTGGTAGAAATGTAAACTGGCACAGTCACTATGGAAAATAATATGGAAGTTCCTCAAAAAACTAAAAATGGGACTTCCCTAGTGGTACAGTGGATAGGAGTCTGCCTGCCAATGCAGGGGACACGTGTTCAATCCCCAGGGAAGCTCCCACATGCTGTGGAGTAACAAAGCCACGGCTCTAGAGCTGGTCCTCTACAGCAAGAGAAGCCCATGCACCACAACTGGAGAAAGCCCACTTGCAGCAGAGAAGACTCGGCACAGCCAAAAGTAAATAAATAAATAAACTAAAAAGAGTGTCATCATAGCATCCAGAAATCCCACTCCTAGGCATGTATCAGGACAGAACTACAATTCAGAAAGATAGAAGCACCCTCTGTGTTCATAACAGCCAAGACTTGGAGACAACCTAAACATCCCCTGACAGATGAATGGATAGATTTGGTACTTGTATACAGTGGGACACTACTCAGCCATAAGAATGAAATAATGCCATCTGCAGCCTCATGGATGGACCTATAGAACATCATATTAAGTGAAATAAGTCAGAATGAGGAAAGACAAATACCATATGAGATCACCTATTTGCAGAATCTAAAATATGACACAAATGAACTTGTCCATGAAACAGACTCACAGCCACAGAGAACAAACTTGTGGTTATCAAAGGGGAAGGAGGGAGGGAAGGGATGGATTGGAGTTTGGGATTAGCAGATGCTAACTATTCACTATTATACAGAATGGATAAACAGCAAGGTCCTACAGTACAGCACAGGGAACTACATATTCTGTGATAAGCCTAACAGAATAGAGTATGGAAAAGAGTGTATATATAAATATATGTGTAATTGAAATCACTTTGCTCTCAGGAGAAATTGACACAACATTGTAAATCAACTATACTTCAGTAAGATAAATTTTAAAAAAATAAATAAAACAATCCAAAAGCATTAAAAAATAGATTTATGTTTTAAAAAAGACATGAATTCCTGGACTCTCACCAATTATAAACATACACATGCACATGTTCATGGAACAGAACTTTGAGGCAAGGGGACTGGGAAGGTAACTAACATGTAACATGTAAATACATATTCAACATATTTTCTATGGAAACTCACTGATATTCACTATAAATCCCTGAATTTCTGAGAGATTTACTCAGAGGCATCTTAAAAACTTCAGATATGTGAATAAAATACCCAAACCAAAGTCACTGAATAACTCCTGCTTTTCATCTTTTAGTTCTATGTATGTTTGTTAACATTGTGCCATTCCTAATTATTTGATGAAACAGAGAAGTTCTTTAAATTTTGAAGATTTCTAGATAAATTCCTGGCTAAAATTCTATTTTAGAAATATTCAAAATTTTCTTTTTTGTCCCAAACATTCAGCTTGGATATGAAGATGAGATCTGATACAGTATGATTATTTTGGTTTTAAAATAAATTGCTCCCCCTTTTTCAACAGTATACCCAATTAGTTGGATTCTTCCATCTGCCAGCAATGATGACAGTGATGGTGATGAAAAGAGCAAATACTTAAGCAGCATTTCCTAGATGCCAGCCACCTTTTAAGTGCTTTACATCAATGAATTCTTTCCACAAGCTGGTGCATGGTATCGTTATTATCCCCATTTTATAGATGACAAGACTGAGACATGAAGGACTTGGCCTAAAATCACAAAACTCATTAACAATGAGGACGGAATTTCATTTCAGACAGACTAAATCTGTGGTTTGAGCTTTTGACAATTACAATTTATGGTCATCATCAATACCTGAGGCTAAGATTTCTGGTGTCTAAACTCTATTGCATTTGTCATCTCAAGTGTCTGCTGATATCCCGGCCCTTACTACCTTCCCTACTGTGCTCATAAACATGCAATTGGGCAGGACAACCATTTTTTTTTTTTTTTTCATTTTCAACTTGTATATGTGCTTTGCATGACTTCAGGAGACATCATTCCTATTAGCAGTCCTGATAGATCTGTGTAGCTATTACAATTTTTTAGAAGACGGCAGTAAAGTGTGTTGAGCTGTTTTTTGCAAAACCTGCAGAGCTAGTAGTGGGGACTGAATTTTGGCATCTCTGATTACATAGCTGTGGGAGCCTGGGAAACATGGCTCCCACAGAATACTTTACATGGCTCCCAGAATAGTTTACACCTACTCCAATCAAGAGAGGTGGAGTCTATCTCTCCATCACCTGAATTTGGAACATTTTGGGGCTTGGTTTGACCAACAGATTGTGGTAGAAGTGATGTCCAAGTTCAGGAGTGTAGGTTTCTGTCTTTGCCCTTTTGGAGTCCTTCTTTAAAAGCGGTTCAGTTCAACCTACTGGAGGGTAAGAGGCCCTGTGAAGGAGAAGTGAAATGTCCCAGTTGACACCTCCAGGGGACTGGAGAGAATGGCCCTCCATCCTGTCACAGCCAGTTCCAAGCTGCCCCACCAGCTGAATGCAGCCAAATGAGTGACCTCAGAAGGGCCTGGTAGAATAGTTTCCCACCCAACCTATAGAATCAATGGAACTAATCAACTATGGTTTCAAGCTACTAAATTTTGGGGTTGGTTGTTATGTAGCAATACATACATTACATGATCCTTTGAAAGATAAACAAAATTTAAGGCTATATTACTATCTTTCTTAACCAAAGATGTTTGGAGAATTTTTCAATGTAATAGAGGCTTTCTGAAGCAATAATTTTGTATAAAAGTTGACCAAATTGGAGATTTAAAGGGGCACATTTACTCTTAGTGATTTCCAAAATCACATATTTTCATTATTAGCAATAAATAAGAACACCATTAACTAAGTGCATTGCTACAAATTCTGAGTTGTTATCATTGATTTTATAATCTAAGATTTACAGTCAATGTATAGAAAAATTACTTCTTACAGCATATTTGATAGTGTGTTAAAAATAATATAAATTCCTTCTTTTAGAAAAGATAATACAATATCAGAAATATGAGTCTCCACCGAAGGAATTCTACTTCTAATTAAAGGAAACTATGAAGCAATCTCCATGGGTCTAAAAATTACTTTTTTTTTCAGTTACTGTGTTATAAATCCCTTCTCTGTGTTGGTAAGGAAATCTGTCAAGCTGGTTTACCACAAAGGTTGTCTGTACCACCTAAATTGTATATCTTTATATTTTTTTCACCATCAAAAGTCTGTAAAATATGTTTCAGATAATTGTAGAAAACCATAAAACCTGCCTGGGGTAGGAAATAGCAATAGTTCACAAATTATATTTACTGTTAATCCGTTCAAACATAACTGAACTGCAAATGAACTTACTTTTATTTTTTTTTCCTGCCTCAAACTAAGACTCATGTTATCCAACACGTTATGATTTCCCATAATGATTTCCCACAGGCTTTCTTTCATCTTTTCTCTGCAGTGGTCACAAAAATAAGAGCTTCTAAGGGCTTCAAGATCTTACACGCAACAGAGCACTGTTTACTAGTCTGAGAGGAGTGGTAATCTAACTCCATCTGTAAACAGACTAATACCTGCGTGACGCGACTGAACACGGTGACTCTATGGGACTATAATGTTATGCCAGTTACACACTGCTAGTAGTTCCATAGGAGAGCAAGAAGACTGGTGGGAAGGTCATACATCTCCGTTACTCTTGGTGGAAATTCTTTGGAAATTCCAAAAGCATAGAATCATTTATTGTTTTGTGTGTTGTAGGTCTCATTGTGGTCTCATTGCAAAGTATTAGTTGTTTGGAAGTTTTCTTGACATCACAGATTTTAAAAGTAATTGGCCCCATAAGCAATCAACAATCTTTTTCTAGCTTTTATTATTGGTCTTTACCAAAAACCACTAGTAATTATCAAAAATTAGTAAAATTTACTGGTAGCACATTAAAATTCTTTCATTAGCTCCCAAGAGTCTGTTCATGCTAAATTTTTGGTTTCGCTGCATAGCCAGTATCTTCTTTAATTACCATAAATATAAATATTTTAGTTAGGCTTCTAATGGGTTTATAAGATTTTCTAAGGCTTCTGTCAGATTTGTAAACAATAGGATCCAAGCATCCACCTGTATAAGGATTTTCTCATGTGCTAAAAAAATAAAATAGTACTAAAGAATTCCAATGAATGAGTGAGTCTCAAACATTGCCTGGAATTTCAAGGAAAACTTTTGAACCCAGCTTAATCCTTTATTTTTATTATCCATAATACTGATAATACTTCTTGCTGGTTGTTTTCTAAATTGATTATTGCTAATCTTCTGCTAGGTCTGCTATATTTTAATAGTTTATGGTAAAATATTATTATTTTTTTAATTTTGAGTATTTGTAAAATTGGATTGTAAATGTTTAGGTTTACTAGGTGTTATGAATTTGTTCTTTTATAGTTCAGTTTTCTTATCCTGTATTAAAGTTGTATGTGTCAATGGAATACTACTCAGCTATAAAAAGGAACATATATATATATATACACACACACACACACATATAAAAGGAACATTTGAGTCAGTTCTAATGTGATAGACGAACCTAGAGCCTATTATACAGAGTGAAGTAAGTCAGAAAGAGAAAGACAAATACTGTATATTAATGCATAATATAGAATCCAGAAGGATGGTACCGACAATCCTACATATAGCAAAGAAGACACAGACGTACATGATAGCCTTCTGGACTCAGTGGGGATGGTGAGGGTGGGATGACTTGAGAGAACAGCACTGAAACATGTACACTGCCACACGCAGAATGGATGACCACTGCGAGTTCAATGCACGAAGCAGAACGCCGAGGGCCAGTGCCCTGCACACCCTGGAGGGATGGGGTGGGGAGAGGGGTGGGGGGGTCAGGACTGGGGGGACACACGTATACCTATGGCCAATTCATGCTTATGTACGGGAGAAGCCATCACAATACTGTAAAGATTTTACCCTCCAGTCACATAAAATTTAAGAAATAAAAGTGTGTGTGTGTATATAGTTTGTGTATTAAAGCAGGATGTACACATATTCTACTTCCAGGCTATTTACAGTCTTATGACAGTTCAGTTACTGTGTTTTTCAATTCCCTGTGTAGGCTAAGGATGAGCAGAATTAACCTTCTGTGGTAGAACAACTAAATACCCACTCCTCATATGCACACAGCGTTTTCTCTTATTCCAATATCCAGATTGACTTAACAATGAATTAATTATGTTGGAGTGAGGATTAACAGACAAGGGGAATAGAATAGGATGACTCATATGATAATGAGTTAGAATTGAAGACATCAGTATGAACTCATGTTTAGCTTAATGCAGATACAAATGGTTATATATAGACAATATTTAAAGATATATGTCTGTGCATGGTATATTATACCTTGCTCTGACTACCGAGGGGGCCTAGACGCACCAACATCCCAGCAGCACTGAACATACCCAGCACCCAGACCTTGGTTTATAATAACCACTAACCAGTAAAAATAGCCCAGGATCCGTGGAGAAATGATTGATTCTAGGACCCAGGTAGGAAGTACACAAGGTGAGTCTGGAGCATCTCATAGTACGAGAAGGTAGGGAAATGCTTTTTTAAACAAATAACACAACCCAACACAATCATAGGAGCCAAGTGAAAGTATTTCAAACGCCAAAACTGGAAAAATTTTAGTAACAAAATAAAGTAACATTGGATTATAACCCAAAATATAAAATAAATATCTCTGAGTGCATACTGATATAAATAAATTTTGAAGAAATAAGTAAACAGTAACACACTACTTCTTATGTGGGGGCTACATATAGTGAAGGCCCTTGAGTGAAGCCTTAATGTATGGAAGAGAATTGGGGGAGAGATTTTTATTCTTCCTCCCAAAGAGGAAAGTATTAAAAGAAAAAAAAAGGAGGGGAGAGATAACTTTACACGAGAGAAATGTGACAAACACCACGCCAGCCAGGTGATCAAGGTCAACGTTAACAGTGAGAAGTTATGTACTATTTATATGATGTGATATGCATGGCACTTCACTTCTTCCTCCCAAAATGCATAATCTTAGTCTAATCACAAGACAAACATCAGACGAATCTCAACAGAGGGACGTTCTACACAATACCCAACCAATACCCTCAAAACCCTCTAAGTCACAAAAAAAAAAAAAAGAAAGTATGCGAAACGATCATAGCTAAGAGGAGCCTAAGGAGATACGATGACCAATTGTAACATGGTATCCTGGATGGGATCCTAGTACAGAAAAGTACATTAGGTAAAAACTAAGGAAATGGGCTTAAAACACTGAACCAACACTAGTTCATCAATTATAACTAATGTACCACACTAATGTAAGATGTTAAACAGAAGAAACTGGGTATGTTTGGACATATGGGAAATCTCTACTTTCTTTGCATTTTTTCTGTAAGTCAAAATTTAAATAAAAGTTATTCTAAGAGTACATGATAAAGCATTTATGAGAAAGCAAAATGTTAAAAATCAAATTAATGCCATGTACCCCTTTCCCAGCTCAAGAAATGATGCTAACCAAGAGTTTAAGTTCCCTGTGTATCCCTCTTCATTTATACTTCCAACTCCCTTCTCCCAGAGATAACCACTATCTTGCATTTGGTATTTGTTATTCCCATGCATTTATCACTCAGTCAGTCAGTTCAGACGCTCAGTTGTGTCCGACTCTTTGCAACCCCATGGACTGAAGCACGCCAGGCCTCCCTGTCAATCACCAATTCCCAGAGTTTACTCAAACTCATGTCCATTGAGTCGGTGATGCCATCCAACCATCTCATCCTCTGTCATCCCTTTCTCCTCCTGCCTTCAATCTTTCCCAGCATCAGGGTCTTTTCCAATAAGTCAATTCTTCACATCAGGTGGCCAAAGTATTGGAGCTTCGGCATCAGTCCTTCCAATGAATATTCAGGATTGATTTCCTTTAGGATGGACTGATTGGATCTCCATGCTGTCCAAGGGACTCTCAAGAGTCTTTTCCAACACCACAGTTCAAAAGCATCAATTCTTCAGCACTCAGCTTTCTTCACACTCCAACTCTCACATCCATACGTGACTACTGGAAAAACCATAGCTTTGACTAGGCGGACCTTTGTTGGCAAACTGATGTCTCTGCTTTTTATCATGCTGTCTAGGTTGGTCATAACTTTCCTTCCAAGGAGCAAGTGTCTTTTAATTTCATGGCTGCAGTCACCATCTGCAGCAATTTTGGAGCCCCCCCAAATAAAGTCTGTCACTGTTTCCATTGTTTCTCCATCTATTTGCTATGAAGTGATGGAACCAGATACCATGATCTTAGTCTTCTGAATGTTGAGTTTCTGAATACCAACTTTTTCACTCTCCTCTTTCACTTTCAGCAAGAGGCTCTTTAGTTCTTCACTTTCTGCCATAAGGTGGTGCCATCTGCGTATCTGAGGTTATTGATATTTATCCTGGCAATCTTGATTCCAGCTTGTGCTTTATCCAGCCCAGTGTTTCTCATGATGTACTCTGCATATAAGTTAAATAAGCAGGGTGACAATATACAGCCTCAACCTACTCCTTTCCCGATTTGGAACCAGTCTGTTGTTCCATGTCCAGGTCTAACTGTTGCTTCCTGACCTGCATACAGATTTCTTAGGAGGCAGCAGGTGGTCTGGTATTCCCATCTCTTTCAGAATTTTCCACAGTTTGTGGTGATCCACACAGTCAAAGGTTTTGACATAGTCAATAAAGCAGAAGTAGATATTTTTCTGGAATTCTCTTGCTTTTTCTGTGATCCAACGGATGTTGACAATTTGATCTCTGGTTCCTCTGCCTTTTCTAAAACCACCTTGACCATGTGGAAGTTCACAGTTCACGTACTGTTGAAGCCTGACTTGGAGAACTTGGAGCATTACTTTGCTAACATGTGAGATGAGTGCAATAGTGCGGTAGTTTGAGCATTCTTTGGCATTGCCTTTCTTAGGGATTGGAATGAAAATTGACCTTTTCCAGTCCTGTGGCCACTGCTGAGCTTCCCAAATTTGCTGGCATACTGAGTGCAGCACTTTCACAGCATCATCTTCTAGGATTTGAAATAGCTCAACTGGAATTCCATCACCTCCACTAGCTTTGTTCGTAGTGATGCTTCCTAAGGCCCAAGCATTTATGGATATCTTTAAAGGACATAATTGTTTGCAAGTTTTAAATTTCTGTATAGATTGCATCACATGACACATGCTTTTGCAGAGGCTTTACTCAATATCAAGCTTACACGACTCATATTAACTTATGTATTTCTAATTCATTTTTTCTGCAATGGACTTCTCCATTACATGAATATGCCCAAATATGTTGATCTCTTTGAATGGCTCTCAGGGTGTCTAATCATTCATGCTGTTGAAAGTCCTTCCATTCACCTTTCATTTGATACCAGGGATTTCTCTTGGCTGATCCATTCCACATGGCACTCCACATCTCAGGCTAGCTGCCCAGCTCCTCTCTCCCTGCCCAGATGCTTCCTCATCCTCTTCCCCTCAGACCAGCCTTCTGAAGCCTCAGTGTATTTTCTCCTTATTAAGCACAGTTGTTTAGCAATTCTATCCCTTCTCCCAAACACAAGTCCCAACTTGACTTTGTATAGTTACAAATCATCCAAGACCTCAGCTGAACAAAAGGACCTGCTACTACTTCCCTAGTACCCCTGCGTCCCATGTCAAACTATGAAAAAATCAGTTTCAAAATTCCTCTGCTCAAACGTGTTTTAAAATATTCAGCTATTTCTTTGTAAGAACAAATCATGTGGGTGTTAGTAAAACCACTTTACTTAAGCCTGTCCTAAGTAAAAAGAAACACATACCAATGTTCAGGTAATTTCTGTATCCTCTGACTATGTTTCTCTTCTTTCCATTGAAAACTATCTACACGGATAAAAGTTTTATCTTTGAAGGGATGCAGAAAGAATTAAGTGTGGACAAAAACATTCTTCAGATAAACAAAGCTGGAGTTTGGAGATCCCTGAATTCTAAAGAGAGAAGTGATTTTCAAACCTATAGGTAGTTCTCTTAGTTGCATTCCAAACTATAGGAAGTAATACTCTTGGTATTAAGGTACAAAAAAAAAAATTGTCACATTTAGGTTTATATTGAGAGATAGTAGTAGAATTACATAAAATCTATGCTGTTCTCTCAATTAGGAAACTATTTTTAGCTGTTAAGGAGGTAAGTTTAATGGAAATGAGGTTTTTCCACTAATCAATCTGACAACTGCAAGTCAGATACATGAGAAGGTGAAGGTGTGTGTGTACACGTTTGTGAGTAGTGTTGGTGATGAGAACAGCCTCAGCTAAAACAGCACTTTAGATATAAAGCTAAATTTCTAAATTGAGATAGTCACAGTAAAAATGGAGAAAAATGGAAAAGACTTTTACACTGACCTGACAATACCACTTGGCGAGACTGATTAGTTGATGGGGGGAAAGGTGTGAGAGAAGCCCAGGTAATTACATAACTGCAAGTGTAGGGCACCGGGATGAGGGTGGTACCACTGACAGAACCAGGGAAGCGCAGAGCTGCACATACGGACCATGAAGACAGCACCCAAAAGGAGCCAGCCCAGAAAGGTAGAGAACACCAGATCTCCAAACGAGAGGCGAGGCTGATCTGATAGTCAGGAGAGCACCACTGAAGGAGACGGAAGAGGAGAAAAGTGTACAGGTTCCTTAAAAAACCTAAAAACCATAAGTTGAAAAGATGTATCCCAATATTCACTATTTACCACAGCCAAAACATTAAGCAACCTAAATATCCATTGACAGAAGAATGGATAAAGAAGATGTGGTGTATATGAAATGGACTACTACTCAACCATAAAAAAGAATGAAATGCCATTTGCTGCAACATGGATGGACCTAGAAATTATCATACTAAGTGAAGTTAGACACAGGAGGACAAATAGCATATTATTTCACATACGTGGATTTTTTTTTTAAAGGCACAAATGAACTAATTTACAAAACAGAAGCAAATGTGCAGATATCAAAAAACAAACGTATGGATACCAAAGAGGAAACATGGGGGGAGGGATCAATCAGAAGTTTGGGATTTTATATACACAATACAATATACAAGGCAGATAATCAACAAGGACCTAATGTATAGCACAGGGAACTCAATGTTCTGTGATAACCTATGTGAGAAAAGAATCTGAAGAAGAATGCATACGTGCGTATGTGTGTGTATGTGTGTGTATGTATATATATAAATATAACTGCTGATTTTGCTGAAACTAACACCATTGTAAATCAACTATAGTCCAATAATTTTTTTAAAAAAAGACTGGTTTTTAAAAAATGAGACCAGTGAAGAGGATGGGACAAAAATTGAGTCTCATATTGTGGAAGCTAGAGAAAAAGATTAATGGTCAAACATAGTCAAAATGGGGCTTAGAGGAGGCTCTGGATCATGTTACATAGAATAGTTCTCTCTGTATTTCTATATCCCCAGCTCCTTTTCCTGATCTACACTATTTAATTTCTTCAGTGACAGGGCAGAATTTTCTGTTGTCCTGTCTTATTTCCCTCTGTGAAGAGGAATGTAGCAGCCTAGGGGCATAGCTTACCTAATGAGTGAAGACAAGAAATAAAAGAGAAACAGAAAGAAGGAAACATCCCCTGACTCAGTAGGGGATCCTGAAATGAAAAGGGAAGCCTGATCCTGAAATGCCTCATTTTCAGATGCTAAAATCAGTTTTCTTCCTCTAAAGAGGATGGATATATATTTAGCTCAGCTGATTGCTTAACATCCCTGTTTCCTACTTCCATTTCTATATCTATCATTTATTTCATCCATAACATAAGACTACACCTGAACATTCTCTTTCATATCCCCTTGTATAAATCTATAACTCTGTATTTTCATACTCCCTCAACAAAAGTTCACTTCTCACCAGAAAGATCTACTCTATCCTTTTATAAATTTAGGATTTTACTGATTGCCTTGAATGAACTGAGTTGAGATTATCCATTGAAAATGAGGAATAAATAAAGGGCCCCCACACCATACCCTTCATCCATTTACTCAGACACCCATGTACTGAGCACCTATAATGTACCAATCACCAGCACAGGTCCTTGGTTTATATATTCTAAATAAGACACAATCACTGTTGCCAAGAAATCTTCAGGGAGAGATGGTGAGTAAGCCTTTCTAAGTTTGCCCCGAAGGAAAGATGATAAAAAGGAAGATCCCCCAGTTCACGGCCTCTTATTTTATTGTTAGTCCTAAAGGGTGTTCTTTGAAAGATATAGATTTAATAAGGGAACAGTTGTGGGGGGCGTGGCTGGCTGATGGTTTTATAAAAATACATTGCTATCTGGAGTCTGTTATAAATGTCACACTCAACTCAGTTTGTGGGAGTTGGTTTAAGTCTGGGTTGAGTATAAAAATAGATTCACTGTGGGATTTGGTAAATGATGAAAGACAAGAAAGCTTTCACATGCATATTTAGGAAGTTGTTGCTGGACTTACTGAATATGGAGATACTATCCTTGGTCCAGATCTTTGTGTCTTCTATTTAGAATCTGTAATTACTTAATAAAAGTTAAACAGCCACTAGAGTGTAATTCTTTTCAAATGCTCTATTTGCAAGCCCTTTAGGAAGACCAAACAGGACCAAGAATCCTTAAATGAAACAAGAGATAGATGCTTTATCCACTGCTTTGTTTTGCAGTGTAGAATCGTACGTAAAGCAACACACTAGCTTTCTCTCTGCACTTTTCATGAAGCTCCTCGCTGTCTGGCTTGCCCGAAGGAGGGGCCGGCCTGATGGTGGCCATCACCACCCCTCTCTCCACACCACACCGACCTTACTTTGTAATTCAAATCGGCCTCTCTTGAAAAACAAATGCTGCGGCCTGAAAAATCTTCTAAGGCAGTTAAGCAAATTTTGCATTTTATGAGCGAGGATAATCCTTTCACATTTTCAGAAATCGGTTTACAAGCCGGAGCGCCTGGTGAGCAACGGAAGCTGCGTGACAAATGGGGACAAGGAGCATCCTCCAGGCAATCTGGGTGACAGGCAGTAAATCCTCCTGCTTTGGCAGGTCTGCGAGTGTGTGGAGAAAACAAGATCAATCCCCCCTCGACCTCACAAAGGCTTCTTCACTGCTGATGGCTGTTCAACCGGAGGGAGGAGAAGCTTAATGAAGTAGATGTTGCAAGCTGACAGGAGTATTGGAAAATGTATATAGAGAAAATGAAAATATTATGCACCAAATTGGCAGAACAGGAGACTGAGTGACTATTAGTGGACATGAAAATAGTGTGGCTGAGTGTCTTCTCAGGCCAGCTGGTGACAGCGCAGTATCTGTGCGAGGAAGTAGTAAGATGAAAACCCACACATGGGATGCGGAGTGCCTGATTATCCAAGTTCTACCACGGAAAGCAGTGCAGAAATTGGAAATTTAGGCTTGCCAGCACTTTAAATAATAAACACACAGCTATGGTGAAAGGGAATGTGATATCTGAGCTGGAGAGGAAGGTGAAAGCCAAAAGACAGTGTAATGAAAGATAAACACCAAACAGCATTTGAGGGCGGAAAGCCTCTTATCCCCTCTCTGGTTATTTTTTCTCCTCTGGCTACTAATCTGGTGCTTGTTTGGTCTATGATTGCTCACCAGGTTCTTTTTCTCTCTTGCATTTTCCTTCTACTAGTTCACACAAATGGACCTGAAAAACAACATCACGATCCAAGTGGAAAGTTATTACAAAATGGGGAGACAGAATGTTTCACAGTCTTAACCAGTGCTGTGACCAAGTGTGCCCATAGAAACATCAGAGTGACAGAACAGGAAAATAAAAGACTTGTAATTAATAAAGAGAAGAAAAGTGGCAAGGGTGTTCTGCTTTCAGGTAAAGAAGGTCTGGCGGCTGCAAAGAATAAAAAGTACATATATCATTGAAGAGTCCCTCCTTCGATAGAGAATCTCCGTGTTCTATTTAGCTGAAGCAGCAGGACTACTGTTCACAGCCCCCTTGTCTGTTGAACACACCTCTGTTACCACCCTTACAAATACTGCTTTTAAGACACGATACTCCACTGGCCTGAGATCACCGAGGACAGAGTAACCAGAACTTACTGTCAGGGGAAGCACACTGACTGAAACCGCCCACCCTGGCCAGGCACCATAGTAACCATTTGCATGAGTTGTTTTATGACAGCAGATCCTGATAAGGAATGGGAACTAATAAGCCACCACCAACCAGAAGAGTTTGGGAAAGGTTGAAAGGAAACACCGCCTGTCCGTCCACTTCCCAGAATCCCTCTCGCTAGCATCCATCTTGGCTGAGCGATGCGAGCACCACCAGGAAAGACTGAGTTAGAATGACTGGCCAAGGACCACTGGAAACTAATCCCATCACCATAAACCCTGAGACTGAGAGCCACGCGCCAGAGCAGTTCTCCTGGGTTCCCTTACCTACTGCTCTCCACCGGGGTACCCTTTCCCAATAAAATCTCTTGCTTTGTCAGCACATGTGTCTCCTCGGACAATTCATTTCCAAGTGTTAGACAAGAGCCCAGTTTCGGGCCCTGGAAGGGGTCCCCCTTCCTACAACAATACTACCATATCTCTAAAGAAATCTCCTGAGGGGAACTTTGTTGCTCAGGAATAACTTGACTGAAATGAGTCAACTCTGATGACATTGCTCTGACAGGAAAATAGAAAAGAATGAAACACGAAGGGCTTACACTACTGGGATGAAATCCTGTGGGCTAGACTTATCAATGGACATAGACTTGGGCATCTTTATCTACCATCACCTTGACTGACACAGCAAAAGGTAACACGCATACGATATACTATATACTAGAGCTACCTCACCAGTGAAGAGATTAGGCATTGTTGTCTATTAACAGTTTCACCTTGACTCACGTGGCAAGGGATAAAAAGACTAGAATACGCTATGTCAGATCTAGCCATTGGACCACCATCAAATGGGAGACTGGCAGTTGGTTTATAGAATGTCGGGGTTTTCTTGTCTGCCTCAAACAGCAGACTCTCGAGTGAAGCCAAATCTTTTTATTACCCTACCAATAGAACTTGGAACTGTGATTCCAAACAGAATTCAGCCTTTTCATGAAGTATCTATCTGCTTGGGAGAGACTGCTTCCCCAGAGGTAGACAGGTTTGCATCATGGAGTTTTGCTCTTTCATTTCCCCAAAGGTGACTCTCAGGAGCCTCAGGTCCTGAGTGGAGGATTCTAGCCCCCCACCTTCCCCCTGTTACCCGTTTCAAAGATTATGCTGAAGAACAGGGCAGAGAAGCTAGCAGAAGGGACCCGGGGGGGGGGGGATGGAGGGAATGAGTGAAACAAAATGGATTATGAATTTGAAAATTGCCAATTATCTTGTATCATACAGCTCAGAGCCCTGGCACAATGATCAGCCACAATCCAGATTTTTCAGCTTAAATGGCTTTACATTCAAGCAAGCAAATTAACCATAAAATAGAGGGGGGGAAAAAAAAACAAAATATCCCAAGAAAGAATAAACTGCAGATAATAAGCACCAATCTGGTGTTGAATGCAGCCCAAGATACCAATTGTTTTAAGTCACGACAAAGACAGCTGAAAGCTCATCTTGTGGACGCAGAGCGAGGATGATTGCCTGCCATGAGTATCTTCTCTCACAAATAACAGTTTTTTCGCTCTTAATTTTCTGCTAAATTGGAAGCTAACTGCTTCCCACATTGTCATCGGAACACCTGCAGCTGTGCTGGATTTCTGCACACCATTTCTTTTAGGTAAAACAGCACTCCACTTCCTTCAGCGCCTCATTATGCCGAGGTCTTCCTTTCACTACGCCGCAACAGTAATGATTCAGGCAGGCTGGTCAGTCATTAAGTGACAAGCAAATGATACCGTGTGCAACGTGTGAGTAATCGGTCTGAACAAATGAAATCACAGACTTGCCTTTCCCATCATTCATTTCACAAACAGTAGCAATGTGCCGCACAGCAGGTAGTTCAGTTAAAACCAGCCTTGTAAAACAAATTTCCTGCAGCCGTTTAAGTGAGCTGCGATGGGCTGGATGCTTCTGCTAGTGGATCGCACCCGAGGAGTTAAGAGAGGTTGAGGAGGAAGGAGCCGGGGAAGGAGGTGCGGTGAGGAGAGAGCTTCGTACATATATTAGAGTAATTAAGGGTTTCGTATCTTATCGCTATGTTTTTCCTTTGTATGGATCTCAGAAATGACTGTTGCATGAGCAAACCCAAAACAGACCACATCCACTTCTCTGTACCTTGTCACGAGGTAGCCTGTTAAGAGACTGAAGCAAAGTTCCCAGATAAATATTATAAATTCAGAGTCACGAAGACGTCACAGTAAATCAGATGGACTGCTAGGAAGCAAGTGACTCAAATCACAGAGATAAAAAAAAAAAATTCATGGCTTTTATTTTTGCAGTAGAACCCCTTTTGATTCATCAATTATTTTGTGAAGAGTGAAACTGGCTTCTACTAATAGAAACCCAACTTCCAGGGTGGGATGTTTCAAAAGAACAGCATGTATACTATCTATGGTGAAACAGATCACCAGCCCAGGTGGGATGCATGAGACAAGTGCTCGGGCCTGGTGCACTGGGAAGACCCAGAGGAATCGGGTGGAGAGGGAGGTGGGAGGGGGGATCGGGATGGGGAATAAGTGTAAATCTATGGCTGATTCATATCAATGTATGACAAAACCCACTGAAATGTTGTGAAGTAATTAGCCTCCAACTAATAAAAAAATTTAAAAAAAAAAAGAAACCCAACTTCCGCGCTAAAGCTTAAAATGGGTTTTCATAGTCCCCCACCACCAAAAAAGGAGGTAAAATTACAGAGGATGACAAGAAAATCTGTGCAGCCCCAAACTTAGCAGCCACTGGACCCTACATCCCGCCAGCTAGGACAGGGAAAGGGGCTGCTTTCTTCGTGCGGCGAGGGTCTCCACTCAGGTTTCACTCCCAGGGTCAAGTCCACCGGCTCTCTTTGGGCCGAGGGTCTGGCAGGTAGGGAACCAATCATGGTTTGCTTTGAAGTGTGCTCTGAGTCTGTCGCAGGAACACTGCTGGGCTGGGGGAGGACAGCCTGGTATTATGAGTGCCCTTCAGTGCTCTCTGTTCTTCCCACACCATCAGGGAAAAAGCTAGCAGGGTCTCAGAGCTGGCATCTCTATTTTTCCTCTCGCATCATCTTGATTTTGGCTTCAAACTTCCTCATCATGTCCTTGTAGGCAACTGGTGAAAATTCCTTGAAGAGGACTTAGGCAAGTAGGCCTGACAGGAAGCCCCACAGCCTGTGCACCCCAAGAAGCTGTGCGGGGTGGGGAAGACCGGAAGGAGGGTTCGACTTGGGCACAGCCCCCAATCCAGGACTAGGCTTGTGTAGGGCTTCATGGACACAGACAAAATTTTGTCCACAGCCTCCCTCTGGTCCTGACCCATTATGGAACACAGAGTGCCATAAAGCGTGAAAGGAAGAACATTCCTCAGTCACGAAATCTGAACTCTGCGAAGTGCCTTTGGGGTTAGGTCACTGTTCTCAGTCTGAGACACCTTTGCAAATGGCTCCAACTCACTAACTAAAGTTATTGCAAGAAGTCTATATAAGAAAGCAATCCTGTAAATGGATGATAAGGCATCTTTGCAAAAAGACAGTATTAAACCCCTCAACCCCACCTCCTTGTATGCCCAGCTGTGAGTTTACCAAACCAAGACTGATTTCAGACCGTCCTTGATTTGCAAGAAGGGTGCCCAGATGTGAAAAGTTTTCAGTAGCGTATCACTGAATTCATACATGCTTACTGTAGATAAGTCAAACAGTTCAGAAGACTGTATTGCGCACTCGTCTGTGTTCACCTTCCCTGGGGTAGGACCCTGCTATGAGGGATGTTGTGCATGGTCCCAGACACAGTCTGTGCTTACACCAACATTCACACGGACAGAATCACTTTATTCTGCAACTGATCCAGGCGCAGTGAGCCCCTTTCCACATTGGCACATGTAGATTTATCTCATTCCTTCTAACATCCACAGAATACTCTGGCCTGGGGGGTGCATTTTCACTTATTTAACCAATCTACCACTGAAGGACAGTTAGGTTGCTTCCAATATTTAATCTGTTCAAAACAATGTGGCTCTGAAAATTCTTGTACATATATCTTCATGCATTTGTGTGAGCAGAATTTGCAGGGTAGTCTTAAAACAAAGTCACCAAACAGAATGAACCTCGCCAGTCTGACAACTGACTACTTTTCACAGTCTTATTTAATGGAATATGAGGTGGAGAATCATGTCATGTTTCAAGGACATTTGTAATTCTTTTTGTCTGGGGCTTGCTTACGTGCTCATTTTTTTTAGTTAGGTTGATGGCCTTATCGATTTATAAACACACTTCTTACGCACGTGTATCTAGCATGTGTTACAAATCCTTTTTTGGGTCACTTTTGGCTTTTTTATACTGATTTTTGCCCTAAAGAAATCATTGATATTTATGCAAATATTACAGCTCTTACCTCTTATAACTTTGGGGATTTTTCATTATGTTTGAAAAGTCCTCTCCACTCTGGCATTGTAAAAATAGTCACTCTTTTTTTATTTTTTGAATGCTTATGGCTCAGTCCATCTGGGATGACATGCACTGGGTTGGTCAAAAAGTTTGCGTTTTTCTGTAACATTGTATGGAAAAACCTGACTACACTTTTTGGCCCACCTGACAATTAAGAAGAGAGTGGGGCTTCCAGCTTCATTCCATTTCCACGTGGTTCGTCGCTGTCCCAACACCATTTGTTTAGGGGCAATGTGATCTTTCCAGACTGTCATCTCACTGAAAAGTACGGTTTAAGCCTGGCTGCTTTGATTACAGATCTAGGCACTAACATTCAAAGCTACATATTCATAAGTTCTGTCCTTAAATGCCAACCATCTAAACTCAATATAAACAAGATGTTTTAAATTTGTTTTAAGATCCTGGGGCTTTTCAATCCTGCTGGGGCTGGTTTGCCTCCTGGTTCAAGAATGGAACACTGCCCACAATCTTGCATTCAGTATGCTGAAATGCAAATAGCTCCGGAGGCCCACAGGGTTTTCATTTGCATGGTTTTCAATTCATAAAACCTAAACCTAACCATCCTGAGGGGCTTCCCAGGTGGCTCAGTGGTAAAGAACCCACCTGCCAATACAGGATTGGATCCCTGGGTTGGGAAAATCCCCTGGAGAAGGAAATGGCAACCCACTCCAGTGTTCTTGCCTGGGAAATCCCATGGACAGAGGAGCCTGGTGGGCTACAGTCCATGTGGTTGCAAAGAGTTGGACATAACTGAGCAACTAAACAACAACAAAGCCATCCTGATGTTATATATAGTCCCTAATCTCTTTAGTCTGAATATCTACACCTTTTGCTTCAGATCTTAATATACAGTATGCATACTACTTTACTCCTTTAAAATTGAAGTGTATGAACTTCAAAAAACATAGCTGGTCCTAAGCATTTCAGAAAGGGAATTTTGGTTTGGTAAGAGTTATTTGTTTAAAGGGAAGAACAACATAGTGTAGGGAGGGTTGATGGAAAGGAGGAGGGAGAGGATGAAAACTTTGAGAAACCTGAGTTGAGAGGAGGAAATGTTTTCATGGACAATGCTTCCTACTTAAAGTTCTAAGACTGCATATCAATCAAACTTCAAGTTCAATGAAATGGAGTCTGAGATTTTACTAGGTGACTAGCAGTCAGGAAGTCATTCAGATTCACTGCAAACAAAACAACCCTAAAAGGTCTTGAGATTTTGAATACTGTCAATATAAAAAAAAAAAATGTCACAGTTAACACTATTGTGCCTAATAAACAATGTTGTGCTTTTGCATTTCTTCAAGGATCTTGCAGTACTTCTTGGTACTCTGATATGATTTTTCATCTCTGTCAAAGGGGTAGGTCCTGGAGATAAGACACATTTTAGACTGAGCCTTTTAGAGCCAAGGCATATAAAACCAGAACTCTCTTGGCTATGACTGATCTAAAGGATCAGAAGCCAAACAGGCAGTTGGCTTTTGCGTAGTTGAAATCAAACAGAAGTAAATACAACTTCCCTCTGTATCTACGGGAGATCCTGTGGATATGAAAACCTGAGGAGCTCAAGTCTCTTATACAAAATGTCGTAGCACAATGAATACAATTGGAAGGAGATACCTAAAATTTTCAACCTTGGCTGCACATTGGAGTCATCTGGAGTTATATTTTAAAAATATGAACTGCAGAGGTATTTCCCCTCAAACCTGAATGAGATCAGAACCACTGGGAGCGCTTATTAAATCACAGATCCTGGGCCCCACACGTTGAACATGTCTGATTCAGCAAGTCTGGGACCAGGACTGAGGACCTACAGTTCTGACAAGTTCCCGGGTGCTGCCCGTCCAGAGACTTCACCTTGTGCTCTTGATTGAATTACTATGTGGTGTGACGGGAGTATGATTCATTTCTCAGAGTTCCTGAGGTAACTCGGTGTGTACCCAGGCTGGAGAACCACTGAGCAGGGCAAGGAGCCTTTCCAGATGCACATCTGACCACACAGCCTGCCTTCTTCTCCCACACAGAAAGGATAGTCCTTACTTTTTATCTAAGGGGCTAAGCTTCTCTATACAGTTCTAGAGAAAGCAGCAAAACTACTCTGTTGAAGAGAAGTATTTCCCAAGTACACAGATAACTAGGTGATCAGGATATGACTGGGAACAGATTTGGAAATGTTAGATAAAATTTACTTTAAAACATCTTTTTTTTTTTTCCCCCTGAGTGAAGTAGGTCAGAGGAGAAAATTTCACATGACATCCTTTATGTGCAGTATCTAAAAAGAAATTATACAAATGAACTGATTCACAAAACAGACTCACAGACTTACAGAATGAATTTACGGCCTCCATGGGGGAAGAATAGGGAGGAGGGATAGTTATGGAGTTTGGGATTGACATGTACACACTGCTATATTTAGAGTGGATAACCAACAGGTACCTACTGTATAGCGCAGGGAACTCTGCCTATGTTATGTGGTAGCCTGGGTGGGAGCAGAGTTTGGGGGAAAATGGATACATGCATATGTATGGCTGAGTCCCTTTGCGGTCCACCTGAAACTATCACAATACTGTTAAACTGTTGTACGCCAATATAAAATAGTTTTTTTTTTTAAAAAAAAAGAAGCATAAGTAAATTGGAAACATAAGAGAAAGTTGGGTCCCTTATAATATGGATATTGATAAATCATAATGAAAAATATGAAAAAGAATGTGTGTGTGTATATATATAACTGAGTCAATTGGATATACAACAGAAACTGACACACTATAAATCAGCTATACTTCAATAAAGTAAATTAAAAAATAAAGCAAAACAGGTGGGAGAAGTGGCTATAGAGAACTTACAACTGCTATTATTTTAGAGCCCATAATAATTTGGAGCATAGCCCTTGTGAAAGAAAATTTTGCTTAAAGTCGCAATAAAGAAGAAACTCCAGAGACTGCACAAATGATACCCTTAGAAAGAAATTACGTAGTGATGACTGTCAGTTCATTTCTGGAAACCCAATAATCTACTCTTATGAAAAACCTTTTAATAGAATTGTAAAGACGAATGTCAAGGGTGAGTGAGGCATTTGCTTTGTTTGAAATTTCATGTTAACCCATGATTTTGTTTGTCTGTTATTCCTTAGTTGGAAGGGGCAGGAGACTTCCCCTGGCATGCTAATTCACTCCCTGGCAGTCTGTGACACTAGACGGTTTGATTCTCCCTCATCTGTTGATTTTTTAAAAAAATAGTCTCTGGCAACATTGCTTGGCTCTGGGATAATAGCCACTTGATGCTGCCAAAAAGAAAACTTGGAATTTTCTAATCTGCCTTCATTTTCTAAATCTGCTTCAAGGACACGTGGAGTTGGTTCTGATGGACCATGAGGGTGAAAGTCAGACAACAGAGACTTTGCTGAATGAAACAGAGCTAAAGGAAGTAAGTCTCCAGAATTCATCAATACTGCAGGGCTAGTCTACTTATTTCTGCACTAGCATTCTTATTTACATGTTCACATCAAGCCTTAGACAAGTCTGGTGCATGATATACTTCACTGCTGGGCAGTCTACACTCAGATGAGACCACCAGCCCTCATGTGTATTAGCAAAAAGACCAAAAACAACCACAAAGATTAATGTCTGGCTTTACAAGGAAAGGCTGCACTGAACTTAAGCAGTCACGACAGGAGTATCTCTCAATTCCTTCTCTAAGGTAGCTAATTGTGCCCTAGACTCTGGGGTTGATTCAGTTCCCTCACTTGGTTGATTTATGAGACACTGGTTCACCACCCAAGCGAAAACAGGCTTACCAAGCAGCTTTATCTCTTTGGACCTGACACAGCTAGAAACCAAGAGATGGGGGGATTTAGCATTTAATTGCTTTTCGGCCTTTCCCTACCCTCCTGGGTGATAACACGCAGGTCCATGCACGCAGGGAGGACGACAGGGCAGTCATCATCAATCCCTCGTTCAGCAGCCAGTCAGACATACACACAGGATTTCCTTTTACCTGCCGCCACCTGCTTGAGGGTTGTTTTGCCACTCACACTACCTCTATTAACGTGGACAGGAAGGGAAAACAAAGAAGGTAAAATGCAAATCATGCGATTTTGTAATTTGCTGGTTGGAAGTTGGAGGCAGCATAAAATAAACCATTACTATCAGAAGCCAAGTTACAATTTGGTGACAGATCAGAGCTCTAGTTTTCCTACCCGTTCTTTGTTTTCACACTCTGCAGTGTAGCCTGACCCAGGCTCCCTCCATCCTCACTGGCTGATCATGGTAAAGCCCTTCATGGCTCTGATAGTAGGGAAGCGCAGCTGCCTATGAGGATTTTCTTCTTGAATTCCTGTTGATTTCTCTCCTTGCCACCCACCCATGTTGGCATGCGGTGAACTGGGCTGCCAGTCAGCAGTCAGGATGCCCCCATTCTCTGAGTTCCATAGCTGTGAGATGTCTTCCTACCAGGGAGGCAGCCTCCCCATCACAGAGCCCACAGCACCTCCTACCACTTACCTTCTCTTAGAAACCACTCTGCTTCTGCCCTTCTGTCAGTCTCCAGGCATCTCCTGGCTATATGAGCTTTGCCTCACTCTCTAACAGGTTCCTAAATTCCTGCTCTTAGATCTTCCCAAGCTTTCTCTCCAATAACTCGGGCCCTCATCCCCAAAGGGCTGTGACTAGCTTTACTATTATATTCATCAGGACAGGTCGCTTCTTCCTGTTGACAAAGCCTGGAGTCAACCTGGAATAATGCGTCATTTATAGTAGGCATAAGGTGATGCTTGCTGCTTAGAGTACAGAATCTGAAACTTTCCACTAAGACAGTTATCTGATACATAGTAACTTCCTAAGGATGCAACTCAGGCATTAAAACCCCATACAAATTAGTTTGGAAAAGACAAAAAAATCCAGGAAAAAAAAGGGGGGGGGGGCAAGAGGAAAGGAATGGATTATTGAAAATGAGATTACTTGAAGTACCAACAAACATCTGGGAGGAAACTCAACCTCACTAGTAATCAGGATAATGAAAATAAAACCACTATGACAGTAACATTTTAGAAGTTTGATTATATAAAATATGAGATGGGACAGGGGAAAATGAAAATTGTCAGGTTCTGCATTAAGTATGCACATTGTCCAGCCACTCAGGAGAGGATACGGCAATGGTTAGGGAAGATGACGGTGTACTTGACATACAGCCCAACATTTTTTCCCCAAGTCTACGTCCTTGAGAGTCTTGCAGATGTACACAAGACACTATTTACAAGGATGCTTATCAAATGTTGCTTGTAATGGTAGAAAGGCAAACATTCTAAATATTTATCAATAGGAAAAAGAGAAATAAACCACAGTATATACTCATATAATGAAAGAGTCCACAGCATTTAAAATGAATGATGCACAGGTACCTGTCTCAATAAAGATAATTCCTAAAAACATAAGGAAACACAATTTATTTAGATTTTAAAAGCACAGAAATAGCACGACTATGTACACTGTTTCTAAACCCATGCCTACGTAGTCACAAAGTATGAAAACAGAGAAGGAAAATGTTGATGTTGATACTGTGGTCACCTCTGGAGACAGTGGGAGAGATGGGGAGGCTGAAGACTGCAGTGGAAGCTTCAACTACTCCAAAAGGCTTTACTTTCAAAAATGAAACAACACAGCAAGATATTTATGTTCATTAAACATAGGTGGGCATAGGTATGGGTGCTTTTTGTGTATCTAAAATATTTCTTTTTAAAAATCATTATTATTATAAAAACTTCCATTTAAATCATTAAATTATTTCATTCCATTAAATAATTCTTTCACTTAAACAATATACCTTTAACCTCTTGATATGGTGAATAAAGGTCTTCCCAGGTGGTGCTAATGGTAAAGAATCTGCCTGCCAATACAGGAGACACAAGAGACTCGGGTTTGATCCCTGAGCTTGGAAGATTCCCCTGGAGGAGGAAATGGCAACCCACTTCAGTATTCTTTCCTGGGGAATCCCATGGACAGAGAAGCCTGGCAGGCAATGGTCCATGGGGGCACAAAGAGTCAGACACGATTGAGTGAGTGAACACATGATGGATAAACCTAACAACTAAACTGAGTTTCTTCTTTTGATTCTTGGGTCCCTTCTCCAGGGCTTTTCCATGAAGCACAGGAATAGAACCCAAAGTCATACAATGAACAAGTTGGATGCACAGGGGACTTCAGACCACCAAACGCCTGAGGCTGGGGCTATGATAAGTGCTAAGGAACACTTCCAGATAGCTCTTTTTGTTTCATTTTCCTTTAAATGCTACATAAGAAGAAACAAAAGGAGATGCCCCCCATAGCTTTAAGTCAAACCCTTAATTTTATTTGAATATAGTTTTTGTCATTTAATTACTGCCATTTTTCTCTTCTTTTTTTTTTAAGCTTCTAGATTGCTGTGTAATTTTTGTATCGACGCCGATTAGACTGAGAGTCCAGGAAGATCCAGCCACATAATTAGGGCCAGAACGGAATCTTCCACTTTACATCCATCTTCCCCAATTTAAAAAATGACATTTTCCTTTCTCTAATCATGCATTGTTGGCTTCCAGTTTTTCACTGTAGACAAATATTTTCTGCTGAAGCCTGCTGTAATAAATTTGCAGCCTCTCAAGTAAACATGAATTTGCATTGACAGATCTCAAGAATTCACCAGTAGTTTTGCTTGGGGTCCAATTCTAGGAAGTAACAATGGGACCACACAAGAAATTTCTCCCTCAGTCAGAGTCCTTCCTTGAGAACTTTTGTAGACCCTTGAATTAGAACTTATCATAGATTTGGAAAGATGTCCTTGCCACACCTGGAGAAGGAAATGGCAACCCACTCCAATATTCTTGCCTGGAAAATCCCATGGACAGAGGAGCCTAGCAGACTATATGCAGTCCATGGGGTTGCAACGAGTCGAAAATGACTGAGCGACTTCACTTTCTTTCATTGCTACACCTGCTGCCTTCTGTTGTCTCACAGGCCTTAGAGGCTAAATTACTTTTAGAGATGTAGACACAGCAACAGTGGGTTATCAGCCAATATCTAGAAAGAGGTGGCATACCTAAATTGGGGGATTTTAGGAAAGCCTGATAGAGGGACTATTTACAAAGATGTCATCAAGGTAAAGGAGACCATAAGACTAGTGATCCTAGGGCTGTTACCACTCCTAGGCTTCAACATACAAGGAGGAGGGAGAGGTTATCTACAGCCAGAGAGGTGTGCAGAAAAGGACACTGCACACCCAATAGGAGCTGTGACCAAGGCACCACTGCAGAAAAGAGGCCAGAAAATGATACCCCAAATCGCTTCCCTCCCTCCCTCCCTGTATTCTCTCACTGGTGCTACTCATTGGCCAAATCCAACTAGAACCAGAATGTAAAGAAACTTGCTGATTCAGGTCAGCCTTCCTGAGCAGAGAGTAAGGCTAACAGCTAAAGTGGACATCCGGCACACCAGCCAATCCAGAAAAGGTCTATAAATATACCTAGGTGTCCACATGCTGAACATTCCACACAGGCTTAAATAAATTCAAAATGATTCCAAGGATAAGGTATTCTCCATTTTGGTGGTGGGGGCAGCCAAATTCCTCAGGCAATTGACACATCCTTTGGAGATGCTCTGATTTCCAAACTGCTCCACTAGTGGGACTCAATAACCAACCAGCTCATTATTATGCTTTGAGTGCGTAAGTAAAGACTTCATCAAAGGAAGGGACAACATGTTTTGCACAAACCAACAGTGTAATAAGAACAAATGCAAATAGATATACTAATGGCTGAATTCTGACATCAAGAAGAGTCCTTGTTTTGTACTTTCTTTTGGAAAGCATTGACAGCGACTGTCCTGTTGACAGAAGACATATCTCAATCAAAGAAAAAGTGTATCATGCTCTCTCTAATGCTAAGATTTAGTAAAACTTACGTATGAGTTTTATGGGCTTCTCTGGTGGCTCAGACAGTAAAGAATCTGCCTGCAATCAGGAGACCTGGGTTCCATCCCTGGGTTGGGAAGATCTCCTGGAGAAAGGAATGGCAACCCACCCCAGTATTCTTGCCTAGAGAATTCCATGGACAGAGAAGCGTGGCAAGCTACAGTCCATAGTGTTACAAACAGTCAGACATGACTGAGTGAATAACACATATGGGTTTTAAATTAGGTTTCAAATTATTACTGGCTTAAAAATTTATTATTTCCATATTAGAAGTATTACTAAAATTAGGAGAGGCACAATTTCTGTGAAGACAAAAACAAATGGTCCTATTCTGCTAACTAGGAAAATAATATCCTGGACACAGGTAGAGACATAACCACAGCCATATCCTACCCCCTTGCTGACCCTGTCTGAATCCTTCGCCACTTAAACCTCCTTCTTGCTACAGCTAAATAACTTAATTCACGTGTTTCATGCTTATCAGCATCTTGGCACATAGTAAGTGCTCAATAAATGCCAGTAGCAATAGCAGTAGTAAAAGTTGTTTTTTAAAAAAAAATACCAATAAAATTCATACAGCATTCAGAAGAAGAAAGCTCCTTTGTAGTTAGAAAACCCAAAAAACATATTAAGAAATTAACATTTGAGATGGCCTTAGAGAATGGGTAGATTCTCACAAATGAAAGAGAGAGTAAGACTGCAAAGAGTCTAGGGTCATATACCTGAACAGCATTTGCAAAGGTAGTAATGTTGGTCATAAATGAGATTCAGGTACATCTGTCATAATCTTGGGGAACAGATTTTGAACTTAATTAGGTTAAAACTGGAGAACTATTGAAGGAATTTGGAGGGGATGGCACTAATGATATTAAAAATGATTAACACTTATTAAATAAAGTACTTCCTACATATCAGACCCTAAGTCCTATACATGTGTTCATTCACTCATCCTTACAACCAACCTATGAAACAGTTGGTTTTAATCACTACACTGGGTTAGGTGCTACAGGTGATTTTAAGATTACAGATCATCTCTGAACTCATTTACACATTTGCTTAGAGGGGAGGGAAGAGGGAGTGTTTTCAGAGAATTTTAGAATGTTAGTTTGGGAACTGCCTTAAAGTTGTAAGTTCACTTACTCTTTAAAAAATCTTTATTGAATGTTACAGTATCGCCTCTATTTCAGGTCTTGTTTTTTTGGCCCCGAGACATGTGGGATCTCAGCTCACTGATCAGGGACCAAACCCACACCCACTGCATTGGAAGGCCAAGTCCTAACCACTAGACCACCAGGGAAGTCCCAATCCACTTACTCTTCACAATAGTCCCATGAGGTAGATCTTACTCTGTCAACTTACAGACAGAAAACTGTGGCAGAGGTTCAAGTGACTTGCCTGGATTCACACAACCAGCAAGTAGTACTGAAGTATTTGATTTCAGGTAGATTAGCTCCAGAGTCCATACCCGTGACCTCCACTACGGTATGCTCCCACACTTAAAACACCTGGTTACACTTTATACAGCTGTTAGCTATCCTTAACTGGGTTAAAAACTGGGGCTGCAGAGATAGATAGGAAGTGGCTCTTGTGCTCAAGGAATTCAGCATTTCCTGGAAAAGAGTCATAGCCACAGATGATTACAGTGATCAGGACCAAGGTTATGGTGGAGGCCCTCGCCAGGGGACACAGGGACTCAGAACTGGGAGGTCACTCTCTGGAAGGTTAAAGGAGGTTTCCCATGGGAGGTGGACAATAGCTAGGTCAGGAAGACCATGCAATGCTCTGACAAGAATCAGAACTCATCTGGCAGAGAGGCAACATTTGCAAAGATAGAGAGACATGGGAGGACATGGGGGAAGTCAGAAAAAGGTGGGGTTGATTATGGAGATGAGGAACAGCTCAGAGAGGAGATCCAGAAGGTCTCAGAATTGGGCTGGTTGGAGGGGTGAGTAAGCAGCAGGATGGCAGGATTCTGGTCTGATGCAGTGGGGGAGAAAGCTGGGTGAGCCAGAAGGATAAGGGTGGGAAACATAAAGGTTTAGAAGAAGGAAATTTAGAGGGAAGGCCAGTGAGGAGAGTTTCAGACAGGTTTATCTGAGTAGGCGTGGAGGAGGTGTAGGCGGTAGGCAATTGGAATTAAGGGTCAAAAGGTAAGAAAACTGATACCTATGATTTCTGATACCTATATGATTTCTGGGGTCTGTAATAGTCACCTGGAAGATATCATATAATATAATCATCATGAAAAGTAAATAGTTCTACACCTAGAAGATGGTTTGGGATGTCAAAGTGGGGGAAAAAAAAAAACGCGTCTAGAACTCCATGATGGTGTTCTCTCAGAAATAGACCAAGAATTTTGAAACTCAAGAAGGAACTTGCATTAGGGAATGGGGAAGCAAATTACTCAGGGTAAAATGATTTTTTTTTTTTAAAGCAACTGTACCTCTAAAGGGAAGAAAATAGTTTAATTATGGCTTGGTGCTGGCTCTGAAGGCAGTTTAGAAAGACGTCTCTTGTTTCCTAAAGTGGTATTTGCTAAACAGAATTGCCAAAAGGGGGCGATGACAGGGAGGTTTAGATGGAGAAGAGAGAAAATATGTCAATGGTTTCATATCCAGGGCAATCAAATGTAAGTTTCTGTGAAGAGCAAGCGCTCTTAGGCCCAGGATGAGGGTGAGGCAATGAGAGCGGCCTGTGCTCTGGATGCCTCACTCCCACCAACCTGGTCCTGACCCAGGTGATAGGATTGAGAATCATCCAGAGGCCAATGAAACAGTGGGTAGCATTGAGCTCAACCTGGGGGTGGGGAGGAAAGAGGGCGGGCCAACCGGCCCCCTCACAGCTACTCCTAAGCCCAGGGTCACAGGACGAGGACCTCGCCAGTGCTCTCAACACTGCCTGAACACTGGAGAACTCATGAAGAGACCAGTGCCTGGCTGTCCCTCTCCACAGGTTCTGATTTCACTAGACTGAGACTCAGACGCCAGGTATTTTTCAACTCTTCCAGAAGATTTTAATGTTCAGATAGGTTGTGAAAGGCTTACCTAGAAATGATGACAACTACAGACAGGGGGATAAAGGAAAACATCAGCTCCAGGAAAATGCCAAGTATATGGCTGGAACCATCCAAATCTTTAGTTACTGGCAGTCATTGTAATGTATTAGTAACATCCCAGTAATCCCCTCATAAGGCAATAATACCTGCTTTGTCCACCAACATAACAATCCAGGATGAGGGGGCTTGGCTTAAATACAAAAGTTACGTGCATGAAAAACACAAAGCTACAAATCGCCCCTAGGAAGATAGGGAATGCTGGATTAAATAAAACCAATTTCACAAAACTGAAGAATCTTTGTGAAGACTCTTGAATATGTATTCTATCAGCAGTGGCTTGGACAGGAAGGGATTAACACCACTGAAGTGTGGATAAAAGCAGATTGGAAAATGCTTATTAGGAATATGTGGGCAACCTTCAAAACATAATCCAGCTATTTCCATGAATCCAGCTCTTGGCTGTAAATTATAGAACAAGGGAGAGAGTTCAAAAGCAGAGAATTCCCACCCAAAACAAAAAGGAGAAACCCACCCTTCCTTTACTTTCCATCTTCATGGAAAGTTTTGTTTTGTGGGGTTTTTTGCCTGGTTCCTTCTCTCCTTGTCTCTTGACACCCTCTAATTAGCGCTCTCATCTCTGCCTCTGGCACCCGGGCTTGCTGTAGGTGGCTGGCGTGACATCGGATGCCTGCCCCTGCAGTGTGATTAGGCACCCTGCGGCGCACAAACAAAAACCCCAGAAAGCCTGACCCAACTATTTTCCTATGAATAGAACGTGCTTTCTTTATCGAGATAAAAGGTGTTTGTGTGTGTCTATTTGTATAGAGATCTGCTACACATATAAGCATAAATATAGGGGTCTCTCTGCATGTGTATTGCATGTGAGTTTCTTAATCTATTTAAAAGGTTCAGGGTCAGAAATATTCTGGTGTGTCCTCAAATAGGACTGGAAATTCCTGAAAGGCTAAAGATTTGTCCTTCATGTAGGAAAAATGAAGAGAAGAGAGTCAAAGTTTCTAAGAAGCAAGCCAGAGTTGAGTGAAACTTCTTTATTTTTTAATTGAAGGATAATTGCTTTATAGAATTTTGCTGTTTTCTGTCAAACCTCAACATGGATCAGCCATAGGTATACAAATACCCCCTCCCTTTTGAACCTCCCTCCCATCTCCCTCTCCATCCCACTCCTCTAGGTTGATACAGAGCCCCTGTTTGAGTTTCCTGAGCCTTACAGCAAATTCCGGTTGGCTAACTATTTTACACATGGTAATGTAAGTTTCCATGTTACTCCCAACATACATCTCACCCTCTCCTCCCCTCTCCCCATGTCCATAAGTCCATTCTCTATATCTGTTTCTCTACTGCTGCCCTGTAAATAAATTTTTCAGTACCATTTTTCTAGATTCCATGTATATGTGTTAGTATACGATACTTATCCTTCTCTTTCTGACTTACTTCACTCTGAATAATAGGTTCTAGGTTCATCCACCTCATTAGAACTGACTCAAATGCATTCCTTTTTATGACTGAGTAATATCCCACTGTGATTTTGTACCACAAATTTCTTATCCGTTAATCTGCTGATGGACATCTAGGTTGCTTCCATGTTCTATTGTAAATAGTGCTGCAATGAGCAATGGGATACATGTGTCTTTTTCAATTTTGGTTTTCTGAGGGTATATGCCAGGAGTGGGATTGCTGGGTCATATGGTGGCTTTATTCCTAGTTTTTTAAGGAATATCCATACCATCTTTCAAGTGGCTGTATCAATTTACGTTACCAACAGTGCAAGTGTGTTCCCTTTTCTCCACACCCTCTCCAGCATTTACTGTTTGTAGACTTTTTGATGATGGCCATTCTGACTGGTGTGAGGTGATATCTCATTGTAGTTTTAATTTGCATTTCTCTAATAACGAGTGATGTTGAGCATCACTCATGTGTTTCATGTGTTTGTTAGCCATCTGTATGTCTTCTTTGGAGAAATGTCTGTTTAGGTCTTTTTTCCACTTTTTGATTGGGTTGTTTGTTTTTCTGGTATTGAGTTGCATGAACTGTTCGTGTATTTTGGAAGTTAATCCTTTGTCAGTTGTTTCATTTGCTATTATTTTCTCCCATTCCGAGGGCTGTCTTTTCACCTTGCTTATAGTTTCCTCTGCTGTGCAATAGCTTTTAAGTTTAATCAGGTACCGCTTGTTTACTTTTGTTTTTATTTTCATTACTCCAGGAGAAGGGTCATAGAGGATCTTGCTTTGATTTATGTCATCGAGTGTTCTGCCTATGTTTTCCTCTAAGAGTTTTACAGTTTTGGGCCTTACATTTAGGTCTTTAATCCATTCTGAGTTTATCTTTGTGTATGGTGTTAGGAAGTGTTCTAATTTCATTCTTTTACATGTAGCTGTCCAGTTTTCCCAGCACCATTTACTGAAGAGACTCTCTTTGCCCCATTGTATATTATTGCCTCCTTTGTCAAAAATAAGCTACCCATAGGTGCATGGGTTTATTTCTGGGCTTTGTATCTTGTTCCATTGGCCTATATTTCTGTTTTTGTGCCAGCACCATACTGTCTTGTGACCGTAGCTTTGTAGTATAGACTGAAGTCAGGAAGGCTGATTCCTCCAGCTCCATTCTTCTTTCTCAAGACTGCTTTGGCTATTTGGAGTCTCTTGTGTTTCCATATGAATTGTGAGATTTTTTTGTTCAGTTCTGTGAAAAATGCCACTGGTAATTTGATAGGGATCACATTGAACCTGTAGATTGAATTTGGTGGTATAGTCATTTTCACAATATTGATTCTTCCTAGCCAGGAACATGGAGTATCTCTCCATCTGTTTATGTCATCTTTGATTTCTTTCATCAGTGTCTTATAATTTCCTGTGCACAGTTCTTTTTTCTCCTTAGATAAGTTTATTCCTAGATATTTTATTTTTTGTTGCAATGGTGAATGCGACTGATTCCTTAGTTTCTCTGATTTTTCATTGTTAGCATATTGAAATAAAACTGATTTCTGTGTATTGATTTTGCTTCCTGTGACTTTGCTAAATTCACTGATTAGCTCTAGTAATTTTCTGATCATCTTTGGGGTTTTCTATGTACAGTATCATGTCATCTTCAAACAGGAAGAGCTTTACTTCTTTTCTGATCTAGATTCATTTCTTTTTCTTCTGATTGCTATAGCTAGGACTTCCAAAATTATGTTGAATAATAGTGGCAAAAGTGGGCATCCTTATCTTGTTCCTGATCTTAGGGGAATGCTTTCAGTTCTTCACGATTGAGAATAATGCTTGCAGTAGGCTTATCATATATGGCCTTTACTATGTTGAGGTAGGTTCCTTCTATGCTCATTTTTTGAAGAGTTTTAATCATAAATGGGTGCTGAATTTTGTCAAAGGCTTTTTCTGTATTTATTGAGATGATCATATGGTTTTTATCCTTCAGCTTGTTATTATGGTGTATCACATTGATTGATTTGCATATATTGAAGAATCCTTGCATACCTGGAATAAAACCAACTTGATCATGGTGTATGAGCTTTCTAATGTGTTGCTGAATTCTGTTTCCTAAAATTTTGTTGAGGATTTTTGCATCTATGTTCATCAGTGGTATTGGCTTAAAGTTTTTTTGTGTGTGTGTTGTCTTTGTCTGATTTTGGTATCAGGGTGATGGTGGCCTTGTAGAATGAGTTTGGAAGTGTTCCTTCCTCTGCAATTTTTTGAAAGTTTTAGAAGGATAGGTATTAGCTCTCCTCTAAATGTTTGATAGCATTTTCCTGTGAAGCCATCTGGTCCTGGGCTTTTGTTTTTTTGGGAGATTTTTGATCATAGCTTCAATTTCAGTGCTTGTAATTGGGTTGTTGATAATTTCTATTTCTTCCTGGTTCAGTCTTTGAAGATTGAACTTTTCTAAGAATCTGCTCATTTCTTCCAGATTATCCCTTTTATTGCATATAGTTGTCCATAACAGTCTCTTTTATAATCCTTTGTATTTCTCATTGTCTGTTGTAACTGCTCCTTTTTCATTTCTAATTTTGTTGATTTGATTCTTCTTTTTCTTGAGTCTGGCTAAAGGTTTGTCAATTTTGTTTATCTTCTCAAAGAACCATTAATTTTATTAATCTTTACTATTGGCTCTTTCATTTCTTTTTCATCTAATTCTGCTCAGATATTTATGATTTCTTTCCTTCTACTAATTTTAGGGTTTTTTGTTCTTCTTTTTCTATTTTAGGTATAAAGTTAGGTTGTCTATTCCATGTTTTTCTTGTTTCTTGAGGTAGGATTGTATTGCTAAAAAATTCCCTCTTAGAACTGCTTTTGCTGTATCCGGTAGGTTTTGAGCTATCGTGTTTTCATTGTCATTTGTTTCTGGAAAGTTTTTTTTATTTCCCTTTTTATTTCTTCAGTAACCTGTTGGTTATTCAGAAACATATTGTTTAATTTCCATGTGTTTGTGTTTCTTACATTTTGTTTCTTGTAATTAATATCTAGTCTCATAGCATTGTGGTCGGAAAAGATGCTTGATAGGATTTCAAATTTTTTAAACTTACTGAGGTTTGATTTGTGACCCAAGATGTGGTCTATCCTGGAGAATGATCCATGTGCATTTGAGAAGGTGTATTCTTCTGCATTTGGATGGAATGTCCTGAACATATCAATGAGATCCATTTCATCTAATGTATCATTTAAGACTTGTGCTTCCTTATTTTCTGTTTTGATGATCTGTCCATTGGTGTGAGTGGGGTGTTAAAGTCTCCTCCTACTGTGTTACCGTCAATTTCTCCTTTTATGTCTGTTAGTGTTTGTCTTATGTAATGAGGTGCACCTATGTTGGGTGCACAGATGTTTAAAATTGCCATGTCTTCCTCTTGGATTGATCCCTTGATCATTATGTAATGTCCTTCCTTATCTCTTGTAATAACGTTCATTTCTTTAACATCTATATATTCTTTTCTGCTGGTCAGGTACTCCTGTCCACGCTTAGCTGGTGTTCTGCATGCACGTCTGTGTCTGAAGGTATATTCTTGATGTATCTGTGGGGAGAGATGTACTCAATGTCCATCTATTTCTCTGCCATCTTGTTCTCCAGTGAGTGAAACTTTCTTGATCGTGAGATTAAAGAAGTTCCCAAGAAACAGTTAACTCTCTTCTCCCAACTTCTTTAATGACATCTTAAGGTGGAACAACCTCCTCTGCCTTGGGGGACAGAAATCTGTGTCCCTGCACTCCAGTCCCTTCCTACCTCCAGTGTAAGATGGAAAGAAATAATCTTCCACAGCCAGGTATTCAACTAGTATTTATCAAGTGATCACCAAGGGCTGAACATCCAGCTTCTTTGATCAAACTGCACTTGAGATCTCACCGAGGTTTATTTTCCAGAGAGCTATAACCACCCCACTGTGAGTGCTGTGACACTGAAAGGTGATGACGACAGATGATAATAATCAATGATGAAAATAGTGCTGCAGAGGAGGATCAGCAAGGGGACAGCCTTCACTGGAGGTGGTGACATATTCTGAAAACTCCAAAGACTAATGCTAAAGGAATGGTGTGAGTGCCAGGGTAGTCGAAACATGGTGACTAGTTAGACCACTCAGCTTTCTCAACTTTAATGATGGGCACACTCTGCTACAGTCCTTAACTGATGACCCAAACCTGAAGGTAGGTTGTCCCCATATGCCCAGGGTCTGTCAGACACTAGAGCTGGGAACTCTTTCATAAGAGCACTAATTTCTATCATGATGGCGCCACTTCCATGAATCAATCACCTCCCAAAGGCCCCACCTTCTAATACCACCACCTTTAGGGTTAGGATTTCAACAAATGGGCTTTCTTTGTGGCTCAGCTGGTAAAGAATCTGCCTGCAATGCAAGAGACCTGTGTTTGATCCCTGGGTTGGGAAGATCCCCTGGAGAAGGGAAAGGCTACCCACTCCAGTATTCTGTCCTGGAGAATTCCATGGACTGTAGAGTCCATGGGGTTGCAAAGTCTGACATGACTTGAGCAACTTTCACTCACTATAAAGACTGCTTAAACTTGTGGACAAATTATGAAGTCTTACTTAGGTGGCTCAGATGGTAAAGCGTCTGCCCTGCAACACAGGAGACCCAGGTTCAATCCCTGGGTTGGGAAGATCTCATGGAGAAGGAAATGGCAACCCACTTCTGTACTCTTGCCTAGAAAATCATGGACAGAGAAGCCTGGCAGGCTACAGTCCATGGGGTCGCAAAGAGTCAGACACGACTGAGCAACTTCACTTTCTTTCACTTTCAACAAATGAATTTTGGGGGGGACACAAACATTCAGACTATAGCAGAAGGTATCAGCTCTAGTGCCTAAGGCAGAGAAGAGTAGTCAATTAATAAATGCTAAGCAAGTAAATGAGTGGGTATATCAACTACCCTAAGTGTGCTGTGAGTTCAGAGAAGGGGAAACTGACATGAGTTAGAATAGAATAAATCGTTTTAAGGAGGAGATGGAAACCCTCATGGAAGAATGAGTTGACTGACTAGATAGAGAGGATTTACAGGGCGGGGCTGGGGAGAAGCATTCCATTTCAAAAGGACAGTATGAGTGTAATAGTTCAGATAGTGCAACAAGCTGACAGTTGTAAGGAATAAGAGCTTACTAAAAAACAGATGCATGGACTCATTTTCCCTGTAACCACCATATACAGTTTTGCCAACAGAAAAAAGGCCAACTTTCCTTTCCAATGTAGGGGAACGGAGTGGCACCATTTTAGGAACATCTCAGCTATTGTTAGCCATCTAAGCCACTGCCATTTTGAACTCACCATCTCATGTGAGCTGACTTCCCACGGAAGGCCCAACATTTTAGATAGAGTTCTGAACACATACAAAGCATCTGAATTCTTTCAGGTAAAAGAAGAGAGTTCATTCTGACAATTATAGATGAATAGGAAGTACCAATGCCAAGCACAGACGTGCTAAAAGCCGGGGCGCATAAACTCCAATGCCTTCTGGGGCCAGGCAGGTAAAGTGTGAGTACAGCTGATGAAGTGGGAACAGTAAGATGGTGCAGGCGTGTGTCTTTTGGAGGGTACACAGCTTTTAAAGTACTCAAACTAACTTTTAAAAAATCCACTTAGCTAACCTCAGAAATTATCTGTGAGCTGAACAGAACCTCTGGTTTTACCAGTTTGTAACTCACAGACCAACAAAATAGCTATCTGGTATTGATATATCCAAACAGCCTAGCATGCTTGAAAGTTTAACAGAATAAAAAGATCTGTGAGACAAGGGATCTCTGTCTGTTCCCTGATGTATCCCAACTGCCTCGACCAAATGCTGGTATACGACAGATATTAAATAAATGTTTGTTGAGGGAATGATGAGTCAATGTCCCAGAGACATTTCATATCTATCAACAGAAAATCATTCAGTGACCATTAAGTTAGGTGTCTGGATAGACAAAAGGAAGGTTGCTTCATTTTTCTCATGCTTCAGATTTAGCTGTGGTAATATTGGTTGAGAACCTTAGAAACTTTGGTAATTAAACAGATTCCAGGCTTCTGTTTCAGTGGGGAAAAATGTCCAGGACCTGTACACTTGGACAGTCTCCCTTTGAGGTACGTTCACAGTGTGTGTGTGTGCTAAGTTGCTTCAGTTGTGTCTGACTCTGTGACCTAATGACTGTAGTCAGTGAGGTTCCTCTGTCCATGGGATTCTCCAGGCAAGAATACTGGAGTGGACTGCCACGCCCTTCTCCAGTGGATCTTCCTGATGCGGGGATCAAACCTGTGTCTCTTACATCTCCTGAATTGGCAGACGGGTTCTTTACCACTAGCGCCATCTGGGAAACCCAGACTCTTTGCGACCCAATGGACTATTCAGTCCATGGAATTCTCTAGGCCAGAATACTGGAGTGGGTAACCTTTCCCTTCTCCAGAGGATCTTCCCAACCCAGGGATCGAAACCAGGACTCTTGCATTGCAGGTGGATTCTCTACCAGCTGAGCCACAAGAGAAGCCCACATTCACAGCAGATGTTCTCAAAACAAATCAGACTATGCAGGGAGATATAAAGAGCCATTAAAACCACACCGACTCAAAAATCCATGCTTTTATAACCCAAAAGGTGAGATCAAACACTTAAAACCAAGGCTTACTAAACCTTTTAAATGTAATTTCTATGTAAGAATTATTGTGGTTCACAGGAAATTGGTATATGGCAATTATTTCCATATATTCTTAAATGCACTGACACCACAGTAAGAAGGGTGGGTAGCAGCTATATCCCAGACCTAAGTCATGTTGTTTGCATGTGACTAAAAGACTGATCAACCAGCTAAGGATTCTAATCCTATGTCCACTACCAATTCTATGTTCAAACCTTGAGCAAACTGGTTTATCTTCAAAAAAAGGTAAAACCACACCCTGAGACTGGCCTCCAAAACACAGCTTACATATAAGAATGAATCAATTTGCAAATTATTCCACCTTAGATGTAAAAAATGCTACGAGTTCTAACAATAGAAATCAGTACAGTTACAGTTTCATTAATGAAATGAACAAGGAAAAACATATATATTGAGGCATTTACTGGGCATACTATCAATATCACAAAAAGAATCTGTAAGACTCTGCATGAAAAGATAAGACTACTAGCTCCCCTATCAAAACTGCATTCCACTCCACTCTTCTGTGTTTTAACAATGTCCTATCATTTTCAGTGTTACTTCTTAGGCTATATATTTGAGAATTTTTTAGTCTAGTGCAACTCAACTTTATGGACCTCATCAAAAGAAAGAAAATGAAGAAAGTGAGGTGTGCTCTAATAAAAACTGTTTATTTACCAATTTTTAAAAGAAACATTCTCCTGAAGCTAAAAAGTTCTCAATAAACCTGTGTGTAATTCAGGATACTATAGGGACACACCAAGCCCTGTACCTAGAATATGAAAGTAGCCTCATGGTAGCCAGGGGACACTATCATGTTCCACAGCTGATTCATGTCAATGTTTGGCAAAATAAGTTTTTAAAAATAGTAATAAAAAAAAGAAAAAAAACATTGTGTATGGCTTTGTTTTTTTCAAGACAGGTCAAATATACTGCACCAGACAGTTATCAAATACAGCTAGGCATGAAAAGGATCTGATGAGCATGTTTAAAATACAGATCCTCATGTCCCACTAAGACAGATTATTTGGGGGAACTACAACCCCTGAATTTATATTTTTTTAAAAATATTCCCAGGTTATTCTCAGGTAGATGGTCCATGGACTCGCACAAGGGAAGTGCTGCTCCAGATTCTTACTAAAGATTTGAAATTTTAAGAATTCATTACATTTTATAAGAAAAAATACATAGTATAAGTTTATATACATATATATACCTGTGTATGTTTGTGTATAGATACATATGTGTGTGTATGTATTAACAGAGATGCTTTTGCTTGAGCAAACTTTAGTCAGGCTCCTGAACCTCCTAGGCCCATCTATGAACTTTCTTATAAAATCCAATTCCAAGAAAAACTAAGTCAGTTCAGTGAGTCTTTCCTCCTCCATATCTGAGCAGGTTCCTCAGCTCCCACCATCTCCCAGGTGACATCTGATCCTCCTGGCCTGTCTTCAGTAAGAATCTTGTTGGGCCAAAAATCCCCATTCCCATGATATTTTCTCTTAGTCATTTCCATCCACTGACCCCCACCCTACTCCTTGACTATAAATCTCCACTTGCCCACACTATATTTGAATTGAGCTTTGGTTCTATACTGAGGTCTCTTTCCCCTTCTTGCAATAGCCCTGAATAAAATCTGTTTTTTCCTCCTCAACTACTGTCCAGCTTGGTTTTTCTTTGGCATGTACTTGTGTATGTATGTGTTTATGCATGTATGTACCCACAGGACTACAATTATTTTCTAATGACTGTTTCTCAGGGAAAAAGACCTCTGCCTCATGAGCATTTAAAAATCACCACCCTGAACTAAAATGAGTGACGGAAGCCAATAAATCTCTCAAAAAATTTAGCAGGAATCATCTAAACATGGGAAATTTTAATCTCAACACTTAAATGAATTCACTGACTTCTGTTATGAAAAATACCTGATATAACTCATTTTAAAAACCGATCTGAAAATGTCCCTTTGTGCTTAAAGTAAGAGAGAGAAAAACTTAGAAAATATTATTGAAAGGTGAGAAAGTTTTTGAAATTTCCCAGGATGAATCACAAAGTCTTTATATGCCTCCTACCTCCTTCCTTTTGAGCCTTCCCCACTGGGAACATGATAGGTACTCAGAGCTTGACTGTATACAAATGCTTAGACCATTTCATTAAGGGCTGGAGAGAGGCCTGGGCACAAAGAAAAACAGGGAGGTCCCCTCTGTGGCTGGGGAGGCCACTCAGTGGAGTTAACTCAGTGGAGTTAACAGACTTTTGACTGAGGCTGGGGATACTTGCTACATCATGGGAGAGACATTTCTATTGATGCTGCAGATTGATTTGTACCTCTATTCTTAAAGTTAAATAATTGAAAGGAAAAATACTTCTCTTTGATTCTCTCCTCTGAGTCCCCATCCACAGGGATGTTCTAATAGGAAAGCTGATCCCTCAAAACCTCAGAGACTTTTGGTGCTGAGGAGATGCTGAAATAATTCCAGCCCATGTGAGCAAGGATAAAAATGGTGACATTCATTCATTCTCTCTCTCTCTTTCAACCATAAAAAGAGATGAACCAGCTGGGCCTGCTAACATTTTCCTGGACTCATAGCTTTAAAGGACAAGCCTCAAAGTCTATTCCTAAGTTTATGACAGAATTAAGGGATACTTGCTTCTTTTTAAAATCTGATAGGTGAAGGCGATGGTAATTGTCAGAATTCATGGGTGTCTTCCACCACTGATGAGCTACATAAGGATGACTGTAGTTTTATTCTAAGTAGCAAATGGACAGTGATTCTCATGTGACTTAAGAGAATAACATGACTGACCGTTAACAATCCACATCAGAAGACAACTGAACACAACTTTACGGACAAGATGGGTAAAGAAAACATATCTTGGAGAAGTTTTGTGACAAGTGAAGAAAGCAGATATAAAAGTGGGTAAGACTATCCTCTTCCAAGAAAGTGCCTACCCTAGCATGGTGGCCTGGCATATAGGTGCCATAAAAATTGACCAAACAAAGGATGTGAGCGACAGAAAATGCATTGGGGGAAAAAAATACTGGAAGGAAAGTGCCTGTGTGTTAATAGTGTTTTCTTATCTCTTTTGACTTTTCTGTATTCTTTGTACAACTTTTTTACAATAAGCATGGATTACTTTTATAATTGGAAAAAACAAATGAAAAAACAAACAAGGTTTTTTGTTCACTAATTCCTCAGTTTCTCCCATTTGAAAGCTCTGAGGTCTGTTTTCCTACTGTTGGCAATTACTTTTTTATTTATCCCAAAAAGGAATATTTTTTCCAATATTGGAAATACAATTCTAGGGGGGAAAAGATGCCCTTTTGCTAGGAAAGCTTAAGATCAACTAAGCAAATTAAGATAGAACGTAACAGAAAACTACAACTGGGCTTAATAACAACCTAATAGGAAGAAGTAAGTAGACCAGGAAAAATCTATCCACAGGGTAGGAAATGACAATATTTCATCAGTTTAGTGCACTCCTCTGCTATTTACTTCATTAGCATTGCAGATTAAAAGCTGAGAGAACTGATGAAAACTTTACAGGCTGGCTGAGGTTTTCTGAGTGTTACCTCCATCACTCATGTTATTGCCACATGCTTGTCAATCACAGTGTCTTTGTATGAGCTGGTTGAGGTTCAGGTCAATCTTGTGACAAATAGAAGACTCCTGACATTCTTTCAGTCTTAAAAAAACTTTGCAAATTTGACTTTTACTTACGTGAAAGAATCTCAATGACAAAACCTAAGGCATTCAACACAAGGGCTCAGGATGAGCTGAAATGCCCATGGGGAGACCACAGATGGCAGCTTCAGTGGGGTCTGGGGACAGAGACCCCAGTAATGAGAGGTGCTGGGGGAGAGAATCTTTCATTTGTATAATATGCTCTATTTACATTTGTACAGAAAATTTCAAAATCCTTTCACAGCATTAATCACAATCTCTGTAACGACCCTTTCGAGTAAATACAGCAGGTGCATCCTCCTCCTTTCACTGACAGGTGGATTGAGGGTCCCAAGGAGGGAGTAGCTTAAGACTGTTTGCTGGGAGGCTACTGAAGCAGGCCTGGAACTGGGTTCAACTCCCCTTCAACACGCCTCACTGCCTTTATATGCCCTGTAGGAACTGAAAGAGTGGAAATGCTCACACCTATGGCACTGAGATACTCTCAATGTCATTGGCATCAGGCGAATAGTCTCCAGTAACTGATCCAATTTGATGTGTACATGGGCAAGTAATTTTCTGTTAGACATCATCATCATTAGCATTCAACAATTAAAATTCTCATCCCTTTAGCCTAGAAAAGCCGACAGAGAAGCTGTTCAGGTAGTTCTGATCCAAATTTCCCAGGTCCAAGAGGCTTGGTTTTTCCCCATCTCAGGTTCAGTAAAGCATACAAGTAATTGGCCGTGGAGTGGCACTGCAAGGCTGACCCTTTTGAGGCTTGCTGGCCACTACGAGTTGTTCTGTCCTGACTGTCATCTGGCGGCCGCAGCTTTCAAGCAATTACCCGTGGCCACTTAGTGACAGTATTAGGAAAGTTAAGTTGGGACTGTTCCCAGCTCCTAATTTACCACTCGGTAAAAATGGAAAGTTAAAAAGAAAACTAGCTTGACTGCAGCCTCTAAGTGTTTCTGAAAGACCCAGCTGGGGCAGGGGGTTGTGAAGGAAGGCAAGGCTGATGGAGAACTTGGCTTAGCTGGAGATGCTCGGGGAGGACTTAGAGAGTCCCAGGAGCCTTTTTCACGGGGGCAAAGGAGCTGGGAGTTTTGCAAGGAGGAAGAGGACGATTTGTGCTTATCTGGCAGGCGCTTCTCTTTTATGGATGCTCAGACAAGACCCTATGATCTCTGCCCTTTTCAAGCCTGTTTTCTTTCCTCTTCTTTGATGGTGCATCTTAGACCTGCTGCCATCAATGTAAACATTCAGGACTCTATAGTCTGTAATGTCAAGCAATTCTAACTGTTACACATAACCATCTCAGACCCCTAACTATAAGAAAGTCAACTTTATCTTAATTTTGAATCCTGTAAGTTTCTCATTTGTTTGAAAAATTATCTTCTGATTCCAAGAATTTTATAAGAACTATAATCAAAAGGAGTGGGGGGAGAAACCACCCAGCGGGCTACCACCCTAGTGTTCACTTTTCCTCTAATACATTTCAGGGAATTTTTAAAAAGAAGATTTCCACTAAAGATGCTGCACATTTCATGGGGCCTGGGCTTCAGCACTACCACTGGGATAAAGTGCGGGCTTCGGGAGGGTGACTATCATTTTAAACAGGGGTGAATCCCAGGAGGATCCCGGAAGTCCTCAGCTGGCACGTGTGTAGCTGCTCCCCCACCTACAGCACTGTATGTTCTCCCACCTCCCATGGCTCTGCTCCAAGAATTCTTGACACTGGAAATTAGCTTCGCTCCTTGTAATTTAAGCAAGACTTAATTTAAACAAATGGTTCAGTTACCATCTGGGAAAGGCCTGGCAGAGAGCTGGGGAAAAAACTTCTAAAATGTTTAGTCTGCTTTACTCTACATTTTCCCAATATTTTGCTTTATGTATCTCTTTCTAGTTAGCAGCTGTTACTGGGTCTTCATCTTTCTCCTTCCCACTTTCACCTGTTTGGCTTGAATTTCTGTACATCTTCCTTCTCTCTCCAGTTTCGCCCGTTTTGATTTTTTTCTTCCCTCCCTTTCTGATGGGTGGCGAAGGGCGCATATAGCAGCGGCAGATCCTCACAGGCTTATTTAGAAAGATTCCTGCAGGAGGTGTTGCTTCTGTTTTTGTCCATCCCGGGCAGCAGCATCCTAACTGGTAGGCAGGAGAGGGACAAAAGCGATGGCTTTGGTTGTGATTTCATTTCCCATCCTATTTCTAATTTTTAAAAGCTGACAGACACCAAGAACAAAGGTAAAAGAAGCAAAATAAACAACTGAGAGTACTACAAACTACAAAGCTCTGCACAACAAAGAAAATCATCAACAAGATGAAAAGGCAGCCTACCATGTGGGAGAGAATACTTGGAAACCATGTATCTGATGAGAGGCTAATAGTCAAAAGATATGAATAACTCATACAACTCAACAGCCAAAAAAATAAAAATAAAAACAACCCACACGATTTTATTAAAAAACTGGCAGAGGATGTGAATAGACATTTTTCCAGAGAAGACATGCAGATGGCCAGAAGGTATATGAAAAGGTACTCATCACCACTCACCTCCAGTGACATGCAAATCTAAACCATAACGAGGTGTCACTTCACATCTGTCAGAATGGCTTTCATCAAAAAGACAGAAACAGTAAGTGTTGGGGAGAATATAGAGAAAAGAGAACGCTTGTGTCCTGTTGGTGGGAACATAAATTGGTACAGCCACTAAGGAAAAGCATAAAGAGGTTCCTCAAAAAAGTAAAAATAAAACTACTATAGGATCTGGCAATCCCACTGCTGGGTATTTTTTTAAAGAAAATAACAAAAACTAACTGAAAAAGATATCTGCATTCACACATTCACTGCAGCATTATTGACAAGAGCCAAGAGACAGAAACAACCTAAGTGTCCACTGATGGATAAAGAAATAGATGCATACAATGGTATACTATTCAGCCATAAAAAGGGGAACTTTGCCATTTGATACAACACAGATGGACCTTGAGGGCATTATGCAAAGTGAAATAAATCAGAGGAAAACAATACCATAAGATCTCACTCAGAGCCAGAATCTAATAAAGAACGAACTCATAGATACAAAGAAGAGATTGATGGCTGCCAGAGGAAGAGCTCTGGGATGGGTGAAATAGGTAAAGGCAGTCAAAAGGCACAAAATTCCAGTTATAAGACAAATAGGTCCTGGTATGAAATGTACAGCATGGTGACTGTAGTTAACAATACTGTATTGTTTATTTGAAAGTTGCTGAGAGAGTAGATCCTAAAAGTTCTCATCACAAGAAAATGTGTAATTATGTGTGGTGATGAATGTTAACTAGGTGTGTTGAGGTGATCATCTCACAATATATACAAATATCAAACCATTATGTTGTAAACTTGAAACCAATATAATGCTATTTGTCAATTATATCTCAATAAAAAACAAAAGCTCACAAATATCACAAAATTCAGAGACACAGCATTACATAATGCTTTTTACATTATGTAAATAATGTAATAATTTATAACAATAAATTTATTGTTTAATTATATTATTTAAATAATAATTATTTAAATTTATTATATAAATATAATATTTATATAAATAAATATATTAAATGTATATATAATAAATAATAAATATATTAGTTGACTCACCATTATTTTTTCCTACATTTTTGGTGATGCACTTTTTACATAAAAATGATTCTTGTAGTATCAAATAGAAGCAAGCAACTCGCTATCCATAATGCCATAAGTTCAGGATTATTGTCAAATTTAGGGAAACTTCTATTAAGTTTTTGTCTCAGGAGTAACTCGAGATTTTAAGGTAATGCTGCTGCTGCTGCTAAGTCACGTCAATCGTGTCTGATTCTGTGCGACCCCATAGACGGCAGCCCACCAGGCTCCCTCGTCCCTGGGATTCTCCAAGCAAGAACACTGGAGTGGGTTGCCATTTCCTTCTCCAATGCAAGAAAGTGAAAAGTGAAAGTGAAGTCGCTCAGTCATGTCTAGCTCTTAGCGACCCCATGGAGACTGCAGCCTACCAGGTTCCTCCGTCCATGGGATTTTCCAGGCAAGAGTACTGGAGTGGAGTGCCATCGCCTTCTCCGTTTAAGGTAATAATTACTTTAAATACTATAAACTGAAGTAAGTTATGAATCAGTCTATCATAGATGTCCCTGTTGTAGCGGCCCATTATGATTTTTTTAATTTTTTATCTCTGACAGGATAAAACCTCCACTTTGACCCAGCAGCAATAAGAACTAAATTTCCTCCATTATTCAGTCGTGTCTGACTCTTTGCAACCCCAGGGACTGTAGCCCACCAGGCTCCTCTGTCTATGGGATTCTCCAGGCAAGAATACTGGAGTGGGTTGCCATTTCCTACTCGAGGCGATCTTCCCGATCCAGGGATCGAACCCAAGTCTCCTGTGTCTCCTGCATTGGCAGGCAGATTCTTTACCACTGCACCACCTGTGACGCCTCCTAAATCTCCTACTTACAATATTAAAGATTTGATGATTGTACAAACTGTACACAGACTAGCTTCTGGCTTTGTACATTTCAAACCTGTTTCTCCTCCTTTACAGATTTTGGAGTTAGGCCCTTCTGTTTTACAATGTCAGGTGAAGAAACATGGTAGACCATAGGGATATTCATAAAAGCCACACTGGACAATTAATGTAACTTACCATGACTTATTTCTACAGGAAAAAACTGGAATCCCATGAAAAACTATCCCATGTATGTGCAATTCAACTCTCCCTTTGCTGGATCCCAAAATGATGGTTGCCACCTCTATCGCCACCAGGTGCAAAAGGTCAATAGAGGGCAAACTGAAGTGGAAAAGTGTTTTTGATGGATTACTTCCCTGGTGGCTCAGATGCTAAAGAATCTGCCTGCAATGCAGGAGACCTAGGTTCGATCCCTGGGTTGGGAAGATCCCCTGGAGAAGGGAATGGCAACCCACTCCAGTATTCTTGCCTGAAGAATTCCATGGACAAAGGAGCCTGGTGGGCTACAGTCCTTGGGGTCACAGAGAGTTGGACACAACTGAGCCACTAACACTTTCACTTTTCATGTTCACAGTTAATATATCTTATTTTCTCCAATTTTACAAGAACATGTGACATATGAATCCATCCTGGTCATGCCCAGGACATTGTAAGAAGCCAGACAAAGACGTAACTGAATCTACAGCTTTATAGGCTGACCATGAATCTGCCTCTGTGACAGAAAAAGTTCAACTTAGGCTTTTTTAAAGATAGGAAGTAGCTCTAAGGACAATGGAAAACTTATTCTCTAATGAGAGCTAAACTCAGCTGCTTTTACATATTTCAGCAGATAAAAATAATAACTTTTGTACAGAGGCAGTCTGTACAGATGCAGCTACTGAGTAAAGTTTCAGACCCACAGACTATGAGAGGCACATGGTGACAGGGAAGGGAAGGGCGGCTTGTTGGATCAAGGAATCCATCAAGTGGAGCAGAGCAAGTGGGAGTCACCTCAATTCAGACTCCAGGCAATTCTGGCCTTGCTTTGGAACCCCAGAATTACCCAAGATGTTGAGATAATCATCATCGCATCTTTGGCAAGCAACCTCTTTCAAAACCAAACCAAACCACAATGAAAACATCAACCTTTCTTCCCCTTCCACCTCACCCAAAAACCTTATCCTTTCCTTGCCAAATCCTTAACCCAGCTGACAGGATAAAGAGTTCTTTTTGTTGCTGTTTGCTGGGTGGGAAAGCACCTTAACTTCTGCTTTGGGACCCACTTTTGTGAGACACTTCCCTCCACAGTGGGCTCTGATGTCCATCTTCTGAGTCTCCACACTAAGAAACCAGTGAAAACTCTTCCCCAGCAGGTTGGGACCTTAGGCTGATCCAAGACGGATCTTCACAGATGGATATGAACAGTGGTAGAGGAGGTCTGTGTTCCTTTCCCCAATGGGTATGCATTTTCCTTTTAGAAACTGTGCTCTTTGTATGTCCCTAGAGCATAGAAGGGAGAACCCCAAAACCTAGTGATGTGGAGGAGTGAAATACAACATCACCGAGCTGTTTTCCCACAGCTATCTCCCATTCTCATTTCCCTAATGAAACAACGTCAAAGAATTTAAAACCCACAACTCACTAACAAAAATTCACTCAGTTATTTGTCAAATACCAGCACTGAAGATTTAATAGTTGACAGGGCAAAGTTGTTGTCCTCATGGTCATGACATTCTAATAAGCACGGCCCTAAGCTGGGAATGAGAGAAGAGATAGCTAAGTGGGCAGTGTTGAGGGGAGGGAGGTGTTGCAAGATGAGGAGGGAGAGGTACCCTGGGTCACAACCACTGGAGCTTCAAGGGCCACAGTTAGGGCTTTGGGGTTTACTCTAATCTACTGGAAGGTTTGTGACACCATCTGGTTGTTTTAAAAGGCCCACTCTGGCTACTGTATTGAGAACAGACTATAGGGGTGCACTGAGGCAGGGAGCTGTATATACAGGTGGTTGGAACAAATACAAGTGACAACTGAAGGAGGCTTGGTCTAGCAAAGTCACCATGAATCTGCTTTTGTGCACTGGACAAGAACTGAGAGCTCATTAGTACACACCAATGACCAATGTTTGACCAAATCTGGACCCCAAATCCAAACTGTATTTGCAAAGGTCTCCAAGTTAAATCTCCCACACATTTTCTGCAGCTAACTCCAATCTGCAGTCTGCAGAACTTGCATATCAACATATTAAGGGTCAGACTGACAGACCAAGCACCCACAGTTCCCTTATTCACTTGTACAAACTGCACAGAAGATGACAAAGCTTTTGGGACCAGACAGACCTGGGGTGGAGTCCGTACTCCATGGAGAGCAGAGCCAACTCGGGGCAAGTTCTTGACCTCAGAGCCTCCGTTTACCAGTGGGTAGAAATGGAGAATATCCCATCAAGTTGTGGGAGAACAAATTAGAATTATGTAAGAAGGGTTTAGCAGATCACAGGCATTTGGTAGAAATCAGATCCAAAATACAGCCACATCAGTGTGAAAACGGCCACTTTCTGCCCTTTGGAGGTAAAATTACTTCTGCAATTTTCTAATTAGCCGGTGTAACATCTTTTGAAATAGTACCCAGATTCCTGGCAAGTCTCCAGGAAATTGACTTAATCTGATTCTCTTAACTATCGTATTTCCAAGCAGGGACTGCACTAACTGTGACACCAGAGGTGCTTGTAAAGAAGTGCAGATTCCTTGGCAGCATCCCGTTAGTTCCAAACAAAAAACTCCAGGGTACAGGCCAGGAGTGCACTGAAATATCCTCAACAGGTTGTGCTGCCTTTTGAGAACCATCCCCCTGATCCAGCTCCAGGGAGAAGGGGCCCCAGGACTAACCACCAGTCAAGGAAGAGTTGGAGACAGGTCTCAGCCCTGCTTTGCAACAACAACAAAAAGTCCGTCTCCTCTGTGGTGGCTGCAGGAGGCGCAGCCGCTGACGGGAACAATTTTTCATACTGAGGAACATTACAGTCCTTTTTGGAATGGCGGTAATTTACCTCTCGTTTTAGCGTCCCCATCCGCAACACCCCACCTCCACCAAGCCAGGCAGCGCACAGCCTTCGCGCCTCCTGCAAGATTTCTTTCCTGACCACAGCGACACCCACCGAGGAAACGCGGTATGTGCACATGCGACGCGGCGACAGTGCCGGCGGCCACGCGGGGCAGGGAGACCACGCCGGGCGAGGGACGCGGGCCAGTCGCCTGGCTGATTATCGCCCCGGCTGCTGCCCAAGAGGGTCCTGGGGTAATTTCGGAGTGGCACCCCGCTAGCCCAGGTGATCTTTTTGGAGGACCAGCTCTCTCTTAGGAAATAGAGGAACTAGCGCCCTCCAGTGCCTGCGAGGCAATTAGCACTTCCGTTAGTTATTAACGAGCCTCCCAGAAAGAGAAAGATAGGAGCCTAGCCCATGGTCCAAGAAGGAAAAAAGAAAACAAAAAGGCTGCAATCCTCCTGCCAGCCAGGCCCTGAGGCCACGGCTCCTGCTACACCTCAGCCTTGTTCATGTGTGACTCTGTGCCCATCTCATCACCATTCCCCAAGCCGTAACTCCACAGGAGAACGTAAAAAAAAATTAGAGTGGGACGTTTCCCAGGGAACAACTGCAGGGAGGCAGATAAAGAGGGGACGGATAGAAAAGGGAGGGATATCAAGAGAGCTTTCCGAGAAAGATTTAATCAGACAGGAGGAAGGCAGCAGCGGTGCATGGGATCTTAGCCTAACCCCCTTTCCTCCGAACCTGCCACAGCCACTTCATCCTTCTCTCCTTGTTCCTAATGGGTACCCCATGAGGCACTGTCTGCCCAGGACTTGAAGTCTCCCTCACTTCGGTATCTTAGCTTGAGCTGCTGTATTACAACAGTCGCTGGGTGACTGAAACACATGTACCTCACAGTTCTGGGGGCTGAGGGGTCAGAGATGAAGGTGCCCGTGTGATCAGGTTCTGGTTCAGACCCTGTTCCTGGTTTGCAGCCTGAGCTCTTCTCCAAGTGTCCTCACATGATAGACAGCAGAGGGAAGAAGCAAGCTCTCACTGTTTTAAAAAAGATTTTTTTTTTTTTTGGATGCAGCCCATTTCTAAAGTCTTTCTTGAGCTTGTTACAATATTGCTTCTGTTTTATGTTTTGGTTTTCTGACCATGAGACATGTAGGATCTCAGCACCCTCTGCACTGGAAGGCAAAGTCTTAATCACTGGACCACCAGGGAAGTCCCTCTTATCTCTTCTTATGAGGGCACTAATCTCACTCAGAGGACTTCACCCTCATGATCTAACTACCTTCTAATGGCCAAATACTATCACTTTGGGGATTAGGACTTCTGAAATTTGGTGATGGCAAAAAGCAGTTCATTAAAAAGGGTCCCTGAGGACATCTTGGGGATTCGGAGACAGAAATAATTTAGTACTGTCACATTAGATATCATCAGCTTCTGTTCCTTCCATTATCAGCTCTGAGATACAGGACTTTGTGGTCCCTGTTGTACCCCCATGACTGGCAAATGGTAGCTGCTTAATATATCCCTGTTCAGTGAAAAATCCTAAAATACTAATTACTCTGTGCCAGGCAGCATTATAAGATCTTCACCTACAGTAACCCTTTACTCCTCACTACAACTGTAGGAGGTAAGGTTTTCAGATAAGGAAAGCCAGCCACCCCATAAATAAAAATACAGGTTCACACTTTCAGCAAGTGCAGAAGCTGGAATCAGGCCTGAGCTCCCTGGCCCCAGAGTTCTCACAGCTCCCCAGGGCACCACAAAGCCCTTATGAATGAATGCAGGGAGAACAATGTTGGTTCTCTGGGAAAAGATACAGGCTTTCCGGCTGCAAAAGGCCTGAGTAATGAGGAAGAACCTTCTGACAATGCTGAGGGAGAATGGAGCCCTCCCGTCTCCAGGCTCTTAGATGAATGTCTGGAACCTCACTCACAGTAACCAATCCCTAGGGGATCTTTCCCATGCTTCAGCTATGGCTGTGGTTCTCAACCTGGACTGCCCCGTTACAGTCACCTGCAAGAGAATTTTTAAAAACCCAGTGTTTGTTTTTTTTTAAAAAAACAAACCAACCCTGAATTTTAAAAATTTAGGCCATCCCCTAATACTAACTGCATCAGAATCTTTAAGGGTGAGTCCCAGCCATGGATTCAGCACCTCTGAAAATTTCCCAGGTGACTCCAACGTGCAGGCGAAGTGGAAGGACCTGGCAGTCAGCCGGCAAACAGGAACCTGGGGCTTTCCCAAAGGGTGGTCTCTGAGCACTGACTCAGAGCCACGAGGTTTACCTGTCACCAGGAAAGATATCTGGGCCCCATCAAGATTCATCCCATCACAATCTCCTGGAGTGGGTCACGGGAACTGCTCAGAAGAAGAAACAGAAGTTCCCAGTGATGTGTATGCAAGATGGAGTCTGAGAGCCACTGCCAGGGCAGTTGTTTTTAAAGTATGGTCCCAGACATACAGCAGCGGTGTTGCTTGGCACTTGTCAGAAACACAATGCAGCAGACCCACCTGAGACCTACTACACCACAAACTGTGGGGTAGGGTCCAGCAGTCTGCGCTCAGTGAGGCTCCAGGTGACCGGAGTGCCGCCAGCCTACAAACCACTTCTCTGAATAAAGGGCTTCCAGTCCAAATCCCAGCTCGGTCATTCACTAGCCAGGTGACCTCGAGCTGGTGGTGGTGGTTTAGTCTCTAAGTTGTGTCTGACTCTTGCAACCCCATGAACTGTAGCTCACCAGGCTCCTCTGTCCATGGGATTCTTCAGGCAAGAATACTGGAGTGGGCTGCCGTTTCCTTCTCCATGTGACCCTAAGAAGCTTATTTAGCTCCTCTATGCTTCAGTTTCTTCATTTGTCAGTTGGGTGGGTGTGTTATTGGTTGAATTATGTCCCTCCAAATGTATATGTTTAAGCCCTCTCAACACCTCAAAATGTGACCTTTTTCAGAAAAAGGGTCATTGCCAATGGAATTAAGATGAGGTCCTACCAGAGTAGGGTGAGCCCTGATCTAGTATGACTGGCCTCCTTATGAAATGAGGAAATGTGGAGACAGACAGGCACACAGGGAGAATGTCCTGTGGAGAATGGGTTGTGCTCCACAAGTCAAGGAGCTACCAGAAGCTGAGAGAGAGACGTGGACCAATCTTTACCTAGTGCTGCAGAGGGAGCAGGGCTCTGCCCACCCCGGGACTGGGACTCCTGGGGGACCACACACTCCTGTGTAAGCTACTGTCTGTGGTGCTGCGTGATGGCAGCGCCAGCCAACTAACCTGGGGACGGTCGGTACGAGACGTAGCGCAACACCTGCCGACAGTGGCTTCCCAGGAAACGTTAGACTTTGTCACTTAAAAAGGGAGGAAAAGTGATTCTGCACACTGTCTCCTTAAGGAGGAGTTAAACCTGAGAAGCAGGAAAAGGAACAAAGCGGGAAGTTCCATCCAGTGGACAGAGGCGGGGGTGGGCAGTGGCCACGGTGTGTGCCAAGCCGCCCTGGCCCTGGCTGGAGGCTAAGAAACAGTGGACAGATGGTCACCATTTCTGGTCACTCCTGATCTGGAAAAGAGCCAAATGAGGGATCCAGAGGCAATGTGTATTTAGCTGTGATGTGGTTCTCCTCTCCAAAGCTCTCTGGGGAGGCCTCAGCCCTTCCTGGTCAAAAGCGTCCCTGCCTGGGGACTAGAATCTATAACCAGCTCCTGTTCTACTCAGACCCTCCAGAAGCGCGTGTAGGGGGAGGTGGGGGGAGAGAGAGAGAGAGAGAATCACCTGAAATGAGTATTAATGAAGCAGAATACAAGTTCCCTTCATCACCCTCAACAACACAGTGACCTGGTGCTCGTTAGACAGTGCCCAACCTCTCTGTAAGGGCTTCCTAGGTGGCTCAGTGGTGAAGAATCTGCCTGCAATGCAGGAGACACAGGAGACGCAGGAGACCAGGGTTCAATCCCTGGGTCATGTAGATCCCCTGGAAGAGGAAATGGCAACCCACTCCAGTATTCTTGCCTGAAAAATCCCATGGACAGAGGAACCTGGTGGGCTACAGTCCATGGGGTTACAAAGAATCAGACACGACTGAGCGACTAACACTTTTCATTTTTTCACCGACATCCCACCCAGTTCTTGAATATCCTCCTCTCCCCGCCAGGCAGTGAGGGAAATAAGGGGGCACTAGTTTTGTGAGGAAAAGACTCTGCTGTGTGAGCTTGTACAACTGTGCAACCCCTCTGAATTTCAGGGGTTTGGTTTTCCTCCTTTAAAATGGAGTTATTAATATTTCTTTGGCTTTTCTCATTTGGTTGTTAAAATTCAAGGAGATTGCATGTGTTCAACATAAAGCGTGATACAGGTGTTAAGCACTGCACAGCAGGGAAACTGATCATGGCGTTGTAAACATATCCTGCTTGGGGTGGGGTTCACTGACCTTGGTATGAGGGTTTTGCACATGTCCTGAATGAATGCAGGTGAAATTCAATAGAAAAGGAGCACACTAAATGAGGGCAAAGTGAAGAGAACTAACATCTACGGGCATTATCTCATTTAATTCATTCAAAAAGCAAGTGAAAGAGCAGTTGTAACTGAGTAGAACCCTTTGGGGCCTTTCCAGGACAGACTCCCTCATGTCCTCTGCTTGCCTCTTGTTTGTAGAAAAACTTGAGCCTCCTAGGCATTCCCCAAGTTCTAAAGAGTAAATTTAATCAGAAAACTGAGACAATGCAGAAAGAAAAGAAATCAGTCAAGCAAAATAATAATAGTTTAGCCATTAAACAAAGTCAAGGACCTTTAGTTTCTCTTCAAGGGCTACAGACAATATTCTGAGCCATACCCTCTGAGCTGTTTTGCAGATACCGAAACCTCCACCAAGTGGAAGAAGCTAGCTGCATGCTGCCCACAAGCACCTAGAGCCCAGAGCGGCTGGAACCAGAAGGTCGATCAACTTCCAATTACCTCACCATGAGACAATCACGCACTCCACAACCCTCCTCCCTCCTCATGTCTTTAAAAATCTTTCCCTGAGAGTCAGTGGGGAGTCTGGCTCTTTTAAGCACTAGCTGCCTGGACTCTTTGCTTGGTGCCCTGCAATAAACCTGCACTTACCTTCGGCACAACCCAGTGCCAGAAGACTGGCTTTACTTCGCACGGGGTGACCAGACCTGTTTGGTTTGGTTACAAAGCAATTAACCAAATGTTAAACCAGAGGTTCCCAAACTTCCTCAGTTCATGGTCCTCCTAGTGTGTCAGTACCCCAGGAAAGGAAATACCTAACAGTTCTACTTATTAAGTAGTCAGGTTCAAACAATTTAATCCATACTGATGGTCTAACAGCTTAGCACCTGTACGCTTCTCAGATTTTGGATTCAGATACAACTGCCAACTCATTTCTCATTCCCCATTGCCTTTCACACAGTTCTAGTATCTGATCACAGCTGAAATTTTTCCTACTCATCCATAAGACATCAACAGAAGGAACATAGTGATCTAAGGTTGAAAATAAACTAAAGCTAGAGATACACAGGACACTGGACAAATGTTTCTGTGTTTCCCAAGATATGTATTAAATAAAGCTATCCCAGAGAGCTCCCTGTAAATTCACTGTGGTACCGCAGGGTGCCTCAGTATCAGTTTGGGAATGAAGGTAACAAACTCTCGTTCGGAAGTGTGTCGTAACTTGTAGTCAGAACTTTTCAAATGCTGACCTGCAGAGGCATCCCCTGGGCGGGGTCTCCTTACATTGTGGGTTCTGATTCGGCAGGTCTGGAATGGGGCCCCCGAGAGTCTGCTTTTCTACAAGCTCTGAGTTCGGGATACACAGCCAGTTCACAGACAGCGCTCAGAGCAGTGAGGCTTCAAGTGAAGCAGCCAGGAGAGGTGGGGCGGCTGGTGACAGGTCCAGGCCTCAAAGCCTCCGCCCTCTTTCCCACAGCCTCACTGCCTGCCACATCATTCCAACTGTCGGAGCACTGAAGCAGTATTTGAGTTCGAGTTTCTAGCTCTGCCAGTAAGGAAGTTCAGAAATTCTCTCTCCCACCCACATAGAGACCAAAAGAGCGCTGAACAAACCGAAAAATCAACAACTCTTCTCAGATGCATCAGAGAACTGAAGCCACAGGAGAAGCCACTGCCCACAAACTGGAGAGACTACGGCAGATGCAAAGTCACGACTCACCAGAGCAGAGCCAGCCTGTGGGAGCCGCTGCCTGGGCGGGAAGAGCTGAGGTAACGGGGGCGGTGCGGGAGGCCCGGCGCGCTAACCCCAGGGAGGCTCCCACACCTCTGTGAGCGCGGCCTGCGGGAGTCCCGCCAGGTTCTCACAGGGAAGAGGGAGAAGAAGCCCTTCCTACTTCTGGGCGGGGGAGGGGAAAACGGCCTTTCTTAACTACACCCAGACATTTCCATTCTTCCTAACAAGGCCTGCCCTCAAGAGAAAGTAATTTACTAGAGCCTAACCTGCTGAGGTTTTGCCAGACCCTAACCAACCTGGGGGAATGGATGTACCGATCTCGACCTTCTCCAGCCTCCCTGTGTCAGCGATGAGGGACAAACAAGACGAAGAAAATGGAGACGCTCTTATGAAGGTCGGCTCACTAAAAGACTGCCAATTGTAGGACCACAGACGCTTTCCCTCCACATCATCGTCCAGATCTCTAGGGCTCCAGTATAACAACTGGGGAATACACCTCCGAGAACTGTGCCTCTTAGAAGCTTCAAGAAGCCTCTGGGGAAATCCAAGGACAACAGGGGAGGCAAAAACAGGAACACTGGGAGCAAGTTTAGCCTCTAACACCTTATAGCTACAGCAAACAGAAACCACAGCCCAAGCCCGAGCCAGATAAACACAAAACCTTACACTAATGGCCTGTTTCCCTCAGTTCCTTGTACTCTATTCCACATCTGTCTCGAAACAAAAAAGCGTAAGACACGCTAAGACACTTTGAAGAGCCTCCAAATCCCTGGCCCATGCTCCACTGTCCCAGCAGACTTCACTTACAAAACACAAATTCAAAACCCAAATTATTATTTCAGGACGGAAGCCACAGAGCATTACAGGCCGAGCAGACCACACATCTGGGAAGCCAGCCTGCATGTCAGTCACAGTCCGGTCAGCACGTGTGACTGGTTATTAACAGCTGAGCTCTCTGTGCTTCAGATTCGTCCAGGAACTAAGTTCTGGAAAGGACGGAGTTTTGAGCAGTTGGTCTTAGTCCGGCAGCTCTGTTTTCCTTCAAATCACAGTACATGCAGACCTCAGAGATACAGTGGGTTCAGTTTCAGACCACCCCACAGAGTGAATGTCATAACAAAGCAAGTCACAAATCTTCTGGTTTCCTGGTGCACATAAAAGTTATGTTTACACTACGCTGGGCTGGTTCAAAACTGACAAAGGAGTACGACAAGGCTGCATACTATCACCCTGCTCATTTAACTTAGACGCAGACTGCCTGTTTGCTAAGTTTCTTCAGTCACGTCTGACTCTTTGTGACCCTATGGCCTTAGCTTGCCAGGCTCCTCTGTCCATGGGATTCTCCAGGCAAGAATACTGGAGTGGGTTGCCATTTCTTTCTCTGGGGGATCTTCCCGACCCAGGGATCGAACCCATGTCTCTTATGTCTCCTGATTGGGAGGCAGATTCTTTACCACTAGGACCACCTGGAAAGCCCAGGTATGTATAGTACATCATGTGAGATGCTGGGCTGGATGGATCACAAGCTAGAATGAAGATTTCTGGGAGAAATATCAACAACCTCAGCTATGCAGATGATACCACTCTAATGGCAAAAAGTGAAGAGGAACTAAAGAGCCTCCTGATAAGGGTGAAAGAGAAGAGTGAAAAAGCTAGCTTAAAACTCAACATTCAGAAACATTCATGACATCCTGTCCCATCACTTCATGGCAAATAGATGGGGGAAAAGTGGAAACAGTGACAGATTTTATTTTCTTGGGCTCCAAAATCACTGCAGACAGTGACTGCAGCCATGAAATTAAAAGACGCTTGCTCCTTGGAAAGAAAGCTAAGACATACCTAGACAGCATATTAAAAAGCAGAGAGGTCACTCTGCCAACAAAGGTCCATATAGTCAAAGCTATGGTTTTTCCAATAGTCTGTATGTATGTGAGAGCTAGACCATAAAGAAGGTTGAGCACCAAAGAATTGATGCTTTTGAACTGTGGTGTTGGAGAAGACTCTTGAGAGTTCCTTGGACTGCAAGGAGATCCAACCAGTCAATCCTAAAGAAAATCAACCCTGAATATTCACTGGAAGGACGGATGCTGGAGCTTAAGCTCCAATACTTTGGCTACCTGATGTGAAGAGCCAACTCTTTGGAAAAGACCCTGATGCTGGGAAAGATTGAAGGCAGGAGAAGGGGGCAACAGAGGAAGAGACGGTTGGATGGTATCACTGACTCAGTGGACAGGAGTTTGAACAAACTCTGGGATATGGTGAAGGACAGGGAAGCCTGGCGTGCTGCAATCCATGAGGTTGCAAAGACTGGGACACGACTGAGCAAGTAAGCACAGTAACACTGCTGCCTATTAAGTGTGCAACAGCATGATGTTTAAAAGATAATGTGTGTACCTTAATTTTAAAATACCTTAAAATAAAATACCTTAATGCTGAAAAATGCTAACATCATCTGAGCCTTCAGCGAGTCGTAATAGTAACATGGAAGATCACTGATCACAGATCATGACAGCAAATACAATAATGAAAAAGCTTGAAATATTTTGAGAATTATCAAAATGTGACACAGAAACACAAACTGAGCAAATGCTATTGGAAAAACGGCGCTGGGAGACTTGTTCCTCACAGGGTTACCACAAACCTTTAATTCTGTGACATAACTGCAAAGCACAATACAGCAAAGTACAGTAAAGTGAGGTCTGTCTAGGCTGTCCCAGGGACCACCTCAAGCTCAGCGGGCCTGTGAGAGCCCATGTTATTTCTCACTAGACACACGCCCTGGCCCTGAGGGCAAACCCTCTGTCCTGCCTGCAGGGGACGGAGCCTCCAATTCCGTGTGTCTGTCTGCCATGTTCCATCACACAATGCAGGGATGTCTCCTCAGTGCAGACATTCCCAGCTGTTTCTAGACAGAAACAGTATGTACGACACTCTGCATGTCATCTGCCGAAGCAATTTAACCAAAAGACTCTCTCATGAGATACTTAGAGCAAATCAGAGCTATTTGCTTTGATGTGCTTTAAGTAAATAAAACAAATGTAAAGTAAAACAGTAAAACACAGGTGACAAAGAGGATTACCTCAGCATTACTGACTCACACTCATGGCAATGAGAATAAAAGTAAAACCTCAGCCAAGTCCTGGCCTCAGTGGGTGCTCTGTCGGCCATCAGAATTTAGGCGCTAAACCACGGGTCACGCAGCATGCTGGAAGCAGTGGCGGGGCAACGAAAAGGGGAGTCATGCGTGGCTGGTGCCCAATACTGCAACAGTGTCTGTAACACAGGGAAATAAGAGCTATCTACAATCACAAGTGCCTTTGTGAGGCTGGATCCTGGGGAAAATGAAAGGCTCTTTCATTCTGCCCAGTTCCCTAAATGGGTCTGGCTTTGCAGAGTTTGGTTTGGAGCTAAACTGTGGTAGTGGCAACAGAAGGGAGCTGAAACTGGAAGAATCTGGTTTTGCTTCTGAGAGGGAGGCAGTAGAGGAACTGTGTGATACGCTGGAGTCTGCACAGTGGAAAAATGGTCAATGGATTTTTTTTCCCCCAAACAGGGATGTCTTGAACTCAATGTTAAAGTGTATGTGTTGCTATAGTAACCGGGTGGAATGAAGAGTTGATTGACTTCATTTCTGACTCCAGAGGTTACAAAATGGTGCTGTGATAACAGATACAGGGCACTACAAGGAACCAAGTCCCCAGACTCTCCAGGTCCCTGGGGCTATCAGCATTCATACAGTATCTACAGAGACAAGGAGTCAGACCTGCAAGGGGGACCAACGCCCACTCTCAGCAGTCACATAAAGGTAGACCAGTGAGCAGTAAAGAGTTAACCTTGCCCAAAGAAACGCTGGACCCAGGTTAGGCTACTAGAAGGTAACATTTGAGCCCATGGAATATCCTGCCTGGCAAATGTCTTTGTTTTTGTGGCTGCCTGGGATCACATCAAATAGACTATGCCAACAATGTGATTTATGACGGAGGCTTTGGGCCCATATGGTATCAGCTTGCGCTTTAAGGGCTGGAGACTGAAGTCAATCATATGGGCTGTCAGCCATGCTGACAAAACCCAGTGAAAACTGGATGCCAAGGCCCAGGTGAGCTTCCCTGGCTAGCGGTAACCTAGGCACTTTTCCACACATGATTCTTGGGAGAAGCAAGCACTGTCCCATGACTCCGCTGGGAGAGGACCAATGGAAAATCACACCTGAGTGTTCCTGGACTCTGCCCTACGCACCTCTTCCCTTTGCTGTAATACATCATCCCTCATAATAATAGTGAATACAATTGCTTTTCTGAGTTCTATGAGTCCTTCCTCAGAATCGTGGAACTTGAGGGTGGTCTTGGGGACCTCCTGAACTGCAGCCTCCTCCACAGGTAATCACAGAGAAAAGAAAGGGTGGGGGCTGTGAAGGGTCTGCACCCCCTCCCAGTTCTGCAGGCTCAGATCACAGGACCCTGCCCTGCCCTGAAAGGGGTGAGAATGATGTGAGAATGAAGCTTCAGAAATAAAGACGGAGTTTTGTAACCAGAATTAGACTGTTATCATAACAAAGTGACTGGAAAGAGTCAGCCTGAGATGTGGAGGGGGTCTGCCTGATGTTTCAACAGAGGCCAGTGGGCATCACTTTGCTGACAAAAGTCCGTCTAGTCAAAGCTATGGTTTTTCCAGTGGTCATGTATGGATGTGAGAGTTGGACCATAAAGAAGGCTGAGTGCCGAAGAATTGATGCTTTTGAACTGTGGAGCTTGAGAAGAATCTTGAGAATCCCTTGGACATCAAGGAGATCAAACCAGTCAATCCTAAAGGAAACCAACCCTGAATATTCATTGGAAGGACTGATGCTAAAGCTGAAGTTCCAATACTTTGGCCACCTGATATGACGAGCCTTTCCCTGGAAAAGACCCAATGCTCGGAAAGATTGAGAGCAGTAGGAGAAGAAGGCAACAGACGAAGAGATGTCTGGACGGCATCATCGACACAATGGACATGAATTTGAGAAAAGTTCAGGAGATAGTGAAGGATAGGGAAGCCTGGCATGCTGCACTTCATGGGGTTGCAAAGTCAGACAGGACTGAGTGACTGAACAACAAGTGGGAGGAGATGTTGAAAAAAAAGTTTCATATTGATGCCATACCATTTGAGATGCCTTACTGAAGCTAGTAAGACTTCACACAAATGTTCTTTCTGCATAGGACAGTCATTTTCAACCCAGACTGCACTTTAGAATCACCTAAGGCATGTGGGCCTTATCTCCAGGGATTCTATTTTAATTAGGGTGGTCTAGAGGCTTGACCAGAGAAGGCAATGGCAACCCACTCCAGTACTCTCGCCTGGAAAATCCCATGGACAGAGGAGCTTGGTAGGCTGCAGTCCATGGAGTCGCTAAGAGTCGGATGAGACTGAGCGACTTCACTTTCACTTTTCCTTTCATGCACTGGAGAAGGAAATGGCAACCCACTCCAGTGTTCTTACCTGGAGAATCCCAGGGACGGGGGAGCCTGGTGGGCTGCCGTCTATGGGGTCACAAAGAGTCGGACACGACTGAAGTGACTTGGCGGCAGCAGCAGCAGAGGCTTGACATTATTACTAGTTTTTTAAAAAAAAAAAAAAAAAGTAGCTCTATTGAGAAAGAGTTTACAAATAATAAAATTACCAATTTTAAATGTACCTAATTTGTTGAGCTTTAAGAAATATATATACTAAAAACTCTGCCATAATTATGATGTAGAATATTTCAATCCCCCAAAATGCACCTTTTTTTCCACTTAGGCTGCTGTAACAAAATACCACAGGTTGGGTAGCTTTTAAAGGACATATGTTAAGTTCCCCCAGTTCTGGAGGCTGGCAAGTCGAAGACCAAAGTGCCAGTATGGTCAAGTCCTGATGAAGGCCTGCATCCAGGTTCACAGTTGGCACCTTCCCTCTGTAAACTTGCAGAGACGAAGGGACTAGGGATCTCTCTAGAGCTTCTTTTATAAAACATGAATCCCACTCACAAGGGCTCTGCCCTCATGACCTAATCACCTCCCAAAGGCCCTGTCTCCTATGACCATCAACTTTGGGGGCTAGGATTCAACCTATTCATGACATTTTCTAATGTATGTATATACTGTAATGTGTTTATCTATCTACCAGTTGGTAAATATAGGGTGGTTTCAGTTTTTGGCTCTTAAGACTAAGTCAGTTATAAACTTTTAAGGACATGTCTTTGTCTTAACGTATCTTTTTATTTCTCTTAAGTAAATATCTATGAGTGGCAGCGCTGAATTGAATGGTAAGGATCCATGACAGTTTACAGGAAACTACCAAACTGTTTTCCAAACTGGCTATCCCGTGTTGAATTCCCACCAACAATGTATGGAGTTCCAGTTACTCCACATCCTTGCCAGCACTGGTTTTATCTTGTACCAACAGGCCCTATTTTATCAGAGTTTGACATTCTTTATTGTAAACTTTCCCTGTTTACCTCCTGTGTGGCCTAAGCTCCAGACTGGATGCAGGCAAATTGATATAGACTTTTCTTTTTTGGTTGATATAGACTTTGAACTATGAACTCAGTTGCTTCGTTTGATACACAACTATTGGGTTGCTGGTAAAGAATCCGCCCGCAATGCAGAGACCCTGGTTTGATTCCTGGGTTGGGAAGATCTGCTGGATGCTGGAGAAGGGATAGGCTACCCACTCCAGTATTCTGGCCTGGAGAATCCCATGGACTGTAGAGTCCACGAGGTCACAAAGAGTCGGACATGACTGAGCGACTTTCACACTATTGGGTTATTTATTTCTTGAGTAAGCTTTATGAGTTTATATCTTTAAAGATATCTGTTGGAGAGTGACATCATAAAAATGGCAATAATAGAAGCTTTCTATCATCTCCCCCTACAAAAATCACCAATTAGACCATCACCCACAGATCAGAGACTGTGGAAGTCCAAGCATCCAGCAGAGGTTCCAGCACATGACTGGAGCAGCAACAACGACAAAAATCCGCAACTGAACACATCAGAGAGGGTAAGAGGAACATCTGACTACCTGCACCACACCTCTCCTGGGTAGCTCAGGGGCAAGAGAACCTCTCTCAGCCTGTGATGTCTCCCGTGGGGGAGGGTGTGAGTGTGAGAGGAAGTGCCTGGATTCTGCAGCTGTGTGAACACTGCCGAGGAGGCCTGTTTGCCTCTCCTGCCTCTCTCTTGCCCCACCCAGAGTTCTACGTCAGGAGCCGCACACATGGACAAACCTTTGGCTAACTAACTAAGGAAAAAAAGAGAAGACTCAAAGAAAATCAGAAATGAAAGAGGAGATATTGTAATTAATTAGCCACAGAAATACAAAAGATCATAAGAGATGATAGTGAATAATTATATGCCAACAAGTTTGATAACCTAGAGGACATGAGTCAATTTCTAGAAATTTACAACCTACCCAGACTGAATTATGAAGAAGTAAAAATAGGAACAGACCAATAAAGAGTAAGGAGACTGAATCAGTAATCAAAAACTCCCAAACAAAGAAAAGTTTAGGACAAGGTGATTTCACTAGTGAACTCTAACCAAATGTTTAAAGAAGCATTAACAGTACTCAAACTCTTTCAAAAAACTGGACAAGAGGGAACATTTCCAGGTTCATTTTACAAGGCCAGTAATACTCTGGCCAGACAAGGACACTATGATTTAAGAAAATTACAGGCCAATATCCCTGATGAATATAGACGCAAAATTTTCAATAAGAGAAACCCAATAAGATATTAGCAAGCCTAATGCAAAAGCAAATTAAAAACATCATATAGGAATTTCCCTGGCAGCTCAATGGTTAAGACTCTAGGCTTTCACTGCCATGAGCCTGGGTTCAGTCCTTGGTCAGGAAATCTAAGATATTGCAAGGAATGCAACATGACCATGAAAAAAAAAAAAAAAGCCTGGCCTCTTATCAAATACTGGATAACTGCTTTGCAGATACAGAAGGAATCCTAGTGGAGAAGAAAATAAATACTGAGAGAATATTGCAAGACCATTTTTTTTTTTTTAGTTTTTTAAAACTTTCTTTCCTAAATTGGTGTCCACTTTACCCCCATTCAGTGTATTGCCTCAAGCCCCAAAATGTTGAAAACTACTACTGCATTAAATAACTTGGTAGATGGAAAGATTAAACTTTGGCTCTTAGCTGATTTGGGGGCTCTACTGTGCCCTTCTTGCACTCTTGAAGTTTCGTGTTGTCTGCCTGCCAATCAGTCTCAAAACCCTGCATCCAGGGCAGTCTGGAGATGAGTCAAGCAGCTGTAAGACAGACTGGGATCTGTCAGATCTGGGATGCTGAGTCAAAAGTTGTACAGATAAGCAGCTCGGCTGACTTGCAAACACGTGAGCCACTAGATGGCGCTCCATGCTCATACGGAACCTGCCAGAACGCCACATCCCCAGAGTCTGACAGGCTTCCAGGGCTGACTTATCCTTTGGGCACCAGAGGCCCCGGTGCCTAAGGTGCAGCATACCTTTAGAAACCCATGAGAGTATTTTGCTTCCTTCCAAAATCAGGAGAAAAAGGGAATATAATATTAATACTACTTTATTATATTCCTCTCTATACAATTCATTCAGATGCTTTCATATATATATATACTTATTTATATATAAATTTATATTTTTATTATTATTTTTAATGGAGAAAGGGGCTCACTGAAGGCAAAGTGTCTAAGGCCCAAGAAAGTCATAATACAGCTCTGACTTCCATTGCATCACATCTGGAGCGTGGATCAAAAATGTCACTGAAATGGATTGTAGTTCCAGGGCGTTCCTCTACGTGAGGACATCTTTCATGAGGCATGCATTCATGCATTTATTTAACTCAACAGATTCATTCTTACTCACACGTCCCCTTGCTTTTACCTCTTAAATCCCTCCCCAATCTGTCGTCTTCCCTGCACACCTATGCTGCCATCTGAGTGTGGCCACTGATACCTTCTCTTGGACTCTGACAACAGTCTCCTACTGGCTTCTTTGCCTCTGTGCCCTTCTTTAAGCACCCAGGGTCACTTGATGGAAATCAAACTTGATCAGGTTAAGTTTTTTTGCTTTCATCTAAAGCCTGCCATGATTCTCCACCGCCAAGAGAAGTGATCTCTCAAATGAGGTATGTATACTTGAGGAAGCAGACAAAATAAATCACTGGAGAATAGAAAGAAAATAGAACTTCTATTTATATTTGCCTTTCATCTGTTTCTTTAAACATTTCTGGGTTTTTTTGTATGTTTTATTTCCTTACATAGTACATGTGCATTATTTATACATAAATATACATGTATTTGGAAGGGTGTCCGTTTTCACCTTTTTTCACCAGAAGGATGCATCATCAAAAGTGTTTGGAAATTTTCAAAATGACAGCCAAGTCTTTTAGAATCATACATAGGGCCTTTACAATATGAATCAAACCTACCTTTAGGATCTTCCCTGCTTGTTCTAACCACACAGAACACCTCTTAGGAGCCCAAAGCTGTTAAACTTTCAAGCATTTACAAATATTTCAAGCACAGGCTGCATCTCCCTAAATAGGACCCTCACTTAACTCGCCTCCCCCCACCCCAGGCTCCCATCTGCTGCAGCCTCTCCTGGCTTTTCTCAGCAGTCCTTCTCTCCCACAGCTGCCTTAGTTATAGCATATTTATTTGTTTACATTTTTTCTTTTCCCTTTATCCTGTGATGAGGTGTGTGGGTGGGGGTGTCTGGCTGTGTGGGCATATACCCGAAGAAGGGCTGTATTGATAAAGCAGCTAGCAGATGCTGGGCACTGTGCTTGAAAAGTCAAAGTGAAGTCACTCAGTCGTGTCTGACTCTTTGCGACCCCATGGACTGTAGCCTACCAGGTTCCACCGTCCATGGGATTTTCCAGGCAAGGGTACTGGAGTGGGTTGCCATTTCCTTCTCCAGGAGATCTTCCTGACCCAGAGATTGAACCCAGGTCTCCCACACTGTAGGCAGACACTTTACCGTCTGAGCCACCAGGGAAGTCCCTGGGCTTAGGCCCTATCTATGTGTCATTTCAATTCATCTTTCACATAGGTGACCAACTCCTACCAGTTTGTCTGGAACCTTCTAGGTTTTAGTTCCAAGAGTCCTGTGTCCTAAGAAACTCTTCAGTCTCAGACAGATCAGATGGTTGGTCACCCTATGCAATAACCCCATTACACTAGTAAGCAGACTGGAGCTTAGAGAAGTCATCAAAACTTAGCTGAGTTCTCACAGCTAATTAGCACTGGGACCTGGCTGTGTCCCTCAGAAAATCAGCACTCTTTCCACTGTGCCTGTTCATCAGTGGGGACCATGTCTTCATCGACTTTGCATCTTCATGTCTGTCATGATCTCTCTATATATTAAATAGTTGATGAACAAATGAATGGATGAATGAACTCTCCAACAGAGAATTAAAACGGCTGTTATATGATGACTTAGTGAACTAACCAAGCCCTCCTCCCTCCCTGTGATTCTACATCATCTCAGAATGTAAGAGAACTGGTCTCAGTGAGGATAAATGACTTGCCCAAGGCCACAGTTCCTGGAAGAACGTGGGGCAGGCACCTGAATTCAGGTTTCCCTGACTCACACTCCAGGGATCTTTCTACTGGAACACTGAGTGAAATAAACCAAAGGGCAAAGAAAATAGGGGGAGGAAACCCAGCTGTTCTTTAACATCTACCCAAAGACACTAAACAACTCTGAACTGCCAGAATTTGAATCATTTAAAAAACCCTAAGATTGGGAACTTTTCTTAAGGAAAAATAACTGTCAAAAAACATGTTTCCAGGGACTTCCCTGGTGGTAGAGTGGATAAGAATCCAACTGCTATTGAAGGGAACATGGGTTCGATCCCTGGTCCTGAAAGAGTCCACATGCCACGGAGCAACTAAGCCCGTGCACCATAACTACTGAGTCTGTGCTCTAGAGCCTGAAAAACCTAACTACTGTGCTCTAGAGCCTGAAAAACCTAACTACTGGAGCCTGTGTACCTGGAGCCTGTAGTCTGCACCAAGAGAAGCCACCATGAAGAGTAGGAGCCCACCCGAGCTCCCGCAACTAGGGAGAAAGACCATGAGCAGCAAGTAAGATCCAGCGCAGTCAAGATAAGTAAATAATTTTTTTTTTAAAAAGATTAAATGGTAAATGAAAAGAGTGCTTCCAAAAGAATGTATCTATGAAACAGAAACAGACTCAGACATAGAGAACAGACTTGTGGTGGCCAAGGGGTGGTGGGTGGGGAAGGGATGGACTGGGAGTTTGGGATTAGCAGATGCAAACTGTTATATATAGAATGGGGAAACAACAGGCCCGACTGTAGAGCATAGGGAACTATATTCAATATCCTGTAATAAACCATAATGGAAAAGAATATGAGAAAAAATGTGTATATGTTTGTGTGTGTGTGTGTATATATAAAAAACTGAATATCACATTGCTGCACAACAGAAATTAACACGAGTGTAAATCAACTCTATTTCAGTAAAATAAACTTAAAAATAAACCAAAAAAGTGTGTCCCCATGGGGAGGGCTGAGTACCAGAATACGAAACATACAAACTGCCATATTTATCACGCAGGGGCCGTTTGTGATCCAGTCAATCCTCCCCACTCCGACCCCAAAACAGTCAAGCCTTAGATTCAAAACAACCTGGCATCTCCAAAACGGAAGGACTGTTTGGAGACCCAGTGGCCAGGCACTGCCAGCCAGAGAAGCAATGTGCCATGCCCCGCCCTGCGCTGCTCTGAAATGCCTGTTTATCTCCATCTGTGTGGTGTCTTCTGGCTTCCAGGCTGAGTCTGTGGTTTGTCCCCTGCCTTTACTGACCTCTTTGATTCTGCAGGGTAAGCTCAGCCCTGGGCCAAGGGGAATTTCAATGCATAATGTGAAACATGGGTTCCACGAGGGCCGCTGGCTGTTCCCCACATCTTGACTCTCCAGAGAATTTGCGGCCCCAACTCCATTGGTGTCGAAGAACAAAAGGAGCCCAGTGGTGACCACTGGGGTCATTGCACGTGAATGAGGGGACCTGTCCTTCTTTTCCATCTGAATCTGCCCTCAAGGCTCTTTCATGGGAAAGAAGAGGAAGGAAGGAAACGGAGCTTTATCCCTTCATTCCATCCCTCTCCACCCCAATTTGGGGCAGCAGGCTAGTCACACTTGGGAATATTCCAGCAGCTTATACATGGCTGGGGCAACAAGGGTGCTCAGCCACTGTGAGAGTCAGGGAAACTCTTAGCCCTCGTGGGATCTGGGAGTGGCCAAAGTTAGCCCTGGCAGGACTGTTGGGGAGACGAGGGGGGGTGGAGCGGAGGACAAGGGTTCCCTGCTCCCCTAGCAGTGAGAGGGTCGTTTCTGAGCAGGCCTCAGCTAATGCCTCCGAGGTCTCCTCTGAACTGCGGACGGTGTGCAGGGCCTGGAGGAAGAACGTGACCGTGGTGGCCCTGGGACCTCTGGACTGCTGGCGCAGACCATAGGTGTGGCCTACCTGGTACCCGCTCTGGGAAAGGGGACTTGGATTCACCCCAGCTACAAGCATTCAGGAATGTGCTGGAATCGCGTCCCGCTCCTCGGACATCACAACACTGGGAAGGGGCTGAAAGCGGCCTCTCTGGCCCACCCCAGCCCCCGGAGCTCTTCAGCCACCTCCCGTCACCCACGGGGACTTGGAGCGCGCAGCGCTGGCCCCGCGAGGCTGCGAATCCCGCCGACGCTGCAGCACCGCTGGGCTGTGAACTGTGCCCTTCACCTGCGCCTGGGACACCTACCTGAGGGCTAAACCTGGGCTGGCGGGGACAGCCAGTGCGGAGGAAATCCACGCAGGCCGGAGGGCCCGGGACAGCCTCCCCCGCGGTCCTGAGGCTGAAGCGTCCCTTAGAGGGGCAACGAGCAGCCGGCGGCAGCGGCCTCACCCGCGGCAGGTGCGCGCGTGCGGGGCGGATCGTGCGTCTCGTTCACGTTCACGGCCGTAGCCCCGCCAGAGCACAGCACCCGCTAGTGCCGGAGTGCCCGCTGGGTAATGGGGAGGGTAGAATGGCTAGTCCTCAGGCCTGCGGGCTTGCCTGAAAGGTTGAGCTTGGCTGAAGTGAAACGAACGTGTGTCTCTTGGGGAGTGCGGTGGGGTGGGGAGCAGTACCCAGAGGACAGGCTGGGGAACCAAGCAGGGCTCAGATCAGGAGGTGCTTTGTAGGCTTCTTTGGACTTTTCAATAGCAGGGCATGCGGAGGAACTTGCCTGTTCCATTCCAGCCTGGCTCTCACCTTCATCCCCTTGAAAGAAAGTTCACTCAGTCATGTCCAACTCTTTGCGACCCCATGGACTATAGCCCGCCAAGCTCCTCTGTCCATGGCATTCTCCAGGCAAGAATACTGGAGCGGGTAGTCATGCCCTCCTCCAGAGGATCTTCTTGACCCAGGGATCGAACCTGGGTCTCCTGCATTGCAGGCAGATTCTTTACCAGCTGATCCACCAGGGAAGCCTCATCCCCTTTGGAGACAGAAGGTGACAGTTTCTGCCTGACCCTTTCAAGTGTCAACGTTCTCCAGCTTGGCTCCTTTCTCACTCCCTTGATTTCTGTATATATATTTTTTTAAGACTCTGCATTGTGTTGCAAAAACAAGAACCCACTGGACTGTGGCCCAGTAAAGCAGAGCAGCCAAGCCTCTCACTCACAACAGTGCCTCATTGTGTCCTTTGATTTAACCAGGACCTCAAGAACAGGAATCTACAACTGAGACCTAAATGCTGAGCAGAATCAGCACACGCCCACCAGATGGCCTGAATGTCTCATATTTTGGTCCCCACAGCTCCTGAGGCCGTCAGTCAACAAACTGTCAATAAGTATCAAATTGATTCCTAGGTGACTCAGTAGTAAATAATCTGCCTACCAAGCAGGAGATGCAGGTTCAATTCCTGGATTGGGAAGTTCTCCTGAAGAAGGAAATGGCAACCCACTCCAGTATTCTTGCCTGGAGAATTCCACGGACAGAGGAGCCTGGCAGGCTACAATCCACAGGGTTGCCAAAGAGTTGGACACGACTGAGCGGCTAACACTTTCACTTCTTTTCATAAGAACATGGGTCCTTCTAGACGGCTTACACCATAAGGACTTCATTTTAACTTAATAACCTCTGTCAAGGCCCTGTCTCCCAATAAAGTCACATTCTGAGATCCTGGGGGTTAGGACCTTTAACACATGAGTTTTGAGGGGGCCTGATTCAACTCATAACAAAGGCCTGTCCTGGCACTTTGACTCTCTCCCTGGCACTCTCCAACCCCCATCCCTGCTTTAGCTTTTTTTTCTTTACGAACCTTGTATCATCTGATGTACTACTATACATTTTCCTTTCATCTTATTTCTCACACCACCTTGTGAGGGAGAAAGCATATGAACTCCCATTTTCTGAGGTGCAGAAACAGCAGCTAAGATGGCGGTGGAAACTTTGCTGGTTCTCCCAGCTCTTCAATGCCTGAGTCTGATTTGAACCGGCAGTCTAGCCTTACAGGCTAGGCTGGTCCTTTTCCTCCCCCTCGAGGCAGCCCACGCAAGATGGGTGGAGAGACCATGCAGGGTGGTTCCCCAAAGAGTGGGGTGGGACCTGCTCTAGGAACTGAGACAGTGATAGGGGGTTCAGTGCAGGATGGGTGGCCCAGGATGATCTGGAAGTGGACGAGCCTTACTCGGGGGGGGGGGGGGGCGGGGGGGGGGGGGGGTAGGTGCGGAAGGGGTCCCGGGCACAATGTGTTGGGGTGGGAAGGAGAGGAGTCCAGCCAGACTTGAGTGCTGGCTCCAGTCAGGGGTCCTGGTCCAGAAGGCAGAGTGAGGCCAGGTGGCAGCAGCCAGGAATATAATGACAGCTGAAAGGACGAGGTTCACCCTCACTGTGGCCCCTCCTTACCCCTGGGGAGGCAGCAGCTGGCTCTGTGCTGGAAGCAGACCCTGCTGTGTTGATTCCAGGACTTTATTCGTCTGTTTATTGCAGGCCTTCATGTCTGCTAGGACTGTGGAGTCAGCAGGGGCACCGGGCCGGGAAGGGTGAGGCGTCCCTTCCGCTCTTGGCCCACTGCCGTCCCCTCCCAGCTGAGGCCCAGCCCAGGTCAACGGGACACAAAGGACCGTGAACAGTTCTTATTTCCCACATCAGCCTAGTCACTTCGTGAAACAAAACCAAACCAATTATCTCTAGCAATCGCAGATCTGCACCAGTTTTCTTAACAGCTAGGGGCTGAAAGTGATCTTAGAGATCTTCTCCAAGATTGTTCATCTGATGACTGAATTGCTGGCTGGTTTTAGGTCTGTTGGGACTTCTCTGGTAGGGAAGAGCTCATCTCTGATAGCAAATGCAATTCTGCCCACCTAGGCAAATCCTGGTAGAGCCCCCGCCCCACCTCCTCCAAGCCTAGAGAGCTCTGCATCCTCAGTATGGCTTCAAGATTCCACACCTTTGAAAGGAGCAAGTAAGTCTCACATTACTCATTTAGCAAATGTCTGGTGCATATTATTTTCATCTGGCATTCTTATGAGTAAGAATCAATGAATCTCCCCATGTAGAATAGCAGTTTAAACGGGGGTACCAAATTATTTGTCTTCCCAATCTCTTTGACCCCTGGACAGATAAGTAAGAGGCCAGAATGTGAAGAACTTGTATGCTATTGAGGTTTACTGCTATAGCTTGAGAGGTGCTGCTGAAGGATTTTGAGCTAGGATCTGTATTTTAGCAAAAAAAAAAAAAAAAAAAAAAGAGAGAAGAGAAAAGAAAAAAAAAGAAAAATCAATTTTGAAAGGGAATATTTGATGAAAGGGAGGAAGCCTAAATAGAAGGTCACTGTAATGGCTGAAGTGATGGATAGTGAGGGCCTGACCTCATGTGGGAACGTGGGGATGGGCAGCTGGTGGAGAACTAGATGAGCAAGGGGTGTTGGATGTAAGCAATCAAGATAGCTCCCGTAGTTTGAACTTGGCCATCTGTCACCATAAAGAGTTCTCCAGGAGAAACAGACTTACCAGATGCGAGACTCCACAGAGCCACGGCTGCTGTAGAACCTGGGAAAGGTCCTGCCATTGCCTTAATTCTCCCCTGTGTCCTGGAGACTGTATTAGTCAGTGGTGGTGAAATGCTGCCCAGGTAATACTAGGTCGCCCCCCCCCCCCCCCCCCCGCCATTCAGTCTCAGTACCTTTGAATGAGGGTGTTTTCTCTCCCTCAAGTGACACACCCTCCACAAGCTGGAGAGCCCAGTGGGTGGAGACATCTCTACCTGGGCCCCGCGGGTCTCGCAGCAGAAGAGACGTGACGGCCACAGGCGACCTCAAAGCTTCAGTCTCCAAGCCACACAGGTCACTCCTTGCCTTTTTCACTGAAGAGAAGTGGATGTTTGGCCAGTACTCAATTCAACATAATCCTCCTGCAGGGAAGGATCAGCACATGCCAGAGGCCAAGCTGGACACCAATGGGCAGGATGTATAATCCTCTTGGAGGAAGGGCTAGAGAAGAGTTGGTATGACAGCCTAATGTCTTTCCGGCCTGTGGCCCATCATTACCACCCCTCTGCTTCAGCATCCCACCCCGGCTCTTGTGCTGCCGCTGGTCCAGGCCTCGGGCATCCCCACAAGGGCCTGGAGCTTCCCTCCATGTCTGGGCTGGTTAGGGAGAGCACCCCATTCCACTTGAGTGGGGTGAGGTGCTGGTGGGGGTTGTCGGACTCTGCACATCCCAGAAAAGGATGTGATTTCCCACACAGCATGTTTAGGTTCTGCAATAACTGCATAAGTGATTTTGGCTTCCACGGGCCACCTGAGAATCTCTTCACCTACCTGTTGCACACTCTGTGGGTAAACGATTCCTGAGTTTCAATCTGACCATAACACGGTGCCAGAACACTGGCTACAGAGTCCCCAAGCATCACAAAGCAAGACGTTCTGAGGCGTGAATAGTATATCTTTAACATAATCTTATATTTGGAAAAGCAGTTTTTTAAAAAAACACTTGAAAATACAAGGTAACAGTAACTTATATAAGTTTTCACCTTATATTGCTTGGCCATTTTTACATATAAATTATTGCTTACTAGCTTTGATAAATACACAGCACAGTCATATGTACAGAAGCAGAAAGCATGAGATATGAGAAAGGAAATACTGTTAATGGCAATTCTGGTAATTCCACAAGTGTTTCATATTTACCAGCTCTTCTAATGGTGGAAAACTACCAAGTGTAGTCCCTGAGAAGTTAGGTAGGCGCCCTGATTGCAGGTTTTCTATCTTCTAACTGTTAACGCAAGCTGACAAGGTCAAAGCAGTCAAGAGTCCTTGCTTCCGGTTGACTTCATCCCAGTCTTTAATAACAGTATAATACGAATACAATAAATAGGCTATGCAAATAAATAGTACTCTGCTAAAAAATGTTTAGTATATACAGCTTTGCTTTATATAGTACATTTTCATTTAACTTTTTGGCAATTTTAAAAAACGTTTTTCCAGCACTGGTTCTAAGCACAATGGCTCACTGGTTAATAAGCAGGCTGAAATTTTAAGGACACGTCTTTGAAGCATTTAAAAGAAATTCCGCATTAGACCGCATTTAAAAGAAACTCTGCGTGAGACCACCACAGTGGATCTGATCTGCCCCTAGTTTCTGAGAAGTTCGGATTCCCTGTGCCATCCAGGGACATTTGGGATCTGTGGTGAGTGATGACTATGGCAAAACCACAGGGCGAGGGTCAGGGCAGCCGTCAAGGCCACGCTCCAGGGATCGAAAGCCACCAATACCTTCTCTTTCACACTACTGTTTCTCCCTACGGAGAGGTGAGTACACCTCTCCCCACAAATTGAGAGGGGTAGGCTCTTACTTTATCCTCATGCCTTGGAATTTCAGGTATGCTCTACCCGACTTGCTTGTGGATAGGGGTCTAAGATAATAAATTTATTCTACAGAGATAGAATAAAGAAAATGCAGGTGATAATAAGTATCACTACAACCATTTGGCAACTGTACAGACTGTAACAGAGAGTGAATTAAAAAAACTGTTGTCTTTGGAGCATCTGCAAATGTGTATGAAAAAATTTAATATTTTTGGAATGGTTATGATTTTGCCTATTGGAAACTGTTGCTGGGGCTTCCCTGGTGGCTCAGACGGTAAAGAATCTGCTTGCAATGCAGGAGACCTGGGTTCAATCCCTGGTTTGGGAAGATCCCCTGGAGAAGGGAATGGCACTACCCACTCCAGTATTCTTGCCTGGAGAATCCCATGGACAGAGGAGCCTGGTGGGCTATAGTTCATGGGTTCACAAAGAGTCAGACACGACTGATCAACTAACCCTTCAGAGCACACTATCCTATGCTAACTTCTAAAGAGGGCTGGTTTGCTGGAATGCTGACAAATCCAAAGACCCACAGGACTGTCTGAAAGTTGTGCTGTAGCAAAAAGAACCCTCTTAGAAGGGTCCATGCACTCCTCGCTGGTGAAGGTTGCAGATACATTACATGTTTCAGAGTGAATGGAGATTTTGTGCAACTGTGAAAATCTAATAAGAGTTGGAAAGGAGCTTATACATCTTCCTGGTGAGGGAATATGACCTACTCCTATTAACAGGGACCCAGCTTAAATTCTGTGCAGCCTCTTCACTGGGACAACTCCAGACTTGTTACAAAGTCTCACGTTAAGCTTGATCTGGTCCCCATGATCCTGCCTTGAATCCTTCAGCTTCAGATTCAGGCCTTCTCGGTGCTTCTGAAATTTCTGAGACCTGCTGCCAGAGAAACCTCTGGAGACTGTTGTTAAATTTCAGGAAGATTTGGAGATTATGACTTTCAGAAGACGGGGATGGAAAAGCACATCTAAACAGAACAAAATCCTCCTTTCCTTTTGCTGCCCTGAGAGCCACATGTACCCCATGACTTGGGGAGACCCCAAGAGCCACATGAGCCCCATGACTAGGGGAGACCCTGAGAGCCACGTGAGCCCCATGACTGGAGCAAACAGTAGGCAAACGCCGTTCTCTCCCCAGTGTTTCCACTCATGCCACATGGGGGTAAACTGAATACACCCTCAGAATCTGTTCAGACCTGATGTACATGTGGATTTGTTTGGCCATGCATGTATCTGAGCTGAGGTCCAAGCAGCAGGTGCTGTGCTGAAATAGCTCTCCACTGGAGCAACTGCAGTAGTTCTAGATGGAGCAGTGTAAATCTAATGCGAATAATCACTCAAACTCTAAAACACAGAGAAGATGTTGAAACAGCCTCACAGGATCAGAATGGCTAAGTGCTACTCCCCAAGAATAGAGAAAAGACCAGAACACACACTGGTGCTGCCAGCCCACACTGTCACCAGTAATTGCCAAGGGGAGCCCTTCTCCACTGTTTGATCGGCCTCGAGAGAAATTGCTTTTCCCTGGTTCTGATGGTTCTGACCTCTTCCAGTGAGTCTCATTCCATTCCCAGCTGCCTGGGGCATTTCTCTGAGTGGACCAGCCCTGGACGGTGCCTTTCTGTCAAGCCCTGTTCATTTGCAGGACTGAAGGACACAATGGGACAGACTCTCTCTCAAAGTCGTCCCCAATTTGGCTCCACGTGGTTCTTTCGAGCGATCTCTCCGGGTCAGCGTGGTTGCCAAGCCCAGGGAACGGCGCTGCTATGAAGGTGCTGGAAAGCACTGGAAGCAGCTCAGTAATGAGATGCTGATGAGAGGAGAGGAAGCATTTCTGTACAGGCATCGAGGACAGGAGCTGGCAGGGCTGGTGAGAGGGGCGCCAGGGTCACACGTGTGGAAATGAACGGACCTAATATGGGAAGCAGGAACTTTGTATTTAAGCGAAGGGACAAGGATCTGGCTGGCAGGGATGGATTTCAATATTGTTTCCCACAGGTTTTTTTGTTCATTTGAAGGTTGAGGCAAACCAGTTTGTGAGAACAGCCACAGGTCTTATTTACTGTAGGAGCCCCAATCTCTAAAACTGGAAATAAAAAGAGATCTCAAAGACTCTGAGACTTTGAGATGAAAAAAGAGGCAAATTATAGAAAGGCCCCCTGCCTTGGTTGGGAGGTGGGATACAGGACTTCTAAGTGTCCAACATAAATCAGATATTTGGATCTCTGGGGGCTCTTTTCATCTGCTGAAAGACAGGCCATTGCCACTATTTTATATCCCTTCTTCTTCTTCTCCAGGGAGCTCTAAGCGCTCCACACATCAAATCCCATGTAGAGCCCCCTGTACTGGTTGTTCTCATTCCAGAGTGTAGGTACGAGGTGGCCGAACCGTGAGAACACGAGGGCACCGCCAGATGCAAGACGCTGGACTTTTGTGACTCTGTCACCCCCAGAAACAGTTACAGAGTGCCCGCGATGTGGCAGGCACCGTGCTTTTGTCAAAAATCGTACTGTACTCGAGGAGAGATGAGAGCCTGCCTGCACATGTAAAGAAAATCCCCAGAAAGTGAACAGCGAGTCAGTTTCTTAAAGATGACTATGTTTTCCGTATTGGCAAAGCAACTTAGTCTAACTCACTTACAGCGGTAAATCAGGTTGTGCAGACACGAATGTTACCCGCAAGCATACAGCACGAAGTGACTGAGCTGCTAAGAAATGCATGCCTCGACATTTCTCTTCTGGAGATTACAGCAGGGGTGGCAGCGGCCAGTGCTCACTGCCTCCCTAGACACAAGTAGCTTTTGGTGATGTCATAGTTTGTAACGATGGAGACCAGTCCATCTCCATAGAAACCTAGAGATGCCATCACTGTCTGAGTGTTCGAACGAGCTCCTACTCTGAGAGCCTATAAACAGCCATCTACTGCCAGGCCAAGTGAAGCTCCCTGCGGCTCCTGCGCACTCTAACCGAGCTGTCTGGTCACCGTATGACAAGGGGCGGCCTCTTGCTTTGACGTTGGCACGTTGCAAAGTGAACAATGATTGGCTCAACACAGTGATCCTAAAAAGCCAGACTTCTCATTTCGAGAAAGTTTCTGCCTCCTCTTCTGCTGCCTCCTTTCGACAGCAGCCTCTCCCCAACTCAGGTGGCTGACATCACTTCCTGAGCACGCTCTGGCTGGCTTTGCTGTGTGCGTCTCATTGTGATACGCTGATAAAACTCAGCAACTTCTCTCGCAGGAACATAACACGCTTGGCACTGCCATCCCTGTGGCTCCGGCGCTGCGGTTCCGGGGGAGGCGAGGCAGTGTGCGGTGGGGCTCATACCCGCGGCTCGATCCTGTGCGAGAGCTCGAACAGGGCTTGCTGGCTGTCAATGACGTACAGGTGATGCACGTAGGACTTTAACTCTGGGTGCTCTTTTGGAGATACGTCACCTCCTATGTGGGGGAAGGGGAAAAAAGTCAGTCTCATGAGAGCAGTAAGCTATTTCTAAATACCAGTAAAATCCAGCATGAAGATGCAGTGTAACTCCAGAAGGCTGACCCTCATGTGTCATGGTCCCAGAAGAGATGTCTGTTTGCTAATCATGTCGATGCTTTCTGGGCTCAGACTGGATTCCTCAGGTGAGGTGATCAGACTGGCAAGATACATGTTTTACCAACACCGAGACAGTGGTTGTTATGATCCTCTCGCCCAAACGGGAAACAGCACAGACATGGCAGGTGAGTGGCAGAGCAGGACTGGAGCCCAGACCACGAGGCCCCCAGGTCCATGGTCTTGGCTCCCCACTAAATGGCCTTCACAGGCTCTTGTATCGTAGGCTGGAACTGTCAGAAATCACTGCTAATCTGGTGACTGCATGGACATAATAGTTCTTTTTTTTTTTTAAGTATTTCACATAATATTTTGGTGTCTTTTTGGGGGGGTGTGTGTGCAGGATTTAAGGGAGCAACTGAGTGAACAAACACTGCTGAAGTGAACTGAAAGTCTGGTTAACAGGCAAAGCAGCTTCAGGAAGTGTGTGAATGGGCTGACATCTGCCCAGATAAAGATAAGGCAAGGGGGTTCCTACTCCCAAACGCCCAGCAGACAAAGGGCCACAAGAGGCTCTGGGGCACTGTGAACCTCGCAGGCCGTGCTGCTGGCAGCTGTGATAAGGAACCAGAGATAAAGTAGCCTGGACAATGGCGGAGGCCCACTTCCCGTAGTCAAAAACAAACAAAAACCCCCTCATGGCCTGTGGAGATGGGCTGAGCTACATTCCGGAAAGACAAGGTAACTGTGAGCCTCCATGATCCATGGGGTTTCAGATGGAGAAGCACGGGGTGAGTTCAGCTTGAGCAGAAGGAAAAGGCCCTCAGGAAGCTGAGCATTCTACATTCTAATGCAGAGATTTTTTTCTCTTGGGGAAAACCCATTTTTCCCCTCCTCTGTGACAAATATGTTTTCTAAGGAAAAAACAAGGTATGTATATTATGGATGGCTTGTAGTCCTTAGGTTTAATAGAAACAAGCCTTTCCGGTTCAACAACTAAAAGCCCCAAGAGTTTTACCATCCTCCTTGTTTGGTTTAGAAAACATGATGATTCCAAGATAATTTTGTTGTTAACTTTCCAGTCTTAAAAAGATAGCATGAAGAATGCTTCCAACCATGATGCGTGACCCTTGCAGGGCACTCTGTAATTCAAAGTGGCTTTCCAAGTGCTGACGTTGGTTAACCCTGCCTATATAAACTGTCAAAATGAATTTAGGTAATTCAGTTCCAAACTTGATTTTTAAAGATAGGTAAATATGAAACGCCAAATGGCCTGATGCTCATGTAAATTTCTCCTTCGCTTTGTGCCTTGCAGACTTCTCCTCTGGTGATGGGAGGTTGACGGCAAGGTCAAGGCCAGCCACACCCCTCCTGCCCACACATGCAGTGTATATAGACCAGAAGCCCTTGGCAAGTGAGGCTGAGGTCCCAGAATTTGCTGAGAACCCATAAATGCGTGGGAAGCAAAGGAGGGTGAAAGAAACACAAATCCTTTACTCATCAGCAATATTATGCTTACACATTTGAATGAATATACATGACAATGTTCTTAACTATTGAAACTGCATTATACTTGAGTAGTTAATGGAGAATTATATAAGCATGTATCAAACAGTATTTGCTGATGTGAACATTTAGAAGATTAGGTCCTGTATTTATAATTCTCTCTTTCAAGTAGAAATTCTGTAATTCACACAGAAGTTCAGCTGCTTTGTTGGAGGACAATAAAGCTACTCAAGCCTGGCAATGGAAAGAAAATTCTTAAGAGTATGTAATGGAAAGAAAATTCTTAAGCAATACGTACCAAAGTGTTAGCAATATTTTCCTTAAGAAGTAGGACTTTGATCGTTTTACTTTATAGTTCTGTATTGTTGAAAAACATTGGTTTACAATGAGTATGTATTACTTAAAGTTAGGTTTTACTTAGTGGTCACTTCTCATTGATTTATAATTACGAACTCTGTCTTTTAAAAAGCAAACAAACAAACAACTGCCTTTTTATCTCTAAAGTCTGTGCAAAGTGAAGGAAAGGGTACCAGCTGGGTGGTCTGAGGAACGGCCGAATGAGTCAGCCTCTCGGAGCTGGGGTCTTCTGTTCTGCATCCACAGAGTTAATAACCTCCATTCACCAGCCCTGGGGTCAGGATTCCACTGCCCATGTGAAAGCTCCCTGAACTCAATACATTCTGATTTCCTTCCTTCCTGCAATGTCTTAACATCATTTAAACATAATGTAAATTATTCCTGAGACTTAAAAAGAAACAAATATTCCTACATAGATTAGTCTCAGTAGGGAGTCTACAAAAGTGCTCAGAAAAACACTTTTTCAGTCAAAGGAAGCTCCAGACAGAAAGTTTTCGCTGGAGAGGAGAAAAGATTCTGGAAGACTGCTTTGGGCACTTTTCAAACTATTCCTATTCCAGGAAGGCTCCAGGCAAGGAGGTGAAGGACAGGGTCACCCCTGATAAACCCACAGGTCATTCTGAGCCAGAGGACGAGCAAACAGGACTTTCGGGGGCGGGCAGTGGAGTGGGAGCTTCTGATAGTTGTAAGTCACGCTGGGCAGTGAAGACCTGCTGCTGGGGCAGCATGAAGAGCTGCCATTTCTTCTCTTACTCTCCATCCCAAGCACGCAGTGATGAAATGGAGGGAATACAATACATGCATGCGATGTGAATATTGTATTTTACCACCTGTTTACATTTTCTATCACCAAATACTTGTGAAATGGCCACAGTCTGCACCAACGTATGATAAATGAACATGCCGTAACCAGCTTCAACGACTCACCAAACTGGTTAGTCCTGCAGTGTCTCAGGGTTCGGACAGTGTCGGCGATCATATGCTGAAAGGCAGGAGAGGAAACACATCAGGGGAAGGGTCATTTCAGATGTCGCCGAAGTAGCAGTGCTGCAGGGCTGAATAGTCTAACACCATTGGATGTGAACAGAAGAGCTGTATTTGGTGCTAGACCTAGCTTTAATTGAGGATACTGAGTTTGGATTACAAAAGAATATCTAGACCTTGTGTGCGGAAATAGGGGCTCTCAAGCCCAGTTGCATAGATTCTAACCAAGACTTGGAAAAACATACTGTAAAGAACACAGCACAAAACAACCTACTTAACACAAGAAAATACCTGTAAATACTATGACTGATAAGGAGTTAATATGTAAAATATATCAAGAGCTCATATAACTCAACATCAAGAAAACAGACAACCCAATTACAAAACGAGCAAATGACCTGAATAGACATTTTTCCAAGGATGACATACAGATGGCTGACAGCACATGGAAAGATGTTCCAACACTGTTAATCATCAGAGAAATGCAAATCAAAACCGCAAGGAGATGTTACCTCGCACCTGTCAGAATGGCTAACATAAAGACCACAAACGTTGCTGGGGACATGAAAAAAGGGAGCCCTTGCACACCGTTGGTGGGAATGTAAGTTGGTGCAGCCGCTATGGAAAACAGTATGGAGGTTCCCCAAAAAACTAAAAACAAAACTATCATATCCAGCAATTTCACTCCTGGGTCTCTATCTGAAGAAAATGAATACTAATTCAAAAAGACACATGCATCCCAACGTTCACAGCAGCATTATTCACAGTTGCCAAGATAAGGAAGCAACCTAAGTGCACATCAGCTGGTGAGTGGATAAAGAAGACGTGACATATATACATATATACAATGGAATACCACTCAGACATTAAAAAGAATGGAATTTTGCCATCTGCAACAATTTGGATGGACTTGGAGGGTATTATGCTAAGTTCAGTAAGTCAGCCAGAGAAAGACAAACACTATAATGATATCACTTATACGTGAAGTCTAAAAAATAAACTAGTGATTATAACAAAATATAACAGATTCACAGAAATAGAGAGTAAACTAGTGGTTGGTCACCAGTTGGGAGGTGAAGGAGGGAGAGGCAAGAGAGAGGAAGGTGATTAAGGAGTACAAATTATTACACATAAAGTAAATAAACTGCAAGGATAAGGTACAACACAGAGAACATAGCCAATATTTTATAACAACTATAAATGGGGGTAGAACCTTTAAAAATTATGAATCACAAAGTTGTACACCTATAACATATACTATTATATACCAACTATACCTCAAATGAAAGAAAAAAAATGAATATTTAAATGGAAATATATTAAAAAAAGGCAGCACGTCCAACCTCAACCTACCTGTCCACATTTGCTTATGCTTTCACTTCAGAAGTTTCACCTCCTCCCCATGAAGCCTTTCTGAGGTCTCGCTTCTGGACTCGGGAGGCGCCATTCTCAACCTCCCCACTGCTCTGTGTATAGGGTTCACTGGGCTTGTGTTGTCCTGATCAGGGGGGACTTTTCTCCTCCTCTAGACCAGCTACCACAAGAGGGCCTCGCGGACCCAGCACCTGCCATGCAGCACTTACGTAGCCTCACACACCTGCTGAACGGATGCAGGAACTTTGTGGAACCAGACTCAAGAAACGCAAATGGTGATGGGAAAGGGGATGTTTATGAAAGACGAACATCTTCTAAAACATCAGTATCTTTACGGAGCCTCTTCCCTGCTTATTATTTACATTCCCTTTCATTAGTCTTCAGTTTTCTGCTTTAATTTCTCAAGTTCTCTGAAGCTCTTTTCACCTCCAGGGAAAGGTTTCTTAAGCCCGCAGCTCCTTCCTGTTGACAAGACCCCGCGTCTCATACTTGTGTCCCCGCACTGTCTTCCAGCTCTCTCTACCACAGTCAGTTTTCCATGGTAAAGGAAAGACAGCATTTAGGACAAGACCGATCTCCACTACACTTTCCTCCTGTCAGCTGGCAGAATAATCTCCAAACATCTGTCATCCTGTTCCAGGCCTCTGCAAGTCTAGACTCCACACTCTGTTTCATACAAAATTCAAACCTCACCCAATAATTCCAGAATCAACATTATTCATAATCTGGTCCTCCAAACCTTCCTAAATGGGTATCATCTTTTTCTTAATAATTGAAATATAGTTGATTTACAGTATTACAATAGTTTTAGGTGTACGACACAGTGATTCAAAATTTTTATAGATTATACTCCATCTAAAGTTATTAAAAATATTGGCTATATTCACCTGTGGTGTACAATATATCTGTATATAGTATTTATTTTATACACAGCAGTTAGGACCTTGGGCCATCATTTTTCATGTCCTGCCTACACACACTGAACACAGGGTAATCTATAGACAGCAAACCCTCAACAAATGATGGCTAACATAATAATGTTGACATTAAAACAATTACTTAAAATTCAGCAGACCTCCAGAAACATTATCTGAATATGACCTACTTATTAAACTGTTCTCATGGGCTGATTTCTATTGTATTTCTACTCAATAGTGAAAAAATTAAATAGGACAGTGATTCCAGCAGCAGCCCGAGTTGCAGCTGTAAAGGAAATGAGGCCTGACTCATGTCTGTGAATGGATTGTTGAATTTCCTTCCCCCAGTTTTCCCGCTATTCTCAGGACTGTTCTCTCGCTGTTTTAAGGCGTCACCTGGATCTCTATCATGTGCCATATGCATGGCTGATGCAAGGCTGGTACTCAGGGCAGCCCTGCAACCTGAGCCCGGATCTCATCTTCAGGTTTTCCAAAGCGGGAGGGAGGAGCTACGATAAAGGATGATGTCTTAAAATTGAGGGATAAAGAGAAATATAGAAGAATGCATTTTTTTTTCTTTATTATTTAATGGTTTGAGGCTGATACGTTTGGAGCTGCTGAGGCAGCGAGGGGAACAATAGAAAACTTATTACATCCAATGAAGCCTTCTCTGTTCTCTGACCTAATGCGTTGGCCGGGATCAGCCTGATAAAGATAATACACTGAATTATCTGCTGTCTGGCTAATATCCATCATGAGGAATTGGCTTCCCACAAGTTAATCCAGTTAGGGTCTACTGGTTCATTATTGTGAAAGATGATGCTATTTTAGCTTAAGTGAAACCCTGTCTTTTGCTAAGAAACGTGCTGAAACTACTGACTCTACTAGGAAATTCAGTTTCACTCTCTGGCATCCCAGTATAACATAGGGCTTTATACAATGTAAAATAGTGTTTTGTCCTTCCAGAAAAAAATTCTGACTTCACCCTGAATTCTCTGTGCAAGGAGGGGGTCAGCATGGGGCATGCTATTTCTTAAGTGCCATCTGCTTTGAGGACCAGGAACTCAGTGATGCTACAAAATCTGCTCCCTTTAGAAATGACGTGCTAGCCGAGTACATGATGGGAGCGCTGTGTGCCAAGGGCCTGCTGCACCCATGTATAACTGCGCTTATCTCCTAGCCATCTTTTCAGTAACAGTTCTCTTTAAGAATTTAAAATTTAAAATGAAAGATTACTTGTTTATACCTCGTTATTTCATTAAGCTTTATCAAAATATTAAGGACACATACAGGTATTGACCCCAAGAGAAGTACTGTTAGTCAGACTTCATTTCAGTTCCTATGGCCAGTCTGAAGTCTTGTCTCTGTGAAAGCAAGACCCTAGACTAGGTTGGTTGGCATTGAAAGGCTTCTACTGGAAAAAGCCGGGGAAGAACAGAGACGCTGGTCAGAATGAAATAGAGACGGTGCAGGAAGCTTTCCACTGCTCTTTCCAATCTGTGCATTTTTCAAATTGTTCTCTCACTTGGATAGCTCCATCTGAGAGGAAATGACACAATGAACTTGAGTCACTGGTTCCCTTTGGGAAGAAGGTGAACCACCAGTCTGCCGTTCACAACAGACAATACTCGGCGTATACCAAATACCTCCCACTCTCCCGTGTTGCCTATGGGTCACTCAGGGTGAAGGGTGTGAGACCTTCAGAGGAAACTCCATTTGGTGTTTCACACCTTTCCCTCATCTTCACACATGTTCACCAAAGCTTATTCGGTGATCTTAAGCAGAGGTGTTGGCCAAGATTTGAAATAAATATTGACCAGCAGCTTCATACGCCTGCAGTCACTTCATTGCTATCAAACACTGGAGATAACCTGCCGACAGGCTAGCATGTTGGTGCCTACAATCCAAGGCCACAAATAGGCCCTGGGATCTTCAGAACATTACTGGGTGACAGAACAAATTCTCTAAAAACTAATATTTTTAATACAAGAATAATACTTTTAACACAAGAAAACTCAATACTTTAAAATATCTATTTCAGGCTGCATTGTTTTGACTGAAGTATCTAAAATAACTGAGCTCAATTCCAAAGCACATAGTGCCAGGAGAGACTTGAAAAGTTATGGACGTGTCCACTTAAAAAACTAACTACCCAGAAAGCAATCATCCTCAGATTATTAAAACAGAGCTATGGCAAGACACCCTAAGATGTCAATCTTCCAGATCCCAGCTGCTTGGGTTTTCAGGTTGTGCAAGAGCCGCCTGCACTGACACCATGCCATCTCCTCCCGTGTGAGTGAGTTAACCCCACAATTAGAGCTGGGCACCGAGGAGGCAAAGGCCAGAGGCTAACCCTGTTTGGACTCATCAGTTGGCTGTTCTTTGGTTACGGTCTATGGCCCCCCAGCTCACTCAACCTTCTTGCAAATGCCTGACCTGGTCTCACAGGGAACCAGGGGCCCACTCCTGAAAGAGTTCACACGAATCCATTACCATTACTAAAAAGGTCACTCAAAGGTCAGGGTCTATGGACAGGGGTCACTGATATCATCTTTAATCATGCATGGCAGGCTCATCTCTGACACGAAAGTTCATCTGTCAAACAAATCCATTCTTGCAGTCAGCAGGGTCTCCTTGGAGCAGTCCTATTTCACAGTTGCTCAGCCCTTACAGGCAACCCGCTCTGCCCTCAGCGGGTGAGAAAGGCTAGGAGGGGCCTGCTGCATGACAGAGCACCCAGGAGTGTCCACGAAGAGGCATTTTGGGGATGCGTAAGAAGGGGCTGGCGGGGGACCCCCTTCTCACTGTGCATGAGGTGGTCTCACAGAGTGGCACCTGCCCACAGGCTGATAAATGGGTGGTCCTTCCTCTCCCAGGCATCCCGACAAATCCCACCGTTATATCCATGAAGGACGTACCTCCCCAGGGGGAGGAGCAGTGCTTGCCAAGACAAAGAGAGATGCCTTTAAAGCCACAAGGCTCAACCTTACGAGTGTGAATTCCTACTGACAGGAACCTTTCCACTTTAGTTCTAGTTCAGATACATACACTCAACCACTGATGTTAATCTAATGAAGTTCCATTTTCAAAAATAAAAAGCAGATGTTCATACTTGGCTCTCAAAACCTTGGCAGCACACTTCACTTCTTTTTAATTGGGATGCATTTTATTGACAGTGCATAACATGCAGCAAATAAATCACCACCAGTTCAGTAGAGAATGTCATCTGTCAGAACAAGGAAAGCACTCATTTCCTTTACAGTGGGCAAAAAGAGAAATAGTGAAATTTTACATACCAGTTTTTCAAAGTTGACAAGATTATCCAGAAATGTTTTATTTCCCTCATGAATAAACGTAACATCTGAAAATTAAAAACAAGAAGATGCATGTACCATTAGGAATAGGTCATGAGTCAGGACTGGAGAGGTGTAGATGCAGGGCAGCTTATTAATTTTTCTTAAACATTACGGATTATTTCACGCATTAGACCAGGCAACTTGGAACTGAATCTGTACAGGATGCGATGTGAGAGGGCATAATTTATGTGTGTGGGGAGAAAACATAACTTTCATACAAGTGTGTATCTTGCTCTTACATTGTAGGCTTTGACCTCAACCCACTTAACATAAGCTAACACTATTCTACAACTTAACTGGTCCATTATGTTTTTAGGCCAGAACAGTGAACAGAGAAGAACTGAATACCCAGAAACAAAAATTATTTTAATATTTATGTGTTTGCTTTTTAACAATCACTGGTAAAGTGAATGGGGTCTGCCTTACTTAAAACATTAAGGATTAGATGTGGATGTTTAAACTTAGATTTCTGGTTCCAAAAACCAGGGCTGGTGTGGTTATCCAAAGTGAGTGAGGAAAGGGACAGGTTAGAAATGGTGAGGTTTCCGGGTCTATTCAACCACTGGAAAGCAAGTGTCACTGATGAAAACAATGTAAGGAAGGTAGGATGAAGGTGCATTGTCAGAGGAAGGGAATGTGACATTGGTTTTGCGCCTCACTGCATTTGAAGTGACAGGAGACATTCAAATAAACATCTCCCTTTGGTTGCAAAAATTACAGGAATGCTTCTTCAAAAGATGGAGACTAGCAACAATGACCGCAGCTAAAGCTCCAAAAGGAGGGTGACTTATAAAAACTCAAACCAGAGGGTGAGTGACTGAACATTAGGGAATCCTCACAGATAAGAATCAAAGTAAGAAATGTACTACAATTTAAAGAATGTGCAAATAATCATGTTATATCACAGACATAGAGAGCAAACCAAATGAAAACCATCTTCAAAGATCTTCTTAAAATAACATGATATAAAAGAGGGAAATGAACAGATTAAATTCCTCTAAATAGAAAGGGAAAGTATTTGCATTTAGTCAAGACTTTGATTCTGCTGGTCCCTATGGGTTATTAGGAGGCAGGTGCTTGGGAAATCGCCCTGCAACACACTTAGCTGCTGAGCTTTAATTGGCCACCAGGGGGCGACACCAGTCACACAATACACTGATACGACCCTTTCCTCAAGGCATCCTTTATACACAGCTTCCACCCCACCGGACTGCAAGGTTTTCCTAAGCTTTTTTCTCTCTTTTCTTTCGTCTTTAAAACTGATGTCTGAGCAAGAAAACAATTCACCATTACACAGTCATCTGACGAGCTCTCTAGTTATTTTATTATCTTTCACTGTTTTGCTTTCAGAACAGAATTGCAAGCTTTATATCTCTGACACAATATTTAGAGAAAGAGCAGCCAACACAGTTTTAGCTTGTATTCTTTCTGTATAGCAAGCAAAGCACTGTGTGCACACTGTTTACCTTAAACACCACCTAGGAGCCTGGTATCTCCTCACGCCCAGAGAATTCAGGTTACAAATGCCCTGTCAGAGTTCTTGGACCACTTCCCCAGTGTTCCAAGGCTTGTCATCCCCACCCTATGTTCCCGAAGATGAGGATCATAACACAGCTTATATTTATCATCAGTGTCAGACATGGCACTAACTCATTTAATACTCACAAAAGGTTATAAGGTAAAGTTTAGCAGGAAAGAAAGTGAAGAAACAACAGTCCAAAGACGAATGGAGCACAGCTGGCTCACGACCACAGCTCTACATCTCGGAGCCAGGACCCGAGCCCGGGCGGCCTGCTTCCTCTCACCACGGTGCCTCTCTGGTACTCAGAAGGACTTGGGCATTTCTGATCATCTATTCCAGTCAATTTGCTGAATTCACTGGACGTGGGGGCCTCTGCAAATTTTACAGTTTCCGTTGTCACTCATTCTGTCTCTTCCCTCTCCTCTGCCTGGGCGGTCTTGCTTCTCCCCAGCTCTCAAGGACTTGTCGAGGTCAGCACACGAGGAAGGAGGCTCTACTGAGGGTGAGGGCTGGCAGGCTGATGCTGGCATGGGGATGAGGCAGGGAAGGTATGCCCGGCCAGGTAGGGAAGAGAAGAGGGGCTGCTGCCCAGGAGAAAGGGGGTCAAAATGGCTGCCGGTCTTGATGCAGGTGACTGACAAGTGTGTGATTAGGAAGGTGTGAGAGAGATAAGCCAACAGGTGACTGAACTGAAAAACTGGAGTCTCACAACCTGAGTCATGGGTGGGCTGTGAAGCAGTTGAGGGTACCCACCAAGTGCATTGCCAGAAATGAGTACCTGCCAGACCCCTTTATCTGGAAACACCCAAACATGTTCCTAACATTTTATGTAACAGGACTGGGGATGAAATAACTCCATCTGAAGACATGGCAAGTGAAAAAGAAGGACAAAACATGGAAGCACCTCAATCTTCCTTCTATTTACACAACTCCACAAATCAGCAATAACAATCTGCCCTTGAAGATACAGATACAACCTCGGTTTAACTTCAGACACCAGACACTCTACTGGAAGGATTATCATCTCTCCAAACACCATGACATAGATGACTCAACTACTTTTGACCTTTAGCTCAGCTGGAACCTTTCTTCAACACTTACTCAGGGTTTCCTGTTCACTACTTTCTGAACTGGACTCCACAGTAGGGGGAAAGTAAATCAGAAGTGAGAAATTCACAGGCAAATAGAAAAGCTGATAGCTGGAAGCATTTTTAGGTTATGTGCTTACTTTGATAACCTGCATGTTACTGGGAACTGACTATCTCAAAAAATAAAACATGGGAGCCCAAATCCTTCCTAATACCCAAGGAGTTTACTTTGGTCTCTTTCTCTGAACAAAAGCAATCCAAAGCAAGAGGCACAAGAGAAGAGGTCTGGGAATTTTTCATGAAAAAGTTGCTTGTTCTAAAGTAGTTTACTGCAAATTTTAAAATAATTTTGCAGTTACTAAAGCTAAGAATTAATGTTGCATGTGTTTTCCGAAATGTCTTACCACAGATGTGATACATACATATTTAAAAGCGTCATCCTATTTTTCCTTTTGAAATTATTTCAGACAAAAATAGTAACTTTAAATGCAATAGAGTGCCAATATTATTTATTTTTATAATGACAAAAATTAAGATAAAAGAAAACAAGCTCACTTGTTTTTAAAACTCAAGAGTTTCTAGTGAAAAAAAAAGGAGGGCAAAAGTTTAATTTGCTAGAATGAATGAAACAATGTACTTTGAGTAGAAAAAAGAGAAATTTGCTTTGCTGCCAACAAAGAGGTCTGATAAACTCAGTAGAGCAGAAAACTGCATCCAAGCTAAGACATAAGCATGAGGCACCTGACTGCAATAAATATTTGGAGGGAAAACCCACTACTGTATAGCAGAAGGCTCAGCTCACATCTAAATTAAAGGGAAAATGTTGACTATTTTCTCATCACCTTAAAAAAATCTATTGTTTCAAAATTTTGTCTTTCTAAAATCAATTCCTTTCCCAGATCTGTCTTCCTTTACTATTTTTCCTATCTGTGTCTACATGGTTCTAAGTTTTACTTCCCACACGCCACCACTCCCACTCTCCAGCTGGTGTTTTATTTTAAATAAAAATCACAAGCCTGAATAAACTTATCTTAGAAATAAAAATGAAGAACCAAATGAACTTTTTAAAGTTATTCTGGCTTTACAATCTCTCCTTATTTCATCCATTTACAGTTCTCAGAATCTTTTGAGCTTGAGTGAAGCAGTCCATGAGCTTCATTGGCCTAATTGTCCTAATATATTACTATTTCACAGAAATTCTTGCTTTATACTAGATGGAGACTAGATAAACAGCTGCAAGAATGCACAGCAACTCAAAAGCTCTCCAAGCTCTGGTTGTTCTCAGGAGAAGCCGAAAAGGTTTGTTTTCGGCTTTATTGCCAGTGGGACTGGTGATGAGGGGAGGCAGCAGAGGACACGCCCGGCCAACGAGTTCCCAGGTACTTCATTTTCCAGGCAGTCCCACCACACGTATGAGTGTAGGCGCTGGGGCCTGAGCCAGCAGAAAGTATAAGCCTCCAAAGGGTGCAAGCAATATAAAAGAGTAATCCTATAAAAATCCCTTGAAAATAGTCAAAATAAGACCAAGAGAAAAGACCAAATCCCTCGCTCTGGCACACAGGTGGGATGTATACTCAGTGTTAGAAGCATGGGCCAGATGAAAACAAACTTCCCTTTCACTAATCCCCTGGGTTTGAAAGAGACCGTCAAGATCTCATTAATAAGTTTAACTAACATATTTCATGATGACTGATCTGCTGCTCTACAGAAGAGAAGTAAGTCGACTAATTTGTAGCTATCACATACTTTCCCAACTGGTTCACTCCTGGAAAGAAGAAAGTACATTCTCTACCAAAACTTTTTACACATGACACTACTTGTGTTGACTGGAGGTTTTTCTCACACAGCGGCAGGCCATGGGCTGAATCTCTGAAATTTCGGTTGCAAACAAAGAACATAACCGATCACCACTTGGATTCTTCATGCCAGCCTTTTTCTTGGTTAAGTGGACGTAGACTCAGATAAGACAAGGCTTAGCAACAGAGTAAAGCAAAAACACAAACAGTTTAAGTGCCAAGTTTTGTGAGTCAAGTGAAAATACTTTGATGTCTGCTTAAGAACAATGAAGCATTTTAGGTGTCTCAGAAAAAAGCAAACATGTGAAAAACAGTCACAAGCCAACATAGTTAGAATTACAAAATCACTTTAAAGAAATCAACTGAGATTCCTTTCCTTGCCCTCCATAGTTAGAGTGATAAATTTCTAGAAAATGAAATTACATAGCATAAAAGACAGATAATTGTTACCTTTAAGCAATAAGGGCATGAAGGGGATTTTGGGTGGCTTCATTTTCTTGAATGCGTCTCGGTAGGCTTTGTGATTCAGGGATGGATCCTGCCGAACCAAGCAGATTACAAAGAGAAAGAAAAATCAATGTGCTATAGAAACAATTCTAAATCTACTTTCGCTGTTACAATTTGAACATGATTTAGATAAAGAGTGGTTCTTCCTAAGAACAAAGTAGATAAAGGTTTCCTAGGAGAATAAACTCACTAAATTAGGGCAGGAAATCTAGGCAATGAATGAAAGTCAAGTACTGGTTGACAATAATGGGAAATGACTGCAGAAGAGAGACACCTTTTGATTGCCCTATTATTTTCCCTCCAATAGGTTCTTTAAGTACAGTTTCCTCTCCATGATTTCTATCATGAGGTAACCCCAAAGTCTTTTGTTAGGCACACTGCAAAGAAAAACTGCCCTCATACTGCACGGATAATGCAGAGAAAACAAAAGAACATTCTTATTGTGCTCTGAAAAGAAACTGCACATTTTGTATCTCAAAAATATAAGAAATGATAAAAAGGAGAAATGGTAAAAAAGAAAAAAGAATAATGCATAAGAACTGCACAGTAAATTTATACTAGCTAATTTCACAGGCTTTGAAATGGACTGTACTGAAAAATCTGCCTTCTGAATATCATACCAAAAGGACCACTCTTGCAACCTTTTTCCATGGAGAGGAAGAAGCAGTAACCGTTACCCTGCTTCACTCCATTAAGCAGCAAAGCTACCTGTTCACATACAGGTGCACTAGTCCAAGCTGCCTGACATGGCAGAGTGGAGACATTGACCACTGAAATCTAGGAAGAAATCTGAGGCTAACCATCAGTTTGAAGAGTAAGTTCCACTATGCTCAACTACTTACTGTTAAACTTTCAAGTTCAGAGAAAAGTTTCTTAAACTTCCCAGGGATTTTCTAAAAACAAACAAACAGAAAAAGAAAAGGTCAAAAGAAGTCAGTTATTTGGAGGGGAATGCTCATTAAGTTGCACTATATACTTTACATTTCTGAATATAAATCCCTCTATCAACTGGTTCTACCCTGATTGCTTCTCATTACACAAGTCTCATCATTCCTTAATGTGACGTTCCTTGGGAATGTTGTTAAAGACAGTTTAAAATGAATAGCAGCCACAGGATTCAGGAATCCAACTCAAGATATTCCACTCACTGGTGATCTTTTAATGAAAGCTTGGATTTCAGTTCTGTATCCTACCCTTGACAAACGCTCTCACCTTCTTAAACTGTCTTGTTGAGTAGGAAATAATAATGTTGACTGATATTTTTTGTATAAATGATATCATTATGTTTCACAGCAGAGGTTTAAATAGTGAAAGGCCATGAGAACCCTCAGTGATGAAGCCTGTACTTTAGTGGGCAGAATCACCAAACTGGAAAGATCACCCATGCAAACGGTGGCATGAAGACTGACAGGGGACTGACTGACACCGTCCTCCCAAATAAGAATCTGGGCCTAAGGAAGGAGGGCCTGGGATCTGCAGCCTGCCCTTAATACGGTGACGCGGGAAAGCCCGACGTCTCGGTGGTCAGAGTTCTGACTCTGCCCTCTTTCTAGCCGTGTGACTGCAGCCAGTCTCCATGTTCTCTGACTGAAATGGAGCCTACTCATAGGAAATGTACAGTCCACAGTTGGTGCTCGGCAAATTCCAGCAATTAACACTTACGAGTGTTCTAGAAAACGTGTGGGATTTTCTGTTTCCAAAAGAAATCAAAACAATGAGGTAAACCCCTACAACAACTACACTTTTAAATATCAATTTGATAATTCTGAATATGGACTTGACAACACAGATTATTCAACCTGTTTGGAAACTACTGTTACATATACCAACACATATATATTAATAAATGGATGATAAATTAAATATGAAAAGATAAAATGCAGACACCTGCAACTATTCTTCTGAGCTGCATACCTTAGTCTTGGATATTCCACAAAAATGTCTCAGTTGCATGTCAAACGCAACATGTCTAGGGCCGAACTGATCTACTCAAGGGGTCAGTCATGGGCCAAATCTGACCCTTTGCTTTAGTAAATAAAGTTTTATTGGAGCATGAACATGCTCATCATTTACAGACTAACCAGGGCTTGCATTTCAATAGGAGACTTGAGTCATGCCAATGGAAACCACATGCCAAAAAAAATATCCACTATCTGGCCCTTTACCCCAAATGATTGCTGACCTCTCTTCTAGTTCCTCAAGCTGAATTCTTTCCCTCTATTAACTACTTAGGCCAGGGTGATCATTTTCCAGGCCTAGAGACACTGAGGGGAGGCCAACTCCAATGGCCCCAGCAACTCTCAACTTAACCTCCAAGGCCTTGCCACTCACAGCTTCTCAGCCATACCAAGACAGCGCAGTCCCTCCGCTGCTCTGCTGGGGCCCACCCAGAATGAGCTGGAGAGCTCCTTGACCATGGCAGACCTGGTGTTAAGCTGGCCTGCAGTCTGCCTCAGCACTGATGCAGAGCCCCACACATGGCGGGCAGTCACCACACACATAAAATGCACATCATGTGAATTTAGTTGACTTCTTCTCTTCTCAATATTTGCTTTCTTCTGGTGTGGCCTGAAATTCCACCCTCCTCCCGGGACCCTTGCAAGCCATTTGTTCCCCCCTGCTCTGATCAACTGTGGCATTCCTTGCCCACCTCCTTGAGTCTCGTGAAGGGCATCTGCTTGTGTGCATCACCAGAGCTGCAGACCTTTCATGGCCTTTCTTTTGAACTCCTTTAAGGAGCACTGACCCTATCCCCTGGGTGACCACAGTGCATTCCACCAGAATGTGGCCCCTGATGCAGAGAAAGTGAACCCCAAAGTTGCCCACAGCCTGTTGCTGAGATCTAATGTAGGAAACACACTAGTTGGCCCATCAGCTTCTCTTGCAGGAGTGTGAACCGGGGACCATGAAGAGTGCAGGGCAGGTGGGGAGAGGCTGAGGGGCCCTCAGGAAGCCACGAGCAGGCTGGATCCGTAAGGGAGGGGACTGGACGGTTAGAGCAGGAGGATGAGGAAGAGAAACGGTGCAGGAAGTGAGGTGGGCTGTCAGTAGGGAACAGACAGAGAAAGAAACAAAGGCCCAAAGAAAGAGGTGAAGGGGCCACAGCGGAGGCAGAGGGTCCTATATCTGTGTCTGGCAATATTCAGGGACACCCCCATTTCTGTTTTTCCCACATAGACCCTCAGAGTCCATGGTTCAGAACATGCCTGTCCCTTTGCTTTTGTAAATAAAGTTTTATTGGAGCATGGCCATGCTCATCATTTACAGACTAACCATGGCTGCTCTTGCAGTCCAACAGGAAACTTGAGTCACGGCAATGGAGACAACGTGCCGAAAATATTCACCATCTGGCCCTTTACTCCAGATGATTGCTGACCTCTCTTTGAGTTCCTCAAACCAACTTCTTTTCCTCTATTGCCTACGTAGGCCAGGGTGATCATTTTCCAAGCCTAGAAACACTGAAGTCATCTGCTCAAGTGGGCTTCTCTGCCTGAGAACCCAATGGCCTTGATCATACAACAGTGACAGGCAGAACCAGGATTTGGGAGATCTGGAACATATAACATTTTGTGGGCCCTCTTTTTTAATTAAAAAAAAAGAATATAAAACTACTTTTGTAAATTTTGTAAAGATATCTGCCATCCACGTGAACACACTGCCAGGAGTCCTGCACGTGAGAGGCCTGGTAGCTTAAATTCATAAGCATCTCAGCAAACCTGCCTCTGGACAGACGGGAGCTTTTGAAAGGACCAACATGGAACTGTAACCATGACATCACGGGAGAAAAACAGAAAACTAATTCAAGTTAGGAAGCATTTGTCAATTTCTGTTTCTTTTATATGTATTATAGAACCATTTTGAAGACCACTTGATCAAAACTTTTAAATATAGCGGTGTGTACATGCCTATCTCAAAATCCCAAACTATCCCCCCGCTCCACCCCCTGGCAACCAACCATAAGCTAAAATGGATAACCAATAATGTATATAGCACATAGAACTCTACTCAATGTTTTGTGGCAGCCTGGATGGGAGGGGAGTTTGGGGGAGAATGGATACATGTACATGTATAACTGAGTCCTTTCACTATTCACCTGAAACTATCACTACATTGTTTGTTAATCAGCTATACCCCAATACAATATAAAAGGTTTAAGAAAAAAAAAAAACAGTTCCTAAGGACTTGAGACACTAATTTATAACATGTTTTCCTAGTGGTACTTCTCTCATTTAAACCATTTAAATCAATTTACTTTAAATAAGGACTTTTTGGTGGAACATTCCCATTCAGTGTTATTTGTCCTCTCCCACCCACTCCATCCTTCCCATGGACCGCCAAGGCTCACCTCCCAGGTCTGAGACAGCCGGCTCACAGAAGCAGTGTTGAGACCCATCACGATAGCAAAGAAGGAATTCAGGTTTCTCTGGGCTTTGCAGCTATGGATTAAAGAAAGCAGAAGGTACTGTTAGGCAACACCCTTTTGCCAGATGAGCACAAAAGATAAAGCTGCCAAGACTCTCCTAGGCCACAGGGTTCAACCTCTAGGGCGGGGCTGAACTCTGCTCCATGACCTATGTGCCCCTGAGAGAGGAGTGGTATCTGCTGAACAAAAACAAATTCAAATACTTCCACTCATCATTGCCTTTAGGAAAAGATCTGTGCTTTTTTTTTAAATTAATTAATTTAGTTGGAGGGTAATTACAACATTGCAATGGCCTCTGCCATGTATCAACATGAATCAGCCATAGGCATACATGTGTCCCCTCCCTCCTGAATTCGCCCTCCCACACCCCTCCTCACCCCATCCCTCAAGGCTGTCCTAGATATTGTAACTAGTGCTGCAGTGAACATCCAGGTACATGTATCTTTTTCAATTCTGATTTCCTCAGGGTATATGTCCAGTAGTGGGATTGCTGGATCATGTAGGGCTTCCCTCATAGCTCAGCCAGTGAAGAGTCTGCCTGCAGTGCAGGAGATGTGGGTTCGATTCCTGGGTTGGGAAGATCCCCTGGAGAAGGAGATGACAACCCATTCCAGTATTCTTGCCTGGAGAATCCCATAGACAGAGGAGCCTGGCTGGCTACAGTTTAAGGGGTCACAAGAGTCGGACATGACTGAGTGACTAAGCATGCATGGTAGTTTTATTCTTAGTTTTTTAGGGAATCTCCATACTGTTATCCACAGCGGTTCTATCAGTTTGCATTCCCACCAACAGTGTGAGAGGGTTAGTCAAAGCAATTTTAAGAAGAATGGAACTGAAGAAATCAACCTTCCTGATTTCAGACTATACTATAAAGCTACAGTCATCAAGAAGTATGATACTGGTGCAAAAACAAATATAGACCAATGGAACAAGATGTAAAGCCTGGAGATAAATGCACACCCCTATGGGCACTTTATCTTTGACAAAGGGGGCAAAATATATATAATCGAGACAGTGTCTTCAACAAGTGGTGCTGGGAAAACTGGTCAACTATATGTAAAAGAAGGAAATTAGAACACTTTCTAATGCCATATGCAAAAATAAACTGAAAATGGATTAAAGACTTAAAACATCAGAGCAGAAACTATAAAACTCCTAGAGGAAAACATAGGCAGAACACTCTCTGACATAAATCATAGCAAGATCCTCTATGACTCACCTCCTAGAGAAATGGAAATAAATACAAAAATAAACAAATGGGACCTAATTAAACTTCAAAGCTTTAGCACAATGAAGAAAACTGTAAGGTGAAAAGACAACCTTCAGAATGGGAGAAAATAACAGCAAATAAAGCAACTGACAAATAATTCATTTCCAAAATATACAAGCAGCTCAATACCAGAAAACCAAACAACCCAATCAAAAAGTGGACATAAGACCTAAACAGGCATTTCTCCAAAGATGGGTGCTCTTGATACTCTCTGGACACTTCAAGATTCCTTCTTTTAAAAAATCTGTTTTGGATGCATTTACAATTTCAACTGAAAGCTCTAGCGTTCATGTTTCTTTACAGAGCCCAGACTCCCATTATAACAGCTCCTGGGTCCTGTCTCTTTAATCTGTATGTTGCCTTTCTTTTTTTGACAAGTCCCTCTTATCTCATAGGTCTAAGCTCCCCTCCTATTACATTTAGACATTATTTCCTTTTCTCTCAACAAAATAGCTACTATGTTACGCATATACTTATATATTTAAAGTATGGCATATATTATGAGGACACTGTCCCATATTTCTCTTTTGAGGAAAAAAGGAATATACTGCAAAACAAGACCATGTCAAGCTCCAATCACTCTGGAAAGTTACCCGATCTGTAGAATGTCAATCTTGCCCTTCAACTTAATTGGTCAAAACTCCACTAATGTTCAAAGCCAGCTGAGGGGGTTTGATCCAGCAGAGGGAGGGTGGGCTTCCATGCCAGCCATCCCAAACACTCCTTAGTCTGGGATGAATTAGAAAATAACTTCTCTGAGGCAAGTTTTTAAAATTAAAAAATTATCCTAATTAAATATGAAAAAAATATGGAAATGCTTCAGTTCAGTTCAGCTGCTCAGTCGTGTCCGACTCTTTGCGACCCCATGAATCGCAGCACGCCAGGCCTCCCTGTCCATCACCAACTCCTGGAGTCTACCCAAACCCATGCCCATCGAGTCGATGATGCCATCCAGCCATCTCATCCTCTGCCGTCCCTTCTCCTCCTGCCCCCAATCCCTCCCAGCATCAGGGTCTTTTCCAATGAGTCAACTCTTTGCATGAGGTGGCCAAAGTATTGGAGTTTCAGCTTCAGCATCGGAAGTGCTTAGCAGCAATAGAAAGTACCTAATGTGCATTGACTAAGCTGTCCTCAGATGTCATTTCTTGCATGACATCTCCACCAGCGGCTCAAATGGAATTGGGGAACAGCGTATACACAACTCTGCATCCTGCTTTTTCAGGTATGCACTGTTACATATTGTGGATTCTTGACTGTTATCATTAACAGCTATAGAACACTTCATCAAAAACATATTTAAATACATTTTTAAATGTATTCCCTTATTGCTGAACGTTTAAATTATTTTCAATCAAACCCGGGTCTCCTGCATTGGAGGCAGACGCTTTAGCCTCTGAGCCACCAGGGAAGCCCTCAATTCAATACAGAACGCTACAATAAATATCTTTTGCATATAAAACTTTTTACAGTCTGATTTTTTAAATTAAGTTATACTTCAAGTCATTACATGATTGATCAAAGCAATCATGACTTTAAGATTCTTGAACATATTAATAACTTCTGTTTCCCAAAACTATACCAATTTCCAGTTGCAGGTGTGTATGGGAGCAGGGTTCCTGAGTTCAGGACCAGGAAGCTATTTTGGGCTCTGAAGTGGTAATATATAGAGCTGGCTATGCCCTGACTGGGAGAAGGCAATGGCACCCCACTGCAGTACTCTCGCCAGGCAAACCCCATGGACTGAGCAGCCTGGTAGGCTGCAGTCCATGGGGTTGCTAGGAGTCGGACACGACTGAGCGACTTCACTTTCACTTTTCACTTTCCTGCATTGGAGAAGGAAATGGCAACCCACTCCAGTGTTCTTGCCTGGAGAATCCTAGGGACGGGGGAGCCTGGTGGGCTGCCATCTATGAGGCTGCACAGAGTCGGACATGACTGAAGCGACTTAGCAGCAGCAGCATGCCCTCATTGGTCCCGCCTAAACCTGTCTGCTCCTGGAGCCAGTTTTGTGCATTGGACACTGCCCAGGACAGCTGCACCTGGGCATCAAGGCAGTGGGGGTCACCCACTAGGAGCATTTTGGAAATTTCAGCCTCCTTAATAGGGGAACCTGGGAAGGCACTGTTGCCTGTACACCTACTGTACTAAATAACTGGATGAACACAGTCCTGGCAAGCCCCTCTCTGCTGGGTCTGCAGCGGGCATGGTCTGTCCCTTTCATAGTCTTTCTGTCCAACTTTGGACTCTGCCTGTAGTCTCCTGGTAGGCATGAGGACTTGATATTCAGTCTAACTGGCCCTTCATCTGGTTTCTGCCAATGTTCTCCCAGGTGGAGCCTGCTTGGTATTATCCATGAATAAACAAACAGGACACTTTCCTGGCCTATGGTTTAAAAGTCCATCTGTTTCTAAGAAATAAAGGAGCCTAAAGGTATCACTACTGCAACTCTGCTTTTCTTCTGCCCTTTCTTCCCTCATTCCACCCCTCCTGTCTCATCTCACCATGGCAAGCTCATGCCAGCCAGGGCAGACTCAAGTCAGCTCCATCTCTTCATGTGATGATGCTGGGCGCCTCTGCGGAGGGCCCTGTGGTCAGTGAGAACAGCCCCATCCCTGTGCCAGAAGCATCTCAACCAGATGCTTTCCCTTTCTCCCCCTAGTAGAGCATGATGGGAGCCCCACTGGTTCTGTCATTTCCAACTAGACATTTTTATACTCTGCCCAACACTCAAATGCACAGTATGCAGCAAAACTTTCAGATAGCATTTGTTGGAGTTGAAAAGAAGACCCGGGGGGCAAATCATTTTATTATTATTCACTATAAAAGGTATACCAGCCTCTTCTATATTCAAAAATCATTTAGCGACACAAAATCTTTAGATGTAATTCTCATCTTTTTATCTTTTATCTCCCCATAAACAAGTTTCCTGGTTCATATTTTTCAGTCATATTTAAAAAAAATTCCACAAACAATAAATATCTGAATGTAAAAAGAAAAAAAATGAATATAGGGATGGCTTACTTCTCTGTAAGACAAATTGATACAGCACTAATATGGGTCACCGTTCCCATCTGGAATCCTCTTTCGCCAAGGTTCATTCATTGCAAGGTAAGAACAGACTGATACTAGAACATTTCAGTTTAGCAAACACTCCTTTGTCTAAAGCAATAAAATCCACTCAATCCACAGAGGTGGGGGATGGGACTGGTAAGAAGGAAGGAAACATGAATATGCAAATAGGATGCCTTAGGCAGGGAGACACTGCATGATCATGGAAATTAACTGTTTTCCCTGGGCTATCTGTACCAGTGTGATTATGAAGAATTTAACTTTATGTTTCTGTTGGAATTCTGTTCTATGGGCCAGGAATAGAGGCCAGAAAAGCAAATAATTCAAGAGCATGGGCCATATGGAGAAGATGTGAATATACATACTTCATTTCCCTGAGGACAGCTATGATCTTACACTGGGAACTAAGCTATGTGGTGTCATTTCACTCCTTGGGAAATTAGTGTCCCATTTCACCAAGTAGTTGGCTTTTATAAGAACGTTCTGGACCACAAAGAGCCTCATCTTTAGGAAGTCCATAGATACTATAGAAAATGTACTGACTCAATTAAAAAAAAAAAGGAGCATTCATTATAAAATGAGTCTAAGATTTAGGTATATAAAGAATCCTAAAAACAAACAAACAAACAAAAAAAGAATCCTAATACAATTCAGTCCAAACTCTTCAACCTGAAATTCAACATCTTTTACAGTTTGTCCCTATCTTCCCTTTCAGCTTGGTCTCCCATGGCTTCCTCATAAATACCTTCCACTCAGGTCAAACTGGATGAGGTTCCTTTTCCTGACTACATGTTCTCTGCCTCCCATCAACTTCTCTGTTTCGCTCTTGTGAGTTTGAACTCCATGGAGAGTGTACTCCTGAATTTTTACCTAGAATTCAAAATGCTACTTTCTTCCCAATGTTTTTCTAATCCTCCTTTCCCATTCCCTTGGCATAGAAGCTTCCCATCCTCTAAAGCCCCTGAAAGAACTTCATCTCATGGTAGGGCACCCTTGGGTTCTATTTTGCAAATGAACCACTGGAGTTATAGAAAGTATTCCCCTACCCAGCAGATAGCAAAGTTCTCAAAGGCAGGTATTGGGTGTAGCTTCATTCTGATTCCCCCATAACACCCTGCACAGATGTGCAAACATAATGAGTGCTCAATACAGATTTCCTAAAGATATTACACTGACATGTACCCAAAAACTGTTTGATATAAAAACTACTTTGAAAAACAAAGGAAAAAAAAATGGAAAGACTGGGAGGTAGGAGGAACTGGGAAAGATCTGGACTCCTGTTGCCTGTTTGTGTTGGAAAGCTGTCCCAAGAGTGGTCTCAGGACATTAATCTCGTATTTTAACAGAAGCTCCCAGGAAGTTACTAAAATGTCATCCAACCAACTACTGAGTCACTGCTATTTACCAACTTCAGTACCAGGTACCCCAGGTCCAATGTTTGATTAGAAATGGTCCCTGTCCTCTGGAAGCTAACACAGCCTAGCGAAGGAATTCTATATACAAAAGTAAGTTTAATCAGTGAAAGTTCATACTCTGGGCATCAAGGAGCCAGGAGCAGAACCTTGAAATGCATCTGACTTTCAACAGTTGTCACCCCTTCTCAGCATCTCCCCCCATTTTCCTAACCTACTGTAACTCACCTGGCCACCATGTAATTTAGCTGCGCAATGGGACACGTGTGCACTGCCTGCTTTTTCCTTCAGCACAAAGAGCTATGGTCTGGTATTCTGACATTTACTTTAAGATATAAATATTTTAAAGGTGAAGACAGAAATATTCAGAACAGACCTTTCCAATAATTTGGTCACTTAACTCACTATTACCCTTTTGTATCCCATCTCTTCACAGCCCATCCCATCCCATCACAGGGAAAAAACAGATTCCCTCTCAAGGAGAGGAACAGAATTGCATTTTTCACCACCAGACACTCACTGAGCGGCAATTTTGATGAATTTTTTCACCAGCTGCACTCGCTTGCCCAGTGGGCTGCAGAGCAGAATCTCCGTGGCCACCCAGAGCTGGACCTCATTGCATCTCTGGAGCAACAGGCTCAGGTTCACTGTGTGCTCCCCGCTTCCCTGTCTGCTGAATGTGAAGTAGATCAGCTCTTGCTGAAAGACAAGGTATTCATGCCAGCATTTACTGTTACAGCACAGGGTCACGTTGATACAAAATGCAATCCATTTTTTACAATTCATTTTTAATTGGAGGATAACTGCTTTACGATGTTGTATTGTGTTTCTGCCACACAACAGTGTGAATCAGCCGTAAGTACACATATGTCGCCTCCCTCGGAACCTCCCTCCCATCCCCCAGCCCCATCCCACCCCTCTCGGTGGTCGCAGAGCACTGAGCTGAGCTTCCTGTGTGATACGGCAACTTCCCATTAGCTATCTATTTTACACACGGTAATGCATATGTTTCAGTGCTACTCTCTTAATTCGTACCACCCTCTCCTTCCCTCACTGTGCCCACAAGTCTGTTCTCTATATGTGTCTCTATTCCTGCCCTGCAAATAGGTCTTTAAGAACTATTTCAGATAGCCACTGTCATAATATGTTAGATATAACAAATAACAATATATTAAATTCAAGACAATTCATGTTGACTTTCAGAAATGCTTCATGCAATGATGTTCACATAAAAGACTTACATAAATGTACTTTTTTTAGAATGCAAAGATGATGCTTTTCATGAAAACCTAAGACACTCTTACATCACAGGCTGAATGAAATTCAAACTTCCCAAACTTGTTCTATAGGCAACTTCAAGCGCAAATGACATCATTTGTTCAGATGTACATTAGACCCTCACAGGTAGATTCTCTAGACAAGGCTTTTCACATTTCAGTGTCAATTTGAATCACCTGGAAGTCTGTTAAAGCACAGACTGCTGTGCCCACCCCCCCCCCCCCAAATTTTCTGAGTCAGCAGGTCTGTGGTCTGGCCAAAAATCTGCATTTCTACTAAATTCCTAGGTATACTGATGATGCTGGTCTGGGTACCCACTCTTTGAGAACCACTGAAATAAGACACTGTCAAATCATACAAAGAGAGTAAGATTAGAGTAAGGTACAAAACTGACAGTAACTAGGGACTAGACTGATCATATGTAAGCAATGGAAGAGATTTGTTTCCAACCGGAAAGGTGTGTGTGTGTGTGTGTGTGTGTGTGTGTGTGTGAGAGAGACACAAGAAATTCACATCCTCCCACTGCATAAGCACATAAGCAGGGACACATCCCACTCTACCAATACTTCCAAAGTCACAAGTCATTTAGCTTGAATGAGTTTACTACTTGCTCAAATTTAGATCATTATGTTGGAATGTTTTCTGCAAGAAAACATTTAAAAGATGCTCCAAAATGAAAGAGAACCTTGGGGGGGGTCTCTTAATCAGGCATGAGTTCCTTCTTCAGCAGGAAAGACCTTTTTGTAATGAAACATTTCACTACCTGGCAAAGCAAATGCAACACAGTCCACCTCATTTTTCATCTACTGATTCCTGTGAGCCTTTCCACTGGCTCCATTCATTCATCCATTGTCAGTAGCATTCTGCCCCTCATCTCATGTTTTATAAACATTTAAGCTGTCCTCAAGGGAGAGGCTGATGGACATAAAAATTTGAAATATATCTCAAAATGTCCAAGAGAATGCTTGAAGTCCTGCAGCATAGTCTAAATGTATAGAATGTTCTTAGGAAAGTGTGTGTGTGCATGTAGGAACACATATAAATGTGATTTTTATATAAGTACTGTAAAGCCATGGAAAAATTATAATATCAGTATCAAAGGTATCAAACATAAAACACCTCTTCAACCCCATTCAACCTTCATGTATATATATATATACACACACATATATATAAATACACGTTTTCAAACATTAAAAATATAGCATATTTATATATTACACAAATATCCAATTGTATTAGGTGCAAATAAAGCATGATCATGTATTCTAATTTTCCTAGGTTTGGATCAGTCTTTCAATATATTTAAAGTCCCCAAGTATCTCTGTGGGCCATGGTATCCCAAAGCATAACTATATCAACCAGAAAATGGATCGTCTTAAAACCTAATCACACATGAATATTCTTCAAGAAGAATTCCTAGTTAAAATGGCACTAGCATTTATTTGATCACTTCCCCCCTTACTTACCTCGTGAATTGAATTGAAAAGGCTCCAATCAAAATTCATTAATTCCAGAGCAAGGTCCCAAGTGTTCATTCCCAAAATCCTGATCGACCTTTGCTGTGATTCCTCATTTTCTGCAAACGGATTCTAAAGCGACAGACAGAAGCAAAAGAATCCTCAGTGAATCCCCAGATGGCTGGCACTGAGTTGGCTGGCCACAGAAAGGCACTAGGAGCCCGCGTTAGAAAAAGAATCTTGTCTGAGTGCACTTAATAGTTTCCCTGTCTGGTCACCCTTAGTGAGTTACAGCCAGTTCAGGAAACAGCCTCAGAAGCTGTAGAATGTGATCAATGATACTTAACTGAGTTGTCCCTCCCTCCCCACAGGCACGCATGCACACACACACACACACACACACACACACACACACACACACACGTGCATGCACAAATCTGATTATAAAACACTGCCCCAGCAGACAGCATAATGAAAGCAAAAGCCCTGAAGTCACTTTGGTTTCTGGTAAGAATTAATGTGCCAGCAGGGTTAGGATAAAAACAAACAAAAGAAATGTCACAGTGCACTTCAATAAAGACAGACATGGCTTTTACAGGAAATATGTTTAACGAGTCTCATCCCAGACATGCATTTACAAATTTTACTAAAATGCCCGTGAAAAGCAAAAAAAAAAAAAAAAAAAAATTAAACAGGAAATAAAAAATAAAAGTTAATTCCTTTATACCCCATGGTGTATGATTATTTTAAACTATCAATTGCTTTCTCTAGACAAATGGGTATGAAGAGTTTGGTAATAATAGTATTTCTTTAAAATCTGACATAAAATTATTAAATGCCACCACAATTTTAAATCTGCCATCACTGTTAAATTTATTAAAAATTATTTGGCATCTTTTCAAAACATCTGATATTTTTTAATTAAGGTAATAAATTCTCTCATTTGACTTGAACAATTAAATATGTTAAAACAGTTAATGTCTTGGGGAAAAAAAAAAAGAGGACTTTTCAAAAATAAATGCCATAGAAGAGTAAAGGGAATATTTCAGAATCCAAATATTAGTCTTTACTTTTTGAACTGCAAAATAAATTATTAGCATTTTTGAATTTTTATATTTATGAAAAGGTTTCCTAATTGAAAATATGACAAAAGACCTCCACAAGCCATTCCACAGACTTGATTCCCTTCAGAGTAGGTCCAGGTACAAACTGTCCCTGTGCCTCCAGCGCGGGTACAGGGTGGAGCTCAGTAAGCGCGGAATGAATGATGTATGTGCAGACGCTGAGGTGCTGAGGTGGGGAAAGCCCAGGTTCCCCAGGGCCCTGTCTGGCTAGATGGGGACCACGCAGATGCCAGGCTACACTGCAGACATTCACAGAGCCATGAGGTGGGAAGAAACACAGATCTCTGCTTATGAATTTGGAGCTGTAAGGACATTTTCACTCGGCTTTTTATCCCTCCTACTTTCTCCCTAAATGTGCCCTTACTCTGGCTCTGCCCTCTGGTTATTCAAGGTAGTCCACTGCCCTCTCCAGGAAACACTTTCTATTCCTCTATTCCATTCATTCAGGGCTACGATTCCTGCTTTCCAAGAAGACTGACCCATGCCCAAGCACAGGGGATATGAGTGATTTCCCCTGCTAGCCTTCCCTTACAATGCTCCGTTTCAATGGAGATCTTTTGGAGCCGAAATTACCAGAACTATGATTCCAATGGGAAAATTTTAGGTGGGGGAAGCATTCACATGCAGGGTGGCATCTGGCTCAACTCACAGCACCTATTTATCCCACAAGACCTGCCCCAGGCCTGCCCTCTGCTATTCTGAGGCCCCGGACTGCAGCAGGAGAGCTCTGGGAACTCCCATGGGAGGGAACCACAGGAAACGTCTCTGTGTGGCTGGGGGTGGAAGGGTGGGACAATGGGAGACAACTAGAGTGCCTCCATCACCAGGAGCCCACAGTAACCTGCCTATTAGATCCTCCTCCTTTAAGAGGTGGGGGGTGGCTAATGGTATTATTGAAATCTTGTAGATAATTTTACATGAGGTATTTTTATTATAAGCAGTGTTGGTTAACCTACATGGTATACAGACTCGTCCATTATATACATAAAAGGAGCCTAGCTGGAAAGACCCATTCCTGTGATGACTGCATGGCACAGACCAGGACCCTGACTCAGGATGATATGATCATGATGTGGTAGAGCCCACTTTTTATGGGTGATGGATCTGAGGCCTGATTCTACCATCCAGAGAGCAACCACAAGACCAAGGTTTTTAGGAACAACAACAACAAATCATCTAGTTAAGTATAAAGGTTCTTAAACTTAAAACTGAAAATAACCTACAGTGGGGGTTTCTCCATTTCTTCATATGCTTACTCTTTAGTGGCATCTGATGTTGCCCATTTACACAGGGAATGCTGATCATGTACCTTCTCTTCAAGGGAATGGCACGCTCAAAGGGCACCCAGGGGACAGAAGAACAGAATCTCTTTCCCTTTAAATGAACACAGGACAGATTCCTCAGCCTGATCTCCATATATCCACCAGGAAAGAAGAAATGGAATTAAGATTCTTTTGGAGAAAGTGTCCCATCTCTCAAATCCCTTGTTCCAGAGAGGCTTAGAGAGAAACAGTGCGAAGGGTTTTCAGTTCTTAAAGACAGGCCTGCCTTTGATTAGCAAATGTAGTGTTGTTTGACAAGTGTACTGTTGGCTACAGAAGGAAACAGCTTGATGTATTTTTCTAACATTCATTTTAAAACACACAAATACATGTTCTCAGACTGACATTCGTGCCTTTGTGCTTCAAGCACAAGGCCAAAGGTAACTCACCAAAGTGTCGGCCAGGTCTTTCCGGTAGACATATATCCGACCAGAGGCATCAAGGGATTTGGAGATGGCCAAGTTGTTTGGCTGAAGCTCATGCTTTTCTTTATTTACAGAAAAGAATAATTAAAAACACAAGAAGAGCTAGTATGCATTCACAGTACTGCTAAAGAGTGAAATCTGCCAAAGAAAAATACTTAAAAGTAAATGGGATGTGAAGTAGATGTAATTCAGTTCTGCATATGCTATACAATGACACCAGATAATCAAAGCTCATTATCCACAAAGAGGTACCCTCTTAGGATTCATTCTTATAATATTTAGTCATTTTTTACACAGAACAGCTTGGGGAAGAAGGTAAAACTCACTCTTCATTTCATATCTCTAAAGTAACCATATGAAGACTTCCCCGACAGCCTAGTGGTTAAGACCCTGTGCTTCCATTGCAGGGGGCACTACAGGGATTCGATCCCTGGATGGGGAACTAAGATCGCACATGCCATGAGGCAGGGCCAAAAAAAACAGAAAGAAAAGAAAGTAACCATACAATAGTAATACTGGTAACAGCTGGGTATATCTCTGTCCTCATCTTTATGCAAATACATATGTGCACACATGTACATATAGTCACAGCTATTCATATGTATACATTAATAATCATAGATACATATATATTTGTAATAATTCCTTATGTGGTTTTATATTCTGATTTTACTGTAAGTACTTACCCACTTGTCAAAATTATTTATATATGCCATGTGTAATTGGTTATATAATAGTCTATTACACCATCATTTAATCTTTCCTCTATTGTTGAACATTTAATGGTTTCCAATTTTTTTGTCATATAAATTAGATAGCAAGATACGTGCTAAATACCAGCAAGGGGCCTGACATATAACAGGGATTTGATAAATGGGATCTATTATTATAGCAGCCATAATATATATTGCTGAAGTCAACATCCTCCTGCATAAATCTCTGACTCCTTATAGATGATTTTTCTTAAGACAGGTTCTCAGCAGTAGAATTACTAGGTCAAAGGGAATGAATATCTGTAAAGGTTTTGATACAAGCTGCCAAACTGCTTTCCAATTCTTATGTCTACCAATACTCATCATTACTTTGAATAAGTTTATTGATTTGCTAAAGTCAAAAATAGATTATTGGTATATTTTATATTTCTTGACCACTAGTAAAGTGAATATTTTTCATCTATTCTTCTTCTATTTTATTTACCTATTGTTCCTATCCTTTGGCCATTTTTCTACCATAGCTGGATTCATAACACAATATGCTTCTCAAAGAAAAATGTCCTCCTCTCACCTGCAAAACACAGAGGGGAACTGACCAAAGTGATATTCAAGTTTATTCCACTGTAACACAATCAGTGTCCCCTAAGGTAGCCCTTTATTTATCTAGCATGGTTGGAAAATCAATACATCACATATCTTTTTTTAGATAACATAATCAGTTCAAATGCCAGATTTTGTTTTGAACATTTCCGCTTGATACAGAGGACAAAAATGATACTCAAATACATTCTTTACTGCCCAGCATCGCAAAGATCAGTAGTACTGTCATGTCAGGCTGTTGACATCTGCTGTAAATGGTCCCACATGGCTGGGCTCCGACGTTCTTATATATCCTCCCTCCTTGTTTAAGCTACAGCTTCTTGCAACCCTCTGTATATTCATAAATACCTTAGATATGAATTTATAAGAGCCATTCTGCATTTGCTATGAAATAAAATGGCATGGTTTTCTGACAGCCATTTTTCCATTTGCTAAGAACTATTTTTCTTATTGTCAGGTTTGTCACTATGCCATAAACAATGAAAAGTGATAGAATTTTAAGCTCTGAGTAACTGGGTAGGTTTCTGTTACTACATACATACACTTCCCCTGGGCACAAAACAGCTAGAAGCCTACTAAGAGCTGTGAGAACAACAGTATTAGTCCTGTCGGAGAAACCGACATGGCCAACATGTATTTTCTTTTGAGAAAGAGAAAATAACAGTAGATGTCATTGTCATTTCATTTTGACACAGCATTGAAAACATTATTTATTAAAAATTATGTAACTAGAGCAAGGAATACATTAGGTTCTGTGGGCTTTTTTTTTTCCTTCATAAGAACATTATTGTTTGGGGGATATGAAACTGCAGGCAGAAAGGTTCTTAACAGACAAAACTACTAATTGATGAAAAATGATGGCATATTTCCAAATCTGTGAGGTAATTCAAGAGATAAGCTCGTATTGCTAGTGATGATTAGCTATGAGTATATGCACATCAGAACGCCAGATGAATCTAACTTAATAAAGTGTAAAAATGGTATTTCACAGCCATCAAATAGATAGTGGGTAGTAAAAGAGCCATTCATTAATTCCCAGATGCACGTGCGGCCCTGGGCCGACACTGGGTCAGCTTCCAAAGGGGGTGGGCGTCCACTGTACCAGCAGGCCCTCTCAGGGTCTTTCTTTCTCCAGCACCTTTTGTCTGCATGGGGACCTGATGATTATTTTCTGTAACAGGACTGCCTTCAGAGGCAAATGCTCATTCTGATGAAGCTGACTATTGTCTGGAATCATTTAATATCTTTGGTCACTTAAAATTAATATACAAATATCATATTATCTGGAGTATTTCCTAATATATTTTATTAGACATTCAACTACTCTCTGAACTCCCTTAAAATTCATGTAAGTCCATATGTTCCTGAAACATTTGCTCTTTTCCTCCAGGGAATGTTTTGCTAGGAGGCATGATGCCCAGGGAGAGGAAGTAAAGAAGCACTGGGACTGGGGAGATGAGCTGCATTTGTTTGACTACGTAAACGATTAGCTTGTAGGGCCGTTTTATCTGCCTCTGAGTAACAAAGCCGAAGAGACAATGTTCCCTCACATAATGCTTTAACATCAAGTACATTCTGATCTTCTCCTGACTCTAGAGTGATAACAAAAGGTAAACAGAAATGCCCTTTATCTACTCCCCCTCCCCTGCACACATGATCTCTGGTTGATTAGTTTACGCTGTCCTCCCATTTTTCAACTACTGAGGCTCAGTCACTTTCTTTGCGGTTTTTCTCAGGGTTAATGAGATATTAAATAACGATTGTAAGGCAAAAATGGAGGCCAGCGACACAGAGATCTGACAGGCTCCAGTGGAAGCGAAGGGTTCTGTTCAGGTCATAAGATCAATAGTGTCAGCTTGTAATCTGTGTGATCTTATTCAAAACACACAATAAGCCATTCTCAGAGGATAAATAAGGCCCAACAGAAGACTATAACTGAGCTCACTCCCCATGTCTACCTGAAAGAACACTGCCTGTGAGCTTTTGGCTTATTGTACAGTGTTTGTTTCCTTCAATAGGGAGTCTTTAAGTATTAACTTGTCAGCCGGTAAAATGACTAGTTCAAGGCTGTCTTTCTTTTTGCTTCCGAAAGTAATTTCATCCTCTAGCAATTTCCCAAGTTATTTTAAACATGAAAACAGAAGGCTTATCTAGAGTACAAACTATGTAAAGCTTTATAATACATTTCAAAGCACTAGCACGCCTCTCCGGTTCTTGGGGAGGAAATTCAGTATCCAATGGTACCCAACTGTTGTCATGGAAACACCTCTGGTAGGAGGCTTCTCATTGTTAGGGTGATCACCCAGCTGCGGACCTAGAAGGGACGCACTGCACATTTACTCTATAAAAATGTCAACGCTCTCCCTTTGGAGGCAAGCCAGTGAACGATTAAATATTCAAAGACAGAATATAACTTACCCCCAGAGAAGGTGACGGCCACCAGAGCCAGATCCTCTTCTGCATGTTGGATCTTTTCTGCCACAACCCTCAGGATCTCCTGGGCTGTACTGGAAACAGTGGCCTTCACGCTGACGTAGGAGTGCTCCGTTATGTACACGTGGCAAAAAACTACATGAGGTGAAAGAATTGTGAGTAAACAGAACTGTGGCCACAAGGTACAGACCTTTCCAAATCAAGGCACCCACCACACTATGCTCTTTAGTACCGGACAGGCACAGCTAGATTTACACGAGGACATGGGCGCCCGAGGGCGTGAGAACGGAGCCATGTGCTTACACACACATGAGATGGGGGCATTACAAAGCAGGTGAGCAAGCTGCAGTAGTCCTCGGGCCTCCCAGAGCATACTGAGAGACCTATGTCATGCCAAAGCTCGCTGTGTGCTCGTGGTAGGAGGCAGCCCAACCACAACACAGTTCAGTCTAAGCAACATGGACTGGACTTCACAGGCCCTTCCACAAGGGTTACCGAGATCTCCCAGAGCAGCCTACAAAAATGTCTAACTCATACATTTTCACTTTACACTTCTCCTCTCGACAGTCCCAGTGGCTCAGTAAAGACCACCACGCTTTGTTATTTGAATTCGCATAAGCTGGCGTGCTGCAGTCCATGGGGTCGCCGAGTGGGACACGACTGAGGGACTGAGCTGAACTGAACTGAAGCTTTATCTAAAAATCTGTCGCTTGCTATGGTTTTTGGCTTCAAGCCTTCTTGATCTTTTAAGAATCTCCACCCCCTGCCTGTATCAAGGTGGTAGTGAGCTTAGTTTTCAGATGGAGGTCACACTCCAGGCTTTTTAATTTCCTTTTTCTTGTCTGTGGTACTACTCATTATTACAAGGGCATTATCACTACCATGGTGAACAGGCCCAGGGAAAATATTCCTTTATGATTTGACAGTGGAAGCTGCCTTAATAGCGATGGAAATAGCTGACATGTTATGTGCCTCTTATATGAGCCATTATGAATGTATAAAACACTAGCTTCTTTAGAAAAGACAGGACAATAATATACTTAAACATTCTTCTTTTCTAGATTGAAGAAAAGAAGTACAGTGTAGCTCCTAGAGAAGTTTCATATGCAATTTAAACGGCACCACAAAAATGAACCAGGAATGTTTTCACAGAAATGCAAATGAAGCAAAAGACAAACTATGGGTTTACTAGTATAAACCTCAAAGTAAACACACTTTGACAGAGGCACTGACAATATTTTGTTTTAGGTTTGATAGGGTGTGTCATTCAAACTCTAGCATCCAACAAACAGCTGTTTTATGTGTGGTCAGTAGACCCATGAGAGAGGAAAAAGGCTTTTTTCCTTCCATAGAAAGATGGAGTTTTGGAGCAAGGCAAAGATGCAGTGTACAAAATGCTAAATGTGAGGAAAGTTTACATTGTGCTTAGCAAAATGATGAACAAAAACAGTCTGAGGCATCTTGAATAACCCTTTGAAACTCAGCATGGAAAATTAAACAGCTAATTGTGAGACAAATGGGAAGGGAAGGTTAGCAACTGAGAGAGAAGGAGGTGAGGTTTTTCTGTTCCTCCACTTGGTACAGATGACGTGACCAACACCCTCATAAGCAGCTCGTTATACACAAAGGATGGAACAGAAGAGGAATCTCTGACATTTGGGTGCTCAAGGGTTCAAGAAGTTGAGCAAATATTCAATGTCTATACTTAGAATTTTGGCACTGTTGGGGCAGGCGAGTTTAAAAAGTGTCCAGTCATAATAGCATGAACATCTGAATGGCTGTTTCCCAGCTCTGCACTTGACTCCACCTTTACCCTACCAGGAGGAAACCATTTCCTGTTCTGCTATAAAACAGTAAAGCAGAAAGCACGTCAGCACGGTCAATGTGCTGCAAAGGTGCTTCCCCCGCCCTGACCTAGGCGCCCTCTTCGGACGGCAGGGGCGGGGGAGTGGGATGTCAGGAGCCCTTTGGGCAGGAACGCTGACTGAGGACGCCCTGCCTGTGCAGCACTGCCTGGCATGGCCTTGCCTAGGAGGGGTTTCCATCACACATCCTTCCTTTCATTATTCCCGCCAAGATTTTCTCCTCTAAATCTCAAGGACTGACTCAGTCCAAGCCCTGAACAGTGCTTTCAGCGGACTTTCCAGTGAGTCACGGGCAACGGACCGACAACAGGGGAGAAGGCAGCTAAGGGCGCCTTTCCAGTCCTCTGCACCTCTCCCCAAGGACGCAGTGGACTCTGCACAGTCTCCTTCCCTTACGTCCCAAAGTAAAGATGTCCTGGCTTCGGGGACAGTACTCAGTGATGAAGAAAACTATACCACGGCAAGAGAAGAAAAACTTTCACTGTGGATGCTAATGTGCTTGTTGTGGTGGGGGTGGGGCAGCTGGAAACAGTTACCGCCAGGCGGAGGCGTTGAAGTTGTGTTGTTGTGTTAGGGTTCTCCACCTGCCCCCAACCTTGTTCAAATCATACTCACTTTCCTCAGTTTCTGTCACAGTTCCTCTGTGCTGGAGCCAGTTCTCCTTAAGACTGAATTGGTGGAAAAGGGCTTTATTCTGCAAGAAGGGAGAACAAGAACAATGAGCGAATGTACTGCTGCCCTTTGGAAAACCACAGCTGTTTGCAACATGTTCCAAAAGAGTGTGCCAGTTTTTTTTAAAATATGAAATCCATCGTCTAATCTTAGAGGAATAAACTGGGAGTTGCCTCAATTAGTACAAGTGGAGGTGGAGAGTCTGAGCAACAGGACCTTGACCGTGGCCAAGGTCAGTGGCAGGGACAAAGCCCCCAAATTGATTCTTCACAACATGCTGGAGAATACAGGTGTGATTTTTAATCTCTGGCCACTATAAAAGTCCACAGCTGCTTCTCCTGAGAAAGATATGGTTTCCCCACCCCAACATCAACCTTACTTTTGGATAAGGCCACTTCGAGATAGTTTCATACTTCTGCAGTAGAGCAGTGACTTGCTTAAGGGAAACAGGTACATAATTCATCATGATTATCCGTCACCTGACATATCGGCTCCTACAAAACTTGTGTCTGATGTGTCATTTTGCATTTCCCCCCTGAAGCTGAACAGGAAACATATTCACCCCGGCTATAATCTCTCTCTCTCGGTTGGGTTGAAGAGTGCAAACCTTTTTCTTACAAGACTTTCTTACTCTTGCAGGCAAAAAAGTCTTGCATAGATGACTCTCTATTTTTACATCAACGATTAACAATCAAGTTTATGTCATTCAAGGGACATTGGGAAAACTCCAGGACTCCAAAATGCACTACAAAAAATGCAGAAATGTCATAAAGTCAAGGGCACCTGGCTGAAACTGGATCCACACCAGCTAAGTGAGGCAGGAGCAGGGAGGCAAGCTGCAGCCCCCAGCTCCGTGCCTGACCCCGCTTGGGTGGGGACAGCATTCATGCTAATTACGCAGAAATGCCAAGTGGGGCAAGGCAAGGTCCCTAACTCAGATCAGTTTCAGAGAGAAGGGTCTGCCTCACCTTCCTTTGTGGTGAGTATTCATCTACAGTGCTGAAAGGGAAACAACAAGAGGTCAGTCTCTGTCTCAAACCCAGAAAAATGCAGCCACTGTCAACAGACACTACTTTTCAGGCACCATGCGGAGATTTTCACTTTTCAAAACGGTAAAATGCACAGTATTCATTCATTTATGAATGAATGTAAAACACTATGTAAAACACACTTGACATTAGGATTTCAAGTGAACCAGGAAGAAAAGAAGCTATTTATTCAATATGTATACTTTGCCTTCTATTCACAGAAAGTGAGCATTGAGGAAATAACTGGACTTACTCAGTCCACAGAAATTCTTAAGTTTATTCACATTTCACTAAATCTTAGGTGAAATTACTGTTCTTCAGACAGCTAAATAAGCCAGCCAAGGCTGTTCTTTTCCAGGATGTTTCGATGTGTGGTAAGACTTGGGGGGCCTTCAGAAGGTCCCCAGCTCAAATTGTATTCCAGCACCTAAAAGATATTTCATTATCTCATACCAAAGAGGCAAGAATCATGACTTAGATCATGTTCTTAATTATATCTATTATTTCCCATTTTTATGTAAGTTTTTAAGTGGAATGTATTAAATTACATTAATGCATTTAATGTATTTACATTTGTATTAAACCAGAATTAAATTTTCCCAATTGTAAGACCTGCCTTACAGCATAGATCTATTTCCAAGTAGGGTATTATTTTGATGTAAATCTTTCTTTTTTGTTTTTGCTTCATTTGCTTGTTCATATTTTCATATTAGTCTTAGGTGATAGAAATTTTTTACAGTGTAGAATGTGATGATAAAAGAAGACCACCAAAATTCATAACATTCATTATTAATACCCTGTAGCTCATTTCTAAACTTCTAAATGTGTGATTTTCATGACTGGGACAAAGGTTTACACACGATTTGTTTACACCCTAAAATTATTTGTATAGCCTTCACTGCATAGGATCTTCCTTTACTAAACGCAAGTCAGGCTGTAAGTCTCTGACAATGTGAAAGGCTTGAATTAACATTTTCTATGAGAAGCGCCATTTATGACTGCTGAAATCTTAATATTTTGTCACAATTTGACAACAGATGTGTTTTATGTTTAAAAAATAGAAAATACATTGCAAATCAGAGAACAATATTTCCCTTCAGATTAACTTTGCAGGTATATCTGAAAACTGAATAATGACTTGATGTTTTCATTTACCAAAATTATGAAGAAGAGTTAGTGGTAAATCAGAGTAAAATCAGGTATTAGCAATTTGAAAGACTAATGATAGATACCTCAGTGATACCTGGACATGACAAAAGTCACAGAGTAAGTGTTTCCCTTCAATTTTTCTAAATTGATAAAGAAACCTCAGGGAATCCATAAAATGAACTTTAAACATGTGCCAAGGTTTGCTGGGAATTGTTTATAAAACTTTTTTTCCTATCCCATTAGAGATAGCTATGAACCCCTGAAACGACAAGTTAAATATTTACACTTATAAAAATAAATAATAATTTATTAAATAATTGTTCTTATGCACCCAGACTGTCATGGCTCAACTGGTTCCTATCATATTGAACAGGGTTTTTAAAAAAATAGCCAATAAGCTTGATTTAGTGTTCGCTCATCTTGAGATATAAAAACAAAATGCATATTCACTACTAGAAAACCTAATGAATCAAGATAAATCCCAGATCTGAAATGTTCAAAATGATCTTTCTGAGACACCTCCCAATTCTGTCGTATGTGGTGCTGCTTTCTCTTACCATCTGTGATGAGGAGAATGAAATACTCACTGACGACGGTGCATTCCAAGTATCTTCTGAAATTCTTTCAGTTCTTTTTCAAGTACTGGGTATTCATAGACATCGTCCAGCACACTCCTGTATATGGTCTGGGGTGGGGTGGGGTCAGAAAATGGCAGCTGAATTGGTCTGGTGTCTATTTTGTAAGGATTAAGACTCAAACAGTGGGTAACCTGATCAGAGAGATAAGTGGAACCCAGAACAATACAAGGGGTTAAACCAGGCACCAGGGAGCTCCTGAGTGGGGCTTCCACCTCAGGCCCCTGGCTCAACTATGTGGCTCTCTGGCAGCCCTCGGGGGCTATGGGTAGGAGCTACTCAAAATTCCCAGGCCTGTTCTACAACATAGTTTTAGAAATAACAGCCACATAATTATTTGGGAGGGAAAAAGAAATCTATTGAATTAAATTAACCAGTTGTTTTGAAAGTAACAGTAGTTTAATCAGAGACTTAGTTTAAACCAGTTTTTAACTGGATGTCTAAAAGATATTTGAATTTTGAAATCAAAGTGATTTCTTTCATGAAGACAAAGTCAGTTTAGACACTTGCCCATTCTGAAATAGAACTCTTCCCCGAACGGATTCCACTGTCCCCCTCCTCTGTATTGACCCGCACAGCCAACATGCTTTTGGTGGCCAAAAGAGTCCAGCTGTCTACAAACTGTCTCCAGAGAATCATCTGTGTTGAAAAGACACTGCAGCTTACTCATGATTAGAAACACATATCAGCTTACCTAATTTAAAATGGAAATCTAGGTTTAGCATCAATTTTATAAGTTATGATTGTTTTAATGTCTCAAAATATACCAGGTCCTGAAAAAGTTTCATAATGCATACATTGTCAATATAGTTCTTATATGATAAAAATAATATTTTATCCTACTACTGTAGGTATGGGACTGGTTAGTTTAAACCTATAATACATCTCAACATATTAGGCAGTATCAAATTTTAAAGTATGTTTTATTTAACCTTCCTTAATTATTTCATTTGCAATTAAAATTCTCATGACAGGTAAAATAAATAACCTTAAATGAGTGCCTTTAAAACTTGCCTTCTACATTTATTCACATATAATTATTTAAAGTTAAAAATTTCTAACTATGTAAATAATATTTGGCTTCAGAAGCCAAAACAAATACTTTGAATCATAACTTTAACATTACAAACAAGTTAGAGGACAGTAGCATACAAATTAGATTACTGAAATGCACAACTGAAAATAAAGTCAGTCATTCAGCATCAAAGAGTAACTGAATAACTGGAAGTTTTACGTTACCTTTAAAAACATTTTTGAATGTTCATCTTCATGTAACCAGTCTTTGTACAGAGCAATCCACTGAGAAACAAGATGCAAGACCTTCCGTTTCCGACAAGGAACATCTGAATTTTCTTCTTTGCCTTGATACTTCTTGGCAGAATAGGTGCAAATAGTTAAGAAAGAATACTGCATTTTTGCAAGTAAAAATATGAAGAGATCCATTTATTCTTGTTTTCACAAAATATGTTAATGCACATTTTTGAAAAAAAAATCTCCAAGTATCTGTATATGCAGGAAGAAAAGAACATGTGTAGGGAAAGTAACAGGTGTGCACTGAAAAAAGCAAAAGGAAACCCAGAAAAATGATTTACATACACTTGGTGGCAGGCCATGAGGATAAGGACTAGATGATCAAACTGACAAATGTATCACACAGTTCCACAAGCAGTGAGGGTTAATGCCACTTTGAAGAGATACCAGATGGGCCATTAATCACAAGGGTGGCTTCAAGAGATCTGGCCTCACTACATAGGTGGTCACTATTTCCATCAGGATGACATCAGAAGTAGGCCACATACACTTTGATCCTCAGAAATTTACATTCTAAAGTAGTGCCAAATAAGCATGGATTTCTGGACCATAATTTGTGGTGTGATTCAACTGTCCATCCCCAGGAATTTACATGGAAAAAAAAAAAAAAGAAATGGATAAGTGTACAAATATAAGTAAAAAGGGCTGCTAATTTAATTTTCTCTGGAATAAAAAATATTAAATAGGAGTAACTTAAAGGCTTCAACCACTGACGACAGTTAAATAAATTACTGCATATTCATTTAAAGGGCTCTTTTGTAGCCATAAGGCTGATGGTCTAGCACTCTATTTGCTGACACAGGGCATCCACAATATACTATTAATTAGGAAAGCAAGTAAGAAAAGAATATGTCAGGATCATCCATTTCTATTAACTATGTTTATTTACATGGTCATTGCCTGGAAAGATATATACTGATAGTTAACAGTGGCTTCTTAAAGTAATGAGATTTCAGAGAACATGAATTATTTTTATTATACTTACAAGCATTCCCCAATTTGTATACAATGACAATGTGTTAACTATGCAGTTAAAATTAAATAAAAATAACAACCTCAAAGGCAACAAGCTTAAAACCTTAGGAATAAGACAGAAGCTTGGCACTTTCCAAAACATCCTAGTGTTTTTTGCCTCCCAAATTATCGTTTCTGAGTATCTTGGACACCTTAAAAAATTAACCAGAAATATACCAGCCCAGGCTGGATGCATGAGACAAGTGCTCGGGCCTGGTGCACTGGGAAGACCCAGAGGGATCGGGTAGAGAGGGAGGTGGGAGAGGGGATCGGGATGGGGAATACATGTAAATCCATGGCTGATTCATGTCAGTGTATGACAAAAACCACTACAATATTGTAAAGTAATTAGCCTCCAACTAATAAAAATAAATGAAAAAAAAATTAACTAGAAATAGAAAATGCTATGACCCCAAACACAGGTAGGCTTTAGGGTTACTGGACAGGATTATATATTCTTTAATGCTGATATATAATAGCAAAACAGGGACAAATTCTGTATCAGACTTTGTAACATTTTTTATAATCTGCTCATTTAAAAGAAGCATTTATTTGGGTCTTAACTGCAGGAACTAGTTCCCCGACCAGGGATCGAACCTGGCCCCCTGCATTGGGAACACAGAGTCTTAGCCACTGGGTCACCAGAGAGGTCCCCTTTGTAGCTATTTTAAAACATAATTCAGTCACTGTATCCCCAACCTACAAAAGTACATTAAGGACTGAGGGATAAAAAGATGTGGCACGTAGACACAGTGGAATACTATATATAAGATCACGGCATCCGGCCCCATCACTTCACGGCAAATAGATGGGAAAACAATGGAAACGGTGACAGACTATTTTTTTGAGCTTCAAAATCACTGCAGATGGTGACTGCAGCCATGAAATTAAAAGACTTTTACTCCTTGGAAGAAAAGTTATGACCAACCTAGAAAGCTTATTAAAAAGCAGACACTACTTTGCCAACAAAGGTCCATCTAGTCAAAGCTATGGTTTTTCCATTTGTCATGTATGGATGTGAGAGTTAGACTATAAAGAAAGCTGAGCACCAAAGAATTGATGCTTTTGAACTGTGGTGTTGGAGAAGACTCTTGAGAGTCCCTTGGACTGCGAGGAGATCCAACCAGCCTATCCTAAAGGAGATCAGTCCTGAATATTCATTGGAAGGACTGATGCCGAAGCTGAAACTCCAATACTTTGGCCATCTGATGCGAAGAACTGACCCATTTGAAGAGACCCTGATGCTGGGAAAGACTGAAGGCAGGAGAAGGGGATGACAGAGGATGAGACGGTTGGATGGCATCACCGACGCGATGGACATGAGTTTGAGTAAGCTCTGGCAAGTGGTGATGGACAGGGAAGCCTGGAAGGCTGCAGTCCATGAGGTCACAAAGAGTCGGACACGGCTGAGCAATTGAACTGAACTGAATAGTATTTATATATATAAATATAGAGAATAGTATTTATATATATAAATGGTATCACTTTACTGTACAGTAGAAATTAATACATTATAAATCAAATATACTTCAATAAAAAATGTAAAAATAAATAGGGGAGAAAAGTTATAGATAACACTGAATATTTTAGAATGGATACATCTGGGGGAGGGGGGGCAGGAAATACTTAAAATCCTTGTTATTTCACCATGAAATTAAAGCAACTAATTCAGAAAACTAACTCAGAAAAAAAAAAAGTACATCAAGGACATCTGATTTCTTTGATGTTTACCTGTGAAACAAACTCAGGCAAACACAAATAATTTGTTAAAGTATGCATTTCTTCTAGTTTTTCTCTTGAAAGGTGTAATATAAGGATTTATCTTGCATTATTTCCACTTATGCAAATGCTTTTTTGTCTTTTCCTGTGACCTTCATGGCTTGACTTCTGATAAAGAAAAAACTCTTCCTTAAACATTGTAAGTCAAGACACTCTTTTGGATACCGAGTGTGTTTCCATGGCATGGCTTCCTGGCCTTTGATCTGTTGCATCTCTTCTAGTCATTGTATGCAATCCTAAAGCCTCCTTAACTGGTCATTAACCCTCTAATCACATCCATCATCCTAAAACCGCGTGCCCTGACAAAGCTCTGAAATGATGACAGCTGATTGGGGGTGGCAGTGGGGGGGTCAGACCTCCCAAGTGGGAAACCCTTGTCTTCCCCAGGATACTTGCCCAGAAAAACACTATCACATGCATGCTTCCCCACCCATGTGGTCTGGCACTAACTGATTGATTGTCTTCTAAGTTCAGTTACTGCCAATCCACTCAACCTCTTGACTCTGGGGTTTTACCCAGTAGGCCAAATTCATCTCTAGATTCTAAAGCCTTGTGACACAGGTTTGAAGAAAACATAATATCGACAATGTACCCACGACACGGAAGGTGAAAGCAGCAGCTCTGCATCTCTGGTGCCCCCTGCATACTGTCTCCTTTCATCTTTCACCTTGGCGATCATGACATTAATATTTAACACAGCCCCACTCTACTGAGGGCTTGAGTAAATGAAGAAAGGCAGTTAATTCCCAATGTGAGACATCTGTCTGGGAGGAAGCCGACACGGCACCCTGAAGCCAATGAAGGATATTGCCTCAGCAGCGCCTGGCACAGGTCGTCAGTTGTCATGAAGACCGTGTACGTGAGAAGGAAGTCATCAAGGAGAGTCTCTGCAGAGAGAGGAAAACAAACACAAGGTGAGCAAATCGGAGGTAAGAGGGCCAAGCTGCTCGGCCAGGCTCTGGAAGAGTGTGCACAGCAGAAATATCAATGGTGGTGGCAGTGGGAGGGGTAAGGTTAGGAGAATTTTAGGACAAAATACATTTATTAAAGTTACTTTTAAAAACTCTTTTATAGAATGCCTCAAGCAATGACTTTGTTTTTTTTTTTATTACAAGGCTCTCTAAACATATAATTTTGTCATCTGTTTTTTCCTTCCCTAAACCTCATCTATATTTGCGGGTACCGATGTTATGGAAAACCAGTGTAATAAAAAAACATGCTTTTAAAAATAAATTTTATATGATTTCTGAAGTATGCACTCCAGACCTACAGGAAATGACACCTATAAATTCTAATCCCTGGAGGCTCAGATGGTAAAGAATCTGCCTGTAATGCAGGAGACCTAGGTTCAACCCCTGGATTGGGAAGATCCTTTGGAGAGGGCATGGCATCTCACTCCAGTATTCTTGCCTGGAGAATCCTCATGGAGAGAAGAGCCTGGGGGGCTACAGTTCCTGGGGTCGCAGAGTCGGACACAACTGAGCCAGTAACTACAGCACAAAAGTCATTTACATAAGTCTAGGATAAGAACAATGGATAATAAAAGCCAGAGGATACATGGCAATTTCCAAGGCTGTTCACCTTTATCTCTTGAAAGTATCTGTAAGAAGTTGGGAAAGTGAAGAGTGATTTTCTTACTGCTGTGAAGAGAGACAGGGCTGAGTCCAGTTAAAAATGGAGAGCAGATAAAAAGGATCATGACATACTCCTTCCTAATTCCTTTTCTACCACTTCAACACAAATAGGTCCCATTTTTATTGCCTCTTTGGCTGAGTGCTCTTTACAAAGTCCATCTTACATATAATATGAAACTATTAAACAGGCAGACTGACTGATCTCCAATAAACTTCAAAAATGATAGAAAGACATGTTCAGAATGCAAAGCAGACCTTTCGCCATAGTAGTCTTTATTTACTCTCCACATCTTAAAATTCATTGTACCCTATTATTTAGTTTTCATGTTGTTTACATTCTGGATACCAAAATTTTAGCTATTTGAAATAGTAATAAATTCTATAAATAGTGAGCTTGTGTACTTAATAGCACTGATGCTCCTTCATACTACAAATGTGAAAGTAGAAAGAATTGTCCAGAACAGAACTCTATAGCTCCATTTTGAAGACTGGAAAAATTCCATACTTTTAGAAATAACCAGCAATTCTCCTTTAAAAGTTATCAATGTAAAACAGACTGTTTCGAAGAATACAAAATTCTGATAAAAAGAGGCTGTGAATGACACCTACAGCCCTATATCAGCTGCAGGGGTTAAATTATTTCCATGGTTTGTTTATGCTGCAAAACAGCAAGATACTCTTGATCTACACAGGTAAGGTGGTTGCAAATGGTAATGGGTTACCAAAACTTCTTGCTTTCTAGAAGCTCTTTATTAAAATGAATCAGAGGTGTTCATGAAGAGCATTAGGGATTTTTTTTTCAAAGGAATTTTTTTTTTTTCAGATAAGTAACAGTGAAAAAGTCAAAATGTTAGTCACTCAGTTGTGTCTGACTCTTGGCAACTCCATGGACTATATAGCCCACCAGGCTCCTCTGTCCATGGAATTCTCTAGGTAAGAATACTGGAGAAGGTTGCCATTGCCTTCTCCAGGGGATCTTCCCAACCCAGGGATCGAACCTGGTCTCCTGCGCTGCAGGCAGATTCTTTATTGTCTGAGCCACCAGGGAAGCCCAAGCAACAGTATTCCTTGCTAAAAAAACATAAAATTTGAAAAACGGCACCTAAAATGTAAAATAAGGCTAAGCTTACACATATTGCATCACATGCAGTATGTGAAGAGTCACTACTACTATTCATCTGTGGAAAAAGCAAGTTCTTAAACAGAAGAGCCGAGGCCTTGCTGGACATATATTTAGGCCGGCACGGGAAAGCCACGGGACTGCAGCTGGCTGCAACTGGATTCATGCAGCCTACATTCACAGCAGAGCTAGGGGTTCTCTGCTTAGGTCCTTGTTCACAGGAGTTTCCAATCTATGCACAAAAAGGCAGAAGAAATTTTATTCTAAGATCTACCCCCAAGCTAGTTAACCCGCAGCACAAGTTAGTCACTGGTTTCCTAGTGAAAACTTTGGAATGTACATTTGAAATTTTTGTGTCTCTTTCCTTACAGGGTTTTAAATAGATGAAGTTAAGATCCAACAATGGTGTGACGTCTGAACCCCTAGGATATCTGGGAAACTAACTTGCAAACTATCACTCTGGGATGCTGCTGAACAATAATGTTCACGAATTAGGACATTTCTCTGCACTAAATACGGTTGATGAGAATCCTCAGCTTCTCTGGTCTGATTAGAAGTGAAGTCTTTTTTGCATTCAGTATTAGATACAGGCAGCAAGGACCTCAGAGAAGCCTAGAATTACTTTAGGCTTTCCAATGGGCCCTTACAGACTGGAGCAAATACTACACAGAAACCCCTGGGTGATGCCACCGAGTGCGTCCTACAAGTCAGCACAAAGTTTTGGTGTGACACCCGGGTTCAGACTCTTTGGGATGTTCTTAGGTGTGTGCTCAGTTGCTCAACTGTGTCCTTGTGATCCCAAGGACCATAGCCCACCAGGCTCCTCTGTCCGTGGAATTTTCCAGGCAAGAATACTAGAATGAGCTGCCTCCTCCAGGGTATCCTCCTGATCAAGGGACCAAACCTGCATCTCTTGCGTCTTCTGCATTGGCGGACGGGTTCTTTAACACTGAGCCACCTGGGAAGCCCCTTGGAATGGTCTTACACTTAGCTAATTTAATGGGGTTGGAAGTATTCTCCAATCAAGTTTTACTCCATGAAAAATTCACATTAAAAAGAACACCATACTGGAAATATCTGTAAATAATATATACAGTATTTCATGCAGTAAAGAACTGTATTAGTAAAATAAGAAGAACACCATTAACTTTGACATAAGCAGTCATTCCACTCCAAAACAGTCTTAGATGATGAACTGAGTGACTCTGAGAGTTTGGCTGGATGGTGGCAAAACCATTTGGCATTCAATTCCATTAACCAGCTCATACAAGATAATACTTGTTGAGGGCTCTGACCCAGAAATGCTTATTTTCCCTGAAGCTACTACCATATTTAATATTCAACAGCATTTACCTAATTATCTCCCTGCCATAGAAATAATAATTAAAGTAAAGACAATGAGGCTATATAAAAACATCTCCAGTTAAAAATCTAATGAAAATAACAGCTAAAATTCCTTATGAATAGAACAGATTCCCAACACTCCTAACTCAAATCTTTATATAACTATCATTTTGTTCTGAAAATTTTCTACATAAATAGAGCTTTCCTTTATTCTTTTCAGTACTGGTATTTTTTTTTTTTTTTTGCCACATATGAGAGTAATTGAGTGACTTAATCAAAAAGACACACTTCAAATAGAAGTGCATTTTAATAGCCATGCTTCAAAAAAAAGGCAGTCCCATTGGTATTTAGACATATTTTTAGAACCACAATAGCTATATAAATGATCCCCTGAAGACTATTAGCCAACAATGGCCATTTAGAAAGACTAGCAAATCCACTGGCAACCATATTAAAACACTATAATTATATATTATATTATATACTGCTTAATTAATGGTAATTTAAGACTCTAGGTAGAAAAGCACTTTTGTGTATAAAAACATCTTTCACTTAAACACATTCATAGTTGCCATATAGACTCACATTCTGAATAAAAAGATGCATTCATTTATTTCTAGCTTAATGAATACCTAGGTATTAATATACAAAAAAACTTGTCTTTGAAATTCTACCCATTAAATCAAATCACTAAATCTAATGCCAAGTTGTTGGCTCATCACTGACAAAAATACTCAGCTATCCTTTTAGGCATACCCCCTCTCCCCACAAATAAGATAAAATTTTCTAGTGGATTTTTAATTACAAGAATTACTTTTTGCAGTATAAAAATAACATGCTAATAACAATCAAAACTGTAAGGTAAATACTATTACAGTTTTAAGAACTATGTAACTTGAAATAAAATATATTAATATGCTGTAGAAGATCTAAAAGAATGGCTCTAAAATTTGTGTCTATAATTAGCCATGGTGTTAATTAATACAGAACTTTTCTCAATCATCTGCTACTTTTTAAACTTGAAGGCATAAGAAAAGAATTGTCTATTTTTATTTGACTTTACTTGAATGTATTTTTCTTTCATGCATAAATTAACATTTTTTCTATCACTTTAAGTGTATAAAGCACTAAAAATTTCCGTTTTATTTCTACAAAGCACAAAAGTTTCTAGAACATCCCCAAGTTATGTCAAGGTGGAACGATAATTGGCTTGGTATAGATCCTTTGTATAGATTTCTGTTATGTAAATTTAATCAAATGAAAGAAATGGTCTAAATGCTTCCAAAAATTCTAAGCTTAATGCCTTTTTCTTTTTTCAGTTATCAAAAAAAAAAAACCAAAACCTCTGAAGTCTATAAATCATGAGTATAGGGTGACTCAGGAGCAATTAGAAAAATCTACTTCAGTTTTATTTTCCAACACTCACCAACAAAATGCACTGCAATAATGAAACTACTCACCCGTTAAAGTAAATTACCAAGAAAGCAAATGAAAAGAATTTTGACAGACAACAGTCTATTGGAGCCATTTGATCTATGTAAGGTAATGTGAATATTCAACATTTCTGTACTAACTCATATTCCCCAAAGTACTGTTGGCAGTTTTGTTTCACCTGTATTTCTACTTCAGATGCAATGAAATTTAAGGTGCTTTAAAATATGCTTGACTTTACCTTTATTCCAAGGAGCCAAGCTTTGTACTTGAAAGGGCCTATTCCTGGCCCTGGAATGTTACAACTTACCATTATTTTTTGAGAAGCAGTGCCAAAATGTACCATGTAATCTGATTAAGTACAAACAAAATAATTTCACCTTCATGCTTGAATCATAGGCTCAAGTGCTAGGCCACTGATAGGGGTTGTGCCTCTTGCTTAGTGTATTTCACATTTCAAAATGCAGTATTCGTGACGTCAAATGCAGCTGTTTACTACAGCTTTTAAATTCAGTTGATTTCTGCAGAATTTTACAATTTCACCACAGTACTGCTTAGCCATTCTAAAACTGCCAAATCCTGAGATCTAGCTTTATTTTTAGACATCGATTACACAAGAAATGTTTATTCATTTAATGCTGTTTCTACATCAAACTTGAAAAGTCATCCCTTTAATGACTATAGATAGGGATGGCGTGGCACTCTTCCAATGATAAAATCCGTTTTCATTTTAACTTGGAAAATTTGGTTTTAGAATCCCACCACATTTCTTTAGGACAGAATGACTTGAGTGCAGCAGGTTTTACGTTCTTGGCTACATTTAATTCCACACACTGCCTTTTAAAAATGTCACAAGAAGGAGCGTGGAATATTAACAGCGGCGCTTTTATCTTCTCCGCACAGAGAAAGGGTCACGTTTGCAGGTCGCTCTGTCGTTACAGAGGGGCCGGGCTCCATGAGCTCCTGCTGTCCCAGCCCCCATCAGCTGCTGTGTTCCGGCACAATTCATGGATCTGCCATGTCTGCCGGGAAGCTCAGAGGACAGTGCAGAGTATGCAGAGGGAGTCAGAGACTCTGATTCCCACCTGGGGAGGCTGGAGCAGAGTACCTCATTCCCTTGGGTCTTTAGCACAATCCCCTAAGTCCACACCTAGCAGAGCTGGAGTTCAGTCAGGTAGAACAGTATAGCTAAGGTATCTGGCAAAGAATCCGGTACACATCAAGCACACAATAAATCCTTTCTGCTCTTTGCATGCATGCTAAGTCGCTTTAGTCGTGTTCAACTCTCCGTGACCCCATGACCTGTAGCCAGCCAGGCTCTTCTGTCCATGGTGCTCTCCAGGCAAGAATACTGGAGTGAGTTGCCATGCCCTCCTTCAGGGGGATCTTCCTGATCCAGGGATCGAACCCACATCTCCTACATTACAGGCAGATTCTTTACCGCTGAGCCACCAGGGAAGCCCATCTGTTCTTTAGTTTCCTAAAATAAATTACTTATGTCTATCCTTACCTGTTTCTCCAAGTGCTACCAGTCAACCAACCAAAACTGCGGGAGGGCTGAACTACACATAAGGCATCTTTTGAGGCACTAGGGGTTGATACAGGGACGCACAGTGGCTGGTGCATGGCATGATCTAAGTGAGGTAACATTACAACCAAGCAGTGCCAACCACAGATGTCACAGGGGATGAAGGAGAGACTCCCGTATGCCAGGGAAGGTTTCACCAAACAGGGGGCATGCGAGAGGACCCCTGAACTTCTGAGAAGAATTGGAGGAGGAAGAAACTAAGTGTGTAAGCAAAGGAGTGGGTATGGGTGTGTGTCTGTGGCTGAGTCACAGACCAGTGGTCTTTGAGACTTGATTGTTCCTAAAGATGTTTTGTGCTAGATGACAATATTTAAAAATCAGAAATCTGGCAACACCAGGTCCACAGTTCAGTTGGCAACCATGGTTTAAAGCTGAGTTGCACTTCTTGTGCAGAGGGGCCTCCCCAGTTTAGCACAGTTCTACTCTGGCTGGCTTCTTTTGTTCACATGAACTGTCTGTGGACATGTGAGTTTGCAAGTCTTAGTCTATGATATAGTTATGAAACAGTAATGGAAGGGTCACACGGTATAACAGAAAACCTAAAAATGTACGTTGGAGCCAACTCCCAGAGGATCTTTGAGCTCAAGACTAAGGAGTCTGGGGCTCATTCTATAGGAAAAGCAAAGTGAGTAGAGACTTTTGAGGTCAGAAGTGATGAAAGATACAGATTACACTTGCTGCATCCCAGAAGTGAGTGGGGATAAAGGAGGAATAAGGGAGGGAGAATGAGTTTACTTTTAAATGCACTGAGCCTGGATTCCCTAGGTTACTTTAAGTGAAACTACTGAGCAATATATCAAGACCAGAGTTTGCTAACAAAGGCTACATGAAGATGGAAGTTACTGTATAGAGTGGTTGGGAACAACATGAATTTTCAGCAACAGTCCTAAGACGTAAGCAGAGGGCTAAGGGTTAAGCTGGGGTGGAAGTTCACATTTGGGTGATGGCAAGAGAAAGATGAATTAAAAAAAGAGAGAGAAAAGAGAAAAAACTGGAGAATTGGGAGATGAAATGTAATAGAAACCAACAAGAAAGGACTGGGAAAGAGAGCAGATCAAAAGTCTCAAAAGTTGCTGGACAGAGGTCCATGAGACAGGGCATTCAAGGGCCACTGGATTTGGTGTGTGATGGTCTCTGGTCTGCGTGCTTTAGAGATATGCCCCTTGGTAAGTGTCAGAGGCATACTCTAGTTAGACTGAAAGAAACTACAGATATTCTGACAACCAGCTCTCACACCATCTAGCATGCTGTTTCTTCCCAAAGACTCCTTGCAATTGTGTAGCTCATTGATCAGTAACAGCAGGTGCTCTCACGAATAAGCCAGGAGGTCAAATTTCTTCATGATCAATGCAAATACTGTTTTACTTAACAGTATATATGAGAATATGGCATTTATCATGAGTGTGATGCTTAAAATACCAATCTGCCAGCATCTACCAACAAAAATTAATATCAAAGATTTGCTCAGTCTAACATAACTGAACTGAGTTGTTGAATCTTGTACAATCAACACCACACAATGATTTCTTAAGATACAAACTGTGTTCCTAAGTGCCTGGCAAATGTTCTAAAATTTCATGAAACAAAAGAAAATTAATTTATACATTAAATTTTAAATCAGAAGTCTCAGGTCTGGTTGTTGTGGTTCAGTCATTAGGTCATATCTGACTCTTTGCCACCACATGGATTGCAGGCCTGGTTATTTCAAGAAATAACTCCAATCCTTGAATAAACTTAAAACAAAGTATGGCATTTTTATCTCCTAAGCAGTAAGCAGAATCTCTATTATCAGCTTTCTTTCAAAACTTGAAATATATCACCATTCTGAGTACTAATTTTTCCCCCTTGGTCACTGTCAATCACTAGTGCTGGATTTCAGACAAGTAAAACTTTATTTACTAACTTACTTTTGTTTCTGGTTAAAAAAATTTTTTTAGGGACACTAGAAAAGCTACTTTAAACAAAGTTTAGCAATGGACAGTCAACTGCCTATTTTAAAGCTAAGAACTGGCATGATAGGTAGATATATTAAAGATAAAAGGATATTCTACAAACTTATTCACTTAAAGTAAACACAACTAAGGCTCTTTCTAAGCAATTTGGCACAAGATCTTATGCAAACTGAATGCTTCCAATACAAGAAAACTTACTTTAACATATTGCCTCTGTTTGAAAACATTTCTAGGATAAGTATCTCAACCAGTGACTGACAGCAGACATGCCTTTGTGTCTGGTTTCCAGAGCAGTCACTAGACTTCTTTCCAATATCACATGACTGCTTTCTTTCTCACACAGGTAAAGGGAAGGCTCGTGGTTTAGGGTCACAAAGAAAGGTTTGGTCACAACTGACGACCAAACTTCTATTACCTCAGGTTGAAGACAAAGGTGCAGGATAAAGTGTCAACTTTTGCAAAGACATGGAATTTGACTGGTGAGGTCATTAAAGAACTACAAATGGCAGTCTACAAGCTCCAGACTGATGACTGTTGCGTCCATGTGAATATCTAAGCAAATTTCCACACCCCACTCCCACCCACCACCACTACCCAGCACACATATTTTAGTCTCAGTTCAGTTCAGTTCAGTGAAGTCACTCAGTCATGACCGACTCTTTGCACCCCATGGACTACAGCACGCCAGGCCTCCCTGTCCATCACCAACTCCCGGAGTTTACTCAAACTCATGTCCATTGAATTGGTGATGCCATCCAACCATCTCATCCTCTGTCATCCCCTTCTCCTCACACCTTCAATCTTTCCCAGCATCAGGGTCTTTTCAAATGGGTCAGTTCTTCGCATCAGGTGGCCAAAGTATTGGAGTTTCAGCTTCGGCATCAGTCCTTCCAATAAATATTCAAGACTGATTTCCTTTAGGATGGACTGGTCGGATCTCCTTGTAGTCCAAGGGACTCTCAAGAGTCTTCTCCAACACCACAGTTCAAAAGCATCAGTTCTTTGGTGCTCAGCTTTCTTTATAGTCCAACTCTCACATCCATACATGACCACTGGAAAAACCACAGCCTTGACTAGACGGACCTTTGTTGGCAAAGTAATACCTCTGCTTTTTAATATGTTGTCTAGGTTGGTCATAACTTTTCTTCCATGGAGTAAAAGTCTCTTAATTTCATGGCTTCAGTCACCATCTGCAGTGATTCTGGAGTCCAAAAAAATAAAGTCTGCCACTATTTCCACTGTTTCCCCATCTATTTGCCATGAAGTGATGGGACTGGACGCCATGATCTTAGTTTACTGAATGTTGAGCTTTAAGCCAACTTTTTCACTCTCCTCTTTCACTTTCATCAAGAAGCTCTTTAGTTCTTCTTCACCTTCTGCCATAAGGGTGGTGTTGTCTGCATATCTGAGGTTATTTCTCCTAGCAATCTTGATTCCAGCTTGTACTTCATCCAGCCCAGTGTTTCTCATGATGTACTCTGCATAAAAGCTAAATAAGCAGGGTGACAATATACAGCCTTGATGTATTCCTTTTCCTATTTGGAACCAGTCTGTTGTTCCATGTCCAGTTCTAACTGTTGCTTCCGGACCTGCATACAGATTTCTCAAGAGGCAGGTCAGGTGGTCTGGTATTCCCAATTCTTGAAGAATTTTCCACAAGTTGTTGTGATTCACATAGTCAAAGGCTTTGTCCTAGTTAATACAGCAGATTATATGTTTTTCTGGAACTCTCTTGCTTTTTCTATGATCCAACTGATGTTGACAACTTGATCTCTGGTTCCTCTGCCTTTTCTAAATCCAGCTTGAACATCTGGAAATTCACAGTTCACATAATGTTGAAGCCTGACTTGGAGAATTTTGAGTATTACTTTACTAGCATGTGAGATGAGTGCAATTATGTGGTAGTTTGAGCATCCTTTGGCATTGCCTTTCTTTGAGATTGGAATGAAAACTGATCCTTTCCAGTCCTGTGGCCACTGCTGAGGTTTCCAGATTTGCTGGCATATTGATTGCCTCACTTTCACAGTATCATCTTTTAGGATTTGAAAAAGCTCAACTGGTATTCCATCACCTCCACTAGGTTTGTTCATCGTGATGCTTCCTAAGGCCCACTTGACTTTGCATTCCAGGACGTCTGGCTCTAGGTGAGTGATCATACCATCGTGGTTATCTGGGTTGTGAAGATCTTTTTTGTATAGTTCTTCTGTGTATTCTTGCCACCTCTTCTTAATATCTTCTGCTTCTGTTAGGTCCATACCATTTCTGTCCTTTTTTTGAGCCCATCTTTGCATGAAATGTTCCCTTGGTATCTCTAATTTTCTTGAAGAGGTCTCTAGTCTTTCCCATTCTATCGTTTTCTTCTATTTCTTTGCACTGATCACTGAGGAAGGCTTTCTTATCTCTCCTTGCTGTTCTTTGGAACTCTGCATTCAAATGGGAACATCTTTCCTTTTCTCCTTTGCTTTTTGCTTCTCTTCTTTTCACAGCTATTTGTAAGGCCTCCTCAGACAGCCATTTTGCTTTTTTGCATTTCTTTTTCTTGGGGATGGTCTTGATCCCTGCTTCCTGTACAATGTCACGAAACTCCGTCTATAGTTCTTCAGGCACTCTATCAGATCTAATCCCTTGAATCTATTTCTCACTTCCACTGTATAATCCTAAGGTATTTGATTTAGGTCATACCTGAATGGTCTAGTGGTTTTCCCTACTTTCTTCAATTTAAACCTGAATTTGGCAATAAGGAGTTCGTGATCTAAGCCACAGTCAGCTGCCGGTCTTGTTTTTGCTGACCGGTCTTATTTTTGTTTTGTTTTATTTTAGCCTCAGAGAGCCTCAAATTTGTTTTGAACCATGCCTATTCCTTACCATGCCCCAGAAAGCTAGTGGTGGCTTTGGTGGGTGATAGGGAAACACTGGAAGGGAAAACAGAGCTAGTCTGTATGGAAAAAAAAACAAAACGTACCAGCCACTCTTCATGGACCACATACTGTGAGCTCTATCCTGAGCTTCGCTCAGCTGGTCTCTGCTCCTCATAGCCACCTGAGGAGGTATGTAGGGCTCATATCTTTGCAGGATGGTGACACCGAGACTGAGATAAGTAAGGAAAACAGCCACCGTGTTAATGCAAGTTAATGTCAGCAGGGGCTCAGGTCCTAAGCTGGGCTGAGCCTCAGCAATGTCTCTGAGTGCATGATGCTCTCCTGAGGGTGTGCAGCCAAACCTGCTGTGTCAGGGATGGGGGAAAGGAAATGCAGGAAAGTCACCAAATCCCGGGTTGAGATAGTGGAAAGCACCATAGATGAAGGTACCTAGTCATTTTATGGGCTTTGAACGGCCAAAGAGGCCCCTGTGAAGTTGTTTTTCATCTACTTATCAGCATGCTAGAGTTCCTTTATCCCTACTCAAATACTACTTTGTTTTTGTTTTCTAGCAAACACCTGGCAATAGCACATAGCGATAAGAGATCAACCAATTTACTTTTCCAAGGGTGGAAATGATAATAACCTAGAAGGATTAAGACAGTCCACAAATTCACAATGTTTTTAAGATATTTTAATGGCCACTACACATATTTATAGTTAAAAAAATTGAAATGTAAAGACAGAAAGGAAAACAATTTTTTTTAAAAGGTCAAATCATAAAACTCTTTTTCTTCTACATAAACTTCTCTGTATTAGACATTATAGATACTAGAAATCATTAGTCATGTTAAATCGTGTTCACTCTTTCCTAAAGCAAAAGAACTGACTTGCATGTCAATATCTTGGCTGTCCCTCACCTCAGTTATCACCTATCAGTCCAACGTCCAGATAAACAGGCCATTAAACATGTGCCAGCTGCCACTGGGCAAGGTATTTTTGCCTTTTGGCTAAAGGAACGCATACATATTCCTTGTCTCAAATGGTTCTAATAATAAGTCAGTTTTGTTTTAAAGTAAATGTACTACTCACAAGCCTAAGAACATTCTTTTTTTTTTTTTTTCTTTTTTTTTTTAATTTTTTTATTAGTTGGAGGCTAATTGCTTCACAACATTTCAGTGGGTTTTGTCATACATTGATATGAATCAGCCATAGATTTACACGTATTCCCCATCCCGATCCCCCCTCCCATCTCCCTCTCCACCCGATTCCTCTGGGTCTTCCCAGTGCACCAGGCCTGAGCACTTGTCTCATGCATCCCACCTGGGCTGGTGATCTGTTTCACCATAGATAGTATACATGCTGTTCTTTTGAAACATCCCACCCTCACCTTCTCCCACAGAGTTCAAAAGTCTGTTCTGTATTTCTGTGTCTCTTTTTCTGTTTTGCATATAGGGTTATCGTTACCATCTTTCTAAATTCCATATATATGTGTTAGTATGCTGTAATGTTCTTTATCTTTCTGGCTTACTTCACTCTGTATAAGGGGCTCCAGTTTCATCCATCTCATTAGGACTGGTTCAAATGAATTCTTTTTGATGGCTGAGTAAAATTCCATGGTGTATATGTACCACAGCTTCCTTATCCATTCATCTGCTGATGGGCATCTAGGTTGCTTCCATGTCCTGGCTATTATAAACAGTGCTGCGATGAACATTGGGGTGCATGTGTCTCTTTCAGATCTGGTTTCCTCAGTGTGTATGCCCAGAAGTGGTATTGCTGGGTCATATGGCAGTTCTATTTCCAGTTTTTTAAGGAATCTCCACACTGTTTTCCATAGTGGCTGTACTAGTTTGCATTCCCACCAACAGTGTAAGAGGGTTCCCTTTTCTCCACAGCCTCTCCAGCATTTATTGCTTGTAGACTTTTGGATAGCAGCCATCCTGACTGGTGTGTAATGGTACCTCATTGTGGTTTTGATTTGCATTTCTCTAATAATGAGTGATGTTGAGCACCTTTTCATGTGTTTGTTAGCCATCTGTATGTCTTCTTTGGAGAAATGTCTGTTTAGTTCTCTGGCCCATTTTTTGATTGGGTCATTTATTTTTCTGGAATTGAGCTGCAGGAGTTGCTTGTATATTTTTGAGATTAATCCTTTGTCTGTTTCTTCATTTGCTATTATTTTCTCCCAATCTGACGGCTGTCTTTTCACCTTACTTATAGTTTCTTTTGTAGTGCAAAAGCTTTTAAGTTTCATTAGATCCCATTTGTTTAGTTTTGCTTTTATTTCCAATATTCTGGGAGGTGGGTCATAGAGGATCTTGCTGTGATTTATGTCGGAGATTGTTTTGCCTATGTTCTCCTCTAGGAGTTTTATAGTTTCTGGTCTTACATTTAGATCTTTAATCCATTTTGAGTTTATTTTTGTGTATGGTGTTAGAAAGTGTTCTAGTTTCATTCTTTTGCAAGTGGTTGACCAGTTTTCCCAGCACCACTTGTTAAAGAGGTTGTCTTTTTTCCATTGTATATCCTTGCCTCCTTTGTCAAAGATAAGGTGTCCATAGGTTCGTGGATTTATCTCTGGGCTTTCTATTCTGTTCCATTGGTCTATATTTCTGTCTTTGTGCCAGTACCATTCTGTCTTGATGACTGTGGCTTTGTAGTAGAGTCTGAAGTCAGGCAGGTTGATTCCTCCAGTTCCATTCTTCTTTTTCAAGATTACTTTGGCTATTCGAGGTTTTTTGTATTTCCATACAAATTGTGAAATTCTTTGGTCTAGTTCTGTGAAAAATACCGTTGGTAGCTTGATAGGGATTGCATTGAATCTATAGATTGCTTTGGGTAGAATAGCCATTTTGACAATATTGATTCTTCCAATCCATGAACACGGTATGTTTCTCCATCTGTTTGTGTCCTCTTTGATTTCTTTCATCAGTGTTTTATAGTTTTCTATGTATAGGTCTTTTGTTTCTTTAGGTAGATATACTCCTAAGTATTTTATTCTTTTTGTTGCAATGGTGAATGGTATTGTTTCCTTAATTTCTCTTTCTGGTTTTTCATTGTTAGTATATAGGAATGCAAGGGATTTCTGTGTGTTAATTTTATATCCTGCCTAAGAACATTCTTAAGCTTTTCTGTTAGCATGATTCATGGTGATTTGATCCACACAGATATGTAATGGGCACATATGAGTTCTGAAATATCACCAAGAATACAATAATATATAAAATGGTATACTATAGCCTGCCCTGAGAAGAATAATTTTAATTTGTGCTTTGTTTAAAAAACTTCTTCAAAGCCTTATGACATGAACTACTTCTTTGTATATGTTAAATTTACTTATGAAGAATATTTCTCACAACTAGTAGGGAGAATTTTGGAGTAAAAGATGAAGAATTCTCAATCATGAATTCAGTGGTTCAAATTACACAAGAGAAAGGTACTTACAGATAAATAAGCCTTGAGAACTAAGAATACATGAAATTATGATTAATGCATAGCACAGGGAACTATATTCAATATATGTGATAAACTACAATGGAAAAGAATGTAAAAAAAGAATGTCTTTATGTGTATAACTGAATCACTTTGCTGAATAGCAGAAATTGAAACAACATTGTAAATCAACTATACTTCAATTTAAAAAAAGAATACATGAGATTAGTGTACATATTCACCTATAGAGAAAAATATAAGACTTAATCTTCATAGGCTTAAAAAAAAGTGGTTATGTGGCACTTTAAATTACAGTATGTTTATATTACTTTAAAAGGACAGAAATATATAGGGACACTGGAGCAAAGAGCTGGAAGGAATCACACCCCTGGCTGATTTCAGATAGGCCTTACCAGCTCTGCAGTGCATTTCTTTATTTCTATTTTCACATGAGAGAGAAGTATATGGACATTTGTGTACATCACTGTTCGAGATTTCCTGTTATATGCAGCCATGCCTAATCACAAAAAATATATACGCACAGAAAATTTTCAGGAACTCAAATATAGTATCAGTAACATGGTCTTGTTCTCAAGTTTCTCAAATATCATAAGCATGAAAAGTACATTTAAGGAGAGATGAGTGTTGTGAATTTACCCTAATCTCACTATTGTGAATTTCTAGAATGTGCTGATAAAGAAACATTTGCCTTGCAGGTTTTTGATTTCTTTCTAAAAGAACAAACAACCTCCCCCAGAATATGGTCTAATAGTGTAAATTGTCATCATAATTCTGAGATATGCACTCATAATATGCCAATCAGCACTGGCAGAATTTGAGCCTAGTAAAATCTTTATATAAAAGTCATCAGTGGTGAATGAAAATGGCTTTGCAATGCCTTCAAATTCAGACCAAACCAAACTAAGACACAGGAGGTCACATTTTACATGTTCAACTCTGGGGACAAGAGCTAAAATTAGGATGAAAATATCTCCACCCTGTTCTCTCTGTTCTTTTTTTTTTTTCCTTAACAAAACACATGACACTGGATTTATAATATCTATAAGCCTGCTACACAAAAGCAAAATATGTGCTATCAAGCAAAACAGGAAGAAAATTCTGTGTGTAGGGGGGGACTAACTTGCTCTAAGTATTATGTAAATCTTTCTTCATAACAAGTCTATTTAAGACACATAGAAAGGGAGGTAGAAAGAAGGAAAATACCAGATGCTTTAATATTAAAACTACTATCTGTCACCAGTGCTGATATAAACACCACTCACCTAAACTCCCGTTCATTTTTAGACTGAGAATTTAAGTAGAAATATCCTACCAGGCATGAGATGGGCAATTTTAACTTCTGCTTTTCATCTTCACACTAAGTAAAGCTCATTTATAGGATTAAAAGATTTAAAAATTAGAAGGTTCATCAAGTATCCTGTATGCTGAAAACAGACAAGAAGGATAACTGTGAAGCAGAAAAGGATACAGGATTGCTCTGAAAGTAATTTTCTGCCACTATTTAGATTACAACAAGATATTCTGGGTATTACAATAAGACAGTTTTCCACACTTTCTGTTCACCCATACGTACCAATTGTCTCATTTTATATTTATTTCTGGGATTTGGGGGGAGGACTGCCAGCCAAACAGCAGCCTTAAGCACAAGGCAAAAAAGCAGCAAACAGAATGAAAAGAATGGTTTCGATTGTAGAGCAAGAAAGCCCCAAGGGCAGAAAATGAGGATAATGGGAAGTGGGAGGGAAAGGTTATAATGAGAAAGACTGCAGAGAGAAATGAGGAAAAGCTCAATTATAGGTGTGTTAAAGACAAAAATTCTCTCACTTGAAGAATATCCCTTTTAGACATGTGCTTGTCAATTACAACAATTCCGTGGCTTTGTACTCTTTACCTAAAGCCGTAATTTGATAGAAACACAGTGAGAGACTTTAACATGCAGTGATTATAATCAACAGACTGCCATCCACTAGCATTCCTTCCTCACACTTATAAGACTATCTGAAATACACACTCTTGTACAGAAAAATCACTTTTTTTCCTCCATTTTCTGACAGGACCCTAAAATTTTTGACTGAGGATGATGTCACAGAATTTAAAAACATGGACAAGAACATCTGATGATCTCACATTAATTCCATCAATAGTAAAGATGACACACAAGATCTCTGAGGGAGAGAGGGGAACACAGGGAAAGAGCTTCTTTATCCACTGAATTGCCTTAAACACAGTCTCGAGTAATTTCATTTGCTGATGTTACATTAAAACTATGGTTCTGCTAAAATTAAACACACTTTTGAGACAGTATCACATCTCCAGAAATTTTAGAATCTGCTGCTCCAAAAATACCTGACTCACATCACACATTTAAACAAGTTTCTGGAAATATAGCTGGACACTCACAAAATCCCAAGTGTTTCTACTAAAGTACAGTATTAAGTATGCCAATATACCCCAAATTCACTGAGAAAATGCAGTCATTTTTAAAACTTTAAGACTTGAGAAAAGCATTTTCTTTTTAAGGAAATAAAAATTCACTTTCCTTTTAAAAAGAACTCCCCCCATCCCGAAAAAAAAAGTTTATTAAGAAAAAAAATCAGCACAAATTAACTGAGAAACTGCTACAGAGATTATAGATTATAGATAGAAAAACAGAAGTAACTGTCTTTATTTTTAAAAGATATATATTAGGGAGACAAAATATAAAGGGAAATCTAAACAAAGCTTTTCTCAAACGCATCTTTATAAGAAAAACTACAAGTAATACTGGGTTTGTCTTTAAAAAGCAACCTTCACCCTATGTCAAAGAGACTATACAGATTTAAGTCAATATCTTATTCACATGATTATAAAACCAAAGATATTCTATATACTTTCTGACTTATTAGAGAGGGCCTTTATGCTTTATATTTAAAAACAGATGGTAATTTTATACATTTTGATTCATTGAAATTTGGTAATTTATGCACATATGTATGGCAACTCTCAGTGTACCACAGTATTTTATTATTTGTAATAATTTATCCACTAGCCATTCTAGGAAATTAGAATTTACTGAGCTGCAAAGAAGAAATACCTAAGGTTCCCCACAGTTGTCTGTCAAAAGAGATGAGGACCACATTGAGCATCTGAGGCAGAGGGAAAGCATTTCAGGGAAAGCAAAGAAAATGGAAATAAGGGGAATAAAGCAAATACAAAGTGCAAAGGTGAATAAAGGAGGAACTCCATTCATTTCTGAGTCTTTTGCTCTGGCTACAGTTTACAAAGGGAAACCCTTGTGGTTTGGGGGGTTGAGGACACACCACCAGGACAGACTTCACAGAAACAAGCAGTCACATGTGTATTTCGTTTAGAGCATAATGTGCGGAGGAAACCTTCAAAGATCCTCTCCCTCACTTCCTGTGTCCAGGACCTGGCCTTCACTCTAACCCATCATAAAGCTGTTAATATTTTCCTTAAAATATTGAAGATGTATTCAAAGAAGAAAATCCAAAAACTCTTGTGAAGATGCACAAGTTTTTCAAAATTCTTATAGTCAGGAGACTAAAGGTCTACTTTCTAAGGTAATTCTTGCCCATTTTGTGCTTCATTTTCCATTTCCTATCTTCAGATCCTCCTGAAATTAATTTCCCACAGCCCTACAAGGTTATACCTTGTTTCTATGTGCTCTAGACTTATACTTGAACTTAAAGTACTAGAAGAGATCATGTGGTACAAACATGAAAATGATGTGATTTAAAAAAATGTACTCCACTGATCCAATCTGTTCTAAACAGGAATAGCTTCCCTGAAAAGTATCTGTACTCCTGCCTATATCCTTATCCAATAAACATCTCCTTTTCCCATTGCTCATGTTGTAATGAAAACTTCCACATTTCCATTATTAATCAGCCTACATTAATGACCTTATGCCTCAGCTCTGTCTCACTTCATTTCACCTTGCTTCATTACCAACAGGAGTATTAATTAACCCACAATCTACTGGCAGCATAAAAGCATCAATTCCCTTGCTATTATTCATAATATCACTTGTTCAAAGGTGGTGTGAATAGATGAGTTCAGAAGATGAACACCTCAAACAAAATTCAGTCAAAATCTGATTTTTAATCATTTCTCATGTGAGTGGTCTGATATAGCATCAGCTGATAATTAGGACTGCTTCCCTCACACTCTCTGTCTTGTGAAACCTTCTGGAAGCAGTCAGACAATCCAGTGGCCACTTTGCTCACAGCTGGAGACCAAGAAGCAAGTCTTTTGTGCTGGAGAGTAGTTCTCCCTAAAGTGACGACTAAAGGGCTTGATTTGAGGTTTATAGCTAGAGCTGAATGCTAGATTTTTTTCCTTCAATTCTGCCTCTTATCCATGATTCCAGTAACTAGACAAAAAAGATGTCTGGGATAAAGCTACGAATACAGCTGGGTTCATTTCCAGATTCAAATGATCCCTCTATCTCTGAAGCACCTTAGTTAACGTCTTCTGCCTTAGTGTCTCTGTTCATTAGCTGGAGATAATCATCCTATACAGGTATCATTCTAAGGAAGCAGACGTTTGTATAAATGGAGTGGTGTCAAAACCTGGCTCTCAAAACTGGAGGGGGCCTCAGACATCATGTGATCTAAGTTCTTTGCTTTCATAAATGAAGCAACCGAGAAAGAAATTTCTATACAATTCTAATTATCTCGTCACTTTGTCAATATTAATTTATAAAGCCTTTCAATACTTCGATTGCAACCAGCAAAAACAATACATTCTCCATATTAGCAATTAGGAGAGAAGCTAAGGGAACTGCCAAGAAACCAAACCAAATGCACAAAGATTATAGAGCAGAACAGAAACCAGACCCTTATATGAGCACTTTTATTCCTAAAGCTCTCTCGACAGCACTTTCAGGATTTTCACTGTCACTGTGGATTGCTGTTTCAAGCCTTTGCTTTATCTGGAAAAACAAGTCTTTGCTGAACAGTGGGTCTCTCATCTGCATCTGAGGCACACCCAGGGTAGCTGGAGTTAGGGCTAATGAATTTCTTCAGTCTTTCCTTGATTTTTTTCATTAGCATGTATGCAAACAGAATTAACCTAATATTTAAAATTGACAGCTCCATAAAGCTGAAAAAGACCCCAAGTGGCAACCTAGTCCAGTTATGAGTCTCTGAGAAAGTTATTTGCACAGGTCAGGAAAGTAAACGGCTGATACCAAGCAACTACAGCGATACAAAGCCTACAACTTCTAGCTAAAGCAAGTACCATCCGGGGATACCCATGGCTACATCAAATTCCTTTTATGTCTTGTATCTATTTATTTTCTCAACTATTTCCTTAGGTTCTGAACTTTGCTGAATAGGACCAGAAACTTCATGTTAATTCTCTATACTACTTTAGATATGCTAAGATATAGCTTCTTTATCTTCAATGACATATAGATACAGTTCTCCCACACTAGTGCCTGTAATGAGATTGGTTATTTAGCACCCATTCATTTCACATCCACTGGTTCTCTCTTTGTTTTTTGGCTGACTCCCCCCATTAAAATGTAAGCCCCACAGAGGAGTTGGGAGTAGTCTGTTTACAGCTGTGTCCCCATGGCTACAAGAGTGCCTACATAATAGCAGAGGTTAAAGATAATTGTGGAAGGAAGGAATTAAAATTTTCTTTGGCATTCATCACATGTATATTGGCTTCCCTGATAGCTCAGTTGGTAAAGAATCTGCCTGCAATGCAGGAGACCCCAGTTTGATCCCTGGGTTGGAAAGATCCCCTGAAGAAGGGAAAGGCTACCCACTCCAGTATTCTGGCCTGGAGAGTTCCATGGACTGTATAGTCCATGGGGTCACAAAGAGTCAGACATGACTGAGCGACTTTTACTTTCACACGTATATATAAACTGGACACTCAAAAATACACTGTTGTATTTTATTATAGGAGCAGCGTGTAAAGTTAAAAGTAGAGGAATTACAGAGGGAGCGTTAGTCTGAGAGCCAGGATGCAGTACATTTCATCACGGGGGCAGCGGGAGGGGGGGAAACCCACTGCTTTTCTCTGGCAAGAGACTGTTTCTGAATATCCCCAAATGGCCTGGTAATAAAACTCTCTGCAAATGTATTTTACTAGTTGGTGATAAATCAAAGCTGTTCTTTGTAAACGTTATAGCATAATTTCTGAAAGGAACTTAAGCAGTTTCCCACTGGAAACTTGTGTTCTACACAAACATGCATAAATCATCACCAGATAGGGCCACTGGGCCTTGAATTCCAAGTCTGCTACCCCATCAACATTCTAACTGCTCTCTGAGTGAGGCTGAAGAGACACAGCAGGAAGACAGAGCAACACGAAATCAGGCCAAATGACCTAAGTCCTTGTGCCATGCCTAAGTGATGGTGAGGTAAGCATAAAATGATGGTGAGGTTCTGGCAGGTGTCTACATGAACATTAAGGGCTCCAGAGCTAGAATTCTACAGTTCTGTGACATATTTTGAAAGGAAAGGGTTGATATAAATCTCTTTGGACCAAAGCATTTTAGTGATGAAAGACACTTCAGAAATCACTTCATGTATAACTGCTCAAAGTCTCAGGCTGGTTTACTAACAGAGTTCAGAGCCAGGACCCAACACTTCAGAATCTCATCTGAGTACCCTTTCTACTCTGCTAGCTGTGTGTTCTCCTTTCTCAGAAGGTCATTTCTTACAGAACTAAGTGTTCTTGGCTGTAAGACTGAAGGACCACCCAGAGATCCGTGGGGCATGACAGAACCCTGGCAAAAATCCAAATGGGTTCTGCCCACTATACCATCGACTCCTCATTCCAAGAATTGACAGCAAAGAGCTGTGTGACCAACACCACTGTTTCCTTGGATTATCTCCTCTTTTCGAAACTGTTTTAGAGGCTTGACCAACAATGCAGGTTTGTGATTCTGAACTTCTCAGGCTGCAGAGGCTCTGGGGCAGGAAAACAGTGGATACAAGGCCAGATATGAGCCGAGGAGAGGGAGTGGAGAGGGCGGTGGAGGAAAGTAGAAATGACCCCCCTAGTTCCCAGGGGCAAATATATAACTATTCAACACGTGGAATTTGTCCTTGAAGAAAGTGGGGAGACAAAGTCATCATCCTAGCTCTGTGGCTCTCAGACCTGGCTACGCACAGAATCACCTGTGGAGCTTTCAAAGACCATAAGGCTTAGGTCTCAACTTAGGTCAACTGAATCAGCATCTCTGTGGTGGGACTCAGATATCAGTATTTTGAAAAATGTCCCGTGTGCTGCTAATGATGCAGCCACAGATAAGATCTATGACTGGTCTATGACGTGTCACATGATACCACAAAAATAAAAAGACAAATCCAAGATAATGTTATATGCATGTTAACGGCATAAAACCATGGGGAGCCTCCCAACCATCTAAAAGCTCTGTGCCAGCCCCCAAAAGTTCTAGTCCTCCACAGCCATGCGGACACAGTCTTAAAAAGATCTGGTCACCTGCAAAAGAAAGCCTGGAACAGAAGGACCAAACAGCTTTTCAGAAATCCTAAAATATAAGGAAATTAAGGAAGAAGTTCACCTAGATTGTCTTCTGTATTTCCAATGATCAGGAAAAAAGGCATTCTTAATTTTCCTTCAAAAGAAGTATGTATCATGTATTCAGGACAGGCTTGCTGTTAGCAGGGTGAAGAAGGTTAAAAAAGTCAGTGAAAAACTGTCATGCCTGTTCTAGCTCCACTCAAGGTCCCATTGGTACAGTGCTCCAAAAACACTACTAAGCTGGAGATGGAGAAGAGCTGTGGCACCCCATCGATTAAGTGAGACACTCCTAAGACATAAACCAGGTGTCAACTTTCACAGAGGTGGCTGCCTCGCTACACAGGTAAGGGACTCACTTTCTCCATGACGCAAGGAGCCTTGTAGATGCTACTGAAGGCACACCAGTCGCATGGACTAAACTGTGGTCAACACACATTGAGTACTGGATATCCTGAATGGTAACCTCATGAACTAAGAATAGCCATTCCTGGAAGAAAGCAGGTCAAGCCTAGTAAGCATGACAGGATTTACCCGTTTCCACTATCCTAGTCTCTGTTTTTCTTGAAAACCTGTTCACACAAGCATATTTGCTTTGAAAAGATGAAAAAAAAACCTAAGACACAGAAGAAACAGGACAGCAAATCATGTCCTCTTCTCTGTTTCCCCTAATTACTCATCGTAATGCAGACGTAGGAAAAGAAATCAGTAGGAAGGATTTCCTCTGGGGAATCCATCTGATACATAGAGTGTCGCCCCCATCCTCCCCACTTTGAAACAGAAATCGTTATTCCTGACAGAAGCATCTCAAGACAAAACATACTGCATCCCCTCCAGGGAGGGGAAGGGGTTAAATAGGAGCAGCCATCACCACTGACCAGGGAAGTGGTGCAGACTTACACCTCCAGCTCCCAGCTCCTCCACTCACAGCAAACTGGTTTTCTTGCTTTTTGCCTTCCATGTAATTCTCCTGGGCTAGGAATGCCCAATGATATCTGTCCTATTTCTGGGAAGACGGAAGACAGAGCTGCTTGATTTTCCCCTAACCTTCCAAATGCTTCAAGTCAGAACCTGAACCTTGAAGGAAAAGGAAATCTTTGCAAACAGCTTCAGGCTTTGCCTGTTCACCAACAGATATCCAGTTACCAGACTCAAATAGTTTTTCAATTTTAAACAATGAAGGATTATGCATTCATTCATTTATCCATTCATTCCACAGATAATCAAAGGATGGGCTTTTGTGCCTGGTGCTACCAGAGAGGAAAGGTAGGCACACAGAAGACTATGATATGAAAATAAGCATAGTAAGTGTCGTGTGGATCAAATCATTTAGGAAAATCATTAGCAGGTTGCTTGTAAGCATCTCCAACATTTTTTGCTTTTTAAAACTCAGTTTGATATGGTGATAGAATACTATATGAATTGTTTTCTATTCCATTCTTAATTCAGGTAATAACAAAAATACATTATCTCATATTTCTGTTCCACTCAATTAAGTAAACTTTTTTTTCTGCTTGCATCTTAACATCAATTAGTAATCACTTGAACCTGTCTCATCTATTGGGTCATGCACCTACACTTTAACAATGAAGTGACTTTTGTGCAAAAAGATGGGGAATAGCTTGCATCTCTTGCTTAGTTAACTTCCCCAGCCTCTGGCAGGTACAGGAATGTAAGAATCAAGATCAGGCTCATCCCAACCCGCACCATTTATTTCCTCCCATGTCCCTTTCTCTCTCACTGCCACTGGGGCCATGTGGACGACCACCATATGGCTCCACCCGGCTCCATACGGCTCCAGCTCCCTAAAAGGGGTGCTCAAGAACATAAAAACGCTGCTGTATACTTTTATTGCAGCCCCTTCTCATTTTCCTCCATCTGTCTTCCATATGTTTACGAGACTCTATTAGACCCCTGAATACATAGGCCTTTTATAATAAGGGTTGCCAGCCTGAGCGAGATAAAGAACTGAAATTCACTTCTATCAGTGACAAGAGGCCACAGCTACTTTAAAATATGTGATTCATTTGGTATTCAAACTAGAACAAACTCATAATCACTTTTCTCCCATTTTTACATGAAACTGATATTATATTTATGAGATTTCTTTTAGTTTTATCAACAAAAGCCACATATGGGTCTTTCTGTTGTATTTTCTCCAAGTGCTGTTCATGAAGTTTGGAAGAACTGTGTGTGACTTCTACTTAGGTGTCCCTATGATATTACACATCCATCTCTCTCTAAAGTTGATTTTTTCATTTTCATAAAACTCCTTTGATCAGAGGAAGTATTGTTACCATTTTTCCCCTCAGGTGTCTCTGCAAACACATAAAGTTTCACATGTGTCCTCTGCAAATGTTAAGGAAATGAGGAGGAGTGAGGAGGGGCTGACCCCAGCAGGACTGAGGCCACCCCACTGAGTCCTGGTCCTCTCTGCTTTGCTCAGCACCTGGCAAGGGTGACACATTAGACCCCAGTGTTGCTATAATCTAAAACAAACTAGGAATAACAGTCACGACACACCAGGTACAACACCATTTCCCAACAGGAGGCAACCACTGGCATTACTAAGAGGGATCAGGGTGACTTTTCATTCCCAGTGTTAAGTATGGGAGCTTGTTAGTAGGCACCAGGACTTCCCCGGAGGCTCAGTGATAAAGGACCTGTGTGCCAATCCAACAGACACAGGTTCAATCCCTGCGTCGGCAAGATGCCCTGCAGGAGGAAATGCAACCCACTCCAGTATTCTTGCCTGGGAAATCCCATGGACAGCGGGGCTTAGCACGCTACAGTCCACAGGGTTGCAAGAGTCGGACACGACTGAGCGATTAAACAACAACAACAAGGCCATCTTTCACAAAAAACCAATGATAGTGAGAACAAAGGAAAAAAAGAAACCAAGTAGGCCTAGTATTGAGTTCAGTAATCTCTACTCTTATTTATACAACTTAGACATAAAGTCCTGTGCCCAGAACAGAACTGCAGTGCTATTAAGAACAAGCCACTGAATCTCCCAACCTGGTACCCGTGTTCAAAGGTGTCTTCATGGCAGATAACCTGTCTGTAATCAAGTCCAAACCACCTGTGTAAAGCAGTCTGGTAATCGGTACACAGAAAATTATGGCCGGTTCCACAATGACCACCTCTGATGAAGCAGAACTTGGCTTCTGCTTCAGTTTACTGAATGTGCAAAATACTCAATTGTGCATTATTACTCAATTGTGCAAATACTACTCAAATGTGCAAAATATTAATACACAGACAAGCAAAAACCACCCAGCAAATGCCACAAGAATACATTTTTCTTTTAGCTTGTCTGTGTATAAATGACTATTGCCATTTTCCCCCCCAAACATACATAAGGCAAAGTAAAGTTTTTATTTGAATTGTGAGATCAAACAATAACACTACTGGTAGGATGCATGATGGAGTCATTTTGCCTTTTTAAAAACTCAATTGCATATTCCATGTATCTTTGTTCCTCTTAATGTCCTTCATAATGCAGCACAGATCAGTTAAGTTCAGACAAAACTGCCAGGACCCAAGGAAATTCTTGTTCTCACCTGAGCTATCCTTTCAAAATCCTTCCCGCATGGGAAAAACTTAAGGAGTGAGTTATCAGTACAAAGTATTGTACCAATACAACCCCCAAATGCCTTTCATTGATGCAGTCCATGTACTGCAAACTTAGATCATGACAGGTGCTATGGTGGCAGCAAAAAGTGCATTTTAGTCAGGGGATCAAGTCACAGAATTCAGGCTAAAGCCAGAGGCCTATTCACTGGGATAACTGCTCCAGGCTGAAGCAAATTACAAATCCTGGTTAAAAGAATCCAGCACTGCCCTGTGTGATGAAGGAAGTTTAGGTAGATTTATGCAGGGGTGAAAAAGCTAAGCAGGTATTTTCCCTGCGGATTAAACAGAAGGACAAGGAATCTGACCAAGAAGACTTCAGTGAATTATCATTTCTAGTCTGAGAAGCTCTGAGTCTTATATTCTGCACAGTAGGGCTTGCTCTGAGCAGTTTGTGAAACACTTGGAAAAACGCAGAAGTTGCCGCTAAGCTTCCAGTTGCTGAATAGTTGCATTAATTGTTGACATTTTGGCAGGGAGGCTCCTCCTGCCAGCTCAGAGCTTCCCACCGGCTAGGTAAATGCTTGCTGGTAACCCCCATCTCCCTTGTAATCCTTCCCATTCAACACTGGCTACTGGATGCTGGCCTCGTGTCAACTGCCTTTAGGTGAGATTTGGTAAAAAAAAAAAAAAAAAAAATTGCCAGCAAAACAAGAATACGTGCCTTCCTAACATTTTCTTTGTACAGCCACTTACCAGGCGTCTGCTGGGATCTCCATGCGTCCATTTACTGGATTTAAACAAAACGACAGGAGGCTAAGGGGGAGGCGCACAAAGGTTTGCTGGCTCAGCCCACCCCCGGGTTGCTGCTTTGGCTAGGGAAGGAGACTTGCCCCTCGGGAAACTGATAACGGCGCTGCAGCCCTGAGTCTGGAAGAAGCGGGAGACACCCCCCTGCCTTACCTGTTTCTTTGTCCTGGACTTCTTCCAGGTGCAAGTCATTCAAAAGGTGCTCCAAGATCTTCTCCGGGGTCCCGGACACGACCACATATCTGTCAGAGAGCAGAGAGTCCACCGAGTCCTCCTCAGTGGAGGACTGTGAGCGGCTGCTCCACTCCTCGTCCTCATCCTCCTCGTCAATGTATTTGAAATAAGGCACATCGAAGGTGGGCAGGGGCAGCTCTCGGTCTGCCAGCGCGGCAGCGGAGGGATCCTTTCTTTCTAAGTGAGGGTCAAAGACCCTCAGCCGGGAGCTGCCCATTCTGCACGGCCACTAACAAAGGCATCCCCTAGATGCTCAGGGATCTTGCCACCTCTGTCCTTTTGCTGGGATCCGAGTCCATCTGGCTGCTAGGAGCTCTGCAGTCAGCTAGAACGCTAGCTAGCTGGCTCGAGAGGCGGAGAAAAAAAGGGAGGGAGGGAGGGAAGAGGCGGCAGAGAGAGCGAGTGAGATGGAGCGGGAGAAGGGGAGGCAGGCAGGGAAAGGAAACAGAAGCGCGGGGCTCCGGTGAAAACTCTCACCTCCAATCGCTCTCGGCGCGCCCCGCCGGGGGGGCTGGGCCGCAGCTCTGCACTTTCTTCAGCACCAGGACACTCTGGTCCTGCTCTTTCACCTCAACAGTCGTCACTTCATCATCCTGCTTTAATTGCCGACCCGAGTGATGGATGGAAGAAGGAAAAAGCGAGAGAAGATTAAAAGGCAAAAAAAAAAAAGCTAACAAAAGCTGCAATCTCTCAAGTTGCTTTCCCACCTAATCGCTTTATAGATTCAGAACAAATTAGGAATCTGGTCAAGAATCTCTGTCTAATGGTACTGGGGCCAGGATCAAGTTCTTTGGACACATAAAGCATTAGAAAGACATACATACTTTAAAGAAAACTGAAAAAAACACAGTGAGGATGGGAGTCGGAGTTCATTTTTAAAACTACTTGAATGATCTGAATAAAGAAATCCAAAGTTCAAAGTCTCAGAAACACAAAACACTGATTGCATGTGTATTATTCTTTACTATATTACTATATTCTTTACTATTTTACTATATTAAAACCGGAAAACCATACAAAACACTAAAACAATGAGCAAGCCATATTAAGTAGATGCAATGGCTGTGTATTGTCATTTACATCACAGTCTTACTTGAAAAGGTGGGCAGAAAACTACTCATTCTATTCTTCTGTTCATCCCCCTGCCCAAGCAAATTTGAGATGGCCTTCACATTTATCATGTACTTGTTTTGCCAGGATACAAGCAAAAAATGGATCCTCTAGTTAGAATCTCATCTGGGCTGAAATTCGGTTGTCACGGGTGAGTGCACTGACTTTCTTCACCTCGGTCACTTTTAACACGGACAGAAGGCCAAACAATCACTCATTTCTGCAGACACAGCTTCCACGGCCAGAGCCCAGCATGGCCCGCTGACGAGGCTCTGTTGGAGTCGGGCTCACTGCTGACCCAGCAGTGTGGAGCCACCCCGAGTGATGAACACTTTCAGAGTGTGGAGTGTGAAATTCTGATTGGCAACATCCAGCCAGAGGAAATTGGGGGCGGGGGGGCAGGGTGTGTGTAAGAGACACACAGGAGAAAATTTAACTTCTGTATCTCCAAGGATCTGAGCAAAAGATTGATGCAAGAAGCTGAGAGCCTACAAGCATCACCTTAAAAATGATGCTACAAAGGGAAACAGGTCCTGGGGTTCCAGGCATGTTTCTATGTTCTTGCTCCTGGTAGAAAACCTACATAAATTAGGTATAAACACACAAAAAGAACATTTTCCCCCAAGTAGATAAAAAGTACTATGTCTCCATGCCTTATTAATCAGTTTTCCACTGATTAACTGGAGATGCCAATGTATTTTATTCACCTTCCATAAGAATAGGAAGGCACTATTCTTGTCATAATTGCCAACCAAGTCAATGGGAATACTAAGATTTCAGCTCCCAATGTTCTCATTTCTAAGAAAATGTAGCAACCTACTCATTCGAGTTCTCCAAGATCTTAAAAATAAAAACTACTAGTCATTCCAAACAGCAATATAATTTTATGATCATGCCTTTTTAATCTCTTAGTGGCAAATAATTTTACTATGTAAAACTGATGTATTACATTTCAGCAAGGTCAGACACGCAGTTACTGTGGCAATTAATGCTGGATATTCATTGTTAAAGTCCCCGAGGATGGCAGCGACTCCTGTAACATGAATACCAATGTGTAATTGCTATCTTTCATTTCTCCAAGGAGGTTCTTTTGTTATCCATGTGGCTGAAGTGAAATAAGGTGGCTGGAAAGATGAGCATAATATTGACCCCCCAAAAAGTAGCGGGGGTGGCAAAATGGAGTCTGGGATACTGAGACACAGAAGCAGATAATTCAGTAAAGAGCAGGTCTGAAAGGACAAAAAGCTTCCTCTGGCTTTCCTCTTGTCGTAAGCCAATACTCGTTTTATATGAGCCCGCTGTCATTTTGAAGTACATTTTACATTCTACGTGCATGTGATATATGGCATTATTAACTTCCGCAGGCCATGTGCATACATATGGATGGGAAGGGCTTCTCTAATGTCTGTGTAACTAATATGTATTACAGGGCTGTACACGGAGCAGCTACACTCTGCTGGGCAGGGGACTAGCTGAACCATACTGATGCACTATCAATAGCATCTTATGTCACAGTGGTAGTTTCCATTTTGAAAACCTGTTAAAAAATAGAGAAGCGAAAAAGCAGAAAAATCAATGTATAAAGGGAGATGGAAGTTATCTAAAATTGCCGTGAAAACATAATAACCCTATGTATTATATCTGCTCTCAAGAAGGAAGGTGAGATTAATGCCTCGCATCCAACATATGCCAAACTGCTCTTCCTGAAAAACAGCAGAAGTACCGGAGTTGAGGCTCTGGTCATGAAACTTCATTCTGGTGCTTGCTCAGCTAAGAATAAAGGTATTCAGCGAACAAATGAAAAGAAATGCATTCAATGACAAATAGTTTGTGAAATGCAAGTACAGCATTAAAATGCTTAACTTATAGACAATCATTCAACAGACAGTGGAGGGGGGCGGGTTTCCTGTGGGGAAGGTGTTGTGCCAACCACTAAGGGGCAAGCGGAGGTGAGGAAGACTGGTGCCCTGCCCTTAGAGGACAAGGTGATAGCTCCATAACGCAAGTCTAATGTGGTGAGCTCCCCAAGACAAGTCCATACGCAAGAAGCAAAAGCAAAGGTAGGACTCATGGGATTTGACTGTCAAAGGTGACAGATCGAATCCCAGAGCTGTGCGTGACAGAGAACGGAAGTGCCATTAAACGGGGCAAAAAAACTGGTTCTGCTGAGACTGATGGATCTGGTTTCAGACAACTGATGTTTCAGGACTGACAATACATCACGCTGTAGATGTTTAGCAAGCAGTTAGAAATAAAGAACGAGGCCTCTGTATGAAGGCCAAGGACAGAGACAAATCTGTGAATTATCCCAGTTAGGGAGTGGGTGAGACTGTTAAAGGGAAGCAGGAGAGAAAGGGGATTATGAAGATGGATAAAGGAAGAGAAAACATAGAAATAGAGAGGAAAAGAGAGGGATCAGAGTCACGAGGAAACCTACTAAAGAGATGATGAAGAAGTGAAACCAAGATGAGCCAGGAGTAGGTGGAGGGCAACGAAAAGCTTATCTGATGTCATCAAGCTTACGAAGATGAAGAGTCCACGAGAAAGTGATGTCAAGACCACAGTTAAGTCCAGCGGTGGGAAGAGGAGTGTTGAGGTGTGAGAGGACACGGAGGAAGTGCACAGATGAGACAGACCTCCTTAGAATGTCACCAGGAAGGGAAGGAGTCCGGCTGAAGAGGCTGTCTGGCTGGGGAAGTGGGGAGGTGAAGGGTGATGGAAAAGAGGCGAGACAGGTCAGGAACAGGTGTGAAGGGGTGAGGCTACCGCAGGACCAAGAGTTCCTCCTTTCAGAGAGTATCAGGGCAAAGAAGACAATGGAGGTTTAGGGGAAAAAAAATAGAGCAGGGAAAAGAAGAAAGCTGAGGTAGAACAGATGAGATGGTTTCCATCATCTTTGCAGAGTATGAGTTGAGACCCTCTTCTGGGCGGAGGGGGTTCACTGGTGGCCCAAAGAGAAAATTATTGGAGAAATGGCTTTGGGGGTGCAACAGGGGATAAACAAGTTATGGAAAAAGCAATTGCCAGACAGCTTTGTGCTGCTGAGGATAACACATGTGTATGGTTTTAGGCCTTCCTGCCAAGGTGTTCAGAAACCTGAGAGGGGAACAGTGAACGATCCGCACCCCCCAACCCCCACCCCAGGGAAGTGATCAGCAATGGAGACGGGAGGGAGGAGAGGAGCTCAGGGCCACATCAGCACACGCACACAGCTCATCACCACGTGGCGTCTGTCTGGTTAGCGGAAGGATGAGCCAAGAGAACAGCCGATAAACCAGGGCAGCATGGAGGGGCTGAGGACAAGTCTTTACAGGAGTGAAGGGGACAGGCAGGCAGTCGAGGAGGCAGCAGGTGGAGGCTCTGATCAAGGAGGCTGATCTCTGAAGCAGGGCAATTCAGAGCAGTGAAGATGGGAAGGAGAAGCAGCCCAGACACCTGGAGCCAGCCTGGGCACTCAGGCCCAGCCCTGTGTTCTCCTGTTAAATGCCAAAGATTCTGCAAAAAGTCAACACTAGAGAAGGTCACTCTGTGCTGTGGTGGGACAAGACAAAACAATGGCCACTCTGAACAAGATACAGCATAAATGTTGGTAGCAGCAGAAAGCAGCAGGAAGCCCAGCTAACCAGTGATGGCTGCTGCTTCCCCAGTGACAGCCTTAGCCTTGCTGCTCCTCCTAGAGATAAGATTTAAGATATCTCACAGAATTACCCAACTGCTTGATCAAAAACAAAGCCCCGCTACTTTAAATCCTCCCCAGAGTCACCAAACACAAACCCAAGTCCTGTGAGTCCTTCTAACACCTTCTTGCACTGAGCTGTTGCAAGGCTCCCCACAGGGCGAATGCTCCATCCCCAAGCCAAGCAACAAACCCAACTTGCTCAACTACAGCTGTGTTCCCAGTGGTCTCTGGCCAGAGACCATGAACGAGGGTCATTAAGATGCTGCCCTGCCATGAGCATGGTGCAGAGTGGAGGTGATGATTATCGGAGTTAAGAATAAAATGCATTTATTTCCTTGTCAGGGGGATGAGAGAATCACACCCAGGAATGTTCCCAAAAGTGATTACAGGCAACAGGGCTCAGAAGATGGGTGAGCTAGGAAGAACGCCGGAACAAGAGGCACAGACCTCAGAAGAGAAAGGGCTCTGCAGGGGCAACACTAAAGAGCAGGGTGCAGTGGGGAGCAGGGTGTGTTCCCAGAAGGCATATTCCCACCCCGTCCCCTGCTTTGGCCTGTGATGCTCAGCCCTGGTTGGTACATGCTTACTGAGAATCCTCTCCTCTCCCTGACACACACTTTAGCTCTCAGGTTTGCAGAAACTAGTTCTTTGCCCTACTCTCTTGAAGGGATGGTGGGAAGAACAAGAAACTCCAAGGACTGGGCCACATAGATTCTTCACAGATTTGCCCTTGGGATGTAGTCTGGGATGCAGTCTAGGATGAGTGGGGAGGTGGGGGAGGAGAGGAAGTGCAAAAATAAACAGGTATCCTCAGCTGAAAGTGGGAGGGGGATGAGTGCTGAGGGAAAGCTGTGTGATCACAGACTCACAGGACCTTCTCAACAGAGCCCATGAGGAATACAAAAACAAAGGAGGGTTTTCAGATCTTCCCTGCTCCTCATCTTTTTTCCATTCTTTGGGCAACTAGCTATGATTTCTTTTCTTTTTATGGCTACACTGCTCTCCTGCCTGTGAATTCTCAATGAATTATAGAACCTGTATCTTTGGCTTACTTTAGATTAAATTCCAAGACCAGGATCAGCATTTATACTTACAAATCCAACTCTTTTTCTTTCATTTATTCACATGAAAGACATTTATTTTTAAGATGAAATACATATAGGGTAATAAAAATATAAAGTCAAGAACTGATGTTCACAGTTTAGCAGGTCTAGGCAGTCCCAAACCAAATGTGACTGCATTTATATTTTCACTTATCACTGGCACTAGCAAGAAAAGTGATTACTAAGGGGTTTTTCAGGCCTGCTGAAATTGTCACAAATACTTGCTTGATTTTCTATTATCTCTGATGGGAAACGTTCTTCTCCCAAGTGCTCACAGAAAGCAGCCACTGATATTCTCCATGGCATCGAGTCCCTGCTATTCTGTGAGCATAAACTTAGCTGGGGGTTCATGGATGGGTTTCAGGGGCTCAGAGAGCCCTCTGAAAGTATACAGGATTTTTTATGTGTAGGCACAGTTTCCCAGCCAGAGTCCAGAATTCTAGGTCTCATTGGAGTCTATGAACCCCAAAAGGTACAAATCATTCCATACAATGAAACTCGTTTTATCACCACATCTAAGGAAGCTTCTCTGACAAATCTCCTGCCAGTAACACTGCCTGTCCAGATGAGATGCTCAAAGAACGCTGTCATGACATCTATCACACTGACCTCTGACTATCAGCTCTTTCTGTGGTCTCCGCGAAATGATGACATCTTGAGGGCAGGGACTGTGACTTCTATTTCTCTTCCTAACACACAGCTCAAGGTCTGGCAAATGATATTAACTTGATAATGGTTTATTGAGCTTGCAAGTTCATGAGCAAGGGAGACAGTGAGCGAGTGGATTACCTTTAAAACGCAGATTCAATCTCAACAGTCACTCTCCTCCAAGGCTGCCTTTACCCTCTCTCCTCAGTCACCCTTCTATTATAACACTCATCACATGAGATAACTATGTTCTGAACTTGAGTGTTATACTTGTTCCATCTGTCAAAATTCTATCAGACTAAGCTCCCATGTAACTGACATATAAGAGACCCTGTAACTAACACAACCCTGGGAAGGCCTGCGCTAAATGGTACTGTCCCCCAGTCTAGGGCACCAGGAAAATACGGGGTGGGTAGGAACAGGTCACCCTGTGGGCCCAACTGGGGAAGATGTGGATTTTGCACCCTCTAAGCTCCCCTCCTGCCCCAAGCAGGATCCTCAACACTCCTCCCATGACCCAGGCTGGCTCCATCATCAGACCTGTGTAAAGCAGGCAGCACAGAGAACTGGTCATATGAAGGATGCACAGAATCATCTAGCTGGATGCCATGGCATTCAAGAAGTCATACATGTAGTACAAGATGCAATGCTGTTTTCCCTCAAGTCTGTGAACACAGTAACTGCTAATTTATTCATAGGAAGGCATTTGCTATGGACTAAATGAGTCCTCTCTCCAAAAATTCTATGTTGAAACCTAATCCCCAGCATGATGGTGTCTGGAGGCAGAGGTTTTAGGTGACTAGGTCCTGAGGGTGGAGACCTCTTGAATGTGATAAGTACCCTTACAAAAGAGGCCCCTGAGAGATCCCTTGACCCTTTGCTGCCCTGTGAGGACAGAGCAAAATGAGAGCTGTCTATGAACCAGAAAGTGGGCTCTCATCATACGTTGAATTGCTGGTGCCCTGATCTTGGATTTCTCAACCTCCAGAACTGTGAGAAATAAATTTCTCCTGTTGATAAGCCATCCAGTCTGTGGTGTTTTATTACAGCCTGAAAGGACTGTGATGGCACTTAGAGCCAATAGCTTATTATGACTCCTTTCATTTCCCACCCTTCTTGGTCGGACTTTCATTCACCTCACAAAGTGCACTTCAAGAATCACATCCTCCATGTTTCCTGTCCCCTCTACCTCCAGTCTGATGTGGCGGGCCCTTTTCTGGGACCCCATGGGGCCACACGAATCCTTCAGACCCAGTATTTCAAAAAGCACACGCTGACGACCTTTTGTGTTTCCCTTCTAAAGCATAAGCTCATGTGTAGGCAGGCACCATATCTTCTTCAACACTGAACTCCCAACAAACAGGTCTTGGCACTTCATAGACATTCAAACATTAGTGAAATCAATCAGTGAATGAACAGAAAGAGGAAAGGATAAAAGTGCAATTTTGAGTGGAGGTTTACAGAATGACAGCATAAGTCTCACAGGCTACATCTCAAGTAGTGGACTGTGATGGTGCTAACAGAGTGGACAGTCTGCGGAGAGGTGCTCTTCCTAAGGAAGGGTCACCCAACTACTCGGGCAGTGGATGACACTGGCCCACCCTCTTCTGCATCTTCATCACCAACTGGAAGTCTGGGACACTCAGACAGATACGGGTGAACTGAAAAGAAGAGGTGCATGCTCGTCACACTGGATAGTGATACAGACAGACAAGTTATGAGATCACAACTTGCTCTAATTCAGGATCTTACTCTGAGAGTCATTAATGTGAAAATCACTAAGGCAGTCCCCAGATTTGGCCAGTACTTAAGAGGATGGTTGGTTGGTTGGTTTAGTTTATAAGTCGTGTCTGACTCTTATGAGCCCATGGACTATAGCCTGCCAGGCTCCTCTGCCCATGGGATTCTCCAGGCAAGAATACTGGAGTGGGTTGCCATTTCCTTCTCCAATTTAAGAGGATACATGGTAAGTATACATGGTGAAGTATAAAGCATCATGTAATCATTAGTTACCAGACCATTAAAGAAAGCTAACATAGTTTTTATCTCACAGTGGTAGAAGTTACAGTTGGAGAACTAAGGAGACAGCACTGCCATATCCAACTAACAGATCTACTAGGAACAGGCAACAAGGGAGGGATCAAGTCAAGACCAGGCAGATAAATCGATTACATTTATTGAGGGTTCACCATATATCAGAAAAGCTAGGAGATGAGCTTCCGTTATCTCATCTAAGTGTTAGTTGCTCAGTCATGTCCAATTCTGTGTGATCCCATGGACTGTAGCCCACCAGGCTCTTCTGTCCATGGAATTCTCCAGGCAAGAATACTAGAGTGGGTTGCCATTTTGTCTTTCAGGTTATCTTCCCAACCCGGAGATTGAACCCAGGTCTCCCACACTGCAGGCAGATTCTTTAGTGTCTGAGCCACCTTCTTATCTAACCATTACAACAATTCTGGCTTCCCTGGTGGCTCAGAAGAATCCACCTGCAGTGCGGGAGACCTGGGTTTGTCCCTACATTGGGAAGATCCCCTGGAGGGGGGCATGGCAACCCACTCCAGTATTCTTGTCTGGAGAATCCCCATGGACAGAGGAGCCTGGTGGGCTACAGTCCATGTGGTCGCAAAGAGTCGGACATGGCTAAGTGACTAAGCACAGCACAGCCCACATGGGGTAAATGCTGTTAAATCTCTCATTTTGACAAAGTAACTTGGCCAAGCAAGATCCCAGGGTGAGGGTGTGTGTGCTAAAGCTGAGATTAAGCCCAGGAAGACCCAACAACAGAGCTCTTAACCAGAACCACAGACATCCCTGGAAGATGGTCACTAATACATGTTAGAGACTACAACTATGGCAGGGACTAGTTAACCCTGGTGCTGGCAGCTAAAGCAAGCCAATCTGCCCAGTGTGTAAGGCAACAGAGGTGTCTACATCATCCTGAGTTCCAAGAGGAGATGAGGGCTGACAGGGACTGAACGTGGTCTCAGGACCACAAGTACACCAGCTCCGCGAGAGCAAAGCTCAAGACCCAGCAGGGGGGAAATGAAGCACTGGCAAGAATAGAGTTAAAGATGGCAGGGATCAGTTCAATCTGATGCCTACAGAACTTGGGCAGCAAGAGACCTTGCAGACTAAGGGGCAGGGCTTCCAGTGCACACACTGCCTTGGGCCTCATGGGCCCAAGCACTGGGCAGACATGGGACTGTACACTTTAAAATGGTTACTTTTATGCTATGTGAATCTTATCTCCAACAAAACAAAGTGGGGCTGTGAGGAGCCTGTAGGCAGAGCAGTCTGCTGATCAAAGCACATGGGACTCAGCACCAAGGAACTACAAGAGGGTCTGGGAAACATGCCCTTTGAGGTAGTGTTCAGGTGGTTGGAATGACTAAGAAGAAAAAGATGGTGACAATGAAACCACTGCAGGAGATCTGCACTTTCTGAGCTATGCTGCCTTGTGGAACAGGATTATTGGTGATGTTGTAGAAAAGTAACCTTCCGTTAATAGATCGTGAGTTGGAGGAAGCAGACTGAAGGTCAAGTTTAGGAAATACAGAGGCAAAATGACCTCCTTTTGAAACTGAAGCAGAGTCTGGCAGTAACATTATTGACAAGTGAAGGTGCTTCTTCAGTGAGTGAGGCTGAAGACAATGACCCTCACATTTCCCCCCAAGCCTCAGAGCCTACAAAATTCGGTTGTCTTGATTTCACTTTTTCCCCAGAAACCTGAAGTGTTGGTTCCCTATGGAGGAAAGCTGCATGTGATTTCGTGTTTAGGGAGTCTCTCCTCATCTTACACTATGGAAATTCACACACAGCTGAGCAAACCAAACCATTAGTGCCCGCATCTATTCTTGTACTGTAAATGTGGGGACTGCAGAACTGGAATACTTATCTGAAAAAATTATCTCCTCTGGCCAAAAACAATTTTGTCTAAGAACAACCTTCACAAAATTTGCTGACAATGTATCTCATGATTCTATTTTCTTACAGGAAAAAAAAAGCAAACAGAGCTTTAGAAAAAAAAAAAAAAGAAAAGGATATTGCTGGCAAGATAGACCTGATTAATAGAGCAGCTAAGGGAAAGATAAACTAAGCAGATGTGTGTCAAGGTGAGCAGTGGTTTAAATTTACCAGATTCCAAGGCTCTTGCTTAGCAAACACATCCTGGCAGAAAGAGAGTATTTGAGTTAATGATCATTAGTTATTTTAAAAAATCCTAAGAATAATATGATTAATAATTCAAACTAAAGCCTAAAAAGGACTAATAGGGTTCATCATCCCCAGACTTAGAAAATCTAGGTCAAGTCTGACTTCCATAGTGTGAAAGCAAACACTATGTTATGGAACGTGGTCAAACTCCTAGAGAAAACCAGTAAATGTGACAAGATAGAAAGTTCTGGCTGCTAGAGAAGAACAGTATGTATTGAATTTTACTGTCTCCAATAATTATTATCATGTAAAGTAAGTTTTCTGAGAACCCTACAATTAGGGCAAGGCTAGGAATCTGATCCAGGCTAACTTCAATCTAATTCCTGCACATTTTATTTTCCTAACACTCTTTCTGGTGTAATATCAGTTCACTGCAATTCAGATCCTCTTCTTTGCTTCACACAAGAGACTCCCCATGTGACCCTTGAGAGTTATTAAATCACACAGGTGTTTTTTTTTTATTATTTTTTAACATAAAATCTTAAATTTTATTAAATCTTTCTCAGCAAGTCCTCTAATTCCAATACACTAGATTCTTGGTTACTGAATAGATTATGGGTGGGGAAGGAGAGGAGAAGGGCAAGGAGAAATGACAGGACAAGTTCTACCCTGATATTTGTTTCATGAGAACCTGGACTTGGTCTGTCTTGTTCTCTGTGCTGCCCCTCCATCCAGAATAACACTGCCTGTAAAACGAATGAACGGCCTGGTGAACGACAGATGAGCAGATACTAGACATCAGAATGGCCCAAGGTCAAGGACTGAAAGGTCGGCAAAGGCCGGGAGCAGGAGGTTCAGCTACAAAGAGATAGCCCAGAGAGCAGGCTCAGGTAGAAAGGAGAAATTTCAGGAGTGAGTTCATGCCTAATGAGACCCTAGTTTGGGATGGGGTTGCTGATTACTTGCAAGGGAGCAGTCAACATCCTTTAGCATCAGCACGTCTAAAGTACAAACAAGATAAAACACCTGCAGCAACAAACAAGGCGTGATGCTGGCCACGGTCATGGGGTGAGGCCGCTGCACTCCATCGCTTCTGCAGCCCCTCAGTCCCAGATATGGTGGTTATTTCATTCTGCTAAGACTTATGAGTTACATACACTCAGCCTGGTTAGTGAGTCCATGGGAATCTGCAAAGGCCTGGCTGGGCTGGGAAGTCACTAAGACTTATCGTTTGGTTTCAAGAAGCCTAGGTCAAAGGGCAACTGAGGGTACTGCCTTGTGCATACACGATCTGACAGAAGCCTATTAGAAGGTAATTTAGAAGAAATGGGGATGCCTTCAAATTCTAAATTAGATCATTAAGTATCTCCTAACATGACTGAGTTCACTGGAGAAAAACTGTCTATCAATTCTTTGGATATGAATTCCATCAATCCACAGCATTCTTGGAGAGGGTTTGCATAATATGTTCACAACAGACTTTGTCACTTTGCAAAAAACTGAGATGACTTAGTGCTGGGTACAGTGCTAATTTCCAATTCTCATTATTGGTATATCTCGATGGACCTCAAAATACAAAACATATGTTACCTGAGATTTAAAACAACTAAAAAATCTGAAATCTTGCTTGCTAGGCAATTTTACAGAAATGGCAAATACAAATTGTAGAAACACCTTCTTGTTCCTAAGAATTTTCATATCATTTTGTGTGTGTGACACACACATGCAAAGTTATTCTAAAGGGAAAATATCAGTATTGACCCTTTCCCCAAGCAACCTAAAGATGAGATGAAAACCTACGGTAAATTATGACTCAGACAAAATTTCTACTAGTTGCAGATATACTTGTCACCTGGGGTTTGAATAATTCACAGTAGCAGTTTTACAGAATCTTTGAAAAATCTGAGTAAAAAGAGGATGGTATGGATTTTTATAGCAGCACGTGATAACCCCCCCTCAACTGGTTCCTATGGCACTGGTCTCTCTTCCCAAATCCCTCTTGTAGGAAATGCAGTTGTGTCTGAAAATGCCTCGTGAATAAGTAAAGATCTAATTTATAAACTGAAATTATTTGAGAAAGCAAGCTCTTAACTGTGAACAGACCCAGGAGAAGTATTTTTCAAATTTAAAAAGCACTGGATCCATGAAATTTCCTGAGTAGATCTTAAGTGTTCTCACCACACACACACGTACACACAATCAAACATAATCTCGTGATGTATAAATATGTTAATTAGACTGTGATAATTTTACAAGGTATGTATCCATCAAAACACTACCTTATACACCTTAAATACATACAGTTTTTGTAAATTATACCACAGTAAAACTGGAAAAAGTTTTTAAGTAAAAAATAAATAAAGTGTAAAGTAATACATTTAGAAAATGGGAAGGCTTCAAGTCAAGGAGCTCTATAACTCTTTCCAAATGTCTGCTGTGTGTATATAAATGTGACTTTACAAGCGTATGCCTGTGAACACGTGCACATGTGTGTGCGTGTATGCACGTGAGTGCACATATAACTTCAGAGAGGGCAGAGCAGTAATAAAAAGGTCAGCCTCAGTCCTTATGCAAGTCATGGAATGAAAAATTCCTAGTTACCGTAGCAACCGCAAGATCACAAGGCATGGGAGCAAGGAGACACAAAGCATCTTAAGTAAACACTCTTGTTTTTTCATGTTTTGCACATTCCTTGGTGTTTTAAGAGGGACACACCTAGGTCTCAGCAATAACCATTGCAAAAACCTTATTTTACAGTGTGAAACAAGACTATGAGACAAGTAGGGCTGTGTCACTCTTGGTTTATTGTGCAGTGATGGAAAAAGTTGGTATTAAAACAGGTTAAGATAATTTAAACTGCAATGAAATACTACTACAATTGTTTGAAAGATAAACAAAATTAGGAGGTAAAAAGGAAGACAGAAGGTTAAAATAAGAAATAAATAAATTTGGTTACACAGGAGTAGGTGTTTCTCCCTTTTTCTGGAGTGAAGAATGGGTGTGGAGAAAGAGAAAAATGGATTGAAAAGAAATGGAAGTACTTAAATGATAATACAGACCAAAAAAATCATCTATTTTCCTGAATGTTAATGTGCACTTAGTATACCAAAGAGAATTGAAATCTTCATATACATAAACCTGCCCCGGTAAGATCCTTGCTCCATGAACTGTGACTCACTGAAGCTTGAAAGTTTGTTTTACCCTTTACCAATTATGTGTTCTCCTAAAGACTTGTCTGCAGTTACCAACTGATGATTGGTGAGGAACCTCCTCGTCCTTTCTTCCTGTCATTTCCAGACTAATCCTCCCTGAGACAAAACCTTTCATTTAAAACTTTAAATCTCCAATGAACTGGAATCCTGGGGCAGGTATAACTTTGGATTTGCACAGATTTGGTTTGAGTGCTGGAACTTTGGAACTATTTCAAATCACTCACATTTGTCTTCTCTACAGAAATCAGGTCCACAAATACCAACTGAAAACCTCATGCTAGATGCTGGGGATAAAAGTTCAAATAAAACATAGAGTTTATCCTCAGAGAAGAAATATTCTTTCTGAGAGACAGGGGAGAGATCAAAATTTGCATTAAAAAAACAACAACAACAAACAAACAGTGGTTGTGGATAGTGGTTGTGGATAGTGGTTAAGGAACTGAGCCACTATAAATAAACAGACTAATTTCTTCTTATTTC